>NC_053430.1:20101598-21598659 GCF_007990345.1 Gossypium hirsutum | reverse complement strand
CCGGACAAGTGACACGAAACATGCTGGATTAATTGAAAGGGATTTCAGAATGTCAGTATAAATGTCATTGACAAAAACTGGTGCAAGTAAAGATGTCTCGAGGATACGCCCTTGCCCTCTTGGTTCATGTTGAACAATTGGATTGCTGAGGAGCTTCTTGTAGTTTATAAGCCTTCAGAGTAATGCTAAACATCAACCTTCTATTGTGTCCTTAGATATAATGGAATTCTTTTGCAGGAGCTTGCATTCGCTCTTTACATTTAAGTGAATATCAATGAAGATGCATTTTGTCACGATTTTTCGTATTATCACTAATTTCATAATCATTTTCTCATTTCATAGCCTATCCTTACATTGCCTCATTGCCATGACATAACATTTGTTTGTTGTTTCCAATACTTGGATGTCCCCCGATAGCTTCCTTTCCATTCAACTTTCAGGTGCTCTGATATTGACGACATGAATAAGCCCGTTACGAATCTTGAAATTGATTTTGAGAAGGCTGTTTGCTTAGGAGAATTGAAGCCGAAGAAAATGCTGAAGATATGTCTCATCTCCTGAATTGTTAAGAATGGTGGACAAGAGGATAAACAGGTTCTGCCTCATGAAGAATCTGTGGAACAATAAATTTGGGCACTGAAGAGAGGAAACAAGAGTGAAGATTGGGACTTCTATTCAGAAAGTACCAGCATAGTTTGATCACTTTACTCCGCGAATACAAAGATGTTTTCGCGTGGTCGTACCAGGACATGCCAGGGCTAGATGAAGATTTAGTGGTCCATAAGCTCCCATTAAAGCCAGAATGTAAGCCCATCCAGCAAAAATTAAGACGGATGAGGCCCGAATGCTGTTGAAAATAAAAGAGGAAGTCAAGAAGCAATTTGACGCTGGCTTCCTACAAGCCTCTAAATATCCAGAATGGGTGGCTAACATAGTCCCGGTACCAAAAAAAGATGGAAAAGTACGAATGTGCGTGGATTACCGTGACCTGAATCGAGCAAGCCCAAAAGATAATTTTCCCTTGCCACATATTGGCACGTTGGTGGACAACACAGCAAAACATTCATTGTTTTCTTTCATGATGATTCTCGGGGTATAATCAGATCAAGATGGCCCTTGAGGATATGAGAAAACTACCTTCATAACAATATGGGAACGTTCTGTTACAAGGTGATGCCATTCGAGTTAAAGATGCTGGGGCAACATATTAGAGGCTATGGTGACATTATTCCATGACATGATGCATAAGGAAATAGAGGTCTACGTCGATGATATGATTGCTAATCTCGAGGAGAAGAAGCATTAATGAACCTCAAGAAGTTGTTCGAAAGGCTGAGAAAGTTCAGCTAAAGCTTAATCTAGCCAACTGTACATTCGGGGCTACCTCGGAAAGTTGCTAGGCTTCATTGTCAGTGAAAGAGGTATCGAAGTTGATCCAGATAAAATAAAAGCCATCCAAGAATTACCTCCCCGCGCACACAAAAGGAAGTCAGGGGATTTTTAGGGAGGTTGAATTACATTGCTCGATTCATTGCTCAACTTACCAACCAATGCGACCCAATTTTTTGACTCCTTCGAAAACATAACCCGGGAGAATAGAACGAGGAGTGCCAAGTAGCCTTCGATAAGATAAAATGGTATTTGTCTAATCCTCCTGTGCTAGTACCACCGACCCCTGGAAAACCCTTAATTTTGTACCTGACCGTGTTTAAAAACTCAATGGGTTGCGTACTGGGGCAACATGATGAGTCAGGGAGAAAAGAAAAGCGATCTACTACCTCAGCAAAAAGTTCACTGAATATGAGGCAAAATATTCGTCCATTGAGAAATATTGTTGTGCTCTGGTTTGGTAGCTCGGAGACTCAGACAATATATTTGTATCACACGACATGGCTAATTCAAAGCTGGACCCAATAAATACATGATGGAATCGCCGCACTATCAGGAAGAATGGCACGATGGCAGATCCTCCTTTCGGAATATGACATTGCCTATGTAATCAGAAGTCAATAAAGGAGCGCAATAGCTGACTTCTTAGCAACTCGAACGACAGAGGAATATGAGCCTTTAAGATTCGATTTCCCAGACGAAGACTTAATGTGCATCACAAAAATAGAATCCGAGTCATCAAAGAGAAGTCATGGAAGATGTGCTTTGATGGTGCGTCAAATGCATTAGGGCATGGAATTGGAGCAATCCTGGTATCACCAGACGGGAATCATTATCCGTTCACTGCAAGACTGAACTTCTTCTGTACCAATAATATCGCAGAATATGAGGCCTGTATCATGGGGCTTCGTGCAGCTATCGAACGAAACATCGAGATCTTGGAGGTGTACGGGGACTCAGCCCTAGTGATTTACCAAATCCGTGGAGAATGGGAAGTGAGGACTCAAAATTGATTAAGTACAGCGATTTAGTGGCTGGATTGATCAAGGAATTGAAAGAAATAACTTTCATTACTTCCCACGAGAAGAGAACCAACTGGCTGATGGCCTAGCCACTTTGGCTTCAATGTTCAAAGCAAGTAGAGAAGCAGAAATAATGCCCCTCAAAATGAGCATATACGAGGTCCCTGCATACTGTTGTAGCATTGAGAAAGAAGTAGACGGACGGCATTGGTTCCATGATATCTTAGAATATATCAAGAATCAAAGGTATCCCGAACAAGCGAATGAGAACGATAAAAGAACAATTAGAAGAATGGCAGCGGGATTGTTCTTGATGGGGATATCCTGTATAAAAGAGGAAAGGATCAGATGCTTTTGAGATGTGTGGATGATGTTGAAGCCAGAAAAATACTTGAAGAGGTCCATGAGGGAGTTTGCGGAACGCATGCCAATGGCCAGAAAGATCATGAGACTCGGTTATTATTGGCTGACAATGGAAAGTGACTGCATCAATTTTGCCAGAAAATGCCACAAATGTCAAATCTACCGGCGATAAATTCATGTAGCCCCTTCACCCCTTCATGTCATGACTTCTCCGTGGCCTTTTTCTATGTGGGGCATGGATGTCATAGGGCCAATTTCTCCAAAAGCTCAAATGGACATCGATTAATTTTTGTGGTTATCGATTACTTCACAAAATGGATTGAAGCCGCTTCGTTTGCCAATGTGACGAAGACTGCAGTGTGCAAATTTTGAAAAAGGAAATCATTTGCCGATATGGTTTGCCTGAAAGAATCATCTCAGATAATGCCAAGAATCTGAACAATAAGATGATGAAAGAAGTGTGCGAGCAGTTCCAAATAAAGCATCATAATTCCTCGCCCTATCGCCCAAAGATGAACGAGGCTATTGAAGCAGCTAACAAGAACATTAAGAGGATCATTAGGAAAATGACTGAGACATATAAAGATTGGCACGAGAAACTTTCATTTGCTTTGTTTGCATATCGCACACCTGTGCGAACATCTACGGGAGCAACTCCTTTCTCTCTAGTCTATGGAATGGAAGCTGTGCTACCTATCGAGGTTGAGATCCCCTCTCTGCGAGTATTGATGGAATCAAAGTTAGAAGAAGCAGAATGGGTTCGAGCTCGATATGATCAGTTGAACCTCATTGAAGAAAAACGTCTAAGGGCAATTTGTCATGGGCAAATGTACCAAAAGAGAATGATCGTAGCCCATGACAAGAAGGTACGACCAAGAGAGTTCCATGAAAGAGAACTCGTTCTGAGAAAGATTCTCCCAATACAAAAAGACCTGCGAGGAAAATGGGCACCAAATGGGAAGGACCATACGTTGTAAAAAAGGCATTCTCAGGAGGAGCTTTAATCCTTACCGAGATGGATGGGAAGGAGTTACCGAATCCGGTGAATTCAGATGCGGTAAAGAAATATTATGCTTAAGATGAAAACCCGAAAAGGGCATCTTAAAAAAAAGAGATCAGGGCGAAAACCCAAAAAAGGCGTCTTGATTAATACAAAAAGATTAGGATGAAAACCCGAGAGGGCGTCCTAATGAAACAAACCTGGAGGTCGAACGGTAGGTCAAGTAGTGAGACTACAGTATTTGAAGCACTTCTGAAAGCTCGAAATTTTCTACGCAAGAAGCCATGCTCGAAAAGATTATTGATTGAGGAACGTGGAAGAGTTCATGTGTTGAATATCTAGAGCATTTGTATCCGTTGAATACGAACTTTTCTTTCTTTTTGACATTTTTACTCTCATTGGTTAACTTTCTTTGTTTGCCACATTTGAAATAAAGGAATATGAGATATCCTTTTTGTCCCTACCTGACCATTTTCATGCATCTCATTATGTGTTTATTTAATGATAATAGTGAAATGACATACTCTAAACAAAAGAAATGTCAAGCATTACCCGGATAAGAATTTGATAAGTGCAAGATCTTCAAAGCAAGAACAAAGTTTAACCAAGGGCAAAAGGGTGATATCTGAGAAACGTCGATTACTCGTAAAGCTCGAAGACAGGTATGAGGCCTGAAGAGAAGGTCGAGAATCAAAGCAATGAATGCAGATCCTCAACAATCATGGCGAAAATGACATACGACCAATATGCTTAAGGAGCACTGCATAATCATGTAGGCATAAAGGCATTTAAGACAAACATGTGCATATCATGATGACATCATACACGGCATATACAGGTAATCCAGTAAAGCAAGAAATCTTGAATGAGAGTCGCACTGAATCAAAGGAAAAGATACCCGAGTTCTACCAAAGGACTGGTTTTGGTATTTTTATGTTTAATATTCATGCTTTCCAAGGAAAATCAACTCATATTGCGAGAGATGAGTTGAGCCTCAAGACACGTTGAGGTATTTTTAATTTTTTTTTTAAAATCAACTCATATTGCGAGAGGTGAGTTGAGCCTCGGGGCACGCCGAGGTATTTTTAGTTTATGTTTTAAATTGACTCATATTGCGAGAGGTGAGTTAAGCCTTTTAATTTTTGTTTTTCAAAATCAACTCATATTGCTAGAGGTGAGTTGAGCCTCAGGACACGCTGAGGTAATTTCAATTTCTGTTGTTAAAAAAAATCAACTCATATTGCGAGAAATAAGTTGAGCCTCAGGACACGCTGAGGTAATTTCAATTTCTGTTTTCAAAATTCAACTTATATTGCGAGAAATGAGTTGAGCCTCAAGACACGTTGAGGTATTTTCAATTTCTGTTTTCAAAAAAAAATCAACTTATATTGCGAGAGGTGAGTTAAGCCTCGGTTCACATGCTGAGGTATTTTCAATTTCTGTTTTTAAAAAAAAAAATCAACTCATATTGCGAGAGGTGAGTTGAGCTTCAGATTATACACTGTGGTTTTTTTTTTCAATTCATATTGCGAGAGGTGAGTTGAGCCTCAGGACACGATGAGGTAATTTCAATTTCTGTTTGTCAAGAATCAACTCATATTTCGAGAGGTGGGTTGAACCTTTTAATTTCTACTTTTTCAAAATCAGCTCATATTGCAAGAGGTGAGTTGAGCCTCGGGGCACGCTGAGGTATTTTCAATTTTTGTGTTTTAATTTCAACTCATATTGCGAGAGATTAGTTGAGCCTCAGGACACACGCCGAGATATTTTCAATTAAGCCTTTTGATTTCTGTTTTTCAAAAAAACAACTCATATTGCGAGAGGTGAGTTGAGCCTCAGGTCACACCGAGGTATTTTCCATTTCTGTTTTCATTATTATGTTTTTGAAAGAATCAACTCATATTGCGAGAAATGAGTTGAGCCTCAAGACACATTGAGGTAATTTCAATTTCTGTTTTCAAAATTCAACTCATATTGTGAGAAATGAGTTGAGCCTCAAGACACGTTGAGGTATTTTCAATTTCTGCTTTTCAAAATTCAACTCATATTGCGAGAAATGAGTTGAGCCTCAGGACACGCTGAGGTAATTTTCAATTTCTGTTGTCAAAAAAATCAACTCATATTGCGAGAGGTGAGTTGAGCCTCAAGACACATTGAGGTATTTTCAATTTCTGCTTTTCAAGAAAATCAACTCATATTGCGAGAGGTGAGTTGAGCCTCAAGACACGTTGAGGTATTTTCAATTCCTGTTCAATTTATATTTTTCAAAAATCAACTCATATTGCGAGAGGTGAGTTGAGTCTCAGGACACGCTGAGGTAATTTCAATTTCTGTTTTTCAAAAATCAACTCATATTGCGAGAGGTGAGTTGAGCCTCGGGGCACACCGAGGTATTTTCAAATTCTACTTTCAAAAAAATCAACTCATATTGTGAAAGGTGAGTTGAGCCTTGGCTCACGTGTTGAGTCACTTTCAATTTCTGTTTTTATGTCTGTTTTCTAAATCAACTCATATTGCGAGAGGTGAGTTGAGCCTCGGGACACGCTGAGGTATTTTCAATTACTGTTTGGCAAAAACCAACTCATACTGCGAGAGATGAGTTGAGCCTCAGGACATGCTGAAGTATTTTCCATTTCTGTTTTTCAATTTATGTTTTCAAAAATCAATTCATATTGCTAAAGGTGAGTTGAGCCTCGGCTCGCACGCTGAGGTATTTTCAATTTTTCGTTTTTTCAATTTATGCTTTCCAAAAAATCAACTCATATTGCGAGAGGTAAGTTGAGCCTCGAGTCACATGTCGAGGTATTTTCAAAATCTGTTTTTCAAATTAAGTTTCAAAAAAACCAACTCATATTGCGAGAGGTGAGTTGAGCCTTAGCTCACGTGCTGAGCTATTTCTGTTTTAATGTCTGTTTCTAAAAAGGGTCAATTCATATTGCGAGATATAAGTTGAGCTCAGGATCACATGCCGAGTAAAGAATAAAGATTGGAGTTAATCGAAGATACAAATTTTATATCCCTGAAATTACAGTGAAGCTAATTGAAGTTTAATAGAGTAGGTCGAGGCTACAAATCCCTTCTACCTGAATTCTTATTTCCTCGAAGTTTTAGTAGAGAAGATCGAGGCTACAAATCTCTTCTCCTTAAATCTCCGAAGTTGCAGTGGAGTGAATTAAAGCAACAATTCCTATGCCTCTGAAGATGCAATGGGATGAAACGAGGCTATTAGAAGAAAAGATGTAGCAAGAAGTTAAGATATAGTAAGACTAAGCAAAATTTGCCATTTTGGAGTCTTTGCTCCATTCTCGTTACACGACAATGAACAAAGAGGGGCAGCTGTAATGGCCAATTTTTTGGCCCAAGCAAAAATAAAATCCCCATAACCAAAATTCAAGTCCATTTACAATGTTAAACAGCCCAAAAATCAAAACAGGTCCAATTTCCACATTGAAAGGCCCAAACCCAAAACTAAATAACCCAAATAATACAAAAACCCTAAAGCCCACCTAGCCCAACACACAAAACATTTCAGCAACCCTAGGTCCCCCCTTCTGTTTGTTTTGCACCGCAACCATGAAACAGCCCCATACCTCCACTACAGCGGCCCCATACCCCCACTACAGCAGTCCCATACCTCCACAGCCCTCGTACGCCACGCCCACACCCCGTACGCATGCCAACAGACTCTGTACCTACAAGAAGGAAACAAAACAACGGCAGCAACAGAGGAGTAGCTAATAGAAGAAACAAAATTTTTGTACTTTTCTTTGGAACATTCGGCTATAAAGCCATGTAATAGCCATTGTAAGTTTTTTACGGGCAATAAGAAAAAACAGACACAATACCTACATACTGAATAGCAAAAAGAAATCAAAAAAGTCATTCAAAGGTGATTTCACATTTTCTCTTTATTTTCAATCTACTTGTGATTTTTTTTAGCATGGAAAACGAAAGGCGTGTTTGAAACAACACCGATGAAAGCCCACATGTCTCGAAAATATGGAGATTCAGGCTAGGATTGTTTTTATTATTATTTTCATCAGATTTTGCTTTGTTTTTTGGTAGAATAGCACAACATTTTAAGATTTTTTCTTTTAAAAAAAAGAAAAAAGGGAGAAGGAGTGTGTTTACCCGATCTCCGTGGGCGTGTCCTCCGTTGACAAGGTCCGGTCGCCATTGACGCACAGTCAGCCATCAAATAAATGATGGTTTAAGCTGCTGCATGTTGAATCAAACCCTAGGGGAAGGGGTTAAAGCTTCTATTTAAAAAAAAGAGAATGAAAGGTTGTTGGGTTTTGAAAAGGAAATAAATGGAAATTAAAGCTTAGCAACAGATTTGGAAATGATGGAGTTTAAAAGAGGGGACCCACGCGTGTTGACCCAATCCAAAAGATTGGATCCGCATTCTTTTGTTTCAAATGGGCTAATGGCGCATTTAGTCCTTCTCTTTCGCGTCAATTTTCAATTGACTTCTATTTGTACTTTGTTTATTTTTTAAATGTCCCTAATATTTGTAAGTTCTTACACTTTAGCCCATGTCTCAACGCAGTGTTTCGAGATTAGGGATAATTTTAGTCTTGGTCCCTATAAATTCACGCGTGTTATACGTGGGTCCTTATTTTATTATTAGTAATTTATTTTATTTGTAAATTATCCTTTTTTTATTTTACTTTGATTTTAATTAGGTAATTTATTTAGATTCATTTTATAGTTTTTTTATTCGGGCTTATTTACTTGCATATTTTGAGTTTAGTAATTATTTTTTTAATTTTTTTTTTATTTTTATCTTATCATTGATGTCTTTTGTAATGCTTGTATTAATTATTTGTATCATTTGCTTACTCGTTTATTTTAATTTAGGTAATTGTATTTTCATATTTTTAGATACTATTTTATGTAAACATTTTTATACATATATCATCTTACGCACGCATTCTTAATATTATTATTACGCGTATACATTCATTATTTTCATTTCGTGTTCAATTCCATTATACCTTCATCTTTTCTAATATTATTGTCACCTCGATTATCTGTTTCAATATATTCCTAGCTCTTTCATTTATTGATTTTTATTTCATATTATTTTACTTTGCATTATGTCGAAAATATTCTTATTCATGATTTAAATCAATAATCAAGGTAATATACCGATTTAACATTAAGTCATCGAGTTCATCGCTATGTTGGGTGAACGTCAATTGACTCATGTTAAAGCGATATACCCTTAAAAAAAACGAAATAAACCAAAATTTCTCGTTCTTTTAATCGGATTATGACTAAATTTTAACATTGAACTCGTATTTTTAAAAGTCAAGACAACACGTGTTTAGGAGATACCAATTTTGGGCGTCGCGAGGGTGCTAATACCTTCCTCGTGCGTAACCGACTCCTGAACCCTAATTTTTCTCTGACTTTTAACGTAGACCTTAACTCGGCCTTTTCCTCGTTTTTTTAAAGAAAAATCTAATAGGTGTCCGATCACACCTAGAAAAAGGATCGGTGGCGACTCCCGGTTTATTTTAAAACCAAATTTCAATTTCCAATTTCCTAATAAATCGCCACAATTTAGCGACCCGAATCCACAAAATTTTTACGTCGCTACAATAGTGCACAGAGTGCCTTTGTGCAAGGATGATTAATATCAGATAATGTGTTATTAGCTTATGAAATACTGCATACACTTAAACAAAAGAGATTGGGAAAGAAAGGGTTTATGGCAGTTAAACTTGATATGAGTAAAGCTTATAATAGGGTGAAGTAGAATTTTCTAAAGGAGATGATGATTAGAATGGGGTTTGATAAAAAATAGGTAGCTACTATTGTAAAATGTATATCAACAGTCTCTTATTAGTGGTCATTAATGGACACATTAAAGAAAATTTTATACTTACAAGTGGACTCCGACAAGGTGACCCTTTAAGCCCATTCTTATTTCTTGGATGTGGAGAGGGTTTATCGAGTTTAATGCGACTAGTTTTGAATGGAGGTTTCTTCCATTATGTTAAAATTAGCAGGATTGGACTACATGTAACTCATCTTTCATTTGCTGATGATTGCATTTTATTCGGGAAGGCAACACGTAAAGGGCTACTTTATTTAAAGACATTTTATGTGAATATAGATCTTGTTCGGGCCAGTGTGTAAATTTTGATAAATCAACAGTATTTTTCAGTAAGAACACAACGGAAGAGGACAGAAGGATGATCGTTTATTTACTAGGGGTCTACAATTCTACTGAGCCAGAACACTATTTAGGGTTACCGAATATGGTTAGGCAAAAAAGGAACGAGTCTTTCCAAAGTTTGAAGGATTGTGTTAAAAAGCGTATCGATAACTAGAGCAATAGGTTTTTATCGCAGAGGGAAAAGAAGTTTTTATAAAGGCCATCCTTCAAGCCATACCAACTTATACGATGGCATGCTTTCTATTACCAAAATCTCTTTGTGACGAATTAGAAAGTATTATTGCGAAATACTGGTGGCAAAAAGGACACGAAAAAAGGGGGATTCATTGGTGCACGTGAAAAAATCTTTATTTTTTAAAGAAAACTGGGGTTGAGGTTTTCAAATTTTTGGTCAATTTAATATTGCATTGTTATCCAAATAAGGCTGGCGTATTATTAACTATCCAAATTCTTTATTGACCAAAGTTTTAAAAGCAAAATATTATCCGCAGTCGAGTTTTTTAAATGTAGAGTTGGGAAATTTACCTGAAAGAGTATTTGGGCAGCTAAGGGCCTTCTTCAGAATGGAATGTGCTGGAGAGTGGGTAGAGGGGATAAGATATCAATCTAGAATGATAGTTGAATTCTAGGGATTGAGAAACCTGATGGACAAAACAGACAAAACAATGAGCTAACAGTTGTTTCGGATCTTATTGATTTATCAAACAGGAAATGGAGAACAGATTTGATAAATAATTCCTTTCAAGCGGATGTTGCTCAAAAAATCTGACAGATCCCTCTTGCAGAGACAGACCATGAGGATTTTCAAGTATGGAAAGGAGAACCGTCGAGCGAATACTCAGTACGTAGTGCCTATAAACCATTACAAAGAGCTACTACTGATCCTAGAAATTATTTAATACGTGCCGAAATAAAAAAAAATTACAGGAAGCTTTGGAACCTACAGCTACCTTCAAAAATTACAACTACTGTTTGGAGAATTTCATGGGATTTCATCACTCATCTTGCTAATCTCAAGTACAGAAGAATCCTATCAAATGACAGATATCCTCGCTGCTATTTCGGGGTTGAAGATAGCTTTCACATATTTCGTCAATACCCTGTTGACACCATTTTTTTGATGAAAACGGGGTCGACTTGAATTTAAAAAAGAATGAAAACGGGAGTCGCCACCAATCCTTTTTTGACGAGGTGTGATCGGGTCACCTCAAAAAGTGGTTGTTTTTAATAAATGATTTAATTTTATTAAAACAACGATTTTGGTCTACGAAATTCAGAAAAATGAGTTCGGGAGCCGGTTACGCACGAGGAAGGATTAGCACCCTCGATACGCCCAAAATTGGTACCTAGTTGATTAATTAGTGTCTTAGTGTCGAAAATTGAAAATTTGAAGAGTTTTAAAAAATACGATCCTTAAAAGAAAATCTGATATCGTGAATTGAAACATAAGATTCTCTTGTTCATAAGGAATATCACATCCAGCACGTTAGGACACGATACTCTAAACCATCGAAACCAAGATCACCTTATAGTTTAATGAAACCATACTTTGAAGCTTTAAGAGGATATTTGGCTATTTAGTCAAACGAGAAATCGAAACCCAGCACGTTAGGGCACGTTTTCTCGAGTTTCCGAACGCGAAATATTGCCTTATTTAGAAAAATTTTCCTTTTGGTGTTTAGTGTCAATGCTTGACAAAACAATAACGAATACGACAAGGTGAGCAAAGTAAAGTGAGTAACAACAATGCAATAGGCAAAATGAAATGACGAGGCGATTACATAAACAAAGCATACAAATAAATAAATAGAACTAACATTTAAAAAAGGCACAAGTGTACACGAATAAATAAACAAACACCAAATAACAATGATGACAATAAATACACTTATGTAAAAATGTATATGCATGTATAATTTAAAGCCATAAAATAAGAAATGCATATAAATTATAGAATATGAAACATAGATAAATATATACATGTATATAAAATCGGTAAGTATTATAAAAATAAAAATGTAAATGTGTTTATATATATTTACAAATTGTGATAATATAAAATATATGTATGTGAATTATAAAATATGTGAAATATACAAAAAGCATTTTTAAGAATATAAAGAATATATATAAGTATGTATATGATGTAAAATATGCATAAATATATGTAAGTATATAAGAATTATGAAATATGAAAAATATATTTAAGTATGTATAAGTACGTATATATACATATATATGAATTAAGATGTATGTATTTATACTTATACCTATGTATACATAAAAATATGAGATATAAAAATATAAAAAAGTATATTTATAATAAATGAAAAGTATGTACGTAAATATATTATAAAAATGTATCAACAATTTGAAATTATGAATATTAAAATATTTTAATATAAATAATATATAAGATGATGACATATATATTTAGCGATATTAAAAATCCATATAACATACATAGAACATATATAGTATATGCATACCTTAGAAATGATAAGAATGATAATAAAACTATTTTCTACACTACATAAATACATACACATATATATATAAACGACAGTATATACAATATAATATTAGAAAAATATATATAATAGTGTAAAATATAACTAATAATATTAAAATATATACAATGATAATATATATAAAAGATATATGTATATATAATTATATAATATAATATTAAAATATAATAATACGACATAAGAAACATGACACAAATAAAGTATAGTATTAAGAACACATATATAATACATGAAGAATATACATAATACTAAAATATTTAGGTAATATATGCGTATATTAAAAACTAGTAATAATATTACCGAGGTATATACAAATATGTCAAGTATATATACGTATTATAAATATATAAATATATAACAAAGCATAAACTAATAAAAATAATAATAATAATAATGATAACATTGGAATATAAAAGAAACAAACATAAGATTAATAAAATATTAGAATAAAAATGAAATAAAAATATTAAATATGAAAATATATATATGTATACACGTACATAATAAAAATATATACTAATACGTAATAGTAATACTAATACTAATAATACTAATAATATAAAAATAACAAGGATATTTAATAAAGATATAAAAATAAACGAAAAAAGGACTAAAATTGAATTAAAAACAAAGTTGTGGGGCCAATTTGAAATGAAAACAAAGAAAAGGGACTTAATTGTACGCGCGTGAAACGTTGGGGGACCGAAACAACAATTATTCCTTTCCATTAAAACGCAGCACATTGGCGGGGACTAAATCAAAAAGCGCGAGAAATTATAGGGCCAAATTAAAAACCATAAGAAACTTAATTGTGAAGCATCAGAAAAGCGGAAGGACTGCGCGCATAAATATCCCATTCAAACGAAAACACGCGGATCCTCTAGCGGGTCGGGTCGGATGGGTCGAGTATGGCCAAAACGACGTCGTTTTGGGGCTTAAGTGTAGCCCCCAAAACGACGTCGTTTTGGAGGGCTATATAAGGCCTAAACTAACCAAAAAAAATCATTTGAGGAGAGGGAAAAAAAAAAAAGAAGAGAGAGGGAAGAGAGAAGGAAGAGAGAAGGGAGGGGGAAGGAAAATCCGGCCAGGGAAACCGGTCACCGGACGGCCACCGGAGGCTCGCCGGCGCCGGCGCCGGCCAGCGCACGCGGTGACCGGAAAAGGTAAAAAATTTATTTTTTGTTTTTTTTATTTGTTGTATATTTTTATGTTAAATAGATAGAAAATAAAGAAATATATGTATATGTATGTAAAAATCGAAAGGAACAAAGAAAAAAAATACAACCTTTTGTTTTTTCTTTTTGTTTTTAACAATCACTGCTATCTGTTTATTGAAGACTGTAAATTTCTCTTTAATGTTTACAAAGTAGAAAAGAAGAAAGAAAAAAAAAAAGCCGCCCGTACAATTTTTGATTCGGGTTTTTATAACCCATTTTCATCTAATTTCCTATTGTTTCTGTTTTGTTTCTTTGCATGGGATGGGCACGATGGAGGTGACAGAGGCATGGGGTGCAGACGGTGATGGGCATGCGTAGAGGCTGGCGCGGAGCAGAGGCGTGCGAGGTTGAGTGGTTGCGCACATGGGGCAACGGCACAAGTGGGCAAGTGGAGGGGTTTGCTGGTATGAGCCCGGGCAGATTTTGGGCTTTACATACCCTATATCAATAGAGGTCTGGATAAATTTACGGCTCTCTTGGGTCATTACTTATATGAGTCAAAATATATGGGAATGGCTAACCTGAGTGTTTACGAGTGGTTCCGATGAACACTGTCGACTTTTTTGTTATGCTTTGTTGATGATCTGGTCTTCCAAGAATAAATACTTTCACGAAAGGAAGGAGTCGACGGGAATAGATATCGCAAGAAGAGTGCAGAGATACATGGAAGAATATGAAAGTGCGAAAGGAGTTAAGAGCCCATTAATTATCAACAAAAACCACAGGGATCAGGAAGACATACCGAGAACAAAGATTCAGTTTAATGCAGCATTTGACAATAAAAACTTCCAGTCGGCGCCAAGTCTGGTGGTTTGGGGTTTGAGGGGAGAACTACTGTTATCAAAATTGACTCTCCACAACAACGTTTCGTCTCCATTTGCAGTAGAGGCATATGCATGTTTTGAAGCTTTAAAATTAGGCATCTCAATGGGCATACAATCGATCAATATCATGGGGGATTCCAGAACAACAATCAAAAAGTGCCAAACAACATCATTAGCAAATCAATAATCGGAGCGATCATCAAAGATATATAGAATATGAAAAGGTGCTTTCGAGAAATTCATTTTCAGCATATTCATATATCAGAAAACTCAAAAGGTCACAGACTTGCAAAGAATACGCTTGAAAGAGGAGAGATATTGTACTTGAGGAGAAGGTTCGGGGAGCCAAGAGTCTGCTTTGGATGGAAGATGGTCACAATGGCCAGATTGAAAGAACACTTTGTGAAGATGGAGTTTCAAAATAGATAGCAATTGATGTTTACTTTCTTTGGGAATAGCTATCATGATGGGATGTTGAAATGAAAAGTCGATTCACTTAATGGATTCCAACCGTTTGAATTGACTGGGGTAGATAAGTAGGTTACCTGTTTTTATTTCAGTATCATTTATTGCTTTTCCATTCATGACTGGGGTAGATAAGTAGGTTACCTGTTTTTATTTCAGTATCATTTATTGCTTTTCCATTCATCAAGTCAGGGTTTCTTCTTTTAAGTTTTCTTAGAAGGCTTTTACTATTCAAATGTATAGTGAGGCCAATTTATATTTTCTATTTGATGTAGTATGGACTGAGCCCAGTTGTTTTTACTGGGCTTTATTTCTTTTTCTATTCCTAAATAAAATACCCAGTCACTTTAAGCTCAAAAAAAGAAAAAACTTATGTTTTAATATCCCCGCCCTCTCTGCCTCCACTTTCTCAATTTTTTTTCATTTCATCCTTGAACTTCATGAGTTCATGGACTCATTTCTTTGCTTTAAAAAGTAATAGAAAAGCCCTTTTGTAATTTTTCTAGCAGTGAGAAAGATTAAGAAAATAAATTATTTATTTTTAGCCTTTTAGGTTAGAGCTCTTTGGTTTATCTCCAAAAATGGCTTCCTTTTGCTCACTATGATTGATTTTGATTTCGTTTTCCCTTATAGTTTTTCTTTGGGTTCCATGGTTGAAGAAAGTCACCAAAGGGTCTTAGTCTATTATCCTTTTTGTTTTCTCATTCGAACTAATTTTGGAAAATGACGATGGTTGAGGCGTGTAAGGATGTTGCGTCGTGACTTGAGCGGTAACTAATCGAACAGGTTTTGGGATGAAGAAACAAAGAGAGAAGAGGAAATGGTGATGGGATGAAAAATTAATTAAAATATTATTTTTAATAATTTATTCTGTATAAAATATTACCATGAAAAATATAATATTTTAAAAGTTGCCAATTTTTCCATTAATGAAATTTTTAATATTCAAAAAAATATTTTTACTCCAAAATTATATTTCTCATTTCAAATATTCATATTGAAACCATAAAAAGAATTTAATACCATACTAAAAATTATAAAGAAGTACTGAAAATTTTGAGGGAATATCAAAACTTTTGAGGAAATACCAAAAATTTATGAGGGTGTGCCAAAAAAACAATGAGAAAGTGGCAAAAATTTTGAAGGATTACCAAAAATTCAAAAGAAACACAAAAATACAATTCATGAGGGATGTTAATACTAGTGTTCAACAAGAAGGATGACGGAAGAAAAGGTAGTGGTTTTTTGGAGATCGGTTCACCTGTGACAAGCGAAGAGTCGAAGGGAAGGGAGCAAAGGTAATTTATTTTATAACCCGAAAAGCAAACTATTATAGTCTCAACTCTTGCTACTTTTCTTAAAGAAAGTTACAGGAATGACTTCAAACTTTGAAGTAAAGAGGTATTCGAAAAACTTTCGACAAATATATAAACCCTACGGAAACGGTTCTAGAATCAACTCCTATTTTTATATGTTTTTAAATTTTTATAAAATATTTGATTGTATAGAAATTGAAGAATATAGAACCAAATAAATACTTAACAAAATATTAAGGTTATTTTTATTATTATTTTGAAATTAAAAAATATGTAGTTACTAAAAAGCACATTTGAAAATGAGTCTAAACAAACGATTGTCTATATTCATTTAAATTTAGATAACTATGTATTTATAATTTTTTTTAAATTTATATATTTTAAATATTTTACATATTTTAAATTTCAAAAAAATATTTTAAATTTCAAAAAAATAATATAAAAACATGATAAGTGATAAAAGATTTAAAAATATATAAAAATATAAAAAATTGTTTCACGTCAAGAATGAATTTGGACATATGGTTGTCGATGTCCATTTGAATCTGGATAATTATTTGTCAAGGTTCACTTCATACATAAAATAATATTTATAATTTTATTGTAAATGTATATATTTTTAAATATTTTTTAGAATTTATATATTTTAATTTTAATAAAAAATGAAAAATTTCATCTTTTATGAAATACATAAAACTGCTAAAACTTTTTCTAGAATGAATTTAAACAAATTATTATGCAAGTTTATTTAAATATGGACAATAATTTGTTTAGGTTTAGGGCTACCATGAAATAATGTTTATAATTTTTATAAATGTTTTTTTAAAATATTATATATTTTAATTTCAAAATAATAATATAAAAACTTAATATGCTAAAAAATTAAAATATATAAAATTACTAAAAGAATATCTAAAATAGATATGATCACAATTAGTTGTTTTAATTTAAATTTAAGTTCACATGAAAGAAATTAAAATTTTTATTTATTTTAAAATTTTAAAAAAAATTTGTCACATATATTATCATATGCATATTTTATATTAGTTACCAATTAAGAGAAAAAAAATTTAATATCAATTAAGTATAGGTGAGCAAAGTTAAAGAAGGTATCTTTTAAGATAAATTTAAGGTATGTTGAGTTTTTTTTTTCTCCATCCAATTTGAATTGAATTGGAATTCAAATAGGTTATTGTCAATTTAATTTATTAATTTAGTAATACTATATTATATCTGTGTCAAAGAATGTGAAATATAATATTTTTTTCCACAAGAGAATGATAATTTTTAATGGGAAAAACAACTTACTTAAAATAAAATGTCATAAGAAAGAGTGATGATGTTTAATGGAAATATATTATATTTCAAAATCTCATAAAATAAATTTAGTTTTAAATATTTTTAATTTTTTGTTAATTTAATTTTTTTTTAGTTAAATTTGACTATCAATTTTTTAAAGAGAATTAAATTTAATCATCAACATTTTGAAAAGAGTAGTGTCGAAACCATTTTTAAATCGAGTTTTGGAAAATGGGAATGACTTTAAAAACGAAAAACAGGAGTCGCCACCAATCTTTTTAGGTGTGATTGGATCACCTTTAAAACATTTTGTTTTAAAATCATTAGTTTTGGTCTACGAAATCATAAAACAGGTTTGGAAGTCGGTTACGTACGAGGAAGGGTTAGCACCCTCGTAACGCCCAAAGATTGGTACCCAATTGATTATCAAGTGTCTTTAATGTCGGAGATTCAAAAATTTTAAGATGCAATCCTTTTTAGAATGTTTTTAATTTTTTTGAAATTAAAGTTCACTTGTATCAACGTATTGATACTAAGTTAGCTTTTTAGAAATCCCTATCTCGAAACAACAAAACGCTATATCCAATAAGTTAGAACATATTGTTTTGCAATTCCAAGACAGTCGCTCACATTTTGCAAACATTTAAAAACTAAGAAGGGTACTTGATTATTCGAACTTAACGAGAAAAGTTGCAACCCAATAAGTTAGGGCACTACTTTCTCGAAATTTCCGAACACCAAGCATTGCCTTTATGTTTTTTGAAAACTTTGGGGCCTTATTTAAAAAAAAAATGATGTGTTATGAATTGTATTATATTATAAATCATACATAATAACATATTATTGTAGTAGGTAAATAATACATGCGTTTAAACAGAATGGTGACAATAATATAAAGATCGTGCTAGATGCATAAAAATCATATATACATGGCAAATATTAACAATATGCATACAAATATATATAGCACGTATTGAAAATGAATGAACAAAATATACAAACATATAAAGTAATAATTAAATAATGCATGGTATACAAAAAGAATAATGTAATATCAATGTACATGTTCATGAAATGTAATATCACATAATAAATATAAAATAATATATAACACATGATATATAAAATGAAATGAGTTATTGTTAACAAAATATACATATAACATGAATAATGACATAATTTTTAATAATAATCTTAAAATAGTATTTGCTATACAATATATAAAACATAATAACAAAATATTTATAAAAGAATGATAAAATATATTGGTTTTTTAAAAAATATATAAAAAAAAGCATGTAAAAGAATTTATAAAATAACACATAATATAAAAATATTATTTTAAAATAAAATAATACATAATAAATAAATAATTAATAATTTAATATGTGCATAATATGAGTTAGAAATATAATTCAATTTACAAATTTTAAAATTTTAAGTAATATAATGAATAATAAATAATATAATAGATAATATATAATATACATAACATATATAAAAAATAATAAGTAATATAGAATAAAAATAATAAATGTTATATAATAAAATATAATTTGAATATATAGGAAATAAGAATTATAATAGATATAATATAAAATAACGAAAGTATATATGTAAGGACAATATATATAAATAATTAATAAATATATAATACAAGTAAAATATATTAATATTATATAAAAATAATGATAATAATAATTTGTGAAAAATAATATATGATAAATAATAATAATATATGATAAAATAATCTTATAGTATATAATATAAAAGTAAGGTTAAAAAATAAAACAATATCTACATATAAATATAAATATATATATAGAGAATAATAAAAAATGAATATATAGGGCTAAATTGAAAGTGCAGCAAAATTACGAGACGAATTTAAAAGAAATAAAAATAAATTAAGGCCCAATTTAAAACGCGCGTAAAACGAAAGGGACTCATTGGACAAATCGCCCTATTCCCAAAACGGCGTCGTTTCCCTTGATATGGTTTTAAAACACTGTGAGGGTTAAATTGAAATGGAATTGAAACATTAAGGCTAAATTACAAATAAATATTAATGAAATTATGAATAATAAAAAAACAGGAGAACCAAATGAGCAATTAGCCCAATTCTCAAAACACGCGGATCCTCCCCGGGTAACCGGGTCAACATGCGGATCCTGGGGCTTCAAAACGTCATCGTTTTAAGCTTATTAGACTAATCTAAAATGATGTCGTTTTGCTAAGGCTATATAATCCAAAACTAAGGCCTAAAAATCATTTGAAATATCGTTTTAGAAAAAAAAATCCTCTGAAAAGGACTAGGGGCCGGTCATCAGAGTTCTGTGGAGTCTCTATCCACCGGTCCCCACGCGCCTACGCGCCGCCACGCACGGTGGTCGAAGGGTTAAAAACCCTCCCTCTTTCAAGCGTAATACAGGTAACTTTCTTTCCTTTGTAAAACCTCAGCAATTTCTGCTTAGAACAATTTATGCATGCACGCTAAAATAAAAACAAGGTACACGATTAAATCACCTTTTGGAAACTGTTTGTATTTTTCTCTGAATCGAATATATAAGTATCTTTCTATTTTCAAAATATCCGGTCCTTTACAATGGTTTGATTTCGGGCTTTTATAGCCACTATTGTGATTACATAAACTAGAAAGAAATCAAAGATTTCTTTCCATTTATTGTCTGCTGTATCATGTCTTTGATTGATCTGCTGAAATCTTTTTAGTTTCCTTTTGTTTGCAGGTAACCCACGAGAATCTCGCTTAATCACTGATGTTTGCACGCTGATGGAACCAACGTCAGATTCTGGCGTGTCTTGCGCGTTGATGGTGGCGCGACGATTGATGGTAGAGTCGAGAAGTCACGGCGTGCTTAGTGGCGACGATTGAGATGAAAGGTCACGCTGTTTGAAGTGCCCGAAGCTTCTAGAAACTCCTTGCGGCCCGAGGAGGGAAGAAACCCTAGGGTTTGATGTGTGTTTGGGGTTCATTGGGCCTGTTAAGAATTTGGGCCATGACTGTATTGGTGTATTGGGTCACTGTAACGGGCTATGGGGTTATTGGGTTTATTTGGGTTGCTGGGTAGTAGCAGTGGGTCTGCTGGGTAGGATCTTGTAATTTGGACTTTTTAAATGGACATTTTTAATTTTTATTTTTTGCTTTCAGCCCAGTCAAATTTGGGCTATTACAAGTAAAATTATTGTTTATTAATAGCAATACCAACTAAAACATTAAATTTTTAAATAAAGTACCCTGCATTACAACCCGTATGAACTTCATGCTTTTTTTTTTGAATTTCAATAAATTTTTTATAATTTTGAATTTTCAAATTTTAGATATTTTTATAATTTTTAAATTATTGGTCAACATAGCATATAGGACACATAGTATTATGCCTGCATGAAGTTGAAGTAGTTTGCCACGCGGGTTATCATGCCGATATCATTAAAATATTAATATTTTTAGTTAGTAATTTCATTTAAAAAAACAATTTAACTCCCTTTATAATGTTAATAATCAAATTTAACTAAAACAAAAGACCACATTGATAAAAGATACAAAGCTTAAAGATTATTATTAGTTATGCCTTTTGTTTCAATAGAATAATAATTTCTTTTTTAAAGAAGCTTTTTTAAAAAATATTGTATAAAAGAATTAAAAGTAAAAATACAACCTTTTAAGATTACTACTGGTTTATAAAGAAAATAAGGGTTTTTTTTTTGAGCTCGTGTGATTTAACTTATTACACTAGGATATTATATATATATATATATAGTTAAAATTACAATCACTCGGTTGTAAGTAACAGTGGAGCCCGGGGCTAAAGTCTAAAATTTTTTCAATTTAGTCTTTTGTAAGTATATTATGACCCTCCTAAAAATATAAGTAAGCTCCCTCAAGGTTTAAAATTTTACAAGTTCTTCTTTTGTATGTATATTATAGCTCTCCTGAAAATATAAATAGGTCTATCTGATATTTTTATAGTATTAAAAAATATTGATTGTTACGTAATACGTCTAATTTTAACTTGACCCCCTAAAATTAACCTTCTAGCTCCGCCGCTAATTGTAATTATAAATAATTCAAGTCTGAACAATTATCATTAAAATTAACCATGACAAAACATAAATTGATAATTGTATAAATAATATTTTTTCTGTGTAGAATAGAATAAATTTTTTTTTTTGAATAAATTCACTGATTATATTGAAACAGGGCCGAAACAAATTCAAGCCAATCAACAAACAAAGTCTAACACAAGAAACAGAAAACAGTAAAGCCAAAGAAACCCAACACAGAACAAAATATCCCCAAAGTCGAAAAAACAAAAACTAAAGGACCAGAATAACCCAAAGACAAGCCCAAAACACAAAGAAAAACAAAGTAGCCCAATTTCACAAACCAGCAAAACGAAAAAGAGGGATACTCTAGAGCCTTCTTGCTCCAGCTGGAAACCACCCCATAAACCCCCTTGAAAACAACAAACGTTAGAGCAATAATTATCAGCAATCAAATTAGTATCTAACCATTTCAACCCCCAAAAAACCTCTTGGAACTCCACATTCATGAACACTCTTCCACACAGCAAATTCAAAAAATGTTTTCCTCTTCCCCTTCTCTCTGTCTCCTCAGCTCTCTCCTCCTCTCAGTCCTCAGACGGTCTTCAGTCACCACTCCGGCTGTTCCAGAAACAACAATGTTCTCCAGATAAGTTGACTCTCCTCTTACCAATCCTTCAGTTGAAATGATATGAGCAACCATATTTGCTTCTCTATTTGTAAAAAGGAATACACAGTTCTGAAATCCTAGGCTAATACTCTTAGAATCGTTTATGAGTGTAGCAATCTCAGATCTATCCTCATTTTCTTTTTAAAGCTTTCGAATCACCGTTCGAGAATCACCCTTGATCTCCACCTCCCTCAGATCCAGTTGTAAACCCAGCTGTAGCGCTTGAAAGCACGGCACCGCTTCAGCAGCGAAGACAGACAGTATGTTTGAGTTTATAACAGTTTTTGAGCAAATAACCTCTGCTTTAGCATTACGGATAACTAACCCCGAACACGACTCCTTTCTATGATTGTTAATAGCAGCATCGAAGTTAATCTTGAACCTCGATCCCTCCGGAGCAACCCAACTAGTCACACAGAGACGCTTGACAGGTACACTCTGTCTCAACCCATCAAGTTCCTTAAGATGATTTTCAACAAAACCTGCAATTTGAGCACCTTTCTTAATCTTACCCTCATGGATGAATCTGTTTCTGGAAGTCCAAAGTACACATAAAGTGCATGCAAAAATTCTACAAATAGCTTTAGATCTAGACTCAAAAATACATTTAAACCATTCTCTGAAATCAATAATTTCTTCAAAAAGAGTCCACCTTATATTCAAGTTTTCCCATGTTTCCTTTGCAACAGGACACTCGCGGAACACATGTTCCCTAGTTTCCACTCCATCTTGGCACCGACAGCAAGTTGCAGAGCCCCTCATTTGCCGATATTGAAGATTACTGAAAGTAGGAAGATAGTTGCGAGAAATTCGCCAAACTGTAATCTTTATTTTAGATGGAAGATCAAGAGTCCACAATTTTTTGTAAAATTGTTTGTATCTTACTTGTAAATTATTAAGACCATCATGTAAAAGGAGTTTATGCCCACTCCGTACTGAATATTCTCCGTCGGCTTTCCACGCCAAATGACAACATCATCATGCTCTTGCAAAGACAATGGAATACAAAGAATCCTCTCTACATCCTGTTCCAAAAAGGTATTCAAAATCACCTCTGAGTTCCATTTTCTAACAGTAGCATCAATTAGATCAGCAACTCATAGAATGCTCAAATTAACCTCTGTGCTTTGTACTTTAAAATCATCATTGCCAGGAATCCATGCATCCTCCCAAATAGAGACTTGTTTGCCATCTCCAATCCTCCAACCCAGTCGTTTCAACAGAAGTCCCTTAGCAGCCCAGATACTTCTTCAGGTAAAGGAAGGTAAATTTCCCAAACTGGAGTTTAAAAAATTCGACTCATTATATTATTTAGCTTTAAAAGTATGCGCTAGTAACGAATAGGATTACGTAACAAACGCCACCTCTGTTTCGCCAATAAAGCAATATTAAAATGATTCAAATTGCGGAAACCCATACCCCCATCTTCCTTAAGCGCGCATATAGACTTCCAATCGCACTAGTGCATCCCATGCTTTCCTTGACTTTTCCTCCACCAAAAAGCCTCCATAATATTTTCTAGTTCCAAACATAATGAAATTGGCAAAAGGAAGCAAGCCATTGTATAAGTGGGAAGTGATTGCAAAACCGCCTTTATAAAAACCTCCCAACCTCCCTAAGAGATGTGCCTTAGACTCCAACTATTGATCCGTTGCTTCAAGCGATCTTTCAATTTTTGAAAGGCTATTTTCTTTCTTCGCTCTACCATGTTAGGAAGACTAAGGTATGTCTTTGGATTTGACGAGCTTCTGACATTAAGAATCTGAAACACCATATCCTTATCCTGATCTGCCACATTAGAGCTAAAAAATGCTGTTGATTTTTCAAAGTTAACACATTGCCCCGAACAAGCTTCATATTCTTCGAGAATATCCTTCATCACACTTATCCCCCTGATTCAGACCTCCCTAAACAAAATGCAATTATCTGCAAACATGAGGTGGGTGATCGGTGGGGCTGATCTGCAAACCTTGGCCCCTAAAATTTTTTTTCCTGACTAGCCAGTCTCATTAATGTCGAAAGCCCTTCTCCACAAAACAGAAACAAATAGGGACTCAAAGGATCCCCTTGGCGTAGACCCCTAGACGGCCTGAAACTTGATCCTTCCTCCCCATTAATTAAAATCGAGTACTGGACAGAACTGATACATTGAAGGATAAGATTAATGAACCTTTCATCGAAGCCCAATTTACCCATCATCTCTTTTATAAAAGGCCACTCAACTCTATCATAGGCCTTGCTCATGTCTAATTTTAGAGCCATGAAACCTTTCCTTCCGCATCTTTTATTCTTAAAAGAATGAAGAACTTCATATGCGAGTAAAACATTATCAGAAATGAGCCTACCGGGAACGAATACACTTTGGGCACCATCAATGCACTCATCTAAAACCTTTTGGAGACGATTAGCCATTGTTTTAGCAACAATCTTATAAATAACAGTACACAAGCTAATGGGACGCTAATTATTCAAATTGGTAGGATTAGCATTTTTAGGAATTAGCACCAATAGAATCTTATTAATCTTCTCAAAGGAATTCCCATTATTCAAAATATCTAAAAAAAATTATTGGTATTCTTACCAATAATGTGCCAGTACTTCTGAAAGAAAATAGCGGGGAAACCATCAGCACCTGAAGCTTTTGTAGGCCCCATCCTTTTCAGTGCCTCAATAATTTCGCCCTCTGAGTAAGAGTCCAGCAACGCTCGATTCATTCTTTTCGAAATACACGAATGAACCCTGAAAAGTATGTGGTTCAAAGTCCTAATTTCTCTCGACGTAAAAAGATCAGAAAAATACCCCGAAAAGTATGTGGTCTTTGAAGACCACGAATCCGATTCACACAGCTTCTTTGAGATGCATATTTATGGAAGAATGATGTATTCTCATCTCCTATTTTCAACCAATTAGCTCGAGCCCGTTGTTCCCAATACCTCTCCTCCTTATCCATCTCTAAATTTAGCTGGATTTTGATCCCAACACTTTCCCCCAAATTCTCTTCCGATCTTTCACCACAATTCAACTCTTCCAGCCTCCTATTTAGAAGTTTCACATCATATCCTCGTTTACACTTGATCTTCTTCGCCCAACCTTTCAATCCATCCACAAGATAATCCATGGGAATTAAGAAAGATCCAGAACTATCCTCCCATATCTTTCTTATCACCTCTTCACAAGAATCCTCTAATACCCACCAAGATTCAAAACGAAATATTCTAGTTCTTCTACCTACCACCTCATTCTCTGTCTCAATAAGTAGCGGGCAATGGTCGGAGAAAGAGTGAGGCAGATGTCTCAAAGAATAAGTTAGAAATAGTTGAAGCCACGAATCTGTAGCTACTCACTGGTCTAATCTTTCTCTAATATTACGTTCCATAATTCTGCCCCTTTCTTATGTGAACCAAGTCCCGAAAAACCCTATATCCACCAGCGAGCAATCCTCCAGTGTACTTCGAAAATCCTCCATTCGAGTCTCTTCTCTGAACAACCCTCATTGTTTTTCATGGGCAAAAAGAATCTCGTTGAAATCGCCACCCACTAACCAAGAGAGTGAATTATTTCTTCCTAAACTTCGAAGTAAAGCCCAAGTCTCATGTTTATTTCTAACATCAAGTGCCCCATAAAACCTGGTAAAATGCCATCGAGAATTATCTTCTTCTTCATGAATTTAAACATCAATGTGATGCCTTGAAAAACTCCTCAAAACAACTATATTGCTCGCATTCCACCCAATGCTTAAACCACCTCTAGACCCATCGGACGGAACATCAATGCCATTAAAAAATCCACATCGTCTTCTAACAACTTCCATTTTTGTTGAACTTAATTTTGTCTCCATAAAGAAGACTATTTGGGGATGATAAAACTTCACCATGTACTGAAGCCGGCGAACTGCTCGTGGACTCCTCAATCCACGAACATTTCAACACAAGATTTTCATAGCTGCCAGCCGGCTTGCCCCCTGGTAGCCGTCGATATCTGTTTCAAATGAGTTGGACACCCATCTATAGTCTCCAATGAATCCTGTCCCATAGAAACATTGGATACCAAAGTATTAAATCTCTGTCTTTTTTTTCCATCGTCATGGAGAAAAGGTTCTTCTAAATCACAATCCATATTTGCCATCCCCACTCAATACAGCTGGCCCATTTCATGTGAGTTTAAATTTTTAAAATCACAATCTTGTGAACTACCCTCCGTATAGCTTTTTGCTTTACTCGATTCCTTGGCACCATTAATATCCAGATTATTTTTAAGCTGGACAGCATTTAAAATAGCTTGAGATCTGGAGCCTTCCAAATTTATTCCCAAAATAGGATTAAAATTACCCTCAGAGTCATTCCCTTGATTAGGACTAGTATGTAGCCTGTTACAGGCCAATTTTCTCCCATATACAACAAACCCATTTTACATTGATAACCACTATCCAAAAACCCCAAAACCCAATCATAGAAGCCCAAAACCCCAATACTCGGAGCCCAATATCCCTAACCCATTTATAACTAAACCCACTAACCCACTAACCCAAATTTAACCTACTAACCCACTAACCCAAATTCAACCAATTACCCAAACCCAATACAAAACCCTTAGCCCAACTAAACACTAAGCCCAATACCACAAATTAGAAACAAAAATTACCTAAACCCTAACCCTAGCTTGTAGCGTCGAATCCTCTGACATTCGGCCACCCACCGTTCACCCACTGTCTACTCCACCACCCCAATACCTGCAAGAAGAGACAGAAACAATAAAAAATGATTGAAAAAGGGTTATAAAATCCGAATCAGAATTGTAAAAATGGGGGGGGGAATATGGTTTAATACAAAAAACGAATGTAACGAGGGCATTTTTTTTTCTTTCTTTCTGAATTTTCAAAAGAAAGAACAAAAACAATACAAGCACAAACAGATCAGAAATATATAAGGAGAAATACAAAAAATAAGATCCATTCAGCAACCAAATACCAACATCAAAACCTTAATGTGAATATTTTTATTTTATCTCTGTTTTTTACTTTCGAATTTATTCATTATACATTTCTAAATACAAAAATATAATTAAACATAACAATTTTAAAAACATAAATAAAAAGCAAAAAAATATATTTTAGAAAATTTACCTTTCTGGCCACCATGTACGGTGGTCGGCACCGGCGACGGACGACGACTGTTGATCGGCCGGTGATCGGCCCCCTGGCCGGATTTCCCTCCCCTCTCTTCCTCTTCCTTCTTTTCTTTTTTTTTTCTTTCCCCCCTTCAGAAATGAATTTTTTTCTGAAATTGGGCCTATTTATAGCCTTCCGAAACGACTCGTTTTGGGGGCTGTACTTAAGCCCCAAAAGACGTCGTTTCACCTTGCTCGACCCGTTCGACCCGAACCCACTTTAGGATCTGCGTGTTTTTAATTCAATGGTATATTTATGCAATTGGTCCTTCCGTAATTTTATTTTTCGCAATCAAGTTATCTTTGGATTACAGATCGGCCCTAAAATTTAATCAGTTTTATAAATTGGTCCCTTTCAATGCGCAGCGTTTTAATAATTGGGAATATTGCGCTTTTGATCCCCTTTAGTGTTGCCCGTGTTCTAATAAGTCCTTCTCTTTGTTTTTATTTTTAAAATTACCCCAAAACTTTGTTTTTGTTTTAAATTTAGTCCTTTCTTCAGATTTAAGTTTATTTTCGTACAGTCTTTATTTTCTTTTTTTATATATTATTACTATTATTTTTATTTCTCTTATATTTATTACTAATATATTATTATTATAGTTACCACTATATATATATTACGTATATATTTTTTATAATGTATCTATGTAATATAATTACTAAGTTTTTTAACATTAATAGTATTTATATTTGTATATTATGTAAGTGTTCTAATACTCTATCATATATACACATGCATTTTTCATATTAATATATATATATATATGTTTTTAATATTATATTATTATGTATATATTTTAATATTATTAGCTATCTATCTTTCATACTATTTTATGTACGTTTCTAAAACCATCATATATTATAACATCATTATTATTTATATATATATATGTACGTATCTATATAGCGTACAAATAGTCTTTTTTATTATCGTTTCTAATGTAAATATATATATCATATAGGTTTATATGCATATCATACATGTTTCATTATTTTTATTTTTATTAGTTATATATATATTATTACTATTTTTTGTATATATTTTTATCTTTATTACTATTGTTGTTAATCTTAGTATATGTTTTATATATGTACGCATATATCTCTAGTATATACATATAGGTATATATCCATGTAGTATCGTAATAGGTTTTTTATTTTCAATATGTATATATTATGTAAATGTTTTGATGTTATATTATATATGCATTTTTGTATATTATATATATATATTTTCAATATTATTAGTTTTTTTTATATACTATTCTATGTACATATTTCCATATCACCTTATATATATATTCCTAAATAATATTATATGTATATGCATATTTTTATTACCATATTGTGTGTATATTATTATTACATTTATTTTATTCCTACTATATTTATTACTAATATTAGTACATACATTCTATCGTTTTTGTATACATTTTTTATATATAGTATTATTTTCATATATCCCTATAGTTATTACTATACTTATTATTTTATTCTAATGTTATTATGTATTCATTTTAAAATATACACGTGTATTTATATAGTATTATCAGTGTATATAATTTTCTTATGTTATTAGCATTTATAATGTACTTTGTATATATTCATTATATATATTATATATAGGTATGCATTATGTGTGTATTTTAGTGTTACTATGTACATACATCTTTCAAGATTTAATTTTTTTATACATCATGTATATATTTTGACAATATAAGCAGTATATATATATTTTGACTATTTCATGAATATATTTTAAATATTATGTATAGTATATTTCTGACACTATTACTATTCACATATATATATATATTTTGGCGTACATATTCTTAATACCATTATTATTATTATATATATTCATTGTTTCCATTTCGTGTTTGATTCTAATATTACGTTTAATGTCGCATATATCTTTATGGTTTTAATATATTTTTAGCATTTATATTTGCTTCAATATATTTCTAGCTCTGTCATCTATTTTCATCAATTCGCTTTGCATTATTTCAAAAATCTTATTCTTGTTTTTTAATAAGTAAGGCAACACATCGATTTAATACTAAGTCGCTGATTTCATCGCTATGTTGGGTGAACATCAATCGACTCGTGTTAAAACGGTATGCCCTTCTAAAAAATCAAAAAAAGCTAAAATTTCACGTGTTCCAATCGGATTACGACTAAATGTTACATTGAACTCGTATTTTTGAAAATCAAGACAACACGTGTTTTATAAGATACCAATTTTGGGCGTCGCGAGGGTGCTAATACCTTCCTCGAGCGTAACCGACTCCCGAACCCTAATTTTTTCCTCTGGATTTTGACGTAGACTTAAACTCGGCCTTCTTTTTTGTTTTAAAAATAAATTCATTAGGTGTCCGATCACACTTATAAAAGGATCGGTGGCGACTCCTCTTTTTTTATTTATTCAAATCAAACTTCAGTTTTCAAGTTTTCACTAAATCGCCACAATTAGCGACCAAGTTAAAAATTTTCACGTTGCTACAGCTGGCGACTCCACTGGGGAACCATTTTTGAGAGTCGAGTCGGATTAAACACGTGTTGTCAAATTTTTGAACTTCATTGTTCAAATTAATATTTAGTTGTGATCTTCAAAATTTGTTTTCAAAAAAAAATTTCATGCATTTGCATCATGCTGTAAATATTCTTCTAACTTGTTTTATCTTGTTGATTTTCAGCTCTAAGTTTTTTAGTTTTTGTAGCTTAATTTTAAATAAAATGAAAGGTTTGTGAGTTTCTCCCCGCACACCGCGCACGTGCATTCTTGCATGACATGAGCTCTCTACCCGGGCTCCGTCCGTTTAAGTGAAAGTAAACGCTATGCCTTCGTGAGTTAACTCGTCCCTCCGTACAGGCTAGTGAATACTTTTGGGTTACATATGACTTATGCTTTCGTGAGTTAACTTGTCTATCCGCATAAACATAAGTAAATGTAAGCCCTTGAATTGAACTCGTGAGCCTGTGATGGGCTACGACCGAGGCTTCGTACTAATCTTTAGTAGATGACAGTACGGACAATTCGAGTACCTATCTAGAATCGAAACCGCATATAGTGAACCGTACGAGCCACCTAACTAGAGCCATGCCGAACATCCGTCCGTTAATGGTTACCAAAATAAGAACACGGGAGAAACTCTTCTTGTCTTTCATTTTCTTTACATTTACACTGTTTTTGCAAAAGAACTGAATCGGGTAGCTTAATTTGTTTCTCAATTTATAATTGTTGTGGTTACTAACCAAGTTTGTTTGTTTTTATTCTTATTTTACATCATGCATTATAGGCATCATATTAGGAAGGTGTTGACTAGAGATTTGGTTGCCAAAAAAACTGGTTTCTAATGGAAGAGTTAATTATACAAACAACCAAGAAGAATGTCGTGGTTCAGGACTGGTCTCTAAAATCTCAGAAAAAAAAGAGGATAGTCTAGTGGAGGGATGTATTGCCAATCTGCTCGAGCACGTAACTGTGAATGTTCGCCAGAATAACCTTGAAGATTTGGTTCGGGTTTGGAATCAGTGGGACTCGGAAACTAAGGGTATCTTCATCGAGAGATATGGAGACATAGCCAATTTGATTGCTGTCAACGTAGACGAACGATTGATCCAAGCCATGGTCAGATTTTGGGATCCGGCTTACCAATGTCTTACCTTTAATCAAGAAGATATGACTCCAACTATAGAGGAGTACGTTACTTTGCTTCGTGTTGAAAATGCGCAATTCCATAAAGTATATGCAAAAGAGCCTAAGCCGATGACCTTCAAGAAAAAGTTAGTGAGATTGACAGACATGACTGACGCATGGGCCGAAAAATAGATAAAGAAGAAGAATGAAACCATTTGCATCCCATGGTCTTCCCTACGAAATTTGGTTCTAAACCATCCCGACATGTTGAAAAGAGTAAATCTATTTACTTTGGCCATTTACGGTTTGATCATCTTCCCGAAAGTCCTTGGACACATAGAAGTTGCGGTCGTGGATTTCTTTGAAAGACTAAAACAAGGAATCAACCCTGTCCCGACTATCTTGGCCGAGACCTTTAGATCCTTAAACAGTTGTAGGAAAACGGGGAAAGGACGCTTTATCGGATGCGCGTAGTTACTAAATGTCTGGATTTTGAGCCATTTTTGGAAAGTAGAGCACACACCGTACCACATGTTTTCAAAAACTTTCGCCCCGTTGGAAGCCTATATTGGGAGAGAATGGCCAAAGGATGTCACTGAAGAATATTGGGTTTCACTTTTTTAGAACCTTCGAGCTGAAGATGTAACCTGTTGAGCACTATGGATCTGCCCTTTGGTTCTGTTATACAAGGTTGGAAATCAAGATTGGGTACCACTACTCGGGCTATGGGGAGGAGTTGGATATGCCCCGCTATTAGTCCAAAGGCAATTTTCTTCGCGACAATTCATACCCGCTACCGGAGGATTAGCACGGTCCGAGTTCGTTTTTGCGGGTGAAGGGTATGTGAAGAGGGTCTGAGACACTACAAGGTCTTGGAAAAAAATTCATCTGATGGAATTGGCTCTATATGCTGATACCCTCACCCAAGATTACGACATCTGGAGGAAGCAGCAGGTGAATAGTCAGCAAATCTCGTCAACGAACTACACCGTCTAGAATCCTTTCTCGGAGGAAATGCCGTCTGAGTGAAATGGCAAGACAAGAATTCGAACGAGAAAAGGCCAAGATGTCTCGAGACCTTAGTGCTCTTCAAGAGGAAAACTATCAATTGAAGATCGATGTTCAGATTGAAAGATCCAGAATTGAGAAAGTGCAAAAAGAGGCTGAAGTCGTAAGAAACGACTTAAGAGATCTTCATCTGGAAAATAAGAAGTTAAGAGGCACAATAAAAAATAGTGGGCTGGGAAAGTCGTCGACAGAATGGAAAGAAGAAATTAGCAACATTAAAGGCGGGATGGAATTTTGGAAAGGAAAAGCAAAGAAAGAGGAGGAAAAGGCTGCGCGGGCTGTGATGGAGCTAAGGAAGAAGAACACTGAACATGAAGCTACGTCTGCTGAGGTAATGACTAGTCGATCTAAATGTCAAGAACTAAAAGAGAGGATACGAGATTTAGAAGATATGCTGCAAGATCGTCAACAACAGCTAGATACTATCTTGAAGGCTTTGGAAGAAAAAAATAGTCAGTATGATAGAGACGTTCGTGCTTACGAAGAGGGCCTCCAGGAAAAAGAAATGCAACTTAGCTATTTGATTAATGAGATTCGTGGGGTAGCTATGCACGTGGTATAATTATCGGAAGAAGCTAAAATTCTCATTTGCCAATTCCTTCCAAGTCGAAGATCAAACATATCAGAGTTCTTAGCACGAATAAAGAAATACGGCGATATAGCTAGAAAGTTTGTGTAATGGCTGAATCGAAAATGGAAAAATGTTTTGTAATGAACTCTTTTGATGAATGAAATGCCTAAATATGGGCTATCTTGAAATCAACACCAATTTCTTGGATTTCCTTCATTATTGGCATTCATTTATGCATTCATTCATTCATTGCATATCCCATAATCATTCGCTAAGGTTAAAACATACAATTCGCAGTTGTAATACCACAAGCCTGGAATCACATCATTCGTATAGAACGCGTCGACAAGCTAGGGTAATGGAGGCTGAATTCAATGAAAGAATTGAAAGGATGGAAAGAGTTCAGATGGAATTACAAGAACAGTTGGCCAAGCCACAGCAAGAGACAAGAGAGCTAATGGTGAGATCTCGAGAAGAATCGCTCGAACAAAGGGACCAAATGGCCAAGATGATGGAAATGATGTTAGCGCTAGTAAAAGGAAAGGGACCTATGAACCATGACGTTGTGGAACCACAGTCAAGGGTTAATCACGATTAGGATTCGCCCCATCCGCCAAGATTTACTCCACCGCACGCTCACGCAACACAAAGAGGGTACGTTCAATGGGAACCTACAGGCCTGGAGCAACGACTTGCGCCACCTGCTAATCTGGGGCAGGGAGTGTTCGTATCAAACTCGGGGGCTAGTCTTGCTGATCCCCTCATTCTAGATTTGGACGATCCAGCAGAGATAGCCAGGTTGAAAATAGATGATCATGATATTCAGGATAAGTATAGGAGTTTGGAAGAAAGACTCAAAGCAATAGAGGGTACTGAAGCCTTTTCTGCACTAAGTGCCAAAGAGCTCAGTTTGGTGCCCGATCTGGTTCTGCCTCAGAAATTTAAAGTACCAGATTTTGAAAAATACGATAGGACAAGATGTCCAAAAGCGCATCTTGTCATGTTTTGCTGGAAAATGACCGGTTATGTGAACGAAGATAAGCTACTCATACATTGTTTCTAGGATAGTCTAGTAGGGTTGGCTCTTCGGTGGTACAACCAGCTTAGTAGAGAAAATATCCGATCTTGGAAGGACTTGGCATCAGCATTCTGTGGGCAGTACAAACATGTATCGGATATGGTGCCTGATCAAATGACTCTACAAATGATGGAAAAGAAACCAGCAGAAACCTTTAGACAGTATGCGCAAAGATGGAGAGATATCTCGGCCCAAGTAGAGCCTCCACTGACTAAGAATGAGATAACGGTCCTTTTTATCAACACGTTAAAAGCATCATTCTACGATAAGTTGGTAGGAAGTGCCACAAAAGACTTTGCAGATATTGTGATATCCGGGGAACTTATTGAGAACGCCATCAAAAGTGGGAGGATGGAAGGTTCAGAAAGTTCAAAAAGGGCAGCGCCCATGAAGAAGAAAGAACCAGAAGCCCATATGGTGGGAATGGAAAGCCGTTATACCCCTAATCTATATCCAAACCAACCCCGACCTCGAAATTATCCACCTCCGAATTTCTATTATCCTCCTCAAACCCCTTACTACCAAGCACCACCTCCTTCCTACCCCGTATACACCACGAACAACCAAAGGCCCGTCACCCCATTCCCACAAAACATTCTACCCGCTCAAAGCCAACCAAGAAATGAACCAAGACCAGTAAGGCCCAATCCCGAGAGACTGCAATTTACCCCTATCCCTGTGTCGTATGGGGAACTGTACCCAAAACTCTTGGAGAAACAATTAATATCTCTCCATTACATGGCACCCCTTAAGCCTCCATACCCGAAATGGTACGATCCAAATGCTAGTTGTGCATACCATGCCGGGAACCAGGGGCATTCTACGGAGAATTGCCTTGCATTCAAAAGGAGAGTTCAAGGACTCATCGATGCGGGCATTCTGCGATTTGATGGTACTGGCAGTACGGCAGAAAACTAATTCCCAAACCACACCAAAAGGAATGTGAGTGCAGTGGGTGAGGAGGACAAACGACAAAGTAGAAGAAGGGTTTTTGAAATAAGAACGCCTCTGTAGAAAATCTGGGAGGTACTGGTTAAGAAGGGATTGCTCTGTCGCCCCGACAGAAATTTTAGAGAAAGAAGTCAAGGTTTTTGCGATTTTCATGGAATTATAGGGCACGACATTCAGTTATGTGAGGAACTTAAAAGGTTACTTCAAAACATGATTGATAATAAGGAGATTGAGATCTTTTATAAAGGCGAAGAGGCTGATGGAGAAGAAATATGCGCCTCTGACCATCAATCGTTAGGTTTCCTGTATAGTGCCGATCGACCGTTAATAATCTATTACGACGCGAAGAAGGAGCCTGTGAAACCAAAATTGGTAATCGAGGTGCCATCTCCTTTCCCCTACAAGGACAATAAAGAAGTACCATTGAAATACGACGTCAATATCGTCACACCTGAAGATGAAAAACCCAAAGACATGACTGGAAGTGTTGGGGAAGTAGGTCATTTCACTTGTAGTGGAAGATGTTATTCCAAAGAGATAGAGCCGGTAAAGAAGAATAGTGACTTGAAACAGAAAGGAAAAGCACCAATACATGTGACCGAAGATGAGCATGAAACTGTGCCTGAGCAAGAAGCTAAAAAGCCTGTGGACGAGGAGGAAGCACAGGAATTCTTAAAATTTATCAAGCACAGTGAGTACAACGTGGTGGAACAATTGAGTAAGCAGCCAACACGAATCTCGGTATTATCGCTACTGTTAAATTCAGAGCCACACCGGAAAGCATTGTTAAAGGTGTTGAATCAAGCTTACGTGGCAAACAATATATCCGTTGAGAAGCTTGACAGATGGGTGAATAACCTAAATGCGGATAATTTCATTTCTTTTAGTGATGATGAAATACCACCTAATGGTAGAGGCTCCGTAAAAGCATTGCATATCACAACCCACTGCAAGGGTTATATAATACCAAACGTGCTCATCGATAATGGACCGGCACTCAACGTCATGCCTTTGGCTACACTTTTCAGGATTCCGATGGATTTGTCCTATCTAAGGCCTTGCCATTCCACAGTAAGGGCATTCGATGGGACAAGGCGTGAAGTCATGGGAAAGATCGAGATCCCTCTGGAAGTGGGCTCTTATATATACGGTGTTGAATTTCAAGTCATGGACCATCATACAATTGCCTTTTGGGAAGACCCTGGATCCATTCCGCTGGAGCGGTCCCATCATCCCTCCATCAAAAGGTGAAATTTATCATGGATGGCTATTTGGTCACTGTCGAGGGAGAAGAAGACATTGTAGCATCTATTTCTACCGACGCACCATACATTGAAGTGAGTAAATATGCTATAGAATATTCCTTTCGTTCCCTTGAATTTGTCAATGCCACATTCGTCACTGAGGGAAACAGAATTCCCGCGCCAAAATTGTCAAGAAATACCAGGATGGGTATCAAGATGACTGTGGGAAGATGAGCCCGAGCAAGGAAAGGTTTGGGAAGGTATCTGCAAGGAATAGTCAGGGCCTTAAAGCCGGTACATCACAAAGCTCGATACGATTTAGGGTTCCAACCAGATGTGTGTCAAAGAAGAAAATGGTGGAAGAAAGATCAGGAAAGAAGGATCGCAAGAACCCTAGGCCGAGAAATAGAATAGGAGCCCATAACGTACCCTCCTTTGTCAAAAACATTTACATCTGCAGGAATGATATACCCCGAGCAAGACAATTCACGAAGCATATTGTTAATTATTGAAAGGGGTCTTTAGAATGTCAGTATAAATGTCATTGACAAAGGAAGTGATGCAATTAAGGATGTTTCAACGATACGCCCTTGTCCTCCTGGATTTGTTCTGAACAATTGGACTGCTGTGGAGCTCCTTGTAGTTTCTAAATATTCTCCAGAATAATGCTCAATATTAACACTATTCTTTTTGTGTGCCCCTACGTAATAGTAGGGATTCTTTTGTAAGAGCTTATGATTTGCTCTTTATCATTTAAATGAACATCAATGAAGATGCATTTTGTCACGACCTTCTGCATTATCACTAATTTCATAATCATTTTCTCATTTCATAACCTATCTGTACATTTGCCTCATATCATTCCATACCATTTCGTTTGTTGGTTCCAATACTGGGATGCCCCTCTATAGTTTCCTTTTTCATTCAACTTTCAGGTGCTCAGATATCAACAGCATAAACAAACTCGTTACGAGTCCTGAAATCGATTTTGAGAAGGCTATTTGTTTAGGAGAATTTGAAGTCGAAGAAAATGCCGAAGACTATGTCTCGTCTCCTGACTTGCTAAGAATGGTGGGCAAGAAGATAAACAGATTTTGCCTCATCAAGAGTTTGTTGAAGCAATAAATTTAGGAACTAAAGAAAAGAAGCAAGAAGTGAAGATTGGGACCTCTATTTCAGGGGGAACCAGGTACAATTTGATTACTTTGCTCCGCGAGTACAAAGATGTATTTGCATGGTCATATCAGGATATGTCAGGATTAGATGAAGATATAATGGTCCATAAGCTCCTGTTAAAGCCAGAATGCAAACCCATTCAACAAAAGCTAAGACGGATGAGACCTGAGATGTTGTTGAAAATAAATGAGGAAGTCAAGAAGCAATTTGATACTGGCTTCCTACAAACCTCCAAATATCCAGAGTGGGTGGCTAACATAGCCAAAGAAAGATGACAAAATATGAATGTGCGTAGATTATCGTGACCTGAATCGAGCAAGTCCTAAAGATAATTTCCCTTGCCACACATTGATACGTTGGTGGATAACACAGCAAAGCAATCATTGTTTTCTTTCATGGATGGATTCTCGGGTTATAATCAGATCAAGATGGCCTCTGAGGATATGGAGAAAACTATTTTCATAACAATGTGGGGAATATTCTGCTACAACATAATGCCATTCGGATTAAAGAATGCTGGGGCAACATATCAGAGGGCTATGGTGACATTATTCCATGACATGATGCATAAAGAAATAGAGGTATATGTCGACGACATGATTGCTGTAACACCCCTAACCCGTCTCCGTCGCCGAATCAGGGTTACGAGGCATTACGAAACCAAGCTCACATAAACATAACTTTAATATCTAATTCCAAATGCAAGTCCAATTCATGAACATATATAATCAAATTCAAGTATGGAAACTAAACTCTTTTCACATTGCTATTTACACAATAGGATTCAAAACTAACCAAAACATTATCAAGCCTATACATGCCATAAGATCGAGTTCAAATATTTAACAAAATACCAAAAGAAGTCGATAGTGTGATGGACTGTGCTGATGATCCCCGAGCTCGTAACGCGTCTCCAAATCTATAAAAACGAATGAACGAAAGCAAACGAAGTAAGCTTTTATAGCTTAGTAAGTCTCCAGCATAACTAAATGTATAATTATAAACACATAATTATTATAACCTTTTTAATCTATTCTACTGAAATTTCAACTAACACAACCAACTAACATTCATACATTATTCTACTCAGACCATTTCATTTATAGTCAGATATGTATACCTGTCGGATGAATTCAGTTTAATATATATATTATACAAAACAACATTACAATTGAATGTATACCACCGAGCATATATATACATATTATATACATATCAAACCGATTGTATATGTACACTCATGGTAAGTTCTAAATCAATTCAAATCTAACACAAATATATATACATCAATCACATCTTATATTTGTTTGTATATAAATATACTCATTATGAATTTATACTTGAATACTTAGGTAACACATACATTCGAAATACACACATATATATATATATCTCAAATGCATACATGATTAATTATCAAACACATAGGCTCAACATATATATGTTTAACTACCACATATCACCATATGCATTTATAAATTCAGCAATCACATATATCTAATGTACATATGTATTCATCGATTTCATATAATCACAAATCATAGATATATCCATTGCATATTCTAACACAATTTAAACAGATTCACCGGCATTTTGCCTGCTAGGCTTAAAGCCTGATTCAGTACACCGGCACTTAGCCTGCTAGACATATAGTCTGAAATGTATCACTGGCATTAAGCCTGCTAGACTTAAAGTCTGAATTACTTCACCGGCATTAAGCCTGCTAGACGTAACGTCTGTATTACATTCAATCACTTTATAATAATTCAAACTAACAATTTCATATCTTCACTACCATTCAAAAACTTTTACGTGAATATACATACAAAATCGAAACTTTCACATGCATATATAATTCCATTCCAAATTTCGATTCAAGAATTTATACATGTGCATTTATACATATTCGAATCTACCATATGAATGTATAATTTCATACTCAATTTCAAAACAAAAACTTGTACATATATAAATGCACAATCAATCCTCGCATACTTATATAATGACATAACTAAATTCAATACACAACACATACATGTATATTTGCATGCTTATTCGACTTTATATATATATATATACATACTTATATAATCATTCAAACCATATATATATATACCTATATCTTATACATACCTTTGATTAATCCAATAATTTATACAAGATCATACTTGTATATTCGAACATGTTATATACAATATCTATAGTCCAAAGTTTATTCAACTATTATACTTTAAATTATAGCTCAATCATAAGATAAAATTAGTATGCATGTATAAATATTAACTTAATAACTTTTAGTTGCTAATAGACTTACCTCGGATATCAGCAAACACGATCGACTATTCGATTACCTTCGACTTCCCCCGATCCAAATTCGTTTTCTTCGTTCCTTGATCTAAACATAGTCAAATTTAACCTTTTTATTCATCAAAACATTCATTTGAGTCCAACAATACATAAATGGGAAAATTACCATTTTGCCCCTAACATTTTGCACTTTTTGCAATTTAGTCCTTTTTGCACAAAACACCAAATACACAAAATTTGCCCATAACACACAAGGGCCGAATATTCATGGTTCTCATACAAGTCCACACATTGCATTTATTTCACATTTTAGTCCCTCAAAAATTTATTTTCACAATTTAGCCCTAAATACTCAAATTCATCAAAAATCCCAAGACAAAACATGTTAATCTAAGACATATCTTCCATTATTCATCATCAAACATCACAAAACACAAATATTCATCAATGGCATAACTCAAAATATTCATTAAAATTAGAAATTCAAGCATGGGTCGGGTAGTATTCAAAGCAACGATCTCAAAAACGTAAAAATTATCAAAAACCGAAACCAAAGCATACCTTAATTTTGCTATGAAAGTGCCGAAACTTAAGAAACCATGGATGGTTTCTTCCTTTCCAATATTCGGCTAACAAAGATGAACATATTCATCTTTTATGACTTATTTTAGTTATAATATTATAATTTACTTAATGACTAAATTAACCTTAATTAAATAAATTATAAATTACATAACTTAAGGGCAATGTTGGCATATACCACCCACTAACTAAATCTTGGTCTAATTACATCTTTAGACCTCCCACTTAAAAAGACAACTACAAATAGGTGCTTTTAAATTTTAACCTTTAACTTTTATTTTACGCGATTAAACCCTTTTATTAAATCGAACACTTAAACGACGAAATTAAAACACGAAAATTTTACACAATCAAATGCACACGAAATAAACACACAAAATAATATTAATAATATTTTTCTAATTCAGATTTGTGGTCCCGAAACCACTATTCTGATTAGGGTCAAAACCGGGTTGTTACAATTACTAAATCCCGAGGGGAAGAAGAGCATGTAGTGAACTTGAAGAAGTTGTTCGACAGACTGAGAAAGTTCCAGCTAAAGCTCAATCCGGCCAAATGTACGTTCGGAGTTGCCTCGGGAAAATTGCTAGGCTTCATTGTCAGTGAAAGAGGCATTGAAGTTGATCCAGATAAGATAAAAGCCATTCAAGAACTACCACCTCCGCGCACGCAAAAAAAGGTTAGAGGATTTTTAGGGAGGTTAAACTACATCGCTCGGTTCATTGCTCAACTTACCAACCAGTGTGATCCAATCTTTCAGCTTCTTCGAAAACGTAATCCGGGAGAATGGAATGAGGAATGCCAGGTAGCCTTTGATAAGATAAAACAATATTTTTCTAGTCCTTCAGTGCTAGTACCGCCAACCCCGGGAAGACCATTGATATTGTATTTGACTGTGTTCGAAAATTCAATGGGTTGCGTATTGGGGCAACACGACAAGTCAAGAAAGAAAGAAAAACCGATCTATTACCTCAGCAAAAAGTTCACTGAATATGAGGCAAAGTATTCGTCCATTGAAAAATATTGTTGCGCTCTGGTTTGGGTAGCTCGAAGACTCAGGCAATATATGTTGTATCATACGACATGGTTAATTTCAAAGCTAGACCCAATAAAGTACATGATGGAAACAACTGCACTCTCAGGAAGAATGGCACGATGGTAGATCTTACTATCGGAGTGCGACATCATCTATGTGAGTCAAAAGTTGATAAAAGGAAGCGCAATAGCTGACTTCTTAGCAACTCGAACAACGGATGAATACGAGCCATTGAGATTTGATTTCTCGGATGAAGACTTGATGTGCATTACAGAAAAAGAGTGCGAGTAATTAAAAGAAAAGTCATGGAAGATGAGCTTTGATGGTGCATTGAATGCATTGGGGCATGGGATTGGAGCAGTCTTAGTATCACCAGAAGAGAACCATTATCCGTTCACTGCCAGGCTGAATTTCTTCTGTACCAATAACATAGCGGAATATGAGGCCTGTATCATGGGACTTCGTGCAGCAATTGAATGAAACATCCAAACTTTAGAGGTATACGGAGACTCAGCATTGGTGATTTATCAAATCCGTGGAGATTGGAAAATGAGGGATTCAAAATTAGTCAAATACAGTGATCTCGTGGCAGGGTTGATTAAAGAATTCAAAAAAATAACTTTTAATTACTTCCCACAAAAAGAAAACCAGTTAGTTGATGCCCTGGCCACTATGGCTTCAATGTTCAAAGCAAACAGAGAAACATAAATAATGCCTCTTTAAATTAGCATATATGAAGTCCCTGCACATTGTTTCAGCATTGAAAAAGAGCCAGATGGATGGCCATGATTTCATGATATCTTAGAATATATTAAGAATCAAAAGTATCCCGGACAAGTAAATGAGAACGACAAAAGAACAATCAGAAGAATGGCAGCGGGTTTTGTTCTCGATGGGGACATCCTATACAAAAGAGGAAAAGATCAAGTGCTCCTGAAATACGTAGATGTTGTTGAAGCCAGAAAAATACTTGAAGATGTCCATGAGGGAATTTGTGGGACACATGCCAATGGTTTTACTATGGCTAGGAAAATTATGAGACTCGGTTATTATTGGCTGATGATGGAAAGTGACTGTATTAGTTTTGTAGGAAAATTATGAGACTCGGTTATTATTGGCTGATAATGGAAAGTGACTGCATTAGTTTTGCACGAAAATGTCATAAATGTCAAATTTATGGTGATAAAATTCATGAAGCCCCTTCGCTCCTTCATGTTTTGACTTCTCTGTGGCCCTTTTCTATGTGGGGCATGGATGTTATAGGGCCAATTTCCCCAAAAGCTTCTAATGGACACCGATTCATTTTTGTGGTCATTGCTTACTTCACAAAATGGATAGAAGCCGCTTCGTTTGCCAATGTGACAAAGACTACAGTTTGTAAGTTTTTGAAAAAGGAAATCATTTGTCAATATGGTTTGCCTGAAAGAATTATTTCAGATAACGCCATGAATCTGAACAACAAGATGATGAAGGAGGTGTGTGAACAATTTCAAATAAAGCATCATAACTCATCACCCTATCGCCCAAAAATGAATGGAGCGGTTGAAGCAGCCAATAAGAATATTAAGAAGATTATTGAGAAAATGACCGAGACATATAAAGACTGGCACGAGAACCTACCATTTGCTTTGTACGCATACCGCTCATCTGTGTGGACATCTACGAGAGCAACTCCTTTCTCTCTGGTCTATGGAATAAGCTGTGCTACCCATCGAAGTTGAGATCCCCTCTCTACGAGTCTTAATGGAATTAAAACTAGAAGAAGCAGAATGGGTTCGAGCTCGATATGACCAGTTAAACCTTATTGAAGAAAAACGTCTGAAGGCAATCTGTCATGGACAGATGTACCAGAAGAGAATGATCGCAGCCCATGACAAGAAAGTACAACCAAGAGAATTCCACGAAGGAGAACTCGTGCTGAGAAAGATTCTTCCAATACAAAAAGACTTCTGAGGAAAATGGGCACCAAATTGGGAAGGTCCATACGTCGTAAAGGAGGCATTCTCGGGCGGAGCTTTAATTCTCACCGAGATGGATGGGAAGGAGTTACTGAATCCAGTGAACTCAGATGCTGTAAAGAAATATTATGTTTGAAGAAAATGAAAATCAAGATGAAAACCCGAAAAGGGCATCTAAAAAAAGAGATCAAGGTGAAAACCCGAAAAGAGCGTCTTGATTAACACGAAAAATTAGGATGAAAACCCGAAAGGGCGTCCTAATGAAACAAACACTAGGCTTAAAGAGCAAGGCGTTTTGAACAGTGGGTCAAACAGCAAGACTATAGTATTTGAAGCATTTTAAAAGCTCGAAATCTTCTACACAATAAGCCATGCTTGAAAAGATTCTTGATTAAGAACGTGGAAGACTTCATGTGCTGAATATCTAGAGCATTTGTATCCATTGAATGCAACCCCCTTCCTCTTTATGATACCTTTTACTATTTTTGTTTAACTTTCTTTGTTTGTTACCTTTGAAATAAATGAATGTGAGGTACCTTTTTTGTCCCTACCTGACTGTTTTCACGCATCACATTATGTGTTTATTTACATGATAAATAGTGAAATGACATACTCTAAACAAAAGAAATGTTAAGCATTACCTGGATGAAAATTTGACAAATACAAGAGCTTCAAAGCAAGGACAAAGTTCAACTAGGGGCAAAAGAGCGATATCTGAAAAACACAAATTGCTCGTGAAGCTTGAGGACGGGTACAGGGCCTAAAGAGAAAGTCAAGAACCGAAGTAATGAATGCAGATCATCACAAAAATCGTGACGAAAAAGGACATACGACAAACATGCCTGAGGCGCATAGCAAAATCATGTAGGCATAAAGGCATTTAAGGCAAACATGTGCATATCATGATGACATCATGCATGACATATACAGGTACTCCAGTAGAGCAAGAGGATGTGATGATAGCTGTACTGAATCAAAGGAAAAAACACCTGAATTCCACCAGATGACAGGATTTAGTATTTTGATGTTTTTATTTCTGTTTTCAAAATTCAACTCATATTGCGAGAAATAGGTTGAGCTCAAGAGATGTTGAGGTATTTTCAATTTCTGTCTTTCAAAAAAATCAACTCATATTACGAGAGGTGAGTTGATCCTCAGGACACACTGAGGTAATTTCAATTTCAGTTCGTCAAAAAATCAACTCATATTGCGAGAGGTGAGTTGAGCCTCAAGACACGTTGAAGTATTTTCAATTTCTATCTTTCAAAAAAATCAACTCATATTGCGAGAGGTGAGTTGATCCTTAGTACACACTGAGGTAATTTCAATTTTTGTTTGTCAAAAAATCAACTCATATTGCGAGAGGTGAGTTGAGCCTCGGGTCACATGTCGAGGTATTTTCAAAATCTGCTTTTAAGTTTCAAAAATCGACTCATATTGCAAGAGATGAGTTAAGCTTTGGCTCACGTGCTGAACTATTTTCAATTTCTGTTTTTAACATCTGTTTTTTAAAGAGTTAATTCATATTGCGAGAAATGAGTTGAGCTCAAGATCACATGCCGAGTAAAGAATAAAGATTGGAGCCGATGGAAGACACCAGATTTGGCCCTCCAAAAGTTGTAGTGGAATAGGTCAAAGTTGCAAGTCTTGTCTTCCTGAAGTTGCAGTGGAGCTGATCGGGGATATCAGATCTCGATTTTCTAAAGTTACAGAAGAGAAGACCACAAACCCTATCTCACTGAAGCAATAGAAGAGCAGATTGAAAATGTATGTCTTATCTTTCTAAAGTTACAAGTGAAGCAGATCGAAGCCACAAAGCTCATATCCTTGAAGTTACATTAGAGAAGATTGAAGCTACAAGGTGTATATCAGGAGATGCAGTGGATTGAACCAAAGCTACAAGATGCGGTGGACTGAAAGGAGACTACCTGAACAAGAAGGGCACCAAAGAAGTCAAGGCTCAGCAAGACTGGGCAAAATTGGCCTTTCTTTGTGTCTTTGCTCTATTCTTGTTACACGACAATGAACAAAGAGGGGTAGCCGTTACAGGCCAATTTTGGCCCATATACAACAAACCCATTTTACATTGATAACCACTATCCAAAAACCCCAAAACCCAATCATAGAAGCCCAAAACCCCAATACTCGGAGCCCAATATCCCTAACCCATTTATAACTAAACCCACTAACCCACTAACCCACTAACCCAAATTCAACCAATTACCCAAACCCAATACAAAACCCTTAGCCCAACTAAACACTAAGCCCAATACCATAAATTAGAAACAAAAATTACCTAAACCCTAACCCTAGCTTGTAGCGTTGAATCCTCTGACATTCGGCCACCCACCGTTCACCCACTCTCTACTCCACCACCCCAGTACCTGCAAGAAGAGACAGAAACAATAAAAAATGATTGAAAAAGGGTTATAAAACCCGAATCAGAATTGTAAAAATGGGGGGGGGAATATGGTTTAATACAAAAAACGAATGTAACGAGGGCATTTTTTCTTTCTTTCTTTCTGAATATTCAAAAGAAAGAACAAAAACAATACAAGCACAAACAGATCGGAAATATATAAGGAGAAATACAAAAAATAAGATCCATTCAGCAACTAAATACCAATATCAAAACCTTAAGGTGAATATTTTTATTTTATCTCTGTTTTTTTACTTTCAAATTTATTCCTTGTACATTTCCAAATACAAAAATATAAATAAACATAACAATTTTAAAAACATAAATAAAAAGCAAAAAAATATATTTTAGAAATTTTACCTTTCTGGCCACCATGTACGGTGGCCGACACCGGCGACGGACGACGACCGTTGATCGGCCAGTGATCGACCCCCTGGCCGGATTTCCCTCCCCTCTCCCTCCTCTCTCTTCCTCTTCCTTCTTTTCTTTTTTTTTCTTTCCCCCCTTCAGAAATGAATTTTTTTCTGAAATTGGGCCTATTTATAGCCTTCCGAAACGACGTCGTTTTGGGGGCTGTACTTAAGCCCCAAAAGATGTCGTTTCACCTTGCTCGACCCGTTCGACCCGAACCCACTTCAGGATCTGCGTGTTTTTAATTCAATGGTATATTTATGCAATTGGTCCTTCCGCAATTTTATTTTTCGCAATCAAGTTATCTTTGGATTACAGATCGGCTCTAAAATTTAATCAGTTTTATAAATTGGTCCCTTTCAATGCGCAGCGTTTTAATAACTGGGAATATTGCGCTTTTGATCCCCCTTAGTGTTGCCCATGTTCTAATAAGTCCTTCTCTTTGTTTTTATTTTTAAAATTACCCCAAAACTTTGTTTTTGTTTTAAATTTAGTCCTTTCTTCAGATTTAAGTTTATTTTCGTACTGTCTTTATTTTCTTTTTTATATATTATTACTGTTATTTTTATTTCTCTTATATTTATTACTAATATTATTATTATAGTTACCACTATATATATATTACGTATATATTTTTTATAATGTATCTATGTAATATAATTACTAAGTTTTTTAACATTAATAGTATTTATATTTGTATATTATGTAAGTGTTCTAATACTATATCATATATACACATGCATTTTTCATATTAATATATATATGTTTTTAATATTATATTATTATGTATATGTTTTAATATTATTAGCTATCTATCTTTCATACTATTTTATGTACGTTTCTAAAACCATCATATATTATAACATCATTATTATTTATATATATATATATGTAGGTATCTATATAGCGTACGAATAGTCTTTTTTATTATCGTTTCTAATGTAAATATATATATCATATAGGTTTATATGCATATCATACATGCTTCATTATTTTTATTTTTATTAGTTATATATATTATTACTATTTTTTGTATATATTTTTATCTTTATTACTATTGTTGTTAATCTTAGTATATGTTTTATATATGTACGCATATATCTCTAGTATATACATATAGGTATATATCCATGTAGTATCGTAATAGGTTTTTTATTTTCAATATGTATATATTATGTAAATGTTTTGATGTTATATTATATATGCATTTTTTGTATGTTATATATATATATATTTTTTTCAATATTATTAGTTTTTTTTATATACTATTCTATGTACATATTTCCATATCACCTTATATATATTCCTAAATAATATTATATGTATATGCATATTTTTATTCCTACTATATTTATTACTAATATTAGTACATACATTCTATCGTTTTTGTATACATTTTTTATATATAATATTATTTTCATATATCCTTATAGTTATTACTATACTTATTATTTTATTCTAATGTTATTATGTATTCATTTTAAAATATACACGTGTATTTATATAGTATTATCAATGTATATAATTTTCTTATGTTATTAGCATTTATAATGTACTTTGTATATATTCATTATATATATTATATATAGGTATGCATTATGTGTGTATTTTAGTGTTACTATGTACATACATCTTTCAAGATTTAATTTTTTTTATACATCATGTATATATTTTGACAATATAAGTAGTATATATATATTTTGACTATTTCATGTATATATTTCAAATATTATGTATAGTATATTTCTGACACTATTACTATTCACATATATATATATTTTGGCGTACATATTCTTAATACCATTATTATTATTATTATATATATTCATTGTTTCCATTTCGTGTTTGATTCTAATATTACGTTTAATGTCGCATATATCTTTATGGTTTTAATATATTTGTCGCATTTATATTTGTTTCAATATATTTCTAGCTCTGTCATCTATTTTCATTAATTCGCTTTGCATTATTTCGAAAATCTTATTCTTGTTTTTTAATAAGTAAGGCAATGTATCGGTTTAATACTAAGTCGCCGATTTCATCGCTATGTTGGGTGAACATCAATCGACTCGTGTTAAAACGGTATGCCCTTCTAAAAAATCGAAAAAAGCTAAAATTTCTCGTGTTCCAATCGGATTACGACTAAATGTTACATTGAATTCGTATTTTTGAAAATCAAGACAACACGTGTTTTATAAGATACCAATTTTGGGCGTCGCGAGGGTGCTACTACCTTCCTCGCGCGTAACCGACTCCCGAACCCTAATTTTTTCCTCTGGATTTTGACGTAAACTTAAACTCGGCCTTCTTTTTTTGTTTTAAAAATAAATTCATTAGGTGTCCGATCACACCTATAAAAGGATCGGTGGCGACTCTCCTTTTTTCTATTTATTCAAATCAAACATCAGTTTTCAAGTTTTCACTAAATCGCCACAATTAGCGACCAAGTTAAAAATTTTCACGTCGCTACATAGCCTTGATTGCTGCCCAAAATTATACTTTCCAAAAATACTGCCATCTCCAGTCCCCCTTAGCCAGATGCTATCGACAATGGAAGCTCTCCTCTCCTGCGCCCTTAATGACAAATCCCAGCCCATCACCAATTCATACATTCCAGGTTGAAGCCTCTTCGGGCAGAAACTATCCCTATGTCCAAGACATCCACATAAAAAACAAAATAACGTTAATTTTTCATACTTGAACTTGACGTAAGTGGACTTTGTAGCAGAAATCATAACTTTTTTACGTCTCTTCAAAGGAATTCGAACATCAATTCGAACTCTAATGCGCATATAATTCATAGTACCATAAGACAATTGTTTTGAATCATATTCCAAGAAACTGCCAATAAAATTTCCAAACTGCACTACCATGGAATCTCTTAAAAACCCTGGAGGTAGATCATGAATCTGAATCCACCAATCAGAATACACCAAAGGAACATCCATTGGATCTTCATTCTCCCCAATCCTATGAAAAACCAAAAGGTGATTATTAAAAGTCCAAGGGGCACCTATAAATACCCTTGAAATATCAATTTCATTAAAGAATTTGAATAGAAAGCGTTTCTCTCCCAGATCTGAAATTTGTACGCCCTCCAAAGGATGCCAAATATTAGCCATAGTATTCCTCATTGCTGGAAAATTCACCACGCTTGCAGTAAGAAAACAACCCACCAAGCAAAAACTATACATGGCATTTTGTTCTCCCACATCCTCTGGTATAGAGAATGCCTTTTCTTCCCCATCATTAAGACTGAGTTCTGCCAGATCTTGCTCCATCTTCTTACACAATAAGATGAATACACAAACACAATCAAAACAACACGAACAACACAACACTGCAAGAAGTAAAAACGAAAGTAAAACAGGAGAAAACTAAAGAGTAAACGAAATTACAGCGTGTCATAAAAGACAGACAGAAACGTGCCAAACGGCGGAATTTTTTGAATAGAATAAATTTGAATAGGGATAGTACATAATGAAACTTAAATATAAATAAATTCTTGACTAAAAGTGTCATCTATTCTTGCAATGATCTAATTAAATTAAATATATATTTATATTTATATTTATATTTATATTTATATATAACTTGCTTAAAATCTTTGAATGAATTGATATAAAAAATGAATTGATTATTTTTACAAAATAAAATTTATTATTATAAGTATTTTTTGTATTTTTATATTTTTATATAGATTCAATAAAAACCCACAGAATAAACCTATGACACAATAATAGTTAACCTCGATAATAGTTAACCTCGTTACATAATCTTTAATAAAGGGTAAATTAGAAAAATAATTATTTTTATTGTCTCAAATTATATTTTAATCACTTATGTTTGAAATGTTACATTTTAATCACTTACGTTATCGTTTTGTTACGAAGTGGTCACTTTACCGTTAAACTCCGTTACCTCCCTAAAGATAATCTTACGTGTCAGTTCGAATGGGTTTTAAATGCCAACTTGAATATCCAGTTGTTAGGATTAAAATAGGTTTTTAAATAAATAAATTTAATTTGGACTGCCACATAGGACCACCGTTAGGGAGGTAACGAAGCTTAACGGTAGAGTGATCACTTCGTAATAAAACAATAACTTAAGTAAACTAAAAGTAATCTGAAACAAACAAAAGTGACTATTTTTGAGTTTACCTTTTAATAAATATATTTTTACTTCTTCACCTGTATCCAATAAGCCCTTAGTAACACAGGTTCCGACCAAAGCTACTAAGCCCTCACATGTAATGGTCCAATGAATTTATCCAGTTGGTTAGCCGAGACTGGCCCAACCCAACTATAGAGTCTATTATGTAACATAATTTTTTACTACTACTTATTGTCTATTTTATAGGAAAATATTGTGTAGTGAACTTTGTTGAAATTGCTTATGAGCTAACTTGAATTTTCACTCACATATTTTTTTCAGATAAAATAATGTACATATGAATTTAATTTATAAATTTATTTTGGATATTAATTTTTTAACCTTTTAATATGCTGTATATTTTAGCCATTTTAATAATTTTGATTAATGTAATTTTGTCATTTTTCATATAACAATGATGAAGTGACTCCATTTTTGTGACAATTTATACTTTTAATTACAACTAAAACTTATATTTATCATTATATTTTTTATTCACAATAACTAGTGAAAATATATTTGTCACTAATAAATTAACATGAGTGATCATTTTTCGGAACTATTGTTAACATTGCTTCTTAAAAGTATTTTTAGGGTCTAAAGTGTTTTTAGAGCCATAAACAATACTAAACAAATAACTTTTGGAGTCAGAAATACTTTCCAAAAATGCTTTTGAACTCAAAAGCAAAAACAATTTTTTCTAACTTCTACTTTTAGTAAAAGCACTTTTAGGAACAATTTTTTTTTAACCCTTACAAAATATTTTATATAATGTTTATATTAGATATGTTATTACTTTCTTATTAAAATTTATTTTAAAATATATAATATTATTTATTTAAATTTTTATTGGTTATATTTTAATATTTAAAATATAGCTTATATATTCGAATTAAATTTTATAAATACTTATTATTAATTGCTTAAAAAAATAAAATTTATATTTCATATATTAAAATATTAACAACAAATTATAATAAATTATTTTTATATTCTTACTAAAATATCATAATATTAACTAATTGAATATTATTTAAATGCATATTTGTTACTTTATAACACCATGTCTAAAATATATATTTTATTTCTCAAAAGTACTTTTTAAGAGCAAAACTAATACTTAAAATCTTAAACCAAAATTTTCGAAAGTACTCCTCAAAATTATTTTTCCACGGCACTTCTTAAAAACACTTTTCAAAAGTAACACTAAACTAACCCCTAATGTTTTAATTAACATATTGTAAATTTTTAATAATTATATTTGTTCATGTATAATAAAAAGAATTGTTAAATGTTATAATATAATTTTAGTTTTTTTTATCTACAATTTGTTTGCAACTAAAAATTATGATTTATTTTTATTTACGCAATGAATAGTCATTGCCCAAACCAAAATATGGTATAATTGCATATCAGTTTGCAACTAAATGATTTTTTTTGGGTAATACCCTGGCAAGTCATCACCTGATCAATAAATTATAATTTGGGTTGGTCATTAAATAAATATTGTAATATAGAAATTTTAACAGCCATAAGAATATTATTACGTACACAAAATATTTACCACAATAACATTTTTATAAAATTTAATTTGGAAACTATATAATATTGCTACCTAAAAGTTATGATATCTAAATTTATATTGTCGTAGAAAAAAAAAAAGTTTTGCCACCAACAAAGGTATACACAAGGACCTAAATGATTATTTAGTATTTCATGGTGACTTTTAATGTTAATGTCTTTTTCCTCGTAATGAATTACTTATAATTTTACTGTACAAAATAATTGTGAATACTTTTTAACAATTGCGATAAATACAATAATGGCGAAAGCATTTCTATGACCAATTTAAATTTAAGCCCTCTAAATTATATTTAGTTTTAATGATATTTTTCTCTTAGTAAAAATTACTTTTTTTTTTATTGTAATGTTGAGACCCTTAGCTTATATTTAAAAAATATAATAAAAAGAAATAAAGAATTAGGTATGTGTTAATTTTTCATCAAAGTTAAAACTTTGGGTAAATTACACTCTAAATTATCAATAAAATAATTAAGGGTTTTATTGCCTAACCTATAATAAAATGTAATAAGTGTTAACTTGAAAACAATTGTCAACTAACAAGCAAATAATTAAGAGAAGTGGTTGCGAAAGTTTGACATTTCTTCAAACATTGCAAAAATAAAAAATAAAATGAATGCACTATTAAATTTATAGAGTCTAACGCAATGAGAAGTAATGGCTATATTCAAACACTTACAACCCATTAACACAAATAAGAAAGTATTTCCATAGGAAAAGACATGCATACATATTTGTACTATAAAGTCATGGGTTTAAAAAGGAAATAGGTTTCTTTTATAATTAAGTTACAAATAGAATTTAAGGAATTATTTACGATTAACTGAAAGTTATAAACTTTTTTAAATAATTTTATTTGATAATGGTTTCTATTTTCTAATATTCTAAATTTATGAGTACATGAATTGAATTGAGTTCATCGAAATTATGTGTGTATGTTTTGAAAACTTGGCTTAATTTTGATAAATTATATTGATTGGATACAAAATATACCATTTACAAAATCAAAAAGTTATTTCTTTAATTACATATAAAAATTAAATTCTATATATATTTATCAAACATATTTATAATTTTACAAATATTTAAAAGTTTTAAAAACATTTTAAATAAAAAAGTTTAAAAAGTGCTTAATGTTTCATAAAAATAAATTTAAACAATTATTATCTATTTATAATTTATTTTTAACATTATCTTAAACAAATTTGATAGATATAATTTTTTAACAAATAATATTATTTATAAAAATTAAAATATCTTCATTCATGTTTAAACTATATAATTTTTTTAATAATATTACATGACATAAAACTTTCGATATAAAACTTAAAATTTCATCCTAAGATGTGTTAAAAACAACAAATACATGTTAAAACAATCAGCTTGGTTTTTCTTCAAGCCTTGGATAATATGACTCCTAAGCCTTCAAGAGAAATTTGAAGAAAATAACACAATATTAGTATATAAGAAACACTGAATCTTTGAGAAGAAAAAGAAGGTGCTTTAGATTATAATACTTAGAAAAATGGAGAGTTGTACTACATTTATTATTAGATTAACAATTCCAATGAAAATAATATTTTTTTATAAGTAAAGAAGGCAAACAATAGGCTTAAGGTCTAACTATCCTTACATGAGAACTCCTCATTTTGTCCTCTAAAAGGAGCTATCTAATACAAAACATAGGAAACTCATTAATTTTCAGTTCATAATCAGTACTGGAATCCGATTTAGCAATGCAATCAGCAACGTTGTTTGCTTCTCTAAAAACATGTTGTACTTTGTTAATCTAATTTCACTTGCATTCTTCTTTTATTCTTCAAACCAATGACATCAATGACATTACCTCTGAGCTATCTTTGAGAAAATCAACTGCAATTTTGTTATCACACTCATTTATCGCCTTGGAATAACCTTTTGGCATAATACTAAAAATAGCCTTTTAACTGGGTGTTTGGTCACTTTTACCTTTTATGATTTTTTTGGAAATTTTAACACCTAATATTTTTTGGTCAAATTGATATGTTCTTGACGAATATGCTGTCGTGTCGTGGTTATTAGTTAACTAACCATCAACATTTAACCGTTGATACTACAGTTCAAATATAATCAAATACTGACAAAATAATGCCACGTCACTAAATAATTTTAAAACTATTTTTTTAAATATAAAATTATTAAATGCATATAATTTCCATTTTCCACAATTTCGTCTTCCCCATTGTTTCTTTCCATCGTTCACCATCGTCGTCGTCATCTCCAATCTTCTTCCCCATTGTTTCTTCCTTCCATAGTTTCTTTAATATTTAACTTGAGATTTCATGTAAAAATATTTGAAGATTTCATGAGACGGGGAAATATAAAAAATAGGAAAGATCAAACATTCAATTTGAGATTATGCCAATCAACGAATCAAAATTATATAAATATAAACACACCAAAATAAAAAGAAGAAAAGTGAACATCACTGTTGAAATCAAGAATTCTTGGTCAACATTTTCTTGGACAATTTTATTTCCAAAAGAAGAAGAGAAATCCAGTTTTAGAGAGAAACCATGGGCATCATAAAGTGAAAATCGATTTACATGAAGGTATGGGAAATAAGAAAATTTTCAGGGAATAAGCAATCTGGTTCAAAAGACCTTGATAGAAGCGGAAACCAAAATGTTATTATCTTGGATGGGAAGTTAAATAAGTGAAGAGAAATGGTGAGAAAATATTGGGTTATTGTATTGCGGGGGTTTTGGGCGTGGTGGTTCAACGATGGGAAAATGGGTTATATTAGGGACAGGGGGTGATGGTAGATGGGTATGGTGGTTCTGTTAGGGGGAAATGGGTTTGGTGGGAGGCTATCTAATGAAAATGAACTAGAGATAACAGTGATGAAAATGAACTGTTAGGGGTAATGGGTTTGTTAGGGGGCAATAGGGGGCGATAACAGTGATGAAAATGAACTGAAGATTCAGTTGAAAAATGGAGGCCATCTGACGAACGGAAAATAAAATCGGAGACAAGGAAGGCCGAAGCTCAAGGATGGATTTTAAGGTTTTAAAAAAAAAAACAATGGGGAAGAAGAAACTGTGGAAGGAAGAAACAATGGGGAAGAAAATCGGAGACGATGACGATGATGGTTAACGATGGAAAGAAACTATGGAGAAGAAGAAACTGAGGAAACTGGGAATTATATGCACTTAATAATTTTATATTTTAAAAAAAATAATTTTAATATTTTTAAAATTACTTGACATGACATATAATATAAAATAATATTAAATTAGTATTTAATTACATTTGAATCACCACGTTAATGGTTAATGTTAACCGTTAATCAATTAACGACCAGGTCAATATATCTTATAGTGATCAAACAATCAAACATTGAGGCTATTTTTGGCGTTATGCCTAACCTTTTTGCCAAGATATTTCTAGTCCATAAAGAATCGCCCATAACTCGGTCGTAAGAGCTGAACCTCTTCCTTTTCGAAAGCCTGTTATCCAATTGCCATAAAATCTCGTAACACCCCCTATTGCCGACTAGTTTCCCTTCACGTTAAATGCACCATCAATACTTATCTTCACCCAGCCATGACTAGGTGACTTCCATTTGATTGGAATATTTCGAACAAGCTCACTTGAACCTTCTACTCTTGCTGCATTATAGATATTAATAACGAAGTTTTCAGTTTGTCTTAAAAGCTCCTTAGAATTACTACTTTTTTGCTTAAATATTGCTTTGTTTCTACTTTTCCATAAGTACCAACAGATTACTGCAAATAACACCCCTATTCTGTAGTGTCGGTATTTAACTCTATTTGATTCCTCAAATTAGCAATCATCCATTCTTCCAAAACCATCCCAAAAAATTGATTGTAGGAACTAGAAGGAATCACCTTGGACCAAATACTTTAGCAATTGGACAGTCTCTCAAAATATAGGTAATAGTTTCCTTGCAGCCACCACATGAGAAACAACTAATATCATCAGTCAGCTTTCTTCGAGCCCTTTCTTAGTTTGTTAATAACATTTTACTGCTTTATTCTAGGAGACAGATCATTCTCCCAGACAACTTTCCATAGAGAATTATGTGAAGTGATCAGATTGGACAAGACTTTTATAAGCTTCCTTCATGAATAATCTACCCGAAGTGCTAGTCTTCTATAAGCACATATCCTTGCCCAAATCATCCTTCTGTGGAGGGCAGACTACGATACACTCCAATATTTCCTTATCAAAACATTGAGTCAACGTACTCCACTTCCATTTACCAGTTGAATCTGTTAAATTAGCAACTTTAAACTCCATAGAACAATCGAAGGATCTCATATGTGGTTGCGGAGAGTCCCCAAACTTGGTATCCAGTTATCACAGAGGAAGCTAACAGACCTCCCATCTCCTATACAAATATTCTCACAAAATGAGTCTTATACCTTATTAAGCGATTGCGAAATGTATGAGCAATTAGTTTTATGAATAGAAGAAGGGCATATGTCACACATCTGATATTTATTACGCAAAATTCTTACCCATAGCTTATCCGACATGGTTACAATTTGGAAAGCTAATTTCATCAAGAAGGAAAAATTTTGGGGAACCATTCTTTTTAAGCCTAACCCACATTTCTTCATCGGTTGACAGCAGGTTTCCCAACTCACCAATGCCATTTTCCTCACTCCATTAGAAGACCCCTACACAAAATTTCTCACCATTTTTTCGATTGTTTGACACACACCCACAGGGATCATGGTTGTCTGCATAAAATAACTGGGAATAGTCAACAAAACAAACTTTGACAAAGTTACTCTTCCAGCCAACAAGATAGCATCGATAACAAAGCAATTAGGTATTCAATACAAACTATTGTAAAAAAAAGATGCTAGCTTACCTTTCGATCTAGTAGAAGCCTCATGTTGTTGCTTGGTATTAAGTGCCTGCTTCAGCTTGTAACCAAGGTGGATTGGTAAGGTACTCAGCAAGGCACCACCTATCTTCACAAGAAACAAAAAGGTTCTAATGAATTGAAAGTGAACCAACTACACTAATGAAAAAACGATACTTAAATTGCATGATTTCAATTATGAGAGCAATTTGAATAATAAAAAATGCAATTAATTTGTTCAACTAACAAAGAGCAGGTGTAGCCTCTCTAAGAAAATCATCATCCATGGTTAAAATGTTTAAAACAACGATATAAACACGATCGACATCCCAAGCATTAAAATGAATTTACAAACACTAGATAACATCTTAAAAACAGATGAGCCACAAGTCAAGTTGGTTTAAAGTTGAAATAGATAACAAAGAGTAGGTTTAGCCTCTCTATTTTGTATGCAAGAAATGTGCTTACAGTTGCAATGGTCTGCAAATTTCATCGATATGTTTAGAAAAGAGAAAACCAAGCCGCTGGATTTGAACAATTTAATATACAGTTTCTCTTTAAACAAAAACTATTAAATATCCAAAAATAGGCGATAGCATGTGATTATATTATGTGTATAATCGTTCATTTCTTGTACGAATTCCGTCATTTCTGCTTCCAAAGAATGTAGATAACTGGTCTCGTGAAAAGTACATAATCATTTGATCTTTTCCCTATTAGCACTCATGTCCATTAATACATGGTTCCTCATTTAGACCGAGAAAGATGCAAGTGCGCATTAAAATAAGGGAAAACAATTAAAGCATCCACTTGCCAATCCTTCTTTGCATGGATTGGCGCATGTAAAATTGGTGACACGGCATCATTGCACATGCTATTGCTACTTGAGGCCTGTAAGTAAAATTTTCAATCACCACTTAAAAAATGTTACACACACTAAAACACAAAACAAAACTTAATGCTTCAAAAGCACTATTATTCGAAACAACTTGAGAACTGCAAAACTAAGGACCTAATTGGTGATATATTAGAAAGCAATTAGCATCTCATCAAGTTAGTAAAGAACTTCAAAATAGGCATAGCCCTTGCGCTTACACTCTAAGCTTCATTCCAAGCTCTTGAAGAAAAGAACAATATGACTTCGCAAATACTCCTCTCTTCCAAGGTCAATTCTGTCCTTCCTAGATGGAGAATGGTTCTCAATTACTTCTCGGCTGAAGTACTACTTGCGCGTAGATGAATGCAATTACTCTTGGTTCTCAAAATTTAACAAGTTTCAAAAACCCAAAAAAGGTTTAAGGAGGTTTTATTTAAAATAGACAATCCCTTTAAATCCAAGATAACTTAAAAAAAACAAGCTTTTGAAGTATCAAAAAACACCCATTAAGCTGATTTTATCTAAAAAAAATAGAAAAAATTTAAAAAAAAACCCTTGAATCTCGTTTCTGAAAACACGTGGCTTTTGAAGAAAATCTTTTAATCTAAGATTGCTTTCAAACCAATGTCAATTACTGAAAACAAAAAACATACCCAAAAATCAATTTTTTTTAAAAAAAGATGATTGACAAAAAGGGATTCAGAGAGCCGGAGATTAACAGAGAAAAACATAAAAAACCCAAGCATCAAAGATTCATATTTTTCAGTTTTCAAGTTCTTGAACAATTTAAGGAAAAAAAAATCCCAAAAATTCAAATCAAACTTAAGCATCAAAGATCCATATTGTTCAGTTTTCAAGAAGCTTGAATCTTCCCCATGAAAGTTGATGCTTACCTAGAGACGACTTCGAGCGTTTTGAGCTTTCCTTCCCCTCAGCTCGATAGAACAATGAAAACTGAAAGTTTGGAAGAAAATGGTGAATGAATAACGTCCCCAAGTTTTTGCCAAATACAAGCTTGTAAACTTGTGATTTTTTTATGGGTACGACAAGGAAGAAAAAAAAATTAAGCTATTCCTTGTATTTGCTGAATAACCATTCCATGGGCTAAGTGCTGAATGACCATTCAGCATTTTCAAGGAATACTATCGGAATGAAGATTAGTATTCTGTGAACCAAACAATGAAATAGCTACCTTACTCAGAATAATCCCTGAATGGAATCACAATTCCATCCAAGCAAACATAGCGCTAAAGTTTGCTTCCATTACACAGTTTACCTGAAAACGTTAACACATTAAAAAAATATCAGCTGCCTCCTTCAACCAATCAAAAGTTGCCACGTGGCAAATTTTTGGTAAAAACACTTAAAATTACAAAAGAATCATAAATTTGTAAAAAAATATAAAATATTTAAAATTTGAAAAAAATAAAAAAGATTATATAAAATCAGTAAAATTTTATAAATAAAATAAATTATTTTTAAAAAATAAAAATTAAATTAAATTCAAAAAATAAACATGATATATTAAAATTCTCTGAATTATAAAAAAATTATAAATCCAAAAAATAAAATTATAAAAAAATTATATATCAAAAAGCTTTCTCGACACTTCTCATCTACTTTATATTTTCTTTATTTTTCTTGGTTTGTCGTTTTTTTTCTTGATTTGGTGTTTTTTTAAGGTTGAGGCTTTGTGTCTGTTCTTTTTTTTTTCATTTTTCTTTTTCTGGGTTTTCAATTTTCAACACTGACGAAAGTTGGTAGAAATTTTTATATTTTTATTGAAAAAATAAAACGCATTTAATACAGTATTCATCTGGCGAGTATGCTTGCTTCAATTCTTTTTTAACTTTTCTGGGTTTCGTAAAACATGACAGAAAGTTTTGGGAAAATGATTATGGGTTTTGAGCCATAAGTTTTGCTAATTTTTTTTATATTTTTAAAATTTTAAATGAATTTTTAGATTTTTATATACTTTTCGAAATTTTCATAAATTTTATATACTTTTTTATATTTTTAATTTTAAAATTTAAATTTTTTTTACATTATATATATTTTTATGAATTTTACATTTCTAGCAATATTTTTTTTTACAAATTTTATGATTTTTTTGTTAATTTTTAAGTTTTACCGAAATGCGCCTCGTGGCGTCTTTCGACTGGCTAGAAGAGGCGGCCGGTTTACAGTGTTAACTTTTGGGGGTAAACCGTGTAAAGGAAACAAACTTTCAGTCCTGAAATACTTTAGGGGCAATTTGCTCAATAAGCCTATTTTGTATTTAATTGTTTGCCAATTGCTTTATTTTACTTTGTTTTATTTATATTTTAATTATTTTAAAAAAATAAAAATAAATTTAACATTTTAAAATATATTAATGCTTAATTTTCAATATTAACAAAAAAAAACGAAATGAATATATTGATGAATGTATTAAATTAATTTCTATATTATTAAATGAAGTAATTTAGTGGGGAGAATTTTAAAAAAGCCTTTTTTAATTTAATGACTTGAATATTTTAAGATAAAAAATTATATGGATTTTAAAGCATTGAGTTGGAAATTTTACCATCAGACTAATCCCAAAACCCGTAGAATCTGAAAGCTCAAATTTGAGAAAATACCCAAATTCAATCTATTTTCCTATTTACTGCATTCATTAAAATAATTCAATGTCTGTTAGGGACTAATTTAATATAATTATAAAACAAGGAAATGATAAACACCCAATTTTGCCCTGCACCACTCCAACTTGAAAAACACCACGTTTTATTTGTTTTCCTTTCCAAAGTCATTTTCCAGCAATTAACCTTTGATTGCGGAAATTCCCTACCAATTTTCATCTCATCAAACTCACTTTTTACTTTCTTCCACTCCCCCGTGTGTTTCACGTGGTCTTTTTTTTTAATTTAATTTAATTTTAATGAAACTTCTTTATAAACAAAAAAATTATAAAATCACCGACAAAAGCAGACTAGTAATAACAATAAATTTATAATTTTATTGAAAAATGCTCCTTTAGCATTCTCTTTTGTTCATCTTTTTAAATTATTACAATAATAAAGGTCCATGAGTAACCAAATATCGAATTGATATTTTCCAAGGCAACTATTCTCACTAAAACACAACCAAATATCATAAATTTTCCTATAAACATTTAAAAGGCAATGGTATTTGATTATTGATCACTCTTTATCATAATCTTTCAACTTAAAACTGAACTACTTAATAAATTTGTGACCGGGGTTACCTTTGGTACCTGGTTAACAGATAAACAGCAATACAGGGAGAACCATTCCATAAGGTGGAGTGTAATCTAAGGATTCCTCTGGCTTTCTCTTTGACATATGCGGCACAATCTGCTTGCATTACCATGCAAAGCTTTGTTACTGCCCCAACCTTCAACATCTCTACAAGTACATGATTTGTTGCAGCATATTTGGAGATTGATTTAAGTATTTGAACAGCTCGATCATCTGTCGCCGGAGAGACTCTTAGGATCCTTTTAGCCACCATGGCTATGCTCCCGGCGTGGCCTAGAAATTGAGCTCTTCCATCGGCACATGAACAGAGATGTGCCAAGAGATTGATGATCAGTTCCGTGACATGCTTTTCGGGTTTCTCCAGCTCAAATTCGATGAGCTCGAAAATCACATTGGCTTCCATCATTTTGGATTTGTTTCTTCCCCAAAGACATGTTTGGATCAAGATGTGCAAGGCGGATTTGGTAGCTTGTTGAGAGGTTTTGGATTTCAGTACCCGTAACATTTGTTTGAAGAATTCGGGTTTCAACTTCTCCAACAACCTTGAATTAGTGACTTCAATCACCCTTTTCAAGATTACCATTACATGAGTCCTGACAATAACAGGATTCTCAGTCTCACACAAAAGAATCCATGTCAAACAGTCTATGAAATCGCAATTTTGATTTACAAGAGCCTTGATTTCACTACATGGTGTCCAAATAAGATGCAGAATCCTCAAAGCTTGTTCAAGACAGCTAATTTTACCTTGTCTGTGACATGTGATTAATAACAAAATTACAGCCTTCGGGACACCTGCTTCCTCCAGACATTTCCGGTTCCTCTCATTGTCCTTGGCAAGGACTTCCATTTTCTTCAAAGCGTTCATATACAAACTAGGGACCCCAAAGTCACGAATGAGTTTAACAACACGGCTCTTGCTGACAGGAGTTTTGGGTGTGGGAACTAAATCCATGCCATTACTTGCATTTGCTGCAGACCATGCCTGAATCAGCCGCCACAGCGTGTGGTTGGGTGTTAAATCAGAATCCGATGGCAAAGCCTGCTTGGTAACGGGGCAGGTCGTGTCCTTTGAAGTCTTCAACCATTGCTCTATGCTTTCCCTGTCGTAAGTGATGCCTGTAACCGCTGTAACAGGGTCCTTCATGATTTGCAGTGATATTGGACAGATGAAATATTGAGGTATTTCTATTTCATCCATTGATTAGCTCAAATTCTAAGATGCTGAAAATTGCCGAGTTTGCTTAAGAAATACAGAGATGTATACAAAACTGATTAGTCAGGCCACAATGATATGAAAAAGAGACTTACATTGTACATATTTAATTGCGATGGATTGGAAGACTAAAACATTTAGACAATTTGTAAGCAAAGGAGAATTCCGAGTATTCTTAAATGTGTTCTAATTTGTGTACTTGGGTTTAATTAATGTAGCATGCAACAAAGTTTAGAATTTCAATTCTAATATTTTACTAAAAAGAACAAATGTTTTGTTACACGTATAGTATTTACAACCCTAAAAAACCAAAACTAATGTTTTATCTATATTCAGCTGGTTCTACTATTTTCTTGTTTTACCGGTCATAGATTCGCGTGTGAGGGCTTCAATGGTCAAAGCAAGAGGAATAATACAAATCACATTGGTTAGAAGTTTCTTGGGGCTGGTAATTGACCACCACCAGTTGGCAATGGTTTATTGGTCAGGCTGTATGCTTCACGCTAAGAAAAGGCAATGGTGGTCCTGGCCTGCCCCATAAAAACTCCTAGATGCCGGGTGTATGAGTAGTAAACTATGGATTATTATGCTTTTAAAAATTCAATTCAAAGTAGGTAAGATCAGGGCAAAATTTGTAGGCCGCACAACTTGGGGCAATGGGACTTTTGAGGAAAAAGAGAAAATACCAAACCAAAACCATATATAATAACGTCTTGATAATGTAATTAGATAATAATAATAAAAAAAGGTTAATTAGGTTATATATCATTTTATTAAAAAATTAAAAGACTATAAATATAAATAAATTTTTAAATGGAATAATGTTATTTGATTCAGTTATATAAACAGATATTATTAATACATAAAATGTAAATTATATATTCTTTTCTAAAATAAGTAAGGATACTCTTAAATATTAGACTCCCATAACATCATTAGTGACCTTATTCCACACACTCAAAGATTTGCAGTGTGATACTCTTGGTTTTTGAACATTATAAGAACCTCGGTTTGCTCTCTGTCTGATTCAATGTTCAGACAAATGGTCAGACATGTGTTCAAACAATAGCTACTCAAACAAATATTTGAACACAAGTTCGAACAGAACACAAGTATTAATTAAATAAGAGGAGGGGAGAAATAAATACAAATTTGTTAATGCAATCCAGATTCACAAATCTACTCTACAGGGCTTCACTTACTGAATGGTTCTTATTCAACAATCTTCCGGATCACGTATTAGTTAAAGCCCAATCTACCATTATACAAAGAAGTAATTGTAGCCCCAATAATGAACCCAATTATTACAAGTCACTCAACCCAAATGACTTTACAATGCAATTAGTAAAATTATCCAATAACAAGCTTAACACAAGAGTCCAAAATACCAAGTAAATGATACACAAATAGCTCGCCAAAACAACTAAAAAAAGGCACTCTCATATGAACAGCACAACAACCACCAAATTGCTCGCCAAAATCTATAGCTTCGCCAAGTAGTTTTGATAAGATAAAACCCTTAATTATAATCTAAATATATTTTTCCAATAATTATCGCAAAATAAATCCTTATCAACCAAGTAAAAACAATTGATAAATCACCAAATAAATAACTTGAAGAATAAGTGTAAGTCTTATGGGATAAGATCTCATAGTCCCTTCAATCATCCAAATTTGACCACTATCGTTTGGGATGAAATAAAACACATTCAGGGACTCTTTTGCTTATGGAGAAAACACTTGTGAAGGCCCAAGTAAAAAAGCCAACATTTCACATAAGTTGTCCCAAGGTCTTGTCTAAACAGTTGCCTAAATAATTGTTTAAACATGCAGTGTTCAAACAAGTGTTTGAAAAAGAGTCAATTTAGCCATGGACAACCTTGGTCCTAACAATCTCCCTTTTTGGCTTTTTGACAGAACATAAGCAAATGATTAGAACTCCGCCTATATTATCATGCCATATAAACATATGAGATACCAAAAACAAATCAACATAACTCATAACAAATGACGTCCAATACACCAACATTGCTCATACAAGAGCACAAATTAACTTCCCCCTAAAACATGACACTATAGTAGCAAAATCATAAAAGCCAACAACAAGGATAAACCAACAAGCTCTCCTTAAAAAATACAGCAACATTAGCAAAAATCAACAACAAGCAACTATCAACTTATCTCCCCCTTTTTGTCAAAAGGCTAAAAGAATCCCCCTATTAGTTATGTTCTATTCCATTCTTTGTTCAAACATGAGTTTAAACATCTATGTTTATTTCAGTTCAACATTTTCTTTCAAAAAGTAATGAGCCTCAACCCAACTTCACGTGAAAATAAGTTCATCTACATGTACTTCCAATCACCAAAAATGGATGCGTGCTAAAAAAATAGCCACCAAGTTAAATAATCTCAAATGCATGAACCATAGTCAACATAAACATGAACCATACCATACCAAAATCAACAAACTTACTCCCTCTTACTCTATGCTCCCCTTATTTGTTTTGCCTTAAGTTTATTTAAGGGGATAAGATGATACCTTTTCAATAGCAAGGGTTATAACTCGTGGAACAATAAGTATCTTTTTCCACAAGATGGAGTATGTTTGACCTTTGAAATATCCTCAATATGATTAACGTGAATTACAACCTCATGCTTCACTTGAGCATCAGTAACTTGATGATATTTAAAGCTCAAATGTGGACTTCACACCAAATTGTCTTGTTCTTCTACCTATCTTAACGATTGTTTGAACAATTATTGTACTGGATTTAACTTTCCAGAAGCCATTTTGGAACTTGAAACAATAAGGCCTAATATGGCCAACCTTTCCATAGTAATGACAAATCATTCTCTTTGTTTTATTCTTCAATTTCATTTTGTTGCAAACAAATCGCTATTTAAGTGATGTTCTATTCAGTTTTGCAATATTAGATTGAAAAATCATTGTTTTTCTCCATTTTTGATCTTTCATTAGCTTGTAACAATGAAATTTAATATGCTCGGCCTTTCTGCAATAAAAACAAATATATCTCTAGTTTTCTGTCACTTGTCTCAAAAGAAGAAGTAGCGACCATCCTTTAGATTTAACAAAATTCATAGGAGATAGGTTTTTTTGACTATGTTCATCATGACCAAGTTTAGGTCATACAACAACAAATGACTAATCACTTTCTTTAATAGTTTTGTCAAGCATCTCATTAGCCTTTTTGAGATCAACATTTATAAAATCCATTATTGCACTTTCATTTTGAACTTTTGATTCTCATCCTTGAAGATACACACTTCCTCTCAAATCATCATTCATCAAACACACAATTTCCAAATTTTAATCATTTGGAAATATGCATTTTCAGGAGTACCAATGTCACAGTCAGATTCTTTAGAAGTTTCATACGCTGTCTAAAAAGGTGTTTGAACAAGTTGGAAAAGCTACATAGTTTCCCAAATCTTCATCCATATCAGAACTATTTTCTCCATCACTCCGAGTGATAGCAATAGAATTCTTCTTCTTGTTGGTATTAGCATATTCATACTGGATATGACCATGACCTTTGCATTTAAAACATTGAACAACCATTTTCTTTGGTTCTGAATTCTCCCTCTTCATATGAGTCTTTATTGTTCCACCAGAAACTAATTTTGTTCCCTTTTTAGAGGGTTTCTTCATGCTCTTTTGAGCAAGGCTAATTTCTCATTGATCTTATTAGTAGCCTCCTTAGTCAATTTTCTTATCTAATTAGGTATTAATTTCCACGCTTTGCTTTTCTAGATTTAGCTCAAAGGTTTTAAATAAACCAACCAACTCATCCAATTTAAGAGTGGTGATATCTTTGGCTTCTTCTATTGCTGTGACCTTGATAACAAAACGTGTTAGCAGTAACATCGGAACTTTTCTCACCAATTTCAAATCAGAAAAACATTTACCAAGACAAAACGCCACATTAAATATGTCACAACTAGTATAGAAATTTTAAATAGTTTCATCTTCATTCATTTTAAGATTTTCGAATCTGGAAGTCAAGATTTGTAATATAAACATTTTGACAATAACATTCATGTAACAACCTGTTTCTCAATAGTGTTGAAAATGGTGGTTCCGAAACCAGATTTCTAACGAGTGAGCCCGTAAATATTATTATTAAATATTTACGAGGTTAGTATAAGGTTTAATTAAATTTTTTGTTCTTTAGTTTTTTCAATCATGTAGTTAATTAAGGTACAATGACTAAATTATAAAAGTAGTAATAATTAATCGCTATATATTTCAAATGCTTAAGAACTTATAAAGTAATTTAAAATAGGGCCTAAAATGGTAATTAATCCATTTTAAAATGTTAGTGCACGACTGGTTTAATAAATTTTATAAATAATATTTAAATTATAATTATATTAAAGTTATAAAATAAAAATAATAAAAAGAAACATAAAACACGAAAAGAAAGAAAACATTTCCCATTTTTTATTTTCATGCATCGAGACCCCATTGTTGAAGAAGAGAGAATTGACCGATTTTTAAGCTTAGGTCCCTTAATTGGTAAGTTCGATTTAGTATTTTTCTTGTAATTTTTATGTTTTAAGTTCCCATGAGCTTGATTTAGCTAACCCGTGTACTATTTTGTAAAAAATTCATTGATGATTTCTTGAAGTTTTTGGTACTAAATTATTAGATTTTAAGCTTAGAAATGAAAAAAAAAGTACTAATTTGTAAAGTAAAATTTGTTAGTTTTGAACATAGGGGCTAAAGTGTAAATATTTTAAAATTGGTATGAAAATTTTGTAATTATTGATAATATAGGGATATAGAAGGATGAAATTGAGGTCATTTTTGAAATTGAAGATCAAATTTTAAAGTATAGCAATTTCGATTTTAAGGACTAAATTGAATAAAATAAAAAAAAATTAGGAAACATTAAAAAAATAAAATAAAATTGTCATATGTATAAAATAGAATGTTATAAAGTATTTGAAATTGATAATTGGAATGAACTATTATTAAAGATCGGGAATTGAACCAAACGGAAGATAATCAGGGAAATGAGAAAATTGTAGATTAGTCCCTAGGACATTTCTTGTTGTAGCTTTTGTCAAGTAAGTTTGTATGTAATTTACTATGTTATTTTACTTTTATTTTAATTATAATTAGTGTATATTAGCTTAGATTAATTGTAACATTGTTGGTTTGGCATATGAGGGATTAACTCGTAAAATATGAGATATATGATAAATACAAGTAAGTAAATGGAATCAAATGGATGTGAAATGAAATATGATTGAATGATATGTATATACTGATTTTAGAAATGTTAAAATATTATAGAAACACAAATAGTATTCGTTGGAACTTAGTAAATGTTATTAAGGTTCGAAGGAATTGGATGTTTGATCAGGGATTCCATAATCTATGGCTTGAGATTCAGCATGTAACATCCCGGAATCTAGGGTTAGAAGTTTTGAGGTTGTGGTTAAGGTCAGTGAGTGGGTTGAACATTTGGGTTCAACTTTGCATTTTAATATTAGAATGGGCTTGCTGGTCTGGTGGTTAGTTGTGTGTTAGTGTGTCTTTGGGATCCAAGTTCGAATCCGTGTGAATGTTTTGATATTTATTTGTCTTTATGTTTTTTTAAAGAGGAAGTTTTTTTTTAAAGAGAAAAATAAGCTTACGTTCTTTTGCTTTTACTTTTTATTTTTTTCTTCCCTATCGTTCTTTTTCTGTTCTTACCAAATTCCAATTTCGTTTGTTTCTTCTATTTTACACACGTTACGTGTTGTCTGTCAAGACTGACCGCACTTGTGTGTTTCGTTTTATCGAAGGTGAAATGCGTAAGTTTTGTTCATGAGAGTTTACGATAGAATTGCTTCTATTTCTATTAATTGTTAATGGAAGTTCTTATAGTTTAAGTTTATTTGTGAAATAGAGGTCTCCGAACAGTCTATGAGGGAGAATTGATTGATCTTTACTGCTTGATATCGTGTTCTAAGGTGTGTGTTCTGAAATGGTTTAACTTCGATATCGAATTACGGTGAAATTCGATAATATCTTGTGTGTTTATGAGATTGGTTATTTGAAGTATCATATTGTTTTTGAAGTGCATGAAATTCTGTATGTTTTGGCATAATTCTGGGTTACCAATGCTTGGGGATCGTTCCGACATCAAAAGAATAAATTTTGGGCTATTTCGGTGTGGTTTTGTGACCACACGAGTGGCCACATGGGCGTGTGCCCCACATAGGTGGCTCAAACGACCATGCAAAATTGGGAATTAGAGTTTTGGGGTGAATTTTGGTGTCACACGGCCTAACCACACGGGCATGTGACCTACACGGGCGTGTGAGATCTCCACACGGCCGTGTCACCTCTATTCTTTATTTTTGGCATTTTTGGACAGTAAGTTACATGGGCTATTCACACGGGCGTGTGCCCTCTCCACACAGGCGTGTGCCTTCTCCATACGGGCGTGTGTGACCTTCACATGGGCGTGTAGATCCCCACACGGTTTGGGCACATCCACATGGCCGGGGTACATAGCCATGTGCCCTTATTTTGCAGAATTTTTGTTTTGAGTAATAAATTGTCTGTTTTATGTTTTTGTGTAATCTGACCTTCGTTCAAGCCTCGGTAAGTGTGTTTGGAACTCGGTTTAGTTTGATTCGTATATATACATGCGTTTATGGGCTTCAATTTTATTGCTTTTTTATGTGATGAATATGTATGAGTTTATTATTGTTGTCGTAACTGAATATTTGAATACAAGTGTAATTAAATTTGAATCTGTTCAATTGGAACTGTTAATGTTTGTTTCTGTATAGTGTCTGTGTAATGTGTGCATTGTTGCATAGCATGAAAATTTTAGGATCTGGTTATGAAGAGTAGGAAAATAGACTTAATAGTTTTATCTGTGATACTTTTGTATAGCGGTTTACCGCACTATCCTATACGTATATCAACTCAGTTGTATACAGTTATTCAAGTGGCATAGTTCTACGTTGTGTGTAAGGTGGATGAACTTATTATGGTTCTATGTGGTCTGCATGGTGGATAGGCTTACCATAACCCTTATATGGTGTGATGGATGGATGGATGGAGTGGTGTACGGTTGGTGGGGTGAGATTTTGACTGGTGCATCTGTTTGCCTCAGAATATACGTCTGTTTGTTAGAACATTCTGACTATTTGTGTGAACTTCTGGTTCTTGACAATATAGTTAATGTCATGTAATTTGATATGATAATTGCGTATGACTGAAAATCATTTTTGTTGTTTGATATTGTACTGGATATACCGATTGAGACTTTCGTAAGTGATATTTATGCACACGTGTAACACCCCTCACCCATATTCAACGTCAGAATAGGGTTGCAGAACATTACCAGGCTTATACCACATTTTAAAAATACATTTCACATACAATTAACCAAATAATATACATTCAATTCACAACTAAACATTTTGTCCCTAATACGAGCCTACGAGGCCCAAAACATACATTGGGAGTGGTTCGGAACTAAACTGATAACTTTGGAAACTCTTAGAACACTTAGAATTTAAAAAAAAAAAATAGGGGATACACGCCTGTGTGGCCCAGCTGTGTGTCTCACACAGCCAATAGACACGTCCATGTCACAGGCCATGTGGACATTCAAAATGAGATCACATGGCCGTGTCCCAACCCGTGTCCAACCCCGTGTAACTCTCTGGCTTAGGTCACATGACCAACACACACGCCCGTGTGACTATCCCGTGTGCCCTAAAAATAGCCATACACGCCCATATGTCACGCCGTGTGCTAGGCCGTGCCAAACCTGTATGGTATACTGACTTATGCCACACGGCCAAGTCACACGTCCGTGTGTGAGGCCGTGTGGAGCATACTGACTTGATTTCAACTTCAACACCAGGGGACACACGGCCATTTACATGACCCTGTATCACACACGACTGAGACACATGCTCGTGTCTCTGCTTGTGTGGACAAAAATAAGCTATTTACCAAACCATTTTGCCACCCTATCTTATACACACTTACATCAACCCAATTGGCACCAAAACATAGCATAATATGACATGTTAACCAACCAATTCAAGCTTAATTCATACATAATCTATACCAACTTTCTCAATACACACAAGACACAAAAATATACCATACCATTTAGACCAAAATCACATATACAATTCAATTAGATATACACTTCAAAATATACATCGTTTAGCCTAATTTCACAAGCAAACCAATATCCACAAATCAACCATTTTATACATATAATGCCTATTACCATTTAGCATCACACAACTATCATTCAACACATTTCACAAGACATAGACACATATATATATACATTATTCAAACATACCAAAATAATCCAAAATGAGCCATCACTCATGGCTATATATACAAACCAAAACATATACATTTACAAACCAATTCATATGGATAAATTCATTACCAACACATAATCAAAATGATGAAAGTCCCTATACATGCCATATACTCAAAACATAAGCTCAAATGTACCAAATTGACAATTAGATAGTGTGATGTAGTCTCCGATGATCCCCTAGTCTGAGTTAGCTTTAAGATCTCTATAAAACACGATAAAATGAACATAGTAAGCTTTATAGCTTAGTAAGCTCGTATGAATTATACACAATCTTAAAATGAATAAAAAAGCCATCAATTTTGAGCATAACGACATGTAATTCATTTAACTAACAAACCTTTCACATTTCCAATCATAATCTTATATATGAAATTCACAACTTCTTCGATTTAAGCTTATACGGTTCATGTACATACCTGTACCATCTCGTATCAATCTCATACACAACTACATCTTTCATTTACCTGTTGAACCATTCAGAATACTATTAGATACATGGGAAGCTTGCACCCAAAATGCCACATATATAGCCGAAGCTATCTCAATCTCATATCACGTGTACTGCTCACACTAGAGCTATCAACGGGCCTGCTCACATAAGCTGTGGTTCAAGATGTAGCTACAGGTGCTGCTCACACAAGCTGTCAAGTAATCGCAACACATACCGGTATACTCAGCCACCAGTAGGATGTACAGGACTAGCACCCGGATCACATAATCACAATAATCCCTAATGACATGTCACTATTATCCAAATCTATTCCTAAGGTTCAACTGGGATTTCGATTGTCGAATCATCGTAGAATCGTTGTCGAACATGTCTGAAGTCTCGTATTCATAGTTTATGCAATATCAAAGCATTTAAAATACATTTATAATGAAACTTATTACATACGAACTTACCTCGGATGTAAAAACGACTAAACTGGTTGATTAGTCGAGAACTTTGTTTTTCCCTCGATTTAGATCCGAGTTTCGATTTTCTTGATCTATATGTAATCAAAATTAACTTATTTAATCATCTTTCTATTTAATTTAGTCCAAAATTCACTTTAAGACATTTTTACACAATTGCCCCTAATGTTTCACATCTTTTACAATTTAGTCCTTATTTCATTAAAACACAAATTCATGCAATTTAACCACAACCCATGCTAGTCGAATTACAAAGAAGTCCCTTGCAGCCCATATTTTCCATTTATTTCACATTTTAATCAGAAAGTTTCCACATTTCACTATTAAACCCCTAATTTGCATTTTCACTAAAAATCACTTAACAAAACTTGTATAACTATCATCAAACATTCATAATCTATCATTAAACATAAAAATACTCATGTATTCATCAATGGAAACATTCAAAATCTTTAAAAATTTTGCAAAATAGTCCCTAGGCTAGCTAGATCTAGTTGCAACGATCTCAAAAACATAGAAATCATTAAAAACGAGACAAAAATCATACCTTAATGAGCAAAATAGCCTAGACGAATGAAGAACATAAAAATGGATTCTTCTAGCCCTAACAATCGGTTCCAAAATGAAGAAGAACATAAAAATGGATTCTTATTTTATTTATTTTTAATTATCATTATTTACCAATTTACAAATCCCTAGGCTAGCACGTTTGGTTCGCTGTATTGGATTAGAGGTGTATTGGATTAGAGGTGTAATGGAATAGAGGTGTAATAGCAAATCAACTGTTTGGTTGAATGTAATGGAATAGAGGCGTAATAGTAAAACTGTGTTTGGTTGAATGTAATAGAGGTGTAATAGCATAATGGAGAAAACTAAAATGACCAGAATACCCTTAGCATAAATTTGTTTTGGTAAATGATTATTGTTATTGTTATTTAAATTTTAATAAGATTATTTATTATCAAAAATAAATAATTTAATCATATTTAAACATAATTATTATTTAATATATTTTAATTAAAATATATAATTTAATAAAATTCTTAATAATTAGCAGAAATTTGTTTTGGTAAATTATTTTATTTAAATTTTAATAAGATTATTAATATCAATAATAAATAATTTAATCATATTTAAACATAATTATTATTAAATATATTTTAATTAAAATATATAATTTAATAAAATTCTTAATAATTAATATTCTTATGTCAATTTACTAAAATCATAATATATGATACTATAAAATATAATTTAACATAATTATTATTAAATATATTTTAATTAAAATATATAATTTAATAAAATTCTTAATAATCAATATTCTTATATAAATTTATTAAAATCATAATATATGATACTATAAAATATAATTTAACATAATTATTATTAAATATATTTTAATTAAAATATATAATTTAATAAAATTTTTTAATAATCAATATTCTTAATAACCAATATTCTTATAACAAAAATTCAAAGTAATTTCCAACGGCTAAAATGTTAAGACTACAATTGTGACAGAAGCATTATATGTTAGATCAGTAAACCATATAATAAAAGTATTGGCATATCAAACACCGCCTAAACCATGGAAAAATGACAAAAAAAGTAATTGATTCCAAAGTATCTTAATAAATAAGCATTCTGGATTCACAACAACTACCATAGGCAAATGCAAAGATGGGAAACCCCCAGTTGGGAATGAGAAGTCATTGCTTGTGCATCCTCCATTTGCAATGTATTGTTTGGAGCTTGTTGATATACTTGAACCAACAATAGGACCATTTCCCATGGCTTTGGTTGAGTCCACGTTCATGTTACACACTTTTTTGACTTTCTTCTCTTGTACCTTTACAAGTTTGAAATGACATTAGAAATACCCAACAGGATGACAAGGTTAAATTTGTAGATTTGCTATGTTGCTGCTTTTGGGATATTGATATTCCTTGGGAAAAAATAGTGGAGTTATCACAATAATAATTTGTGTATAACTTCATAACTGTAAAATTCAGAATAGAAAATATGCCTTTACCTACCTTCCATAACTTGATTGTTCTGTCATTTGTCGACAAAAGAAAAAGAGCACCATTAGATGACTGACACCACCTAATTTTGTTAATTTTCTCCTCAATTTCCAAGCTCTTCAGATAGTCAAACTGTATTAAACCAAGGGAGTACACGTTTTCAATATTCAAGTCTATAAAGTTTTTAGCATGTACTCCCAATAATCATTATGTTTATGTCTACCACAAACCAAACATAAATACCTCAGGTTCGTGGCTCTGAAACTCTGTTTTATAGCGAAACTCAAGATTCCTATTGATTGGATAATCCATCTTCTCTAGATCTCTTCGATGTGCAACATGCTACATATTATAAAACGGTATGACAAAGTGTGAGAACAGAACACCGGAGAATCACAGTAAGTGAAACAAGCAGGTTCAGAAATATTAAAAAGAAAAATGGTCAGAGAACGTACGTCTTGAGTGTCAGTCCTTTCAAACAAAACCACCCGATCTCCACAATCACCGGTAGCAAGGTGATCGCCATTTTTTATTGAATTCAATTGCAGATATGATATCAACTGCAAAAGAAACAATGCCATGTAAATGAAGTGAAAAGAGAAGCAGAACATGTAGGACATATAAGTACCAAGTATATCGCGCCCGCAATTGTTTTCTTCACACAAGCAGACTCATCAAGCAAAGTGCATCATGGAAAAGCTCTTCAAAATTTTCTATTTAATCACGCTTAGAGTTGAGGCCAATGCAAGGAAGGCATCATGAAGAGCAAAACTAATAACAGCCCATCCCGAGATGGTTCACAAAGAAATTATGGTTCTTACTGGATCAAAACCTCATCGAACTGTCACTTGCATGGCCAGACTCCTAAGTAAGACCATCTGATTAATGCATGAAACTAGTTTTACTTCCATGTTAGTCCATAAATAACACCCTAAAGTCAAAGAGCATCAGTCACGCAAGCAAACTCAGTCTTTTACCACGAAGGACTTGCTTAGTACATTTTTTACATGGTGCACCACCCTCCAAGACCAGGAACCTAGTAATTAGATCAATCTACAGTTCATTGAATTCCTTCTTCAGACTTTCAGTAAATAACATCTAATCTCAACTTAATTACTGAACTCAACCGATAATTAGTTAATTTCAGAACACAAAAAATTCTTCATTGCTTCACATCACACTTTGAGAAGCTATACAGTGCATGAAGCTAGACCTAGATCTTAACATTATACACTAATCCAACAATATATATTACCAATTTAAACAATGGAAAAATAAATAGCAAGGGAAAAAAAGATTATTAGCTATAAGGATTAAAAAACAATAAAATTCGATAATTCTTTAGCACTGAGACAAAATCAACACTAAGAGAAACCAAATCGAATAAATCCAAATAGCACACCTTCCTGAATTTCCTCTCCGGCCGTCCGTTCTCTGAACACTTGAGAGAACTTCCAGTCAAGCGGTATTTCCTACTTTTAAAGAAACAATGGAATACCTTTGGAGCTTCTGAGAGATTTGAGAACAGTTTTGTAACCCAAAGTGTATTTCCCACTTTTCATAACGAGAGCCAATCTGTTGTTAATGCTCTCATGGGTCTTCTTCTGCATCAAAATACCATCATCAACAACATAAAAATGAATTAGCATGTTTTCAGAAAATTTAGGTTAAATATTCAAAAAAAAAAAGAAGAAGAGAAAAAGAGTAAAAGGGTCTTTACGGTCTTCTTAGCGGCAACCATTGTCGTCGAAGGACAGGAGATCTTTGGCGAGAAGGGAACTGCGGCAGCTACAAATGGTTCAGTTTCACCACATGCCAAGATGAAAGTCGGGACTGGCTGGAGGTTTGGTTCGCTGGCAGCTTCTGTTAATGTTGGGAGGGAGAGGGAGAGGGAGAGGGTGGGGTGGGGTGGAGAATCGATTTCTGCTTGGAAGGGTAAAAGGGAGACCGATTAGGCAATCTTTGATTTTGGAACGTAATAGCAAATCGGCGCTGAAGCAGAGAAAAGTCGAATTCGTCCGTAACGTAATAGGCCCGTATTAGGCCAATGCAGCGAACCAAACAGGGTATTCAGTGGGGCCACGGATTAGGGGTGTAATGGCTAATCCATTACACCCAACCAAACATGGTGTTATAATATCATTTTAATGACCATATTTGTCCACTCAAACTATTAGTGTTCTAATTTTAGCATAAGGACCTTAACTTTATGGCTCTATAACTATTGAATACCTTTAACTAATAGAATAACACATTTGCACTTTACGCGATTTAGTCATTTTTATCAAATTAAACACTCAAATGATAAAATTTCTAAATGAAACTTTCACACAATCATATGTTCATGTTGTAGACCTTAAAATAATAATAAAATAAATATTTCAACTTTGGATTTGTTTTCCTAAAACCAGTGTTCCGATTTGACTAAAAACGGGCTGTTACAACTCTCCCCCCTTAGGGATTTTCATCCCCGAAAATCTTACCAGTGAATAGGTTAGGGTACTGTTTTCTTATAGCTTGCTCAAGCTCCCACATAGCCTCTTCAACCCCATGACGTTGCCATAAGACTTTTACTAAAGCTTTGCTTTTATTTCTCAACTGTTTAACCTTTCGAGCTAAAATTCTGATCAATTCTTCGTTGTACGTCATATCAGGTTGAATTTCAATCTCTGCCGGAGAAATTACATGTGATGGATTTGATCTATATCAATGTAACATTGACACATGAAACACATTGTGAATCTTTTCCAATTCTTATAGTAAAGCTAGCTGATATGCCACTGGCCCTATCCTTTCAATTATCTTATACGGTCTAATAAATCACAGACTTAATTTACCTTTACGACCAAATCAAAGGACTTTCTTCTACGGAGATTCTTTCAAAAATATTTTATCACCGATTTGAAATTCAATGACTTTTCGTTTCAAATCTGCGCGCGATTTCTGTCGATCTGAAGCTACTTTCAAACTGTAGCGAATTACTTTCACTTTTTCTTTAGTCTCTCAGATCAAATCAACCCCGTGAATCTTTTTCTCACTCAACTTGATCCAATACAATGGACTTCGGCATTTGTAACCATAGAAATCTTCATACGGTGCCATCTTTATGTTTGATTGAAAGTTGTTATTGTATGCAAATTCAACCAACGGTAAATATTTTTCCCAATTGTCTTTAAATTCCAATACACAACAAAGAAGCATATCTTCGAGAATCTGAATTACTCTCTCAGACTGACCATCGGTTTGTGGATGAAAAGATGTACTAAAATTCAACCTCGTATCCAAAGTTTCTTGCAATTTCTTCTAAAATTGTGATGTAAACCTCGAATCTCTATCCGAAATTATCGAAATTGGCACCCCATGCAATCTAACGGATCTCAGATATGTACAGTTCAGCTAATTTATCAAGTGAATAGTCAGTACGTACCGGAATGAAATGTGCAAATTTTGTCAGTCGATTAACGACAAGTCTAATAGCATCTTTCTTTTTCGTAGACAGGGGTAATCTTGATACGAAATCCATCGTAACTCTATCCCATTTCCACTCTGGTATCATCACAGGTTGTAGTAATCCCGAAGACACTTGATGTTTAGTTTTGACTTATTGGCAAATCAAACACTTTGATACAAACTCAAAAATGTTTCGTTTCATACCTAACCACCAATATAATTGTTTCAAATCATTGTACATTTTGGTACTCCCCGAGTGAATAGATAGACAACTACTGTGTGCTTCATGCAAAATTTTCTGAATAAGTTCAGAATTCTTTGGTACGTAAGTTCTGTTTCGGAACATTAAATAATCATCGGCTCCGATTTGATAGTCTAAATCACTATTTGACTTACATTGCACTCTTTTAGCTTGTAACTCATTATCACACTTTTCAACTTCCCAAATTTGTTGAAACAAACCGGTTTAGCTTTCAACTCTACTAGATTGGAACCATCAATAGACAAAATCAGTCTCGTATTCATTGCTCTCAAAGAAAATAGAGATTTTCTACTCAAAGCATCTACGACTACTGTTGCTTTTCCTAGATGATAATCAATTAGTAACTCGTAATCTTTTAATAGCTCAAGCCATCTTCGTTGTTGCAAATTTAAATCTTTCTGAGTTGTTATATAATTTAAACTCTTGTGATTGGTAAAGATGTGACACTTTTCACCGTATAAATGATGTCGCTAAATTTTCAATGCAAAAATAATAACGACCAACTCTAAATAATGTGTCGGATAGTTCTTTTCATGTGGTTTCAATTGTCTAGAGGCATAATCTATAACTTTTCCTTCTTGCATCAAAACACACCCCAAACCATTCAATTACACGTCGCTGTAAATCACAAATGCTTTACCTAACTCAGGTTGAACCAACATTGATGCCTTAGTTAACAATGTTTTCAACTGTTCAAAACTCTACTGACATTTTTCTGACGACTCGAACTTCACATCTTTTTGTAGCAATCTAGTTATTGGTGTCGCAATCATCGAGAACCCGTTAACAAAACGTCGATAGAGGCCAGCTAGTCCTAGAAACCTTCTGACTTCAGATACATTTCTCAGTGGTTTCCAATCAACAACTGCTGAAATTTTGCTCAGATCAACTCGTATACCATCCGCTGAAACAATGTGTCCTAGAAATCCAACCTCTCGGAGCCAAAACTCGCATTTACTAAATTTAGCATACAATTGCTTATCTCTCAAGATTTGTAGCACAATTCTCAAATACTCGGCATGCTCAGATTCATCTCAAGAGTAGATCAGAATGCCGTCAATCAATACAATAATGAATTTGTCTAAATACGGTCTAAAAATCTTATTAATCAAATCCAGAAAAACGGAAGGAACATTATTTAATCCAAAAGGCATAACAAGGAATTTATAATGTCCATACCTCGTTTTGAAAGCAGTTTTCTACACATCCGAATCTTTAACTCGCAACTGATAATAACCAAACCGGAAATCAATTTTCGAAATCACTGTTGCGCCTTTTAACTAATAAAATAAATCATTTATTCTTGGCAACGGATACTTGTTCTTTATTGTAACCTTGTTGAGTTTTCGATAGTCAATACACATTCTCATTGACTCGTCTTTCTTCTTTACAAACGATACTAGCGCACTCTAGGGCGAAAAACTAGGTCGTGCAAAACCTCTATCTGTTAACTCTTGCAACTGAGATTTCAACTCTTTCAATTCTGTCGGAGCCATTCTGTATAGAGCTATAGATATCGGTGAAGTTCCAAGTACTGACTCAATAGCAAATTCAACCTCTCTTATCGGTGGTAAGCCCGGTAATTCTTCTGGAAATACATCTGGATATTCACAGACTACAGGCATTGGTTCAATATTTGATTCATACACTTTTATATCTAAAACATAAGTAGGATAAACTTTGCATCCTTTTCTCACACATCTCTGAGCTGACATAGACAAAATCACAATAGGTAATTCATTCGATTCATCAGATTCAATTCGAAGGATTTCACTATACTGACATTTCAATTCAATAATCTTTCGTCTACAATTCACAACGACATCATGTATCCTCAACCGATCCATACCTAGAATTACATCGACTTCATCAAAAGGTAGTAGTATCAAATTAGCCGAAAAACAGTAACCCCAAATCATTAAAGGACAGTTCTTGCAAACTTTATCAACTAGAACATACTTGCCTAAGGGGTTCGATACTTTAATCACAAACTCAGTAGAATTAACAGGAAAATTCTTACTAAACACTAAATTCGTACAGATATACAAATGATTTGATCCAGGATCAATCAATGCAATCAAATTAGTTTCGTAAAGAAAAAATGTACCAGTGATAACATCGGGTGATGACGCCTCTTCGCGAGCGTAAATGTTGTAAGCTCTAGCAGGTGCTTGATAACATATTAATTTGCATGTTATTTTGTGTTTAATTTGGTTTATTTCTGAATTGATCTTGCTAAATTTGTAATTTTATGTTTTAATCTTATCAGGGATGAAGTTGGGACCTTAAGAGACAAAAACGAGCAGAAAATGACCAAATTGAAACATAATCAATAAAAATGAAGTCGAATAAAAAACTGGAGAAAAGCCAATAACTCATCAGAATTTTTGACTTTGTAAAAGCCAAAAATAGAAAAAGATCATATTTTATTTTTATTTATTTTATTTTATTTTGATTTTATGTTAAATTAGTTAATGCCAAAAATAACAAATTCTATGTATATAAATAAGGCCTTAATGTCCTTTGGAAAATCATCACTTAATTCTACATTCCTACTTCGATTTGGAATTGAATTATTCTTTTTCTTTTCAATTTGGCATTAACATTCTGTAACATTGTTTCCAATTCTTGTTTCTTTTCCAAAATTGGTCCAATTGCTTTCCAAGTACCTTTCTTTTCCTTTCTTTATCATAATCATCAAACCACATTCCAAAGTTAACAAAGCATGAATAATTTCATACTTCACTAAATTTTATCTTAGCCTTAGGCCAGTGTTCTTCCGGTCGGGAATCGTGAGATACGAACTCGTGCTAAAAAATCCTTCCAATCGATATTCATTTGTTTCTTAAGTATAAGGATAGACCAATCATCCCATAAAGTTAAACTCGATTTCAAGTCAAAGTGCACGTTGGGTTGGAGTTGTGTTTGCTGACAGTTGGAGAATGAGTCGGCCGTGCTGTATTTGGATCTCTAAGAACAAACCAAGGAAGGACGACCCACGTGATTGAGTCCGTTGATTCGAGTTGGTTTTTTCAGAGTGAAAGGCTGTCGGAATCTTAAATCAGGAACGCTTGTATCTCGATTAGATAATTGGTGGTTAGGATGTTCTTAATTGCTATAACCAACTTATCGTTTGTAAGAGAATATTAATTTTTCGAGGATCGATTCTTGATACAAAATTTACCAAGTCTAAGGCTAAGGCTTATCATTTCTGTTTGAAAAATTCTAAATTTACTTCCCGAACTAAATTTATTTCTAAAACTATTTAATTGTTTATTTACGCTAATAGATTATTACTTTCTGAACATTTTCAAACCCCATCGATTTACTTGTTTATTTTTGTTACAGGTACATTTGGAGTCGTGGGCACGACTCTTGCCACGACCTTTGATACGACAAATATTCTATTCATAAGTAAACACGGAAGTTGATTACAACGTCCGATCTCTGTGGACTCAACCCTACTACCACTATTTACTACAATTTAAAGTTATTTTTGTAGGAATTATTTTTAATGGTTTCGACGCCCATCAAATTTTGGCTACGTTGCCAAGGATTGGAGATATTTTTCTAATTTTTGTTCGTTTACCTTATGAGTAGATTAGAACCGAGAACTATAGAGTTTGGAACTGCAGAAAGAAGCCATTCGACGTGGTAAACGACTAAATCCTAGATTCAAAACCATATCATACATCGAGGAAATTTTCTGGTTTGATGAACCAAACGAGATGGTTGAATAGACGATACGCCAACTCGCTGCGGCATCATATGAGAAACAACCCTTATGTATAACCTATCTAATGGAAGGAACGTCGTTCGAGTTAAAATCGGGTTTAATTCATTTACTACCCACCTTCCGTGTACTACAGAACGAAAATCCACACACCCACCTTAAGGAATTCCATATGGTGTGTACCAACATGAAGCCTTAGGGAGTTATCGAAGCCAAATTAAACTTTGTGCTTTTCCTTTCTCACTAACCGACTCTACTAGAGAGTGGTTATTTTATTTACTTTCGAAATCTGCCAACATATGGTCTAACATGTCTCATTTTTTTCTTGATAGGTTCTTCCCTACAACTCGAGCGGCTGGACTAAGGAGAGAAATCGTGAAAATCTATTAGAAAGAGACTGAATCACTCTACGATTATTGGGAGCGATACAAAAAGTTGTGTGCAAGTTGCCCACAACATGGACTGACTGAACAGTCACTCTTGTAGTATTTTTATGAGGGATTACTTTCGATGGAGATAAAAAGGATAGATGCTGCAAGTGGGGGGCACTCGTCAACACGACTCCTCAAAGAGCACAAAAGTTGGTTTCAACAGTAGCTGCTAACTCTCAGCAATTCTGACCATCCATAGAACCCACAAGACAGGTTCATGGGTTAAACTCTCTATCTCTAGAGGATAAAATTGACAAGCTGACTAACGTTGTTCAAACTTTTCTTGTAGATAAAATTAGGCCCAACATGGTTGTGCGAAATTTGTGCTAAACCAGATCATCCAACGGACTCATATCCGATTCTACATGAAGATTCGACAGAACAAGCAAATGTCATCGAAAACTTTTCAGGGCCACCCCAAAAGTGATATGACCCGTACTCGAACTCATATAATGTAGGGTGGAAAGATCACCCGAATCTCAATTATGGGTCGAACCCTCAGTTCAATCAATCGTACCAACAAAGGCCGCCTCAGAATCAAAAGTTACCACCCTCAAAATCATCTTTGGAAGTCATAGTGGAAAGGCTAGCCAATAGTACTGAGAAATTTCAACAAAAAACTGACATGCATTTGCAGGAGTTGGATAAGCAAGCGAGCAAGCTCACGCTCACGGTTAGCCGTTTGGAGTCCCAAGGTAAGCTGCCATCCTAAATTGAGCCAAACCCTAGACACAATGCAAGTGTTATGATATTGAGGAGTGGAAAGGTATTGGAGCCCGTATTTGACACAAGTCGCGCCCACGACACTAGTCAAGAGAAGGAGATGCTTGATACGGAGGCTCCAGTAGAATCAGCACAGTACTGCCTCTATTTCCTAGAAAACTTGTCTTGTACAAAAATGAGCGAGAAGAGAAGGAGATCCTCAACACTTTTCAAAATGTAGAGATTAACATATCTCTTCTCGACACGATTAAGTAGATTCCAGTATACATAAAATTTTTAAAAGAATTATGTACGAGTAGAAGGAAACTCCTGGGCAATGAAAAGGGAAGTGTCAGAGAAAATGTCTCCGCCATTTTGCAAAGGAAAATACCACCCAAATGTAAGGACTAAGGTATGTTTCTCATAGCTTGTAAAATAGGAAGTGTCGGTATTAAAAAACCAATGTGTGACTTAAGCGCATCAATTAATGTTATACCTTTGTTAATTTATAAACTACTTAACGCGGGTCCTTTGAAGAAAACAAGTTTAATTATTCAGCTTGTAGATAGATCTATGGTATATTTGGATGGAGTATTGGAGGACGTTCTTGTCAAGGTAAACGAGCTAATATTTCCTGCAGACTTCTACATTATCATCATGGAGGATTAAAATTTGGCTAATTCGTCTGACATACTTCTCTGGAGGCCATTTTTGAGTATCGCACAAACAAAAATTGACGTACGAAGTGGGATACTCACTATGGAGTTTGATGGGGAAGTGGTGAAATTCAATGTCTATGAGGCCATTAATCGCCCCAACCTGATTTCTAATATTTTTAATATTGATATAATTGATCCTTTAATTGAATTACATTTAGAATATCATGACGAGGATGAATTATGAATTTTTCTTTGTAGAAGTCTAGACTTTGATGCCATAGAGGAACAAGAAGAGTGGAAACCTTTGAAGAGTCTGTTTGTGAAACAGTGGCTTATTTGGAGGCGTCGCAATTATAGAGAAATCCATGTAAATATCTTGAATTATTACCTTTAAAAACTGAGCTTGTACCATCTGTTTTGTAGGCTCTAGAGTTGGAATTCAAACCACTTCTAGACCATTTGAAGTACGCTTATCTTGGCAAAGGAAATACCTTACCGGTAATAATCTTGAGTAAACTCTTGAAGGCAGAAGACGAAAACTTAGTATGAGTTCTTAGAGACTATAAAGAGGTAATTGGATGGACGATAGCCGACATTAAGGGGTTGAGCCCCTCGACTTGCATGTACAAAATTTAAGTGGTAGATAATGCTATTCCCAAAAGAGAGATTCAAAGGCGTCTCAATCCCCCTATGATGGAAGTGGTAAGGAAAGAAGTGCAAAAGTTACTTGATGCTGGGATGATGTATCCCATTTATGATAGTAATTGGGTCAACCCAGTCCATGTAGTACCGAAAAAGATCTGCGTAACCATAATTAAGAATTCGGTAGGTGAGATAGTTCCCACTCGGGTCCAAAATGGGTGGAGAGTCTACATCGATTACAGGAAGTTGAATTCTTTAACTCGAAAAGATTTTTTTCCACTTCCGTTTCTTGACTAGATGTAAGAACGTTTAGCTGGAAAGTCTCATTATTGTTGTTTTAATGGTTACTCAGGGTTTTTCCAGATTCTAGTGGCACCGGAGGATCAAGAAAAGATGACATTTACGTGTCCATTTGGCACGTTCGCTTACAGACGGATGCTGTTTGGACTTTGCAACGCACTAGCCACGTTGCATGATAAGTATATTTTTCGACTACGTCCAGAAAATAATTGAGGTGTTCGTTGACGACTTTATTGTGTATGGTGAGTCTTTTGAGGTATGTTTATCAAATCTTGCAAAAATCTTGGAAAGATGCTTAGAATTTAATCTTGTTATAAATTATGAGAAATGTCATTTTATGGTAGATAAAGAGTTAGTTTTAGGTCATATCATTTCTGCTGAGGGAATTTTTTCGATAAAGAAAAAATCGATATCATTAACTCAGTGCCATATCCCATAACTGTGAGAGAGATTCATTCTTTCCTTGTTCATGCAGGTTTCTACAGGAGGTTCATTAAAGACTTTTCAAAAATTGCGCAACCACTTTGCAATCTCCTATAGAAGGATAAGGAATTTGAGTTTTACCAATCATGCAAAGATGCGTTTGACACATTCAAACATAAGCTCATTTCGGCACTTATTGTTCAACCACCACACTGGAATTATCCTTTCGAGATAATGTGCGACGCAAGTGACCATGGCATGGGGCAGTCCTTGGGCATAGAATCGAGAAAGAACCACACGTTATCTCCTATGCGTCTACGACTTTGGATGCTGCCCAAAGCAATTACTCGACTACTGAAAAGGAGTTTCTAGCTATAGTTTTTTATTTTAAAAATTTTCGTTCGTATTTGTTAGGGACTAAGATTGTCATTTTTTCTGAACATGCAGCTCTTAAATTCAGATCAGGAAGAAGGAAACAAAATCGAGGCTTATTAGGCGGATATTACTTTTGCAAGAGTTCGATCTTAAAATAAAGGATAAAAAAGGACGCGAAAATTTGGTAGCTGACCATCTGAGTTGAATACCTCCATCAAAGGATGTCATACCACTTAAAGACGATTTTCCGGATGAAAGTCTACTTGCTACTCAGACAATTTTTCCTTGGTATGCAAACATGATGAATTACCTTGCCATAGGTATAGTCTCTTCTAACTTATCGCGTTTTGAAAAAGATAAGATCAAAATTGAATCGCGGTACTATGTTTAGGACGACCTCTACCTTTGGAAATATTGTTCCGATCAGGTAATTTGACGATGTGTTGCAGAAACTGAGGTAAACTCGATTTTATCTTTTTGTCATTCTTATGCATGTGGTGGGCATTTTGGTCCTAAACGAACCGTGTATAAAGTACTTGAATGTGGACTATTGGCCACATATTTTTTGAGATGCATATTTGTTCTGTAAAACATGCAAAAAGTGTCAAAGGGTAGGAAACTTGGGTCAAAAAAAGGAAATGCCTTTAACCCCTGTACATGTTTGTGAAATATTTGATATATGGAGCTTAGATTTTATGAGACCTTTTGTCTCGTCATACGGTAACGTCTATATTTTAGTTGCAGTGATCAGCTAGCATTGATTAGCGATAATGGTGGGTGGAAGCAAAAGGCACTCATCATGCTGACGCCAAAATAAAAGTCGATTTTCTAAAGAGTTACATCTTTTTCAGATTTGGCACACCGCTAGCATTGATCAGCGATTGTGGAATGCAAATTTGTAATAAGGTAATCGACACACTTTTGAAAAAATACAGAGTAGTGCAACGAGTCACTACGGCTTATCACCCTCAATCAAACTGTCAAGTGGAAGTGTCGAATCATGAAATTAAGTTGATTTTGGAGAAGACCGTCAAGCGAAGATCCCGAAAAATTTTTTAAGGTCAACGGACAGCGATTAAAGCCTTTCTACGAGAATTTTCAAGTCCACGTGGTTGAGGAGTTAGTCCTCGAAGAGTCGGATAAATAAATTCCCAAGTCGTCGAGCTAACGACGTTAAATAAAAGCGCTTTTTGGGAGGCAACCCAAATTTATTTTCATTTATTTAATTTTGAGTTTTAATAAGATTTAGGTTGTAAATAAATAAATTTTTATTTAATCTAATGAATTTGCTATTTTTAGGAACATAATGGAGGTTATGAATTTTTCCGAATGTCGGATAATAATGGTGGCGTAGGGACGCCGTGCTAAATGCTGAAAATTATTTCCCAACACCGACAACACCGTTAGAAACACATGAGGAGTATTCTTAACCTTTCTCTTTACTTGTTTGAGTTACTGAACTTTATTGCATATAAAACATGCTTGAGGACAAGCATAGAGTAAGTTGGGGGGATTGAAAATTGTAAGTATGCATGCATGATTTTTGCTGCATGTCTCTCTTTTGCATATGTTCAATCTTATACTAGAATTAATCGATAGTTTATTCCGACATTGAGCCTCTAATCTCATTACGTAGTCAATATGGACAATTGGGCAAATTTTGAATTGAAGTGTTCAAAGTATTTAGATTAGTCGACATTTGTGTTTTAAGGTTGATATATGTAACTAGACTTTTCATAAAAATTGATTGCTTGAAAACATGTTTGCTTGTACATAAATAATTTGCTTGTACATAAATAAATGAATAAAATGAATAAATAAATAAAGGCTTAAGTTATGAGTGAAAGTTTCGAAAACGTCACCGAATTGAGTAATAAGAATAGGGTGCTTGGGTTGTCACCCTAGTTCGCGTAAAAAGGTTTGACCATGTCTAAAAAAAATTAATTAATAATGTCTTGCAAATTTTGGATTCAAACTCAATTTAGTGAAATTATTTAGTTCACATATTTTAACTTTATGACACTTGTTGATTAAATTATATATTCTAAGCATTTTTTTATTTTTTCCTATGTTGTTTGATTTGATTACGGATGCGGAAAAGAGGCTCGATTTGTAATAAATTGTAAAATAATTACTAGTGTTTGAAGGAGCAATATGCTTGAGGACAAGCATGAGCTAAGTAGGGGGATTTGATAACATATTAATTTGTATGTTATTTTGTGTTTAATTTGGTTTATTTCTGAATTGATCCCTGTTAAATTAGTACTTTTACGTTTTAATCTTGTTAGAGATGCAATTGGGACGCTAAGAGACAAAAACGAGCAGAAAAAGACCAAATTAAAACACAATTAATAAAAATAAGGTCAAATAAAAAATGTAGAGAAAATCCAAGGACCTATTAGAATTTTTTACTTTGTAAAAGCCAAAAATAGAAAAAAATCTTATTTTTTTATTTGTTTATTTATTTGATTTTATTTTGATTTTATGTTAAATTAGTTAAAGGCAAAAATTGCAAATTCTATGTATATAAATAGGGCTTTAATGTCCTTTGAAAAATCATCAGTTAATTCTACATTCCTACTTCAATTTGGAATTGAATTATTCTTTTTCCTTTTAATTTGGCGTTAACATTTTGTAGCATTGTTTCCAATTCTTGTTTCTTTTCCAAAATTGGTCCAATTTCTCTCCAAGTACCTTTCTTTTCCTTTCTTTACCATAATCATCAAACCACCTTCCAAAGCTTACAAAGCATAAATAATTTCATGTTTCACTAAATTTCATCTTAGCCTTAGGTCGATGTTCTTTTTGGTCGGGGAACCGTGAGATACTAACTCGTGCTAAAAAATCCTTCCAATCGGTATTAATTTTTTTCTTAAGTATCGGGATAGACCAATCATCCCTTAAAGTTAAACTCGATTTCAAGTCAAAGTGGACGTTGGGTTGGAGTTGTGTTTGCTGACAGTTGGAGAAACGAGTCAGCCATGCTGTATTTGGATCTCCTAGAACAAATCAAGAAAGGAGTGATCGGGTTTAAACGATCCACGCGGTTGAGGCCATTGATTCGAGTTGGGTTTTTCAGAGTGCAAGGTTGCCAGAATCTTGAATCGGGAACACGTGTATCTCAGTTAGATAATCTGTAAAGGTTGGTTTGTAGGTCGTATCGGGACCAGCTACGAGAGGAAGAATTGATGGTTAAGACGTTCTTAACTGCTATAACCAACTTATCTTTTGGAGGAGAATATTAATTTTTCAAGGATCGATTCTTGATACGGAATTTACCGTAAGGTTTATCATTTCTATTTGCAAAATTTTGAATTTACTTCCCGAACTAAATTTATTTCTGAAACTATTTAGTTGTTTATTTATGCTAATAGATTATTACTTTCTGAACATTTTCAAACCCCCTCGATTCACTTGTTTATTTTTGTTGCAGGTACATTTGGAGTCATGGGCAGGAATCTTGCCACTACCTTTGACATGACAAATATTTTGTTCATAAGTAAATACGGAAGTTGGTTACAACATTCAATCCCTGTGGACTTGACGCTACTACCACTCTTTACTACAATTTAGAGTTATTTTTGTAGGAATATTTTTGCTGGTTTCGACGCCCATTAGTGCTCTAGCCTCGGATCTTACTGTAGAATCTCTCATTGAACCGTGATTACCACTCGCATTTCCCACATTTCTTTGTGGCCTCCTTCTAGTGGCTGTGTTACTCAGTGCTCTAGCCTCGGATCTTACTATAGAATCTCTCATAGTATTGCGATTACCATTCGCATTTCCCATATTTCTTCGTGGCCTCATTCTAGTGGCTGTGTTACTCAATCTTGCATTCTGAATCTTATCTTTCTCAGCTAACTCTAGGCAATCACGTATGAAATGATCTTGTGAACCATATTTGAAAGAAGCCCGGTTATTCATTCTACATTCACTAGGATGTCGTCTTCGACATTGCTGACATCCAGGTCTATAATTTCTCACATTGCTAACACTCGATACTGATGTAGCTTAAGCTTTAGGACTTGAGAATTGTTTTCCATGATCTCTACTTGAATGCCTGATTAAAACATTTGGATGAGTGAACAAATTTCTGAATTTCTTTGACGAAGATTGATATGGCTTACTCATCGATTTTTTTCTCGAGTCTTTAGCCTCTGAATTTGCTTTTCTCTTTTCTTTGCTAAGCTCCTTGGCTTTGCAAGCTCTATCAACCAGGACAACAAATTCTTTCAATTCTAGAATTCCTACTAAAAGTTTAATGTCCTAGTTCAACCCATCAATGAACCGCTTGCACATGATTTCTTCAATAGAAACATACTCCCGAGCATACTTACTCAACTGTATAAATTCTTTTTTCTATTCAGTCATAGTCATATGGCCATGTTCCAATTCTAGAAACTCTTTATGCTTTTGATCGAGAAATCTCTGACTTATGTATTTCTTCTGGAACTCAGTCTAAAAGAATTCCCAAGTCACTTTTTCTCTGGGTACCACAGACACTAAAGTATTCTACCACTGATACGCTGTATCTCTCAGTAAGGAAAAGGCACACTTTAAACACTGGGCTGACATACACGACAATTCATCAAATACCCAAATAGTGTTTTCAAGCCAAAATTTAGTTCGCTCGGGATCATCATCAACGGTAGCTCTAAACTCTTCAGCCAAGTGTTTTCGGATCTTATCTACTGGCAGCTTATTCAGTCGTTGAAGTTCCACGGGAACCGACTAGGAATTAGGTAGGGGTGGAGGTTGTTGAGCAGTAAGATTTGACTGGATAAATAACGTGAACCATTCGTTCATCATTTGGAAAAAGGCTTCTTTAACCTCTCCTCTGTGACTACTCGATACGTTTCTAGATTCAGAAGGCATATCCCCTTGAGCGGAAGCTGGCGTATTACTCTCGACATCATTAGCCACAGCTCGACCGGGATTCATTTACTATACGAAAACATAGTATAACATGTATAGCATGTATAGCATGTATATGGCATGTATAGCTAGACCCTCACACACGTTACGTTTTTCTAAGAATCGACTAAATCGTAGCTCTGATACCAATAAATGTAACATCTCTCACCTATTTTCAACGCCAGAATAGGGTTAGGGAGCATTACCAGACTTATACCACATTTTAAAAATACATTTCACATACAATTAATCAAATCATATACATTCGATTCACAACCAAACATTTTGTCCTTAATAGAAGCCTACGAGTCCCAAAACATACATTAGGAGTGGTTCAAGACTAAACCGATAACTTTGAAAACTCTTAGAAAACTTAGAAAATTTTCTCAAAAATAGAAGACACACGCCCTTGTGGCCCGGCCGTGTGTCTCACATGGCCAACAGAAACATCTGTGTCAGAGGCCGTGTGGACATTTGAAATGGGATCACCTGGCCCGTGTCTGGCCCCATGTAACTCTCTAACTTGGGTCACACAACCAACACAAACGCCCGTGTGACTATCCCCTGTGCCTTAAAAATGGCCATACACGCCCGTGTGTTAGGCCGTGTGCTAGGCCGTAGTAAACCTGTACGGTATACTGACTTATGCCACACGGCCAAGTCACACGCCCATGTGTGAGGCCGTGTGGAGCATACTGACTTGATTTCAACTTCAACACCAGGGGACACACGGGCTGTATACATTACCGTGTATCACACGCGACTGAGACACACGCCCATATCTCTGCCTGTGTGGACAAAAATAGGCTATTTACCAAGCCATTTTGCCACCCTATCTTATGCACACCTACATCAACACAATTGGCACCAAAACATAGCATAATATGACAATTTAACCAACCAATTCAAGCTTAATTCATACATAATATATACCACCTTTCTCAATACACACAAGACACAAAAATATACCATACCATTTAGACCAAAATCACATAAACAATTCAATTAGATATACACTTCTAAATATACATCGTTTAGCCTCTGTTCGCAAGCAAATCAATATCCACAAATCAACCATTTGATACACATAATGCCTATTACCATTAAACATTACATAACTATCATTCAACACATTTCACAAGAGATAGACACACATATATATACATGATTCAAACTTACCAAAATAATCCAAATTGAACCATCACTCATGGCTATATATACAAACCAAAACATATACATTTACAAACCAATTCATATGGCTAAATTCATTACCAACACATAATCAAAATGACCAAAGTCCCTATACATGCCATTTAGTCAAAACATAAGCTCAAATGTACCAAATTGATAGTTGGATGGTGTGATATAGTCTTTGATGATCTCCCAGTCTAAGTTAGCTTTAAGATCTCTATAAAACACGATAAAATAAACATAGTAAGCTTTATAGCTTAGTAAGCTCGTATGAATTATACTCAATCTTAACATGAATATACAAATCATCAATTTTGAACATAACAATATGTAATTCATTTAACAAACAAACCTTTCACATTTTCAATCATAATCTTATATATGAACTTCACAACTTCTTCGATTTAAGCTTATACGGTTCATGTACATACTTGTACCATCTTGTATCAATCTCATACAAAACGACATCTTTTATTTACCCGTTGAACCATTCGAAATACTATCAGATATATGGGAAGCTTGCACCCGAAGTGCCACATATATAGCCGAAGCTATCTCAATCTCATATCACATGTACTGCTCATACTAGAGCTATCAACGGGCCTGCTCACACAAGCTGTGGGTCAAGACGTAGCTACACGGTGCTGCTCACACAAGCTGTCAAGTAACTGCAACACATGCTGGTATACTCAGCCTCCGGTAGGATATACAGGACTAGCACTCGGATCATATAATCACAACAATCCCTAATGACATGTCACTAGCATCCAAATCTATTCCTAAGGTTACAACCGGGATTTCAAATGTCGGGCCATCGTAGTATCATTGTTGAACATGTTCGAAGTCTTGTATTTACAGTTTATGCAATATCAAAGCATTTAAAATACATTTATAATGAAACTTATTATATACGAACATACCTCGGATGTAAAAACGGCTAAACTAGTCGATTAGTCAATAACTTTGTTTTTTCCTCGATCTAGATTTGAGTTTCACTTTTTTTGATCTATATGTAATCAAAATTAACTTATTTAATCATATCTCTATTCAATTTATTCCAAAATTCACTTTAAGGCATTTTTACACAATTGCCCCTAAGGTTTCACATCTTTTACAATTTAGTCCTTTATTTCATTAAAACACAAATTCATGTAATTTAATCACAACTCATGCTAGCTGAATTATAAATAAGTCCCTAGCAGCCCATATTTTCCATTTATTTTACATTTTAACCACAAATTTTTCACATTTCACAATTAAGTCCCTAATTTGCATTTTCACTAAAAATCATTTAACAAAACTTGTATAACTACTATCAAACATTCATAATCTATCATTAAACATCAAAATAATCATCTATTCATCAATGGCAACATTCAAAATCTTTAACAGTTTTGCAAAATCGTTCCTGGCTCGCTAGACCTAGTTGCAACGATCTCAAAAACATAGAAATTATTAAAAATGAGACAAAAATCGTACCTTAATGAGCAAAATAGCCTAGACGAATGAAGAACATAAAAATGGATTCTTTTAGCCTTAGCAATCAGTTCCAAAATGAAGAAGAACATAAAAATGGATTCTTTTAGCCCTAGCAATCAGTTCCAAAATGAAGAAGAACATAAAAATGGATTCTTATTTTATTTGTTTTTAATTATCATTATTTACCAATTTACAAAATTAACCTTATTCATTAACCTTTATAATATCATTTTAATGACCATAATTGCCCACTCAAACTATTAGTGGTCTAATTACAACATAAGGACCTTAACTTTATGGTTCTATAACTATTGAATACATTTAACTAATAGAATAGCACATTTGCACTTTACGCGATTTAGTCATTTTTATCAAATTAAACACTCAAATGATAAAATTTCTAAACGAAACTTTCAGAAATCATATATTCATTCTGTAGACCTTAAAATAGTAATAAAATAAATATTTTAACTTTGGATTTGTGGTCCCAAAACCACTGTTCCGATTTGACTAAAAACGAGTTGTTACAACATGCTTGTCTGAAGTATTTATTGTGTCACTCCGTCTATCATTGTCTGTTCATGTTTCAGACTCACACTGAGCTCTCGTAGCTCATCTCTGTAGTGTCTTTCCTTTCAGGTACTTTTTGTGTTTTGGAGCTGGACTTAGTATACCAGAGGTCTAAGAAAGATACAGTTTGATTTGACTTAAGTAAAATTTCACAAGTTTTATATGGTTAAGTTTAAGTCGGTTTGTAAAACAACTATATAAACTGTGCTATAAGTTTTTTTGCTGGACTTTCGTAAGGTGTTATTAGGACTGAACTTTAGAAACTATGGATTTTATTTTTGAATGTTTGACATCGGTTTAACATTGTTTCAAACATAATGAATAAAAAAGGTTTTCTTGGTTTAAATTAAATTTTTTGTTTTTGCCACTTTTGGTGGAAAATGTAACCTCCAGGATTTAGTCTAAACTTCTAGGCCAAATTTTTGGGCTTTACACAACATGTGTGGTGGATTCTCTGAAGCTTATGTGAGCAACATTGAATCATTGGATACCAATGGTTTTGGGTAGTAATAAGATGTATAACGATTTGAAATATTTGTATTGGTGGTCAGGAATGGAAAGAGAAATCTCTGAATACATGGCAAAATGTCTAGTATGTTTACAGGTCAAAGCAGAACATCTAGTCCTGGTAAGGTTTATTACAACCTATAATGATTTTGGAGTGGAAATGAGAGTGAATCATTATGGATTTTGCATTAGGTTTGCCTTTTTCACCGAAAAAGAAAGATGAAATCTGAGTAGTAGTTGACAGATTGACCTATAGAAGCCCAATTTTGTATGGTCCCAAACAAATCAAACCAAACCAAATAAAAAAAACAGTCCATATCAAACTTAAATTACAAAGCCCCTCAAAAAATTAAAACCCTAATGGCCCAAAAGCCTAAATATTTTCAGTAAAACAAAAGGAACCCTAGCCCCTTTGAGTAGCTCATCGTGCCACGTCAGCATTCTCGTGCCCCGAGGTTTTCCACCGTTGCTTCTCTGCCACCGTCACCCTCTGCCACCACTTGTAAAGAAGAAGCAACGCGCAAGAACAACAACACGCAATGGCAGCAAGAACAACAGAAAAATAAATAAAAATAATAGTGTAATCTAGCTATAAAAAAGCCTAAAAAGCATCAAATTTCAAACAAAAGGTAGCATTTTATTTATTTTATTTTATTTTCGAAGTAAGAAAAGGGGGGGAACGGGTTAAAAAAATACCTGACTCTTCATCTTCCGCCACCATGAGTGGCCAAGGTCATCACCACCGATGAAAGGTGACTCATTTTTGACAGAATTTTTTTTTAAAACCTTAAAACCGAAAGAACTTATCTCTTTTTTGAATTTTTGGCTTTAGTTTCGGTAGTTTCAATTCCAAATCGAAGTTCTACACGAAGAGGCAAAAAAAGGGGGTATTTTGGGTTTTTTTGGCCACCAGGGACGGCGGTCGTCGTCGCCGACGATCGGTGGCCGCGACGGCTCCCTTGGTCGGATTTTAGGATCCCTTTCAGAGAAAAAAAAGAAAAGAAGGCTTTTGTTAAAAAAAGAAGTTAAAAAATTATTTTTTGTGCATCTTTTTAACTTAAATAAGCCCTCAAAAATGACATCATTTTAGGCTTGGCTTCTAACGCCCAAAACGGCGTCTTTTGACTTGACCCATGGCCCGACCTAATCTACCTTTTGGGATTCGTGTGATTTTCTTAAGAGCGTATATTTCTAGTTTTAATCCTTTTGCTTTTTGGGTGATCTTCAATCCAGTCCTTTTTTCTGTTTTTATTTATTTAAAATTTACGCCATGAAATTTTGATTTTATTTTCAATTTTGTCCCCTGGAAAGATGCGTGTAGATAGTTTGGGATAATTTCCCAATTAATCCTTGCGTCTTTTCGCATGTTTTTTATTTTGATCCTTTTTCTGTTTTGTTAGTTTATTTTTTAATTTGTCCCCTTAATTTCATTTTAATTCCAATTTAATCCTCGTTTATTTAATAGCAACCCTTTATAGATTTTTTATCTTACTTATTTATTATCTTATTACCCTTTTTATAATATTTAAAATGTGTAATATTTATAATATTTATTATTATTATTATTATTATTATTATTATTATTATCACTATTTACTATGTTTTAATTATTTATATTAGAATTAGAATAGTAATTGCATATATTATTTTATTTGTTTGTTTATCTATTTATTATCTTTTACCCTCTTTATATTTAAAAATTATGATGTTTATATTTTCTCTATTCGTACACTAGTTTTTTTTCATATTATTATTATTATCATTATTATTACTATTATTATTTATTTTTCCTATCATTATTTAATTAGTATTAGAATTAGTAACTATAATATGATTATTGCCATTGTTTATTTGTTGTTTTATTATTATAGATATATCATCATCATTTATTAGTATGATTTTTGTTTTTTGTTTTTTTTTCGTATATCATCATTTTGTTTATGCACGCTATTATTTTATTATTGCTACAACCATGTCACGAACCGTGTTCAAATATATTTACTTGTTTCTATACTATACCCAAATAAATTAAATACACGTTATTTCAAATGTTACGTTCATTTCGGCACGATGCATAAAAAATGTAAAATTTTAAATCGTGGCTGTAACGCCCCAAAATTTATATTTCTGATTCTATTAGAATATGACACACAACTGTGTATCTGCTTTAGCAATTAAGTGTTTTGGGTGTATGTGTGAGGTCTTAAGTTCAAGCCTCAGCTTGGGAAAAATATTGGTTTTATTTTGAATAAAGCCTTGTCTTTGGTTTGTAGGCTCATAAGTATTTATTTGTAAAAGCTTATTAGAACGGGCTTGCTGGTCTGGTGGTTAAGTGGAGTGTGGAGATGTTGGAAGTCATGTGTTAAATTCGTGGTGTGGGCATTATTTTTATGCTCGATCACTCAGGAGAGTTTGAGTTGGATTGGAAATTTGAGTAGTGGAGAGAGTTAAGGGGAAAGTCACTGGGGAGTTAACAGTTTCAGTTTTACTGCTTTCTTTTTGGCAAATTCGGCTACCCTTTCTCCCTTTTCCTCTATTCTTTTGTTTTGCTGCCGTTTCCCCTTCCTTTTACTCCTTGTGCTGCCGAAATTATTTTGTCTCTTTTCTTGATCGACTTACTTTCTTCCTTGCTTGTAATTGTTCTGCTTATTCACTGTTGAGGGCGTGGGTGGTAAGTTTTCGGTTCTCTAACTGGTACATTACTCTGATTAAGTGTGTTAATGGAGTTTTGATTGATGTTTAGGAGTCACTCGTGAGGCTGGTGTTAGCGTTTCGTCGATTTGATTCGGTGTAGTATTCGTTCTGTAGCGGTAAGCTGACTTGTTGATTTTGCAATTAATCATTTTAGACTCATTTTTAGGTTTCTAAATGGATGAAATATACTGATTTTAGGTCTCTAGAGGCTCGGGAGTATTTTGCAGTGAATCGAAACCAGGTGTGTACTCTGATTGCACTGAAAATGAGATTTGATGAAAGTCGAAAAGCATTCTGTCGATGCCATACGGGCTTGTGGTCGCCTGTGTGGTAGGCCGTGTGGTAGTACACGTGCGTGTGGTCGATAAACCAAGTCATGCGCGTGCAACACGGGCGCGACGGACACGACCGTGTGATGGCTGACAAGGTCATGTGCGAGGCACGGGCTCAGCCAATTGGGGCGTGTGGGCTACACGGGCATGTGGGCCCACATGGGCAGGCTACACGGGTATGTGAGCCCATTTTTCTGTATCGAATTGTAAGGTTGTACGGGTCACCCAAGTCTACTTTGACCTGTCGTAGAGTCGGTAAGCATTACTTAGACCCTTGTTTCGTGATATGATATTGTGATGTATGTGTTAATATATTACTTCTAGCATGTATAACTGTACTGTTCTGAATATATAAATGTATGATCTGTTTATCTGCATTATAGCATGCCATATCATATGATGCATTGCATCGGGGTGGGTTTGATAAACTACGTGTTTATGACATGGGCTGCATTGCGGTACTTTATGATGTGTAGGGTTGGATGGGTCAATTTTATCCCAATATTTAGTGTGCAAGGATTGGTGGGTCGATTTTATCCCTACATGGTATGTTGGGTTGGACGGAGATGGTGTGCAGGGTTGGTGGGCATGTTCTGTTATTCTAATCTGTTATGCATGGTATATATATCTGAGAGGGGATGAAGCCCTAAGTCTGTATCTGATTCTGTTTTTGAGTGGGCCAAGGGGCCCACAGCTTCTATAAAGGGTTCAGGCCCGAATTATGACTGTGTTCTATTATCTAACTGTATACATGTTAGACTATGGGGATGTACACATTGAGTTGCGAAAACTCACTCTTTATCTGTTTGATCTGTTCAGGTAATCCCCAACAGTAGATAGATCGATGCAGCAGAGGACTTGATGGTGGCCACATACTTTTGGACTATTTTAAATTCAGTTTTGGTATTTCTTCCTTAATTATTTTTTGGGTTGTGGTTAATGTAATTTGAGGACTTTATAGACTCTATTTCGATCTTTAAAACGGTTTATGGGATTTTAGCTAAAAACTCGGTTTTAAATCAAATAATACTATTTTTTTAAAGACAAACTTCAACAAAAGCTTCCGTATAAAGGGAATGTTTTAAAGCTAAGCAAAAAAACCCGCGTTTTTCTGAATTAAATGAAAGATAATAATTGACACAGCTTAAGGACATCAAGTTTTCAAAAACACTCTCGTGTGACATCGTCAGATTCGGCCATAACGTCTAGGCTGGGTTTGGGGTGTTACAGTGGCAATATTCGTTATTTTTGGAATTAGAAAAGTGTTCCTAACTTACGGCATATGGATTCTTTCTAAAACTGAAATAATCGAATATCCATTTTAAAAATATATAAAAAAGATTCAAGTAATGATTAAAACGATGATTATTTTGGTTTTTGAAAACTAAAGGCGTCGTATCCTAACTCATGGGGCATGATCTTTCTTCTCGATTATTACAGAATAAAGTCTTTTCTATTAAAATATCTAAATACAAAAAGGGATTGTATTTTAAATTCTCTTCAAATTTTTAATTTTCAACACTAAAGACATCAAGTAATCAACTAGGTACCAATTTTGGGCATCGCAAGGGTGCTAATTATTCCTCATGCGTAATCGACTCTCGAACCCATTTTTTGGATTTTGTAGACCAAATATTATTGTTTTTGTAAATCAAACCTTTATTAAGACGATCAAATCATGAGGTGATTCGATCATATCTCATAAAAAAAGATTAGTGGCGACTCTCATTTTCATTTAAAAAAAATTCGATTTCAGAAAAGGTTTCGACATGACCAAAATTGGCTCACTTGATTCCTATTAAAACAAATTACTCACTTGAGAAGTTGGTTGAAATTTCCATTTATGTGATTTTCAAATTACACGGCGTGCCACTGTATATTATTTAAGATCGAGATCCAAGATTTACTTCCAAAATTTGGGGTAAGTTACATGAAGCCTTAGGCACAAAACTGAATTTCAGTACAACATACCATCCTCAAATTGACGGGAAATCAGAGCGAGTGATTCAGATACTAAAAAATATGCTATGTTGTGTGATTGAGTTTGAAGGTAGTTGAAAAAGATTTTTATCGTTAGCTGAATTTACGTATAATAAAAACTATCATTTGAGCATTAAAATGACACATCATGAAGCTTTATACGGTTGTAAATACAAAACTCCTCTATGCTGGTCAGAGTTAAATGAAAGAAAGCTAGTAGGAACCAATTTGATACGAGAAACAAAAGAAAATGTCTGAATTATTCAAGATTGTTTAAAAGTTGCATTTGATAGACATAAATCTTATGTAGACTTGAAAAGAAAATACATTGAATCTCAAATTGGTGATAAGGTATTCCAAAAAGTTTTACCTTGGAAGAAATTTCTATGTTTTGGCACAAAAAGGAAGCTCAGTATGAGATTTATAAGGCTGTATAAGATTCTCAAAAGAATTGGACCTATAGGCTATCGTTTAGCACTGCTTTCAAAACTCGAAAAGTTTCACAATGTCTTTCATGTGTCGATGCTACGATGATATAGATCCTACCCTTCTCATATGATTTCTCCTGAGAAATATAGTTACAACCTAATTTGACGTATAATGAAGAACTGGTAAAGATGTTGTCTCGGGAAGTTAAAGAACAGAGAAATAAATGAGTGACATTAAAAAAAGTAATATGGCACCCACACGGTACGAAAGAGGCTATGTGGGAGCCAGAAGAGACTAGAAAAATCCTAATACCCACATATTTTCTCAGGTAAATTTTGAGTATAAAATTTCTTAAAGGAAAAGAGAGTTGTAACAACTTTATTTTTAATGGTGTCAAAAATGACAATTTCAGAACCCCAGTTTCATAGTTCAAGTAATATTTACGAGATTAGTATAGAAAAATATATAAGTTTGATCTAGAAATTTTCACGAATTGATAGTTAATTAAGGTACAAGCACTAAGTTGTCCAATTACTATAGATTTTTAAATAACTAAAGGACCAAAAGAGCATTTGAACCATTTTGTTTCATCTTTTAATGGAGAAAGATGTTAATACCCCGTAAATTTAATATTTTTTTCATCTTTATTTATTTCTTCTCGACCGAATCTACCTAAAGAAAACCTAGACACCATTCTTGAATATTAAAAAAAAAACAATCAGCCTTCAATTGTTAAAGTAATTCAAGTCATTTTCTTGTAATTTTTATGTTTTTGAGGTCATGGGAGCTTGATTTAGATAATGCATGTACCAATTTGCAAAAATGTTAAAGTTTTTAAAAGTTGTCATTTTTTATTTCTTAAAGAAATTGGTGTTAAATTGTTAGATTTTAACCTTAGATGTAAAAATGACTAGATTGTAAAGTTTGATTGTTAGTTTTGAACATAAGGACTAAAGTGTATAAATTATGAAATTGATGTGAAATTTTTGTAATAATAGATAACAGAGGTTCATAGAAGAAAGTGATTGAGACTAATTCTAAAACCAAAGCTCAAAATTGAAATTAATGGCTATTTCTATTTTAGGGACTAAATTGAATAAAATAAAAAATTTAAGGGTATTTAAAAAATAAAATTAAAGTGGTTCATGCATAGTATGGGATGATATAAAAGTTTTTTATATTGATAGATCGAACTGAATAATTGTATAGATAAGGATTTGAATCAAACTAGAAATAATCGGGGAAAGACTAAAATTATCGATTAGTCCTTGCAAATTCAACTTATTTGCTGATTTGACTAGGTAAGTTCATATGGTATGATTGTGTTTAAATTGTTGTGTATTTGAACTATGAATGTGTATGTTGGGTTGAAATTTGGATTGTTTACAATTTGGTACAAAATGTGAGATTTGGACTAAATCATAACAAAAATATTTATATATATGTGTGTTGAAAATGCTTGGGTGAATTTAGTAAAGGTTTTGTGCATACTTGTATAGATTAACCACCGATGATTACCGAGATCCAACATTTGTTGCAGACTCAAAGATACATGTGACACAGTTTTAGCTTGGACTAGTAACCTGATGTCCTTTAAAAGTTTAGCCTGGACTGGTAACCTTGCATGTATATTTTCATCTTAGCCAAGCAATCGAATGTGTCATTAAATGTATAGCTTGGACTAGTAACCTAATGTCAATTTAAAGGTTTAGCCAGGAAGGGTAACCTGACATGTGTATATTAATCTGCTATAATTTGATACGCCAAATTAGGCTCTCCATTACACTTAAAAGTTTATTCTCAAGCAATTTAGGTGTCTTTTATTTACTTTTGTCGACTTTTAGTTTTTGTTGTTAATAAATTATTTTTGTGAGTTTTATACACTTTTGAGACCCAAATTAGCCAAATGTGCTATGAGGAACCTAATAATGTTCTTGAGTGGTGTAAAGAGTTGATAATGACTCGAACTTGAAGAAAACATCACTTAGATGGGGGTAGCATGATATTGCAGTATGGAAGTCGTGATAACCTTGACAATACTAAAGTGAGGAAAATTGAGGCCAACTACAATGATATCGCGATACCAATACCCCTAAGCCTCCCAAGTTCAAGACTATTTTGGGTATCATTGTCACACCGATTCCTTTTCAACTTGGAAATTTGGAACAACTAGGGTTTAAATTGAAATAGACCGTAAGCTAGTGGTCTCTATTGAAAAATTAGAGAAATATAGAGGCAGGTTTAGACATAGTTGAGTTCCAAATCTAGTTCGGTTAGATTAGAACCAACTAGTCCCTTAATGGGGGACAAAATAATTGTCAATGAATGGTTTCTAAACGGTTGAAGACCGCGTGAGAATGGCTATAAATAGTTGGGAAATGACTTCTTGGAGAGACTTATTCTCGAATATGTTTCACTTTATTCTTTTCTTAAATCTTCTTCCTGGATAATTTCGAAGAAGAGATAGTTATGGGAAGCTTTCCATGGAGCAAAAACCATGAAGCTGGAGTTGGAAAAGTAGAGAATCCATTAACAGTTAAGGTTTTTAGTCCTTCTGCACACGTAAGGTTAAGTAAATGAAGTTAAGGGTTTCAGAACCATTTTAGGGGATCTACATGTTTTTAGAAAACTGAGGTTTAAGTTAAAAATACTGAGTTTAACTCATGATTTGGTTGTCATGCTTAACTTCTAGGAGAGTGGAAGCTCTGGCTTTTGAAAAAGCTAAGCTGATAAGGTGAAGAAGCATCAGGTGAGTCACTACACTCCATCCCTGGAATGATAAGTAAGTTTAAGATCGTTAGATATATGGCATCCGCCACATAGTTTAGTATGCATGAGATAATTAGAAATCCATGTTTAAACAAATGGCGTATTCCATGTCAGTATGTAAGCGAAACACATATATTGTATGATTTTAAAATGGTAGGAAAATAATTGACGGCATAGATGAAGTTAGGATTTGGGAATGGAAACTTTTGTTAGATACCGCTGTATGATATTGTTGTGTGAAAATAGTGATGTGCGAAGCTCCAGGCCTTGTGAAGGGAACACTGTGGTGTTTGAGCATCAAGGTTAAGAAAGGCGCAATAGAGGAGTAGAAGAAAATGGAATTCCATTAAAATTTCGCCTTTTGGGATTGTTGGGAGTAAACCATGATGTGCGAAGCTCCAGGCCTTGTGGGGGGACACTTCGGTGTTCAAGCATCAAGGTGGATATAAGATAAGATGATATTGAAAGCTATTAGGTCCCATAGAGCAACACCGTGACATCGGTTAATAGGCTCTATGAGATGACATCGTGACGACGGTAAGGTCTTTCTGGGCGACACCTCTAAAAGGTTTAAGGTGTAAGACCATGCCTGGATATGAAAACCAGTATAGTTTGTCAAGACACTAAATATGGGGTTTTCTGTCTAGACAGTAAACACAGGGTAGTCTGTAGGGATAGTAAACATGAGCTAGTCCATAAGGACACTAAACAATTGGTGAAAGGGTATAAGACCATAGCTCGACTGTGGCCACCAACAGGGTCACCATTGAGATACAACAGGAATTGTAAACTCTGAAGGAACAGGAATAGAGAACAAAGGACCGAAGGCTAGTGCATAAACATTATGGGTATACATCTATGGAGAAAGAAGCTTGTAGTAAGGTGAATGGGGTGTAACTAGCATAACTAGATAATTGAAAAGGTAGAACTGCAAAACCCTCAAAATTTTAATCAAATCTATAGAAACAATGTTGTGTAAGGTGACTAACTTTTCCAAAAAGTTGACATTGTGGTTAATTAAAATAATGGAATCTACTACGATGCCTAGTTCTTCCTCCTCAAGCCTGAAAACCACCACCTGTAGATTGAAAATCATCAACAAACTTAAGCTGAAAAGAACGCAACTGAGAATTAGATTCAATTGAATGATCCTATTAAACAAGATTAGCATGCATAGGGGAAAACACAGAAGACTCAATAACAAACTCATTTTGTCAAGACTCACACTCCATCAACATATCAATGATTAAATCTAGTAGTAAAAAATCTCAATTTGAAGATGCCATAGCCAATGCTAACTGAAACTTATATGATAACCTTGCAAGAACAACACAAACATGTTTCCGTTTTGACACTATACCCTAGATACATTCAGTGTATCACAAAGCAGCTTGATTTTAGCTAGATACTCCTTTACAGCCTGATTCCTTTTTCTTTTGTGAATGAAAAGTATTCCTAAGTGTAGAAATTTTAATGGAAGATTTAACATCATACAACTTAGTGATGACATTCCAAACCTCAAAAGAAGTATTGGTACAAGTGAGATGGGGAAGAACTTCACTACTGAAAATGGACAACAACCAATAAGCTAACAATTTATCTTGTTGTTTATAAAATAAGAAATCAGAATTCTCAACTAACATTCCATCTTTATCAAGTAAAAAGTAAGCAAGTATAGACAAATTTCCTAAAATATATCCATTAATACCATAACCTTCAATGACCAGATTAACTTAATGCTTCCAAAGAATAAAGTTTTGATCTATCGACTTGACTACATCATGTTGAGGGAATTGTTGTATTTTGGGTAGAAAAGAACTCAGATGCATTTGTGAAAGAAAAGACATTACCATATGTATTCACAGTATTTGAAGTTATTAATAGGAGGCGTGTAAGTAACCATCACTACCTGATCTATTGCAGGACTCATCTTGATGGCTCACCACCACTGAAACTTCTCTGATTACCTTGAAAACACCAGCTTTGATATCACGATGATAAAGTCAATGAACTACTGATAAGATGTCTTAGAAAGATAACAAAATCAATGAGGAGAACACTCAGAGAAATCAAAATTACATTCTTGAGTTGAACAATCTTCGTACATGAGCATTTATATAGAAGAATACCAACTAACTTATAATTGAATGCTAATAGCCTAACAATCATTAACAAATTAATTGTTCCTAATAGACTTAACCACTACTTAATTAATCTAGCTAACAGTGCATTTACATAGTACTTAACAGTAATGATAAAATTGTACTTTGGCCCTAAAAATGTAAAAAAATTGATTTAATTCTTTAAAAATTATAATGATATAAACTATCAAAATAGTGAAATTACATTTTTACTATAGTAAAAATATATAACTTAATCTCCCTAAAAAAATCTCTAGCTTCGCCTTTGAGGAAAAGACGCACCTAAGCACACTCTAATCATATCCTTTTTGCACTAACAACAATACAAACTTATGATGATACTTTTAAGTGAGCTTTTTTTCAACACAATCATTTTAGGTTATTTAAGAAATCCAGCACCTTGGAAGGGTGAGAATGAGGTAAGTAGTTCTGCCCTTACTTTTATCCCATTTTAATAAATTTTCAATTAACATGAAACGAACCCTAGTATAATGGTAAAATACTTCTAGTGAAATAAAATCTTATTTGATATTTAATTTTGAATTTACTTTCTAAACACATCTTACTCCTCTAATTATCAAAGAAATAAAATCTATTAACATTTATCTAAATTAAATGCATTAAAGATTAATCTATCGAAAAATTTCTTGTTCAATCAATATATTCAAAAATTAAATGATTTATCAAATATATGAAAATTTGTCTATAGATTTGTATTTTTATTATTACTTGTCTTAATCTTCTATAGCATTGGTAATATATATTGAATAAGTGAGGAATAACAATCGTTGTTTCCAGTTCTCAAATACTATTAATTTGAAAAAAAAATGTTAATATTATCATGTAAATTCTTATGACAGACTGATATACATTTATCTATTATAAAATTTTTAGATTAAATTGATGTCATATCAGTTTAGTTTTTAAAATAAAAACCTTAAAAGTAAGGCTCTCTTTGGTTTTAGAAAATAGAGGTTTTACAAAAATATGGAAGAAAATTGATACTTATTTTAGAAATAATTTTTGAAAAATAAAAATATTTGAAAATTAGAAAATAATGAAAACAACTTTTTAAAATAATAAAAGCACTTTTAACTTCAAATGAATTGACTTTGATTTAAACTATACTTGATCATTGTCTAGACCGATGCAAAATAGTAAGCCTGGTTTCCAGGCGCAACTTAAAAAATGAGTTTAAAATTTTGCCCAAGCTTGATCGAGATAAAAAATACTAAATCTGAGCCCGACTCGGCCCCCCATATTAAATTTTTATATTATTTTTATATAAAACTAAATTTAAAAAATATAATATACTTAATACACTAAAAACATTAAAAATAAATATTTTCCAACAAATTGAAAATAATTAAAAAAAACTTTTTATACTTAAATAACACAAAGTTGCAACTTAGCAAGTAAATGCCTCTAAAATAATATCAAAATTAATAATAAAATAAGAGTTATACAATATCCAAACAATAACAATAAAATAATAGCAATATAATAGTGAAATGGTAGCAAAACAATAGTGAAACAACAATAAAACAATAGCGAAATAGTAGCAAAACAACCGATTTGGGCAAGGCCAAAAAATCGTACTTGAGACACGACCTATTTAGAACACGGACGTTATTTTTTTGTTCAAGATAATTTTTCGAGTCTTTATTTTTGACTAAACCTTCCTACTTTGCAGGCAAGCCTTTAAGTCTAGACGGATAACCCGACTCATAATCAGATCCAATTCAAACCCATATAACTGCAAAAATATTCTTTTATTTTTCAACAGCATTTTAGATGTTTAATCAGGTACTTTGGCTTGAATCTATATAAATATATATTTTTTAATTTTATTTCTCATGTTTCTATTATATTAAAATAACTACCAAACATGTTCTTATATTTTCTTTTTTTTGAAGATAAATATTTATTTGTATTTACTAAATATTTTTTAATTTTTAAATATAGAAAATAAAAGTTATTTTTTGAAAATAAAAAAATATTTTTAAAAACCGAAATATACCTAATTTTTTTTAAAAAATATTAATATAATAATTTTTATATTAGATCTTTAATTAAATAAATCAATTTAAACTAGAATTTAAAATAAACCACTTTATTAAAAGGAAATTATTTTTTTCCTTCTAAAAATGTATCATTTATTTATAATCTATTAAGCATTAGTATTTTGTACATTAACAAAATACAATTTTTTTATTCTACTATCAACTTTAAAAAAGTACTATTTATCTTTTCTTTTTTACTATTTATTTTTGAAGATATTATACTATATCCTGTACAATCCTTCTAAACCTCTGGCCAGTCTTAAAACTCCAAAATATTTTCCCATCTATTAAAGCCGAGAAAATCGTTTGCTAACCAAACTTGTTCATCAAATATATCCTTTGAATGTCGGGGGAAATATAATACCATTAATGAATGAGAACCCTATTGGGTAATTTCCCAAACTAGTAATCCCAATAACCCCAGTCGTTTAGAAAGGAAATGAAGTAAATATTGTAAAAGTATAATACCCCATGCCATGAGTGCATCAATGTGCAATGTGAAATTGGATTTCAGTCAGGCAACAAAATCTGGCAACAACTGTGCAGCAAACCTTTGCCTGTTTTGCATCTCATGAATGTTGTCAAAGCCGGCGGCGTTTGAATGGGAAGCATGCGGGGTGTTGATCCCAAGTTGAATGTTGTGGTTCGATAGGAAGTTTTGTGGGTTTCCCGATAGAGATAGATTCTCGCAATGAGGAAGTCCGAGGGTGAGGGAAACACTGTTTCCATGGAATTTTGGTGGCAGTTGCTGTTCTTCATTAAACCTCCCAATCTCTCCCATACTAGAGTAAGCTGTTCCACTCAAGTATGAAAAACTGTGTTTGAGTAGCCTTTCTTCATCGCCGAGCTTGATCATGTTGATGTTGGTTTCCCACGTTTCACCCGGCTTCATCTCCATGGGAGAATTCTGCAACTCATCATTAGCATTCCTTGACTTTTTTGAAGCTCTTTGAGCCAGGCCCACGCCATTGTCAAATTCAGATGATCCGATGAGATTGAAGGATGTTTGCGGCGGCATAAGGGACCCTTCCATGGGAGATGTGGAGATAGTGGAGTTGGAAAATTGATGAGTAGGGGAAGCATTCATCTCTTGCTGCTGGGCATTGGATTTGGAGCTGGTAGACCCTGACTCCTTTTGCTCACTTTTGTTTGTATTTTCTTCACCACCCTTCATTTCATGTTCCTTCATTTCCTCCAAATACATCTCTTCAATCATTGGCTTCCACAGGCGGACTCGAGCATTTATAAACCAGTTTGACACCTGCGAACCAACGTGCCCTATGTTCTTTAATACAAATAAAGAATAAAGATCTTTAAATTAAACAAGTTAGGCTATGTACCTGATTTCTTGTAAGCCCAGTTTGTTTGGCGAGCATGTGTTTGTCTGAATCTTTAGGATAGCTGCACCCAAAGTTAAGGAGTTTCCGATGAGCTCAAAATGAAAAAGAGGTTTTTTTTTTTTTTGGCTAGTTCTCATTATTTAGTTGAAGAAGTGCATACGGATGAAGGAAATGCTCGAAAAGCCAAGCACGTAGAACAGAAACAGCTCGTTCAGGTAATCCTCGCTGGGGTCTCCAAACATTATTATTGTGTTGGATCATTCCCAATTGCTGCAGTGCCCGCTGTTGCCGTAGCTGATAATCAACGTATCGTAGTCTTGAACCCTCCAATTTCACACCTAAACAATCATCTTCTCCTAAACTCTTGCTTGTAGCTTTGATTTGTTCAGATATTGAATCTTTTAGACAACGGAATTGCTTCGAAATCGTCCTCGAAGCAATTCCGGTGTACGATTTTGCTGCACCAAACCCCGCTGCCTTCTCTAGAGATGAAACAACAATTTGCATTTGTTGACGGTATTGCCTGTATCTTTGTTCCACCTTTAAAGTTCGTAACCAAAAAAAAAAAAAAAAAGAAAAGTAGTCAGTAGAAATAAAATAAATGAAATGAAATAAAGTGAAAGAAATCGTACGAAAGTCGGTCTTAAGTGGAATAGATATTGAAGCAAATGGACCCGATCCACATGAACCTTAGGGTTCTTACCTAAAGCCTCTAGGTCAAGCATTTACGCCTAGTGAAGCAATAGAAACCATCGGATAAAGAGAAAGAGCCGTAGCCACAAATTTTGCTGACAGCTCAACGTTATCGAATGCTTGATCATGACTATGAGGGTCCCAATTTCCCAGAACTAACCTAATTCTATAAAATATAGTTATTATATATCAAACATTATCTTGTCTATTGAATACCAAGCACAGCAAGATTTTTAACTATCAATGGCCTTGGCAGCTATTTAATCTCTGGGTAATAGTATAATACCATACACTAGTAACATTTCCATTATGGGTAGCTTAAAACTGTTCCAGAAATATCTGAAATCTTTCTTTCCCTGCATGAAAGTGTAAGAATAATAGATCTCTATTTTGCGTGGTAAATTATGGTTTCAGTACAAAGAATTGTGGGGAAATATTAATGATGGGGGTCTTTGATGCGTGTTGGCTTCGAAAATACATGATGGGGATTAGAAAAAGATAAGCGAACCTCATCGAGCATGCTGACAAGTTTTGCCTTCTTCATTTGAAGCTCCTGTCTTTGTGCGGTGGTGAGCTCAGGTCCACGTTGAGCCCCATCTTCACCAGCACTTGAACCTACCGGTTCTTTGTCCGCCTTTATCTTCTCCTTGGTCCCCTCAGACACCTCAGGCTTTATCACTTTCCCCACATTAACAACTTCATCGAGAAGCTCTTGTGCTGCTCTCAAGTACTTTGATCCCAAAACCACACTTTGAACGCCTAGAATCCCATTCGAAACAACGGAAGCCGATGACGGTGAATTCCCAGATATCCTCATTTCATCAGCAGCTGCTGGTGACATAGTTGGAACTTGTCCTTGGATATGATCTGCTTCAACGTTACTTGAACTATAAGGAACTTGTTGGGATGATAGACTCAAGGACAAGCCTTGCCTTGGTGAAACCACTACCGGCCGCAACTGCGACGCAACATCATGGGGCCTGGCGGCCGAGTTATCTACCGCAGTCGACACAATCTGAGGATAGGTACTTGCTGATGAAGTCTGATGATCAATAGTTGAACTTGATCCCCATGAGTTATAGTGAACACCGGAGACTATACCATGAAGGGATGATGGACGGTGGGTCTCATTGGAATTGGCCGGTACGATCGAAGCGGTGGGTGTCGGAAGAGGGAGGCCAAGGAGGTGGTGATAGTTAGGTGGTGGCGTGTGGGGAAAGCTTGAAGGGTTTAGCGCGTTGCCGGCGGGGTTCAAGAATAACAGATTAGTGGCAGCAACTGGTTGGTTTGTGTCAGAGTAGGGTATATAGTTGGGGTTCATGAGATAGAGCGTTTGCATCCCATCAGGTGCAGCAACTGAAGCAGCTTGGAATTCTGAGCTCCCATGAGAGTACGTCGCCATATTGATTTGAAAGCCCTAAAAAAAAAAGACGCTGCAGTATACGGGAACTGCAAAATTCTTCTTGTTAAATAAAATCTCCAAAGAACTTGGCGAAGAGAAGACTAAAGCTTGACTTGAAGTCAAGAAATCAACCCATTTTGATGTTCAGTTCATGCTTTTTCTTAGCATAACGTGCAAAAGAAAGGGAAACCCACAGCAAAAATTAAAGAGAGAAGCTTAGCAATCCTGATCTGAAACTGTAACTTGGAAATAATTAAAAGAAGAAAATTGAGTGAATACTTTGGTAGAAGATGACAAAACAAGAGAGATATAAAATACTGAAGAAAGTTGTTTATGTATAGAAAGAGAAAGATAGGGAAAGATAAGGAAACAATTTTAAGGTATCGGGATAATAGATATGCTCATCAAAAAAAAAAAAAAAACTTCAACTTCTGAGAAAAATTAGAAAAGAAACGGGGGAACAGGGAAAAGAACCCATCAGATAAAAAGGAAACTAGTACAAAATTTGCAGTCCAATTATGGCAAGAAAACACAAGAGAAGGAGAGGATATGCATCTGACAACTCACACGTTTCTGTCTAAATGTCTGTCATGGAAGAAATCTTTTCAAGCTTTTGGTGGTTTTGATGACCTTGTCAGATTCAGACTCTTCGTTATTTTTCAGCCCTTTTCACTAAATATAACTCAAAGAAAGAGAAAGGTGAGAGATGAGGTTTCAAGATTGCAACTATGAAAGCAAAGAAAAAGAAAAAAAATGATACCCTCTAATATCAGGCTTTTGCTGGTTTGTAAATGGGGCTTTGAGGTTGAACTATTTAAAAGAAAAAAAATCACTGTTTGATACATTGTTTTTGCTTTTTGTACACTTACTTTTAATCTTATCTCCAATTAGGTGCGAGCAACAAGCTTTGCTAGGAACCAAATGAAAACTATAATCATAATCCAACTCAAAATGTTTCACATCTATATATAATCATTTTATTCATATCACGATAATGAATAAATATGATATCTGGCAAACAGTCTATGCAAATGAAGAGTGTGGTACTTACTGTGTATGTCTGTGAGGTTATAGGCTCGCAAGATCCTCACAAGTGTCTTTAGAATGCAATGTGATTTTTAGTCTGAGATATTATGGTTGGTAAATCGCAAAGTGTACTTAAAAAGATGTAAGTATTATTCAATATATGCAAGTCAACTAAGTATTCGTTATTAAATCTCAAATTTAAATCTCGGAACCCTTTACCCTTTATTTAAAAAATCCAACACATGCAACTGTATAATATGAGAAAGAAGAAAAAAGATGTTAAAAGAATGGGGCAGCTGAAAAACAAGGAAATATCAATTTCTAGAGAAGGCTTTAATAATAATGACCAACAATAGGAGTAAGAGTTAGAGAAGTGGCTCATCTCTTTGTTGGCTTTTTTAAAGCTTTGTCCAATTATATCTTTGTCTTTCATTTGCCTTTTCTTCTGTCCTTTATAATTTATATTTGTGGTAGCAATGTTATGCAAAGATCTAAATCACACAATTTATATTCCAACTTGTGTGAAGTTAAAATCTTTTTAACTTTTGATATCAAAATGAAATTTTACTAGTTAACCCTATCTCCAACCCTATTAATTACTCAACAGCATCTCAAAAAAAAAATCATTACATAAAATCAACCTTTATATTTATTGGCAACATTTTGGGTTCAAATTAAATAATGTGAATAAAAACAATGAAAGCTAACTATATATATATTTATCATGATTGTAAAACCACAATTGAATTGAAAATCATTTGGTTCGATGATTTAAATTTTAATAGTATTAACAGTTAGACCTAAATTTTGAAATTAGAAAAAGTAGAAGAATTAAATTCCTAGAAATGAAAATCTAAGTGCTAAATTTCAAAATTATTAAAAGCACATGAACTTTTGACATATTTCAATCTAATTAATTTTAATATTGTAAAACGATTACAGCTAACATAACTTCAACCTCGATCCAATTCATTTTATTTTTTCAACCACAGTAGTGACCTTAAGGCTTCCTTTAGGTCATTGGTAAGATTGATTAAGTGAGGATAAAAAAAATGATGGTGATAAGATTAGTTACTATAGCGGTGAGATTAAAATTAGTGGTGAAATATGTGTTTAGATTTCATTACAGTTGTAGCGCTAAGATGATTAGGAAAAGACTATTGAGGACATTAAATTAAATTAAATTGGATAAATAATCATATTCCATACTAAATAATAAATTATATATATTAATTTTTTATTTATGTTAAAATAATAATTTTATTAATAATTAATTACATTTCTATTAATTATATTTGTATTTATTTTTATTATTCATATATTTTAATTATGATTAATACATATAATTTATTCATATTTATTAAATTATTATAAAACTCAAAATTTATATATTTTATATAGTTAAAATAGTAATTTATTATATCCTTTGTTTATATATTTATTTTAAGATATTTATATTAAATAATAAAATATAATAAAATAAATTTATATTAATTAATAATTTAACGTACTTTTATAATAATAAATTTATAGTTATTATTTCATATAAAAGAATAAAGTTTGATATAATTATCACAAAATAAAAACTATTTGTGGAATAAAAAATATACACTACCTATGTGCCAAATACTTACCGTTATTATATAATATATGTGTAGCAGCTGCGAAGAATATAACCGGAGATAACAGGCAAAACAGAAACGAACCAATAAATAGAAAAGAAGCTGATTTTGTGTATTGAACTAGGTCATCAATTAATATGTGCATAAACCCGATTTTATAGGCTAAGCAAAGAACTTAAGTAACTGATTTAACTGCTTAACTACTTTCTCAACAAATTAATTCCTCCAAACTGTTTTGATATTGTTCAACAATGTGCAACTTATAACACCCATATAAGGGATGGTGTTTGTCCAAAACAATAAAAAGGAATGGTGTGGTAAAAGTGGCTCCCACTGCGGTTGCTCTTTTTTCTTTTTTTACTCTACTTCTTGCTTCGATGCAAAATTTGACTTCCCTTGGAAATCCTTCTACTGACCAAAGGTTATGTTATCCAAACTTCTGAGTCGAATTAAAATGACGATAATTGAGATGCATGTGCTTTGTGAGTTTATCTTTTGCGTTGTGAAAAAAAGAAAAGAAAATGAAAGAATGTGGCATGACTGATGTACGAATGATGACAGCCATTGAAGGGCCACCTTCAATTACCCTAACTACAGCCAAACAAAGTAAAGTCAATGTCTTGACGTAGTTATTATTACATTCATGACTGCATTTTACCAATAATTTTATAATTGGGATAATCTTATATTTGATGCCTTTAATTTTATAAAGTGTCCAATGTGATACATCAGCTACCGATATCTATTTTATTATTTTATTATGGTACTTGTACTTTCACAAAATGTTAATATATTACATGTATTTTAAAAAATATTTAATGTGGTACTTGAACTATCAATTATTATGATACTTATACTTTTATAAAAAATCCCATATGGTACTTAAACTATTAATATACATTTTATGATGAAACATATATTGAACATATTATAAAATTATAAATACCATAATTAAATATATAATGATAGATCAAATATCACATTAAATATTTTTAAAATATAAATACCACGTTAAACATTTCATAAAATTACATCTACAAAATGTGACATTATTCTTTATAGTTCTATTCTTAAACATGTTGTCCTCAATGAAATATGTTATCTCAATACAATGTTACTTTTACCCATGTATACCAATAATTTACAGATAGGGTGTTGAATAAATAAATATTAAGCTGAAGTATGAGTAGGATTCAAATTCCCAGCCATTGATCATATTCTGGAGACCAAAATGACTCGACTTTCAATCAAAATTCATTTATCCGACTTTTATATGCAAATATCAATGCAATTTCAATAGTAAACCGATAAATTAGTCAATACGATTGGACGGGCCTTTTTCCCAGCAGCCAGCAACTGTAACGCCTTTTTCACTAAGAAAAGACTGCTACCAAAAACCAGTAGAAAATGAAAATTTAAGAAAACCTTTAAAACTTTCTTCTTTTTTTCATTCATCACACTTAGCTCAGCATGTTTGTCATTAAAATTTGGTATAACTTTAAAAAAAATATTTTAGTAATTTATTTATTTTTTTATCTTTCCAATTCTTAAACTTATTTTTTTTTGCCAAATCACTTCAAAATGAATGAAAAATACATATTTGTAAATTTTGCTTAATATTGCATGCATACATGTGAATTGTCATGTGGCATTTAATTAAATCTTTTTAAAATTTAAAATTTCAAAAAATTATAAAAATTATATTTTTTAATTTTTTAAAAAATTAATTAAATTCTGATGTGTCATTTATGTGACAATTCAAGTGTATGCCACATTTGTCGTAAAATGCAAGTTCAATAGTTAAAAGAGGTAAAAAAATTAAATAAATGACTAAAGTAATTTTTTTTAATTGGAGGATAAAAAATCATTATACCTTAAAATTTTAAGTTTATCGTGCACTTTCTCCTCCTAACTATATCTATTTTTCTATTTTAATACTTAATCTTTTAATCTTAATTTGATACTTAAATTATACTTTGTTACCTAAATTAACCCAAAGCATTAAAAATATAAAGACTGCCATGTTGCTATTTGAACGTATCATAGTAACCTTCTTTTTATTTTTAATATTATGCATATTATATTTACTAAAATAATATAAAATATCATATATATAATAAATAATTCATAAAGTTAAATTTTTTTATTTTTTAGAAAATCCTGAAATGTATAAATATAAATTTTAAAAGTAAAAAAGTATATAAAAATTGAAAATTTATAAAAATTAAGAAATATTTAAATTTTAGAAAATTCCAAAAAAACTAAATCTTTAAAAATGTTATAAAATAAAGAGAGATGGAGAGAATAAAGAACAAATAAAATATGAAAGAAACAGAGAATGTACTTTACTAATCAACGGGATGATTACAATGCTTTATCAAAGCCTTTATTTATAGGCATAAAAAGTATAAAAGAAGTAGAGATCTAATTATAATAACTATTAGAATTTAAAGTACATCAAAACTTTATTTTAATCATGATGGACATCCACTTAATAAGATATTCATAACACTTCCCATTGGATGTCCATTGATAGATAATGTGCCTCGTTAAAACCTTATTAGGAAAAACTCTGTAGGATAAAAACCTAATGAAGGAAAAAGAGTACGCAATCTATAATATGCATAATATGCTGTCTCATTAAAAACCTTACCAGGAAAACCCAATGGGACAAAATCTTGATTAAGGAAAAAAGAGTGCAATGTGTATTTACTCTCACTTATGAAAACATCACATATTTTCTCATATTCTACATATTCAATCTTGAATACTAGTTTTTCAAATGACTATTTGAATGTATTGCTAACCATTTATATCACCATTCTTTTAAAAAATCACGAGTGAGGGAAATTTGGGAAAATATATTTTGATGATCTCTTTAGAAGATTCAACAATCATCATTACAAACTTTAATCATGATTCTTTTATAAAAACACAAATAGGTATTTTGGATCATTTTATAATCCTCCTTCAACTACTATTCACTAAGTCAAATTTAACACATATATATTGAAATTATTTCAATTCGTATAAATTAACAATTTCTCAAGAATTTCAATATGCTTCTAGCATCCTAATTCTTTCAAGGATTTTAATATAAACTTTACTATATAGTGATTCATAAAAGGTTATAACAATAGCCATTAGACGCAAGTTAAATATTTTATGAATTGTCAATTTAATAATATATCTAAAGGTTATTGCATCCACCACAAAATAATATTATATTTTTTCATAATCAATGCCAAGACTTAGCGAAATACTTCATATTTTTATTCCGCTTTTGCAAAACTACTTCAATTGCACCCTTTTTGGCTTTATACATTTAGATATTTGGACTACTGGTCCAAAAAATCCTCGAATTTAATTGTACTTGGTTGAGTCTTTCTATTTTGATCAATTTATTCCATATCTATATTTCTCAATAGATTTATTCAAGATCCTCCTTTTATTTCATTATTTCAATAATAATATTGCATGCAAAATCATTATTGACCACTTTTATTATTCGGTTCCACATTTTCTCTAATTAACATAACTTATCGAGATCTCTTATTTTCATTATTTTAAAATTCAGTTTCAGGTACTTGAATCTTTTTTGAAGTTTTACTTATTAGTTATGTCTTGGGTCTTTTCTAGAGCACCCGCCTCCACTATATGACCATCTAGACTAATTTTCATCTTTGGAACCAATCAATCTATTATTTATTCCAACTGATTGTCCTACTGGGACTTTGATTCAAATTAAAATATTAGATGGTATATAAAACTTGGTTATTCTCATTAAGGTTGTAAATACATCTAACAGTTAACTTGTAATGAGTTATCCTTATTGAACTTCTGGTTCAATTATTCTCCCTCTAACTCATTACAAGTTATTTTTTCTCTCATCCTAATATTGAGAAATTGACAACTCATGTCACAATTAAATCTCGAATTAATTGCTTAAGAATATTATAAGGAGACTCATATAAATATACATTCCTAATCTCTTATTATGACCTGTGAGTTGTGGTGGAGCAGTTGGAACATATACCGCACATCAAAAAATTGTAAGATGGGAAATATTTGGCTCTTGACCAAAAATCAATTGTAGTGGGGAGTATTTATAATTTATTGGCTTGATGTGTATATGTAAATCAATACAAGTATGAATCTCATGCTGAAATAGAAAGTTTTGTTATCATAAGTAATGGTTTAGCTATTAGTTAGAGGCATTTGATAAACAATTCTACTAAATCATTTTGTGTGTGAATATGAGTTACAGGATACTCAATTTTATCCCAATTGACATGCAATAATCATTGAAACCTTGGGATGTAAACTCACCAACTTTAGCAAGATGAATTATTTTAATTGCATAATCTAAAATTAATCATTTAAACAAGCAATCTTGCAAACGACAGGTTGCAAATTGATAACACATGTGCTTATTTTGTAGATGCATCTACCAAAATCATATAATATCAAAATCATCCACATGGTGGATGAATGGGCCCATATTCATTTCAGAAATGCAAGACATTAAATCTCAACTATAGCTAGCGAATTTCTAATAATCAATTTTCATTGAGAACAAACAACAAATGAAAATTATTTAAATTAAAGAATCTTCTAGTTCTTTACTTGAATGTCCATATGAATTCTTAATTAATTTTCGCATCATATACAATCCAGGATGGTCTAACTGGTCACACCAAGTAGTAAACACATTTGTATTAGTAAACTTCTGGTGTACTTTAACATGTGTTTCAATTGTACTAAATTGTAACAAATTGATAATTTTATTATTATTCCTTTTAATTTGTATCCACTTATAAGTACTATTGTGACATTTACTACTGGAAATGTCTAAATCAATGTGAAGTCTATAATGCCACCAAGTCAATAAATATAATTTCCAAATAATTGTATGCAATATTCGCTTCAGGGAATACGCCAAAATCTTCAAATGCCCAAAAATCTATTTTCCAGGTGTACAACAGGTACATAACCAATGACTTTTCATATATAAGTTTTCTCTCTTGCAAGTTCTCATCACCAATATTTTGCCACATAATTTTAGTTGAGAACTTATTCTGAATACTGTAGAGGTATGCTCATAGTTTTTTAAAAATAGTTGCAACTTTAGATGCATCCAACTATAATAAACTTTAGATAGAATTATCATATTCTATTGCTCATGAGTAGATCTTTCACAGTCAAATATTTTACTTTCAACCCTTGAATAAGGATGATGACAAAAGAATATCATAAATATTATAAATTAATAACTCAATCCCCTTTTTTTATTCATATGAAATATAATCTTTTCCTCATTCACAATCTCAATATGAGATCCATTACAAATAACTTTTAAAAGTAATGCATTAACCATCACAGATTTTGTGTTTTTTAGATAGTGATATATTAGCTCTTCTGGAGCTTTCAACTAATTTTGTACTATTAAATATTGAAATAATATTTGTTTGTTTCAATACCAAATAAGATAAATATTTTCTATCTATAATGATAAAATTCATTCCTACATTTTCATATCCTTCCTCAAAGAATATTAACAGAAACAAAATATTTGAGCATACGCTACATATGTGGCCAATAATATTTCATATCACATATTGATAACACAAGTTATCTTTACCCTCTAAAGAGTTATCTTGAGAACTCCCATTGTTCTCTTATTTATTACTATGTTCCCACTTTTAGTGATCCATTAGTATATCTTTTATTTTCTTTATGTTTACATTCACTTCGGGAAATGCAACAAATCTAGTAGGACAAACTTATAAACATCCTAATAGATTCTTTATTTCATAATTACCATTACAAACATGCGTGAGATTTCAAATCAAAATCTATCTCTGCATGTTGTCATGATTAGTCTCCAATTATAATAAACAATAAATAAAATATAGTAAAATATACCTGAAGATCTTTAACATCGTCATCATCACTAAAAGGTATGAGATAGTTCAAAAATATTCTTGATTTCATATAGATAACAATATCAAATCTTTCACCATCCTTAAGAACAAAAAGTAGAAGAATGAAAAATAATAATCAGATATGAAACATTAAATAAAAGAAACTTCCTGTAAAAAATTTGCATCTTGCCATCAAAGAAATTGAAAATCATGGAGGATAAATTTGATCGTAGATAAAAGGAACTATCACTTTGAGCAAAATCGTGCTGATAACATGTTATAAAATAAAGAGAGATGGAGAGAATAAAAAACAAAGAACAAAGAAAATATGACAACAACAGAGAATGTACTTTATTAATCAAAGGGATGATTACAATACTTCATCAGAGTATCTATTTATAGGCATAAGAAGTATAAAAGAAGTAGAGATCTAATTCTAATAATTATTAGAATTTAAAATATATCAAAACTTTATCTTGATCATGATGGACATCTACTTAATAAGATATTCATAATAAAAAAAATATATTATGGAGAACTTTTAATAAATTTTAAATTTTATAAATTATAAAAAAATTCATAACAATAGATAAAAAATTCAACTAAAAAAATATAATGTCTAGAAATTGAAAATTTGAAAAATTTTAACATTAAAAATTTTATAAAATAAAATATATAGATTTTTAATTTTTTAAAAAAGTATATATTTTTTAAATTTTTTATATTTACATGAAGATATTTAAAATTCAAAGTCAATGCCCAATTAATGTCGGTCAACACAATTCAACATTCAAGCAATGCAACTAACTGTTGATCAGTAATGGTTAATATCAATCAATGTCAATTAACCATGGGTCAATAGAAGGTCAAAGCTAGAGGTTTATAAAATTTTAAAAAAAAAATTCAATTTAAATTTAATGTTTTTAGTCTCAATAAATTTGAATGCCACGTGGTACATTTAATTAACTTTAAATGTCATTACAAAAAATATATTGAATCGAGCAACATAATGATATTTTAAGTATTAAATTAAGACCAAAAAAATTAAGTATCAAAGTGGAAATCAATGTATAGTTTGAGAGTCCAAGTGAACATTAAGCCAAAATTTTACATCTAATTTTAAATTTTATGTTTGATATATTAAAAGTTTTTGAATAAATATTTACAATATAATTGGGCATGGAGTATTCACTAGTCACTGAGCCTCTTGTCGACACCGTGCTTGGAACAACCAAGCTCCGCTTTGCCATCAGAATTAGAAAGAGCTACAAAGAAGGTACATAATAAAGAGGATATAAAATGATGTCGATGCAACTGGAGGTGAATTGGAAGATTAGGAATAAGGAGTTGTTCCGTGATAACCTTATGGCGAACATGGAACCTGTAGCGCGGGGTGATACATTTCTAGATGAACTTTACAATGATGATGGCACTGTTTCTAGAGATGGGGCTTACCCTAATATATGCTTTTCGAAAACCGTGATGGTTAAATTGACATTTTCTTTCAGAATTTTTAAATGGTTAAAACTCTCTAAAGCATTTATGAAAGCTGGAGTTGTTCAAGGTTAAAATATGGACACAACTATGAGAACAATGGAATTTCAAGGCAGGGGCTATAGAGTATTATTGTCTTTGGTTGAAACCAATAGTTAAATTATTCAAAATTTCGTATTCACTAATTGGCAGAGTTTATAAAAATGTCTAAATTCCTTTTTTTAGTTGGAGATAAAATTATAAGGGGAGCTGTGATGCAATTCATATATCCTGTAAACAATGATGGATATGGAGTATATTTATATTTTTAATAAGGTGCATAGCTTGTTTAGCTAGGATGTGGAGTTACATGTACATCTTTGATAGCCTTACCTATATAATTGTAGAAGCTGGGGCACTTGCTATGAAAATTAAAGTTCATTATAATTGAGATAAAAGCATATGATCATAACGTGTTTAACTTAAAATTTTTAAGACATTGAAAATACACGTGTGTGTAATACAATATTTTCTTCTCCCAAAATAGCCTTAGTTTACTGTTGGCTTTGAAGCAAAAATGGTTGCGCACGAAGTGTAGGTTCAGCCCATTGACACCTACACTATGGATACTTGAATAATTTAATATTTATTTTTTAATTAAAATACGTGAGAGATTATTGAAATATTTTATTAAAAATAATTAGATAATAAAACACCTTTTAAGTTTCTAATTTTTTAATACGCTTTAATAAGATCAAACGTACATGTAATAAATGAAACACATTTAAAAGGAACTTTTAAATACAATTTGTTATTATAAGTTTATGAACTTGCAATTAGGAACAATAATTAATTAAAAAATTGTTTTATTTTGTATTATAATAGTGAAGTAATTCTTCACCCCAACCCATCTCGTTTTTCTAAAAAGCTATTAAAGAACATTTATGAATCCGTTTGGTTTTTTAATCTTTTTTTTTTCATTTGCAGAATATCATTTTTATTTTTTATTTTCTAAAAATTCAAAAATATATTTGATAAATATGACTAAAAAATATTTTTAATATTGAAAATATATTTGGTAACTATTTTTCTCTAATATATATGTTGAAAAATATAAAATTGACAATTTGGTGCCTGAATGAGTGTTCACTCCCCTACTTATCAAATATGTATGGAGATAATTTTCATATTTAATGTGTTGGCAATTTATTGAACTGATTATTTGGATTAGGCTGATTATATGAACAATATCTAGCCCATTTTGGAAGATCATATTACTTGGGGGAATCCTATATTAGTGATTGGATTGAATAATATTACCCTTATCTAATCCCTTTAATCAAGAAAGTTGAATTGATTTGAATCACCAAAAAAATAGTAGTTAAGAATCCTTATTTATCTTGTTCATTATTATTATATTATATTCAACTTATAATGTGATTGTTTTAACAGAATTGTGATAGATCTTCTTATCTAAGCAAGTCTCAATAAACTTTATATAATGGAGAAACTTATATAGGTTTATGTACGGAAAGAATTGAACACTCAATTTGTTTTAAGCAAGGAACATTATTTTATAAGTGCATATTGATAGTAAAACTATTGTATTATGGTTTTACTTGTTGAATTCATAAGGGAAGAATTTAATTATGAGAGTGTCGAGTCTTCAAAGTATAAGGGTGAGATAAATTATCACAGGGTGTGATTGAGTAAGTTTATTTTGTGTAATTGTTGAAGAGAGTGAATATTTCTCGCTAGACTAGACTCCACAGACATATGGAACTAAATTGCATAAACAGCCTTATTGTGTTCTATTTATTTATTGCTTGCCTTTTGGTGCTTGAAAGAGTGCTTGTTGCCTTAGGCACCATTTCACCTAAGCAATTTGATTCTCAACAACATCTTAGGTGTCCAAGTATGAATTCGAATTAGGGTACTAAATTTAATACTAGGAATATTGTTGAAAAACAAAGATTACTTTTACCTTTATATGAATTTGAACTAGGGTCAATTCACCTAAAGTTAAAAAACATTTGTTTTCACCATTTTCGCTTTTAGAAAATCATTTTTAATGAAAACAATAAAAACAATTTTTTATTATATTTTTATTTTCATTTTCCAATTTTTTTTAAAAAAATTGTAACTAAACAAGTTTTCTTCAATAATTTTCCTTTTCCAAGAAAACGAAAATGACCTCTTTTTTCTAAAACCAAAAGCAGCATAAGTTTTTCATTTAAGAGATTTATTTTCTTTATATATATTAACCTAGGACTTTATTATTATGTGGAGAAAATTGAGTCAAATTTTCTTTGAGGAGGTGTTGTTGAAACCTTAAAAGACAATTGCATAAAAAAACATATACACCCAGTGACAAGCATTTCCGCCTTAAAAAGACAGTTTAATATTTAACAACAAGTTTAAACTCTTGATTCTTCAAATCTGTTCTAAATTAGTAAGTATATTACTTTAAAAATTTATTATTATTTAATTTTAAAAAAGGTCAATAAAAATTATATCTTATTGTCAGATTGCTAAAAAAATTAATATAACGTGCAAAAAGTTTACTATTTAAATTGTCTTTGTCGTGAGGTATTTTTCTTTTTGTAGTTTATTGATTTTACTGAAGTTAAATAAAATTCGGCTTTATTTTATTTATTTAAATAGGTAAACTAGCTCAAAATAAAGCATCAAATTTATTAGGAATATTCATAGTTCGGTTAAAATTGAATTAATTGATCTAATCGATCTAATTTGGTTAATCGATCGATGGCCGAAGTTAGTTCAGTTGGAAGTTGATTAATGATTTTTAGAAATTTCGGTTATCAATTTCGATTCGAAACTGAATAATTAATTAAATTAACCAATTAACTGAAATAAATAATATATATATCCCGCCCTTAATATATAAATATTTAAAATATCCCAATATATGAAAGCAATGGACTACAAGTTTTTTTACGTAACAAGGCAATAATGACCCAAATATAATAAAGAAAAAGCATTAAATTTAAACATTTTAAAAAAATAAAATTTAAAACTGAAATTGAAATTGAAATAGAAAAAAACCCTAGCAGTCAAATTGGTCTTCTTGTTGTCATTCTTTTTTCCCTTTTTTTTTTTGGCTTAACCCTTATTTTAAACTCATTTTCAAGTTCAATTCAAGCTTCACCTTGCACCTATAGCATCCCAACTCGACAACAACATCCTTTTCCTTTTCATTTTGAGTTTCTAAAATCAAGCATATAATTTTTTTTAGATTCAAAGTATCTTTCTTTTTATTTAAAATTTAATTATAAAATATAAAATTTAATTATTAAAGGGTTATCGTTTGTCATGCACTGGGTAGAATGTATGTAAATGTATATAAATATGTATACATTTTAATCCATTTATATATTGTATATAACTATATTTTAATCTATTGTATATTTTTTTATTCTTGCATAATGTCTACCAAACCAATATTTGTTAAGGGTAGTGGTTCACCTCCTACTTCGATAGATTCTAGAAATTTAGCAGGTGAAGCTTCATGTAACACCCCAAACCCGGTCAGAACGTTATGGCTGAGTCTGGTGGTGCCACATGTAGTGTGTTTGGAAAACCGTAGCTTGTGTTGGAAAACCGTAACTTCACTTAAAACATTTCCCATTTAGAACTTGTCTTTATCTTTTGTTAATTCCAAAATCTTGATTATTTTCTATTCAGTCTTTAATTTTCAAAACATTGTACGTTGAGGAAGCTTTTAAAACAGTTGCGTATTTGAGTGAATTTTGTTAAAACATTTGATTGTTTTTGAAAACTCGATTATCCTTACTACTAGTAGTTATAAATCGAAACAATAAAAATCTCAAATTAAAAATTTAAATCCAAAAGAGGCCATTATTACAGTAAAATACCCCAAATAAAACTTTAAAAGTCTAATTAAATACGTAATAGTAAAAAAAAAGGGTTGTGTGGCCATCGCTGAGTTTTCCGCCGCTTCGATCCGCCTAAGTCAGGGGATTACCTGTACAGATAAAATAGAAGGGTGAAATTACGAAAACTCAGTGTGTAATCCCATATAGAACAAACAGACAGACAGAAGACAACCACAATCTGGGCCTAAGCCCTTTTCAGAATCAGTGACAGTATCAATTTGGGCTTTAACCCATCTCAGTACAGAGGCAGTCATGCATTTGGCCCTTGGCCCATTATAGCACCAGTAATCAGTATAATATCAAATTATGCAGTATACAAGTCCTACCCAGCCAACCTTTACACTTCATCTCTGTCCAAACCTACACTCCATGTGGGGATATAATCAACCCAATCATCCTTACACTCCAAAAAGTACTGAATGCGGTACTAAACAGTAGTATGCAGCTGAGCTGCCAGTAAGTTAGGCTCGAAGCCTTTCAGTACACTTCCTTCGATCCACATAAACTCATCCCCATGTAATGCATCATACAATCATGTCATGCCAAATCATGGTATCATATACGTATTCAGTACAGTTTTATCAGCATGCTCAAAAATATAGTCGTACATGTATATACATAAAGTACATGGATATAACAGTCATTCAGTCAATTAGAGATCTGGATAATCTTACCGGCCCTACAGTAGGTCCACAGTCGACTCGGGTGACCCGTGCAACCTTAGCAGTCATACAGTGAAAATGGGCCCATAAGCCCATGTAAATTGCTCATGTGGGCCCATACGCCCGTGTAGCCCACAAAGCCCAAAATGGCCTTAGCCATGTGGATCACACGGCCTGGCCCAATAATCTCACACTCCATTTTGGTTTGCTCGTATGGAGCCCACACGACCCAATTTGGCCTGACCCATGAATCGCACATGGCCTACCTTGTCGATCACACGCACGTGTCTGATCACACGGCCTACCACACGGGCGACTGCATGCCTGTGTGGCGTCGACTTTCACGTTTTCTGACTTTTCACCGATTTTTATTCCCAAAGTCGTGTTTACACACCTGGTATTGGTTCGAAGGTAGCACAACCACGAGTACTCTAGCACCTTTAACGAGCACTGGTGAATTCACACTTCAACAGCACCAGTCGAAATTCCTTCAGTCATCTAATGATCTCCCGATAGAACAGAGTAGAATATGGTTCAGCAAAGCAAACCGAATGAACCAAGAAAGGTAACCAGCAACTGAAACGGTAAAAAAAATTGAGATGAGAAAAGCTAGGGTGACGTCCGAAGAAAAAAGAAAGAAAATGGAAGGCAACACAAAAGAAAACGACAAAGAAAAGGGGTAGGGAGTCGCCAAAAAAGAGAGGAAAAATAGTGGTTTAGAGAAGAAGGGAAAGCCGAATTTTTCCCAAATGATTCCCAATAAACTGCTAACTCCCTCATCCCTCAATTTTCTCCCTATATCCCTAATTTCACTCCTAAAACTGTCCATCACATCCCCTCAACAACTAAATTCAAACTTCACTCAAGCACTACAATATTTTACTTCCATTCAAACTCCTTTACGACATAAATAGTAAAAAAACAATCCCTTACATTCTCCTTTACGGCATAAATAGTAAAAAAACAATCCCTTACATTCACAGGGACTCGAACTCACGAACACCAACATTTTAACACTCCACTTAACCACCAGACCAGCAGGCCCATTCTGACATATTTTACCAGCATTTATTTAGAAGCCTACTGATTAGAGATAGGGGTTTATTCACTTAAAAAAAAAATTTTCCCAAGCTAAGACTTGAACCTGAGAGTTTTCAGACACCCCCAGAATACATAACCACTGAAGCAAATACACAATTATGTTTCACAATTACACGAAAATAATTATACAAACTTTGGGGCGTTACACTTCAAGCCAAACAAAAGGGACTGTTGGGAAAAGAAAAGTCATTCTTCCAAGGTCTGAAGTTTGGTCTAACTTCATTAAGATTATTCATAGTGAGGGTACAAGTAAGGCTAAATGTAATTATTGTGAAAAGGAATTTTATTGTAATGGGAAAAAAATGGTAAGAGGTCATTGAAATATCATATCGGTTCATATAAGAAAATTTCTAGTAACATTGTTGACACTAGGGCAACTAGTTTTACCTAGTAAGAGAGTTGAAAGGGGGAAGGGCACCTTTCAACTTGGAGATTTAATCAAGAAGTATGTAGGAAAGGGTTAGCACAAATGATTGTAATTGATGAATTATATTTCAAGTTTGTTGAAAGTGAAAACTTTAGGAAATTTATATTTGTGGCATGTCATAGAGTTAATTAGATGAAATGGATGTTTATCAATTGTATTTAGATGAAAAAGCTAAGCTAAAATAACTTTTAAGAAGTTCTTGTTCTAGAGTTTACTTAATTGTTGACACATGGACTTCTTTACGAATAGATAATTATTTGTGTATCATTGCTTACCTCATTGATAAACATTGGAAATTGAATAAAAAAATTTTAAACAGTTGTTTATTGTCACTATTGATAATGCAAGTTCAAATGATGTTGCTATTGGTTATTTGATAAAGAAATTTAGCCCTTGAGGGTGTTTAGTTCAAAATGGTAAATACCTTCACATGAGATGCATGGCACACATTGTAAATTTGATTGTTGTTGAAGGTTTAAAGGAAATGAATGAATCTGTTGAACGTATTAGAGGGTTGTTAGATATGTGAGGCAATCTCCAGCTAGATTACAAAAGTTTAAGGAGTTTGTGATGGTGGAAAAGGTAGAGTGTAAGAAGATGTTGTGTCTTGATGTTTGTACTCGATAGAATTCGACCTACTTAGTCTTAGACATTACTTAAATTTTTGAGAGATTTGAGGAGTAAGATACAAACTTAGGGCTAAACTTAAAAAGGGGAAGGGTTGGCCTAGTATGGATGATTAGGCTTATAATACTTTATTTTTCAGTGGTGTCGAAACGTTGGTTTAGGAATCCCATTTTTCAATGATTAAGTCTTAAATATTATTAATTAATATTTGCATAGAAATGAAACGGAGTTTTTAAGGGCAAAATGATGAAAATAATTGTGTTTTTCTTTAAAACGACATGATATTTTTAATAACTGGACCTTAAGTCATTTGGCTTTATAATCTGACATTTTGCCAATCCTCAGACAAACTACTCAAAGCTTTTCTAAAATTTGAACAAATAAGCGTTTCGAAAACTTAACGAATTTACTTGGCCATTTTGGTGGCTAATGTAGCCTTCAAAATTTGATCATAATGTTTGGGTCGAGTTGGAGAGGTTACATTTTTTGGTACCAGAGCTAGGTTCATTAGCTCGGCTTGAAAAATTTTAATGAGACTGCATGCATGTTTTTGAAAAGTGGCATTTTGGGAAAAACCTGTCACAGTGTTTTTATTTGAAAAATTTTCAAAATTAAAATCTCTGATACTCTTATAATGTGTTCATTAGTACTACTATTGCTAAACTATAGACAAACACTAGGACTATACTACATAAAACTATAGACTTTAGAAACTAAAAATACTGAAAATAACTAGCGTTAGTGTTTTGTGAAAATTACAGATAAGACTGAAAATAACTAGTGTTGGTGTTTTGTGAAAACTGTAGATAAGACTGAAAAATGTAAAACCGAGATAGCATAATGAATACCTGTGGAGCATGAGTTGGTGCTTTGTGAAACCAAGCTTGCCAACTTCTCCTCCTCACTCAGGTTATTTTTCTGCAATATATACATAAGAAAAAGTGAGCTTTTTCAAGCTTAGTGAGTGCTAAAATATTTCCACAAAGAATCCACAATATCAAGGTTAATTGAAACCATACTAAATCACTTACTTAGGGTATTACATCAAGCATGCATCATAGCATTTCATGTTAATATATTGGTATAATGTGACTAGGAAACATGTATAAAGCATATAAGTATTGAATAAGCAGATCTCCCAACACACCAAATGACACATAAAGTTTATACCAGTCCCATAAAAGTGTAGCATGAAGCTAAACACTCTCCAAACACACCAACAAGTCTCATTGAATGGAAACATTCCCTTATCTTTCCAAACCAGTCCAAGGGCCTCAATTCCCTCTCACATGAGCACAATAATGGTGAGTACTCCTAATCCTTTGACATGCCAATGATATCCAATGGGTTCAAAAGGTCACAATGCCAATATATTTACTTATACACACACTTATTTTATGGCTCATGCACACATTCACATATACATATCATGTTCATCATAATCATATCACTTATCACATTCACATATTATGCACATTCAAGTGTTATCACCTTACTTTTTGAGCCACATACACTTTAATATCAGATGTGTGCATTAAACCAATATATCAATAGGCATGTTCTGACATATTCACATCTATTTCTTTAACATATCATATAACATCACATCATAATTTATCATCATTTTCAAAATATTATATCTCGAGGAAGAAATCCTTACTCTTTGAACTTAAAATAGTTGTTTAAGTTACCTAAGGTCCCCTTTTAACACATTGAAATGTGCAAAATTGAAGCACACCAGACCATTCACCTTTGCAACCTTTGCTTCAATAACAAAAGCTCAAGTAAGCTTTTATTTGCCTTTGTCCTTTCTTGTAGAAGCTCCTAACTGATTTGAAATTTTAAATACATCAAACACAATAAAAATAAATCACTCTAGAATTATAGGTCTAAGCTTCTTATTCAGAATACCGAAAAACTAGCTAGTTTTGCCGAAATAGAGATTTTATCACTCAAATCTCGTTTCTAAGCCTCAATTTCAATTCCAAACATCCTAAACATCATCTAATTATATATCTAAACCGTCAATTTCATCTAATTGCACGGATCTAACTTTTCCAGAAAAATAAAGCTTGTATGAACATTAAAAAGGGGAAAACGTCCAATTCATTAGAATTCATTAAGGAGTTGTTAAATTAAGATCAAATATATTTTAATTAGATTAAAATGAGTTAGAAACCACTTTAAAATAGTAGTTTAGCTTAATATTACGAGATCTACCATTTTCAAGCCAAAAATCGGTTTAAATTCATTAGATTTATTGAGATCTTGATTAAATCAATTAAAATTCAAATTGAACTAACAACATACTTAGTTTAATCATAAAAAAGTCAAAATGTTACCTCAATTTGAAGTAATCGATGAGTTGAGGATCGAATTTCGCCAAAAACATGTTCAAGAACAATGGTGGAATTGAAAGAGAAAAGATGAGGTTTCTTTAAAATTAAAGAATAAAATTGTGTTTGGATGGCTAGGAAATAAAAAAGGATGAATTAACTTGAGAGAGAAACCTTGGCTTTAGTTTTTAGAAGAAATTTGAATGGATGTTGAAAAGGGAGGGAAGAGAAGTAGGTGGTCTTTAAATAGCCAACCAAATTTTAAAAGTTGGGCAATTGCCCTTTTGGCCACCTCTAATTTCTTCGCTTTTACAAAACAGTCTTTGTTTTCAATTAAAGCTTATTTTCTAATATATTTTCAAATCTGATCTCATTTTAAAAATTCATTTTAAGAAAATTAATTCTTGGATACCCAATTGTAATTTCTTCACCTAAAATTTTTATTCTAATTATTTTAAAATTTTATTTTATTTATTCCTATTTATTTTAATTATCTAACCTAATTTTACTAATTCGATTTTTGGGATGTGACACATTCAATAAGATGTAAAAAAAAAAGAGAGAGTAGAGAAGGGATGATTTAAACTCTGAAGATGCTGATGTGTTCTTGAATCTTTAAATCTTTGAATGTTGTATTTTTTGTGATTTTAGTGAAGAAAAATTAACAAAAACGAAATAGAAATGAAAATAAACTAAAACTAAGATTCAAATTGAAAGAAATGATTACAACTAAAAAAGAAATTGGAATCTAGCACTAAACCATAAGTAAGAACAAAAAATAAAGTTTGAATGATGAATTCAGCTTCGTAATTAAGTCCTGAGAGCTAACATTTATAGTGTTCAGGTTAGATGACCAAATTAGGTCAATTACATGTTGCTAAACATGTCAATTACACCCTTGGCTAACAATTAGGCCATGTCTGGTGGTTGTCATGACATCGATGGTTATATGCTCCCCCTCTTGGTTTAAAGTTGGGTGTCGCAACATCCTTTTTTAATGTTGCGACATATGGGGCAGTTCACTGACAATATCGTCATGCACAGTTAACCAACACGATAATTCTTCCTTAGGTCTAAATTGGCCTAGCAAGTCATCAAAAAACACTAAAAGCTCATTTTATTGAATTCAAATGCAAAACTAACTAAGTCTAAAAACTAAATAAAAATATATATAATTACTCGAGTACAAGCTCATTAAGTGTTGAAAAGAGCTTAATTTGCCACAATGAATTGTGGTAGATCAAAGTTTCACAAGGTGACAATCTATAGATAAGGAAAAAAACTAGAGTAAACTTTATGAATGCTTAGAAAGTTCAAATGGAATTTCCATACTTACCTTGGTCATTTTAGGCATAATAAACTATCAAACATTTTGGCATTCAAAAAATGGCTATTCTTGGCACATATTGGCACATCTAGATACATATCAACATCATCAGCTAAATAAGTTAGTCATACATATCATGAGAAGTATCATGAACACAATCATATACCTATCATATATCAAGTATAAAACATATACTATCTCATTTCTAATTCATATTTAACTTTCCATTTCAGTTCAATTGAATATCACCCAATGAAACTATAGTAAAACAGACTCGAATAGACAGGTGAATAAATTGCTCACACAAATTGGCATTATAAGAGGGTATCTTACACAAGCTAACATTATATCGAGGTTACCCATTCGAGCTAAACCTACAATACTTATGCTCTAAGAGTCTGCAAAAAATGCTAGACGTCATTATAACATGTAAAATCCCCGTTCTATCATGCATATAACCCTATTGGCATGCCAAACATATCCTAACCTTTTACTACGTTCATATGGGCATCATTTTCATATATACATAATTACAAATCCCTATATCTAATCACATAATTCATTTACATGTCCTATAATCAATAAATTGTCATATTTTTACCTTGTACTATTACTTAGTAATCGATAAATACATGACATTTCAATTTAGTCCACAATTAGCATAACATGCAAAATTTACTAGAATTTTAATTATATTTAAACATTAATATCTATATGAAATCAAACAAAAGGTAAAATAAACCAATAAGTTCCATATGAACTTACCTGTTCAAAATGATAAAAGAGTGGATTTTTCAGGGACTAATCCATAATTTCTGTTTTCCCCTATTAGCTTTACTTTGGTCCAAATCTTAATCTATATAATTATTTTATATACAAATCAATACCAATTGCATTTATACAATGTTATGTTATGCATGACCCTATAAAAATTTACTTTTTCATTTCCCCAAAATTTTAAATTTTATTCAATTGAGTCCATGAACTCGAATATGTATAACTTTTGATTCCTAGCTTCGGATTAAAATCTAATTCCATACTTTCTCATTAGGGACCCTATATTTCTTATTTCCAATATAATTTCATGACTGATTTTACATTTATTAAAATTGGTCCCCAATGTAACAAAGTTGACAAACAAGCTAAATTAACTTTACAATCTAGTCCTTTTCATAATCTAGGCTTAAAATCTATCCATTTCAAGCCTAACTCTTCAAGAAATTGACAATGAAAACTTTCAAAAACTTTAAAATTTTTCCAATTGATATATGGGCTACCTAAATCAAGCTCTCATGACCCTAAATCCATGAAGATTACAAGAAAAAGACTTGAATTTTCTTACCAATTAATAGTCGAATGTTTTAGAAATTCTTAGGTTTTCTTCTCCCTTTTTGGATAGCAATAGAGAATAGATAAAGAAGATGACTTTGTCATGCACTAACTTAACTTATATAGTAGGATTAATATTTAATTAATTTGGTTTAATTAACTTAAACATAACTTAATTACTTAAGTTAATCACTAAACTTAATTAGTGGAAAATGTCCATCTACTAATTCTTATTGAAAAATGATTTATTTACCATTTTATACCTTTTGCTTATTGCTATCTTAATCCTCAAGCCTTTTGTTAATTAAAAATCTATAGCAATTTGACTTTACGATTTAGTCCCTATGCTTTAATTCACTATTAATTTGGAAAAATTATCGGGCCAATCTTTAATATATCTTTATATTATCCTTGTAAATATTCATATTTAATATTTACAGACTTGGTTTTCGAAAATGAAATTTTGAAGTCGCATTTTTTCGTACCACTGAAAAGTTAGACCGTTACAGCTATGCTTATACAAAGTCACTGGAAGGCCCAACAACCTAATCCAAGCAACCATCTACGTTGGGTATGATTTTGAGGTCAAGAAATCTTTTGACCATTGTTCAATAGAAAAATATTAACCATAAATGACCCATGATCCTCTAAGAAGCACCTGCTCATAATCTGGTTGAGATTAGAATTTCACTAGAAAGTACCTATCCTCAACATCCATAAATTTTATTGACACTAAAACTTATATTATGCCCCAAAAGCATAAACACAATCATGTTCAACATTCTCTATTCACCCAAATGTGGACTCGATTAGGAAAACATATAGATGGCAGCCCATACATCTCCCTCATCACAATATCACTATCCCCCAATTGGATATCATCTCATCATCAAAGGCAAATACCTTGTTGCCATGCGTCCCAGAGTGACCCATAAGCATATCCCAAAATGAAACACCATTCCCTGTACCAGATTGTCCGATAGTTGTTTGACCGATTCCAACCTAAACCTAGCATCTTCCTGTTGTTTAAATTAGGTGGATCCTCCTCCCCCGTCATCAACTCCTCTTCATAGTTCACCTATTCACCAATTTAATTATGATGTTATCTTTTCTCTTGTTCATAGTACGTCAATTCCCTTATGTCATCTAAATTGTCAATCTTTGTAACGGCCCAAATTTTAGTGATATCGAAATAGTGATTTGAGATCACTAAATTCAACATGTGAGTTTAGATATTAGTAAGTAAAAGTTAAGTGTGGTTTTAGAAATAATTTCGAATTAGTGAAATTATGAATTAAAAGAAATTTGTAAATTAAATAAGATAAAAATGAGGTATTGAGACCTCAAATTCATAAAATGAGCCATAAATATTTTTATAAATATTTATGGAGTGTTAGTAAGTTAGTATTAAAGTTTTGTTAAGAAATTTTAAGGTTTCGGTAGTGAATTGGGTAAAAAGGGCTAAATTGAATTAAGTGCAAAATTGTGAAATGTGATTAAATAGCTCTAGTAATTATTAAAGGAGGACTAAATAGGAAATTAAACACCTATTATTGGGCTGGACGGCAGGTGTGTGCTGGAAAATAAAAATCAAGTGTGAACAAGGGGCAAAATTGGAATTGGGTAAATATTAAATTGTAAAATATGATATATTAGGTAAAAATCTAGAGTTTTCTTCAATTTTCTTCATCTTCTCCAGCAAAAACACCATTGAAGGGTTCTTTTAAGCTGGTCTCTCATATTTCTATTACATGTAAGCTCAATTCTTGATTATTTCTTGTGATTTTTGTGATTTTGAGACTTTTGCAACTAGGTCCTAATATCTAATTCAATAGTTTACTTTTATGAATATTTTAGAAAGTTACCATGAGTAAGTGCTGAAATTTTATGATGATTTATCATGGAATTAAGGTTTTAATTTCATTATATGATGATTTTATGAAGAGATTTGCATAGAAATTTATTTTAGGACCTAATTGTGAAAGTTGATGGAATTAGGGTTTTGTGTTGAAGCTTGGAATGTCAAAGGCTGTGAAGTAGTTTGAAGTGTTTAGATAAAATGATATTTGAAAGGAATTAGTTGGATTGATGAATAAATTGAATAGGGACTAAATTGTAAAAATTGAAAAGTTTGGGGTAATTATGATATTTTGAAAATTAAGGGCATAAATTGTGAAATAGAATGGAATTGAAATAGATGCTAATGGAGGAATGATTTTATAATTATAGATCAAGGAAACGAAGTGAATCGTGGGAAGAAAAAAATTCAAGAATAGTCCCTGAATTTCTATGACTTTTGCAAATTAGCCCAGGTAAGTTCATATGGCAAAGTTCAATGTTTGATATGAAAATCTTATGATTGCTAAAGTATTTTAGATGAATATTATCAAATTGTATTAACTAATGAATAATGTGTAACTAAAACAACAAATTAGTTGGAACAATGGTTTGAGTGCTTTCATTTTATGACCATAATGAATTAACGAAAAAGATGTGATATATGCTTTCATATAAGACCATATTCGAGCTATGGAATCGGTACAATGTGATTCGTGTTCCCGTATAAGACCATAGCTGGGCTATGGCATCGGTGTGATGTGATAATGTGATTCCGTATAAGACCATATCTGGGATATGACATCGGTATGATATGTGATCCGTGTAAGACCATGGCAGGGCTATGGCTTCGGTGTGTGATGTGTGACAATGTGAAAGTCCATAGTTTACTATGGCAATGTGATAATGAAGCACTCAATTCCATTATTGTTCCCTAATTTGACAATGAAAATAAATAAGAAATGGGCCCAAAAGAATTAAGTTCGTGAATTGCATCATGAAAATTATTCAAATGAGTTTATAAATGAAGTTGTGATTTGCAGGATGAATTAGATAAGCTAATAAATATATGATTGTGTACATTATTTGGTAAGATTTGTGAATTTATGCCTATGAGCTTACTAAGCTTCTATAAGCTTACTTGTGTATGTGATTTGTTTTGTAGATTGACTTATATACATACGGAGGATCGGATCTACATTAAGGGTCACACTATCCAGATCTACTTCGGTAGATTTTGTTAAACAAATTTTTGATTTATATGGCATGTATAGGATTTGATTTAATAATGTAATTTTATGAATAATTAAGTACGTAAACTATGTTGAATGTGATGTTTTGTGAATGGAAAATGAAATATACATGTTTTGGCTTGAAATAATTGATTGGTTGGATTCTATTAGTGTATAATTGTATTTAGGTACAAGAAATGGATAAAAAGAATGTTATTTGATTAGATATATAAGTAAATGTTTTGGGCATTAATAGGGTGTGTTTAGTACGAGAAAATAGCTTTAAAATGGTCAAAAATTATGTTTTCACACGACCAAATCACATGGGCGTGTACCCAGGCTGTGTGGAAAAGTCAGAATCTGCACATGTGCAGGCCACACAGGCATGTTCCAGGCCACACGGGCGTGTGCCCCTATTTTCAAGGAAATTTTTTCAAAGTTCCCGGTTTAGTCTCAAATCACTTCTAAAACATATATAAGGCCCCGTAGGCTCATATTAGGGACTTTAAGATGAAATTTGATAAGAATTGATTTGGAATGTAAAGTTTATGACTCGGTTTTGTATAAATGTTAACGTATAAGTCTGATAATGCCTCGTAGCCCTATTCCGATTACGGCTTGGGGTTAAGGGGTGTTACAATCTTCCTCCTCCTCTCATCAACTTTATTTTTAAGTGCACATTATTATCTTTTCTTTGTCTTTTTTCCCCTTATTACTAGCTATGATGTTAATGAGGAATAAAATGGAAATAACAGTTTAACTTTTTCATTCTATTTTATTATACCACGAGAAAAAGGGAAAAAGGTCTCTTCTTTTTGCCAATAAATGGAAAAGATTGGTTAACTTGGCCATCGGGCTATTTGTTTTGCCTTAAAAATTAAAGGTGAATATGTCGGAATTCGATAAGATATGGATTTAAAAGTTATTTTTTATAAATGAACTGAGACATGTATCATGCCTTATTTTTAATTTGAGATCATTTTAAGTCTGGATTGAAATTATCTAGTCGGATAAGATATTTTATATTCATATGAATTTAGTTTTCTTAAGGAATAGTGATTTACAGTAAACCTGTTTTCATATTTGACTCGAGTTAAAACTTGAGTCTAGACAGTGGAAAGAGGGAAAAAGTGTATAAATCTCAAATCCTGTAACTCAATTCTTTATATATACAGAGATTATCAAACATTATAATGTGAGTGAAAAATCATATAAAAAATATATTTATTAAAATATTAAATCTAACTTTGATGGTAAGGATAACGTTAAAGGGTTAAAGACTTAAGAATTTCTTAGGCTCGATAGATTTTATATAAAAGTAAAACAAATAAAGTTAATAAAATATTTTAATAATATAATTTACTTTGTAAAAAAATAGTTTTTCGTTCATTTTTCAATTGAGTTAGTATTCAATTGATTTGTAATGTCAACTTAGTAAAAAATTTTAACTATAGTATACTTTTTTTAGAGAAATTTCTTTCTCTTAAATAAAGAAAAACAAGAGTAATGTGCAAATGACAAAAAATGTAATATTTTTTTCGTTCATTTTTCAATTGAATTGATACTCGATTTACTTGTGATGTCAATTTAATAAGAGTTTTAATTACATTATATATATATATATTTCTTAAATAAGGAAAAACCAGAGTAATGTGCAAATGGCCAATAAGTGTAATATTTTTCATTTATTTTTCAATTGAATTTATACTCGGTTGACTTGTGATGCCAATTGAAATAAGATTTTTATTTACAGTATAATTTTTTTAGAGAGAATTTTATCTTTCTTAAATAAAGAAAAATAAGAATAATGTGCAAATGACCAATAAATGTAATATTTTTTTCATTTATTTTTCACTTGAATTAATGTTCGATTGACTCGTGACCTCAATTTAAATAAAAGTTTTAATTATAGTATAATTTTTTTAGAGAAAATCTTATTTTCCTTCAATAAAGAAAAACAAGAGTAATTTGCAAATGCGAATAAGTGTAACACATTTAATACAATGTGATAATAATATATAATTTGTTTCTTTCTGAGCTTTGTTTTAAAAAAAAGAATTATAATAATGAATTAATAATGAATAAAGTTTCATGTTTTATAAAAGTTAAATGTGGGTCTGGATTAAAAAACATTTGACATTTAATACAATTTAAAATAACATAAATTAATACTAAAAATTTTATCACGTGTAAAAATTATGGACTTAAAATATAAATGTGTGTTTAAAATTAATATATAAAAAATAATTAAATATATGGTTTGGCATTAATTAATCATAATAATACATGAAATGTTTACCGTATGAAAAAAAAAGTAGATTAAAAAGTAAGTATAATGAAATTTAAATTCATAAATGCATCATATCAATAATATCATAATCGTAAAACAAGATTTGATCTAAAACTTAACAAACCATAATCCAGGATTTGTCATGTCAAATCATTAAGAACAAAACTAAATGCGGAAGTGTACTTAATTCCATTGATTTCTTGAAGTCTTTGGATCTTATAGTTTTGATCTTCCAAATTAGTACACAAGTAATTTAGAGGAGGTAACTCTCACTTTCCTGAAGATGAGATGTCAGAAAAGTTACTTATGTGTAATTTGGGGACTATAAACCTAATATATAACTTTTGCACATTAACCTAAAATCTAATCAACCCATCATTAATTAGAAATTAGTTACAACAATATCTACACATATTTGACCCATACTTTATTGAATAACTAAAGCCTAGTAAACCTTAACCAAATTAGATCACTTTTAATTTGAGTTAACATTTTATGATACTAAATAATAACATGTAATTACTATTATTATATATGTGATGTCTATATTTTTCAACAATCTCCCACTTGAACCACATATATATCTATTACTCTATAATTACATGTCATTATATATAACTTTATGAGCTTAAAACTTTACTATCATATCCATAGGGTATTTCGAACTATCTCGTCAATTAATTATATGAATATAGAACTAATGTGACTTTCGTTATATATATCATAACTAATTTCATCCCTAATCATGTATATTAACATAACCGAATGACATAGATCAAGTATGGTTGTATAGCATGGAGATTATATGCAATGTGAACCAAACATGCCTATTTCCAACTAGTACTCCTCAAACCTTAGTGAGATCAACCCTTACCAAAATCAGAGTGTGAATAAACCAAATTAACTTTATTTTTGTAGAAAACTTAATTTTCGTAAACTGAAATAACTAAAAATGTATCTATAACATAAAAACATTTAAAATTACAAACTCCCACTAAAATTGAATATTCTCAAATGAAATTACACTCATATGAGCAGTGTGCTCATGAAAAAAACCTTGGGTGGTAGTCCCTTAGTAAATGGATCCGCAATTATGGAGTTTGTCTCCATATGCTTTATAAACACTTTATCACTCTCAACTCTTACTTTAACAACTAGGAATTTAAAGTGTATGTGCTTTGACTTTGATGTGCTTCTGTTTTTATAGGAATACAGGACTACAAATTATTGTCACATTTTGCACCCTAGTGACAAAATTTTGTATCAATATTCAATCAAAGTCGGATTATATATACCTGATGATTTCTGACTTATCAAACCTTTTATATGTGAACATGTAATCTTTTGTTCTCTGAAGATACCTCATAACCCTCTTGGCTGTTATCCAATGGTCCATATTAGAGTTGTTTAAATATCTTCCTAGCATCCTAACAATATAGCAATATTTGGATGTGTACATACTTGAGCATACATTAGACTCCCAACAACTGATGCATAGGGAATTTTTTGCATTTCCTGAATTTCAATGTTACTTTTAGGGCATTAAGACTAAATTTATAGCCTTTAGCAACAGGGGAGTGACCTGGTCTACAACCTTACAAGCTAAACCTTTTAAGTACTTTATTGATATAGCTCTTTTGTAACAATCCAAGAATACCCTGAGATCGGTCTCGATGCATCTGAATTCTTAAAACAAAAGAGGCATCCCCAAGATCTTTCATTTCAAAATGCTTAGATAAAAATTACTTGGTTCCATGCAATAAGCTTATATCATTAGTGACAAGTAAAATGTCATCGACATATGAACCAGAAATATATACTTACTCCCACTGAACTTTTGATAAACACATTCATCTCAAAATTGAACGAGAAAATTACTTGATGATACTTATGATACCATTGATGAGAAGCTTCTTTGAGTCCATAAATGGATTTTATTAATTTGCAAACTGTATTCTTCAGGTCTCCCGACTCAAAGTTTTCTGGTTGTACCATATAAATTTTTTCTTCAATGTCGTCATTAAAAAGCGCAGTCTTAACATTCGTCCTATAACAGCTCGTTGTATTAAAATTTGGTTAAAAAATTTTAATGTTTAAATAGTTAATTAAATAAAAATGACTAAATTGAAAAGGGTGCAGAACTTGTTAATTAAAGCATTTGGATGATTTAATGGCCTAATTAGTAATGTGGGAAGACCAATAAGGAAATTTGTCATTATTTTAGATAGTGGACGATAATGAAGCTTAATTTAAAGAAATTTTTTTTGAAAGAAAATAGTGTTAATGGCAATTTTGAAAATTTTTTAAATTTAAAAAAAAATTAAATGAAGAATAAAACACATTCTTTTCCATTTCTTCATTTTCATGCCGAAAAATATAGCTAAGGATTTCTTATTTTCATTGCATGTAAGTGAAATTCATACCTATTTCTTGTAAATTTTATGTTTTTGAGATTGTTGCAATTAGGTTTATCTAACTCTTACCTTTATTTTTTAATCTGTTAAAAATTTTAGAAGTTCCCATTGATAAACCTTGAATTTTTGTTATGATAATTATGTAATGCCCTGATTAATTTAAGTTTGTTTTTATGGAATCTAACACAAATATGTATTTGCTTTAGTGGTTAAGTGTTCTGGGTGTGTGTATGAGGTCTTGGGTTCAAGTCCCACATTTGATAATTTTGCTATTGTAGATCCAAGCCTTACCCTTGTTGAGTGGGCTTTTATAAAATTATTTGTCAATTCATATCAGAATGAGCCTGCTAGTTTGAGTGGTAAAGAGTTGGTTTGTTGGAGGCCTTGCGTTCAAATCCTTGCATGAGCATGTGTGTTAATTTTGCTAGGTTGTCTAATAGAGTTTCGATAGAGCTAAAATTCTGAGGTAGTTGAGATTGAGGTGTTAGTGGGGAGTTGGGAATATCAAATTGGTTTTATTTTATTTTATTTTTTCTGTTTCCCAAAAATTCTCTCTGTTTAATGTTTTCTTTTTCCTCTTATTCTCTACGTTTTTCTCTCCATCCTTCAAACTTCATTTTCAATTAAATCATGTGTTTTTGTTGACTGATCGGCATTATGGTGCAATTTTCGCTTCCTTCTGTCCAAATTTCTATTGTGATTTAATTTGGTAAGTTTGGGTAGGAGTAGTTTTTTTCTTTCTGTTGGTATTACTTTATTGATGGTTTTTGTTAATGTCGTTTAAGGGAAGATCAAGGGGCTTGAAATTGTCCATCAGTGACTTAATTATATGGGAATTATCATTGTTCGATTGAAGGTAAGGGTTTGGTTGTTTAATGGGATGAACGAACCGACTTGGTTTCAGTTTTAGTTTAGATTTAAGGGTCCAATTCGGTGTTTTACTGGTCAATCTTAGGTGATGTGTGGTTCGAGAGTGTTTTCACATCGAAATCGTATTAGGTGTGTACCTTAAACACGAAAAATTGACGATTGATGAAAGCTAAAAAAGGCCACTATCGATGCAACACAGGCGTGTGCCTGGTCGTGTGGGTGGCTATGTGCGAGACACGACTGTGTGTTTGATGAAGGTACGGTCGTGTACAAGACATGGCCGTGTCATGGTATGGGTGTGACCGTGTAGGCCACACGGGCGTATGGGTTTTGGGCCAGGCCGTGGGGGCCACACGGGCAAGGTTAATCTGGGCATATGGGCCCACACGAGTATGTGGGCCCATAGATCTAAAATTTTCCCTAGGGTCATACGGTTCGTTACGATCCACTGTGGGCCTACCGTAGGGTTGGTAAGGGCTAACCAAACCCTAAACTATGTTATCTAATAGTCTGCCATGTGTAGGATACCAATATGTACATTTGTTCTATTAAGCATATATTTATATAAGATCTGTATATGAGCATGTATGCATGATATTACTATATCTATTATTTTTGTATCTGTGACTAGGGTGGGTTTTGAATATGTGGAGGAAGTGAACTGTACGGTGACACTTTGCCTATATTATGACAGCTTGACTGCATATTATCTGTAATGTTTCGCATCGACACTATATGGTGTGTAGGGATGGGTTGGTGTTTTTAACCCCATATGGTGTGATATGATGGTTGGCAATGATGTGTAGAGGATGGGGGTAGGATTCTACATATCAATATTGTTTAACTGATTCTGTTATCTGTATCTGAAACGGACATAAATTCGAATCTGTATCTGACTGTAAATGAGATTTCTGTATGTATTGCATGTCTGTTTCCGTTGGGTTACACACTGAGTTTGCGAAAACTCACATCTATTATATGTTCTGTTCAGGTAATTCACGGACTTAGACGGATCAATGTGACAGAGCCTCACAGTAACCACGAGTTTGTAAACTGTTTAAGATTATGGTTTTTTTTAAATTAAGGATTATTTCTGGGAGTTTTGTAATATTGGACTAACCGGACTGTTGGGTTGAATTTTGGGATTTGGATTTTCATTTTAACATTTTACTTGCGACGGTTATCTAAAAACATGGTTTTTACTGAAGCAAATGTTTTTTGAAAATGCGAACAGAATTTTCAAATATAACGTTTTCTATGACTTTCGCAGTAAATTATGTTTTGGTAAATAAATTAATCAAATAACATTTTCGATAATTGTTACAAACGAATATGAGTTATTAAAATTGAATGATTTAACAAAACGACTGGTATTAGAGCTATAACGTCTAGGCCGGGTTTGGGGTGTTACATTTACTGGTATTAGAGCCAAGCTGTAAAACTCGGGCTGTAAATTTTGGGTTCCAAAATTGCATTTCAAAAAGAACTGGTTTTAAATAACTTGGATTATTCTAAGTAAGTATGTGGTACATCGAGTCTCTGGCACTGATCCTGTAAGTATTTTTGAACTTAGATAGAATATTCTAAAAACACTATAATTAGTACATTCTGAAACTGTACTAAGTTAGTTAGAGACTGAAACCTCTTAAAATATTTTTGAACTTCTGGTAATTTACGCATAAAATATCTACTAATAAATACTGGAACTGATATTGTAATAGCTTGGTTTAGACCCTGTTCGGAACAGTGGTTTCAGGACCACAAATCTGAGTTAGAAAAATATTTTAATATTATTTTCCGTTCTTATAATATGTGAATTGATATTTGTGAAAGTTTCGTGTGAAAATTTTATTGTTTGTATGTTGATTGGATAAAAAGGACTAAATCGTAGAAAATGCAAAATTTTCCTTCTATTTGAATAATGGCCGAATTGATGTGTCTTTATAATTGAGAGGTCCTTATGTGATTAACAAACCATTGAATTTGTGAGTGGACATTAATGGCCTTAATTAACATGAACTATATGTTTAATTATAAAGGGCAAATTAGTAATTAATGAATTATTTTGTAATAAAATAAAATAAAACATGATAATGGATGATTCATTCATCCTTATTCCCAAAAATAAAAAAGAAAAAGGAAGAAAAAGAGCTCTTAGAGTTTGGCTAAGAATTTTGGTGACTAAGGTATGATTTTTGATCAGTTTTTGATAATTTCTATGTTTTTGTAATCATTGCTTAGTAATCTTTCAAGCCCATGTCTCAATTTTTGAAGTTGATTATGATTGTAAGATGTGTCATTATTGATAATGTGAGTTTTATGAAGTATGATGATAGAAAATGAAAGATATGTGTTAGATTACTATGTTTTGTATTGAGATTTTTGATGAATTTGAGTATTTTGGACTAATTTTTGAAAAATGAGAAATTGAGGGGCTAAAATGTGAAATAAAAGAAATATGTAGGCTTACATGAACTACATGAAAATTCGGCTAAGCATGTGTATATGGAAATTTTGTGTATTAAAGTGTTAAAATATGAAAATGTGAGGGCTAATTTATAAAATGCCCTAAATATGTGTAAATGGATTGATTCGAATGAATTTGAGATTGAATAAGTTAAATTTGAATTTATTTAGATTAACAACCAAAGAAAACAGATTTAGATTGGGGAAAGTCGAAAGTCGTTGAGTAGTCGATACCATTCGTTCGAATCCTAGTTGATTCCGTTCGTTCGAATTCGTACGAGGTAAGTCGATGTACAAATAAATGTATTGAATTGAATTATTAATTGCTTATATGATATTTGAATTATGATGAATGGATTTGAGAGCGAAATATGTGAAATTCGAGAAAGTTCCAATAATCCGACGACGTCCGAAAAGTCCTGTACGAACCATAGGAATAGTTAGGATACATATGTCATGACATAGGATTTTCACTATGATTTTGTGTAAGACCACGTCTGAGACGTTAGCGTTGATTTGAGATTTACGTGTAAGACCATATCTGGGACATCGGCATCGTATTTGATTTCGTGTAAGACCCTGCCTGGGACAGTGGCATCAATATTTGATTACATGTAAGACCACGTCTGGGACATTGGCATTGTACGAGCTTTTCGAGCTATCCGCGTATCCTATTTGATTTCAAACGATTCAACGGGCATTCCAATAAAATGAATGACTATGTGAACTTGTATTCGATTCAGGTACGTTTGAAATGTATATTAAGATTGAGAATGAAAGGTAAGCATATGTATATATGTGGATATCTGAAATATGTATGAATTATTTGAGAATGAGATGTGCATATGTAGTTGAATTATGAACAATTGAGCTATGTAAGAATTATAGATATGTGGTTATATTTTGCCATGAACTACATGAATGAAATGGTTTAGAAATGTGTTATGTGATGAGCTTATTTGTATATGGTTTACTAAGCTTTTGAAAGCTTACTTGGTGTGTGTTTTCAATTGTTTTTAAATATCGAAACTACAGAGAGCTCAGGGATCGTCGAGGACCATCACCACACTATCGAACTTTATTTTGGTACCTTTTGAAAATGTGTATATTGAAGTATGGCATGTATAGGCTAGAAGTATTTCAATATGTTTTTGAGTTGTGAATATTAGCCATGTGATATGGCTTGGATTTGGTTGTGATTATGAATGAGTTTTGGTATAATCTATGTGATGCAATATTGTTAATATGATGTGTTCTTGGATGACCAAATGAAGTTGTTAATTTTGGTAAGTTTCATGATTGATTTGGGAAGTTAATATGATGTGAAATGCTATGAATTGAAATGGATTAATATGATGTAAGAATAATGTACTTTTGATATAAAATTTGTACTTTGAATTGGTATGTTTGAGTTGAATTTTTATATGGGAATGAATGATGATATCATGGGTCAATTTATCCATGATTTAGTATGTTTTTGGCTGCCTTTGGGACGTGAAATGTGCTTTGTTTCATGCTTGTAGGGATGGTCCAAAATGGGTGGCAATTTGGCTTTGCAAATAGCCTATTTTTGTCCAAACGAGCGTATGTCTCAGCCGTGTGCAACACACGGTTATGTTACACGGCCGTGTGTCCCCTAGGTACCCTACAATTTAAAGTCAGTATACCCTACAGTTTTGACACCGCCTAGACACACGGGTGTGTCTATCGGTCGTGTGTGGCACACAAGCTGGCACATGGACGTGTGGTCGACAGTGTGATTCAAGTCAGTATCCTCTCTAATTTTCACACTGCCTGACACAGGAGCGTGTTTTGTGGCCGTGTGGACAAGTAAATATGTATGCTTTATTTTGCTACGGCCTAAACACACGGGCGTGTCTAATGCCATGTAAGACATACGGCCGTGTGACCTTTGTAACTTAAAAAAATTGTTTAGTTTCAGAAAATTTTGTATGTGTTCGATTTAGTCCCGACCTTTTTCTAATGCATGTTTAAGGCCTCTTTGACCTAAGAAAGGGACTTATTGTTGATATTTGAATATGATATGAAAATGTTTGACTGTTGAATGTGAAATGATAATGAAATGTTCCGATATGTCTGGTAATGCCTTTTTGTCCTAATCCGGCGACGGACATTGGTTAGGGGTGTTACAGATACATAAAATTTTATAATGTAGATAGAATTTGAAATATGCGATGAGCACTCGTGGAACTCGCCGTTGTGGTATTCGTGGGCGCGGCAGAGGCCGTAGGGGGCTCGAGTCGAGTCTTCCTCTCTAGGTAGTATGCCAAATTTAGACATGAGTGAGACACAAGTTTCACCTACTACTAAGACTGGGTCTCAAAGTTGCTCGACTAGGGACGACATATTGTCCCAAGCCATGTTGAAAGTGTTGGAGAGGGTCACTAGACCCCATTCTGGATCTGGGGGCCGGGGGTCTGTAACTGAACGACTCTGGTCTAATGGAGCTGAGCTGTTTAGGGGTGTCAATGGAGTCACCCCTACTATGGCCAAGTATTGGTTGGAAGCCACCGAGAGAATGATGAATGATATAGACTGTACTTCTAAGCAGAAACTAAAGGGTGTAGTCTCTTTACTTCGTGATGAGGCAAATCAGTGGTGGTTGTCAGTTGATGAGGGTACTCAATCGAACCGTTTAAACTGGGAATACTTCAATACTACCTTCCAAGGAAAGTATATGGGTGCGAGTTAATGAATCTCACGGAATGTGATAGATCTGTGGCGGAGTATAAGGCCAAGTTTTTGAGATTGAGCTGCTAGGCTTGAGGCATGGTGGCATCTGAGTATGAGAAATGCGTCTATTTTGAGGATGACTTGAGGGATAGCCTGAGGGGATTGATTGCACCGTAAAAGGAGTGTGAGTTCATTATTCTTATGGATAAGACGAAGATTACCGAGGAGGTTAAGCGCGTAGAGCACCAGAATAAAGATTATGAGAGAGGCAAGAATAAGAGGGATTCAGAGCCCTCTAGTTCTGTTCAAAGGCCTAAAAAATAGATCAGACCTGATGGGCCTGTTACAGTGGGAGTTCCTGTTGCTCCTACTGGGATTCAACCATGTGGTGATTGTGGGAGTCATCATCCGGGCGAGTGTTGGTAATGGTATGGGATTAGGGGTCTGTCTGATGTCTGAGTTTTTGGAGTATCAGATTAGAGAGTATCCACAGCGGACTGATCAGATGTAAGTTTCAAGATCGGGTTCTCTTTAGCCTGAGAGGCAGTTCAGTAGCCATCTAGAGGCCGTGAACCGGCTAGGGGTGGTAATGGTATGGGCCGATGACAGAGAGCACCGGGCAGAGGTGCTAGTTAGACTTAGGCGAGATAGCTTGCACTGGTTTATGTTGCTCGACACCGAGAGGATAGTGACGCTCTTGATGTTATCATAGGTACATTCTTTATTTTTGATGTTCCACATATTGCTTTGACAGACGTATATGTGGCTAGTACTGTTTCTGTAAACATGGGGACTTTTGTGGAGTGTACTTCTAGTGAGATAACTGTACTAAGTCTATTGGGGTAGTCTGTTCGGTTAATAGACTTTATAGGAATGTTCCATTAAAACTGCAAGGGGTTGTATTTCTGGAAAATTTGATGGATCTACCATTTGTGGATTTCGACTTGATTCTGGGTATAGATTGGTTAGTTGAGCATCGAGTTAGTTTGGATTGCATAGCTAAGAGGGCTGTTCTGAGGACCAGGGATGAAAAGGAGATAGTAGTAATTGGTGAGTGTCGAGATTATCTGTCTAATGTGATATCCACTCTTTTGGCTGAAAAATTGGTTCAGAAAGGGTGTGAAGCGTATTTGGCTTACGTTAGTGTTTTTATTTTTGGGAACTCTTCTGTCTGGAATATCAGAGTGAGGGAATATTCAGAAGTCTTTTTTGATTAGTTACCGAGTTTACCTTTGAATCAAGAAGTTAAGATCGACATTGAGCTTCTGCCAGGTACAGCTCCGGTATCTATCGCTCCATACCGTATGACACCAAAGGAGCTTACAAAGCTTAAGGCTCAACTTTAAGAGCTTCTAAATCGTGGTTTTATCTATCCTAATCTGTCTCCGTGAGGGGCACCAGTTCTGTTTGTAAAGAAAAATGATGGCACTATGAGGATGTGCATTGACTACTGACAGTTCAATAAACTGATTGTGAAGAATAAGTATCCACTTCCAAGGATCAAAGATTTTTTTGATCAGTTTCGATAGGCTTTAGTGTTCTCGAAAATAGATATTCAATCTGGGTATCATCAGCTTAGGTTAAGGAAATTGATGTGCATAAGACAACATTTAGAACTCGTTATGGGCACTATGAGTTCCTAGTTATGCCATTTGCTTTGACGAATGCTCCAACTGAATTCATGGATTTGATGAAATGAGTGTTTCAGCTGTATCTGGATCAGTTCGTCGTGGTTTTTATCGATGATATTCTGGTTTACTCTAAGATCGTGGATGAGCATGATTAGCATATTAGAGTAGTGCTTCAAATACACTGAGAGAAATGACTCTACGCTAAGTTGAGCAAGTGTGAGTTTTGGTTGTGTGAGGTAACTTTTCTAGGTCACGTGGTTTCTACTGAGGGGATCCGAGTTGATCCTAGAAAGATTGAGGCGATGCTTGATTGGAAACAGCCTAGGAATGTAACGGAGATTCGCAGTTTTCTAGGTCTTGTAGGATATTATCAGTGGTTTGTCAAGATGTTTTCTTTGATTGCATCTCCATTGACTAAGCTTCTGCGTAAAGGTGTTCTTTTTGTCTGGACTGGTGCACAATAATCGAGTGTCTAAAAGCTTAAGTTTGTTCTGACTCAGGCTCCTATTTTGATACAGCATGAATCTAAACAGTTTATAGTGTACAATAATGCGTCGCACGTCGATTTGGGATGCGTATTGATACAAAATGGTAAGGTTGTAGCTTATGCGTCCCGTCAGCTTAAGTCACACGAGGGGAATTATCCGATGCATGATCTTGAGTTGGCTGCTGTGGTTTTTACGTTAAAGATTTGGAGGCACTATCTGTATGGTGAGAAGTGTATTATCTACAACAATTATAAGAGCCTCAAGTACCTCCTTACTTAGAAGGAGTTGAATCTTTGACAGCATCGATAGATTAAGTTGCTCAAAGATTATGACTGCATGATAGAGTATTATCCTGATAAGGCCAATGTAGTGGTCGATGCTCTCAGTTGTAGAGCGATGACTGATTTGAGAGCGATGTTCATTTGTCTTAGTCTATTTGATGATGGAGGTCTATTAGCCGAGTTGCAAGTTAAGCTAACTTGGATTGATTAGATTTGGGATAAAGCAATTAGGGTTGAGCCTCCGGGTTGACGGTTTCATCAGATTGAGAGTGGCAGTACTTCTGATTTTAGGCTGAATAAAGATAGGTTTTCGTATTCTCGAGGTCGAGTTTGTGTACCAAACGATTCTGATCTGAGGTAGTCGGTTCTAAGGGAGGCATATAGTAGCCTTTATGCTATACATCCTGGTGGTAGTAAAATGTATCGTGGCCTTCGTGAGTTGTACTGGTGGCTGGGTTTAAAACGTGATGTTATAGATTTTGTTGCTCGTTGTTTGACGTGCCAGCAGGTTAAGGCTGAGCACCAGTTGCCTTTGGGTTTGTTACAACCTGTTAAGATTCCCTTATGGAAATGAGAACTAGTGACGATGGACTTTGTTAGTGGGTTGCCTTTGACACTCACTAAAAAGGATTCTGTATGGGTCATCGTGGATCGTTTGACCAAGTCCGCTCATTTTATTTCAATTCAGATGGACTACTCTTTGCAAAAGTTAGCGAAGCTCTACATTTCTGAGATTGTAAGACTGCATGAGGTACCTGTTTTGATAATTTTTTATAGAGATCCTCGCATCACTGCTCGATTTTGAAAGAAATTGCATGAGCCTCTAGGTTCAAGATTGGACTTCAGTAATGCATTCCATCATTAGACCAATGGTTAGTGTGAGAGGGTGATTCAGATACTGGAGTATATGCTTCGAAGTTGTGTGATAGATTTCTGAGGTAGTTGGGAGGATTTTCTGCCGTTAACTGAGTTCGCCTACAATAACAGTTTCCAGTCTAGTATTCAGATGGGACCTTATGAGGCTATGTATTGTCTTAAGTGTCGTACTCCACTATGTTGGACTGTGTTGGGTGAGCGTCGAGTTTTGCGTAATGGGTTGGTTTCTGAGACTGAAGATAAGGTTAGACTGATTCGGGATCGTCTTAAGGCGGCTTCTGATAAATAGAAGTCCTATACGGATATGAAAACGAGAGATATCGAGTATTCTTTAGGCAACTTCGTATTTCTTACGATTTCTCTTAGGAAGAAAGTTCTGAGATTTGGTCATAAGGGCAAGTTGAGCCCTAGGTTCATTAGGCCGTATCAGATTTTGAAGCTTGTGGGACCGGCCGCTTACCAGTTCGAGTTACCTTTAGAGTTAGACTGTATCCATGATGTGTTTCACGTCTTGATGTTGAGGCAGTATTAGTCTTATTCATCTCACGTTGTCTTTGTTAAGAAAATCGAGGTTAGACCAAATTTGACTTTTGAGGAGGGGCCTGTTCAGATTGTGGATTGAGATATTAAAGTTTTGAAGAGGAAGTTCATACCGTTAATAAAGGTTCTGTGGCAGAATCATGGCATTGAGGAAGCCATGTGGGAGCCTGAAGACTCGATGCGTCAGTAGTATCCTAATATGTTTGGATCAGGTAAATTTCATGATCAAAATTTCATTTAAGTGGTAGAGTTGTAACGCCCTGATTAATTTAAGTCTATTTTTGTGGAATCTGACACAAATGTATATCTCCTTCAGTCATTAAGTGTTTTGGGTGTATGTTTAAGGTCTTGGATCCAAGTCCCACATTTGATAATTTTGCTATTTTAGATCCAAGCCTTACGTTTATTGAAAGCGCTTTTATAAAATCATTTTTCAATTTATATCAGAATGAGCCTACTGGTTTAAGTTGTAAAGAGTTGGTGTGTCGGAGTTCCTATGCTCAAATCCCTAAGTGAGTGTGTGTGTGTTAATTTTTACTTAGTTGTCTAATAGTGTTTTGGTAAAGCTACAATTCTGAGGTAGTTGAGATTGATGTGTTAGTGGGGAGTTGGGAATATCAAATTGGTTTTATTTATTTTATTTTTTCTTTTTCCCAAAAATTCCCTCTGTTTAACGTTTTCTTTTACCTCTTCTTCTCTACATTTTTCTCTCCATCCTTCAAACTCCATTTTCAATTAAACTGTGTATTTTTGTTGACTGATCAGTATTGTGGTGCAAATTTTGCTTCATTCTGTCCAAATTTTAATTGCGATTTAATTCGACAAGTTTGGGTAGGAGTAGTTTTTTGCTTTCGGTTGGAAGTACTTTATTGATGGTTTTCATTAATACCGTTTAGGGAAAGATCAATGGGCTCAGAATCATTCGTCGGTGACTTAATTGCATAAGAATTACTGTTGTTCGATTGAAGGTAAGGGTTTGGTTGTTTAATAGGCTGAATGGATTGACATGGTTTCGGTTTTAGTTTGGATTTAAGCATCTAATTTAGTGTTTTATTGGTCAATGTTAGGTGTTGTGTGGTTCGAGAGTATGCATCGAAACCGTATTAGGTGTGTACCCTGAATAGGAAAAATCAACGATCGACGAAAGCCAAGAAAGGCCATTGTTGACGCCACACGGGTGTGTGCCTAGCTGTGTGGGTGAGAGTTTGCAAGACACGGCCGTGTGTTTAACCAAGGTGCGACCGTACGCTAGACAGGCTGTGTAATGGTGTGGGTGTGGTTATATGGGCTACACAGGCTAGGCTAAGTTGGGCGTGTGGGCCACACAGGCGTGTGGGTTTTGGGCTAGGCGTGTAGGCCACACAGGCAAGGCCAATCTGGGCACGTGGGACACACTGGCGTGTGAGCCCACACAAGCATGTGGGTCATACTGGCATGTGAGCACACATAGGCATGTGGGCCCATTAATCTGAAATTTTCCCTTGGATTACACAGTTCATTCTGATCGATTGTGAGCCTACCGTAGAGTTGTTAAGGGCTAACCAAACCCTAAACTATGTGATTTGATACTCAGATAGTCTGCTTTGTGTAGGATACTAATATGTACATCTGTTTTGTTGAGCATATATTTATATGCGATCTGTGTATGAACATGTATGCATGATATTACTGTATCTATTATTTTTGTATCGATAATTGGTGTAGGTTTTGTATATGTGGAGGAAGTGAACTGTACGGCAAATAGTACCAAATAGTATCAAATGTGGGGATTAAATCAACCCAACCATCCCCACACTCCAAATAGTATCAAATACAGCACAAACAATAATTTGCAGCTGAGCTGCCAGTAAATTAGGCTTAAGAGCCTTTCAGTACACTTCCTCCAGATATCATCATCCCCCCCAATACAATGCAAACATACAATATGACATGCTTTTATGCAACTATTAGTCATACATATACAAACACATATCAGTAATCATGCATAGTTTATCATGCATCACATACACTCAAATCATATATTTAAAGGGCTAGGTAATGCTTACCGACCATACAGTAGGTTCACAGTTGACTTGGGCGACTCGTGCAACCCTAGGAGTCATTTTAGATAAATTGGCTCACATGCTCATGTGGCTTGCCCGTGTGGCCCACACAGCCAAAATTTGCCTTAGCTATGTGGATCACACGCCTGGCCCAAAATCTCACACATTTGTGGTTTACCCGTGTGGGCTCACACATTCGTGTGGCTCACATGGCCCAAATCAATCAGCCCGTGTGTCACACATGGCCTGTTCGGTCGTTACACGACCGTGCCTTGTGTGCACAGACTGGCTTTGTTGACCATACGCCCATGTAGGGGCACACGGCCTACCACACGGGCGACCACACGCCCGCATGACGTCAATAGTGGGGTTTTTAGTTTTTTTTGAAACCCTATTTTTTGCGTAATCAAGTACACATATGGTTTCGATTGTTACTAAAACAACCCCCAAACTTTTCGAAACCTTACAACACAAAATCCAATACCGATTTAGAGATTAATCTAACGAATTCAACAACAGAGCACTAGCGAAAGCTCGACTTACCACCGGCAGAAGAACTTCCGTTAACACGGCTAACACCAAAGATACGAAAATCACTTATCAAAACCTCCTCCTACGTCATTAATAGCAAAAGAAACATATTACTAATCAATCGTTATAGTTCTACAATGAAAAGATGAGGAAAACTTACCAAACCTGTTAAACAACTTAGAACAACCAAAGGCAAATTGAAAACAAACTCGAAAAGAAAAATAGGGAGAGTGAGATGGGAATTTTGGTAGAGAAGGAGAAGAGAGAACAGAATTTTTGCAAAAGAGAAATCCAAATGAAAAATCCTGATAACCCCCTTTCCCAACTCCCCTTAATTCCCTTCACCAAACTCTCTACTACTCAGACGTCTAACACAACTCAAACTCTCTCCCTCAGAGCCGGACAAAAATATTGCCTACGCAGGGATTTGAACACAGGACCTCAAACACACCAACACTCCACTTAACCACCAGACCAGTAGGCCCATTCTGCTATAGACTTACCAACAATTAAACATAAGCCTACTGAGCAAGGTTAAGGCTTTATTCAGAAAAATACCAAAATTTCACCCCAAGTAAGACTTGAACTTGGGACCTCTTACACACACCCAGAACACTTAACCACTGAAACAGATACATACTTATGTCAAAATTTACAAATGCTGAAATCAAAAATTTGGGGCGTTATAGTTTAAGGGCCTAGTATATTCTTCTGAAATGTTGACTTGACAAAAAGGGTTAATTTGATGATTTTTAGGTTAAGGGACTAAATTGCAAAAGTTGTAAAAATTAAAGGTAATTATGTAAATTTAAAAAATAAAAGGGTATAAAATGCAAATTTAATTGGAAGGTGAAAAGTAAGCTAATAATAGAGAAATTTTACATTTTAGATCAAGACCTAGTTGATACTCGTGGAAAAGGAAAAATAATAGTTCCTAAACTTCTGCAACTACTACAATTCAGTCCAGGTAAGTTTGTACAGTTTATAATTTAACATCGATATGAAATGTTTGATGATATAATGTGACATAATAGATATATTTGATTATAAATGATGTAATGTTATTTGAGAAAAGATGTTGAAATTCAATACTTGGATCGGATTGAACGTAAGATAGTGTACAATTGAGATATGGTGTGCTATGGGGGATTGGAGTGGAGATTGTTGTGGAGTGATACATATATATTTGTTTCTCGAGTATTTTGAGGTTCAGCATTTGTTGCAAACTCTCGTGTTATACTCCCTGTTTTAGTGTGTTTTCGGTTAGACTAGCTCTTTGGAGCCATTTGTGTGTTATCAGGTGGACTGGCTTTTATGAGCATTTGGTGTGCTATCAGGTGGATTAGCTCTTATGAGAATTTGGGGTGTTTTGGTTAGAATATCGATATACTCATATCTGTAAGTCGTTCATCAGATTGTAAATATTTGTAATGTAACTTGATTAGTGATTTTGATGGTTATGACATGTATTTGAGCTTTGAATTGAATTTTGCAATTCACCTGGTTGAGATTGTAGATGATAGGGAACACATATGGTTGTAATATTATTGAATGATTTGTTGTATTTACTTCGGTAAGATTTATTGTTTTAGCACGTCGAACTTACTAAGCTTTAATGAGCTTACTTGTGTTATTTTTTATTCTTGTATATAATTTGAGGTTGGACAATCGGATCGACACTCAAGTCACACTATCCACTCATTTTCGGTAGTTTTTGGAACGTTCATATTGGATTATATGGCATGTAATAGGCTTGTATGTCATTACTATTGTTTTGATATGTAAAACGTTAAAGTATGACCTTAAGTGCAAATAGTTAACTTATATGATATATGTGAATGAGGTAAGATGTTTAAGTGTAAGTTCATGGTAAGTGTGATTAGAATGTTGTGATTTGAGGTGCCTATGATAGGCATATTGGTTAGATATTAAATTTTGTAAAATTGATAAGTTATGATTGATGATTCATAATGATGTGTAATTGTGTATACTTGTGGTACCAATAAGGGTACATTGGTTAGTCACTTGTAATGGTTGATTTAGCATGTTTTTAGCTTGTTTAATGTCTCTTTGAATAGGTCTTTCGGTTGGTAAATGGATTACTTAAAGTCCATGTAAGCTTGAATTGGTAAACTTGTTGTTTAAGGTTCATTTTAGGTCCACACGGCCTGAGACACAGGCGTGTGTCTCAGTCGTGTGAAACACACGGCCTGGTGACACGACTATGTGTCATCTGATAAGTTCTTTAGGATGCAAGTCAATGAGTTACACGACCTAACACACGGCTTGACACATAGGCGTATAGGGAAACTCTGAGAGTTATATGACCATGTGACTCCTATTTTTGCAAATTTTGCATATTTTTTTGTTAAACTTTTCAAACTGTTTCAAATTTGTCCCAAATTGTTTCTAGGTTTTTTTAGAGCCTTGAGGGCTTAATTTAGGGATGTTGTGTATGAGTATAAATAGTTTGTGATGTGATTATTATATTGATTAATTAAATGTTCAAATATTTTTGATTGTTTTGTAATACTCAAGATCAAGATGAGAAACAAACACCATGATTGTCTTAAAAGAGTCTTTTAATAAAACTGAAGATAAAGTCTCTATAAAATCAACGCCTTCTTTCTAAGTATATCCTTTAGCTACAAAATGTGTCGTATACATCTCCACATTACCATTTGCATCTCTCTTGATCCATTTACAACTAATTTGTTTTACACCTTCAGGTAATAGGACAAGTTCCCAAACTTTATTGTCTGTATAGACTTATACTTTTCTTCCATGGCATCAATCCACTTTTTAGAATCATAACTTTTTATGGCCTAAAGAAAATTGATTGTATCGTATTCCATCATTCCATTGACATCATCATGTTCTTGGAGAAATACAACATAATCATCTAGAATAGCATTTCTCCTCTCTCTCATAGACCTCCCTAATGGTACTTGTTCTTGATGTTGTTAAATTTGTTCTTCTAAAACAATTAACTCATCTTGAATAGGGAGTTGTTCAACATTGTCTTGTTACGGATTTGCATTCAGTTCTTGATTAGTGATAGGTATGAAAACCTTAACTTCGCCAAAAGTGATAACAGGAACTGAGGTAGAATGCAATTCCTGTTCAAAAGCAATGTTTCTAACCTTATTTCTCCCTCCAAACTCAATATCCTCAAAAAATGTTGCAGTTCCCATAAAAATACTCCTAATTGTGGGATCATAAAACTTATATCTCTTAGATCGTTTAGAATAATCAATAAAGTAGTTGCTCACTTTTTGGATTTTAATTTCTTTTCATGTGGCCTATAAGGCCTTGCCTCAACTGGACATCCCCAAATGTGAAAGTGATTTAGACTAGGCTTCCAACTTATCCAAAGCTCATAAGGTGTTTTTGCAATTGCTTTAATGGGTACTCTATTCATAATGTAAGGTGTTGGCTTTAGAAGCACTAGCCAAATGAGCATTTTCACACAATGAGAAATGAGCTCATTTTTCCTTTTAGCAGTTGTAACTAATTTTAAAATTTTTAAACTATGTAAGGAGCAATACCAAAACCATAAGAACAAGTAGTTCCTCAAAAAGTTCGATCTTAAGTGGCTTAAGTCTTGAAGCAACACGAAACATTTCTATAATGTACTCCCTTACATTTCATTGACCTTTATACTTCACAGACATCAAATAAGTCAAAAGTGATGTCATATCAACTTATTATTTTTGGCAAATGTTTCTCAATTTCGTTAAGGAAATCTTTGGCCTGAGTAATCTTTTTAGATTCTGTGCTTCTAAAGGTTTTTGGAATGTTGTACTCATAATCATCAGACTCATGCGGTTTGAACAATCTCACCTCTCAAAATCCATTTTAACATCAAGGGTGCTTGCCGTAGTGAGAAGTGTAGGTTGTTCTTCCCTTAGTGTGGTCCAGGTCCATTCTTTGAAATTAGTCACATTAAGCATTGGTATAAATTTTATATTAGCAGATATTGTGACAGTAAAAGATAAACTAGCTGAAGATATAACAAAATAGATAAAAACAACTTTAAATTAATATTCATAAGTAAACAATAAATTCAAAATAGTGGCTAATCCCATCTCAAGATACCAAATACAACATTAAGATCAAGCCTTTCAACAATAATATTAACAGTAAGTGATACTCTTGTTGTAGCAATCAAACATTGACAATAAATTATGTCAAATAATGAATCAATTTTTGGACTAACTTATTGCTCATATAAATTACCTAATAATTGTCACACATTTATCACCACAAATATCGTTGACATTCTGTCAAATATTAACTTACTTTTGGGTTAATTAATAAACATATGAATCATAAAAACATATAATCATCTTGATATTTTAAATAAACTAGTCTATGCAAAATAGGTCACTTTGGTGACATTTTGTTTCAACTAATCTATTTAAAATATTAGGCATCCTTAATTAAATGCTAAAGTAAAAATATGAATTTATTTGTTTCAAAATATTTCAAATTTGAACCAAAATAATTTGAATAAATGGAAATCTCATCTTAAGATATCAGACACTCCATTAATATTTCATCTTTGGACAAAAATATTAACTTGTAAGTGATATCTTATTGTAGTAATAAAAAATGACAATAAAAACATGTCAAACAATAAATCTTCCTTTGGGCTGATTTATTGCTCACATGTAAAACTAAATAATCGTTACATGTTTATTACCACAGTTGTACATGTAAATTTGTTAAATATTAAATCAATATTAACCTAAGTTACATGCACACAATCTTTTATATTTTAAAACAATTTTTTTTTACAACTGATGTCACTTTGGCAACTTATTGTTTCAATTAAGTTATGTATATATATATATAGAAACTTAACAAAATTTAAATTTAATATTTAAATTTAATATTTTCATAACAGAGAGTTTAAAACTGAAACTTCTAATTGTGTTAAGTTTGCATAAATAACCAAAATAAAAGTCTAAATGGCATCATCATAAACCAAAAATTTTATTCTTTGACTATTAACTGAATCATTTATAACTGTCATAGTCTTTAAGAATATTAATTAAATAATTTATCTAGCATCCATTAAAGTTGTAACTTTAATCTCATCATAAACATAATTGTGACATAAAATAAAAAACTTGACTACCTTCGAACTATACCATTACATAAACAATACACTTAATCAAACAATAAATAGTTTAATACACAAATATAATTCACACATTCAACCAATCAAAACATGCATAAATTCAAACATATGTATTTGAATAAAGCAAATAACGAGTTTGATATCATCAATTTTGGTTTTTAACTAAACTAAGTATAGTAAAATTAACAACCAAATACATACTTTTAATACCATAGCTATACATTGAAAAGTTTGTACAGTCCTTTTCCTCGTCAAACTCTGACAAGCAATTTTGATTGATTTTGGAAGATATCGGATAATTGAATTAAAATAAATTGGTTTGATCTAAATCAAAAGAACCATAAAGTCAGTATATGTACTTAATTACAATTATCAAAAAATCATAAAAAAATAGAACTGACTTCTCCAATAATAAATAAACGTGCATTCAAATTCAACCTTTTAGAATTTGAACCACGCAAATCCAAAATCCTTTTTATATGTTAATTATTGGCATTATTAACAAGAAACCAAAGCAATCGGTAGAAAAGTAATGGTTCAAATATACTAGAATTTATATTGAATTTAATCGCCAAGCTTCAATTCTGAATTTAAGCATGTTGAGTTTCAATTGAAGCATGAAAAATCAAAATCACTAAAATTTATAAAATAAAATAAAATATAAACTCTAAAATTTTGAACCCAAAATTTAATGTGTGTATGATTGAAACAAAAAATTCATATATTAACCTATAAAATTTAAAAAACAAATCAATTCAAAAATAATAAAAAAATTAGTTCATTCTCAATTATTTAACATGATGAGACTCAGATACCATTTGTTATAATTGTAAAATAAGATCTTACATAAAACTTAACAAACCATAAACCATGATTTGTCATATCAAACCATCAAGAACAAAACTAAATGCAGAAGCGTACTTGAATCTATTGATTTCTTGGAATATTCGGTTCTTACGATTTTAATCTTCCAAATTAGCACACAAGTAAATTAGAGAATGTGGTTTTCTCTTTTCTGAAGATGAGATATTAGAAAAATTACGTATGTGTAATTTGAAGATCATAACCCTAATATATAACTTTTGCACAATAACCTAATTAGCTCATCATTAATTAGAAATTAGTTACTATATTATCTACACATATTTGGCTCATATTTTATTTAATAACTAAAACCCAATAAACATTAACCAAATTAGATCAATTTTAATTTGGACTAACATTTTATAATAGTAAATAATAACATGCAATTACTGTTATTATATATGTGATGTCCATATTTTTTAGCAAATAATACTAAATGAGCTACAATTATTTATTATGGTGTTGTCATCAATTGTGAGTTTGTGTCTAGTTGACTTATGTCACCTATTCAGTTAACAACATTATTAATATATACAAGTGATGGAGAGAATAAATTAACATATTAAAAATATATAGAAAACATATCAAATAGAAACTTTAATTTAATGGTAAAACTAAAAGTTTACAAATCCAATTGGTGTAGGTTCAGATTCTAACATATGCATATTTTTATTGATTTTTGTGGAAATAAAAAAATTAAAATATTCTCGAATAATACATTAATTTACTTACGAAAGACATTTTCATAATTTCTCTAACTTAGTTGGTGAATCAATTGAGGGTGACACAAACTCAACACAAAGTATTGATGTGTTTAGAAATTATTTCTTATGTTTAAGAAAAAGATGCTTTTAGTCTTATTTTAGGGAGAGAATTTATATTCAAATTTTAAAGATAATATTATTGGAAAAAATTATCACAAACTCAAAATAATAACTCTATAGATCATAAAATAGACATAAAATAAATATTTGTTAAAAATAATGCTATAGGATACAAATATAAAATTTATGATAACACAAAAGAGAAATATATAAACACAGCCGGGACCCACTTGAATTTTATTCCTCTAATTTGTTGAAATTTAATTATTGTATTTTATAAAAATTGAGAAATTAATTTAATGATGAATTTTGACGTTAACAAAATATATGCAACCAATTAATAAAAATTAATAATTAAGTTTTTGTAAAGTAAGACGACGAAATAGAAATTAAAGTAAAAAAAAAATTTCTCAAATTTTTTAAAGTTAAGGGCTGAAAATTACAATTATACTTTTGTCTTTTTCCATTAAAAGCAGGCTGTTTCACTTTAAAATCATCATTAGAATCATCAAGATTATCAACTAAAAGTAATGGAGTTAGAGTTTAGCCCCACTGATTAAAGTAAAATCCATCTATTTTATCTTGTGTGATATTGAACTATGGAACTCCCAATTTTAGACAGCCATGCAATGCATGATGGCATACACGTTTGTTTCCTGTTTCTGTTCAACTTTTCTCTTTTAAATCGTCGAAATCAATTAACCTAATATTCCCTTCTTTCTCTCTCTATATATATTCCCAATTGAGATCCTAGCCACGAAATAACATTATTGCTCTTCAATTTTTTTGTATTTTAAAATTTTTAGATATCGGTGCAGTATAAACCATACATCAAAAAAATAATTTTAAATTCTAAATATAATATTATTAACAGAAATAACTATAAAAAAATTAATGATTTTATAAAGAATAAAACAGATAAGAAAAATATTTTTATTTCATATTTTTTATTTTAGACAAATAAATATTATAGTTTTTTTTATGTTTGATGAAATTTGGCATTTATAGACATATTTTTTAGAAAGAAAATGAAATTTGAGATTTTTTTTTGGTAGCAACAGTACTATAATATTCTGTCTAGAATTTATTAATTTTTTTATATTTTTAATTGTGACTGAAGTTACGGAAGTACTGTAACTAGAGTGATTATAAAATTTCTAAAGGATGTGACAGAAACTTTATGCTAAAAAGACAGTGATCCATCCAATGCAGTGAGTTGCTTTTGCATGGTGGCCTAAACAATCCCACTTAACAATGCTCCACGCAATATAGCCTTTTGAATTAATCCTTCACTTGCAAACATCTGGACCTCCATAACTAAACTTTTGCACTTCCCTTTCAATGGATGAATGTGTCTATAAAAATGTTTATTCTTTGTTCAAATTGACAAAAAGGAAGATAAGAGTAAACACAATTAAGGTGACTTAATTAAGTTACATTGCACAATTCGATTATCCAATATCAGTAATCTTTTCATGTTTGCTTCGTTAGAAACCAAATCTGCACTCAAACTCAATCTGATTTAGTCATTTCAATACCCCAATCTTATATGTTACAGATGACACGCACCCGAGGAATACTTAAATCGAGTTGTAATTTTTTTTTATGACCTTAGATTTCACAATTCTAAGAATTATTTAATATAAAATTAGAGTTGGTTATTAGACTTGACAAAAAAGGATATTTAATAAATTGATTCCCCCTTACCTTTTCCCTTAATATTACACATACCCTAAGCAATGCAAACAATAAACCTTTTATTAGTTTTTAATGTGTGTAGCCCTAATAGGCAGAGGGATGATCGATTTATAATGATCAAGATTCTTCAAGTAATCAAATGAACGGATAAGATTTAACGTCTATTAAAGTAAATAACTTAATCATTTTAAATTGGGCCATTTAATTTAACTGGGTCCATAAATATGGGCTAATCTTATATGGGGCTCACATAGTTCATATAATTGGGAGGATTCAACTAATTCGCGTAAACAAGAGACTATCTTGAAGTTTTTCAAAAATATTTATAATGTTTTAATAGATACAAGTGGAGGGTTAATCCAAAAGTTATAAGTAATGTATTAAAAGTGATGAAATATGTCTTTTAGTCAAGTTTAGAGGTCAAAGATTGCATTAATCTTTAGGTTATATCATTAAAAGATGTAATTATTTCAAATAGACATCTATTGCATAGTTATGTTTGTCTGAAGAAACATGAGAGCTCTTATAAAAATGGATCATATTTCATTTGGAAGCTACCAAAAACACCCAAAAATGTATGAAACAAAGTTTCATGTTGTTCTCTCCATCTTCTACCATTAGATATTCCTATTACACATTGTTCAACACTCAATAGACTATTTTCGTTAGTGCAAAACACAGACAACCATTAGGTTTCATTTGGGTCATTGAGGTCTATTATCTTGGATATCTTTTGTACACCAACAACAGTAGGGGTGAATAAAACTTTAAAGAAAGTGGCGGTTACATACCTTGAAGCCTTCGTTAACACTAGAAAAAATCTCATTTTTACCTCCATTTATAAATGCCAATAAAAGATAAAAATAACCACTAGTATTGAGCTGTCTAGCAGTTTGTTGATCACTGGCTAGGTAGATGTTAAGAAAATTTTCTTGCAAGCTAACCACAAGTATTGGTAAAATGTGAACATTTGTTGGCAGAGGTTTTCCTAGAACTTTCAATCCCCATTATAGTTAAGATATTTTTCAATGCAATTTAAAGTTCTAGTAGAAGTCATATTTACATTTAAATTTGAAATGTTAATTTATATTTTTTAGGTATTTATAAGTACTGAAAAAAGTCATATTCACATTATATTTAAATATTAATATACATATTTGGAAAATGAGCTATGATAATATTTTGTAAATTTGAAACCGTTATTAATTTCACTAGCCAAAAAAAAAACACTACTCAAATCATAAATAGAGCCATAATATCTTAAAAAGCCTTCAGTTTGCACTTGAAAAAACAATTTTGTTCCTATTGTTGTTAGAACAAAGACAGACAGAAAGGTTAAAGGCAAAGTAACACAAGGAAGAAAGTAAAGAGAGATAACAAGAAACGTTTATTAATGTAGTTCAGAGACAACGATCCTACATTTGCGGAGCCTCGCTTAGTGAATGATTTTATTCGACAATCGTTTGGATCACTTTTTGGCTTAAGCCCAATCTATCCTTACACAAAGAAGTGATTGTGGCCCCAATACTGACCTTAATTTTCACAAATCACTCACTTAAAAACCTCAAAACATAATTAATAAACATCTCCAATTAATAGCTAAAAGAATGTCACAAAATAACCATAAGAACACAACAAAGTTGTCGACAAAAGCACTAAAAGACTACTCCCCAAGTGACACCACAAGTAGCCTATCTATAGGTTAGTACAAGAGTCCATCCAACAGAGCTTAAATAAGCTTTAATTTGCTATTTAAAAGTTGAAATTATCAAATTAATTATCATAAGTATTTATTAAATAAAATTATTCATAAATCAGTCTTCCAACAGCTCCAAAACTCTCTCAAGAAATAAGGATAAGAACTAAATCCTTATCCAATAATCTCATCACAATGATCATATGAAGCATTTTAGAGTCCTAATTGAACCAAATTGTTGTTTTGTCAAATATGTCATTACTTTGAAGGTTGAAAACAATAATCATCCATAAGGCTAAAACCTTCTACACGATCCAAGTAGAAAATCCATTCTCATTCTAACATAATATGGAACAAGTAAGTCAAAAACCCCAACAATCTTCCCCTTGATATTTTTTAAAAAACTGTGCAACAAATGTTTAACACACAAACCAAACAAGCGAAATTTCAAGGGTATTATAATATGTCCCCCCCTAAGAGGTAGAACCATGCTCAATCAAACACTCCTTATATTAATGTGCTTGTTCATTTCATACAATCATTGAACCAATAAATACTTTAAAATTTCAAAATCATTTCCCCCTTTGACAAGTCAAAATGTAACAATTATAACCATAAACCATCACTAGATTAGTAACAAATTGAACAAGTCAGCAAGAATATTTGCAGTTCATTTCTTGCAACCATTTTTCCATTTTCTCCCCTTTTTTGGCAAAGATGCCAAAAGTGCTACCCCTTACCAAGAGATATCAGAATCAACCATAAATGAAAACAAAGTTCACAGAATCACCAAATCAGCACCATTACTCCCTCTTACTATATTCATCCTCTATTGGCTTCCATCACTTTGTTTAAAGGGATGAGATTGAATGCTACCTTATCAAAAAGAGGATTGGAGCTCGTGGAACAACACTAGTCCTTTCCATGGAACCTAGATGACATTTTTCCAATGCTAAATAAATCTTCAACATGGTCATCATGAGTTATAACCTCATGTCCCAAACGAACATCAATCAAATGTTGATCTTTATTACTCAAATGTGCTCGATCCTTCCTAATCTAAATTTACCTATATTATGGCCTCCTTGTTATATTTATTGTTCGAACAAGTTTAGTAACCAAGCTAAACTTCTTCTAATCTTGCATCATTTTAAAATAGTGGAGGTCCAATGTGTTTTTCTTTCCCACAATAATGGCATACAAATTATCCATTCTCCTTGTAATATATATGTTGTTATCTAGGTGTTCTTCCATTAACTGTTGCAACATTAGATTGAGCATTTCTTGTATTTCTCCTTCTTTGATCATTAGTCAACTTGTAACAATGAGATCTAACATGTCCGGTCTTTCCACAATAGTAACAAACATGTTTTCCATTCTTTTTTTTTTACTTGTCTTAAAGGAATAAGTAACAACCATCTCATTATATTTAACAAAAATTGTAGTAGATATAAGTTTCTTATCAAGTACATTACAATCAAGTTCGAATCTCTCAATAGCTAAGATATTTTGGATCTCCCAATAGCTAATATATCTTCACTTAGCCTCTCATATTTTTTAACAAAGGATTTGGCATCATTTAATTCTTATTTAGTTGGTTTCAAAGTTACATCAGTTTTAGCAATCATTTCATTTTTCTCTTGATAGTACCAACAAGCATCTCGTTAACCTTTCTAAGATCAATAATCACATCATCTTTCTATTTGACCACGGTTTCCAGCCTTTCCTTTTCTCCTTTGAGAATGATAACTTCTTCCGTCAATGACTTATTTAATTGGCACAATATTTCCATGTTTTTAAACATTTGGTCCCATGTTTCCTCTTTATTGTTGAAAAAGACATCATTGTTATTATTTCAATTTGATATTTTAACCACCGAAGGTGGACGAGGATAGAATGACCTTTTTTTTTGGACTTTCTTATGAAAAGTTGAAGTTTTTGGCTAAATCTTAACATTTATTATGAAAAGATATAAATGCAATAATTGTAGCATTTCATACTTGACCCGATCGTTAGGTCGGGATGCCACATTTTTTGTTAGAGTAACTACAACCGATTATAACACCATTTAACCATTTTTACATCTTGATAAGTATATTACTCATTCATAATATGGTTTACAATAATTTTTGGGCTTCATACGAGCTTACAAACGCTCTTTTTATAACTCGAGATTGAATATAGACTAAAATGTAAAAATTTCAAACCATTGGGTTGACTTTATGACCTCGGTCGCTACGTTACTTACTGTTTCCAAAAGTTCATTAAATACCAATTCACAATAACTTGTACAATTGTGACTATTGTTTATTTCCAACTTTTAAATAAGATACATGTTTTCAATTGACTCAGATAAGGCCATTTCAACAACATTGTTATTCAAAATCACCTAACTAACCATTCAACTTATAATCGATTCAATATATGCTTTATTGCAAAGTCTCGGCCATTTAAACATTTTCAAATACTTATGCTAAACTCATATATGCATTTAACAAGTTAAAAACATTAGACTTAAACTACATTTCCAATTTGGAATTCAAAATGACCATTTTGATACAAAACTGACTCCAAGCCTTAAGTGCATGCCATAAATTCAAACATGAAGAAACTATACAAACATGGTTGAGCTGAGGGTTGTTGATTGCATGCTAAATTACTTCTCAAAACTTCGAGATTCACCTATACATGCGCACTGAATAAACAAATCGTAAGCTAAGCAATAAAGCTCAGTGGTACTTTCATGATTCAAGTCAAATAACATTAGCATTAATATAAACTAACACAACTCAATTTATGATTTAGTTATAACTATAAAAGCCCAATTTCGGTGACATCGAAACAGTGGTCTCGGGACCACAAATCTGAGCCGAAAATAAAATTTATTTTTATTTTATTACATGGTCCATAATACGATAGAAATGTCATGTGAAAATTTTGATAAGAAAATTTTACCGATTATGTGTTTAATTACGGGAAGGATCAAATCGCATAAAATGCAAAAGTTAAATTCTAGTAGCTAGAAGGATTAAATAGCTACGGAATTCAAAACTTGAGGTCCTTATATGGTAATTAGACCATTAATGAAAAGTTAGTAGATAGTTTTGGATGATTCCTCCATGGAAAATTAGAAAAAGGCTAAGGACTAAATTAGAAATCAAAATTATTAAAAGATGAAAAATTATTAAATAGAAATAAAAATTATTTTTATCATCTTATTCCTAAAAATAATACATGGAAACCCTAGGAGAGATAAGAAACTTTCTTGGCCAAATTGGGTAAGTTTTCTTGTCTCATTTTTAGTAATTTTAATATTTTTAAAACCGAGATAGCTTAATCTATCTATTTGGGGGATCAAATTGAAAAGTTATCAAAGTATGAAATTTGGGTCATGGATGTATATGCTGAAAATTAGAAAGTTATGGTAGAAAATGAAAGGTTGTTGATAGATAAACAACTTTTACAAAGTGCTTTTCGATGAAAACATAATTTAGGGACTAAAATGTAAAGTTGTGAAAATTGATGAAAAATTCTGAATTTTTTAGAAAATATGTGCTGTAAATTTCATGTTGAAATTTTGGTTGGGCTTGAAATGGGAAGTAAATTGCATGAATTTTATTGTCCGAGCCTAGGGACGAAATGTGAATTTATGGAAAAGTTATGGGTAAAATGGTAATTTTGCCTAGGATGTAAATTGAGTTCACTTGAATATGATATGTGATAAATTAATGTAAAATTTACTCGTATAGATCCGGATAGACCAAATTCGGAGCTAGAACGAGGAAAGAGGAAAATGTCGGATTAGTAGATTTTACGTATACGAACATTGTCGATGTAAGTTCGTGTAACTAAATAGTGTATATTTATATGCTTGAATTAAATATTTTGTTTGTGAATTGTATAAATATCATTTATATATATATGACGTTAAAAATATATCTGATAAAGCCCGATCAACGATAATGCCTGAAAAATGAGAAAAAAATGTTACTTTTAAGCTTGAAAAGAATGTGGAATGTGTTTATTTGAATTATATGAATGTTATGTATTTATGAAATAATCACATGCTTGATAATACTTGGAAAATATTTAAATCCTGGTTGAATAAATGGAAAATCGGTGGATATGTGATTTCCTGAATTGAATGAGGTTACGCATTTGTTGCTGAAGGGATTTAACTAGGACGAGTAATCCTATTGACCTCATTACAGAAAGGATTTAGCCCGGAAAGGTAATCTTGATATAATTCCCCTCGAGCATAAGTTATGGACTGGATTTAGCCCGGACGAGTAATCCAGATCAAGCTCCTTAGAGCGTATGTCATAAAAAGGATTTAGCCTGGACTAGTAATCCTATTGTATACATGTGTGGCTAGAGAATGTATTCTTTGAAATAGTACCTTATGGGTACCATTGAATATGAATTGACGGATCTTGATTTGTGCACCTTGAGTGTACTACTTATGTATTCATTGATATTTCAAATAAATTCAATGAGTGACAATTCCAGACATGAGAATATATGAATACTAAAATGAGTTATTACACGTATCCATCTAAAATACAAGAAAATGATGATAGACGACAAGTGATATATGAAAGTATGAGATGATGATATTTGTACATGGAAATTATTTGATGAGAATGTTCATACTTGGTTATAGACTTGTACACCTTGGGTGTACTACTACTCATGTGACCTTGATATTTCAAATGATATGAATGAAGTTCTGACATGAAATAATCTGAACTCGAGATGAACTATTATGAAATTATACTTGTAATATAAGAAGATGAGTTATACATGTTAAATGAATACATGTTGTGGAAAGAATATGTGTATGGAAACTTGAATTGTTGTTGAGCCCATATATTTTTTGATGTTATTATGGAATATATGACTAACAAGGGCAATGAGGATATGTGTAGGGCTTGATGTCAAATTGATTGAATATTCCTTACATAGTTACCTCAAAATAGAATGAATAGTAAGTTAAGTATCATGTTATACGAACTTACTAAGCATTTTATGCTTACTTAGTTTTATTTCCCTATTTTAGAGTAAATCAGAAGCTCATTCGAATGGAAGCTTAGCGGAGATCACTCACACTATCCATCAGCCCATGTTGGTACAATATGGTAAAGCAATTATGGTTACAATCGCATGTATAGGTAATACTGGTCATAATAGCATGTAAATGTAAATGATTATCATAATTTAGCCATTGGAATTGCTAGTGATGATTATGTTTTTGTACATGTATCTATATGTTGATGCGTGATATTCGTAACAGGTTTTAAAAATTTATAAATGAATCATTCTTAAGACTAACTTATTATCATGATTAAGGCAAGTGTACCTATTGAACAGTAGTATAGTTCAGCAAGACCGGATTGTCGAAACCAAAGGAACTACGAGTACTAGTATTTACTTCCTTTTTATTATCTAGCCTAAAAATTAAGAGGTTTGATTATCTAAACTAATTACTAACTAAGAATGTAAAGAAAGAAAATTTGGGAAAATACTTTTAGGAAAATTCGATTGATTAAGACAACACCTAAGGAAAAATCCACCTAGACTTCACTTGTTATTTGACTCTGAATCAAACGATTTATTCATTTGACTTAATCCGTAGAAATCCCTATGTTATATTATTCTCTCTCGAGACTAATAATGTCTAACCCTAGGTTGAATAATTGAAATCTCTTTCTAATTAACACCCTAGAATTGCATTAACTCGATCTATGGATTCCCTTATTAGGTTTCACCCTAATCCAGCAAAATCTTATCACCCTATCTCTAGGCGTGCAATCAACTTCGCTTAATTATGACAAATTTACTCTTAGACAGGGTCTATTCCTCCTCTGAATAAGAGCTTAACTTGAATCAATATCCTGGAATATCAAAACAAGAATTAAGAACACATAATTAAGAAGAAGTTAGATATTTAACATACAATTCAGAAGTTAGATATTTAACATACAATTCAGATAATAAAAACAAGATCCGTCTTAGGCTTCATTCCCCTAAGTATTTAGGGGGTTTAGTTCATACTTATGAAATATACTATTTGAGAAATTGTATTGATTGTTTGACGAAGCTTGTACATTTTATCATGGCATGAACGAATTTCTCACTTCATAGATTGCTTCAATTATCTGTTTTTTGGATTGTCAGATTATATGATGTGCTAGTTTTTGCTATTTTTGATAGAGGTTTATAGTTTAAATTTTGATTCTGAAACAAGTTACAAGAAACTCTGGATATACGGTTACATTTTATTATTGTATTACATTCTCAAACGGATGCTCAATCTAAACATGTGATTTAGATTTTTAAAGATATATTTCGGTACTGTACTTTAGAATTAAAAGGAAATTGAAAAAGAAATATTTGTCGTTAGTTGAATTCGTATATAATAACAGTTAATAGTCAAGTATAAAATTTTATCGTATGAAGTTTTATATGGTCACAAGTGTAAAACTCCGGTGTTTGGATGGAGTTCAGTGAGAAAAGATACATGCATTTGCTTTGATTCTTTTAAACTGAAGAAAGATGAAAATGATCTGAGACAGTTTAAAAGCAGTAATTGATCGTCAGAAATTCGATGTGAATCTAAAATGAAAAGAACTAACGTTTCAAATTGGCGATAAAATATTTTTGAAAGTTTTGCCATGGAAGAAAGTTCCTCGGTTTGGCCGTAAAGGCAAATCAAGTCTGTGGTTTATTAAGTCATATAAAATTATTGAAAAGAATTGGACTTGTTGCATGTTGATAGGTATTATTATCAGAGTTCTACAGAATTCACAATGTTTTTATGAGTATATGTGTTATGACAGTATCAATCAGGCCCATCATCTGTTATTACTTTGATAAATGTTAAATTCAGCCTGACACGACTTACAGTTAGAGATTGATTGAAATTCTACACCTGAAGAGAAAAACTGAGAAATGAAAAGGTAGCTTTAGTAAAAATTTTCTTACAATGACATAATATAGAGGAAGCTACCTAGGAATTAGAGGAAACTATGAGAAAGTAATATTTGAATCTCTTTACAGGTAAAATTTTTTAGGAAGAATATTGATACGTGATATTCGTGATAGGTTTTAAAAATTTATAATTAATAATTCTTGGAACTAACTATTATCATGATGAATGCAAGTGTACCTATCGAACAGTAGTATAGCTTAAGCAAGACCGGATTGTCGAACTCAAAGGAATCAAGAGTACTAGTAATTACTTTCTTTTTATTATCTAACCTAAAAATTAAGGGATTTGTTTATCTAGAGTAATTAACTAAACTAAGGATGCACAGATTAAGACAATACCCAAGGAAAAATCCACCTAGACTTTACTTGTTATTTGACTCTGAATCAGACGATTTATTCATTTAACTTGATTCGTAGAAATCCCTAAGTTATATTATTATCTCTCTCGAGACTAATAACGTCTAACCCTAGTTTGATTAAATGAAATCTCTTTCTAATTAACGCACTAGTGTTGCACTAACTCGATCTATGGATCCCCTTATTAGGTTTCACCCTGATCCAGCAAAATCTTATCCCCCTATCTCTAGGCGTGCAATCAACTCCGCTTAATTATGACAAATTTACTCTTAGAAAAGGTCTATTCCTCCTCTAAATAAGAGCATTAACTTGAATCAATATCCTGGAATGTTAAAACAAGAATTAAGAACACATAATTAAGAACAAGTCAAATATTTATCATACAATTCATATAATAAAAACAAGATTTGTTTTAGGTTTCATTTCCCTTAGGTATTTAGGGGGTTTAGTTCATAATTATAAAACAAAACATCTCAGAAGAATAATGAATACAAAACATAAAGAAAACCCAAAACGCTTAAATGGAAATTGAAGGGAGATCTTCAGTCTTGACAATGAATCTGGCTTCTGAATGGACCAATCAGCCTTCCTTGAGTAATTTCTTGCCTCCTACTCCCTGTCTGTTCTAATTGCCTCCTCAGGTTTTTAAATAGGCTTTAGAATGCCTAAGATCCCTCAAAAGTGGCCTTTTCTGAGTAGGACCCTACTTGGGCTCGGCAGGGGCACGCCCGTGTACGATTACTCCAGCCCCTGGCCAAGGCTGTTGAATAGGCACGGGCGTGTAGTCTACCAGTGTAAGTCGTGCTTTGGTCCTGCCAAATGGACACAACTGTGTGACATGCCCGTGTGAGGAAGTCTAGGCCGTGTTGATTTCCCACATGGGTCTATTTTCTCCGTTTTCGGCCCATTTCTTGCTCTTTTTATTCTCCTATGCTTACCTAAGTATAAAACATGAAATTAAAGAATTAGGATTATCGAATTCACCAAATCTAAGGAGAAATCATCCATAAATGTGCTAAGCATGTGATAAAAATATGTATAAATTACGGCTTATCAAATACCTCCCACACTTAAGCATTTGCTTGTCCTCAAGCAAAATCCTCAACTCACAACCAAAATAAATTCTCCTCAATTTATAATCCCTATCAATAATATCTCAAAATAATCCATAAGTATTCATACATTGAAAATTCAACTTAAAAGTACATCAAAGTTTCAAACATTCCAAGTTGAGCATTTTATCATGAAAACATAGGTGTCCACCTCATCTAAGTAATCACCTTTGATCAAAATATTATAGGGTTTAACATCCTCACTAAAGATTCACTCAAATTACTCGAGGTGTTTAAGGACATCAAATAAAGCACTCATTAGTCAATATGAAAAGTTATTACCATAGGATTGCATGAAAATCAAGTCTCCACCATTATATATTGAGATGATACATCAATCAAAAAGGTTTTTGAGGGTTGTAACATGGCTTTGGTTAGGGGTGTGGTCACAAGTTGAAAGAAAAGGTTAGAATCAAGATTAAATTGAAGAAATCACCTAGCTAGAAAAATAACTAATTATCAGTTGAATACAAGTGAGCTTCTTTTCAAAATATGGTATTAGCATTCAAGCTCAAAAACGACAAATTACTACTAATATGTATGTAAGTATTGTGTTTTTTTTAGAACAAGTTAAATAACATAGAACTTAATTATTGCAGCGAGGAATAAAACATAGCTAAGCAATTAATTCAAATCAAATCTCGACAAAAATAGGGATCAAATTAGGGGATTTCAGTAATAATAGGTTACCGGTTAATATTGAGGGTAATATCAATTAATGGCTTGTTAGGCTCAAAGGGGTTTACTAAGTGTTAATTATGAAGGTAGGCTTTTTTGGAGTGAGTGGGTTAAACCTAAGTGACTTTATCATCTCGACATATCAAATTAAATGGTGTGGTCTTGACATGCATAATCAAGCAAGTTCTAGAATAATAAATCAATACTGACGCACTCATAATAAAAGTCAGCATGAAAGAAATAACATATACTCTATAGGTTCAAGATCTCAAAAAAACTATGGCTTTTGATATTTAATTAGTGAATTTCGATTCAAGATAATACCTAAACTTAGGGAAGTAACCTAAAAGTTTTTAATTATTCAAAAATCAACTTATCATGCTTGATTCCTTAATGTTTTAAAGTTTAAACATTCAATGCATAAATGTCTATGTTTGAATTCAAGACATTTCAATAAAAATCATAAATTATTAAAATTCATTCTAATAATGATATGAGAAGATCACATGAGAACAATACCAAATTCAAGGATTTCTGATAATGATATAACGGACCCCCCACACTGAAGATGTACATTGCCCTCAATGTACAAAGATAGATTTATTGAAAAATATAGATATAAGATCACAAGATAGGGAGAGAAGTGAAACTTCCTGAATGATGAATGGAATCCTTGAATTAGAGTTATGCAAAATAATCAGCCAAGGAAATGATAAGATTGAAGGAGGATACTTCGGTGGTGGTAGATTTCCAGTAGAGTTTTTAGGTCCTAAGTGATGATGAGCTTTGGAGCTCTTTATAACTGTGATATAATCAGGAACGTTTTAGGAAATATAAAGAAGTCTAATTACTCGTAAAGAAATAGCCGAATAAAAATTATCAAATCGCAAGATAAAATAGTATTAAAAGCAAATAAAAAGTAATTTCAAAATATAAAGATAAGAATAAAATAAATAATAGGTGTTTATAAAGAGATTGGGGTACACGGCCATGGGGCATGCCCGTGTGTCCTCATTTCAGCCTGTGCGTTTCGTGGTTTTCAAAATTGGGTGCATTAGTGGACAAGGCCATGGTGCATGGCCGTGTCAATCTTCGTTCGCTTCTCCCACGCCCATGTATGTAAGTGCACACCCGTGTTATTTTGACAGGCTCGACCACGGTCGGTGGGCATGCTCGTGTCGCACGCTCGTGTTAATTTGGCAGGATTGCCCACGGTCATGTCACATGGTCGTGGCAACTTAGCGAATCCCGTGTTGGGGAAATGTTTTTGCCCTATTTTCACATGGGCGTATCGTACGGCCATGTTACCTCCCGTTGTATGTGCACGGCCTACGGCACGCCCGTGTGCCTGGCCGTGTGTTTTTGGAAATCCTGTGTTTAGTGACTGAGTTAGTGAATTAAATGTTAAAGGCTAAAATTTAAAGAAGTTAACACCGTTAGTGCTCGAGTTACCTCCCGAGAAGCGCTTATTTACAGTCTAAGCTTGACTTTACCTTGCGAGTATATTTAGGTAACTTTGTGGAGCTGTAGCTCCTCTTTATCGTCTTTGAAATTCTCACCATTATAAATTTTGAGACGATGTCCATTTACCTTAAAAGTGCCTTGTGATGGATGACTTACCTCTACTATGCCATATGGAAACATAGTTTGAACTACGAAAGGACCTAACCATCGTGATTTAAGCTTTCCAGGAAACAATTTGAGCCTCGAGTTATATAACAGGACAAGATCTCCAACTTTAAATTACCTTCGTTGCTTCAAACGGGCGTCATAGCAGCGTTTTGTCACTTCCCTGTATAGGCGCGAATTTTCATATGCATTGGCTCGCCACTCAACTAACTCGTTCAACTGTATCAACCTATTTTCACCTACAAGTTTGGGGTCAAGGTTTAAAAATTTTATAGCCCAAAATGCCTTGTGTTCTCACTCAAACGGTAGATGAGATCTTTTCCCATAAACAAGTCTGTAAGGTGATGTTCCTATGGGAGTCTTAAAAGCAGTTCTATAAGCCCATAAAGCATCATCTACTTTCATCGCCCAATCCTTCCTGTTTAATTCTACTGTTTTTTTTTAGGATACGTTTAAGCGCTCAGTTCGCTACTTCGACTTGGCCACTAGTTTGAGGGTGATAAGGGGTAGCTATTCTGTGATGAACTCCGTATTTCTTAAGGGTCTTGTCAAATTAGGCGTTACAAAAATGAGTACCCTTATCACTGATAATTGCTCTAGGTGTACCAATTCGAGAGAAAAGTTTCTTAAGGAATCGTACTACTGCTCTAGCATCATTATTAGGTAGAGCTTGGGCTTCAAACCATTTGGACATATAATCAACAACTACTAAGATGTATTTATTCCCGAATGAACTAGGGAATGGACCCATGAAGTCGATACCCCATACGTCAAATATTTCACATGAGAGCATATATGTCTGAGGCATTTCATCACGATTGGATATATTGCCTGTCCTTTGACATTTGTCACAAGAAGTAACATATCTGTTGGTGTCTTTGAATAGAGTGGCCCAATAAAAACCTGATTCGAGGACTTTATGTGCGGTCTTATTTCCATCGTAATGTCCTCCAGTCGGTTCTGAGTGGCAATGTTCCAAGATTTTCAATGCTTCTGTCCTTGTAACGTATCTCCTAATGATTTGATCTGCACATTTACGGAAAAGAAAAGGGTCTTCCCAGAAGTAGTTTTTCACATCAGTGAAGAATCGCTTCTGTTACTGATGTGTTAACCCTTTTGGGATAATGTTAGCAGCTAAAAAATTTGCAATATCTGCAAACCAAAGTACCTCAGAATCAGATATAGTAAAAAATTGTTCTTCAGGGAATGAATCATTTATTTCAATGTCATCTGGTTCTTTGGTACTTGAGTTTTCAAGCCTGGAGAGATGGTCAGCCGCGAGGTTTTCAGCTCCTTTCTTATCCTTAATCTCCAAGTCAAATTCTTGCAATAATAAGATCAATCGAATGAGTCGAGGTTTTGCATCAATTTTAGTCAAAAGGTGGCGAAGAGCGGAATGGTCAGTATAAACAACTTTAGAAAATATTAAATATAGCCTAAATTTATCGAATGCAAAAACCACAGCTAGCAGCTCTTTCTCCGTGGTGGTGTAGTTTTCTTGTGCTGCTGTCAAAGTTCTGCTAGCATAATAGATAGGTTGAAAATGTTTATTTCTTCGCTGTCCCAAAACTGCACCTACTGCAAAATCACTCGCATCGCACATTAGTTCAAAAGGTCAATTCCAATCAGGTGCAATTATAATTGGAGCTTTAGTCAGTTTATCCTTTAAAGTATTAAATGCTTCTAAACACTCCTGATCGAAATTAAAAGGCACATCTTTTTCTAGTAATTTAGTCAAAGGCTTAGCTATTTTAGAAAAGTCTTTAATAAATCTTCTATAAAACCCAGCATGTCTTAAAAAGCTTTTGATAGCCTTAATCGAATTAGGGGGAGGTAGTTTTTCAATGGTTTCAATTTTAGATTTATTAACCTCAATCCCTCTACTAGAAATTTTATGTCCTGGCACAATATCTTCTTGAACCATAAAGTGACATTTTTCCCAGTTAAGCAAAAGGTTTGTTTCCTCACATCTTATTAACACTCGTTTTAAATTTTTGAGGTAGAGATGGAAAGAGTTATTGAAAACCAAGAAATTATCCATAAATACCTTCATGGCGTCTTCTACGAGTTCGTCAAATATGGCCATCATGCAATATTGAAAAGTAGCAGGAGCATTACGTAATCCAAAAGGAATTCTACGATAAGAAAACGTACCGTATGGACATGAAAATATCGTCTTTTGTTGATCTTTAGGAGCTATTGGGATTTGGAAATAGCCAGAGAATCTGTCTAAAAAGCAGTAGTACATGTGCCCTGACAATCTTTCCAACATTGGGTCAATGAATGGAAGGGGGAAGTGATCTTTTCTCGTGGCATCATTTAGCTTCCTATAATCAATGCACACTCTTCAACCTGTGACTGTCTTTGTTGAGATTAATTCATTCTTCTTATTGGCTACAATAGTCATGCCTCATTTATTAGGAACAACCTGGACTGGACTCACCTAAGAACTGTCAGAAATAGGATAAATAATTCCAGCATCTAGGAGTTTAATTACCTCAGCTTTAACAACTTCCTTCATGTTGGGGTTCAGTCATTTTTGGGCTTACACGTATGATTTATATTCATCTTCCATTAAAATTTTGTGGGTGCAAAAAGAAGGGCTGATACCTTTAATGTCAGAAATTTTCTAAGCTATGACCCTTTTATGCTCTCTTAATACTTGAAGTAATTATACTTTCTCTTTGGGTTGCAAGTTGGATGCAATAATTAACGGTAATGTAGAATTATTTCCAAGGAATACATATTCCAAGTGATTCGACAATTGTTTAAGTTCCAGTTTGGGAGGTTCTTCAATGGAGGGTTTTTGCTTAAGTTGATCTTTTACCTTAATTCCCACATACTCTACTAGTTTTGGGAAGGTTTCATTGGAGTTTAGTTTAGTTCCTATCTCAGAATCATCATCCACCCCATCTCCTTGGGCAAGGCACAGTTCTATCGTGTCCTTGTGTATGATTTCCTGAAAAGAATCCCGAGTAGCATGACCAATAGAGTCGATAAAATAACATGAGTCATCCTGTTCCCTAGAAAATCTCATGGCATCATAAATTTTAAAAATAATCTCTACGTCACCTACTCTAAGTACCAATTTACCCTCACCCACGTCAATTACAGCCCTAGCGGTGGCTAAAAATGACCGACCTAAGATTAAAGGCACCTCGACATCTTCATCCATGTCAAGCACAATGAAATCAATAGGGAATATAAATTTATCTACTTTTACAAGTACATCCTCTATAATTCCCCTAAGATATTTAACAGATCTATTAGCTAATTGAATACTTTTCCTAGTGGGTTTAGGTTCCCCAAGACCAAGTTGTTTAAACATTTTATATGGCATCAAATTAATACTGGTGCCTAAATCAGCTAGTGCTTTATCAACATTCAAACTACCAATTAAGTAGGGAATAGTAAAACTTCCTGGATCTTTCAGTTTGGTTGGAAATTTGTTTTGGAGTATGGCTGAGCACTCCTCATTAAGTTCCACTCGTTCTCCATGTTGTGGCCATAGGGTAGGTATTCTGAATTGCTTGACCCAGCTCCACTTGCTTTGCACTGCATTACTGGGTGAACCTGTAAAAAACCAAGAAAACCGTCAATTTTTCTATTCAAAAGTTCTACCTGATTAAAGAGCATGGTGACCGAATCGACGTTAAAAACGCCGGCTATTTTTGTTGGTTTTGTCCTCATGACTTGCCACTGATAATTATTCAGTGACATCTCTTCTATAAATTCATAAGCATCCTCAGGTGTCTTATTATTGATAATTCCACCAGTGGCTGGGTCAATCATCTGTTGAGTCGAAGTATTCAGGCCATTATGAAATGTTTGAACCTGTAGCCAGAGTTTTAACCCATGGTGAGGGCATCTTCGCAAAAGGTCCTTGTATCTCTCTTATGCATTGTAGAGTGTTTCTAAATCCTTCTGCACAAAAGAGGAGATATCATTACATAATTTAGTTGTTTTAGCTAGCTGAAAATATTTTCATAAAAAATTTTCGGTCATTTGTTCCCGAGTAGTGATTGACCCTCGTGGTAATGAGTTCAACCACTTTTTAGCTTTGTTCTGTAATGAAAAATGAAATAACCGAAGGCGAATGGCATCATAAAAAATGCCATTAATTTTAAAAGTGTTGCAAAACTCTAAGAAATTTGCCATGTGAGCGTTGGGATCCTCGTCCTGCAAACCATCAAACTGAACAAACTGTTGGATCATTTGAATGGTGATAGGTTTTAGTTCAAAATTACTTGCAGCAACAGTAGGCCTAACTATGCTCGATTCAATTCCTGTTAAAGAAGGTTTAGCATAACCATACATAGTACGTGGAGCAGGATTCTGATTAGCAGAATTGTAGGAGGTAGCAGATTTTCTTGGTTTTCAACCATCTCCTCGGTTGTGGTTGAAATATTGTCCTCTTATTCTTCCTCTGTGTATCTTAAGCTTTGCCTTTTTTCTTTTCGATTTCTGCGAACTATGTGATCGATCTCACTATCAAACAGTAATCGTCCTGACGGGTTTCTTCTAGTCATACACTATAAAAACCTGCCAGGAACGAATAAAAGAAAAATTAGAAAAGAAAATAAAAATTTAAATTGCAAATAAAGTAAAATGGCTAAAGTAATAAAAATCGAGTGTTCCTAATATCTTAGTTCCCCAGAAACGGTGCCAAAAACTTGATACGTGATATTCGTGACAGGTTTTAAAATTTTATAATTAATCGTTCTTAGTGTAACACCCTGATTTTTAGGATTTTCATAATTTTTGAGAATTTGGTAAAATTTTTAAAATTTGGTATTTGGTTGTGAAATTCAAATTGGAGTATGTAAATGGGCATATGGTGTAACACCCCTCGCCCGTATCCCTTGCCGGAACAGGGTTCGAGGTGTTACCCGACTTAAACTTAGCCAATCATACAAAAACCGTGCCGAAAAATTTTAGTCAATTTAAAACTTTTCTTTTCATATGTAATCTGTCCCATATATGGGCTTACGAGGCCCAAAACATCACTAGCCAACATAGGCCAATTCACATGGCCAAAACACTTTATCAATACAAGCCAACACCTTTGGCTAAATTATAATATCACATACTCAACATTAAAACTCTATACATGCCATAGACTCGAAATACTAGGATTTACTTACACCAACAGCGTGAGCTCGACAATGTAATAATATCTTTGGCGAACTCCAACCCGAGCAGGTAACTGGAGTCAACAATCTATAAAACAAAGGAATGTAACAGCGGAGTAAGCTTTTATAAGCTTAGTAAGTTTTAAGCAATGCAAACAAATAAACGCAGTTATACTTCGATTATTTAATTTCTCAAGAGGCTATATTCTAGGTATATTGCCATCTGGCCGAATATACACAAGCACATAATGCACGTCCAGCATTCTTATCACACTTAATCTGAATTCATATAACATAATTAAATCAAATACTTTCACATACTTTCACCCCTGACCAGGTGTATCATGATCATAGATATAGTTATAACATTTATTCACAAATGTATCACATCACACTTATGATTCAATTCAAATCAAACTCACATATGAGTACATAATGTCTTAACGTATTGAATGTATTCATTTGTCAATCTAACACGAGGTACCTTAACCTTAGACTTTTATTCATTCACCGGCATTTTGCCTACTAGGCTCGAGGCTCGATATCATGTCACCGGCATTATAGCCTGCTAGGCTCAAAGGCCCGAATAGTATCTCACCGGCATAATAGCCTGCTAGGCTCAAGGCCTGAATATAATACTAGTACTAGGCCTGCGGGATTTAACCCGGATATAATACCAGCACGAAGCCTGCGGGATTTAACCCGGATATAATACCAGCACGAAGCCTGCGGGATTTAACCCAGATATAATACCAGCACGAAGCCTGCGGTATTTAACCCGGATATATTACCAGCACGAAGCCTGCAGGATTTACCCCGGATATAATACCAGCACGAAGCCTGTGGGTCTTTAAGCCCGGATACACATCAAATATCATGCATTTTTAATCATATATTAACACATCTCAAACACTTTTCTTTCATCTCATTTTCACACTTAGCATTTGATAGCTTATGCATAACATTTCACTCACATTCATTTCAAACTTATCAATCGATTATAAAAGAACATTGCATATTTACCAACATGTTATACTTACCATTAGGCCATATAAGCATGATATAATACACTATCATTTCATCTTTAACATTCGACTAAATCCCTATCTTACAAGGAACACCGAACTCACATAACATTTCATTTCACCGGTATTATAGCCTGCTAGGCTCAAAGCCCGATATCATTTCACCGGCATTATAGCCTGCTAGGCCCCAAGCCCGAATATCATATTTTGATAGACAATTCACCTGTTCTTTCCCATTTTCATAACTTACACTTCAATCATGTATAACTGAAACACACATCTATGAACAAAGATTTTCATCCTTTCAACCACATAGGGTTTAATTTCCACATTGGAACACATATCTTAGTACATCATTTGATAGTATCAAATTCGACTAGATATGCTAGTCACATACGGCTCATAACTTTAATTTAATATTCATTCAACACAAAGTATGTATATTTTCACTGAAGCATCATCTCAATACAATACATCTTGCTCACTGATTTGCACACAACTATTCAAATTAGCAATTATAAGATGGTTCCGCACATAGCTCATCCTTATCGATAATTTACGATGATTTTATCCTTACTCACATATATGACATAGGCATTTTTACCTATGCTCCTCAATTCACATTCATGATTCAATTCCAATCGATTTAACATGCATAAGTACATATCGCATACCTGACCAACTTAATGTATTGAACGAAATCGATTGTCGATTTAACACAAGGTCTCATAGTTGAACATAAACATGAAACCATTTCTTATATGTTCGATTCACATCAATCATCAAATTCATTTAATTCACATGTACTTAATTAGGTTGTTCGTACCTGAATAATTTACTTTACGGAACGAAACCACATATAGTATTAGCCCATAGTTTTATAGCACCACACTTTTAATAGTTTACTGACAATATGCCTGCTAGGTAATAACCAGATTTCATCACCGGCCATAAGCCTGCTAGACCTTTAAGTCCGATGTCATTTCACCGGCATTACGCCTGCTAAGTTTGAAACCCGAATATATATTATAATGCATAACTTATATCATCGATCACTAACAGTTACCTCATCGAAGTTCACATTTAATCACTTTAGTACCAAGCCACATTCGGCTACCACAAAGGACTAATAATAATAATTTTATACACATCATGGTTTCCTTTAGATATTTAATAATCATAAATCGTGATATCTCTATCAGCACGTATACGGCATAGTTTATTCATTGTAACACTCATTTAGTGCATCAAATTTCCAAATCCAATTCAGCTTAAGCATAATAGCCATAATCGGCTTATAGCCTTAAATCATTACATATTCGGCATATTAACTAAATAAAATTTACATTCTCTTTGCCATATTAATTTAACTCTTAGGCATATAAAAAGGAATCAAGCTTAAACACTTAAGAACTTAACTCGAATGTTGTCGAACGATTACAACGGCTATTCGATTACTTTCTCTTTTCCCTTATCCGAATTTGCCCCTTTATGCTCTTGAGCTTAAATTCAACAATTTTAAACTTAGTCATTATTCGACTATTCAAGCATCACTTTCAGAATATATATATATTTGACTTTCACACATACAGATCATAGTAAGCTTATAAGAAATCAATAAGCAACTCATTAACAAATTTTTGTCAATATTTACCACATAATCATAATTTCACTGTAAGTTGTCTTCCTGAGCAACAGTCACTAAATCATTTATAACTGGAGCTAAGAAACTCCAAATCAATTTCTGTTAATTTTACTTTAAAATAGACTCATATATATTCTATCCATAAAATTTTCAGAATTTTTGGTTTGGCCAATCAATACCATATTTTTCTTAAAGTTTCCCCTGTTTCACTGTTTGACTAATCTGACCACTCTTCACTATGAATCGAATTTCTCATTGTACAGAATTCAAAATATGTTCCCGTTTATTTCATTTGAAACTAGACTCATTAAGAAGTCTAAGCATCTAAACTTCATCTTATAACCATTTTTGTACAATTTATAATTATTTTATAAAAACAGAATAGAGGATCTAGAAGTCATTTTGACCCTGTTCCACATCACTTCAAATATCTCATTATCAGAAATTCTTTTGCTTACACAGTTTCTTTTATAAGAAACTAGACTCATTAATATTTAATTACATAATTTATTATTCTTCTAACTCATCTCCCACAATTTATGGTGATTTTCCAAAATCACGTTACTGCTGCTGTCCTAAGCAGATCTATTACCAAATCACTTTTTTTTTACACATACCTTGCATGCATGTTATTTAACATGCATATCACAAATCAATCATCACATACCTATAAATTCTCTTAAGCATAATCTACATTTCATCATTTTAAAGCACAAACATTACTCAATACTGTCAAAGTTCACATTCGGCCATAATACACACAACATGTTAGCCGATATTTCCCCTTAGCATCTAATGCACATGCATGCTCATCCAACTCATATTTTTCATTGACAACCTCCTTAACTTCAATTTATTCACATCTTTAATCATGCTACATTTGACCATTAGTTAACAACAATTCATGTATCCTTTTTATTAAACACTCAAAATCAACCATCTTCATACCTCATCACCAAAGACATCAAAATACCAACCAAGAATGTAACATTCATGGCCGAATATCATCTCCATCAAATAACAAAATTTGAACCATGGCTAGGTAGATTTCAAACTTACAACTTAAAATATACATGAATCTCAAAGAATAATATCAAACATACCTCAATCTAGTTACATGCATGGCCAAACTTCTTAGAAACTTTTCCCTTAGGCACCGAATATTCAAGAGCTTCTTAATCAACTTAAAGGTGACCAAATGCCTTAACTTCAATTTCTTCTTTTTCTTTCTTTAGGTACGGCAATGGAAGAAGAAAAGACGAGCCAACTTTTTTTTTATCACCCTTTTCTTTTAATAAAAATTCATATTTCATAATATTAATCCATTAAACATTTAATTCTTTAATATAAAAGACATGAAATGCCGATCACCCACTAACTATTATAATTCTAAAATGCATATATTATCTATTTCCCATCACTTTGGCCGGCCACTACATTAAAAGTGGTCCATTTGACATGCAAGTCCCCCATGTCAATAATTCATGCATTAATAGGCCACTTCAAAATTCACCTATCACATTTTCAAATCTTATCACATGAGTCCTTCCTTATAAATTAATACATAATCAATAAATTCAAGGCACGAAATATTCACACATACAAATTCCACATACAATAAGTACAGAATATAACATCTAATTATTTTTGTGACTTAATTTTGTGGTCTCGAAACCACTTTTCGACTAGGATCAAATTAGGGCTGTCACATATGGAGGGCCCATGTGTTGGCCAAAACACTGGTGGAGTATTTGAATTTTGGACTTAAGGAGTTAGGGGCATTGGTTAGGTGGCCTTATTAAAAGATGTAGGTAAAATGTAACACAAGAGAGCCCCTGGCAAAGTAACTAAGTGACGCCACTAAAGAGCTAAAAAGGTGGCGTGTAAGTGGTTGGGGGAAACCAAGGTTCGATCCACTAAGCTGGCAATTGTGTTGTTATTTGTATGTCTTGGGCATGCAGGAGTTGGAAGTCGAATAGAACTCTGTTAGAGAGAGTTTGAATCAGTCAAATGCATGGATTAAGGAGTGATAAGGGGAGAGATTTTAGGGATTTGAAGGGAGGCTTAGAGTTAGCCGAATAGTGGGAGTTAGGAAGGAGAAATCGGCTTAGGGGTTCTAGGGTGGGTATTTCGGCATTAGGGGCTTAGGTTGTGCTATTTCCTTTGTTTAAACATCAGAGAGTGATTCTTTTTCTCCCCTTTTTCTTCTCTAGCCAAAATTACCACTCTTTCCATCCATTTTTCTTTCTTTTCTTTTCCAAAACCAATCTACTATTCCCTTTTCTTCTCTTCACCCTTGTTGAATAGCCACAAGAGCCGAAACCTGTGAATATTGATTGTGCCGATTTCTTTTAGACCAGCAGCCTTCTTTCCTCTTCATTGTGGTGACCGATTCCTTCAAACTCTAAAATTCCCCGACGGTAACACTAATACAAGCCACCACACCATTTCTTTTCCTTGGTCCTAAAAGTCGAAATACCTTAGTTCTAGGGGCATAGTTGAATCTATAGACCTCTAGGATTCGAAGGCTGCTAGGTGGTTGAAGGCTAAGTTTACTTTGGATCTAAGCAGCGCAGAAGGGAAGATTATGGTAAGTACTCGTTTTCCAAATCGATTCAGTGGTATAAATATTGAGAAAAGCCGAAACCCCTATGGTTTAGAGAGGTTGTCGTTTTGAGGCATAGACCTTATGGGGCATTTTCTTTTGACTTGTATGGTTTATGTAGTGAAATAGATAACTTTGGAGGAGCAGCAAGGCTTGGATTATCAGTTTTGGATAAGCTTGAATCGAATCGTCAGACCCTGTGAAGGTAAGGGATCTATGGCTATTAGGGATTCTTTAGCCGAATATGGTAAGGTGGACTTTGGGTTTGATTGCTTGAACTGTAAACTAAGAATGGTGGTGATTAATTGTAGGTTGTCGTGGAAGACTTTGTTAGCAAACGTCACGAAACAGGTGTGTAACAACCCTCGTAGTAGCTTAGGTTAATATTCGCTGAAAAGCCGAATGCTAAAATTCTGGCATTTCGGGAACTTGAGATTTTGCATGTGGTTTTAGATGCGATAGATATGATATGGTCAGTGGTTGGATCAATGGAATAGGTAAGAGCGCAATTTTGTACACGATGGTAAGTTGGGCCTCAGTGGGCTGGAATTGGGCTCAATTGCCTTTCGGGCCCATTTGGGTAAAATTGATAGAAAATGGAATTTGGAGAAGTTGCATGTCAACACGGTTAGTACTGTTGTAAAATTTGGATTATGTGGGCTTAATAGGTTAAATCGGCATTCGTAGGGCCCAATAGGTGTTTTGGGCCCTAAAGCCCGAATTTGATAAAGTGCGTTGAAATCATTGTTTAAATACTTAGAAATATTGATAATTGTTAATGAACGTGGAAAACCCATAATATTTGGTAAATTTACAAAAGTTCCCTTAAAATATGAAAAATGACTGTTTTGGCCTTACGAAAAGATGACCATTATACCCCTAGAGTTTAATTATGAATATGATGCATGAGATTTTGATATACATGATATGCACATGATATGTTATGAGATGCACATGATATACTCATTATATGCATGGGTTAGGTTTGATATAAATGGAAGAAGTGCAAAAAGGGCTTTGCCCCAGTTTACCGAAAAGGGCTTTGCCCCAGTTAATCAAAAAGGGCTTTGCCCTAGTTATTAAAAGAGGCTAGGCCTCCAGTTACATGATAAAGCAGCTATGCAACCAGTGGAGAGTTTGGTTGGGTGGGTTGAGTTATTCCCCACATTGAGAGCTTGGTTGGTACGGGTGGAGAGTAGCAGATGGTGGGTTGAGTAGTCTCCCCAAATGGGCTTGCATACATTCATTGATATTACATGTGATATAGAAATGGGCCTATAGGCCATACCGCTTACAGTAAAGGCTTCGGCCCAGAGATATGATTTATGATAAGGCTACGGCCTAGTAACCGTTAAACGAAAGGCTTCGGCCCAGTATGCTGATATTGGATGGGCTTCGAAAGGGGCTTGTTGCACACTGAGTTCCCAACCTCACCCTCTTTTCCTTAACCTTGCAGGTGAGCCTTGATGAGGAGACTTGGAGCCAGAGGGGATTCAGAGTGGCCATGGTGATCGCTTTTGAACTTTGCAAATCAGTAACCAGTTTTTATTTTAGTTTATCTTAACTGTTAATATTATTTGTTTTTGGGTTGTAATAAGGCCATTTTAACTATTTTCTGGAATTATTTTATTCTTCTTAATAACTCTAAATTTTTCTGTTAATAATTCAAAATGGGCTAGACTTAGGGCACGTTTTAGAAATGATACTCGTTTTCAAAATAACGCAGCGATACAATTAATTGGTTTATCAAAAATACCTACTTAAATGAATTTCAACTCATTTATCAAAGTGTGGTAATGGTTGTGGGCATGTCTAGGATTGGATCCATTCAAGAGCTTGGTACTTAAGCAGCCTTCATGGCTCACCTCCTCTGTATTGGATACCTACATGGTGCACAACTTCGATTTGCTTTGATCATATAGCAAAGACTGTCTTTTAAAACACTAGGAAGGACGTTGACAGAGGCTTGGGTTTTTCTTAAAAACTTCAATGTGACACGTCGGATCCGGCCATAACGTCTGGGACGAGTTTGGGGTGTTACATTTAGTGGTATCAGAGCGAGGTTGCAACAACTCGACTGTGGGTTTCTAAACGGGTTTAAAATCAAGAATTTCAAAACAAGGGTATTTTAAATCAATTTTTAAAGAATTTCTATTTGTTATGACCAAATACATGTTTTTGTTTTAAATAGTTTGGAGAAAGAAGTGGCACACTGAATCCCCGGCACCAAGTCTGTAAGTATACTTTCTTTTACACCGTGTGATATTGATATGATGCTATGGATAGAACTAAGACCCTACCATGATACTTTAGATAGGGTAGAGCTGTAAAATAGTAAGATTGAGACTGTAGCTAGGCTACGACGTTGCGAGAACAATCCCTGAACTACTATATTTCCATAAAACATCTTGTAATAAAAAATTGAAATATTAAACTAATGTCATAAAATTCGTAATCAGATAATTCGATATGAGTACAAGGGGAACTCGTGGACGAGGCCGCAGACGTGGTCACGGAAGGGTACAAGCTGAATCTTCATCCTCAAGACATAGGCTAGCTGAGGAGGCATTTGTGCCACAAGCAACTGAGACTGGGTTACATGATCGGGCTGCGGGGGACGATGCTTTGTCCCAAGCGATGTTAAGGGTTTTAAAAAGGGTTGCTGGAGCTAGCACCGGGACAGTGAATAGGGGATCCATCTCTGAGCGACTCCGGGCTAATGGAGCAGACGTTTTTAGGGGCGTATTTAGAGTAGCCCCAAACGTGGCTGAATATTGGCTAGAGGCAACAGAGCATATTATGAACGACCTAGATTGCTCTGTGGAGCAAAAGCTGAAGGGGGCCGTGTCGTTGCTACGAGATGAGGCATACCGATGGTGGATCACTGTAAGGGAGAGCACCCCGATCGAATGAGTAACTTGGGAGCTGTTCATGATTGCTTTTAAGGGGAGGTATGTTGGAGCTAGTTATGTGGATGCCCATCGAAAAGAATTTTTGAATCTGGTTCAGTGTAATAAGACTGTTGCGGAGTATGAGGCAGAATTCTTGAGGCTGAGTCGATATGATAGTGGGATAGTTACGACCGAATTTGAGCGCAGTGTTCGATTGGAGGATGGCCTCCGCGATGAACTTAGGGTGCTGATAGCTCCACAGAGCGAACGTGATTTCGCTGAGTTGGTAGAGAAGGCTAAGATAGCGAGGAAGTAAAATGAACTGAACGGCAGAATCGTGAGAGGGATCGACCCAGATTTAGGAGGGATTCTGGACCCTTGGGTGCTGCAAATAGAAATGCTAAAAGAGCTAGAATGGAGGAACCAGTTCGAGCAGTTCCGGTGAATACCTTTAGACCGCGGTCTTGCAGGGACTGTGGCAGAGTGCATATGGGGGAGTGCTAGAAACGAACTGGAGCATGTTTTCGATGTGGGTTAAAGGAACATAAGTTCAGAGTGTGTCCTCAGAGAGCAGCTCAAGATCAAGTTGCAGAGCAAAGAGGTATCCAACCGCTGCGAGGAGGACCACCACCACAGAGAGGCCGTGGGCAAAGTAGAGGTGGTAATGGTAATGGACGTGGGGCACCTGGCAGGGGTACTGGACATGCGGAAGCTCGACAGGCGATGTTGGTTTATGCTGCACGGCATCGTGAGGAGGGTGATGCTTCTGATGTTATAATCGGTACGTTCTTCATTCATAGCACGCCTTACACTGCTTTAATTGATGTTGGTTCCACTCATTCGTATGTTGCCTATAGTGTATCTGGGGCGTTGGGTAAGCTTCCTGAGGAGACTGTGAGTGGGGTATCAGTGATAAGTCCTTTAGGACATTCGGTTAAAGCAGATAAACTCTTTAGGGAGGTGCCTTTAGAGACACAAAATAAGATATTTGTAGGAGATTTGATGGAGTTGCCATTTGGGGAATTTGATCTTATTTTGGGAATGGATTGGCTAACTAAGCATAGGGCGACGTTGGATTGTGCTGTTAAGAGGATGATGTTAAGAACTATCGAGGATGAGGAGATAATAGTCATAGGGGAGCGAAGGAACTATTTGTTCAATGTTGTCTCACCTTTAAGGGCTGAGAGGTTGATTCGGAAAGGTTGAGAGGCGTTTTTAGCATTTGTGAGTCAAGCTAAACTTGAGGGGATGACTGTGGAGTCGGTTAGGACCATCAAACAATTTCAAGATGTATTTCTGGAGGAACTTCCTAGACTACCTCCGAACAGAAAAGTCGAGTTCAGAATCGACTTATTACCTGGAACAGCTCTAGTATCCATTGCACCTTTTCGGATGGCACCAAAGGAATTGGTGGAACTGAAAGCTTAGATTCAAGAACTATTGGATAGAGGGTTTATAAGACCAAGTGTTTCTTCGTAGGGCGCACCAGTACTGTTCGTAAAGAAGAAAGATGGGACCATGCGGATGTGTATTGATTATCTGCAGTTGAACAAACTGATGATCAGGAACAAGTATCCGTTGCCAAGAATCAGCGATCTGGTCGACCAACTGAGAGGAGCTTCAGTATTTTCTAAGATTGACCTTTGTTCAGGATATCATCAGTTGAGAGTCAAAGAAGAGGATATTCATAAGACGGCATTCAGAACTCGAAATGGTCATTAGAAGTTTCTGGTTATTCCCTTTGGTTTAATAATGCACTGCCAGTATTCATGGATTTGATGAATCGGGTATTTCAGCCGTACTTGGATCAGTTCGTAGTCGTTTTTATCGATGATATCTTAGTGTACTCGGAAACAGAAGAGAAGCATGATGAACATCTTCGTATTGTACTGTAAGTGCTAAGGGAAAAGTAACTCTATGCAAAGTTCAGTAAGTGCGAGTTTTGGTTGAATGAAGTAACTTTCTTGGGGCATGTTGTGTCTGCTGAGGGGATCAAAGTAGACCCTCGGAAGATTGAGGCAATTCTGGTGCGGAAGCCACCGAGGTCAGTAACGAAAATCTGGAGTTTTCTGGGGTTGGCAAGTTATTATCGAAAATTTGTAGAAGGATTTTCTGTGTTGGCAGCACCGTTAATGAAACTTATAAGGAAGGGAGCACCGTTTGTTTGGGCAAATAAGTAGCAAAAGGCTTTTGAAAAGTTAAAGAAGGTTTTGACTGAGGCACCAGTATTGATTCAGCCAAAGTCTGGGCTGTGTGTTGATGCAAGAGGGTAAAGTGGTCGCTTATGCTTCACGACAGCTTAAGCTTCATGAGGTAAACTATCCTACTTATGACTTAGAGTTGGCAGCAGAGATCTTTGCGCTTAAGATATGGAGGCACTACTTGTATGGGGAGAGATGCATTATCTATACGGACCATAAGAGTCTTAAGTACTTGCTGACTCAAAAGGAGCTGAATCTTAGACAGCGAAGGTAGATAGAGTTGTTAAAAGACTATGACTGTTCGATTGAGTACCATCCTGGTAAGGCAAATGTCGTGGCTGATGCGCTGAGCCGAATGACTGTGGCAGAATTGAGGGCAATGTTTGGTCGTTTAAGCTTGTTTGACGATGGAAGCTTATTGGCAGAATTACAAGTGAGACCGACTTGGTTGGAGCAGATTAAGAAGCAACAGTTGGTGGATGGGTCGTTGGTTTCTCGGTTTCAACAAGTTGAGAAGGGGGAAAATCCAGACTTTGGATTAAATGGTGATAGGATTCTTTATTTCCGGGAAAAATTTGTATGCCAAAGAACTCTGATTTGAGATTGATGATTTTAAGGAAGGCACATGGTGGACCTTGTACTATGTATCCAGGAGGGAGTAAGATGTATCGAGACCCTCGAGAGCTATATTGGTGGCCTGGGCTTAAGCAAGAAGTGGCTGAATTTATGGGAAAATATTTGACGTGTCAACAAGTAAAGGCCGAGCATCAACTGCCTTCAGGATTGTTACAGCCGGTGAAGATACCAATTTGGAAATGGGAAAGGGTGACCACGGATTTTGTGAGTGGTCTACCATTGACACCTTCCAATAAGGACTCAGTTTGGGTGATAGTGGATTGGCTGATGAAATCTGCCCATTTCATACCTGTCCGAGTCGATTACTTACTTTAGAGGTTGGCCAAGTTGTATGTGGCAGAGATAGTGCGGTTTCATGGGGTGCCAGTATCGATAATTTCTGACCGAGACCCAAGGTTTACATCTCAGTTTTGGCAGAAGTTGCATGAGGCGTTGGGAACGCGATTGGATTTTAATACGACTTTTCACCCTCAGTCGAAAGGGCAGTTAGAGAGAGTCATTCAGATTCTAGAAGACATGTGGAGAGGTTGTATTATTGATTTTAGGGGCAGTTGGGAGGATTACTTGCCATTGGCAGAGTTCGCGTATAACAACAGTTACCAAACAAGTATTCAGATGGCTCCTTACGAGGCACTGTATGGGCGAAGGTGCCGTTCGCCTACTTGTTGGACAGAGTTGGGGGAAAGGCAAGTACTTGGACCGGAGCTAGTAGCGGATACTGAAGACAAAGTTAAGGTGATCAGGAATCGGTTAAAGGAGGCAGCGGATCGACAAAAGTCTTATGCTGATCTGAAGCGTAAGGATATTGAGTATGCTTAGGGGACATGGTCTTTTTGAAGGTTTTACTGTGGAAGAAGATTTTGAGGTTTGGTAAGAAGGGCAAGTTGAGTCCACGGTTCATTGGGCCTTATCGGATCCTTAAGCGAATAAGGACGGTGGCTTATCAGCTAGAGTTACCTCTAGAGCTGGATCGTATTCACGATGTTTTTCATGTCTCCATGCTAAGGCGATATCATTCTGACCCTACTCATATCGTGCCAGTCGCAGAAATTGAGGTACAATCGGATTTGACCTTCGAAAAAGAACCTGTGCAGATACTTGATCGTGACGTCAAGGTGTTCAGAAGAAAGTCAGTCCCATTGGTGGAGGTACTTTGAAGAAACCATGGCAAAGAAGAAGCTATTTAGGAGACAGAGGATGCGATGCGTCAACAATACCTTCAACTGTTTGGGTCAGGTAAAATTTTGAGGCCGAAATTTCTTTAAGGATGGTAGAGTTGTAACACCTTGATTTTTGGGATTTTCGTAATTTTCGAGAATTTGGTAAAATTTTTAAAATTTGGTATTTGGTTGTGAAATTCAAATTGGAGTATGTAAATGGGCCTATGGAGGGCCCATGTGTTGGCCAAAACACCGGTGGAGTATTTGAATTTTGGACTTAAGGAGTTAGGGGCATTGGTTAGGTGGCCTTATTAAAAGATGTGGGTAAAATGTAACACAAGAGAGCCCCTAGCAAAGTGGTTAACTGACACCGCTAAGGAGCTAAAAAGGTGGCGTGTAAGTGGTTGGGGGAAACCAAGGTTCTATCCACTAAGCTGGCAATTGTGTTGTTATTTTTATGTCTTGGGCATGCAGAACTTGGAAGTCGAATGGAACTCTGTACGAGAGAGTTTGAATCAGTCAAATGCATGGATTAAAGAGTGATAAGGGGAGAGATTTTAGGGATTTGAAGGGAGGCTTAGAGTTGGCCGAATAGTGGGAGTTAGGGAGGAGAAATAGGCTTAGGGGTTCTAGGGTGGGTATTTCGGCATTAGGGGCTTAGGTTGTGCCGTTTCCTTTGTTTAAACATCAGAGAGTGATTCTTTTTCTCCCCTTTTTCTTCTCTAGCCGAAATAACCACTCTTTCCATCCATCTTTCTTTCTTTTCTTTTGCAAAACCAATCTACTATTCCCTTTTCTTCTCTTCACCCTTGCTGAATAGCCACAAGAGCCGAAACCTGTGAAGATTGATTGTGCCGATTTCTTTTAGACCAGCGACCTTCTTTCCTTTTCATTGTGGTGACCGATTCCTTCAAACTCTAAAAGTCCCCGACGGCAACACTAATACAAGCCACCACACCATTTCTTTTCCTTGGTCCTAAAAGCCGAAATACCTTAGTTCTAGGGGCATAGTCGAACCTATGGACCTCTAGGATTCGAAGGCTGCTAGGTGGTTGAAGGCTAAGTTTACTTTGGATCTAAGCAGTGCAGAAAGGAAGATTGTGATAAGTACTCGTTTTCCAAATCGATTCAATGGTATAAATATTGAGAAAAGCTTAAACCCCTATGTTTTAGGAAGGTTGTCGTTTTGAGGCATAGGCTTTATGGGGCCTTTTCTTTTGATTTGTATGGTTTGTAGTGAAATAGATAACTTTGGAGGAGCAGCAAGGCTTGGAGTATCAGTTTTGGATAAGCTTGAATTGAATCATCGGACCCTGTGAAGGTAAGGGATCTATGGCTATTAGGGATTCTTTAGCCGAATATGGTAAGGTGGACTTTGGGTTTGATTGCTTGAACTGTAAACTAAGAATGGTGGTGATTAATTGTAGGTTGTCGTGGAAGACTTTGTTAGCAAACGTCACGAAACAGGTGTGTAACAACCCTTGTAGTAGCTTAGGCTAATATTCGCTGAAAAGCCGAAATGCTAAAATTCTAGCATTTCGAGAACTTGAGATTTTGCATGTAGTTTTAGATGCGATAGATACGATGTGGTCGGTGGTTGAATCAATGGAACAGGTAAGAGCGCAATTTTGTGCACGATGGTAAGTTGGGCCTTAGTGGGCTGGAATTGGGCTCAATGGGCTTTCGGGCCCATTTGGGTAAAATTGATAGAAAATGGAATTTGGAGAAGTTGCATGTCAACACGGTTAGTACTGTTGTAAAATTTGGATTATGTGGGCTTAATGGGTTAAATCGGCATTCGTAGGGCCCATTAGGGGTTTTGGGCCCAAATGCCCGAATTTGATAAAGTGCGTTAAAATCATTGTTTAAACACTTGGAAGTATTGAGAATTGTTAATGAACGTGGAAAACCCATAATATTTGGTAAATTTACAAAAGTTCCCTTAAAATATAAAAAATGACTATTTTGGCCCTATGGAAAGATGACCATTTTACCCCTTGGGTTTAATTATGAATATGATGCATGAGATTTTGATCTACATGATATGACATGATATGCACATGATATGTTATGATATGCACATGATATACTCATTATTTGCATGGGTTGGGTTTGATATAAATGGAAGAAGTGCAAAAAGGGCTTTGCCCCAGTTTACCGAAAAGGTTTTGCCCCAGTTAATCAAAAAGGGTTTTGCCCCAGTTATCAAAAGAGGCTAGGCCTCCAATTACATGATAAAGCAACTATGCTGCCAGTAGAGAGTTTGGTTGGATGGGTTGAGTTATTCCCCACATGGAGAGCTTGGTTTGTACGAGTGGAGAGTAGCGGATGGTGGGTTAAGTAGTCTCCCCAAATGGGCTTGCATATATTCATTGATATTACATGTGATATTGAAATGGGCCTATGGGCCATACCGCTTACAGTAAAGGCTTCGGCCCAATGATATGATTTATGATAAGGCTTCGGCCCAGTAACCGTTGAACGAAAGGCTTCGGCCCAGTATACTGATATTGGATTGGCTCCGAAAAGGGCTTGTTGCACACTGAGTTCCCAAACTCACCCCCTTTTCCCTAACCTTGCAGGTGAGCCTTGATGAGGAGACTTGGAGCCGGAGGGGAGTCAGAGTGGCCATGGTGATCGCTTTTGAACTTTGCAAATTAGTAACCGGTTTTTATTTTAGTTTATCTTAACTGTTAATATTATTTATTTTTAGGTTGTAATAAGGCCATTTTAACTATTTTCTGGAATTATTTTATTTTTCTTAATAACTCTAAATTTTTCTGTTAATAATTTAAAATGGGCTAGACTTAGGGCGCGTTTTTGAAATGATACTCGTTTTCAAAATAACGCAGCGATACAATTAATCGGTTTATCAAAAATACCTACTTAAATGAATTTCAACTCGTTTATCAAAGTGTGTCAATGGTTGTGGGCATGTCTAGGATTGGATCCATTCGAGAGCTTGGTACTTAAGCAGCCTTCATGGCTCACCTCCTCTGTATTGGATACCTACCTGGTGCACAACTTCCATTCACTTTGATCATATAGCAAAGACTATCTTTTAAAACACTAGGAAGGACGTTGAAAGAGGCTTGGGTTTTTCTTAAAAACCTCAATGTGAAACGTCGGATCCGGCCATAACGTCTGGCCCGGGTTTGGGGTGTTACACTTAGAACTAACTATTACCTAATGAAGGCAAGTGTACCTATCGAACAGTAGTATAACTTAAGCAAGACCGGATTGTGAAACCCAAAGGAATCAAAAGTACTAGTAATTACTTTCTTTTTATTATCTAACCTAAAAATTAAGGGATTTTTTATCTAGACTAATTAACTAAACTAAGGGTGCATAGAAAGAAAATTGGGAAAAAGCTTTTTGGGAAAACTCGATTGATTAAGACAATACCCAAGGAAAAATCCACCTAGACTTCACTTGTTATTTAACTCTGAATCAGACAATTTATTCATTTGACTTGATCTGTAGAAGTCCCTAAATTTATTATTATCTCTCTCAAGACTAATAACGTCTAACCCTAGGTTGATTAATTAAAAATCTCTTTCTAATTAATGTCGTAGTGTTGCATTAACTCGATCTATGGATCCCCTTATTAGGTTTCACCCTAATCCGCCAAAATCTTATCCCCTATCTCTAGGCGTGCAATCAAATCCGCTTAATCAAATCCTGGAATATTAAACAAGAAAAAATAACACATAATTAAGAACAAGTCAAATATTTATCATACAATTTAGATAATGTTAACAATATCCGTCTTAGGTTTCACTCCCCTTAGGTATTTAGGGGGTTTAGTTCATAATTATAAAAGAAAACATCTCAGAGGAATAATGAATACAAAACATAAAGAAAACCCAAAACCCCTGAATGAAAATTGAAGGGAGATCTTCAGTCTTGACGATGAATCTGGCTTCTGAATGGACCAATCGGCTTTCCTTGGGTAATTCCTTGTCTCCTACTCCCTTTCTGTTCTAAGTGCCTCTTCAGGTGTTTAAATAGGTTTTAGAATGCCTAATAGCCCTCAAAAGTGGCCTTTTCTGAGTAGGACTATACTTGGGCTCGACAGGGGCACGCCCGTGTGTGATTACCCCAGCCCGTGGTCAAGGCTGTTGAATAGGCACGGGCGTGTAGTCTACCCGTGTAAGTCGTGCTTCGATCTTGCCAAATGGACATGGCCGTGTCACACGCCCGTTTGAGGAAGTCCAGGCCATGTGGATTTCCCACGTGGGTCCATTTTCTCCATTTTCGGCCTGTTTCTCTCTCTTTTTATTCTCTTATACTCACCTAAGTATAAAACATGAAATTAAAGAATTAGGAGCATCGAATTCACCAAATCTAAGGAGAAATCGTCCATAAATGTGCTAAGCATGGGATAAAAATATGTATAAATTACGGTTTCTCAAATATTCCTTAACGGGAGAGAGTTGTAACAGCCAAATTTCGGTGAAATCGAAACAGTGGTCTTGGAACCAAAAATCTGACCCGAAAATAAAATTTATTTTTATTTCATTACATGGTCTATAATATGGTAGAAATGTCATGTGAAAATTTTGATAAGAAAATTTTACCGATTATGTGTTTAATTACGGGAAAGACCAAATCGCATAAAATGCAAAAGTTGAATTCTAGTAGTTAGAAGGATTAAATAGCTACGGATTCAAAACTTGAGGTCCTTATATGGTAATTAGACCATTAATGAAAAGTTAGTAGATATTTTTTGATGATTCATCCATGGAAAATTAGAAAAAGGCTAAGGACTAAATTGGAAATCAAGATTATTAAAATATGATAAATTATTAAATAGTAATAAAAATGATTTTTATCATCTTCTTCCCCAACCCTAGGAGAGAGAGAAGAAACTTTCTTGGCCAAATTGGGTAAGTTTTCTTGTCCCATTTTTTAGTAATTTTGATATTTTTGAAACCGGGATAGCTTAATCTATCTATTTGGGGGATCAATTTGAAAAGTTATAAAAGTATGAAATTTGGGTCATGGATGTATATGCTAAAAATTAGAAATTTAGGGTAGAAAATGAAAGATTGTTGATAGATAAACAACTTTTACAAAGTGATTTTTGATGAAAACATAATTTAGGGACTAAAATGTAAAGTTCTGAAAATTGATGAAAAATTCTAAATTTTTAAGAAAATATGTGCTATAAATTTCATTTGAAATTTCGGTTGGGCTTGAAATGGGGAGTAAATTGCATGATTTTCATTTTCTAAGCTTAGGGACGAAACGTGAATTTATGAAAAAGTTAGGAGCAAAATGGTAATTTTGCCTAGGATGTAAATTGAGTTCACTTGAATATGAAATGTGATAAATTAATGTAAAATTTACTCGTATAGATCCGGATAGACCAAATTTGGAGCTAGAAAAAGGAAAGAGGAAAATGTCGGATTTGTAGATTTTGTAACTAAATAATGTATATTTATATGCTTGAATTAAATATTTTGTTTGTGAATTGGATAAATATCCTGTATATATATGGCATTGAAAATATATCTGACAAAACCTGATCAACGATAGTGCCCAAAAAATTATAAATGATAAAAATGTTACTTTTATGCTTGAAATGAAAGTGGAATGTGTTTATTTGAATTATATGAATATTATGTATTTATGAAATAATCACATGCCCAATAATGCTTGAAAAATGTTTAATTCCTGGTTGAATAAATGGAAAAGCGATGGATATGTGATTTCCCGAATTGAATGAGGTTCTGCATTTGTTGATGACAGGATTTAGCTCAGACGAGTAATCCTATTTACCTCATTACAGAAAGGATTTAGCCCGGACGGGTAATCTTGATATAAGTCCTCTCGAGCATACGTTATGGATTGGATTTAGCCCGGACGGGTAATCCAGATTAAGCTTCTTAGAGCATATGTCATAAAAAGGATTTATCTTGGACTGGTAATCTTGTTGTATACATGTCTGGCTCGATAGTGGACTCTCTGAAATAGTACCTTATGGGTACCATTGAATATGAATTGATGGATCCTGATTTGTACACCATGAGTGTACTTTCTGTCTATCCATCGATATTTCAAATAAATTCAACGGATGACAATTCCAGACATGAGAATATATGAATAATAAAATGAGTTATTACATGTATTCATCTGAAATACAAGAAAACGATGATACACGACAAGTGATATGTGAAAGTATAAGATGATGATATTTGTACATGGAAATTATTTGATGGAAAGTATCAATTGGAGCTACCTTCAGAGTTGGATAAGATTTATGACATGTTCCACGTCTCTATGTTGAGGCGCTATCGTTCTAATCCTACTCATACTGTTCCTATTGAGGATATTGAGGTGAGGCCAAACTTGACCTTTGAGGAGGAGCTAGTTCAGATTCTTGATCGTGACATTAAGGTTCTGCGAAGGAAGTGTATCCCTCTGGTGAAGGTTTTGTGGCATAATCATAGTACTGAGGAGGCGACGTGGGAGCCAGAGGATGCGATACATTAGCAGTATCCTCATCTGTTTTGATCAGGTAAATTTCGAGGACGAAATTTTCTTTTAGGGGGTAGATTTGTAACACCCCAAAATTTTAATCTTTGATTTCGTGTATGTGTGACACATAAGTTTGTATTTGCTTCAATGGTTAAGTATTCTGGGTGTATGTGTGTGAGGTCCCAAGTTGAAGCCTTACTTGGTTAAATTTTGGTATTTTTATAAATAAAGCCTTAACCTTGTGCAAAGGGCTTGAGTTTAATTGTTGGTAAGATTATATCAGATTGAGCCTGCTGGTCTGGTGCTTAAGTAGAGTGTTGGAGTGTTGGAGGTCCTGTGTTCAACTCTCTGTGATGGCGTGGAGATAGTATTTTTGCTCCAATTTCAGCTAAGAGTTGTGTTGAGGTAAAATTCTGAGTAGTTGTGTTTTAGTGGGTTAATAGGAGTGATTTTAGGAGATAATTGGGGAGAGGTTATCAGAAAATAATCTGATTATCTTTTTGTTGCAAAATAAAATAATAAATAATAAATAAAATAATAGAGTTTCGCTTTTCTCTCTAATTCCCCAAACTTTTTCTAACGTTTTCTTCTTCTTCTTTTTTTCTCTCCTCTGCTGATTCTTTTCCCTTCCGATTCTTTCTTTTTTTCCAATTGATTTTATTGTTTATCTTTGGTTGCGTGTGTTCGATAAGTAACAGTTTTGTCTATTGTTAATCGTTCTTGGTTAATCGTTCTTGGTTAATCTCTAAAAAGGGGATTTGTTTTTGGTGTTTAGAAGTTAATCAATGGGCTGTTGGTTTTGAATCGACGCTGTTATTATGCGAAGTCATAGTTACTCAAGCGATGTAAGGGTTTTGTTAGGTTTTTAGTCGAGTTCCTTCCGAAATTGGTTGATTAAAAAGGAATTAAGTGATTAATCTTGAAATCAACATTTTGCACTAAAATAGTTTTGGACAGCAGCAGTAGTCTAACTTTGAAAAATCATAAAAAATTTTGGAAATTGAGTTAGAGGTTGAATAAATATGAAATTAAATTTCATTGAGTCTAGTTTTTCATAGAAGAAACAGTGTAAGCAATAGAATTGTAAATTATGAGATATAATAAATATTGTGAGACAACGTCAGAATGATTAAAGGTTCTCATGTTCTGATTTTGGAAAGTCATCAAAAATTTTAAAAAACTAATTAGGGGCTTAAATTTATATCTTTAAATCCTTAATGAGTCTATTTTCAAGAAAAATAAACGGAAACATCATTCAAATTCCGTACTAAGAGATAAATAATTTTTAGTAAGGAAAGGTTGAAACTATCAAACAGTAGAACATGGATAAATTTGAAGATTTTACTATACTTATTAGATAAACTATAAATTTTGAAAATTTTATGGTAGAAAGGTATTTGAGTCTAATTTCAAAAACATCGAAAAGATCTTAATTTGGAATTTTGTAACTCTAGATATAAATAATTTAGTAACAATGACTCAAGTAGACAGCTTTGAATGAGCATATAAGTAAATAGTGAAAACATATATGAATATTTAGGTAGCATGGGTTACTTTAAAAATGGATCACACGACCAATGCCACTTTGGGCCGAGTGGGCCACATGGGCGTGTGCGCCCACACGGGCAGATCACATGGGCGTGTGTGCCCATTTTTACCGAAATGTTTCTAAGGTTGCATTGGTCGTCCAAGTCGACTGTGAACCTACTGTAAGGTCGGTAAGCGCTACTTAGACCCCTAAATGTGTGAAATTGACTGAATGATATCTATACTAAGCATGTTAATATATGAACTGAATATATGTACTGAAATTGCATAATAGCATATCATCCATTGTATGTTGCATTGCGTTGGGTTAGGGGTTGTTATTCGGAGGAAGTGTACTGAAAGGCTGTAACCATAATTTACTAGCAACTCAGCTACAAACTACTGTTTTGTGCCGCATTCGATACTACTTGGAGTGTAGGATGGGTGGGTTGATTATATCCCCACATGGAGTGTAGGGTGGGATGGATATGGTGTGTAGAGGCTGGTCGGGTAGGATTTTGATACTCCATAACTGTTACCGCTACTGATACTGTGATGGACTAAGGCCCTACTACATTTTTTGACACTATACTGAGATGGGCTAAGGCCCAAACTGTCATTGATAATGAAAAGGGCTTAGACCAAGATTGTTCAAATGTGCATTGTGAATACTGATTGTTTGTTTGTTTCTGTGGGATTACACACTGAGTTTACGTAAACTCACCCTTTTTGTTTAATGTGCACAGGTAATCCCCAGACTTAGACAGATCGGTGCGACGGAGGACTCAGCGGTGACCATAGTAATTTTTGGACTTTATGGTTTTCAATTTACTATTTATAATTTAATTATTATTGATTATTTGGGTTGTAATTTAAGGACCCTCTGGGACTTTGGTTTTAAATTTGTGTTTTTATTTATTTATTTTACTTTATGGATTTATACCTGCTGGTCATAGGAAATTCGATCTTCAAAAAGTAAAAGTATTTTCTAAACGCATGATCACTTAGACTGTTTTATTAAAGCTTCCGCAATGAAGGATGTTTCAAAACAAATGTTTTAAATGAATAAAGACGACTTCCTAAGTTCTAACAAAGGTTTACTAAAGATAAAACATGAAATGTTTCGTCATAACAACGAAGTTTCAAAAATACTATCGTGTGACATTTCCAGGTACGGCCATAACGTCTAGGCCGGGTTTGGGGTGTTACATGCCCTAAGTGTAGTATTTTTTGTCTATGTACACTTATAATTTTTATGAATAGATTGGTAAATAAAACAATTCATGAATTCTATTAATATACTTTGTATAATGTCCTCATGTGGTTTTTATATGCAAAGCAAAATAAAAGTAAATAATGGCGCACTAGTTGTCTAAAGTTTAAACTAATACTAAGTAGTATTACGTGGTCGGATCATAATATGAAAAGGCAACTTATATCAGTAGATGAACCTAAACATGTCTTTAGTTTAATTGAAATGAGCAAATCGATTGAAAGATTAATATGTCATCTATCAAGTTTAATTAGGGAGATGTTTTGTCTTGGCGTCGGAGCAGATGACTCTCAAAAGATAGACACATAGATGCAACTAACTAGACTAACAGTACATCAAACTAGACTGAAAAAGAATAGATCCTCAATTCTTTTATAGGTTTATTCACTTATGACATTCAAAGTGGGGCATACCTTAATCCTAAGTGGATGACGGACCATGTATGTGTGACTCGTATACTTTGATGTAAGTAAAGGCCCGAGTTCAAATAGATAAGGAATTGAAAGCTGGTGCGTTGAGTATATGACTTCTGTAGTATGCAACCTCATTCATAACAGTGGAATTGATAGCTCTAGATATGGGTAAGTGATATCCTCTCGTTAGCATTACATGGTTGATGAAAAGTAAGTGTGACCACAAGTCATTTATCTTGTAACACTCACTACCCGACCTGTAACGCCCCACATTCTGAAAATTTGGCTTTTGTGATTGTTGAGCACGGAAATATCACTTGTTTTGTGTTGGTTGGCATGAATTATATATTAGTATAGGTGGTTATGTAATCTGAGGTGTGTTTGGAAGGTCCCAAGTTCGAGCCTTAGCTTGGGAAGAATTTTACTTTTTATTTAATTAAAGCCTGGCTTTTGGTTAATGGGCTTACAATAATTTATTGGTGAAAACTTAACAGAATGGGCTTGCTGGTCTAGTGGTTAACTGGCAAGGGTTTACGCTAGAGTTCTTGTGTTTGAATCCTAGCTTGGGCATTATTTTTGCCACTAAAGCCGTGATAGAATTAGGGGTGTACTAAAACACAAAAATGGTAAGGTTTATTAGTTTTTCTGAGTAGTTTCCCTAAAAGAACTCTCTCTGCCAAAATTCTCTTTTATTTTTCCCCTCTCCACGTTCTTTTTCTTTTCTTTTTGCCAAAATTTTCCTTGCCTTCCTTCAATTCATTTTGATTTTGTATTAACGGGTTTCTGCGATTCATTCACGTTCTCCTCATTGGTAAGTTTATATTTGTCGTTCGTAAGCATCGTTTTGATTAAGAGATTAAGGCAGAAATCCCTTTGGGTATTTAGGTACTGATTAGAGGGTTGTTCTTCGTTCTTGAACAGCGAGTTTAGCTTGGTATCCGTTGGTTTTCGTACGAGGTAAAAGATTTAATGATTTCTTGGGGGAATATCTCGTTTAGTTTCACTTGAAAATTGTTTAGGTGACTGAAATGGTTTTTGACATGGTCGAATATAGGTTCTGGAGTACTCGGGATTGCGTTAGGCTTAAATCAAAACCAGGTGTGTTCTTCAATCGATCCAAAATTACATTTCAGTGAAAGCCGAGAACACTACTGTCGACATCACACGGGCGTGTGGACTACCCGTGTAGAAGTCGTGTGACAAGACCAGCCATGTGGTTGACAAAGCAGCACGGACACGGCTTACACAGGAGTGTAAGGCTAGCGAGGCCATGCGCGAGGCACGGGCTTGACCAATTGGGCCGTATGAGCCACACGGGCATGTAGGATCTTGGGCCAGGCCAATCTGAGCTGTGTGAGCCACACGAGTGTGTGGGCCCACACGGCCAGGGCACATAGGAGTGTAAGCCCTATTTGTTTGAAATGTTCTGCAAGCTGCACAGGTCACCCAAGTCGACTGTGACCTGGTGGTAGGGTTGGTAAGCGTTACTTAGACCCCTATACTCTAATCTGATACTAAGACGTATGTAAAAGCATGATAATTAAAGCATGTGTATCTGTTCTAATTTGATGATGATGTTACGATTTGATATCTGCACATGAGCATGCCATACTATTTATGTTGCATTGCATTCGGTTGGGTTTGTTGTTGAAGAGAAGGAAGACCGAAAGGCTATTAGCCTGTCATCTGGCAGCTATGCTGTATAGATTCTAAGACATGCCGTACACGGTACCATTTGGTTTGTAGGGTTGGATGGGTTGATTTTATCCCCATACCTGGTGTGAAGGGCTGAGTGGGTCGATTTTATCCCCACATGGTGTGTTGGGTGGGACGGAGATGGTGTGCAGTGTTGGTGGGCGTTACTGTTCTGATTTATATACATATATGTCTGTATGGGCTAAGGCTCGAATGTATCTGATACAGCTCTGAATGGACTAAGGCCTACATCGATTTTTTTAAGAGCTCAGGCTCACTTATGACTGCTTGAGTGCTATCCATTTACATACATACTTTACTGTGGGGATGTATACACTGAATTTGTAAAAACTCACCCCTTATTTTAATTGTCTGTCAGGTAATCCCCAACAGTAGGTGAATCGGTGACCACTGCTACATACACACTGGTTTTTTTAAGGTTTTTAATGCTTTTATTAATTTAATTGCTATAGTTAGGAGTAATTATGTAATTTTTGGTTTTAGACTGTTTGGTTTAAGTTCGGAATTTTGAAATACTATTTATGGGTTTTGAACTGCAACTTTATTTGTTCTTAATCCTCCGCGAACTAAGAAATGTTTGCTGGAAAATTAATCTATATATGTTTCTCTGAGTTAAGTAAAAGGTGGTAACTAGAATAGTTTTTGGGTATACACGGTTTTAAAACATTTTCATGTGACTTTGCCAGATTCAGCCATAACGTCTAGACCGGGTTTGGGGTGTTATATTTAGTGGTATCAGAGCCAAGTTACAAAACTCAGATGTGGATTTGCGCTTCAAAATTGGGTTTTTAAGAAAATAATTTATAAAGCGATTTGAAATATTTTTGAGAACAAGTATGTGGTACACTGAGCCTTCAGCACTGATCTTGTAAGTTCTCCAAAATTTTGATATGTACTGTCTGAAAGCATGTTCATCCAGAAATGTTGTCTAAATCAGTCTGAAATACTGTGTGTGTTATGAGACTATTGTAGGTAGTACTTTTCTGAAACACTATAGGTAGTGTGGACTGAAATTGTAGTGAGATTGTTTCTCGTGGTAACTAACTCTGAAACTTTATTACTATATTGCATAAAATATCTGCTAATAATTATCGAAACTGTAAACTGTTTTAAATATAGATTAATTCGATAGTTACGATGAGTGCACGTGGTACTCATGGAAAGGGTACTAGAGGTTGAGGTAGAGGCCGTAGAGGGATTCAAGCTGAGTCATTCGTATCTGATAAGATCCCTAATCTGGACACTAGCGAGACGCATGTGTCACCCGTTACTAAGACTGGTGCTGAGTCTTATGACCGTGTAGCTGGGGACGACGCACTGTCTCAGGCCATGTTGCAAATTCTTGAGGGGGTCGCTGGGGTCAATTTTGGATCTGGAGGCCGTGGGTCAGTTATGAAATGAATCCGGTTGAATAGGGGCTGAGATATTCAGGGGTATCACTGGAGTTGCTCCGAGTGCGGCCAAGTACTGAATGGAGGCCACAGAGCGCATAGTGGATGATTTGGACTTTACTGATGAGCAGAAGCTCAAGAGGGCTGTGTCTTTGCTTTGCGACGAGGTATATCAGTGGTGGTTGACCGTTAATGAGGGCACTCAGCCTGAATGACTGACTTGGGATCTGTTTAAGACAACTTATCAGAGTAAGTATATGGGAGGCAGCTACACTGATGCTAGGCGACGTGAGTTTCTAAATATTACTCAGGGTGACCGTTCAGTGGCTGAGTACGAGGCTGAGTTCTTTAGATTGAGTCATTATGTGAGGGTCATGGTGGCGATCGAGTACGAGCACTGTGTCCGATTTGAGGATAGTCTCTATCTACGAGTTCTGATAGCTCTACAGAGGGAGCGAGATTTCTCAGCCTTGGTCGAGAAGGCTAAGATTGCCGATGAGGTGAAGCATTCTGAGCGTCAAAACCGTGAAGAAGGGAAGGTTAAGAGGGATACGAATACTGGGATGAGGCCTAAGAAAAAGGCCATGACTGATGGGCCCGTGAGAGCTAAGCCTACTATTATTGTTCCTGGTGGGGTGGCGATATGTCAGCTCTGTAATAGACGTCATCTAGGCGAGTGTTGGAGGGCTACTGGAGGTTGTTTGAGGTGTGATTCGACTGAGCATCGTGCTAAAGATTGTCCACTGAAAAGTAATCAGATGCAAGCTCCGGTGGTTGAGACTGCAGGGGTACAGCAACCACCTAAGGGTAGGGGACAGGTTAGGGGTAGTAACGGTATAGGTCAAGGTTAGAGAGCACCAGGCTGAGGTACTGGGCCGACTGAGGCGAGGTAGCCTGCACTTGTCTATACTGCATGTCCTCGTGAATATAGAAAAGCTCCAAACGTTATAACGAGTACGTTTCTAATCCTTATTGTTCCTTATGTTGCACTGATAAACATAGGCTCTACACATTCCTATGTTGCATGTTCCGTGTCCGAGACTCTGGGAATTCCGTGTTAGAGCACTTCTAGTAAGATTTCAGTGGTGAGTCCGTTGGGGCTGCCTATTAGGGTCAGTAAACTGTTTAGAAATGTTACGTTGGAAGTCCAAGGAACGGTATTCTTGGCTGATCTGATGGAACTTTCGTTTTGAGAGTTCAACTTAATTCTAGGCATGGACTGGTTGGTGAAGCATCGTATAAGTCTGGATTGTGCTGAAAAGAGGGTTGTTTTGAGGACCGGGGAGGATGTTGAGATAGTCGCAATTGGAGAACAACGAAATTATTTGAGTAATGTGATCTTTGTGTTGGTAGCGGAGAAGGTTGTGAGAAAGGGATGCTAGGCATACTTGGCCTACATCAGTCTTCCTAATTTTGTGGACTCTTCGATTAAGGGCATCCGTACTGTGGAGGACTTTTCAGATGTTTTTCTAAAGGAACTACCAGGATTGCCTCCGAGTCGTGAGGTAGAATTTGGGATTGAGTTGATTCCTGGTACAGCTCCGGTGTCTATCGCCCCTTATAGAATGGCACCAAAAGAGCTGCAAAACTGAAGGCTCAAATTCAAGAGTTGTTGAATCGTGGGTTTATTCGTCCCAGTGTGTCTCCATGGGGAGCACCTGTTCTGTTCATAAAGAAGAAGAATGGTATGATGAGGATGTGTATCGATTATTGTTAGTTGAATAAGTTGACTATTAAGAATAAATACCCACTTCCGAGGATAGACGATCTATTCGATCAGTTCAGAGGGGCTTCTGTGTTCTCCAAGATCGATCTACGATCAGGTTATCATCAGTTAAGGGTCTAAGAGCCCGATGTGCATAAGACGACATTTAGGACTCGTTATGGACGTTACAAGTTTCTAGTTATGCCCTTTGGGTTGACTAATGCACCAGCGACATTTATGGATCTGATGAACAATGTGTTTTAGCCCTACTTAGATCGATTCATTATGGTGTTTATAGACGACATTCTGGTGCTTTCTAAGACTGATGACAAACACGATGGGCATCTCAGGGTTGTTCTGCAGATCTTTCGTGAGAAACAGCTTTACGCAAAATTCTCTAAATGTGAATTTTGGCTTCAGGAGTTAACCTTTTTAGGACATGTGGTGTCTGTTGGGGGAATTCGTGTTGATCCTCGTAAGATTGAGGCTGTGTTGAATTAGAAACAGGCAAAAAATGTGTCGGAGATTTGTAATTTTCTAGGACTGGTAGGATATTACCGACGTTTTGTAGAAGGGTTCTCGTTGATCGCAGCACCGTTAACTAAGTTACTGCGAAAAGGAGTTCCTTTTGTTTAGACTGACTCACAGCTCAAGACAATTTTGACTTAGGCACCAGTTCTGATACAGCTTGAGCCTGGTAAGGATTTCGTGATTTACAGTGATGCGTCACAGGTGGCTTTGGTTGCGTCTTGATGCAAGACGGTAAGGTAGTTACCTATACCTCTCGACAGCTTAAGACTCACGAGGCAAATTATCTGATGCATAATTTGGAGTTGGTTGCAGTTGTCTTTGCATTAAAGATTTAGAGGCACTATCTGTAAGGTGAAAAGTGCATCATCTACACTGATCACAAGAGCCTCAAGTATCTCCTCACTCAGAAGGATTTAAACCTTAGGCAATGATCATGGGTTGAGCTGCTTAAGGATTACGACTACAGTATAGAGTATCACCTTAGAAAGGCCAATATGGTGGCCGATGCATTAAGCCATAGGGATGTGGCTGATTTGAGAGCATTGTTCGCTCAACTGAGTCTTTATGATGATGGGAGTCTTCTAGCAGAGCTACAAGTGAAGCTAACATGGATTGAGCATATCAAAGCTAGGCAGTTAGAGGATAAGACTCTCGAGATGTGATTTCGATAGGTTGAGAGTGGGACTACTACAGATTTTAGGCTGAATAATGATGGGGTATTGTACTTCTGTGGTAGAATCTGTGTTCCTAATGATGAGGATTTGAGGCTATCGATCTCGAGGGAAGCGCATAGTAGTCCGTACACTATGCATCCTGGTGGAAATAAGATGTATAAAGATCTCTGAGAATTGTACGGGTGGCTAAGGTTAAAGTGTGATGTGACCAATTTCATTGCCCACTGTCAGCAGGTTAAGGCTGAGCATCAGTTGCCTTCGGAGTTGCTACAGCCAGTTAAGATTCTGACGTGGAAATGGGAGCGAGTGACGTTGGATTTCGTTAATGGGTTCCCTCTAACACCCACTAAAAAGGATTCTGTTTGAGTCGTCATGGATCGATTGACCAAGTCTGCACACTTCATTCCTGTTAGGATAGACTTCTCTTTACAGAAGTTGGCTAAACTTTACATCTCAGAGATAGTAAGACTGTATGGGGTGAGATAGTAAGACTGTATGGGTTTCAGTGTCGATTATCTCCAATAGAGATCCTCGGTTTACTTCTCGATTTTGGCAGAAGCTTCATGAGACTTTGGGTTCGCGACTTAACTTCAGTATTACATTTCATCCTTAGACAGATAGTCAGTTAGAAAGGGTGATTCAGATACTGAAGGATATGTTGAGGGGCTGTGTTATGGATTTCCGAGGTAGTTGGAAAGATTACATGCCTTTGGCAGAGTTCGCTTACAATAACAGGTATCAGTCTAGCATTCAGATGGCATCTTATGAGGCACTTTATGGTCGTAAGTGTTGCACCCCTTTGTGCTAGACTGGGTTGGATGTGTGACATATTCTGGGTCCGGAGTTGGTTTTAGAGACTGAGGATAAGGTCCGGTTAATTCGAGAGTGTTTAAAAGTGGCTTCTGATAGACAGAAGTCCTATGCTGATTTGAAGAGGAAAGATATCGAGTATTCTGTGAGAGACTTAGTTTTCCTTAAAGTCTCCCTATGGAAGAAGGTTCTGAGGTTCGGTCGCAAAGGTAAGTTGAGTCCCTAGTTTATTGAGCCGTACCGAATTCTAGAGCGTGTGGGGCCAGTCGCGTATCAGTTGGAGTTACCTCCAGAGTTAGATCATATTCACGATGTTTTCCATGTCTCGATGTTGAGACGTTACCGCTCTGATCCCACGTACATTGTGCCTGTGGAGGAAATTGAGGTTAGACCAGATCTGACATTCGAGTAGGAGCCAGTTCAAATTTTGGATCGCGATGTTAAGGTTCTGTGTAGAAAGTCCATTCCTTTAGTGAAGGTGTTGTGGCAGAATCATAGCACTAAGAAGGCTACTTGGGAGCCAGAGGATTCAATGCGTCAGCAGTATCCTCACCTTTTCTGAGCAGGTAAAATTTGAGAACGAATTTTCTTTTAGGGGGTAGAGTTGTAACGCCCCAAATTTTTGAATATTCGGCTTTTGTGATTGTTGAGCATGGAAATATCTGAACACTCATTCTATGTTGTCTGGTATTAATTATATGTTGGTTTAGGTGGTTATGATTCTGGGGTGTGTTTGGGAGGTCCCAAGTTCGAGCCTTAGCTTGGGCAGAAGTTTAGTTTTTATTTAATTAAAGCTTGACTTTTGGTTAATGGGTTTATAAGAATTTATTGGTGAAAAATTAACAGAATGGGCCTGCTGGTCTAGAGGTTAAGTGGCAAGGATTTATGCTAGGTTCACTCAAAAATTTTTTATGTGACTGGAATGGGTTTTGACATGGTCAAATATAGGTTCTGGAGTACTCGGGATTGCGTTAGGCTTCAATCGAAACTAGGTGTGTACTCCAATTGATCTGAAATCGTGTTTCGACGAATGCCAAAAATGCTACTGTTGATGTCACACAAGCGTGTGGAGGCCGTGTGGCGAGACATGGTCGTGTGGTTCACAAAGCAGGACGGCCGTGCGTGAGGCACGGGCCTGACCAATTGGGCCGTGTGGGCCACACGGGTGTGAGGGATCTTGGGCCAGGTCGTGTGATCCACACGAGCAAGGCCAATCTGAGCTGTGTGAGCCACAGGGGCGTGTGGGCCAACACAGCCAGGGCACACGGGCGTGTGAGCCCGATTTTTTTGAAATGTTCTGCAAGCTTGCACTGGTCGCTCAAGTCGGCTGTGACCTGGTGGTAGGGTCATAAGCGTTACTGAGACCCCTATACTCTGATCTGATACTAAGATATATGTAAAAGCATGATAATTAAAGCATGTTTATCTGTTCTGATTTGATGATGATGTTATGATTTGATATCTGCACATGAGCATGCCAAACTATTTATGTTGCATTGCATTGGGTTGGGTTTGTTGTTGAAGAGAAGGAAGACCGAAAGGCTATTAGCCTATCGTTTGGCAGCTATGCTGCATAGATTTTAAGACGTGCCGTATACGGTACCATTTGGTGTGTAGGGTTGGATGGGTTGATTTTATCCCCATACTTGGTGTGTAGGGCTAGGCTGGTCGATTTTATCCCCATATGGTGTGCTGGGTGGGACGGAGATGGTGTGCAGGGTTGGTAGGCGTTATTGTTCTGATTGATATGCATATATATCTGTATAGGCTAAGGCCTGAATGTATCTGATATTGCTTTGAGCGGGCTAATGCCTACACCGATTTTGTTAAGAGCTCAGGCTCGCTTATAACTACTTGACTACTATCCGTTTACATACATGCTTTACTGTGGGGATGTACGCACTGAGTTTGCCAAAACTCACCCCTTATTTTATTTGTCTTTAAAGTAATGCCCAGCAGTAGGTGGATTGGTGCAGCGGAGGGCTCGACGGCGACCATTGCTACATACACACTGGTTTTTTTAATGTTTTTAATGCTTTTATTATTTTAATTGCTATAGTTTGTAATTTCTGGTTTCAGACTGTTTGGTTTAAGTTCAGAATTTTGAAATACTATTTATGGGTTTTGAACTGCAACTTTATTACAACACAAAAGAGACCTACACACACAAAACATTAAAAAGTAGGACAAGCTCTTAAAAAAATATAACATATTACAACACAAAAGTTCATTAAAGACAAACCCTTTTTGGTGTAAAGACCTATACACCCTACTCCTAAGATTTCCTTTGTATGCATAATAACTCAACTCGTTGCTTCCCGGGCGCATGTCTGGCTTGGTCTTTCTTGGAGCACATACTCTCACAGCAAGACCTGAAACATAAATAAGCACATTGTAAGTTCACGTAAACTTAGTGAGTTTTGATACAAAATACCTTGGAGCCTTTCTAGTTGAGTTCCCCCTCTTGAAGATTTTGGATTACCACTCTATCTTTGAAGAATACCTTACTAACATCAGATATATACTTATACAACAACTACCATACTTAACATACTACCAACTACCATACTTAACATACTAACTCTCACTTCACTCATTGGCTAATTTTAAATCTTAACAGTCGATATAGATCATATTCCTTCCAGGAAGAACATAGGTACTTTTTAGATGAATATCTATATAGAGCCTACTTTCAATGGATACCTCTTCAAACAAACACTTAACATTTTTTCCTAGAATGGTTATTCATAGATACTACTCTTTGGCAGAGATGTACTAACTAATCTTGCGTTTGATGGATTCCCATACTGAATTTGACGACTAACAGACTACCATTCAGATCATATCTTGAATCAAACCCAAATCAAACTTATACTGATAATGAAATGTTCTAGATCATCTGGAAAAATTCCAAACGTCTATGTTACATAACAGAAGAATGGCCAAATTGACAAACAGCTCAAATTCAAGACAACCTCAGATCGAGACATGAAACTATTCAAATATGGTGAATACCAGATAATTTAGATTTCAACCCTACATAGCGTAAACAAAATCAGACCAATGAACACTTATACCTTTCATACCTACGAATACGCCAATATCTTATACTGACAAACTACTATGGTGGCTTCCCTCTTTAGAAATACAGATGCATACTTTCTTTCAGGAAATGCCCCTTAAAACTCACTCAGTTTCATCACCAGACTAACAAACCAAGTTAACTTTAGACGTATTAGATCCTTATCATAGACTTATTTATCGAAGAAATCTCAGAACTTACCATATCTTGCCACAAAGGTGGATAACCAGATTCTGTCACCCAAACATCACTGAATACACCACATAGATATTTCATAGTTCACCATAAAGGCCATACAGAAAACGCCACTAAGGTTTAGCAGATCACGCCACTTAGGCATCACACAGGACCACATGTTTACTATCCCAACAAACTTTCACAGAAGGTGTCTGGGGTTTCTCCCTCATGGATTTATACAAATCTTCATGTCATGATCTGCCAGTTTGGTTTACATCTCACCGAAGGCATTACCATGAATATTCTCATAATCATATTATACCATGGGTCTTAGGTGTATGGACTTAGACATCTTTATGTCGTGATTTGCCAGTCCAGTCATTGTCTTACTTGAGGCATCACCATGAGTGTTTTCGATGTCAAATAATACATTAGGTCTTTACCACATGGACTTTTGCATATTTTCATATCATGATCTGCCATCTAGTTAGCAATATAACTACCCTACCAGAGGCATCACAAAGGGATGTTTTACTTAGAAGTTACTTACCTAGATCTGTTCACATACTTGATTGATTCTTGCTTTCTCATATCAGATTTCACATGCATACTTACCATTTAACTTCTTATTACATGCAGAATCTTTACAATACTTCGCAAACACACTTACCAGTTATTTGAGATGTTATCATCATATATATATCTACTTGAACAGTTCACATACAGGAGCCAGGATAAAGACTCACTTGATACTCACCTATATTGTAGCTTGAAGTTCCAAAGTCAAACATCCTTCTTGAACCAACAGCAGCAACTGTTTAAAGAACATGGAACCATCATTAAAAACTCATTAATAGACAATTTGCTATCATCTCAACTATAGGCGATCCCCATACAAGGCCTCTTATTCATAACTTACGGTTTATACGCTTCTTAACAGCCTTACTCTTTCAAGAACTTAACATGCGGAGCTATCAGACTTACTAGAAGGTGTAGTACCCATTGATTAAGTCAAAACCTTAGCTTCCATCTGAATAAAGAATAAGAGAACATTATAGTTTAAGAAAAAGAATCAAAGAGTAATATTGACAGAAGAAAAACCATCCAAATGAACCCTTCTCACCATATATATATATACATCTAGTTCCTCTAAATGGATCTTGACAAGTGCCAAATGCATACAGAAGTTGTCCCCTTAATGTCCTACAAAGATTAAAGAAAGTATAAAAGAAAATCTGATGTCGATGCTATTTAATGGGTCAAACCCTTCAGTTAACCCTTAACTAATCACGTTATAAAACCCCACATCCTTATTGTTCGAACAAACCTAATGTATCATGATTATGGTGATAACTCACATATGGCATGGTCTTAGAAGCATTTTAGACTTGTACCATTAAAACATACACTTAGAAGGCACATCTTACCCAGCCAACACTTTAAAGCAAACTCTTCGCTTGTCACACTTATTTCTTAAATAAAAGAATATCTTAAGATAAAATCTTTAATTAATTTTATGGTGGATACCTTACGCCAAACTCTAATCAGTTAGAAAACTACTAATTGGTAGACTACATACCCCAAACACATAACTTTACATTTGCACGCCTTCTTCTTGGATCCATCAAATTTAGGGTGTGACATATCTTTGTAATGAATGACTTGATTATTATTTGATAGTAATTGAATGTTCATGAAGGAATGTGTAATGGTTACCATGAGATAAAAATAGGATCATTTTGGGAGAACGAATATATCCCAAAGAGATTAATGATATCCTATGAGGGTAACACAATTATGATAAAGTCATTGGACGAACACTGGTCGATTTGATTTCGTAATGGTATGACGTTGGGGAAAACTCAGTCACGATACTATAGTGAAATTACTTTATGACTAAATGAGTTTATAATTAATAGGTGAAAAGCTGGAACTTAATTATAAATCCTTTTGGCCCTAATTAAACCCTCCGCTGGCTCGATGAAACAAAAAATGAATTGCATGTTGAATCAAATGAACAGAAATGGATATAAATGGTGAAAATTGAGAAATGAGAAACTTTTGGAAATAAATGTGATTTTTCCAAAATGAAAATTAAAATAGAGAAATGGAAACATTTGGAAATGAATGTGGTTTTCTCCAAAATGAAAATGACCTGAAAATGAATTTATGGTTTTCGAATTAAATGAAGTTCAAAAGTGGGTTGAATGTAGGCATATTAAATATATTTAATTAGGATTGGGTTGAGAAGACTATTTAATTGGGTTGAGAAGACTATTTAATTAGGAAATTAATTTACTAATTTGATAAGTTTATTTTGGGAAATAGAAAAACAAATATCAAGTTGGATCAAATTATAAAATACTAGGTTAAAAGTCCAAGAAGTTCTTGTAATTGGACCCAATATGAGAGGGGCCTAAAATCCCCTCATGTTATAGGGAGGGACGACAAACCCTAACTAGGGTTGCTGCCCCATATACTCCTAGTTAGATTAGGAGTTCAGTTTTTTCTGGTATAAATAAACTTCTACAATTCAATAAGGGTTTTACTTCTTCTCCCTATGAATAGATGGCACCAATAGGGAAAAATATACAACTTTAAGATATTGTTACTCTGCCTGAAAATAGTAAGAGCTCATTCTCTAAGTATTAAATTTATTTTTCGGAATAACAATTCTATCTGTATCTATTGAGAAAAAACTTTAGTTTTCATACAGAAAAACATAAAATTATATCTTTGTTTTGTGTTTTCTTCGAATAGTTCGAGCCCACACTTGAAGTAGTTCGTGGTACGAGAATAACGGAAAAGGTCATTTGGTTGAAAGCCAAGAATGACAAGGATTTTTCCAACTAAAAATACATGTGTGATTTCGATAAAGGGTTTATTGCTATAAATATCATGAACCGACTCTATTTTCAAAATTTTTATTTTCCATTGTGCAATAAAACCATTTTAGAACAAGATTTTTTTTCCAACACATAGATGAATCAATGTAAAAGCATGCGTTTGAAACAATTTTCACTGATAATCGTCAAACTTCGGAATAGAAATCTTCCGATTAAGAAAATATAATGAAAACTTAATCTAAAAAATTGAAAATTTGAATAATGAATGAAAAAGTAAGAAAAAGCCTCCTAATATGTGGTTTTGAACTAGTATTTATAGTTTCTATGTATTATGACCTAATTAGGTCAATTACAAGCTGATTAACAAGATAAATGTGATTGTGCGAATGAATATGCCCTTGTAGAATGGAGTCCGTCGAATCGGTATTGTAACATCCTATAACTAGTATCACAACTTTGTTGGCAGAATTTTTGGCCTTTTGGGACTTAGGTGGATTGTCGCCACTTTGTCTTTATGATGTCATGACATCGAATCTAGTATCTTGCCTCGTGGATTAGAGTCAGCAAATCAACTAAATGTTGAAGCTTGCTTCAATGTCACAACTTTCTCCTCGAATGTTGTGACATCCATGGCAACCCATTAACTCATCGGCTTAAGTTGCTATCGTGCATACTCAATTAACTTGTTAGTTCTTCCTTAGGCCCAAATCAACTTAAAAGGTCATAAAACAATAGAAAATCTAAATTTATTTGATTTAAACTTCAAACTAAATAATTCTAAAAATAAATATAAAAGACATAAAATTACTTGAATACAAGCTCCTTAAATAGTGAAAAGAGCTTAATTTGTCACAATAAATTATGGCAGATCAATTACACTTTCTCATGTACCAAATACCAATTTTATATACTAATTCATTTAGCAGTTCAAAATGATCATACCATTTCTTCCTTTCTAATAGATTCCATACTCATTTTCCATTCATTTTTAATCCCAATTATTTATTTCATCATCTAGATACATATACATACATCCATATATATATACACCAATTTGATTCTCAGATTCGTTTTACTATCTCATTCACTCTCGAGCCTATTATCTCGTTCATATTCAAATCGACACCCGGGGCTCATTTTTAATCTGTTCGCATGGTCTCACATATTGTTGTTTTCCATATTTCACATATATACAAGTATAACAAATTCAACCACATTCGTTTGAATTACCATATAACCAGTTCAAGTTCTTATAAAACAATTAACCTAACACAAACTTAAGACTGATCAACAGATCTATTACCCTGTCATTCTAGGTTTTCGGACAATGATAACTAGAAGAATGTACATACTATCACCCCGGGTTACCTGGTTGCGATGGCTTTCACAAACTATTTATTCTGTCATCTCAGGTTGCCTGACAATGATGACTACAAGAATATGTACAGTCCACCACCCCGGGTTGTCCAGTATTGATGGTTTTTAATTATTATATCTGATCCTATGGCATGCCAATTATATCCAACTCTGCCTGAATACTTAATAGGGCAACTTATGTTTCAATTTCATATTATGAACCAATTCAATATCATAGTTTCATACCATTTTCATCAACAATTCATATCACATATTATTTAGTAGTACATATCATACTCATTTCTACTATGCTCAAACCAATTCACAATCTCAGCATTCAATACTGTCACACAATTCAATTCAAGACAAGTAATAGTCTTATCATAGTAGTTAATATGCAACAAACATGGATATATATGTATTTAAATAGAATGATCTCAAATCATAAAAGTACGAACCGAAGCTTTCATCACTCGTCTACGACCCTCACCTTTCCCTTCTTTTGCAATGGCCTAGTATTGTCTTTAGCTACGTTTGATAATTCAATAATAGAAAACAACATCAAATTACATCCAATTAACAACCAAATACATAACCACTCATATTTTACATTTTATTCAATTTAGTCCTTATAACCAGGATACGTATATTTTTTGATATCTAGCATCGGATCAAAATTCGACTTCACATTCTTTCATTAGGGACCCTATGCTTTCTATTCATAACATAATTTTATGATAGATTTTCCATTTTTTCAATTCAGTCTTTAATGTTATAAAGCTATCTAACAAACTTAATTAGCTTTACATTTTAGTTATTATCATGATCTAAGCTTAATAGCTATCAAATTCAAGCCTAATTCCTCAATTTATCTACAATGGAAACTTTATAAAAACTTAACAATTGAATAAATTGATACATGAGCTAGCTAAATCAAGCTCTCATGATCATAAATCTATAAAAAAAAATTCATGAATTTAGCCTTATTGCCTTAGCAATCTTGGAATGGTCGATTGAAGCTTTAACAATGGAGTTTGCTCCCTTTTTTTTTCTTTTTAAGGACAATGGAAGAAAGATGAGCATTCATCTTCTTCCACTAACTTAACTTTTATCCTAAGATTATGAGTTAATAAATCTTAATTTAATTAGTTTAATTAAAACTTTATTAGACTAATCTATATATTAATTAAGATAGTGGAAACAATTGTCATCATCCATTAACTCATGATATAAAATGGTTAAATAACCATTTTGTCCCTTTGGATAATTGCTATTTAGGCCCCCAAGTATTTCTAAATTAAAACTCAATAGCGATTAAAACTATTACAATTTAGTCCCTGAGTTTTAATTGATTATTTTCTCGATTAAATTACTTAACCGATGATAACATGTTAATTTGCATAACTTTTTGTGTTTAAATCAGTTAATTTTTGAATTGATCCCTGCTGAATTAGTGATTTTATGTTTTAATATTGTCAGGGATGCAATTGAGATGCTATGAGTAAAAATTGAGCAGAAAATGACCAATTTGCAACACAGTCAATAAAGTGAGGCCGAATAAAAAATGTGAAAACAGCCAAGGACTTATCAGATTCTTTTGACTTTGTAAAAGTCAAAATTAGAAAAAGAAAATCTAATTTTATTTTTTATTAAATTTTAATTATCTGTTGAGTGGTTAAAACCAAATTTAGTAAATGTTAAGTATATAAATAGAGCTTTAAGGTGGCTTGGAAAAGGCACATTATGTTTCACACTTGATTTTCATTTGGAATTAAATAGAATTATTCTTTTTTTTTCTCCCAAAGGTGGCACGTAATTAGCATTCTATTTCCATTTTCATTTCTTTGTTCATCCAAAATTTGTTAAATTACTTTTCAAGTCCTTTCTTTTTTCAATTTCCACCATTTTCATTCAAATCCACTCCATAGCCAACCAAAGCATGAATAATTTCATGCTTCACTAAATTTCATCTTAGCTTTAGGCTAGTGCTCTTTCTAGTTGAGAATCGTGAGATATGAATCCGTACTAAAAATCCTTCCAATCAGTATTCACATTTTTCCTAAGTATCGGTATTGACAACCCATCCCTTAAAGTTAACTCGATATCAAGTCAAAAAAGCGCATGTTGGGTTGAAGTCATGTTTGCAGACAGTCAGGAAAACGAGTCAACTGTGCTATATTCGGATCTTCGAGAACAAATCAAGGGAAAAGTGATCGGGTTTAAACCACCAACGCAGTTGAGGCCATTAATCCGAGTTGGGTTATTCAGAGTGTAAGGCTGCCGAAATCTTGAATTGGGAACATGTGTATCTCAGTTAGGTAATCGATAAGGGTTGGTTTGCAGGTCATACCAGGACCAGGTATAAGAGAAATAATTATTGGTTAAGACGTTCTTAACTGCTATAACCAGTTTATTGTTTGGGGCAGAAGACTAATTTTCGCGGATCAGCTCAAAGATCGAAATTCACCGAGTCATGGGCTAAGGCTTACTTTTGCTGTTATCTAAATTTGAACTTAATTTCTAATTTTATTTTAGTTCAAATTTATTTAATTGTTTATTTATGCTATATCAATTATTTAATTTCTAAACAAACAAAAACTCCCTTAAAAAAGAACAAATTTTAGATGAACAAAGAAATGAAAATGGAAACAAAATGCTAATTACGCACCAACTTTGGGAGAAAAAAAAAGAATAATTCTATTTAATTCCAAATGAAAATCAAGTGTAAAACATAATGTGTCTTTTCCAAGCCGCCTTAAAGCTCTATTTATATACATAACATTTACTAAATTTGGCTTTAATCACTCAACACATAATTAAAATTTAATAAAAAAATAAAATCAGATTTTTCTAATTTTGGCTTTTACAAAGTCAAAAGAATCTGATGAGTCCTTGGCTATTTCCAAATTTTTTATTCGACCTACTTTATTAACAGAGTTCCAAATTGGTCCTTTTTACTCATTTTTTACTCATAGCATCCTAATTGCATCCCTGACAAGATTAAAACATAAAATCGCTAATTTAGTAGGGGTCAATTCAAAAATTAACCGAATTAAACAGAAAAAGTCATGCAAATTAACATGTTATCAACCGAACTTCAATATATTTTCATACTAACTTCCTCAATCGTTATTTTTCATTTTTATAGACTTGGTTTACAGAAATGAGACTCTGAAACCGTGTTTTCTGGCACCACTATAAATCATGTCGTTACAATAACATTTAGATATCTTATTAGTTTTGTAGTTCAAGAAAGTTTAGCATTTGTCTGTTACAACCTTTTATTTAAGTCACTATATAATGAAGTTTATATTAAAATCCTTGATGGATTTAGAATGCTAGTAGCATATAGAAATTTCTGTGAAATTATTCAATACATTTAGGTAAATGTTTGTATTAATAATTTGAACGTATATATTTTATAGATGGATCTTGATCAAAGCTTGTGACGATTATTCTTGAAACTCCTGTAAAGTTCAAAATATATTTTTTCTGTAACGCCCTGATTAAGTTATTACAGTTTTTGTAGTTATCTGACATAAATGTGTATATGCTTCAGTGGTCAAGTGTTCTGGATGTGTGAATGAGGTCTTGGGTTTAAGTCTCACCTTTGCTAAATTTTGTTATTTTTGGAATTAAGCCTTGTCTTTGTTCAATAGGCTCATATTAAATTTCCTGCAAATTCATATCAGAATAAGCCTACTGGTTCAAGTGGTAAGTGAGTTGGTGTGTTGAAGGTCTTGTGTTTAAGTCCCTGCACAAGCAAGGCTGATATTTTGCTCACTTGCAAGTAAGAGTTTCAGTGGAAACGGGTTTCTGAGAAGGTTGATTGTTAGTGGTTAGTAGGGAGAGATTTTAGGGATTTGGGGTCTTAATCTTTAATTATCTTTTTATTTTTATTCTTTTTTCAAAAATTTCCCCTCTTTCCGAAAAAGAAACTGACATCAGTTTTCCTCTTCCTTCCTTTTTATTTTTTTATTTCAATTGTTGCTTCTTTCTATTCTATTTTGTTCGGCTGTTACTTACCGAAATTTGTTTCTCCATTTCTATCGATTGCTGGTAAGTGGCTTAAGTGAATTGTAGTTTTGATTTATGAATTACCGATTGGAGGTTTATATTTTTTGTTTTGGCAGTAGAGAATCGTGTAGAGTGGGGCTTCCCTCGTGCTGATTTGTAGTTGAAATCATGCGAAGTTTAGAGGTAAATGATGAGCAGTCGTATTTAAAGTTTTGTAGGTTTCATGGTTACAATTTAACCTTGGTGTTAGACTGATTTGGGGATTTATTGTGTCGATCTTTAGGTTTTAGAGGGTTCGTGTTTGCGGTAGCATCAAAATTATACCAGGTGTGCACCCAAAACGTAGGAAAATGAGCTTTAGTGAAAGCTAAAAAAACCACACTGCAAATGCCATACAAGTGTGTGCCTGGACATATAGATAGCCATGTGCGATACATGGTCGAGTGAACGACGTGGGCATGGCCGTGCGCAAGACACTACTGTGTGGTGGCTTGAGTGTGCCCGTGTAGGCTACACAGGCTAGGCTAAGTTGGGTGTGTGGGCCTACACAGGCCTGTAGGTTTTGGGCAAGACCGTATGGGCCACACAGGTGCGGCCAATTTGGGTTTGTGGGCAAACATAGGCAAGTCACAAAGGCATGTGGGCCATATTTCTAAAATTTTCCCTAGGGTTGCACGGGTCACTACAAACAACTGTGGGCCTACTAGAGAGTCGGTAAGGGTTAATTAAACCCTATATTGTATGTTATGATATTCTGATAAATTGATCTAAATAGGATACTAAATGTATGCCTGACTGAACTGTTATATGTACATCTGTTCTCTATATGTAAGCATGTGGAGCATGTTTAATCTGTTATATTTGAATATGATTTCTGCATCTGTTATTGGGGTTGGGATTTGTATATGAGAAGGAACTGTTCTGTATGGCGATCATCGCATTTACTCTGGCAGCTTGGCTGTACATTATCTGACTAGTGTCGTATTGGCACGATATGGTGTATAGGGTTGGGTGGATGTTTTTAACCCCACAAGGTGTGTTGGGATGGAAAGAGTTTATGTGTAAAGGATGGAGGTAGGACTCTATATATTCTGATCTGATCTATATATATTCTGATCTGATGATTGTATCTGAAATGGGCATGAGCCCAAATCTATATCTAATTGTTTATGAGATTTATGTATGTTTGCATGCTTAATTCTGCTGGGTTACACACTAAGTTTACAAAAACTTGCATCTGTTTGCTTGTTCTATCCAAGTAATCCACAAACTTAGGCAGATCAGTGCGGCAAAGACTCAGTGGTGACCACTCGTCCGTAAACTGTTAAAACTTGCTCTTTTATGGTTTTATTTAGGATTTGGTTTTCAACTGAGAGTTTGTAATTCATGGGACTTTCTAGAAAGTATGGACTTTTAACTTATGGTTTGGTTTTCGTTACTCAAAAATTTGCATGCTTCAACCAAATGTTTTCTGTAAAAACAATGATTTTTATGCAAATAAAGATTTTTCTAAAAACACAACTGCATTTTTAAACTATAATGGTTTTAATGCTTCCGCTATAACAAGATTTTGATAAGAAAACTAACTAATTAGTGTTTCCAGTAAACTATAAATGTATGTAAATTATGAAATGTTATGATTTGATGAGACAACTCCATTTTCAAAAAACTCATTCTTTGTAACATCTCTGGATTAGGCCATAACGTCTAAGCTGATTTTAGGGTCTTACATTTAGTGGTATCAGAGCCAGATTACAAAACTCGGGTTGTGAATTTTGGGTTCCAAAATTGTGTTTCAAAACAAATTAGTTTTTAAATGATTTGGATAATTTGAGAAAGTATTTGGTACACCGAATCTTCGGCATTGATCCTGTAAGTATCTTTATACTTAGATAGAACTGTTCTGAAAATATTGTAGTTAGTACTTTTTGAAATTATACTAAAATAGTTAAATACTGAAACTTTTGAAACCATCTTTAAACTCCTAAAAATTTATGCATAAAATATTTGTTAATAAAAACTGGAACTGATGCATAAAACTTTATAATGTAGATATTTTTTATTTATACAATGAGCGCTCGTGGAACTCGCAGACTGTAACAACCTGATTTTGGGCCTAGTCGAAACATTGGTTTTGGAACCAATAATTTGAGGTTGGAGAAATTATTTTTAATATTATTTTATGTGTTATAGAATGTTTATATGAGTGCATGAAAAGTTTGGTGAAATAATTTTAGCGATTGCATGCTCAATTGCGAAAAAGGACTAAATCGCATAAAGGACAAAAGTTTTATTTCATTAGCTAAAGGTGTCAAATAGCTAGAGAACCAAAATTAAAGGTCTTTAAATAGAAAATAGGCCTTTATTAATGGCATGGCCAGCCATAGGGACAAGAAAATCAAGAAGGTCAAAATTAGGTGAAATTTGGTGACCAATTTGACTAGAATAAAATAAAATAAAGAAAAGCTATCATCTTTTTCTCTTCTTCTCTTCTCCTCCGAAATTTTTAGCAAGGAAGGGGTCTTAAAAGCTTGAAATTTTCAGCCATTAAGTTCTCTCATAAGTAAGTAATTTTGATGACTTTTCTTGATAATTTTTGTACTTTTTTTACCCTTGTAGCATAAGCTATCTAAAGAAGGGACTCTTTTGCAACATGGTTGAGAGTCTAGGGTTTTTCCATGAGAGTATTCATGTTGACTTTTAAAATTTTTATGAAAGAAAATGAATCTTGGTTGTTCAACAAACAACTTTTGTGAAGTAGTTTTCATGGAAACCCTAACTAATGACCATTTTGCATAAGTTATAAATTATGTGATAAATGTGTGAAATAATGGGTTTCTAGTGTAAAAATAATTTAGCTAGGCTTGGGTAGTGAGAAAATATGATAAAAATTAATTTACGAGCCTAGGGGTAAAATAGTAATTTTATGAAAGTCTAGGGGCAAAATGGTCATTTTGTCAAAATATGAATTATGAAATGCACTGATTAATATGATGATTAAATTAGTGAATTTTTATCATTTTAGATCAAGAAATACGAAATCCGAACCTAGATTGGAAAAGGCCAAGCTAGAAGATCCACTTTTTATATACTAAGGTAAGTTGTACGTAAGTAAGGTAACTTTATCATTATTATGTATTGAATGATTAATTTTGCGTAATATGGTTGAAATTGTTTATAAATAAATCATGATGAAATTCAATGTAGTAGAGTCTTGATTGAACCTAGGAATAGATTGGATATCCATGCTATGACATTTAGGTGATATGTGTGCCAGTGTAAGACCATGTTTGGGACATGGCGTCGGCCACGATATGAGAGCCAGTGTAAGACCATGTTTGGAACAAGGCATCGGCAATGTTGTGGGATCCAATGTAAGACCATGTCTAGGACATGGCATCGGCATTAATATGTGTGCTAGTGTAAGACCATGTCTAGGACATGGCATCGGCCTTGACATGTGAGCCAGTGTAAGACCATGTTTGGAACATGGCATCGGCAATTCACTCTTTTGTGTAAAGCTTGTCAGATATCCTTTAGTATTCCAAATGGTTTCACGGGTTATTTTAAAAGCTTATGACAATGTTATGGAATGATATAATCATGTTGTGAGTGGTAAAGGTTCTTATTCGAAACGCATGAGATATGAGTCTAGCTATGTTGCCTTGATGGTAAGAATAACATAAGTGAGTTCAAGTTATGAAAATGATCTTGGGACGACATTGAAATCTCTAGTTTATACTTGCGATATATATATATAAGCATATAGTGATATTTACCCATGTTCACTCAAGAATGTTGTGTGGATTTATAACATGCATGGTTGATGTTGTTACTTATTTATATGCAACTTACTAAGCTTTATACTTACTCCCTCTCCTTTCCATTTTCTTATAGTACCGTCAAGCTAGTGTTGGGGATCAAGGGAAGTCGGAGGCATCAATCACACTATCACCTGAAGCTTTGGTATAGCTAGTTTAATATTTTGATATTGGCATGTATAGGGACTTGAATCTTTTGTTTAATGTCTTGTTAGTTTAGCCATAAGAGTTGGCTCATATGACAGACATGATATTCATTTTGTATAGGCCATTAATGGTGGCTAATATTGATTATTTTTAAATGCATTTGATGCAAATTTCTTATGGTTGTGGTGGTTTGGTTATCTGTAATATGCTTGAATTGGTTTTGGTTGAAGTTGTGTAGGTTGGTGAAAGTAAGGGTGGCAAAAGGCTTGGTAAATAGCCTTGTTTTAGTCTATAGGGATGAACACACGGGCGTGTGTCTAGACTGTGTGTGACACATGACTTGCTCCATATGCGTGTAATCTAGTCGTGTGTCCCTTACACCTTAATTTTACAAGTCAGTATGCATGTTAAGGAGACACACAGGCGTGTTGCCCATCCACACAGGTGTGTGCCCCCATCAGCTTGAATTTTTACAAAGTTTTCTAGAGTGCCGAATTGTAATGCCCCCTAACCCTATACCGTCATCGGAACAGGGTTACGAGACATTACCAGTCAGTACAGTCCAATTTCGATCATTAATTAAAATAAATATTCACACACATCCTAGTTTTAAGATGTCGTCCCTTTAATGGGCCCTCGCGGTCCAATATGAACAGTAAATTCAATTCGGGACTAATTTAGAATCACTACGAATTTTTAGTAAATTTCAAAATTCATACTACATATCGTTGCCAACCATAATTTACTCATTTCATCAATACTTTTACAACTTAAATGACTCTCATTAAATATCCTGGGTACATGCCATTACCAATGCTCAACATACTTTACCTCATTGAATTCGGGATCGGCCTGGGTTGCTGATTCAACGGTCTAGCCTTAACTTAACCTGCGCACGAAAACAAACCATACGCTGAGTATACACTCAGTGGTATTTCTATAATCTGAACACTTAAACAATTATAAAACATATTAATTTATATATATATATTGAACTATTCAAACTCAATGAGAATTTAAACATTCACTTTCCAACCAATGTTTTAGTCTACTTTAAATTCAAAATCATTTATTATTTTTCAATAGCAATTAATCAATCAGTAATGTTCATTAACTCTCAGAACAATTATTTATTCAGTAACAGTCAGTTATTCGGTAACAATCAAATATTCAATACTAACCAGTTATTCAGTAATGATCAATTATTCAGTAATATTCAGTTATTCAGTAACAGTCTAATATCCAGTAGCAGTCAATTATCCGGTAAAAGTCAATTATTCAGTAATAATCAGTTATTTTATACCTTTATTTACCCCTATTAACATGACTCGGACTCAGACGGATACACGGATCCAACCAACACACCAGTACGACACATAGTGCCTCATCGGCTGAAACCGGAACAGTAATAGTAACAGTAGCAATACGGTACACAGAGTACCTCATCGGAACAAATCCGAAACAGTAACAGTAACAGTACAGTAACAATATCCAACACACAAAGTGCCGAATCGGTAACGGTAATAGTAACAATATTCGACACACAAAGTGCCGAATCGGTAACGGTAATAGTAACAATATTTGACACACAAAGTGCCGAATTGGTAACGGTAACAGTAACAATATTCGACACACAAAGTGCCGAATCGGTAACAGTAGAAGTAGCGGTAACAGTAACCAGCACATAAGTGCCTAAAATACGGCACATAAAGTGCCTGATCGGTAAAGCCAATAAATCCCATACTCTTCCAATCCTATGGCATACCAATTATATCCGACTAGCCCGACAAGTTAATAGGAAATTTAATTATTATTTCAATTTTACTTAATATTCATATTTATCCCTATTAACAAGACTCGAACTTTGGCGGATACGCGGATTCCAACCAAACACACCAGTATGGCACTCAGTGCCTGAACACTTCCAAATCCTATGGCATGCCAACTATATCCGACTCAGTTCGACTAGTTAATAGGGTATTTAATTCACTTTTCAGTATAATTTCTATCTTAGTTCAGTATCAATTATAATTCACTTTCTCAATTCAATAATTCTTTCCTTAATATACCATACCAATAATTACATATATTCACACATTTTCACAATCTCATTCAATTCAATATATATATATCTCAATTATTCACATTAATTCATAATTTAATACAATTCATAACCATTAATATATTACTAATTTATATCTTGAGTTACAGAATTTTAAATTAAGATCCGCTAATTTTTCCTAAAACTAGACTCACGGATCTTCTTACCATAAAATTTTCAGAATTTTTCATTTAGCCATTAAATACAGTTTATTCTTTAAATTCACCCATACTCTGCTGTCTAACAGTTTCGACCATTCTTCACTAAAAATTAATTATCTCACAGTACAGAACTCGGATAATATTCCCGTTGATTTCTCCTGAAAATAGACTCATTAGGGATTCTAAAAATATAACTTTAAGCCTCTAATTATTTTTCTTAAATTTTTGGTGATTTTCCAAAGTCAGAACAGGGGAACCCAAATTCATTCTGACCTTGTCTCACAAAATTCATTATATCTCATAATTTACAATTCAATTGCTTATACCATTTCCTCTATAAGAAATTAGACTCAATAATATTTAATTCAATATTTTATTCATCCTCTAATTCAATTTCTAAAATTTTTGGTGATTTTTCAAACTTAGACTATTGCTACTGTCCAAAATAGTCTTAGTACAAAATGTTGATTTTCTACTTTAATTTCAATTTAATTCTAACTAAATTCACTTACTTTTCTATCTTAATTCATACTTTATTTCTACTCAATTTTTAACCAAACTTAGACATAATTATCTATTTTTCATCATAAAACCATAATTTTGAAATTCTTTCAATTTAGTCCTTAAAGCATAAAACTTATGAATCACTTTACAATTCAATCCTTGTATCATTTTTAACTTGAATTTCTATCAATTTAGCCATTAATTCATCATTTTATTTAACATGGAAAATATCTAGAAATCTAATAACTATCAAAAATCAACTTAATTTCATCAAAACTTTGTTCTAAAACTTCTAAAACATCAAAATTAGGTAAAAAGGGCTTGATTGACTTACCTATTAAAGCTTAAAGCTTCAAACCTTAAATTTTCTCTTTTCTCCCTTTCTTTCTTTCTTTTTCTCCCCTGCTCTCTGTTTCGTTTCATTCTGTTTCTATTTCCTTTCTTTTGTTTCTTTAGTTTCTTTAGTTTATATAATATAATATAATATAATATAATATAATATAATATAATATAATATAATATAATATAATATAATTAAAACATAAAATATCTTTATTATATAATAATATAATAATATAATAATATAATAATATACTAAACATAAAAAAAAATCTTAGATTTTCTTCACGGTAAACTGCCTCAATTTATACTTTTTGTATAATTTCCTTTTTAGTCCTTTTTATTTTCTTTTAATCTATAATTCAACTTTTACCCCTTATTCAATTTAGTCCTTTTTCTTAATTACTATTAATTAAATTAAATTCACTTAATTAAACTCTAATTAACCACTCATTTTACTTCGTAAATATTTTTAATAAATATTTACGAATCCGTTTTTCAGAAACGAAGACCCAAAAATATACTTTTTCGATAACGGTAAAATTCGGGTCGTTACACGAATAAACTCCAAAGTGTGTTCGTGGCCTCGTACGCCCATAGTAGGGACATTAAGGCGTTGTTAAAAGTTTTAAATTGGAGAAAATTTTTCATAACTAGGAAATGCATGTTTGCTTGTGTTTAAGTCCGATAACATCTTGTATCCTGTTCCAGTGTCGAACTCAGGTAAGAGGTGTTACATTCAGTTGTATCAAAGCTATGGTTTAGTCGGTTCCCGGACTAACCTAGCATGAGTACGAGTCTAGCTATACATGCTATAAATATATTGTGATAGTGTGACGACTCTTGACAAATTTAAATTGTGTTTTCCTATAGTAAATGGATCTTGACGGAGCTATGGTGATGATGTGGAAAGTAATACACCGGTTCCCACAGAAGAGACCGCGCCAGTCAAAATTGGGTTCATGACATTGAATTAGGGCAGAGGGGCCGAGAGAAGCTTACCTCCATATGATGGATGCTTGGCACTCGAAGTTCGTTAGTGCAAATCCAAACACTCCACCGCCCTCACCTCCTTCTTATCCTCAGCCTGCTCATATGGTTCCCCAAGGAGTAGAGGTGGTTAGGAGAGAAAAACCCCCAGTAGATAGAATTCGTAACTACGGGGTCGAGAAATTTTGCGCTAAAATTGATTATGACCTAGATAGAGCAGATTTCTTGTTGGAAAATACCATTAGGGTATTCGATGAATTATCTTGCAACCCTGAGGAGTGCATAAAGTGTGTTGTGTCACTCCTGCGAGACTCGGCCTACCAATGGTGGAACACCCTTGTGTCGGTTATACCAAGGGAAAGGATTACATGGGAGTTTTTCCAGGAAGAATTCCAAAAGAAGTATATTAGTTAGAGGTTATAGACTAGAAGAGGAAAGAATTTCTAGAATTGAAGCAAGGTCGAATGACGGTAACAGAGTATGAGACTCAGCTAATATGCTAGGGAGTGCGTATCTACTGAAGCCACTATGTGCAAGAGGTTTGAGGATGGTTTGAACAAGACATCCGATTGTTGGTTGGTGTTTTGGAGTTAAGAGAATTCGTAGTACTTGTTGAGAGATCATGTAAGGCCGAAGAATTGGCCAAAGAGAAGAGGAGAGCTGATATTGAGTCATGTGACTCCAAGAAAAGAAAAATGGAAAGATCATTTTAGACCTCATCTAAGAAATTGAGGGAGTTTCCTACTCGAGCAAATGCGTCGACAGGATTCTCGAGCAGAAACAAGAATAAGCAGTATATGACGTCTAAAGCTTAGACCACTTCCATTGTGAGTGTTGGCAGTGCTCGACCGAATAGGCCGTAGTGTTAGTAGTGTGGTAGACGATATTTCAGTGAGTGCTGAGGTAATAATAGAGCCTGCTTCAAGTGTGGTTCACTAGACCACTTTATTCGAAACTGCCCTAAGATGGAGGAGAAAAACAAAAAGGAATATGTGAGAGCGAGTAATGCTCCCTTTAGGGGTAGACCACAGAAGAAACCTAGGAGTGGGGCTGGCAGCAGAGGTATGCTTAGTGATTCTACTATGAGGTCCGAGGGTAAAGCACTTGCAAGGACATATGCCATTCACAACCGCGAAGATGCCACGCCTCTCGATGTGATTACGGGTACCTCTTCTATCTATGATATATCTGTAGTTGCTTTGATCAACCCGGGGTTTACTCTCTCTTACATTTGCATGAAATTGGTACCTAGTACGAATATGCTAGTAGAGTCTACTAAATTTGTAGTAAAAGTCTCCAACCCGTTAGGCAAACATGTAATAGTTGAAAAAGTGTGTAGAAACGGTCCTTTAATGATTAGAAGCCACTATTTTCCGGCTAACCTCATGCTACTTCCATTTGATGAATTTGACCTAATTCTTGGCATGGATTGGCTGACTGTTCATAACGTGTTATTAAAATATGGTAGTAAATTTATTGAATTAAGATGTTAAAATAAGGATATTATTCGGGTTGAATCAGGTGAAACGAACAGTTTACCAGTACTGATTTCTTCTATGACTGCTGAGACATAAATGAGAAAAGGGTACGAGTTTTATCTTGCATTTGTGTTGAATACCCAAGAGTTGAGAGTAAAGATTGAGTCAGTGTCAGTGGTATGTGAGTACCCAAATGTGTTTCTAGAATAATTGCCCAGATTACCTCCAACTAGGGAAGTTGAATTTGGTATCGAGTTAGTCCTTGGTACGACACCTATCTCGATTACTCCTTATAGGATGGCTCTAACGGAGTTAAAAGAGTTAAAAGTACAGTTACAAGAATTAACGAACAAGGGTTTTGCGAGACTGAGTTACTCCCCGTAGGGTGCTCCAGTACTTTTTGTGAAAAAGAAAGACGGGTCGATGAGGTTATATATAGACTACAAATAGCTCAAGGTGATGATGAAGAACAAGTACCTCTTACCAAGGATCGACAATTTGTTTGATCAACTAAAGGGATCCACGGTGTTTTCTAAGATAGACTTGAGATCCGGCTATTACCAGTGATAAACAGTAATTTATACATATTTTTACCCTATGCTTAACGCATTTTATGGATGATTTTTCCTTAGAATTGTTAAATTCGATGCTCCTAATGCCTTAATTTCATGTTTTATACTTAGGTGAGCATAGGAGAGCGAAAAGAACGAGAAACGAACCAAAAACTAAGAAAATGGGCCAAAGTACGAAATCAACATGGCCTGGACTTCCTCACACGAGCAGACCACACGGTCGTGTCAATTTGGTAGAATTGAAGCATGACTCACACGGGTAGACCACACACTCGTGCCTATTTAACAGGCTTGACCACGGCCTGAAGTAATCGCACACGGGCGTGTCCCTGTCGAGCCCAAGTTGATTGCAATTCGGAAAAGGCTAATTTTGAGGGCTTTTAGGAATTCTAAAGCCTATAAATACGCCCTAAAGGAGGACGAAAATGGGGGCACAGAGAGAAGGAGGCAGGGAACTACTCAAGGGAAGCCGATTGATCAATCTCAAAAACTGGAGTCACCATCAAGACTGAAGATCTCCCCTCAGTTTCCCTTCAGGAGTTTTGGGTTTTCTTTATGTTTTATATTCATTATTCTTCTGAGATGTTTTCCTTTTTAGTTATGAACTAAATCCCCTAAATACCTAAGGGGAATGAAACCTAAGACGAATCTTGTTATTATTTTCTGAATTGTATGATAAATATTTAACTTGTTCTTAATTATATGTTCTTAATTCTTATTTTGATATCCCAGGATACTGATTCAAGATAAGCTCTTATTCAGAGGAGGAATAGACCCTGTCTAAGAGTACATTTTTCATAATTAAGCGGAGTTGATTGTGCGCCTAGACATAGGGTGACAAGATTTTGCTGGATTAGGGTGAAACCTAATAAGGGGATCCATAGATCGAGTTAATGCAACCATAGGGTATTAATTAGAGAAAAGTCTCAATTATTCAATCTAGGGATTAGACGTTATTAGTGTTGAATAGGGATAATAACATAACTTAAGAATCTCTATGGGACATGTTAAATGAATAAATCGTCCGACTCAGAGCCGAATAACAAGTAAAGTCTAGGTGGATTTTTCCCTAGGTATAGTTTTAATTCAATCATTTTCCAAAAGTAATCCACCAATTCTACTTTCTGCGAATTCTTAGTTTAGATAATTAGTTAGTTAAAAAAATCCCCTTATTCTTAGGCTAGATAATAAAAAGACAATCATTACTAGTACTTTTAGTTCCTTTGGGTTCGACAATCCGGTCTTGCTAAAACTATACTACTGTTCGATAGGTACACTTGCCTACATCGTGATAATAGTTAGTTTCAAGAACGATTCTTTATAAATATTTAAAACCTGTCACACGAAAATCGCAATCAAGTTTTTGGCGCCGTTACCGAGGAACTAAGATATTAGGAACGCTCAATTTTTATTACTTTAGCCATTTATTTTTCTTACAAGTTAATTTTACTTTATTTTTATTATTTATTAATTTACTTTTTCTTTCTCTTGGCATGTTTTTATAGTTTATGACTAGAAGAAACCCGTTAGGACCACTACTTTTTGACGAAGAAATCGATCGCTTTGTTCGCAGAAACCAAAGAGAAATAAGGCAAAGCTTAAGATACATAGAGAACAAGCAAGAGGACGATAGTCAAACCCCAACCGAGGAGATGGCTGAAAACCAAGATAATCAGCTACCTCCTGCGTACCCGTTGAACTGGCAAATCAGAATCCTACTCCTCATACTATGTATGATTATGCTAAACCTACTTTAACAGGAATTGAGTCAAGTATAGTTAGGCCTACTATTGCTGCAAATAATTTTAAACTAAAACCTAACACTATTGAAATGATATAGCAATTTGTTCAGTTTAATGGTTTGTAGGATGAGGATTTGAACACTCACATGGAAAATTTCCTGGAATTCTGCGAAACATTTAAAATTAATGGCATTTCTAACGATGCCATTCATCTTCGACTATTCCCTTTTTCATTAAGGAGCAAAGCTAAACAGTGGTTGAACTCGTTACCACGAGGGTCAATTACTACTTGGGAACAAATGACCGAAAAATTTTTATTAAAATATTTTGCGCTGGCTAAAACAGCCAGATGGACTTAGAAACTCTTTACGATGCATGGGAGAGATACAAGGACCTACTGCGAAGGTGTCCTCACCATGGATTACCTCTATGGTTGCAAGTTCAAACATTCTACAATGGTGTGAACCCCTCGATAAGGCAAATGATTGATACAGCAGCCGGGGGAACCATCAACAACAAAACACCTGAAGAGGCTTACGAATTTATTGAAGAGATGTCACTGAATAACTATCAGTGCAAGTCATGAGGACTAAGCCAACTAAAACAGCAGGAATTTATAATGTCGATTCGATTACCATGCTGTCAAACCAGGTAGAACTTCTAAATAAAAAGATTGATGGTTTACTTGGTTCTACTCAGGTACATCCAGTAATGAGGTGCGAGACGAATGGAGGAGAAGCATGCATAGAGTATCAACCCTTCAACCCTAGCATCGAGGAGGAACAAGTTCAATATATGGGTAACAACAACTCTAGATCCCAAAATAACTCATATTTATAATGCAAGTTGGATGAACTATCCCAATTTCTCGTGGGGCGGTCAAGGAAATCAAAGACCACAACATCCTCTGGGTTTTCAACAACCACCCTATCAATAGGCAAAGAAACCGAACCTTGAAGAGATGCTGTCTAAATTTATCTCGGTGTCATAAACCCATTTCCAGAACACTGAGACAGCACTTAAAAATCAACAAGCGTCGATCCAAGGGCTCGAAACTCAGATAGCCCAGCTTTCCAAACTAATATCCAAACAACCATAAGGTAGCTTGTCAAGTAATACTGAACCCAACCCAAGGGAACAGCTCAACGCGATTAATGTTCAAGATACAGGATTCGTTGGGCCTGAGCCAGAACCGAGGCAAGAAACTGTGGTAAACAGAGATCAAGGTGAGGTAGGTTATAAAAAAACAAATCAGTGAATGTCGAATATAAACCTCGTATGCCATACCCCAACGCGACAAGGAAAGACCGCTCAGATGAACAATTTGGTAAATTCCTTAAACTCTTAAAAAATTACATAGTAACTTACCGTTTATTGAAGCTCTATCGCAGATGCCAAACGCAATAAAATTTTTAAAGGAGCTTTTAGCAAATTAACTTAAGTTGGACGAGGCGTCACATGTGGAGATAAACACAGATTGCTCAGCTATTCTACAGAATAAATTACCCAACAAACTAAAAGATCCAGAGAGTTTTACGATTCCTTGCTTAATTGGGAGTTTAGATGTTAATAATGCATTAGCTGATTTAGGGGCTAGTATTAACGTCATGCTCTACAAAATGTTCAAACAATTAGGTCTTGGGAAACCCAAACAGACTAGGATGAGTATTCAATTAGCAGATAAAACTAAAAGATTTCCTAGGGGTATTATTGAAGATGTGCTAATTAAAATCGATAAATTTATATTTCCTATTGACTTCATTATTCTAGACATAGAGGAGGATAGCAACATTCCTTTGATTTTGGGACGGCCCTTTTTAGCAATTTCTAAAATGATTATCGATGTTGGCATAGGTGAGCTCACACTCCGTGTGGGAGGCGAAATAATCACCCTTCAAGCTCGCAATTCTAGCACCACATCGAAAATTGAAGGTTATCGTCTAAACCATTCTACTAAAACTGACAACATGGTATAACCTACTTTGCAGGAAATGAGTCTAAAGGAAGCACATGAGTCACTCTCAAGCAGTAGCAGAGGACCTATTCATGAAGATCGAAGGCTAAAAATCGAGGAGCTAGATGAATGGCGGACGCATAAACCGAGAACACTTGATAAACCAAAACTACGCTAGAACGAGCTCAACACCTTCCCACGTCAACTTAAGGTTGGAGATAAAGTCTTATTAGATACCACATATCCTCACATTGCCACTACCACACCAAACGAAGAAATCCCTCTTATGGTACTTAGCATTTTCCCATTCGGTACAGTCGAGGTAAGTCATCTTAAGTTCGGAACTTTTAACGTAAACAACACCCGTCTAAAACCTTATTTTGATGAGAATGATAGTAGGAATGAGGAATATAAACTCCTCGAACCACCATGACCATTCTATGGAGAGGTAAGTCGAGCTTAGACTATAAATAACTACTTCTCGGGAGGCAACCCGAGCACTAACTGTATTAACTTTTTCAAATTTTAGTTTTTACCTCCTAACTTACTAACGGAGCTCTTGAACACAGATTTCCCATACAGACACGGCCTAGCACACGGGCGTGCCTTAGGCCGTGTAGAAACAGGGCAAAAATTTCCCAACACAGGATGCGATAAGTGGCTACGAGCGTGAGACCTGGCAGTGGTCAAATCTGCCAAATGAACACGGGCGTGCGACACGCCCGTGTCTATCACCCGTGGACAACACTGTAAAATAACACAGGCATGCGCAGAGCTACACGACCATGGGAGAAGCGAACCACATCACACACGGTCGTGTAACATGATCATGTAGCCACACGGCCTAGACACACGGGTGAGCCCGAAGGCCGTGTGACGATATCTCACTTCGCGATAAACACGGGCTGGACATGATCCACACAGGCGTTCTAACCGACCGTGCCACTTGAAAAATTAGATTATCTATCTTATTTTATTTTTCTTTTATTAATTTTTGAAGATTCTTTTGTTTTTAAACACGGTTTATCTTTATGATTACAATCAAATTATTCCCCCAATTCTCCTTTTGTCCTTCAGAATCATGTTAGTCCTCCAGCTTTATTTCCAACAACTTGCTCTCGCTAATCTAGGAATTTCATCCATTTTTAACTCATGAAGTTTCACTTTTCTCCCTATCTTATGAACTTACACTTACATTTGTCAAAATATCTATCTTTGTACATTGAGGACAATGTACATCTTAAGTGTGGGGGGATATTCATTTCATTATCAGAAAAATCCCTGAATGACTGCCTTGTTCTCTTGAAAAGCTCTCATATCATATTTAGGATAAATTTTGAATGATTTATGATTTTTATTGATATATCTTGAATTAAAATATAGGTATTTATGCATTGATTGTTTAAACTTTAAGACATTAGAGAATCAAGCATGATAAGTTGATTTATAAGAATTTAAAATTTTAGGTTGTTTCCCCAAAGTTTAGGTATTACTTTGAGTTAGAATTCACAAGTTTTAAACATCAAAAATCCATAATTTTTGTGAGATTTTTTAGCCTTTTGAGCATCTATTAATTCTTTCATGCTCACTTTTATTATTACTTTGAGTACGTCAGTATTGAACTGTTATTATAGAACTTGCTTGATTATGCATGTCAATACTACACCATTTGATTTGATATGTCAAAAAGATTAAGGCACTTAAGATTAACCCACTCATGCCATGAAAAGCCTACCTCCAAAATTAATCCCTAGTGAACCCTTTGAGCCTAACAACCCATTTTTTTGTATTACCCGTAATATTAACCCTTAACCCATTATTGTTGAAATCCCCTAAATTAAATTTGATCTCTATTTTTGTCCAGATTTGAATTGAAATAATTACTCAGCTATGTCTTGTTTTTAATAGTTAGTCTATGTTATTTAACTTGTTCTTAAAAAAAACAAAAAAAAACATGTATACATATTAGTAGTAGTAATCTTCTGAGCCAAAGAAGTTAAATTCCATATTCTGAGAAAAGCTCTGTTGTATGCAAGTGATGATTAAATCCTTTTCTAGTTAAGTGATTTTTCAATTCAATCTCGATTCCACCCATTTCTTTCAGCTTGTGACCACACCCCCTAACCAAAGCCATGTTACAACCCTCTAAAAACCTTTTGATTGATGTATCATCTCAATTCATAATGGTGGAGATGTGATTTTCATGCAAGCCTATGGTAAAAACTTTTCATATTGACTGATGAGTGCTACTTTGATTGTCCTTAAACACTTTGAGTGATTTGAATGAATCTTTAGTGAGGATGTTAAACTCCGTGAGATTTCGAATCGAGGTAACCACTTAGATAAGGAGAGATGCCTAAGTTTTGCATGATTAAATACTCAACTTGGAATGTTTGAAGCTCTAATGTTCTTTTAGCTGAATTCTCAATGTACGACTACTCATGAATTATTTTGAGATATTATCGATAGAAATTATAGGTTGCGAAGAATTTATTTTGATTATGAGTTGAGAATTTTGCTTGAGGACAAGAAAATACTTAAGTGTGGAGGTATTTGATAAACCGTAATTTATACATATTTTTACCCCATGCTTAACGCATTTTATGGATGATTTTTCCTTAGAATTGGTGAATTTGATGCTCCTAATGCCTTAATTTCATGTTTTATACTTAGGTGAGTATAAGAGAGCGAAAGGAACGAGAAACGAGCCAAAAACTAAGAAAATGGGCCAAAGTACGAAATCAACACGGCCTAGACTTCCTCACACGGGCAGACCACAAGGTCGTGTCAATTTGGCAGAATCGAAGCACGACTCACACGGGTAGACCACACGCCCGTGCCTATTTAACAGGCTTGACCACGGCCTGAAGTAATCGCACACGGGCGTGTCACACGGACGTGTCCCTACCGAGTCCAAGTTGAGTCCAATTCGGAAAAGACTAATTTTGAGGGATTTTAGGAATTCTAAAGCCTATAAATACGCCCTAAAGGAAGAGGAAAAGGGGGCACAGAGAGAATGAGGTAGGGAACTACTTAAGGGAAGTCGATTGATCCATCTCAGAAGCCGAAGTTACCATCAAGACTGAAGATCTCCCCTCAATTTCCCTTCAGAAGTTTTGGGTTTTCTTTATGTTTTGTATTCATTATTCTTCTAAGATGTTTTCCTTTTTAGTTATGAACTAAATCCCCTGAATACCTGAGGGGAATGAAACCTGAGACGAATCTTGTTATTATTTTCTGAATTGTATGATAAATATTTTACTTGTTCTTAATTATGTGTTCTTAATTCTTGTTTTGATATCCCAGGATACTGATTCAAGATAAACTCTTATTCAGAGGAGGAATAGACCCAGTCAAGAGTACATTTTTCATAATTAAGCAGAGTTGATTGCGCGCCTAAACATAGGATGACAACATTTTACCGGATTAGGGTGGAACCTAATGGGGGGATCCAAAGATCGAGTTAATGCAACCCTAGGATGTTAACTAGAGAAAAGTCTCAATTATTCAATCTAGGGATTAGATGTTATTAGTCCTGAATAGGGATAATAATATAACTTAGGGATCTCTACGAGACCTGTTAAATGAATAAATCGTTCGATTCGGAGCCAGAATAACAAGTCTAGGTGGATTTTTCCTTAGGTATTGTCTTAATTCAATCGTTTTCCAAAAGTAATCCTCTAATTCTACTTTTTGCGAATTCTTAGTTTAGATAATTAGTTAGTTAAAACAAAACCCCCTTATTTTTAGGCTAGATAATAAAAAGACAATCATTACTAGTACTTTTAGTTCCTTTGGGTTCGACAATCTGGTCTTGCTAAAACTATACTACTGTTCGATATGTACACTTGCCTACATCGTGATAATAGTTAGTTTCAAGAATGATTCTTTATAAATATTTAAAACCTGTCACACGAAAATCGCGATCAACCAGCTAAGAGTTAAGGAGCAAGATGTGCCAAAAACCCCGTTTCGGATGAGATACAGGCACTATGAGTTCCTTGTCATGCCCTTTGGCTTATCAAACGTCCTCGCCGTGTTTATGGACTTGATAAATCGTATTTTTCGGCCATATTTGGATAAGTTTGTGGTTATTTTATCGACGATATATTAATTTATTCTCTTGCTGAGAGTGAGCACATGGATCATTTAAGAACTGTTTTGAAGACATTAAGAGTTATCTGCCAAGTTTAGTAAAAGTGAGTTTTTACTCCGAGTGGTTGGATTCTTGGGACACATCGTGTCGGGTGATAGAATTAGAGTTGACCCGAGTAAGATCTCGGCTATTGTTGAGTGGAAATCGCTAAAGAATGTATCAGAGGTTAGAGGATTTCTAGGCTTAGCGGGTTACTATAGACGATTAGTTAAAGGGTTCTGCATGATTGCTACTCCGATGACGAGGTTGCTACACAAGGATGTCAAGTTCGAGTGGACAGAAAAATGCCAACAGAGTTTTGAGAAACTTAAGGGGTTGTTGACTGAAGCCCCAATTTTAGTACAACCAGAACCGAGAAAAGAATTCATAATGTATAATGATGCATCCTTGAATGGATTAGGATGTGTGCTCATACAAGAAGGCAAGGTGATAGCATATGCCTCAAGACAACTGAAGCCGCATGAGAAAAATACTCACGACTTAGAGTTAGCAGTCATAGTGTTCGCACTAAAGATTTGGACACACCACTTGTATGGTGAGAAATGTCGGGTATTCACTGACCATAAAAGCTTAAGATATTTGATGACTCAAAAGGACTTAAATCTACGGCAATGAAGGTGGCTGGAGTTGATTAAAGATTACAAGTTAGTAATTTACTATCACCAAGGAAAGACGAATGTGGTCGTTGATGCATTAAGTAGGAAGTCATTGTTTGCCTTGAGAGCTATGAATACTCAGTTGTCGGTAATCGAGGATGGTTCGATTCTAGTGGAGTTGAGAGCTAGACCTATGTTTCTCCAAGAAATTTATAAGGCTCAAAAAGAGTGATAAAGATTTGCAAGCCAAGATAACTCAGCGTAAGACAGTTGACAGATCCGATTTTTGAATTAGTACCAACGGTTGTTTGATGTTTCAAGATAGGGTCTGTGTACCTAGAGATGATGAGCTTATTGGGAAAATTCTTCACGAGGTACATAATAGTTGTATGTCAATCCATCCGAGTAGTATTAAGATGTATAATGACTTGAAGAGATTGTGTTGGTGGCCGGGCATGAAAAGAGACATCTCAGAGTTTGTGTCGAAATGTTTAATTTGTCAACAAGTGAAAGTCAAACACGAAGTACCTTCAGGTTTACTTCAGCCTGTGATGATTCTCTAGTGGAAATGGGATCGAATTGCCATGGATTTTGTTACAAGATTGCCGTTGTCACCAAGAAAAAAAGATGTGGTTTAGGTCGTAGTCGACCGATTAACAAAGTCGGCTAATTTTATCCTAGAACGTACAGACTACTCGCTTGATAAACTAGTCGAGTTGTATGTTTTCGAAATTGTGAGACTTCACGGAGTGCCTTTGTTGATCATTTCGGATGGGGTTCCAAGGTTTACTTCACGGTTTTGGAAAAAGTTACAAGAAACTTTGGGGAGAAAGTTAAATTTTAGCACGGCTTCCTATCCGTAAACCGATGGCCAATCGGAGAGAGTAATTTAGATTCTTGAAAACATGTTGCGGTGTTGTATTCTTGAATTCCAAAGTAGTTGGGAAAAGTATTTACCGCTGGTAGAGTTTGCCTACAACAATAGCTAGTAGTAGAGTATGAAAATGACACCTTATGAGGTTTTATATGGGCTTAAGTGTTGAACGCCCTTGCTTTGGACTGAACTCAGAGAAGATCAGATTCACGGGGTCAATTTAGTCAAAGAGACCGAAGAGAAAGTTAAGGTAATTCGTGATTATTTGAAGGCCGCTTCGAATAGACATAAATCTTATGTAGATTTGAAACGAAAGGAAATTGGGCTTCAAGTCAGTAATAAGGTGTTTTTAAAAGTGTCCCCGTGGAAAAAAGTCCTCAGATTTGGTAACAAAGGAAAATTAAGTCCACTTTTTATTGGACCTTATGAGGTGATACAGAGAATTGGACTGGTAGCTTATCGACTAGCCTTACCATTCGAGTTAGAGAAGATCCACGATGTTTTCTATGTGTTGATGTTGCGTCGTTACCGTTTTAACCCATTGCACCTTCTTTCGCCAACAGAGGTTGAGACTCAATCAGACATGACTTATGGCGAAAAACCGATTAAGATCTTAACTCAACAGGACAAGCAATTGAGAAATAAAAGTATAGCACTCATGAAAGTGTTGTGGCATTGACATAGGGTTGAAGAGGCCACATAGGAACCCAAAGAGACTATGAGAGATCAATACCCTAACCTTTTTACCAGTAAGATTTTTGAGGACGAAAATCCCTAAGGGGAGAGAATTGTAACAACCCGATTTTTGGCCTAGTCGAAACAGTAGTTTCGGAACCACTAACCTAAGGTTGGAGAAATTATTTTTAATATTATTTTATGTTTTATAGCATGTTTATATGAGTGCATAAAAAGTTTGGTGAAATAATTTTAGCGATTGCATGCTCAATTGCGAAAAACGACTAAATCGCATAAGGGACAAAAGTTTTATTTCATTAGCTAAAGGTTTCAAATAGCTAGAGAACCAAAATTAAGGGTTTTTAAAGTGCAAATATGCCTTTATTAATGGCATGGCCGGCCATAGGGACATGAAAATCATGAAGGTCAAAATTAGGTGAAATTTGGTGACCAATTTGACTAGAATAAAATAAAATAAAGAAAAGCTATCATCTTTTTCTCTTCTTCTCTTCTCCACCGAAATTTTTAGCAATGAAGGCTTCTTGAAAGCTTGAAATTTTCAGTCATTAAGTTCGCTCATAAGTAAGTGATTTTGATGACTTTTCTTGATAATTTTTGTACTTTTGGGACCTTTATAGCATAAGCTATCTAAAGAGGGGACTATTTTGCAACATGGTTGAGAGTTTAGGGCTTTTCCATGAGAGTATTCATGTTTATTTCTGAAATTTTTATGGAAGAAAATGAATCTTGGTTGTTAAACAAACAACTTTTGTGAAGTAGTTTTCACGGAAACCCTAACTAATGACCATTTTGCATAAGTTATAAATTATGTGGTAAATGTGTGAAATAATGGGAATTGTGAGCTGCTTCTAGTATAAAAGAATTCGGCTAGGCTTGGGTAGTGAGAAAATTTGATAAAAATTGATTTACGAGCCTAGGGGTAAAATAGTCTTTTTTGAAAGTCTAGGCGCAAAATGGTCATTTTTCCAAAATATGAATTATGAAATGCATTGATTAATATGATGATTAAATTAGTTAATTTTTATCATTTTAAGTCAAGAAACACGAAATCCGGACTTCGACCGGGGAAAAGCCAAGCCAATAGACTAAAGTCAATTAGTCGTCCACTTTTTGTATACCGAGGTAAGTTGTACATAAGTAAGGTAACTTTATCATTATTATGTGTTGAATGATTATTTTTGTGTAATATGATTGAAATTGCTTATAAATAATGCATGATAAAATTCAATGTAGTAGAGTCCCGATTGGACCTAGGAATAGGTTGGATATCCATGCTATGACATTTGAGTGATATGTGCGCTAGTGTAAGACCATGTTTGGGACATAGCGTCGGCCACGATATGAGAGCCAATGTAAGACCATGTTTGGAACATGGCATCGGCGATGTTGTGAGAGCCAATGTAAGACCATGTCTGAGACATGGCATCGGCATTGATATGTGTGCTAGTGTAAGACCATGTTTGGGACATGGCATCGGCCTCGACATGTGAGCCAGTGTAAGACCATGTTTGGAACATGGCAACGGTAATTCACCCTCTTGTGTAAAGATTGTCAGATATCCTTTAGTATTCCAAATGGTTTCACAGGTTATTTTAAAAGCTTATGACAATGTTATGGAATGATATAATCATGTTGTGAGTGGTACAGGTTCTTATTCGAAACTCATGAGATATGAGTTTAGTTATGTTTCCTTGATGGTACGAATGACATGAGTAAGTTCTAGCTATGAAAATGATCTTGGGACGATATTGAAATCTTTGGTTTATACTTACGATATATATATACATGTAGTGATATTTACCCATGTTCACTCAAGAATGTTGTGTGGATTTATAACATGCATGGTTGATGTTGTCACTTATTTATATACAACTTACTAAGCTTTATGCTTGCTCCTTCTCCTTTCCATTTTCTTATAGTGCCGTCAAGCTAGTTTCGGGGATCAAAGGACATCGGAGGCATCAATCACACTATCACCTGAAGCTTTGGTATAGCTAGTTTAATATTTTGATATTGGCATGTATAAAGACTTGAATCTTTTGTTTAATGTATTGTTGGTTTAGCCAGAAGAATTGTCTTATATGATGGATATGATATTCATTTTGTATAGGCCATTAATGTTGGCTAATATTGATTATTATTAAATGCATTTGATATAAATTTCTTATGGTTGTGGTGGTTCTGGTTATATGTGTTATGCTTGAATTGGTTTTGGTTAAATTTGTGTAGGTTGGTGCAAGTAAGGGTGGCAAAAGGCTTGGTAAATAGCCTTATTTTTGTCCACACGGGCGGACACACGGTCATGTGTCTAGACCGTGTGTGAAAAATGGCTTGCCCCTTAGGCATGTAGTCCGACCGTGTATTCCCTGCACCTCAGTTTGACAAGTCAGTATGCATGTTAAGGAGACACACGAGCGTGTTGCCCATCCACAGGACATGTGCCCCTGTCAGCTTGAATTTTTACAAAGTTTTCTAGAGTGTACAAATTAGTCCCGAATCAACTCCAAAGTGTTCAGGGCCTCGTAGGCCCATAATAGGGACATTAAGGCATTGTTAAAAGTTTTAATTTGAACCAAATTTTTCATAACTAGAAAATGTATGTTTGCTTGTGTTTAAATCTGGTAACATCTCGTACCTGTTCCGACATCGAACTCGGGTAAGCGGTGTTACACAGACGTGGTACTCGTATCCATGGTAGAGGCCATAGGAGGGCTTGAGCTGAGTCTTCTTCTTTGGGAAATATGTCAAATTTAGATACGAGTGAGACACCGGTTTCACTTGCTACTGAGACTGAGTCTCAAGGCCACTTGGTTGGGGACGACTCATTATATTAGGCCATGTTGAGGATATTAGAGAGGGTCGCTGGACCCCATTCTGGATCTACGGGCCGTGGGTCGATAATTGAATGACTTTTGTCTAATACAGCTGAGCTGTTTAGTGGTGTCACTAGATTCGCCCCTACAATGGCCGAGTATTGGTTGGAGGCCAGTGAGAGGATTATGAATGATTTAGACTGTACTTCCGAGTAGAAATTTAAGGGTACAGTCTCTTTGCTTTGTGATGAGGCATATCAGTGGTGGTTGATGGTTGAGTAGGGTATTTAGTTTGATTGTCTGAACTAGGATTTCTTCAGGACCACCTTTTAGAGTAAGTATGTGGGGGCGAACTATGTGGATGCTCGTGGGTGTGACTTCATGAATCTTATGAAAGGTGATAGATCTGTGGCTGAGTTTTTGAGGTTGGGCATCTATGCTCGAAGCATGGCGGCGTTTGAGTATGAGAGGTGTGTCCGATTTGAGGATGGCTTAAAGGATAATTTGAGGGTACTGATTTCTCCACAGAGTAAGTAGGAGTTCACAGTTCTGATTGAGAAGGCGAAGATCGCTGAGGATGTTAAGCGCTTGAAGCGCCAGAAGAGGGACCGAGAGGGCTGTAAGAATAAGAGGGATTCAGAGCCCTCTAATTCTGTTCAGAGGCTTAAGAAAAAGGTCAGACCTAATGGGTCAGTTAGAGTGGGAGCCCTTGTTGCTACTAATGGGATTCAGCCTTGTGAAGACTATGGTAGGCACCACCCGGGCTAGTGTTGGAAGAGGATTGGGGCTTGTCTGATGTGTGGGTCTTTGAAGCATCAAATTCGAGAGTGTCCACATCAAGCAGATCAGATGCAAGCTTCGGGACCGGGTTCTGTACAGCCTCAGAGGGCAGTCCAGCAACCACTTAGAGGCCGTGGACCGGCTAGGGGTGGTAATGTTTTGGGACGTGGGCAGAGAGCACCGGGTAGAGGTACTAGTAAGACTGAGGTGAAGCAGCCTGTACTGGTTTATATTGCTTGACGCCGAGAGGATAGGGATGCTCTAGATGTTATCACCGGTTGATAGACATAGGTTCTATACATTCCTATGTAGCTAGTTATGTATTTGAAAACTTGGGAATTTTTGTCGAGAGCACTTCTAGTGAGATCACCATATTGAGTCCGTTAGGGCAGTCTATGCGGGATAATAAGATTTATAAGGATGTTCCATTAGTGGTGCAAGGGGTTGTTTTTCTGGCAAATCTAATGGAACTTCTGTTTGAGGAGTTCGACTTAAATTTAGAAATGGACTAGTTGGTTGATAACTGTGTTAGCTTGGACTGTGCATCTAAGAGGGTTGTTCTGAGGACTGAGGATGATAAAGAAGTGGTTGTGATAGGTGAGCGCCGAGATTATCTGTCCAATGTGATCTCCACGCTTGTGGCTATGAAATTAGTTCAAAAAGGGTGTGAGGCGTATTTGGCTTACATCAGTGTTTCTGCTTCTAGAGACTCTTCTGTATGGAATATCATAACAGTGAGAGATTTTTCAGATGTCTTTCTTGAGAAGTTACCAGGTTTACCTCCTAATCGAGAAGTTGAGTTTGAAATTGAGCTTCTACCAAAAGAGTTTATAGAGCTTAAGGCTCAACTTCAAGAGCTTTTGAATCGTGGTTTCATCCGCCCTAGTGTGTCACCGTGGGTGGCACTGGTTCTGTTTGTAAAGATAAAGGATGGCACCATGAGAATGTACATCGGTTATCGACAACTGAATAAGCTAATAGTGAAGAATAAGTATCCATTTTTGAGAATCGATGATTTGTTTGATCAGTTTTGAGGGGTTTATGCTTTTACAGAGATTGATCTCCGGTCTGGGTATCATCAGCTAAGAGTTAAGAAAGTGGATGTTCATAATACTGCATTTAAGACTCGTTATAGACATTATGAGTTCCTAATTATGCCTTTTGGTTTGACGAATGCTCCAGCTACATTTATGGATCTAATAAACCGAGTCTTTTAACCATATTTGGATCAGTTTCTCGTGGTTTTCATCGATGATATTTTGGTTTACTCTAAGACCGAGGATGAGTATGATGAGTATCTTAGAGTAGTGCTTCAGATTCTCCGTGAAAAATGACTTTACACTAAGTTGAGCAAGTGCGAGTTCTAGTTGCGAGAGGTAACTTTTCTAGGGCACGTGGTTTCTACAGAGGAGATCCGAGTTGATCCTAGAAAGATCGATACTATGCTGGAGTGCAAACAGCCTAAGAATGTATTTGAAATTCACAATTTTCTAGGTCTGACGGGTTATTATCATCAATTTGTTGAGAGGTTCTTTTTTATTGCAGCTCATTTGACTAAGCTTCTGCGTAAGGGTGTTCCTTTTGTTTGACAGATGCGCAGCAATCGATCTTTGAGAAGCTCAAGTCTGTTTTAACTCAGGCTCCTATTCTGATACAACCTGAGTCTAGAAAAGAATTTATGGTATACAGTGATACATCGCACATCGATTTGGGATGTTTATTGATGCAAGGTGAAAACATTGTGGCTTATGCGTCCTGTCAGCTTAAGATGCATGAAGGGAATTATCCAACACATGATCTCGAGTTGGCTGCAGTATTTTTTGCGTTGAAAATCTAGAGGCACTATCTGTATAGTGAAAGATGCATTATCGACACTGATCATAAAAGCCTTAAGTACCTCCTTACCTAGAAGGAGTTGAATCTTAGGCAGCGTCGATGGGTTAAGCTGCTCAAAGATTATGACTACACGATTGAGTATCATCCTAGTAAGGTCAATGTAGTGGCTGACACTCTGAGCCATAGAGCGATGACTGATTTGAGAGCGATGTTCGCTAGACTTAGTCTGTTTGATTATGGGAGTCTGTTAGTCGAATTACAAGTTAAGCTGACTTGGATTGATCATATTTGAGATAAGCAGTTGAGGGATGAGTCTCTGGGTTTGCGGTTTCGTCAAGTTGAGAATGGTAAAACTTCTTATTTTAGGTTGAATTAGTGATGATGTTCTGTGTTTTCGAGATGGGATCTATGTACCAAATGATTCTGTTTTAAGGCAGTCGATTGTGAGGGAGGCGCATAATAGCCTTTAAACTATACATCTCGGTAGTAATAAGATATGTTGCAATCTTCATGAGTTGTACTGGTGGCTGGGTTTGAAGCGTGAGGTTACGAATTTTGTTGTTCAATATCTGACATGCTAGATAAGGCTGAGCACCAGTTGCCTTTAGGTTTGCTACAACCCGTTAAGATTCTTTTATGAAAATAGGAGCGAGTGACGATGGACTTCGTTAGTGGGTTTCCTTTGACACCCACTAAGAAGAATTTTGTTTGGGTCATCGTGGATCGATTGACCAAGTCTGCTCATTTTATTCCAATTTGAACGGACTTTTCTCTATAATAGTTAGAAAAGCTATACATTTCTGAGATTATAAGACTGTATGGGGCACTTATTTCGATAATTTCTTATAGCAATCCTCGCTTCACTTCTCGGATCTGGAAGAAATTACACGAGACTCTAGGTTTGAGATTGAACTTCAGTACTACGTTCCATCCTCAGACCGATGGTCAATCTGAGAGAGTGATTTAGATATTAGAGGATATGCTTCAAAGTTGTGTAATTGATTTTCGAGGTAGTTGGGAGGATTATTTGCCATTAGCTAAGTTTGCCTACAATAACAGTTTCCATGCTAGCATCTAGGTGGCACCTTACGAAGCCTTGTATGGTCATAAGTGTCACACTCTGCTATGTTAGACTAAGTTGGGCGATGGTCGAGTTTTGAGTCCAGAGTTGGTTTTTGAGACCGAAGATAAAGTTAGACTAATTCAGGATCGTCTGAAGGTGGCTTCTGATAGACAGAAATCTTATGTAGATCTGAAGAGGCGTGATATTAAGTACTCTGTGGGGGATTTCGTGTTTCTTAAAGTTTCTCCATGGAAGAAAGTTCTAAGATTCGGTCGTAAAGGCAAGCTGAACCCTAGGTTTATTGGGCCGTATCGGATACTAAAGCGTGTAGGACCGGTTGCTTATCAGTTGGAGCTACCTCCTAAGTTAAACTATCCACGATGTGTTCCACGTCTCGATGTTGAGGCAGTATCGGTCAGACTTATCTCACGTTGTTTTAGTTGAGGAGATCGAGGTTAGGCCGGATTTGCCTTTTGAAGAGGAGTAGGTTTAGATTCTGGATCGTGATGTTAAAGTTTTGAGGAGGAAGTCTATACCGTTAGTGAAGGTTCTGTGGCAGAATCATGACACTGAGGAAACCACATGAGAACTTGAGGACTAGATGCGTTAGTAGTATCCTTGTCTATTCTGATCAGGTAAATTTTAATGTCGAAATTTCTTTTCGAGGAGTAGAGTTGTAACACCTTGATTAAGTAAATACAGTTTCTGTAGTTATCTAACATGAATATGTATCTGCTTCAGTGGTTAAATATTCTGGGTGTGTGAATGAGGTCTTGGGTTCAAGTTTCACCTTTGCTAAATTTTGTTATTTTTGGAATTAAGCCTTGTTTTCACTCAGTGGGCTTATATTAAATTTCCTGTAAATTCATATCAGAATGAGTCTGCTGGTTTGAGTGGAAAGGGAGTTGGTGTGTTGAAGGTCCTGTGTTCGAGTCCTTGCGCAAGATTTTTACTTAGTTGCAAGTGACAGCTTTTGGTGGAATTGGGTTTTTGAGAAAGTTGGTTGTTAGTGGGTTAGTGGGGAGAGATTTGAGGAATTTGGGGTGCTAATCTTTAATTATCTTTTTTATTTTATTATTTTTTCAAAATTTTCCCCTCTTTCTAGAAAAGAAACCGATGTCAGTTTTTCCTCTTCCTTCCCTTTTGTTTTTTTCAATTTCAATTGATCATTCTTTCTATTCTGTTTCATTCGGTTGTTACTTGCTGAAATTTGTTTCTCCATTCCTGCTGATTGTTGGTAAGTGGCTTAAGTGAACTGTAGTTTTGATTTTTGAATTACCAATTGAAGGTTTATATTTTCTTTTTTGGCAGCAGAGAATCATATAGACTGGGACTCCCCTCATGCTGATTTATAGTTGAAATCGTGTGGAGTTCGGAGGTAAATGATGAGTGGTCGTATTTAAAGTTTTGTTGGTTTCGTGGTTATGGTTTAACCTTGGTTTTAGATTTATTTTGGGGATTTACTGTGTCGATCTTTAGGTTTTGGAGGGTTCGTGTTTGCAGTAGCATCAAAATGATACCAGGTGTGTACCCAAAAAGTAAAAAAAAATGAGCTTTAATGAAAGTAAAAAAAACCTCACTGTCAATGCCACACTAGCGTGTTCCTGGCCGTGTGCCTAGTTGTGTACGAGACATAGCCGTGTGATCGATGTGGGTATGGCCGTGTACAAGACACGACCGTGTGATGGCTTGAGTATGGTCGTGTGGGCTACACAGGCTAGGCTAAGTTGGGCGTTTGGACCCACACAAGCGTGTGTTGGGCCAAGCTGTGTGGACCACATGGATAAAGCCAATTTGGGCGAATGGGCCTACACAGGTAAGTCACATGAGCATGTGAGCCATATTTCTGAATTTTCCCTAAAGTCGCATGGGTCGCTCCGAACGACTGTGGGCCTACTGTAGGGTCGGAGAGAGATAATTAAAACCTATTTTGTATGCGATGATATTATAATAGACTGATCTAACTAGGATACTAAATGTATGCCTGACTGAACTGCTATATGTATATTTGTTATCTGTATGTAGGCATGTGGAGCATGTTTAATATGTTATATCTGGATTTGATTTCTGCATCTATTATTGGGGTTGGGATCTGTATATGAGATGGAAGTGTTTTGTATGGCGATCATCGCCTTTACTCTGACAGCTTGGCTGCACATTATCTGACTAGTATTGTATTGGCACAATATGGTGTGTAGGGATGGGTGGGTGCTTTTAAACCCACATGGTGTGTTGGGATGGATGGAGTTGGTGTGTAGAGGATGGGGGTAGGACTCTATATATTCTGATCTGTATATCTTATTTTAATGACTGTATCAGAAATGGGCATGAGCCTGAATCTGTATCTGATTGTTTACGAGATTTTTGTATGTTTGCATACTTAATTCTACTGGGTTACACAATGAGTTTACGAAAACTAGCATCTGTTTGTCTGTTCTATCCAGGTAATCCACAAACTTTGGCGGATCGGTGCGACAGAGACTCAGCAGTGACCACTCATTCATAAACTGTTAAAACTTGCTCTTTTATGGTTTAAATTTAAGATTTGGTTTTCAATTGAGAGTTTGTAATTCATGGGACTTTCTGGACTGTATGGACTTTTAACTGATGGTTTTGGTTTCGTTACTCTATAATTTGCATGCTTCAACCAAATGTTTTCTGTAAAAATGACAGTTTTATGCAAACAAAATTTTTTCTAAAAACACGACTATATTTTCAAACTATAACAATTTTAAGGCTTCCGCTGTAACAAGTTTTTGGTAAGAGAACTAACTAATTGGTGTTTCCAGTAAATTATAAATGTATGTAAATTATGAATTGTTATGATTTGATGAGACAACTCCGTTTTTAGAAAATCCATTCTTTGTGACATCTCCGGATTTGACCATAACGTCTAGGCCAGATTTAGGGTGTTATATTGCCAAGATTCTTCCTCACTCATAACTTTCTGAAGAATGATGATATAAATGCTTAGCAAATTTGTTAAGTAATTATTTGAAAAGTAGTATTCAATATTGAATTACATAGGATCTGGGATATTATGTGATGTTGTCATCATGGGGAGTTAATATGCACTGTACTCTGTTTTCCTTAATCGATTTTTTTGTCCCGTTGAGTTTTCTTAGGAAGGTTTTTAATTAATCAGAATGTTATACATATTAAAGATATGTGTATTCTTTTTCATTCACTAAGAGTTATTCTCATAGGCTTTTATGTTAATAAAGTTTTAACGAGAGACATTATCTATCAATAGATATCCAAGGAAAGGGAGTATTAAAAATATTTTATTATAATAAAATAGATGTCCATTAGATAAAAAGTTTGATGTATTTTAGGACTCTAATATCCAATAAGAGTAAAATTTTATATCATTTATACTTCTTATATTTATAAATATAAACTTTGATAAAGTATTGTAAATAGGGGTGTTCAAATTTCGGTTAAAACAGAATTAACCGACTGAACCGAACTAATTTAGTTAATCAGTCGATTAATCGATCTAATTCGATCGGAGGTCGATTAATGATATTTTGAAAGTTTGGTTATCGATTAATTTGGTCTGAAATCAAGTAATTAACTGAATTAACCAGACTTTCAAAAAACCAATATTATATATTACCAATTCAGTTACTTTTGGTTAATTTCAGTTAATTTGGTTAAATAAACATTACAAATTTATTTTTTGATATGCTTTATATTTGTTTTAACAAAAAAAAACAAAAACATAAAAATTTCGGTTAATTTGGTTAACCGACCGAATTAACCGAAATAGTTTGGTTCGATTAATTTATTTTTTAAAAATTTCGGTTCGGTTAACAGTTAAAAGTTTAAAAAGCTCGATTAATTCAATTAATATTATTCAGTTCTATTAACCGATTAAACACCGTTAATTATAAATATCCTATGGATGAAATAAATACATCTCTTTTTATTTGTTTTTTTTTCTACTTTCTTTGTTTTTTAGTTCTGAATTGCATAACCTGTGAAATTCAGTTTGAAAAAGAACAGCTTAAATTTAACCCCATATGTATTGGTTAAGACAAAAAATAATGTAGTGAAATTGGAGCTAGAGTGGGTGTGAATGGTTGATGACTGATGGTCATGCCCATTCATTTAGCCACAAAATGTGGGGCTCATCATTGTCGTTTTCTCACCGAAAGCCCCGTTAGACTCGCTCAAGGGTAGAGGCCCTTTGGCTTTTCTCCATATCATATAAATACTTACTTCATCCCTACCTTTTCCCTTTATATTTAATGTGGGTCTGTCTTCCTGCTTCTCCCTTCACAATATTTATCTACACCCATAATCCTTCGAAATATATTAATCTAATTTTTAATCAACTGATTTTGTACGCATAATCTTTTTCTATTGACAGGTTTAATTTAATTGAAATAATAATATTTTTTTTCTACAGTAGCAACAAATATGAAATATTATACGAAAAAAATTGATACACTATTAGGGAAATACATATTTTATAGAAATACACTAAAATATTAGAAAATATATATGATAATTTTTTAAAATTATTTATAGAATAGAAAATACATTATCAATCTCCTAAATATTAACTCATATTATAATTTAAGATGAAATTTAAAACAAGAAAATAAATAAACCTCACGTGGGACCCCACGTACGATCTTCTCCCTGTACACCCGTCCTGTGGCGATCACATTGTCTACACAGATGGGACCCACAAGCTTTTTAATTTACTGCTTAAAAATCGTCCTTTACACGCGTCTAATCAATTAGCACGCTGGCTTAAGTGCGGCCCCACGGCTGAGATTCTGGTCTCCTTCCAATGAGAGGACTCGCACCAATCAATTCGAAGGGACCCAACGTGTCGAAAGGTCAATGGATCAGCCAATCGTGAACTGGTGGGGGCTTTGGACTACAATAATTTTTCTCTTTTGGATATATTCCGGAGGGCGCGCCGTTCACTCTACTGGGTTTTTGTGACACGTTTCGACCCATGGGGTGTTTTCTGAATAGGGGTAATTCTACATCGTAATTTTATGTGGTGACACCTCGTAAACGTCCACTTTTTTCTGGAAATTATAATTTTTCCCCGAAGGTTTAAGTTGTTTTGGAATTTTTGAACCCTTATTTGCAAAACTGTGTTATGTGTGCGTAGGCAAGTGTGATTTATTCCAATTATATTAGAAAGAGAAAAGGCAAAGCCACAAATAATTAATATTCTCTAAACACATTATTGAAGACAATATTAGCGTCAAATTTATTTTATTCCTACTTTCCTTATTATATATTCATGTTTTAAACTTTAACAGGGTCATTTGTATAAGAGAGAACTGAAGACATTAAAATAAAATTATTCGTCAAAAACAGACAAGTTATAAATTTTAAATATATATATACCTACAATATTTTAGGTTTAAACACGTTGGTCCTCTCTTATGGATATATTCTCATATGAAAATTATTTTCAAAACAATTAGAATGGTTTTCATGCTTCCCATTAGATGGATTGATTGTTTGATTAATTCAGAGTTAAAAAAATTAAAGTTTAAAATAGGCTTTAAATCTCTATATACTTTGTACATTTAGAATATAATTCACTACTTTTTATTTTAGGAATTTGGTCTCTCTACTTTTTAAACTTAAAAATTCAGGTCCAGTAGTTACCGTTGTTAAAATTCTTCTATTAAATTCTTTGGTGTGATATTTTGAAATTAAAAAAAAAGTCACTTGCTAATCATGTAACAATAAAAATAATGTTGAAAATATTTATTAAAATTCTTCTTAAGAGCACCCATTCAAACTCGTTACATAAAATATTTTTTTTTTGCTAGAGTAGTATTCTGAAGAAAAATTGGCGTTTTACATTTTGATTGAAATGATTAACAATATTAACTATTTAGATTAACTAATTACATTATAAAAGTAGAAGAATCAAATTAAATAAAAATTAGTATATAGGTTAAGTCTTAAGTTTCAGCATAATATAGGACCCAAACTAAAATTTTACCATTATCTCATAATGTAAAAAAAAAAGGGAGGGGGAACCCAAAAAGGAAAAAAAAAAACCATACTCCAAGTTTTTGTATTTTTTTGTACATTTAGAATTTAGCCCTTTTACTATTTAAATTTAAAAATTTAGTTCATTGTTAACATTATTAAATTTCTTTTGTTAAATTCACTAGTGTAACAATTTAAAATTAAAATAAAATACTCATTTGGTAATCATATGACAAGAATGTCATTATAATGTATCTAAATTTAAAAGATAATTTTAATGGTATTAACAAATTCTTAAAATTCACATTAGTATTTTAAACAAAATACAATATTTAGACTAAGTAATTACATGATAAATGTTGAGATAGAGATTATGTTAAAAATTAAATTATAAATATTAACTCTCAAATTTAATCATAGTATAGGGACTGAAATTAAAATTTGACCATTTTTGTAGAACCTAAAAATAGAGGAATCAATTGAAATTTGACATTTTTATGTAGCCTAAAAAAATAGAGGATCAAAGTTAAAATGCAATCGTTATTAACTTACTATAAAATAATTTCTAAGCAGGAAGATATTTTGGATCTTCGTTTTATAGATTATACGTTAGGTTATGGCTCTTGTTGGTTTTGCTTAACCAATTTCATCTGTGGAATTTTTGCCTTTACAATTCAACAAGTAATTTTGAGGTTAAAGCTATTTTTGGAATTACAAGACAAATAATTTTTTAAATCAAAAGCATTTTTGAACCCCTAATGTAAAAAATTATAATTACCAGTTTTTTTATTTGAAAAAAAAACACTTATGAAATCAAATGACATTTTTAGTCATCATTTATAATTTAATGTATTTTATTGAAATATTTATACTAGATATACAATTATTTTTCTATTGAAATTTATTTAAACTATATACTAATATATATTTGAATTTTTAATGGTTACATTTTAATATCTAAACTATAGTTTATATATTTAAATTAAAATTTTTAAATAATTTATATTAATAGCTTAAAAATATTTAAAATTTATATTTCATATAGCAAAATATCAAAATGAGATTATATGAATTATTTTCTTATATTTTTATTGAAATATTATAATATTAACAAAATTAAATATTATTTAAATATATATTTTTAATTTATAACATCATTTTTAAATGAACATTTTTATCTTTTCTAAAGTCCTTTTCTACTTTTTTTTTTCGAATACACTTTTCAAAAATATTTCTTTTAAAGTAATACTAATTCATTTATAAGGTAAAACAAATTAACGCTTAGTTTGATAAACAGCTAAAAAAATTAATTAATTTAAAATTAATATTTTCAATTATATAATTTCGTTTTAGATAAGTTTGATAATTAAAATAAAAGTAATTTGATAGAATTTATTCTATAAAAAGGTGTGGAAAGTGATAAATAGATAAAAGTCAGTATCACTTAATAAAGAATATTTTCAATTAATTCAATTTTATTTTATTTATTTTAAGATTATATTATCTTATAAATATTCTACATTCAAAATTTGATTTTGTTTAAAATAAGATGAATTGTTTAAAAAATTAAGGATAAAATGTATAATAAATTTTTATGATTTAAATTTTAATTTATCAAATAATCTATTTATATTCCATATTTTTATAACTTAAATTTAATTTTTTTTATATAATGCCTAGAATTAGGCGCATAAACACTCCCAATCATTAATGTGCTCGAACTTATGTCTCCTAACATTGCAACATTATAAAAAATAACTGAGCTAAAACTCAATTAATTTAAATTTTCAACAATTATTTTTTATCATTTAATTTTTTTAAATTTATGAGTTGTTGAGTACTATATTGGTATACCTAAATTATCACATTAAATTGATGAATCTGAGTAATTAATCAAACCCAATAATGGTCGTTGTGGTTCAAAAGTCTTTTCTGGTGGTCCCATAAAAAGGGTGATCTCTTTATTATAATTTCATTTTCTTTCCAAATGTGGTCGCTTTTTCAACTAATGAAGATATAATCAAATCTTCAAATCTTATTGAGCTCAAGGAGTAAAATTTTTAGCTATTCGTCACGGATACTGAAAAGTTAATTATAATTTCAATTGCGTTAAGATACAATGGATTTATTTTGTATTTTATTACACTGCTTCACTATTGGGTTTTGGATATATCATTTTCCAACATCTTTAACTTCCTGTAATGTAATTTCTTAGGGAATTTCAGATCATAGCACATTTGGTAGCAATAATAATTCCCATATTCAGTAATCTTGTTTTACAGCCTCACAAATGATTAAAACCATCTTGGTTTGTGTGCAAAGGATTTGAAAACCTGCGACTATTTTTAGCTTCTTTATTATTATTGTTGTTGCCCTAATTTCTACGGTGAAAAGCTTGTTTAAGATTTTGGTTTTGGTGAATAAGACATTTCATTAATGACAAAGAAAATCAAGCCAATTCTTAATTTAAAACCTCGCATAACTCGACTTTGGTAGAGCGGATAAGGAATGCCATGGATGATGGCATCAGCCCAAGGAACATTGCACTTTCCATTGAAGGCGTTGATCAGACCTACATTTTCATGCCTCTCGATTAATTTACAACTAACCCTCAGTGCGTTGCCTTCGTTGATGACATTCCCTTAAGAGTCTCTGTCAATGGCGGCAATTCCTGCCATTTTGTCTGATGGTCTAAACGCAGTATCAGAAGATACGGCATTTGATAGATTTGAGAATAATCTCCTTTATTAATAAATAAATAAATTAATTCTTGTATGTTAGATAAAAAGTAAATTGATTATTTTTATTAAAAATTTCATTCATTTTTACTATTAAAAATGAATATGACTAACAAAATAACTAAATTATTATATCTGACATGCTATGTGTACTCATTTTTTACATATAAGAACTAATTTTTAATAGTAAAAAATGATAAATTTTTTATAGGAAGACCAATTTACTATTTGATCTAACGTAGAATAATTAATTTATCTTTTTTTAATAAAAAACAAAATACAATCTAGCGCTTAATATAAAAACTTTCATAATACTTTTACTTGCACTCTTATTAATACCTTATAAAACAGACACATTTCTAGCTTTAAAAAATAAACCAGCAGCGTGTAGGCAATGAGGCCACATCAACACTTTGTCCTGCTTGGCTAAGCATATTGAAAAACAATACTTCGCTACTCAATAATTTATAATATGTAACATCAAAAGCACCCTAAAGAAAAATTAGATACGAAATTTCATCATTCTTCATAACCAGTGCCCTATTTTGTGGAAATTTCTTTTTATATATTAAAAAAATCTCACTGAAAAAGAATTTGAATTATCCTCGTCAAATTTTTTTCTTTGACATGCATTGAAAAGGATATATAATATATGGTATCTATCACTCTATACATATACAAATGTTGTAGCTAGTGCAACTTGTATATGAAAAAGAAAAGCAAGAAAGTTATTATCACCATATAAACTAATCAAAGGAATTTAGAAAGCTACTTGGCCAACTTCTCAAGCTCCCTCCCTTCTTTAAGAACAAAATATTTTATTTTATGGCCATTAATGATTAGAAAAGCTTATAAAAATACTTAACGAAACAAATGAACTTTAGGAATATTTACAGATGTGCATTCTACATGGTTTAGGAGGCTTGGTGGTGCTTCACAAAGTCTGGACAAAATATATAATATTAGTAAAAAGTGCTATTATCTCCAAGAAGCTCTCATAAATGTTGCAGACTGATGAGATATTGCACCAACAAATTATGAAAAAGTAGTCAGTTTACAAAGCCCACACATGTCATAGATTGTCCCTATATGTAATACAAGGTCATACTTGCACTCCATGAATTGTTTATTTTATTTCTTTCTTTCTTTCTTTGGGTTTTGTTTTTTACTTTTTAACTTCTATTATTACTTCATGATGATATTTCAAGATTTAATCCTGGTTCCAGTTTTCACACTTTTCGCTCATTTAATTTTTTTTTTTTACATTTCATTCGATTAATTTTTAATTTATAATTGAAGTCTAATTAATAATATCATAAAAAAATTCCGTTAAAGAAAATTACGTGACATATTTAAAATTAAAAAAATTGCTCATAAATAAATAAAAATTGGTAAATCTAAGTTTGTAAGTTTGTAAGCACTATTTTAAAAAAAGCAAATGAAAGTTACTGTTTTTTTCCTTGCATGACTTGTGCTTCATATTGAATTTGCCACTTGAGCAACTTTTCAATTTTTAAAAGGTTAGATGGTCTAATTTAATAGAATTTCTTTGATAGCCTTATTCATTGGATTTTAATTGTTAAACTAAAAGTGTAAAGAGAAAAATAGTAGGACTAAATTTTGAAATGTTCAAAGCATAGGGAGTGGGAGCAGAATTAGGCCTATTTAAAACCTATGATATTGTAGTCTTTCTTCTGTTAGTAAATTATTTCTTTAAAAACTATTTTTTGGTCCTAGTTTCTAAGGAAAATTATTATAGCTCCCAAATGAAAGTCATTGTCAGAGTCCAAGTCATAAATATAATTGCCATGTAAGCTGTTCAGAAATTTTAAACCAAAATTTTAGCTAGTATCAGATTTTTTGATGGAGTCGAGCGGTTCAACTGGCTCGACACACTTCGCTAGAACTGGACTAAGCCTTGTTAAATATTTTTTACTCTTGTTTAATCTAAATTATATTATATATAATAAAAAATTAATATTAAATAAAAATGTATTTATTAATTATAAACATAAAGTACAGTTTCACTATCTTCAATCTTTTTACATATTGTTGAAATTAGTACAATTCTTATTCTATTTTAGTACCCCTAAACACCTCTAACTAGTACTGACAGGAAAATAGTTGAAAGAAGTCCAACTCATACATTCTATGGCTATCAACTTCAACTTAAGGCCCAAATTAGAATGGGTCTGAGTTAACCGTTCACATGCACATTAACCTCACTCCCCAACACATCCTTTTAAAATAAGCTCCCCAGCCACCCTTTGAATATTGATTAGGATCTTTTAGAGGCTCCCCTTGATTTGGAACAAACTTGACATTAAGATCCATAAGGGTTTCCATTGGTTTATAGTCTAGCATCTCTGTTCCTCTAGATATCCAAAGCATACTTTCTCTAAGAGATAGTAATGCCTGTTGTTGATTGAGCCACCTTAATGCTTGTTGTTTCAGTGTTTTCTGCTTGGAAACTCAAAGGGGCTTTTTGGCTAGCTCCATGGCTATACGAGAGAGCAGAGCTTGTTGTCTTAACTTTTGTTGATGGTTTTGTGTTTGATTTTGTGGGTGGCCATCATTTTTGAATCTTGCTCTGGCCTTTTTTTTATTGTCTTGTACTCTTGTACTCTTGTCCTCTCTTTGCTATCTTTTGAATATGCGTTGTTGGGTAAAAGTATTAGAAAATTTTCTCTATATAGGAGTGAATTGTATTTTGATCCCTTTATTAAAAAAATTTAGTAGAGAAGTTAATTTGTACATTTCAAAATGTATAAGAATTAATTTACCCATTTATTTAGTAGAGAGATCAAAATATAATCTATACCTAATTATAGGACTTTCTTAATACTTTTACCCGAGTTATTGTTATTTAAAAATATCATAATCATAAATTATTAAATATTTCAAATTTATATATTATATATAATACGTATTAAATATATTATATTAATAATTTTAATTTCTTTATATTTTTAATATTTTTGATGCGTCATACATGTTTCATACTTGTGTATTTGGACTCTTTAATTATTATACTTATGAGTGTGATACCACAGCCACTTTCTTATTTACTTAAAATGTAAAGAACCCCATGTTTTTTTTTAAAATTTAATATTTCGATGTTGAAATAATTTAAAAATTAGGTAAATAGACCATTCAACTTTATAAAAAAATTTTATCTAAGTTTTTCATTTATTTTTTTTAATTTTTTTTTTAGCTTTTGAATTTTCATTGTTTTATCAACCACCTAAAATATATGAAAAAGTTAGTATTTTTTTAACTTTGTTGATGTAACATACACATAGATTGTCACATGGACCACGTGGATGCTATGTCAGTAAGTAATTAATTTTTTTAAATTTAAAAATTTCAAAAATTTGCAAAATTATTTTTAAAATAGAAATTATATAAAAATATTTTTTTAAATATTTTTAATTTTAAAAAAAATTAATTGTAACGTGGTATGCATGTAGATTGCCACGTCATAAAAGTTAACAAACGTTGACTTTTTCATTCATTTTGGATGATTTGACAAACATACAAGTTCAATGGTTAAAAGAGGTGAAAATTTAAATAAAGAGTTAAAAAAACTTTTTTTTGTAAGATTGAAGGGTCAAATAAATAATTATTCCTAAAAATTATAACTATATTTGTGATTAAAGAAATTATTTGGTACACTGACGGTGAAATATTCATACTTCATAAGTTAAGAGTTAACAAGTGTCCTATAAAGATATAGTAAAATATTAAAAAAAAACATATCAAAATTTTGAAACTACTTATAAAAAAAATTGTGTTGTAAATATTCGCACTCATAATTATGCATTATTTGTTGAAGAACCATCTTGATTTTGTCTTTTGAAAAATTGCACTAAGTTTGGAAAGGTGATGCATAAGTTATGTAATCATAGTTTAATATTAAACATCATAAATTATTAAATATGTCAATTTTATAAATAAATATAGTTAAATACATCATATTAATGATTTTAATTGCTTTGTATTTATTTTTACATTGATTAGATGTATGATAGTTTTGTATTATTATTTTTTTATGTAAAATGATGTTAATATATAGAATAGAATAACGTTTTCCTACCGTCAATTACGATGCAATGGAAATTGGAAAGGGCTCCAGATCTTAGCTATTTCTACTAACAATTCTGAACCCCATAGGTATAACAAATAAGGCTATAAGCTTATCTAAAAAAAGACTGGTACGTTTATGTTGGAATGATATGATATGAATATAAATCCACAAAAATATTAAAATTTATATAATATAAGTTATCAATTTATTAAAATTATATTTATATAATTATGAAATAAAATTATTTAAAATAGGACATAAAGTCTTAAGAATTCAAAACAAATACACACATTATCTTATCAAAGTACACTGTACGTGTAAATACCTAACAGGTTACCTCCTACCACCAGGAAAGTTGTAAAATAGCACACGCGGACCTTTAATAGAGTCGGCAGCTAGTAGGTTAGTGATCACTGCCCATAATATGAATATCTTTGTGTAATTTATCTATTGTAACATTGGCCAGCTGTGTTACTACTATGGTGCAAGCAAATCATCGTTGAAAGACCCTGAAAGTACCGAATTGAGAGGAAAGGTTCCTGTCAGTGACGTCTCCAGCTGGGCAGCCAGTGATTGAACTTTCCAGGTACTTGGTTGTTCAAATTGACAACCTGAGATGCCAAACTCCGCGTTCCTTCCTTTATATTCATTTGTCTCTTTGTTACAATATCACGCTACTATGATTGATGCTTCTCTCTTTATAAACAGCTATAAATATATGATTGATGCTTCTCTCCTTAAAAACAGCTATAAATATACGACTCCACCTAGAGTTTCATTCATCAATATTGCTCCCCTTTGGTTTGACAATGGAAGCCAATGTAGTAGTAGAAGGGGGGTCGTCAAACAGTTGGTTGGCGTTGGTTGACTCGATAGTGAAAATAAGAAGCAAGGTGGCTGAATTTCCAGGGAAAATGAAGAAAGTAGCAGAAGATGATCCTAGAAGAATTGTTCATTCGTTTAAAGTAGGATTAGCCATCACCCTCGTCTCACTCTTCTACTATTTTGATCATCTATATGTTGGCTTTGGCAGCTCAGCAATGTGGGCTGTTTTAACTGTCATTGTCGTCATTGAGTTCTCTGTAGGTAAGCCTCTAAAATGATCACATCACATGAATCAACTGAGTCTGGAAATTTACGTCCAAAACATGAAAGCTTGTTTGTTTTAATGTAGGAGCAACTCTTGGCAAAGGCTTAAACAGGGGATTGGCAACATTTTTAGCTGGAACACTGGGCTTTGGAGCTCACCACTTAGCTAACCTGCCTGGACGGGAACTTCAGCCTATATTACTGGGAATCTTTGTGTTCATTCTAGGTAAAACAACATGATCCAAAATAAAAAAACGCATATTTTGAACAAACATCAATTTATTTTATTATAACAAGTGAGGACTAATTCTGGGTTGATATATACAGCTGCAACAGTGTCGTTTATACGATTCTTTCCACGAATGAAGGTCAGATATGATTACGGGCTCCTTATATTCATGTTGACCTTTTGCTTGATATCTGTTTCTGGTTATCGTGATGAAGAGGTACTTGAAATGGCTCATAAAAGAGTATCCACTATTCTAATTGGTGGATTTACGGCTATTTTTGTCTGCATTTTCATCTGCCCCGTTTGGGCTGGCGAAGATCTTCATAATTTGGCTGCCAACAATCTTGAAAAGCTTGCAAGCTTCTTAGAAGGTACTTCCTTGTTTTAAGCATATAGGTACACAAATATTTCAACATAAAACTTGCATATTGATGCCATTTAATTTGCAGGTTTTGGGGATGAATACTTCCGAAAATCAAGCGAACCAGAGTCAAATAAAGCATCGTTACAAGCATATAAAAGCATACTCAATTCAAAGCAAAGCGAAGAATCTTTGGTGAGTAGGAGAACTAGTTGAAAAAAAAAAACAATTAGGAACCGACCAACATGATAAAAAAAATCGAGATGCAAGTGTCATACGATCTTACTTAAGGATTTTATTCTCGCTCGCAGGTTAATTTTGCTAGATGGGAACCCCCACATGGGCCGTTCAGATTTCGTCATCCTTGGAAACAATACCTGAAGATTGGAAGTCTCACTCGACAATGTGCTTACAGAATTGAAGCCCTTAATGGTTGCCTCAACTCTGATGTACAGGTACTATAACGTCAAACAAAGTCCATATCCAAAATGTTAAAAATCTGGTAATTTTTAACACTGGCATTAATCTTTTACAGGCCTCACCAGAAACCTGTCGAAATTTTCGAGAAGCATTCATCAAAGCAAGTTCAGAAACAGGGAAAGCTGTCAAGGGATTAGCGTCAGCTATGAGAACAATGACTCTACCAACAGGTGATTGTCCTCAAACCGCAAAATCGAAGAACGCCGCAGACAACCTTAAATCGTTGCTCAGAACAGGGTTGTGTGAAGGCATAGATATCGTAGAGATTCTAGAAGTTGCGACAGTAGCTTCATTGCTGCTTGATATTCTTGCTTGTACTGAAAAAATTTCAGAGTCGATTCATGAATTAGCCTCTCTAGCGCATTTCAAGAGATTGGAACCTGATGAAAAAGATGGGAATCCAGATTTAGATAAGCAGAAACAAGTGTGGCAAAGTTCTAATAGCATTGCTTCAAACCATCATCATCATATTATTACAATTGAGTAGCCATTAACTTGAGAGCAAACATGTGTGTGACTGAATTGAGTAAATTTTTAAAAGAAAAATTTATGGGCGGAGGGGAAAACTCGTTTGAGCTAAGTCTGGAGCATCATCCAACTTTTTTTTAATGGAATCCGAATATTTTTGGACTGAAATTTCTACTTTTGAATAGAAAAGTTCTTATTAACTTCGCAACGCATTTTGCATAAAGTTAGTTCGAGTTTGGGAGCGTTTCAGTGAAGACCATCACCATCAATACTGGATTGTTGAGTTAAAAGATTTTAGAAGTCTCTTTAACTACCAGGCAAACACTTTAGATTTTGTATTACTTAAAAGTTTATTTAAGAGGTTAAATATTTATTTATTCATTAATTGAATCTTAAGACTTGTAAAATCAATTATTTAATTAATTTTAAGAGTTTTATTTACATAATTAGTACATACTAATTAGAATTATGTATTTATTTTAAATTCTTGTAATTTGGCCTAGAAATAGCCACCTTTTCAAGTATTGAATAGAATTGAATAAAATTGAAGTTTTTTTTTTTCTAAAGTACATTTTTTTAGAGTTGAATGATTTAGTTCTTGTTTATTTTTTAAGTTTATTACTTTCGAAGTCTTCTAAAGAGGGAAGCTTTCAATCTTTTAAGTTCTATTATTGACTTTTTTAAAAGTCTTTCTACAGGTTTTGTTGGGAGTTCATCCGATCATTGATGTTTTTAATTATAAGTTTATTTTTTTATTTTTTTAAGTTATCCAAATATCCATAGATTCCGTATCAACATATTAAAATAAAGTGAATAAAAAAATATAAATAGTAAAAAATAAAAATATCAAAATAAGTTTTTGTTTAGTTTAAAAGAAACTCTGGGAACTTGATGAATTCATTTTGGATATGATATGAAACAATTCAATTGTGTCAACAATGGATGTGACACTTTGTATTGTTTCCCATAACAGCCTCCTCAAGATCTAGGTCATAGCATTTCTAAGTTTTAGAAGTTCTTTAACTATATCATATCGAACAAGTCTTTGTAAATTTTGATAATTCACATGACCAAAATTTTGATGTCACACTTCTAAATCTTGCACAATAGCTTTGTTGTAGATAATTTCATTTACAACTATGTAGAAGTTGTAAAAAGTTTTTTGCTTCTATAATTACAACAGAGATTGTTTCATCAAATTACAACACAATGGCTTTTATTAAATCTCACATGAAATCTTTGGTCACATAATTGACTTATGTTAATTAAGTTATCTTTCAATCCCTATACAAGAAATACATTTTTAAGATTAGAGAAACCTTCAATATTACATGTAACTTTTCTTGTTACTGTTTTTCTTCTCATCTTCAAAAGTTACTTTGCCTTCAAAACAAATTAAAACATCTTTCAAGTTGATCATACCACTAGTCAAGTGTCTAGAGTAGTCATTATCAAAATACCACAAGGCGTTAGTGGAAGCCTTTCTAACAGTATCTGAAATGATAAAACATTTATGATCCTTCTTTCTTAACAAGTCTTTATGGTTGTTGTTGCATTGTGGCAGACCATGTGAGCACTTGAAGACGACCATATTTGATTTTTCTCAAGCCTCCTAACATCTTGTAACATCTCAGTCTAATATGACCACTAACTCTACATTAATTGAATTTGTCAAAGGACTCATTAATCATCAGTGGTTTTTCCAGTGTGGTATCCAATATGCATACTTTAGCAAAAATAGAGAGTTTACTTTGAGTGGATGAATCACCAATAAACCTTAAACATGCATCCCTTAGTTTTTCACTTATAGTACCCATCTTCTTGAGAACTTCTTTGGTAACATCTAGTTCAGTATTGTGTTTAGGTAATTGAACCTCTTTTCCTTGAACAAGTTTGACTAGTTTTGAATTTTCCTTCTTGTGGCTAGATACTTCACCACTAAGCTACTCATTACATTACACAACAAATCTCATATGTCCAACATTACTTTATAATATTTAATTAATTGTGTATCAACATCATTATCTTTGTCACTATCTGATATAAAGGTCTCACCTATAAGTATAACATATTTAAGTTTAGTTGAAAATTCAACATAGTTACTTACATGTTCATTATTACAATCATCAGTTTCATATTAATCACCCAATGTGATGTTGAAGGACTTCCTATTTTTCTTTAATGTGTTTGCATATTCTGCCTAGATAGGCTTGTATCCTTTAAACTTATGGCATTGGATCCCTTTTCTTTCTTTCTTTTTTTTAATCTAGTTCAGAAAATGAGATGATTGCCACAAAGGCGTGATGATTTCTAAGGTTGATATTCATGTTTAGTGGATTATATTGTACCAAAAACCTCTGACGAATATCATTCCATGATGCCACTGTCTCCGATAGCAAAGCATTAAGCCACACTCTTGCTTGATCTCTCAAGGAATATGGAAACAATTTAAGCCTCAAGGCATCTTCAAGAACACTTTGTCGTCTAAATGAGTCACGGACTTCTAGAAGAAGTCTTAAGTGCAATCTTGAATCCTCATTTGGCAACCCACCAAATTGTCCAACAGTTTGTAGCATTTGAAATATTACTAGTGTAACTCCCCAAAATCCCGAACTTTTTTTTTCGGTTTTGATAAAAGGTGTGCTTAATATTCCTAGTCAAGTGTTATTTATGTAACAATAGGTCTTGGTTAAGTTATGAGTTCGAACTTTGGGGTGAAGGAAATTATAGTTTAATAATTAAAAGAACCTTGGTGGCAAGTAGTTTGGTTTTTAAATAAATGAAGGAGGAATTGGACACAAGGAGCCTTGTGTTGGAGTGGCAAGTAGCGTCACATGTGGGGCTTAGAGGTGGCGTCACATGCATGGCAAGGAGATTTGTGGTTCGAATCCCTCCTTGCTCAAAAGAAGGATTTATTTTTGCTCAATAAATGGCCAGTACTGGCGTTGGATATGAACTCTGAAGGGAGTGATCAGAGGAGAAATTTAAGGAAGGGATTAAGGAGTTATCAGGGAGAAAAGTTAGGGAGTTATCAGGGAGAAAAGTTAGGAGATGAGGGGTGAAGAGAAGTGGGGTCGAATTAGGAATTTGGGGATAGGTAAATTCGGCTATAGTATATATAGGTGCCGATTTTTGGAATTCAAGGCTAATGCCAAGTTCTTCCTTTCTTTTTACCGATAACACTTTTCTTTTCAAATATCTAAAAGCCAAAATCCCTTATTCTTTCTCTTTTAGTTTGTGCCAATTTCTTTTGGCCAAAATCCTGTTGTGCCGCCAATTTTTCTTCAACGTTGGCTGATCGATTCTTGTGTAAGTGCTTTACTTTCTTTTAGTTAGTACCGATTTCTTCTCTCCCTTACTCTTTCTAAATCAGTTTGGAAGGGGATTAGTATTGAACCTCGTATTTCAGATCTCTGCCGAATTACTCCTTAGGCGTTTTGGGTAAGTTTTCCTCTTTTATTGGTTAAGGTTGGCTGAATGATCATGGATGATTTAAGAGTAACTTAAGATGATTTGCGAGTCACTTGTTGTTTGGTTCTTAATGATTAAGATAGATGCAGATTTAAGAAATACCCATGATTAGTGATCAAGGAAGGACTGTTAAGGCTTATCGTTCAAGGTTCGTGGCTAAGGAGATCGTGACACATTTTAATACCAGGTGTGTACATACACTGCACACACATAGTAGACCGGTAAATCCCGAAATGTCGAAAAGCTGAAATGCCGAATAGCCATAAGTTTGGCTACAATAGTCTTGCAAGTGCGCGAACACTCGTAAAGGGGAAAACCAATAGGTTACCAGAGGCCCATGAGCGATTCCATGGATTTGGGCCGTGTATTGGCCAACCGGTCCAAAATGGGCTAAATGGGCTCGATGGGCTGTAGGGCCCATAATAGGAAAAATTGGCAATTTGATACTATGTGATGAAAAATCATATGATTGCATGACTATGAGTGTGATTGGGCCTGACGGGCCATACAAAAGTGATTGGGCCTAATGGGCCATATGAATGTGATTGGGCTCGATGGGCCATATGAATGAGATTGGGCCTAAAGGGGCCAAATGAATAAGTATGGATCTGTTAGTGTTTAGTAAGGGGTTGTGGATCCAATTTTTTTGGTAACTACTCAATCAGGCATAAAACTTAAATAATTAAATAATTGCGACTATGGATGAGTCATAAGGTTAAGGTGTGGCAATGGGTATATGCATGTCTAGGATTGGATCTAGGGAAAGCTTGGTACTTAAGCGGTCTTAATGACTCACCTTCTCTTCTCTGGAATCCTACCTAGTGCATAGTATCTGTTCACTTTAGCCAATGAGGACTTGTTAACAGGCCAAGGTAAGTAATAAACCCATAATAAAGAGAAATTACTGAAAATGCCCCTAGGGGCAGAAATGACTAAAATACCCCTATGTGTGGAATGTAAGATTTATGGATGTTACATGTATACCTGCTGCATTCATATGATATTTTGTTTAGGTTGCATAGGGGTTGGGAATTATGGAACGGAGGAAGTATACGAGGATCGCATGGTTGCTTAACGATCGTGGATCCACCGATGGCTATTAAGCCCAATATTTGATTAGCAGCTTGCTACAATGAAGGTAGTACCGCAACCGGGCTACCATTGGAGTGTATCGGATGGGTGGGTCAATATTTATATCCCCACATGGTGTGTATCGAGGGATGAAGATGGTGTGTAACGGTTGAATGCGTAGGATCCGTGCATATTTGATTGCTTTACATTTGTTCTGAAATTTAATTAGGCTCAGGCTCAAAAAGACTTGCTATTGCACGCTTTTCTATTTTCCGAGGGTTGTACACATTGAGTTTTCAAAAACTCACCCCCTCTTTTATTTTTCTTAGGTGATCCTCAGTAGGTGGTTCGACGGTTGGAGGGACTCCGAGGTGGCCAGCGAGCAAGACGACTTGGACTTTTTTTTAAGCCTATAATTTCTAGTATTTAAAGTTACTTTAGTTCGGAATGTAATAAGGCCTTTCCTCTGGTTATTATTCAAATTAGGATTATATTTATTATTATGCTTTATATTTGCTAGAAGTAGAACATGGTTTTCCTAAAACCATAACTGTTTTAACTACTATATTTCTGCAACTTAATTTTTAAATGACAAGTTTTCATAGATCATCTGTTTTAAATAAAGCTTCCGCAACTAAAAGGAGATTTTACAAAGTAATTATTATCATACAAGAAGGAATAGTTTTTTTAATACACTTTGAAAGCAACAAATACAAGCTGAGATTTTACTCTAGGTTTTTATTTTAAAGAAGGGTTTTCAATGAAAACAAGGTTTTCGATAAAACACTTCAATGTGACACGTTGGATCTGGTCATAACGTCTGGGCCGGGTTTGGGGTGTTACAAATAGTTTCAATTCAAATTGTTAAGGTTATATGTGTGTTCTGACTATCCCTGGATTATAGTCATCCAAAATTGGCACAACATGCTCTCGAATTGGCCTATCTCGGTCATCTATCACACGATGAATAGAAAGATCAACATCTTGAGCATTTGGATTTAATGGATCATTCAAACCAAAATCATTCCCATCCCTAGCCATGTTACACACTTCTCTTCTCCTTCTTCACAAAGTTCTCTCGATCTCTGGTTCTTCGTTGGCAGGAATGCTTCTATTCATGCACTGATAACAAACCTATAGAAATTAAATACAACTAAGTTAACCAAAACTAGTAAAATTAGTAAAATAACAAAACCAAATTTCACCAAATTTTCAATCCCCGTGAATAGCGCCAAAAATTTGTTGCGTGTGAATATGATATGTGAATTGTGCAAGTATACACGTCGGATCAAGTAATAAAGTGATAAGTGAGATCATCTCCACAAGGATCGAATAGGTATAAAATGGTTAGGTTATTATAGTAAAGTGAGATTAATGCTATGGCAAAAACAATAATAATGCAGTGACAATTAGGAGCATAATGCTGTATAAAATATGCAAAACAAACAAGTAAAAAATTAAGGATGTGAAAAAAAATGCTAGACAAAGGATAAAGGATCTACAATGTTGATTTGTAAGGTTGGGATTACTAAAAACCTACCTTTATTAACCAATAATGCCTCGGCAAGTTCAATCTTGTTCTACTACTTGGAATAGTTCTACTATGGTCTGCTTCGTTTGAGAACTAGACCTTAAGTTACCTCACCTAGGGTACAATACGTCTATAGGCCTTAAGTATGGTTCCTACAACTGTTTCTACTTCCTTTCGTATGAGACATTGCTCTATGTCTAGAGTCCGCTATGAGTATTCATTTAAAAACTCACTCATATCATTCAATTTCAATCTACCTAACCTAACCTTTTCAAAATTGGATTAATTCCTTAAACATGCTGCACATTCATCTATGTCCAGAGATTACATGCATGTAATTCAATAATACCATTGAATGAAACAATAAATTAAAACTAATCTAGGCTTTAACCATTAATGTTAATAAAGGTTTCGTCAAGTAATCCCAATGCTATGAGATTAAATCATAGGCTGGTAAATAACATTCCGATTCAAAATAGCATTCAACATCATTTTCATCAATTTAGGTTATGAAATAGAAAATAAGAAAGTAAAGAAAAAACTCTAGGCAGTGTAACATCCTTAACCCGTATCCTTCGCCGAAGTAGGGTTACAAGGTATTATCGATCAATACACATCATTTAACATACACAACTCTTACATTTATGCATTCATACTTAAATACCATTTAATCACAAACACATTGTCCCTTATAAGGGCCTACGAGGCCTTAAACATGCTTTAGAAATGTTTTGGGACTAAACTAATAACATATGAAAATATTAGAAACTTAAAAAAAATTCAACCATAAAGGTATCACACGCCCTTGTGAGCAGGCTGTGTGCCTCACACGACTCCAAACACACCCGAGTCTCAGGCCGTGTGGAAACAGGGCATACATACTGACTTGTATCATACGGCCGAGGACACGCCTGTGTGTTAGGCCGTGTGAAAACTGGAGGGTATACTGACTTGGCCATACGGCCGATCACACGTCTGTGTGTCTAAGCCGTGTAAATGACTGACTTGATTTCTAAGCGTCATCAGGGGACACACGGCCATATACCAAGACCGTGTGTCGCATACGGTTGAGACACTCGCTCGTGTCTCTGCCCGTGTGGACAAAAATAAGCCATTTGCAAGGCCAATTTACCATCCCAACTTCAATGTACCTACACAAGGCAAAATGTACAAGTTCCATACACAAAGGACAGCCAAATCAATCCCAATTCATGCACAATTCATGCTATACAAATACAACTATTTCACTTTCTCAAATATATACCAAAAAAACATGATCTTTAACTTTAATTCATACAATATATATATATACTAACTTAATATTCACAACCGAAAACCATCATTAACTCAATCAATTCATTCACTATAATACATACCATTTAACTACCAATTTGACATATAAATTCATGCCACAATAAGACCTTTCTCAAGCTTTCATCTACCATAATTCAAATAACCATTTTAACTTCCATAATGTCTTGGTTACAACCATGCCAAATCAAACCATCTCACAAGGCATTATAAACATCTTACAAAAGTCATTAACAACCATTTCTATTAACAACCATTTCTAATAGCCAAACACACATCAATATTAACATCATTAACAAGCCAAATCTCATAACTATAATCACAACCAAAATACCACATCTAGCCTATACATGTCATATACCATAAATGTATAATTAAAAAGTACCAAATTAAGTGTTTAATAGTGTGATGATGTTCCCGACGACTCCTGGATCTGAGCTAGCCTTAATTCACTATAAAATATAGAAAAATAACATGAAGTAAGCTTCATAGCTTAGTAAGCTCGTATGTGAATAACTTAATTCATCGAATAAATGCAAATCAACCAATTACACATGACAAAACCATATACACATTAACTACAAACCTTTCTCATGTCTCAAAACATGATCAAATACAAACTCATCGAACTTTCATTATTTAATACACGAATAGGTTCTGCACATACCTATATCGCCTTGTACTAACCTCTTTCTCAACCACATCATTTATTTACCCGTTAAACCATTCGAAATAAAAATAAAACACTCAGGAGTCTCGTACGATAAGTACCTATACCATGGCCCGTAGCCAAATCAAGCTAACTTATCCGAAGTGTAACATCCCGAAATAGGGCCTAGTCGGAATAGTGGTTTTGGGACCACAAATCTGACGTCAAAATATTTTTTTATGATTATTATGAGGTCTAGAATATAAAAATATGCATGTGCTAAAGTTTCATGGAGAAATTCTATGAGTAAGGTGTCCAATTGGAAAGTAAGGACCAAATTGAATAAATTGCAAAACTTGGATTCTAGAAGCAATCTGTATGAAATTGCTTTGGAAAATTAATTAGAAGTCCTTAAAGATAAAATTTCCCAATTTCTAAGTTTTTGGACAAAAATAGACATGTATTAAAAATTTGAAAGTTTAGTAAGGAAGGGCATTTTAGTCATTTGGTAATAAATGAAATAAAAAGGGAAAATGAAGGCAAAATTCACTCATCTTCTTCCTATAGCTGTCGAAATTTCAAGGGTTCCATAAGCTAGGGTTTTCAACATTTTCAAGCTTAATAATAAGTGCTCCCTAGCCTCGTTTTTAATGTTCTTCGTATTTTTAAAATCCCGGTAGGTTACTTTCTTCATTTCTATCCATATTTCATGCTAGGGTTCATGTTTAGAGAACTAACCATGAATGAGATGCTTGTATTTTGATATTTTATGGAGGAATATAAGAGTTTAAAGGATGGTAAACAACTTATACTAAGTGGTTTTTCATAGAAATGGCTTAAAGGACTAGATTGTAAAAGTTGTAAAAAGTGGGTAGAAAAATGTGAAAAAAGGAAAATTTAGACCGCTATAAGAATGAAAAATATTCGGCTAGGCTTGGGTAACCAGGAAATTTCATGCATTTCATTATACGAGCCTAGGGACTAAATCGTAAATAATGTGAAAGGTTAGGGGCAAAATGGCCATTTTGCCCGATGGTGAAATTTAGGCTCTAAAAGAATAATGTAAGATATTGATAATTTATTTTTATTGTTATATACCTCGAGGAACAAATTCTGGAGGTCGATTAAGGAAAACAAAAAGTTTCAGAATAATTGAAAAGCGAAACCAACACAAATACCAGGTAAGTTCGAATAGTTTAAGGTAAACCCATAATATGCTTAAATGCATGTTTTATGAATGTGTAGTAGTTGTATATAATGATGGCATGAAAATTTATGAAATGTGTTAATAATAGTAATGACAAGATGATAACTGTCCCAGTTGAAGTTAAAAGGGAAATTCGATGGATAAACCATGGCTTACGTGACTTGAGATCCTGTATGTGTTGTAGAAAAAGATTTAGCCCAGACGAGTAATCCGTTGATCTCAAATATAGAAAGGATCTAGCCCGGACGGTGATCGAGCCCCCCGAAGAATATGTGTGCATTAAGGATTTAGCCCAGACGGGTAATCCGATTAGGGTCTAAACTTAGCCTAGACTGGTAATTTAGACCTGAGCTCATTAAGGGTGTTTGTCACTATAAGGGATTTAGCCTGGACTGTTAATCCCAACAACTCTCCATGAGTTTATATTACGGGGGATTTAGCCTGGATTGGAAATCCTACCGTAAGATGTGAGGTTCGCGGGAGTGCGTACTTGAGAAGATCATTCTTATGACCTGACGGTAAATGGATAATCCATCGAGATTTCTGAGGTACTCAACGGGATTAACATGAGATATAGAAATGAAAATGTTGGATGATAAGCTCATCTAAGACAAATTACATGATGAATTATTATGGGATTAACTTAATGCTTGAGTGTATGCAATAGGAGGCTATTCTATATTTATTGGATTGGTTGCCTAACATGGTTGAATGCTAATTAATCGGTAAGTTTACTTTCCAGTTATTTGGGCTTACTAAGCATGTAAATGCTTACCCCTCTCTTATCCCTGTCTTACAGAGCTCGAGGACTCGTAGTGATTGGAAGACGGCTAGAGAATCAACACACTATCATCTTGTCCAGCTTTGGTATATAGATACTTTTATTTTGTTTAATGGCATGTAAAGGGCTTTTGTTTATTTTGCTATGTGTACCATTTGGTTGGCCAATGTAAAGGCGTAAATATTAAACTTATTCTTTTTGTATATGGCCATAAGACATGGCTCATTTTTTTGTAGGTTATGACCTACCAACCATACATGTTTATGTTAAAAATGTTATTGTGATGATTGAATGTAGGATTTCATAAATAGGCATTTCTAATGTTGCCAAAACATTTGGAGATAGTAGGCCATAATTGGCAGAATTATAATAATGAGCCAAGTCTAAATGTGTTTCAATGGGATGGAAATCCTCAATACCAAAAAGGACATAATTGAGCATGTACTTAACCGAAGAGATGCGGTTAACATGCAATAGATTCATTGATGATAGTCTTTAAGTATATTTGGGTCATGTTAAATGTAATTGGGGTTCTTATATGTGAGAAAATGATGAGGGTGACCATTGGCTTGAAATTATAACCTAAAAACGGTCCACACGGGTAGACACACGGTTAGCTCCATGGGAGTGTGGTACGGCCGTGTGTCCCCTTCACTTAAAATTTTAAATCAGAATGCATGGTAGTAAACACACGAGTAGAGACATGCCGTGTGTCTCAACCGTGTAGAGGACACGGCCTAGCCCCATAGGCGTGTGTCCTAGCTGTGTGCCCCTAAATACATGCTGACGTCACAGATAGAATGTCCAAGTTTTTGGACACGGGCGATCACACGGACGTGTCTAGGTCGTGTGAAAGACACGAGCCAGGGATACGGGCGTGTGCTTGGTCGTGTAAAAACCCTGTAGGTTTGAATTAGAAAATAAATTCAATTAATTCCACACGAGTTAAAGACACGAGTGTGTCCCAGAGCACACGGGCGTCTGCATTGTCTCCACCCGGGCGTGTGAGGCTTAACCTAAAAAATTTTCCTAAAATTTTCTTAGGTTCTTGGTTTAGTCCCGGATCATTCTCGATGTATGTTTTGGGTCTCGTAGGCCCATAATAGGGACACTAAGATGTTGTTTGATTGGTTTTAATTTAGAACGAAATTTTATAAACTTATTTTCCGAAAATGTCTGAGTATGTGTCTGGTAACGCCTCGTACCTGGTTTCAGTCTCGGGTACAGGTAAGGGGTGTTACATTTAGTAGTATCAGAGCCACAGTTTAGTTAGTTCTAGGACTACCGTAGGGTGTAACGAGTTTAACTATACATGCCATTATACGAACGTTGATAGTGTGATATCTACTAACTGCTTGATTGTCTTTGAATATAATAAATGTATTCCAATCAAGCACAAGATGAGTCCGAGGGAGCCGAGAGTCATGCTCCAGCTTCCGTACAATGAGCTGTTTCTACTAATAGTAGAAGGCCTGTGTCTAAAGGTCGGGAAGAGCCTAGAGCCGCATTCTTTGACTTGATGGATGAGTGGTTTGAGTATTATTTGAAAAATCGCCCCAACATACCACGACCTCCCCCGCTCCCTAATCGACTTGATGAGGAAGTGCCACGTGGTATGACACCTGTAAGGATTGGTAGAGCCCCGGTGGACAAGTTTAAAAAGTATGGGGCTGAAGAATTTAGAGCTAAGATTGATGGTAATGCTGAATGAGTCGAGTCCTGGCTCGAGAACACTATACGAGTATTGGACGAGTTATCGTGTACACCTGAGAAGTGTTTAAAGTGTGTTGTATCTCTTCTAAAGGATACTACATACCACTGGTGGAAGACTATATCTTCAGTGGTGCCAAAGGAAAACATCACTTGGGAGTTTTTCCAAGCGGAGTTTAAGAAGAAATACGTTAGTCAAAGGTTCTTAGACTTGAAGCAAATGAGTTCCTAGAACTCAAACAAGGAAATAAGACTGTATCGGAATACGAAAGGGAATTTGTAAGACTAAGTCAGTATGCGACTAAATGGGTTCAAACAGAGTTAGAAATGCGTAAACGCTTGGAGGGAGGTCTGAATGAGGAAATCAAGCTGTTAATTGATATCTTAGAGATTCGAGAGTTTCCTACATTAGCTAATCGAGCCAAAAAGGCCGAGGAGCTCAATAATGAAAGGAAGCAAGCTAAGAGAGAAGCTCGAGTTTCAAGCAAGAAGTCCAGGGGTAAGACACTCTCATTTCCTACTAAAAAATCAATAAGCCAACATGAGCGCTCCACTTCATCGGTTGTGGGATATTCGAGTAGAGCGAGAAGCTCCAAACGACGTAACCAGAAGTCTTCCTCCCGGATGGTAACTAGCGTGGGGAGTGTAGATGACCAAAAGCCAAAGTGTAAAAGCTGCAATAAATTCCACTTTGGAAAGTGCCGAATGAAGAGCAGTGCGTGCTATAGATGTGGTCCTCTTGACCACTTCCTCAGAGACTGCCCAGAGCGAACCAATAAAGAGGTGGAATTAGCCCCGAAGTCGAGTGCTCCTATTTCACGAGGTAGACCTCCGAGATATCCTGAAAGTGCTAGTGGTAGTCGAGTTACAGCCAAAGATACTACAAAATTAGAGGCTCGAGCCCCGGCAAGAACGTATGCAATACGCGCTGGAGAGGAAGCCTCTGCTCCTGACGTCGTCAAAGGTACCTTTTCTCTTTTTAATATTTGTGTTGTTGCCTTAATTGATTCGAGATCGATGCATTCATACATTTACATGAAATTGGTGTCTAGTATGAATATATCCATTGAACCTACAGAATTTATAATCAGAGTGTCGAACCCATTAGGCAAGTCAATCTTGGTTGATAAAGTCTGTAAGAATTGTCCTTTGACGATTCAAGGTTATTATTTTTCGGCTAACCTTATGTTATTGTCATTTGATGAGTTTGATGTAATACTTGACATGGATTGGTTAGCCCTGAATGATGTAATTGTAAACTGTGGTAGCATGTATATTGAATTGAAGTGCCCAGATGGTGAGATTCTACAGGTTGATTCAATAGAATTGGATACACCGCTGGTTGTAATTACATCAATGGTTGCTCAAAGATATATGAAAAAAGGGTACGAAGCCTACCTTGCTTTTGTACTGAACACTAAAGAAACGAAGTTGAAGATTGAGTTCGTACCAATAGTATGTGAATATCCAGACGTGTTCCCGAAAGAATTACTCGGATTACCTCCTGATAGTGAGATAGAGTTTGGTATTGAACAGGTGCCAGGAACAGCTCCTATTTCTACTGCTCCGTGTAGGATGGCACCTACCGAACTGAAGGAGTTAAAAGCATAGTTGCAAGAACTGACAGATAAAATTCTTGCAAGGCCGAGCTTTTCGCCTTGGGGTGCTCTCATATTATTTGTAAAGAAGAAAGATGGTTCAATGAGGCTATGCATAGATTATCGGCAACTGAACAAGGTAACTATCAAGAATAAGTATCCTTTACCAAGGATCGATAATTTGTTCGACCAGTTGAGGGGAGCCACTGTATTCTCTAAGATAGACCTGAGATTTGGATATTATCAGTTGCGAGTTAAGGAATCGGACGTGCCTAAGAAAGCTTTCAAAATGAGGTATGGCCACTATGAATTTCTTGTCATGCCGTTTGAGTTGACGAATGTACCGACCATATTTATGGACCTAATGAATAAGATCTTTCGGCCATACTTGGACAAGTTTGCCGTTGTGTTCATTGACGACATTTTGATTTGTTCCAAGGATGAGTCAGAGCATGCGAAGCATCTGAGGACTGTGTTACAGACTTTACGGGAAAAACAATTGTATGCTAAGTATAGCAAGAATGAGTTTTGGCTCCAAGAGATAGGGTTTTGGGTCATATTGTTTCGGGTAATAGCATTCGAGTTGATCTAAGTAAGATCTCTACTATCGTTGAATGGAAACCACTTAAAAATGTAACCGAGGTTAGAAGCTTTTTGGGCTTAGCTGGTTACTACCGAAGATTCGTAAAGGGATTCTTCATGATAGCTACTCCAATGACGAGGTTGCTACAGAAAGACGTTAAGTTTGAATAGTCAGAAAAGTGTTAGCATAGTTTCGAGAAGTTGAAGACATTACTGACTGAAGCTCCAATTATAGTATTACCCGAGTCGGGAAAAAAGTTTGTGGTCTACAGCGATGCATCCTTAAATGGACTGGGTTGTGTGCTTATGCAAGATGGCAAGGTGATAGCCTATACTTCATGACAGTTGAAGCCACACGAGAAGAATTATCTGACGCACGACTTAGAGCTTGTCGCCATTATTTTTACCTTGAAGATCTGGAGGCATTATTTATATGGTGAGACTTGTCGTATATTCACAGACCACAAGAGTTTAAAGTATTTATTAAATCTGAGACAACAGAGATGATTAGAATTAATTAAAGATTACAAGTTGATCATCAATTACCACTCGAGAAAGGCGAATATGGTCGTCGACGCACTAAACAGAAAATCTTTGTTTGCATTAAAGGCCATGAACGCTCGATTGGCATTGTCTAATGATGGTTCGATTTTAGCAGAGTCAAGGGCTAGGCCTACATTTCTTCAAGAAATTTATGATGCTCAAACTAATGAAAGTGACCTGCAAGCTAAAAGAACTCAATGTGAGTCAGGCATCGAATCAATTTTCAGATTGATTTTGATGGATGTTTGATGTTCAAAGACAGAGTATGTGTACTGAGGAACGATGAAATTATTCAGAGAATTTTTCAAGAGGCACATGATAACTGATTGTCTATTCATCCTGGAAGTACCAAGATGTACAATGATTTTAAGAAAAAATACTGGTGGAACGGTATGAAAAGAGACATCTCCAAATTTGTATCAAAATGCTTGATATGTCAGCAAGTCAAAGCTGAACATCAAGTACCTTTAGATTTGTTACAGCCTGTGATGGTCCCCGAATAGAAGTGGGACAGAATTACTATAGAGTTCATGACAGAATTACCATTGACCCTGAAAAAGAAAGATGCTATATGGGTTGTGGTTGATAAGTTGAAAAAGTCAGCTTATTTTATCCCGGTAAGAACAGATTATTTACTTTACAAGTTAGTCGACTTGTATATATCTGAGATTGTGAGATTACAAGGGGTACCGCTATCGATTATTTCAGACAGAGACCCAAGATTCACTTCGAAATTCTGGAAGAAGCTACAAGAAGCCTTGGGTACCAAGTTGAGTTTTAGTACAACTTTTCACCTGTAGAATGATGGTCAGTCTGAACAGATGATTCAGATTCTTGAGGATATGTTGCGATGTTGCATCCTCGAATTTCAGGGTAGCTCAAAAAAATACCTGCTATTGGTAGAGTTCACCTACAACAATAGTTTTTAAACGAGTTTGAAGATGGCGCGATTATGAGGCCTTGTATGGTAGAAAGTACCGAACTCCATTGTATTGGACAGAACTCAAAGAGAGTCAGATTCACAGAGTTGATCTGATCAAGGAAACCGAAGAAAAGGTTAAAGTGATACGTGACTGCTTAAAAACGACATCGGATAGGTAAAAGTCATATGCTGATCTGAGCAGAAAAGAGATCAAATTTCAAGTTGGAGGTAGAGTATTCTTGAAAGTATTTCCATGAAAAAAAGTATTAAGATTTGGCCGGAAAGGCAAACAGAGTCTGTGATTTATTGGACCATACGAGATCACTAAAAGAGTTGGACCATTAGCCTACCGTTTGGCATTGCCACCAGAACTAGAAAAGAGTCACGACGTGTTCCATGTATCTATGTTAAGGCGATATCGATCAAACCCCTCTCATTTGATTTCACCAACGGAGATTGAAATTAGACCGGACATGACTTATAGTGAAGAACCGGTCAAGATTTTGGCTTGTAAAGTTAAACAGTTGAGAAATAAAGATGTAGCTTTGGTAAAAGTTTTATGGCATCGAAACGGTGTGGAAGAGGCTACATGGAGCCAGAAGAAACCATGAGAAGCCAAAATCCAAACTTGTTTACTGGTAAGACTTTTGAGGACAAAAGTCCCTGAAAGGGGAGAAATGTAACATTCCAAAATAGGGCCTAGTCGAAACAATGGTTTTGGGACCACAAATCTGACATTAAAATATTTGTTTTATGATTATTATGAGGTCTAGAATATGAAAATATGCATGTGCTAAAGCAATATGAAGAAATTCTATGAGTAAGGTGTCCAATTGGAAAATAAGGACCAAATTGAATAAATTTCAAAACTTGGATTCCAGAAGCAATTTGTATGAAATTGATTTGGAAAATTAATTAGAAGTCCTTAAAGAGAAATTTTCCTAATTTTTAAATTTTTAGACAAAAATGGGCATGTATGGAAAAATTTGAAAGTTTAGTAAGGAAGGGCATTTTAGTCATTTAGTAATAAATGAAACAAAAAGGGAAAATGAAGGCAAAATTCACTTATCTTCTTCCTATAGCTGCCAAAATTTCAAGGGTTCCATAAGCTAGGGTTTTTAACATTTTCAAGCTTAATAGTAAGTGCTCCCTAGCCTCGTTTTTAATTTTCTTCGTATTTTTGAAATCCCGGTAGCTTACTTTCTTCATTTCTACTTATATTTCATGCTAGGGTTCATGTTTAGAGAACTACCCATGAATGAGATGATTGTATTTTGATATTTTATGGAGGAATATAAGAGTTTAAAGGATGGTAAACAACTTATACTAAGTGGTTTTTCATAGAAATGACTTAAAGGACTAGATTGTAAAAGTTGTAAAAAGTGGGTAGAAAATGTGAAAAAAGGAAAATTTGGACCGCTATAAGAATGAAAAATATTCGGCTAGGCTTGGGTAACCAGGAAATTTCATGCATTTCATTATACGAGCCTAGGGACTAAATCGTAAATAATGTGAAAGGTTAGGGGTAAAACGGTCATTTTGTATAGTGGTGAAATTTAGGCTCTAAAAGAATAATGTGAGATATTGATAATTCATTTTTATTGTTATAGACCCCGAGGAACAAATTTCGGAGGTCGATCGAGGAAAACAAAAAGTTTCAGAATAACCGAAATGCAAAACCAACACAAATACCAGGTAAGTTCGAATAATTTAAGGTAAACCCATAATATGCTTAAATGCATGTTTTATGAATGTGTAATAGTTGTATATAATGATGGCATGAAAATTTATGAAATGTGTTAATAATAGTAATGACAAGATGATAAATGTTCCAATTGAAGCTAAAAGGGAAATTCGATGGATAAACCATGACTTATGATAAACCGAATTTATACATATTTTTATCCCATGCTTAGTACATTTATGGATGATTTCTCCTTAGATTTGGTGAATTCGATGCTCCTAATTCTTTAATTTCATGTTTTATACTTAAGTGAGCATAGGAGAATAAAAAGAGCGAGAAACGGGCCGAAAACGGAGAAAACAGACCAACATAAGAAATCAACACGACCTGGACTTCCTCACGCGGGTAGTCCACATGGCTGTGTCGATTTGGCAAAATCGAAGCACGACTTTGACGGGTAGACCACACGTCCGTGCCTATTTAACAGCCTTGACAACAGTCTGAAGCAATCGCACACGGGCGTGTCACACGGGCGTGTCGCTGTCGAGCCCAAGTATAGTCCTATTCAGAAAATGCCACTTTTGAGGGCTCTTAAGCATTCTAAAGCCTATTTAAACACCGGAGGAGGCACTATAAAAGCGGGATACGGAGGAGGAGGCAAGAAATTACTCAAAGAAAGCCGATTGATCCATCTCAGAAGCCGGATTCTTCGTCAAGACTGAAGATCTCCCTTCAATTTCCTTCAGGAGTTTTGAGTTTTCTTTATGTTTTGTTATCTTTTCTCTTTTGAGATGTTTTCTTTCATAATTATGAACTAAACCCCATAAATACCTAAGGGGAATGAAACCTAAGACGAATCTTGCTATTATTATCTGAATTGTATGATAAATATTTGACATGTTCTTAATTATGTGTTCTTAATTCTTGTTTTAATATTCCAGGATATTGATTCAAGTTAATGCGATTATTCAGAGGAGCAAAAGTCTCTGTCTAAGAGTAAAATTTTCGTAATTAAGCGGAGTTGATTATAGGCCTAGAGATAGGGTGAAAAGATTTTGCTGGATTAGGGTGAAACCTAATAAGGGAGTCCATAGATCGAGTTAATACAACATTAGGGTGTTAATTAGAAAAAGATTTCAATTAATTAACCTAGGATTAGACGTTATTAGTCTCGAGAGAGATAATAATATAACTTAGGGATTTCTACGGATCAAGTCAAATGAATAAATCGTCTGATTTAGAGTTAAATAACAAGTGAAGTCTAGGTGGATTTTTCCTTGGGTATTGTCTTAATCAATCGAGTTTTCCCAAAAGCTTTTCCCCAATTTTCTCTCTGTGCACCCTTAGTTTAATTAGTTTAGATAAATAAATCCCTTAATTTTTGGGCTAGATAATAAAAAGAAAGTAATTACTAGTACTCTTGGTTCCTTTGGGTTCGACAATTCGGTCTTGCTAAAGCTATACTATTGTTCGATAGGTACACTTGCCTTCATCGTGAAAATAGTTAGTTTCAAGAGCGATTAATTATAAATTTTTAAAACCTGTCATGAATATCATGTACCAAGTTTTTGGCGCCGTTTCCGGGGAACTAAGATATTAGGAACATTCGATTTTTATTACTTTAGCCATATTTACTTTTAGTGCAATCTATGTTTAGTTTAATTTCACTTTTCTAACTTTTATTTTATTTTCTTCTGGTAGATTTTTCTAGTTTATGACCAGAAGAAACCCGTCACGACCATTACTTTTTGATAGTGAGATCGATCGCACAGTTCGCAGAAATCGAAGAGAAATAAGGCGAAGCTTAAGATACACAGAGGAAGAGCAAGAGGACGATACTCACACCAAAACCAAGGAGATGACTAAAAACCAGGAAAATCCGCTACCTCCTGCTATTGCTGCTAATTAGAATCCTGCTCCGCGTACTATGTATGATTATGCTAAACCTTCTTTAACAGGAACTGAATCAAGCATAGTTAGGCATGCTATTGCTGCAAATAATTTTGAACTAAAACCTAACACAATTCAAATGATACAGCAATCTGTTCAGTTTGATGGTTTGCAGGACGAGGATCCCAACGCTCACTTGGCGAATTTTCTGGAGTTTTGTGATACATTTAAAATCAATGGCGTTTCTGATGATGCCATTCATCTTCCGTTATTTCCCTTTTCATTGAGGAACAAAGCTAAACAGTGGTTGAACGATCATTACCACGAGGTTCAATCACTACTTGGGAACAAATAACCGAAAAGTTTTTATTAAAATATTTTTCGCGGGCTAAAACGGATAAATTATGTAATGATATCTCTTCTTTTGTGCAGACGAATTTAGAAACACTCTACGATGCATGGAAGAGATACAAGGACCTTTTGAGAAGATGCCCTCACCATAGGTTACCACTTTGGCTACAGGTTCAAACATTTCATAATGGCTTGAATCCTTCGACTAGACAGATGATTGATGCAGCTGCTGGTGGAACTATTAATAATAAGACACCTGAAGATGCTTATGAATTTATAAAAGAGATGTCACTGAATAATTATCAGTGGCAAGCCATGAGGACAAAACCAATGAAAATAGTCGGCATTTTTAACGTCGATTCGGTCACCATGCTCTCTAATCAGGTATAACTTTTGAATAGAAAAATTAACAGTTTTCTTGGTTCTTCAAAGGTTCACCCAGTAATTCAGAAGCAAGTGGAGGTGGATCAAGTAATTCAGAATATCCACCCTATGGCCACAACATGGAGAACGAGTAGTTAAATTACATGGGTAGTTAAATTATATGGGTAATAATCCTTGATCTCAAAATAATCCTTATAGTAACACTTACAATGCAGGTTGGAGGAACCACCCAAATTTCTCATGGGAAGGCCAAGGGAATCAGAGACCACCACCTCCAGGCTTCCAACAACTACCCTACCAACAAGAGAAAAAGCCGAACCTTGAGGAGATGCTAACAAAATTCATCTTGGTGTCAGAAACTCGTTTTCAGAATATCGAGACAGCACTAAAGAATCAACAAGCGTCGATCCAAGGGCTCGAAGCTCAAATAGGACAGCTTGCCAAATTAATATCTGAACGACCACAAGGTAGCCTGTCGAGTAACACTGAATCTAACCCAAGGGAACAACTCAACGCAATTACCATCCAAGACAAGGAAGGGTTAGTGGAACCTGAACCAGAATCAAGACAAGGAATCGTGGTAAGTAAAAGCAAAGATGTGGTAGACCATAGAGAACAAACATCGGTAAGTAAAGAGTACAAACCTTGTGTGCCATACCCCAATGCGACAAGGAAAGACGCACATACGAACAATTTCGTAAATTCTTTAAATTATTAAAAAAATTACATATTAACTTACCGTTTATTAAAGCTCTTTCGCAGATGCCAAACGCAGTCAAATTCTTAAAAGAGCTTTTAACAAATAAGCAGAAGTTGGATGAGGCGTCGCATATGGAGCTAAATGAGGTTTGCTCAGCCATACTACAGAATAAGCTGGCCAACAAATTAAAAGATTTAGGAAGTTTTACGATTCCTTATTTAATTGGTAGTTTAGATGTTAATAATGTTTTGGCTGATTTAGGGGCTAGTATCAATGTCATTATCCAAACAAACTAGGATGAGTATTCAACTAGCCAAAAAAACAATCAGATTTCCTAGGGGTATTATTGAAGATGTACTCGTTAAAATTGACAAATTTATATTCCCAGTTGATTTCGTTGTTCTAAACATAACGTACCTTTAATTTTAGGGAAGCCCTTTTTAGCAACTGCTAGAACGATAATTGATGTTGGTACAAGTGAACTCACACTTCGTGTGGGTGATGAAACAATCACTCTTCAAGCTTGTAATTTGAGTAACACCTCAAAAATCGAGGGTGATTGCATAAATCATACTACTAGTACTGATCATGTGGTGAAACCCTCTGTGCAGAAAATAGGTTCGAAGAGTGCACATGAGACGTGTTCAAGCAACAATGAAGGACCTATCTATAAAGAACGAAGGCTATGAGTTGAGGAACTAGATGAATGACGGATACATAAACCAAAACCACACCTTGACGAGCTTAATATTATCAACTTAAGGTTGGAGACAAAATACTACTGGATGCAGCAGATCCTCATATTGCCACTTCTGAATCTAATGGAGAAATTCCTCTCACGGTACTCAATATTTTTCCATACGTTACAGTCAAGGTAATTCATCCTAAATTTGACACTTTCAAGGTAAATAATACTTGTCTAAAACCTTATTTTGATAAAATTGATAGCAGGAATGAGGAGTGTAAACTCCTCGAACCACCATGACTATGCGATATCGAAGTAAGTCGAGTTTAGACTATAAATAAACGCTTCTCAGGAGGCAACCCGAGCACTAACAATTTTGATTTCTTTAAAATTTTAGTTTTTAACATCTAATCACTAATTGAGTCATTGAAACACAGGTTTTCTAATCCACACGACCAGGCACACGGGCGTGCCTTAGGCCGTGCTCACACCACGGGCGGAACACGGCTGTGTGATACGGCCTTATGAAAACAGGGCAACGTTTCCCTAATAAGGGATTCGATAAGTTGCCACGGCCGTGCGACATGACCGTGGCCAATCCTGCCAAATTAACACGGGCCTGCAACACGCTTGTGCCCACCGACCGTGGTCGAGCCTGTCAAAACAGCATGGGCATGTGCTTTCATACACGAGCATGGGATCAACAAACGAAGAATGACACGGCCGTGCAACATGGCCGTGTGCACCAATGCGCCTAATTTCGAAAACCACGAAACGCACAGGCTGAAATGAAGGCACACGAGCGAGCCCCACGACCGTGTGCCCCAATTTATTTATTAACACCTATTATTTTTATTACATTTATTTTTATCTTTATTTATATGTTGAAATTACTTTTTATTTTCCTTTAATACTATTTTTATTTAATCTTGAGATTTTATAATTTTTATTCGGCTATTTCTTTACAAGTAATTATTTTTCTTTATATTTCCTAAGAGAAGTTCCTGATTCTATCACAGTTATAAAGAGCTCCAAAGCTGGAAAAGGTTCTCCACGATTGCCATGTCCTGTCCGACTACCATGATAACTTCTTCGCTGGACACTGTGGTTGTGGAACCAACCTCTACCACCACCGGAGTATCCTTCTTTAATCTCATCATTACCTTGGCCGATTATTCTCCATAACTCCAAATCAAGGAGTCCATTCATCATTCAAGAAGTTTCAATTCTCTCTCGATCTTATGATCTTATATCTATACCGTCGTAAATCTAACTTTGTACATTGAGGGCAATGTACATCTTAAGTGTGGGGGGTCTTTTATATCATTATAAAAAAAATCCCTGAATTTTGTTTATTCTCATTTGATCTTCTCATATCATTATTAGAATGAATTTTGATTGATTTATGATTTTCTATTAATATGTCTTGAATTAAAACATAGGCATTTATGCATTGACTATTCAAACTTTAAGGAATTAGAGAATCAAGCATGATAAAGTTGATTTTTGAGAATTAAAAATTTTTAGGTTGTTTCCCCAAGTTTAGGTATTATCTTGAGTTAAAATTCACAGGTTTAAACATCAAAAAGCCATAATTTTTGTGAGATCTTGAACTTGTAGAGCATCTATTATTTCTTTCATGCTCATTTTTATTGTTGCTTTGAGTGCGTCAATATTGAATTGTCATTCTAGAACTTGCTTGATTTTGCATGTAAAGACTACACCATTTGATTTGATATGTCGAGATGATAAAGGCACTTATGTTTAACCCACTCACTCCATAAAAGCCTACCTTCACAATTAACCCTTAGTAAACCCCCTTGAGCCTAACAGCTCAATCATTGATTTTCCCTCAACATTAACCCTTAACCCATTATTTTTGAAATCCCCTAAATTAATTTGATCCCTATATTTTTTAGACTTGATTTGAATAAATTGCTTAGCTATGTTTTATTTTTATAGATTGCCTATGTTATTTGACTTATTTTTTTTAAAAAAATACAATACATACATATATATTAGTAGTTATTCATCGTTTTTTGAGCTTAAGTGTTAATTGAAGCTTATTCAGTTAACGATTAGTTATTTTTCTAGTTAGGTAATTTTTCAATTCAATCTCGATTCTAACCTTTTCTTTCATCTTGTGACCACACCCTCTAACCAAAGCCACGTTACAACCCTCTAAAGACCTTTTAATTGACATATCATCTCAATATATAGTGGTGGAGATTTGATTTTCATGCAAACCTATGGTAATAACGTTTCATATTGACTAATGAGTGCTTCATTTATTGTTCTTAAACACCTCAAGTGATTTGAGTGAATCTTTAGTGAGGATGTTAAACTTTGTGATATTTTGAATCAAAGGTAATCACTTAAATGAGGGGAGACACCTATGCTTTCGTGATAAAATGCTCAACTTGGAATGTTTGAAACTTTGATGTTATTCTAGTTGAATTCTCAATGTATGACTACTTATGGTTTATTTTTGAGATATTATCGATAGGGATTATAAGTTGAGAAGATTTTATTTTGATTGTGAGTTGAGGATTTTGCTTGAGGACAGGCAAACGCTTAAGTGTAAGGGTATTTGATAAACCGTAATTTATACATATTTTTATCCCATGCTTAGCACATTTATGGATGATTTCTCGTTAGATTTGGTGAATTCAATGCTCCTAATCCTTTAATTTCATGTTTTATACTTAGGTGAGCATAGGAGAATAAAAAGAGCGAGAAACGGGCTAAAAACGGAGAAAATAGACCAACATGAGAAATCAACACGGCCTGGACTTCCTCACACGGGTAGTCCACATGGCCCTGTCATTTGGCAGAATCGAAGCACGACTTACACGGGTAGACAACATTCCCGTGCCTATTTAATAGCCTTGACCACGGTCTGAAGCAATCGCACACGGGCGTGTCACACAGGCATGTCCCTGTCGAGCCCAAGTATAGTCCTATTCGAAAAAGGCCACTTTTGAGGGCTCTTAAGCATTCTAAAGCCTATTTAAACACATAAGGAGGCACTAGAAAAGGGGGACACGGGGGAGGAGGCAAGGAATTACTCAAAGAAAGCTGACTAATCCATCTTAGAAGCCGGATTCTTTGTCAAGACTGAAGATCTCCCTTCAATTTCCTTCAAGAGTTTTGAGTTTTCTTTATGTTTTGTTATCTTTACTCTTTTGAGATGTTTTCTTTCATAATTATGAACTAAACCTCCTAAATACCTAAGGGGAATAAAACCTAAGACGAATCTTGTTATTATTATCTGAATTGTATGATAAATATTTGACTTGTTCTTAATTATGTGTTCTTAATTCTTGTTTTAATATTCCAGGATATTGATTCAAGTTAATGCGCTTATTCAGAGGAGCAAAAGTCCCTATTTAAGAGTAAATTTGTCATAATTAAGCGGAGTTGATTACACGCCTAGAGATAGGGTGACAAGATTTTGCTGGATTAGGGTGAAACCTAATAAGGGAGTCCATAGATCGAGTTAATGCAACATTAGGGTGTTAATTAGAAAGATATTTCAATTAATTAACCTAGGGTTAAACGTTATTAGTCTCGAGAGAGATAATAATATAACTTAGGGATTTCTACGGATCAAGTCAAATGAATAAATCGTCTGATTCAGAGTTAAATAACAAGTGAAGTCTAGGTGGATTTTTCTTTGGGTATTATCTTAATAAATCGAGTTTTCCCAAAAGCTTTTCCCCAATTTTCTCTCTGTGCACCCTTAGTTTAATTAGTTTAGATAAACAAATCCCTTAATTTTTAGGCTAGATAATAAAAAGAAAGTAATTACTAGTACTCTTGGTTCCTTTGGGTTCGACAATCTGGTCTTGCTAAAGCTATACTACTGTTCGATAGGTACACTTGCCTTCATCGTGATAATAGTTAGTTTTAATAGTGATTAATTATAAATTTTTAAAACCTGTCAGGAATATCACGTACCAGTTTACGTGACTTGAGATCCTGCATGTGTTGCAGAAAAGGATTTAACCCAGACGGGTAATCCGTTGATCTCAAATATAGAAAGGATCTAGCTCGGACGGGTGTTCCTTGAGTGATCGAGCCCCCTGAAGAATATGTGTGCATTAAGGATTTAGCCTGGACGGGTAATTCAATTAGGGTCTAAACTTAGCCTAAACTGGTAATTCAGACCTGAGCTCATTAAGGGTGTTTGTCACTATAAGGGATTTACCCATGAGTTTATATTAAGGGGGATTTAGCTAAACTTGTAATCCCGTCGTAAGATGTGAGGTTCGCGGAAGTGCGCACTTGAGAAGATCACTCTTATGGCTTGACGGTAAATGAATAATCCATCGAGATTTCTAAGGTACTTAACAGAATTAACATGAGATATAGAAATGAAAATGTTGGATGATGAGCTCATCTAAGACAAATTACATAATAATGGGACTAACTTGATGCTTGAGTGTATGCAATAGGAAGCTATTTTATATTTATTGGATTGGTTGCCTAACAAGGTCGTATGCTAATTAATCGGTAAGTTTACTTTCCAGTTATTTAGGCTTACTAAGTATGTAAATGCTTACCCCCTCTTTTTCCTGTCTTACAGAGCTCGAGGACTTGTAGTGATTGGAAGACAGTTGGAGAATCAACACACTATCATCTTGTCCAGCTTTGGTATATAGATACTTTTATTTTGTTTAATGGCATGTATAGGAATTTTGTTTATTTTGCTATGTGTGTCATTTGGTTGGCCAATGCAAAGGCAAAAATATTAAACTTATTCTTTTTTTATATGGCCATAAGACATGGCTCATTTTGTTGTAGGTTATGACCTACCAACCATGCATGTTTATGTTAAAAATGTTCTTGTGATGATTGAATATGGGATTTCATAAATAGGCATTTGTAATGTGGCCAAAACATTTGGAGATAGTAGGCCATAATTGGAAATGAATTATAATAATGAGCCAAGTCTAAATGTGTTTCAATGGGATGGAAATCCTCAATACCAAAAAGGAGATAATTGAGCATGTACTTAACCAATGAGATGAGGTTAACATGCAATAGATTCATTGATGATAGTCCTTAAGTATATTTGGGTCATGTTAAATGTATTTGGGGTTCTTATATGTGAAAAAATGATGAGGGTGACCATTGGCTTGAAATTATAGCCTAAAAAGGGTCCACACGGGTAGACACACAGGCGTGTGTCTAGGCCGTTTGTGACACACGGTCATCTCCATGGGCGTGTGGTATGGTCATGTGTCCCCTTCACCTAAATTTTAAGTCAGAATGCATGGTAGTAAACACACGGGTAGAGACACGGCCGTGTGTCTCAATCATGTGGAGGACACGGCCTAGCCCCAAGGGCATGTGTCCTGGCCATGTGCCCCTAAATACATGTTGACGTCATAAACAAAATGTCTAGGTTTTTGGATACGGGCGATCACACGGGCTAGGGACACGGTCGTGTTTTGGCGGTGTAAAAAACCTCTGTAGGTTCGAAATAGAAAATAAATTCAATTAATTCCACACGAGTTAGGGACAAGGGTGTGTCCCAAAGTACACGGGCATGTGCATTGTCTCCACACGGGTGTGTGAGGCTTAACCTAGAAACTTTTCCTAAAATTTTCTTAGGTTCTAGGTTTAGTCCCAGATCATTCTCGATATATGTTTTGGGTCTCGTAGGCCCGTAATAGGGACACTAAGATGTTGTTTGATTGGTTTTAATTTAGAATGAAATTTTATAACACGTATTTTTCGGAAATGTCTGAGTATGTATCTAGTAATGCCTCGTACCTGGTTCCGGTCTTGGGTACGGGTAAGGGGTGTTACACGAAAAACTATTATCATGGCTCGAAGCCAAGTCATTCAATATGCATGGTCCGAAGCCATATCAGTAAAATACGTAGCCGAAGTGCTAAGATCATGGCCCGAAGCCAACTCAATGTATCATTTACTGACATGTCAATAGTATCCAAAACTATTATTAAGGTTCAACCGAGCTTTCACACCTTTCGTTTCTATCATCAAATGCATTCGTAGAGTCGTTTTCACAATTAATACATTATCCATAATCCCTTTTTAACAATTTGTGCAATATTAAAACATTTTAACATACATTTATAATGTAATCATCACATACGAACTTACCTCGTATTCGGAATTGACAAATTAGGTCGACTACTCGATAACCTTGTTTTTCCCCCGATCTAAATCCAAATTCTTTCTTTCTTGATCTATATGAATTCAAAATTAACTTATTTACTCATCTACTCATTCAATTAATACAAAAATACACCTTTGGGCATTTTTACACATTAGCCCCTAAACTTTCTCATTTAATCAATTTAGTCCCTATTTCACAAATATACAAAATCCAAAAAATTCACACAATTCAACAAAACCCATGCTTGGAAAAATTATATATAGGTCCCTAGAAGCCCAAAACTTTCATTTATTTCACATTTCAACTACACAATTTGCACATTTCACAATTTAATCCCTATTATGCATTTTCATCAAAAATCACTTAACAAAACATGTAAAACTATCATCAAGCTTTCATATTTCAACATTAAACATCAAAGATTACATAGATTCAACAATGGCAACTCCCAAAATCTTTAACAGTTTCGAAATCTAAGGTACGAGCTAGTTGAATACGAAGCAATGATCTCAAAAATGTAAAAATCATAAAAAACCGAGCTCAAAACATTTAGCAATTAAGCTATGAAGATTCTGAACCCTAATATGCATAAAAATGGTATTTTTCACCTTGGAATTTCAGAAATGGCAAAAATAATGAACAAAAATCATGTTTTGTTATATTTTTATTAACTTAATTACATAATTACTTATTTACCCTTAATGAATAAACATAAAAAATTATAATGCATGTCCATTAATGTCCATTAACACTAACAATGGTCTAATATCATCATAAGGGCTTCTAATTTAATTAATCATAGCAATTAAGCACTTTAAACAAATAGTATGCAACTTTTACATTTTACGCGATTTAATCATTTTTATCAAATTAACCAACCAATCGATAAAATTAGCTCACGAAATTTTCACACATATCAAATAACATATTTTAATAATGAAAATAATATTAAAATAATTTTTCAACATCAGATTTGTGGTTCAAAAATCACTGTTCCAATTTAGCTAAAATTAGGCTGTTACAGGAAGATAACTTTCGCCTGTCTAACCCACAACTCTGGCGTCACAGTGCTTACTGCTGCTTAAGAGGGAGTCTTTTTCTTTATCCTTTCATCTCTGCCTTATTCTCAACCGTTATCCTCTACTCCTATCCAAGGATCTTTTTTTCTAATTTTCCCCAAATTGTTTCCCAATTCCCTCTCTCCCCGTTTTCAGTTTTGCTTTTTAGGTTTTATATCTCTTCCCGTGTTCAGAAACATTTGAACCAAAAAAAGCCATTGATTTATCAAAATTTATACACTGGCCTGAACATATTTCATACTCTCATAATATGGTTTTAAGGTTATTGGCTCCCCTTTCCGTAGCATCCCTGAATAAAATACAATTGTTTGCAAATAGTAGGTGCGTAATAGTTGGTCCTTTTTGACAAACCTTTGCTCCTTTAATAATTCCTTCCCACAATGCTATCCTTATTAAGGATGAAAGTCCTTCATTACAAATTAAGAATAGGTAGGGGCTTAGAGGATCACATTGACGTAACCCTTTCATTGGCTTGAAATGTTCACCAATCTTATTATTCATACATCAAATAATTTAATGCCATGACTATCGTATGATTAAAGACACTAGTAATTCTAAGACGCCCATTTTCTGCATAACTTTTTCCAAAAACTCCCACTCCACTTTATCATATGCTTTGCTCATGTTAAGTTTCAAAGCAAGACTTTCATTCTAGCCCATTCTTCTTTGTTTTAGGGTGTGCATTAATTCATATGCTAGCAAAATATTGTCTGTGATAAGTTTTCCTAGCATAAATTCATAAATGTAGCAAACAAAGTAGTTCGAATTATAGAATACAAACCATAAATTCTGAGCCATTCATCAAAAATTTTGTCTTTCCTTTCTTTTTGAGAAATCCAAGTCATTGCAATGTACTTCACCACCACTAAATAACATGAAAATCTCCAGCTCTTAAACATCAACCAAATTTAAATTAAATCGTTTATTTAGTCCAACCAAATAATATGAAGTTGTCCAATTTTGAACCACAACTAAACTTCAATTATAACATATATTAATTCTAACAGTATAAAATGAAATTTACTAGCTTGAGACATAAATTTAAACTCAATTAAGGCATGAATATTAGTCCAACCAAATTACATAGAATTATCCAACTTTGGACATGTAATTAAACATACGAACAATCACATTTGGACAATATTATAACATTTAAAAACAACGATATTTGGGACATCTTTATAACATACAAAACAACCACATTTAATTATTCCAATTTCATCATTAACATAACCATTTGTAGCATTTAAATGCCTAAAGTTTCAACATTTAGACCACGTAATTTACAACCATTTTGTCCGCAATAATTATATATGAAAAATATGAATAAGCATAAAAAGACATTCATTTGAACAGTAATAAACTCCATCAAGCAGACCACATTAATGAATAAAAATTTCAACAACATGCTCGCAAGTTGCATGCATCAACAGTTTCCTCGATAGCTAAGAATTTCACCAACCTTTCTCTTAATTTCCATCACTCATACCAGCTTAAAGATGCAACAGAACAACCAATGAAGAAAAGTAAAGAACCCACTATCATTTATTTAATTGAATAAATAACATATGCAACTATTACATTTTCAGCAAGTTTAGAATCTCTTTAAACATGAAAATTAAATGCTGCTTCAGTTATCATCAAATGGCGTAAATTAAAATATTCACTTCTTAATTGTCCTGATTCGGATAGTATTTAGCAACACTAAGATCAAACAGGGTAATACCAAGAGTTCGACAAATAGGGGTTATTTCGAACAGCCTACAATTGCAACGATTCTAGACATTCAATCAGAAATTTTATAGTCTTTTCTTTTTCCAATTTTAAATAACACCAAAACAGAAACATTTCATGATGTTTAACCTATAATAAAATATTTAATTAGCCCAAAATTGGAGCAGCTTAAATACAACACCATTGTTTGGTATTTAACCTACCACAACATTGTCACACAATAGGAAATTTATCAACCTTCAGACACATTCATACAGATCATTTAGATACCATAAATTTCAACCTTCAATCTCAATAATTCCAACATATAAAATATGTCAATATAAAATTTATCAACCTTCAGACACATTCATACAGATCATTTAGATACCATAAATTTAAACCTTCAATCTCAATAATTCCAACATATAAAATATGTTAATTTGCATATTGCGAACATCATGGATTTACATCAATTTAGACAGAGTTAGTCAACATTTAAATGACACTTCTCTGTCATTTTTTTTATCCAACAAAAGCCAACAAATAAAAAATAAATACACAATTAATTAAACACCATTATTTCGACATATTAATTGAAATCAAGACATTAATCTATAGCATTTAAATTAGCGTTCATTTACTTCCACAAGCTTCATAAATGGTTACAATAAACACTCTTCAATTAACAACTTTGAAACATCATAATTTTTTGTACTAAGACAAATTAAATTGCAACATTAATTCCTTTTTAATTGATGTGTTTAAAACAACATAATCACAACATTACACAACTTAAATCATGACATCAGGACATCATAATCTTACAGCATTTAAGCAGCTTAATTACTCCACCATCAGGATAACATTAACTAATGTTTTAACCTCCAACTTCATCATATTCAAACCATTTTAATACAATAACCAAATTGATAAATTTTAATTTAATATTTGGGCAACAACAATCCAACAATTCAACTCATAAAGTCAAACAAAAAACTAATAAACATGCATGATATTTGCATGCTACACCAGCTTATTCAACAATCCACAATCACCAATTTTTTTCTTCATTTCATTTCACTTACTAGCCAAAAGAACAACAAACTAACAAGAATGAAGATCAAATGAACTTACTAGCCAAATTCCATATCGAGCCTAACTTTGCGTGAGCTCATTTCCTTTCTTGTTGCCACCTTGTTCTTCTCCCTTAGCTAATTAACCACAAAACAACTCATTTACACAGCTGGAGAAGGTGTTTTTGCCTCCATCCAGCCTTCGGTCCAACACCATTTTCCCAAGAGAACAAAACTTAATGTAGGACTTAAGGAAATTACCAAGTTTCTTGAGGAAATCAGCCCTAAATAAAGCTTGAAAGCTTATACTCCCATGGTTGTTTGTCTTCTTCTTCTCCCTATTGTTTCGAATTCTACATGTTAATTGAGAAAGAAACTTTCTCTTCCCTTCCACTAAGATTTTTTCTTACCTTTTATTTTTATTTTATTTAATATTACGTGATTTAGTCCTTGTACTTAAATTGAACACTAAATCAACGAGATTATCTAACTAAAATTCAATTCGTTTAAATATATATTCCAAAATCACACTTTCCAACACCACTAACTTTCGGGTCGTTACATTTAAAGTCCTCCATACGTCCTTCATCTCTAGGAAAATCTTCCTCCTTTTCAAACGAATATAAAATCTCATTGAAATCACCACAGACCAACCATGGCATGGCTTGCTCTCTACCCAACCTTTTTAAGAGGTATCATGTCTCACTCCTCCTTCGCAACTCCGGTGCCTCATAAAATCCAGTCATTCTCTATATCGCTCGTACTTCATTATCTTCAATGTCAACATCAATATGATTATTAGAAAAACTCTTCAAACTCACTGATATCTCCTCCTTCTATCCAAGACTTAGCCTACCACGTGTTCCAATTGCCGGCACATCAATCCCAAAGTGAAAACCACATCGTCGCCTAACCTTTTTCATACGATAATTGTCAAGTTTTGTCTCCATAAAAAAGACTACTTGGGGATTATACAACTTTAATGTGTGCTGAAACCTTTTAATGCCCTATGTACTCCCCAATCCATGGACATTCCAACTTCAAATTTTTATTGTGTCCGGTCGGCTTGCTTATTAGCAGCTGTCGATATCTGATTTGTGTAAATTGTTCCTTATTTTTCTCCTAAATTGCCCTCCCCTTTAAGCATAATTCAAACTTGTACATGTTTGTTTGACCTAAGTCTCTTCTTTCCTTCAACATTTTCCCACTGTAGTTCCTCTTTATCTTTTTCCATATCCTCATTCCTTTCCTCACTTATTAATAATATCCCTTTTCCTTTATCTTGCCTCTTTCCACCTTCTAAATTAAACCCTAATGTTTGGGCAATAAAACTTGAGTTTTGCTGCAGATTAAGACTACAAACCCTATTGCTATTATTCATAGCTGCTTTATTGCCAGCAGTCTCCATAAAATTTCTCCTCAAATTTTCTTCCCTCAACCATACACTTGTTGTGATACTAGCTCGCCTTAGTTATGCCCTCAATGATATATCCTATCTACACTCAACTACTCTCAGCCCTGGATTAATCCTCCTTCACCAAAACCTATCGCCATGCCCCAAACGTCCACAAATGAAGCAAAAAAGAGATAATTTTTCATATCGAAATTTCACATAAACAAAGTTTGACTGAGAAATCATAATCTTTTTCAAAGTTTGACTGAGAAATCACAATCTTTTTCTTCCTCTTTAAAGGTTTTCTAATATCTATCTGGACCCGAATACGCATAAAATTTCTAAAACCTTGATTAAGCTATTTTGTATCATGTTTCATGAATTTCCTAACAAAATCTCCCAATTGTCGCGCTACACAATCAGAGAAAAAACCTAGTGGAAGATCGTGAACTTGCTGTGAGAACTACGCTAGCTATGAGGCAGCATCAACTAAACACATCTCATAAACTGATCTCTGTGGTCTGTCCTCTGTAACAAATTGCAGACCCTCACCATCTTCTTCCTCAAAGCTTAATTTTGCAAGCTTCTTCTCCATCGATAACTCATTTGCCATGTTTCAGCAAAATCTATTTTTCCTAGTTGTGTAAGAATTATGAAACTACAAAGTTCAGTTTTTCTAAAAGATTTCACGAATATTCTTTTTCTTTAAAGAACTTTTCCCTTATCGATGCTAAAAAAACCTCCAATCGCACAAAAAATAATCGAAAAAAGCCCTAGACTTGCTAGACTAAATCGTGCTATTTCAGAGCAGACTTCACAGAAGTATATGTTAAATGGTAAATAAAAAATAATTCAATAAATATAGAATATTGATCGATTAGATAAAATTACATATGATGTTTATTTATTTTTGTTATTTTTAGTAATAACTGCTTTATCGACCTTTTTTTTGGACTAACATATTATATAGGAATATTTGATTTTGATTTTGCATTTTTTACTTGTTTAAAATTTTTTATCATACTAATAATTTTATAATAAATAATATTTTTAAAATTATAAATTATATAATTTTATAATTAAAATTTATAATATCAAACATGAATATATGTAATATAATATATCAAACAAACATAAGCATGGAAAATTACAATCTAATTATACTTTGTTAAAAAATATGTCCAAAAAATTACAATTTCTTATAATTACAAAAGAATATCCAAATAAATCCTAAAAGTCCTAATTTGGAGTAATTATTTATCGCAATATGGAAAACAGAAAACTGAAAATATAAAGATATTATTTTAAAGGGCTAAATTATTATTTTTATCTTTTTCATGTTTTATATAAATTATTTTATAAAAATATAATTATAAAAAACAATTATAAAAAACAATTTATTTTATCTATTTACAAATTTTAATCCAAACATGAACACTCGAATTCTACTTTTAAGGAATAAAATTGAGCAGCTTCTGAAATTCCAACCAAAATTATTTCATCATCTTGTTCCTTAAGCCGCCATCAAAGGCCTTAAATCTATTTGAGACCCACACTCCTCCACGTATAATTTCTTTTGCCTCTACTTGATGTTTTCCATTCATTTCTGTCAACACTATTATTTTCAAAATTATTTATACTTATTTTTTTTACATCATCATTGTCGGTCACTTCTTACTGTTGGTAGGCAAAAACCATCAACTTCACCAAACTCATGTAACGGGAAGAAAGAGACTGCCCCCCAATTAAGGGGACTTTTCTACTACTAAATGAAACTACACTCTGTTTTCAGGTCTCAAATGATCTCAATCGACAGAAAAGAAAATTTCTTCGAAGGGCAAACCCCATTTCGGAAAAACCGACAACGTGTATATATATATTTTAAATTTTAACTTCCCAATTCCTTTGTTTCTTCAGTTGATTTACTCCATTTTTTTCTTAAAAAAAGAGAAATCTGGGTTTGTTTCAACTTTCTACTTTCTGTACCGAACTTCCCTTTCTTTTTTGTAACTGACCAAAGCCTATCATTTCCATGTTTTGGTTTTTCCTTATTTTCTTTTTACAACAGTTATGATGTGGATCTTGTCTTGTTTCTGCAAATGTCATAACCGTCAAAATTCTCATGTTGGTTTTTGAGACCGTGTTGGAGTTTGTGCAGTTCTTTCATGTTGGTTTTTTTGGTTGGGGAAGGAACAACCTTTGCCATGGAATGTAATCATCAGAGGTTCTATCTTGGTGTTTTCTTAGGTTTATTTACAGTAGTTTATGGCGCTACGGATCCCAATGACTTGAAAATCTTGAATGATTTCAAGAAAGGATTGGAAAATCCAGAGCTGCTTGAGTGGCCAGAAGCAGGAGATGACCCTTGCGGCCCTCCTCCTTGGCCTCATGTTTTCTGTTCAGGTGATAGAGTGACTCAAATTCAGGTCCAAAATCTTGGTCTCAAAGGACCCCTTCCTCAAAACCTTAACCAGCTTCCAAAGCTCTTCAATTTGGGGCTGCAAAAGAATCACTTTAATGGTAAATTACCAAGCTTTAGTGGTTTATCAGAGTTGGAGTTTGCTTACTTGGATAACAATGAATTTGATACGATTCCAGCTGATTTTTTTGATGGACTTAGCAGTGTACGAGTATTGGCTTTGGATTATAATCCGTTTAATAAGAGTAGTGGGTGGTCTATGCCTAAGGAATTGGCTAAATCAGTTCAATTGACAAACCTTTCTTTGGTTAGCTGCAATGTGGTTGGGGCATTGCCTGATTTTCTGGGAAAGTTACCGTCTCTTGCAGCACTAAAGGTTTCTTATAACAGATTGTCTGGTGAGATTCCGGCGAGTTTTGGGGAGTCTTTGATGGAGATTTTGTGGTTGAATGATCAAGATGGTGAGGGGATAACTGGTACCATTGATGTGATTGCCAATATGGTGTCGTTGAAACAGCTTTGGCTTCATGGGAATCAATTCACTGGGACAATACCTGAGAATATTGGGAATTTGACATCTTTGAAGGATCTCAACCTCAATAGGAACCAGCTTGTCGGTATGATTCCTGAGAGCTTGGTCAATATGGAGCTTGATAACTTGGATTTGAACAATAATCATCTGATGGGTCCGGTACCAAAGTTAAAAGCTGGTAACTTCTCTTATGCTTCCAATTCGTTTTGTCAATCTAAACCTGGGATCTCATGTGCCCCTCAAGTCACTGCACTTTTGGACTTCCTTAGTGGTATGAATTACCCTATAAATCTTGTTTCTGAATGGTCTGGTAATGAACCTTGTGCTGGCCCATGGATGGGATTGAGTTGCAATTCAAATTCCCAGGTTTCTATCATCAATTTGCCTCAACATAATCTTAGTGGTACACTTAGTCCTTCGCTTGCAAAGTTAGCATCATTGATGGAAATTAGACTAGGGGGAAACAGTATTCATGGTACTGTTCCAGACAACTTCACTCAACTGGAATCTCTGAGAACGTTGGATCTAAGTGGAAACAATCTCGAGCCTCCATTACCCAAATTCCGAGATGGCGTAAAGATCAAAATTGAAGGAAACCCGCTGTTGATTGGTAATCATACAAGAGAGCCTCTTTCCCCTACTATCAGTCCTCCTAGTGCTTCAGAATCTCCTCCAAGCTATCAATCAGGTGGTAAAGTGTCACCTGCATCGTCCCCGAATAAAGATAAGAAAACTGATTCATCTACTGCCACTGCCCAACAAGGTGAATCCCAATCCAATGGTTTCCACAGATTCAAACTGGTAATTGTGGTAGGAAGTGCAACCATTGCTATCATGGTTCTTCTAGTGGTTCTGTTTTCTATATTCTATTGTAAGAAGAGAAAAAGAGAGTCTGAGGGTCCTAATTCCATAGTGGTTCATTCTAAAGATCCATCAGATCCTGAAAACATAGTTAAGATAGCTGTTTCCAATAACACCAGTGGAAGCTCATTTAGTAAAACTGCAACAAGCTCTAGGAGTAGTCATAGCAGTGCAACACAAAAGTCTCATGTAACTGAGGCTGGAAACTTGATTATTTCTGTTCAAGTACTTCGGAAAGGGACCAACGATTTTGCTGAAGAAAACGAGCTTGGCCGTGGTGGGTTTGGGACCGTTTACAAGGGTGTACTAGGCGATGGAACGGAACTAGCAGTTAAGAGGATGGAGGCTGGGGTCATAAGCAATAAAGCATTGGATGAATTTCAGTCCGAAATCGCTGTTCTATCTAAGGTCCGGCACCGGCATCTGGTTTCTCTCTTGGGTTATTCCATTGAAGGTAATGAGAGGCTTCTTGTCTATGAGTTTATGTCTCAGGGTGCTCTAAGCAAGCATCTGTTCCATTGGAAGAGCCTGAAATTGGAACCTCTGTCTTGGAGGAGGAGGCTCTGTATTGCATTGGATGTTGCTAGAGGAATGGAATATCTGCATAACTTGGCACGACAAACTTTTATACACAGAGATCTCAAATCTTCCAACATCCTTCTAGATGATGACTTTCGAGCAAAAGTTTCGGATTTTGGGTTAGTGAAACTTGCACCAGATGGAGAGAAGTCCGTGGCGACAAGACTTGCTGGAACATTTGGGTACCTAGCACCTGAATATGCTGGTGAGCAATCCAATTTTGTACCTCAAGTGAATCTTTTATTCCTTCATTTGACTTAAGTTTTTTAGTGACCTCACATTTCTTGTTGGCTTTTAGTTGCATCCCTTACTAAAATTATGTTGGTTGCAGTGATGGGGAAAATCACTACTAAAGTTGATGTCTTTAGCTATGGGGTGGTGTTGATGGAACTAGTGACTGGATTAACAGCACTTGATGAGGGGCGCTCGGAGGAAAGTCGCTACTTGGCTGAATGGTTTTGGCAAATAAAATCAAACAAGGAGAAGCTTATGGCTGCAATTGACCCAGCTCTTGAAGTGAACGACGAAACCTATGAGAGTATTGCCACTATAGCTGAACTAGCTGGGCACTGCACCACAAGAGAGCCTTATCATCGGCCTGACATGGGCCACGTTGTGAATGTGCTATCACCTTTGGTTGAGAAGTGGAAACCCGTTGATGATGAATCAGAGTGTTACTCGGGCATAGATTACACTCAGCCACTTCCCCAGATGTTGAAGGTTTGGCAGGCTGCTGAAAGCCAAGGCGTGAGCTATGCAAGTCTGGATGATAGCAAAGGAAGCATTCCAGCAAAGCCTGCCGGATTTGCAGACTCTTTCACATCGGTTGATGGTCGATGATGGAAGGTAAAGCCTACATTCTACACAAGGAATAAGTCCCCATCTTGTTACCATGATATACATGTTTCAGTGCTTGAGGGCTACTTTCCATGTAGTTTGAGTTATTTTACTTGTGGTTTTTCAAGCCATGGAACATGTCTTTCATGGTAGTGAAGATAGAGAGATACAGGTTTCGATATTTCTTAATAATTTCCGTGTTTCATTTTACATATATTATTTTCATTGCTGTGTAAAGGAAATGATGTAGTTTGAAGCAAAGGCAAGTTCATGTCACAAATACAGTCCTTAAAAATCTATTCGGATGGAGAACATATAAATAAATGTTCATTGAAGGATTCCTACTAGCTGATTTCAATTGATGCTTGATTCCTTTTACACTGTCATCAGTTCTCGAAAGTCAAATGATGAAACACCAAAGAACCTTTTTTTTTTTCCCTATAAACAAGTCAAATCAATGTTATTTGTTAATACAGATATCGAATTTTGGAGTCTATTGTCAAACATTGATAAACAACCAATGAGACTTTTGTTGTAGAAATTGCCACTTGTGCTGTTTTTACAAGAGAGAACAATTTCATAATCAAAAGCTTAAGACAAAATCTAAACTGGTACATAATCGCTTATTATTGTTTTTGACATGGAGCTCATTTTACCATATAGATTTCGTAAAACTATAAAATTCATCTGGATGCTGTGAATTTTTAGAGTAAAAGTTTCGGTTTCACCTAAGGGATAATGTTATCTTTGGGCAGCCAACCATTCTTTTTGTCAATCTGCTAATCACTACTATCCAAACTGTACCAAATTTTTCTTGAAATTACCGGAAGATACATAACTAATCATTCATGGCTATGGATTCATGTGCCGGCCATGAATCTCGTCTCCAGTCCTTTCATTACTATTGGGAAACCCATGTGCCCATCCATGACCCAAGCTTGTTCCCATTTAACATGTGACCCCACTCTCCTTTTATTTTTCATTCAATTTTTTGTTTCCGACTAACTTGGATCATGTACTCATGCTTCATGGTTAAAAGAAATTCAGATTTCCTGGAATAAACTTGAATTATACCTGAAATATTTTAGATTATCTTTTGTTGGGAGGGATCTATCTCCACTCGTATAAAATTAACATAAATTTTTTTCTTTTTTTTGCTGTTGATACTTTATCAATCAAATAGTTGAACTTATAAATATAATTGAACTTATTATGAATATAAAATTTCGAATTAATTATATCAATTTAAAATATTATTTATGTTAATATATATTTAAAATATCAACTGTACAATAAAATTATGAAAAGATATAAAATCATCAATATAATTGGATCATACTTTATTTTATTTTTTATTAAAATATTTATATATCCAACTAAAGTAGAAGGAAGTGCAGTTTTAATTAGTTTCTTTTTTGGTTGTGTATATTGTCTGACCTAAGGTGCATTTATATTGTGATGTAACCTTATGTGGAAGTAAAGAAAAATACTCTCCTACATATTTATTAACTTTTCCATGTTTCAAAGAAAATACTATACTGAGTACTAAATATTAAAAGGATGTTTGTTGCTAAATCCTTATCACTCTTGCAACCAATATTGATACATACTTTCATGTGCTCCTTCTCGTCGGCAACAACCAATATCTTTAGTTAATGGCCTGCAATAGGTAGCTGCTTTTTTTCATTCATAAAACTTTACTTAGAAATATAATTTGGTTATATCTTCGAATACAAATATTTTCAATAGGAGTACACATTTTTTTTACTGCAATTCCTATAGTCATTCAAACTCGTTTAATGTTAAGTGACTAAAGACAGAACTCTGCAACCTTTGGGACCAGAAGAACTTGGCGTCAGGCATAAACACAAAAATAATTGAGAAAAAAAAAAGTGATACAAAATATTGGCTATCATGGCTTAGATACATATTCAGAAATGATAGGTTTGTCCCATGATTCTGCGTTTCGCTGTCTATATTCCTTTGCTTGTTCCATTATTTTTGGTACTTCCAACCTAGTACCTATCAAACAGTAAAAAGAATCTTCCTAATATCGGCATGTTCCCAACAAGCTTCACAGTAATAATGATAAGAAGGTTGTTTCTCATTCTCACGAACTCTATTATTCTCTTTCCAAATAATTCTTTTTGATTGTTTTTTTCCCAAAAAAAAAGGAACCGTTTGGGGTTAAAAGAATTTACAAATATGGGATTTGTAAAATATTCTGCTTTATTATCTTTCTTTTTTTTTAAATAACTGTATAAAGCAATTGAACTCTAAATTGAATCTTTTCAGAATAATACGAGGTTATACAGTACTAATAACTACTAGTTACAGAAACCTTAGAGAGCTAAACATCTTACTTGAAATTTATTATTAGAATAATAAATATAATTTATTGCTTATTCATTAATCGAGTTTTAATTTAATTATGAAATTATAAAAAAACATATTATTTTACAAAGCAACGATGATTATTTTGAGGATATTTTTATTTTTATATACAATTTAAAATAAATAAATAAACACTATAAATTTTATCACAAGCTTATGAAAATAAAAATCACGTATTTATAATATATGTGAATTTAAAAATAATATGTAATAAAAAATGCAAAATATAGTTTAAAACTAATTATTAATAGGGTAAATTACACCAATAATCACTCAATTTTAGGGAAGCTGACAAAATAGTCACTCTGGTTTCAATTCAGTCACTCAACTTTAAAAAAATAATAAAACAGTCACTACCGTTACAGACGTAACGGAAAGCTGAGGTGACCTGTTAACTTGCCATGTTGGCATCCCACGTGGAAACGACAAAAAAAAAATCATATATGAAAAAGAAAAATAGTGGGGAAGCAAAAGATAAAAGGGAAGACCCAACTCTGAAAGCTTTTTTTTCTTATTCTTGTGTTGAGTGTTTTCCTTTTTCACATTGTTTGCTTCCTCTATCTAATCACCTTGAATTGAAAGGAGAAGACAATAAAAAGAAATTGAAACCAAAATTAGGATTTAGAAATTGGTAAAAATACTAAAAACCCATATCTCTCTCTCTTTCTCCTGCTTTATTCTTCTTATTGTCCTTCAATCTTTGTTTTTTGTTAGGCATAGAAGACTTTTTTTTGTGTGTGATATAGTATTTGAGGAAGAAGTTTCTATGTGGGACAAAGTTTAGCTTTGGAAAAAAATTAGCAAAGTATATATTTGGCTGTGCAAGTTTTGGGGAGGTTGAAATTTATCCACAACAGTGGCAACTAAGAAGAAGAAGAAGAATATTGGGGAAATAAACTCTAACCCAATTTAATGGCGGTACAAGTGGTAGTGGCCGGAACACTTGTCGTCAGTGCTGCTAGTTTGTTTTTGGGGTCGGTTGTATTGGGGTCGTTGGAGACTTTGAGAGGAATTTTACAGTCTCTTCTTCTTCTTCTTTTTCTTTTTCTTCTTCTTTTTAGGGTTTTTTTCAATTTCTTCTTAATTTGGGTGGTTTCCACTGTAACTGGCCACGTCACCTATCCTATTAGGTTTGTAACAAAAACTATTAGTAGGTGACTGATTTGTCACTTTTCGATAACGTTAGTGATTGTTTTGTTATTTTTTAAAAATTGAGTGACTGAATTAAAACCATAGTGACTATTTTGTTAGCTATCCAGAAGTTGGGTGACTGTTAGTATAATTTACCCTTATTATTAATAAAAAAGACAAAAGCAAAGTTAAAGTAAGGTCATATTGGTCAAATAAGAAATAAATGGGAAAGGGAGTGCCTCCAAGCTTGGCTTCTGTAACTTCATTGTTAGATTTAGACATCAGTGAAAAAAAAATGTAAGATTTTAATGTGAACCCAATTAAATTTAAAATAATGTGGTTGAATTTAAAAGAGATCAGAGTTTTATTTTGAATAAAAGTCAAATCCTATCCATTCATTCGATTACTTGAGGTATGTATCGGATTTAAAATTGATTATTACAAATTGATTATCATTCTACTTATTAGGGTTACACACAAAAATAAATATAAAAATTATAACCGCCATTACTTAAGGTTAAAAATTATAACTGCCATTACTTAAAGGTTTGTGTAATTAAAAGAATAATTAAGGGGAAAAAGTTAAGAGAGAGAACTCAATTTACCGAATGTTTTTCTTTGAATTTTTTTTAAGTTTAATGGCAAAATTTAATTCCGCATAATATATTTCTTAAACTTATAAAAATCATATTATTTAAAGATTTTAAAATTAATATTTATACAATATTAAAAATTTGATTTGTATAATATTTAACATGTAATATTACGAACAAAATTATAAGATATATAATTTTCCAAATGAATGAAATTATATCCCTTTATAATAAATGATTTAAACTAAAATAACTATATATTTTATTTTTATTCTCTTACAATTTCTACGTTTTCTCAATTTTTTTGGCCCGAATAAACTCCTTTGTTGAATTGCGCATCAGGTGGTCTTGAAGAATGTTTGAATGTCGGATGATGATTGCATTCTGCAGCTCCCAATTTTGAGGTTTATAGATAGTCATTAAAAACAAATTAGGTTTTGCACTTATGTTGGTGGCGCATGATGATATGGTTGTTATTATTATTATTATTATTATTATTATATCATTAAGGTTTTTAAATTAAAATATATATATATAAATTACGAAATATGATAGAAAATAAAGTATTTTTAAGAATAGATCGTTTTGAACTATAAAAACCGATATTATCAATGTGACATATGATATCACTTAAACAAATAATATTTTAATAAAAATAAAAAGAATAAAAAATTATTTTAATTATAAAAGGGTGTTGCCAACCAAGAGGGGTGGCACCCCTTTTTTCAAATGTCATATTTAACTTTTTTTTTAAATTTTTTATTTAAATACGTAATAATACATTTGACTTTCCAAATTTACAACAAAAAAGTTATTTTATTATTTCATTCAAATTTTTGACTTTTTTAATACTTAAACTTGTATTTTTTTTCAAACCACCCCAAAATAGATGGGAAAATTAAGATTTTTTAACTTTGAAGACGTGGCATACGTGTAGATTGACACGTGAATGACATGTTAACATTTAATTAATTTTTAAAATTTTTACATATTACAAAAAAACTAAAATTTTCATATCAATCCATGAGTATGCTTGTCAACTAAGTTAACAAATGCTTACTTTTTCATACATTTTGAGGTGATTTGACAAAAAAGTACAAGTTTAAAAGCTAAAAATGTAAAAAATTAAGTAGAGGGTTAAAATGATTTTCTTTCAAAATTAGAGGGGCAGATATGTCATTATGCATTTAATTAAAAAAAAAGGTGACATTTGAACAAGGCTGCTCCTCTTGGTTCGCGACCCCCTTTTATCAATAAATATTATGTTAATTATTTTTATTAAAATATTATTTTTATAGGTGGTGTGGCCTGACACATTGTTGACATTGATTTTTATTGTTCAAAATGAGCTGTTTTCGTAAATAATCTGGTTTCATCTGTTTTCGTAATTAATTTTTTTCGTATTATTAACGTAAAAAACCCATATTATTATTGGGGATTAATTCATTAATAATTATTATTGTATTTATATGATATATTTATTTTAAGTTTGATGTCTATGTGATTTATATAATTTATTAGTCACCAAAGTGGCTGGATTAGAAAGTTTTATAAATGTCAATTAAATTATGCATGTGTAAATTGTCAATATCCATGTAATTAATTAAATACTTATGATGAAAAAGTGAATGGTTAACTTTCACTACTCATTAGAATGTCGAAATTTGCCCAAAGGTGAATTATTGATCTATGAATAGTGAAAATTATGGTTACAAATTAATATTTTTATTAGATATATCTTTGAATGTCCAAAGGCCGTATATATTTAATGAAAATTATTTATTTGTCCTTTAGGTTTATTAGCATTTGTTTATGATAGTATCTTTTAGTATTTACTCAAAGGAGAAATAGGATATACTTGGATTGTTGGCATATCTGAATTTAATACTTGAGCATTTATGTATTGTTTTGCTTTTATATATTATTTTTGCAGCGATTTCTCTTCATTCGCAAGCTTTATATGTTACTTTATTTAATGGGTTAAACTTTTCTGAATAGAGTGAGCAAGTCAAGTTTCATTTAGGTGTTTTGGATCTTGACTTGGTACTATTAGAAGATAAAACTACTGCTGTTACTAATTCAAGCAGTGAGGAAGAGATATTATACCATAAACAATGGAACAATCAAACAGATTTAACCTTATGTTTTTGCAAATGACTACTGCCAACAACACAATTCCACCAAACTGAAAGTGTGAAAGAATATCTTATGTTTGTGGAAGAACGATCTTTTTATGCGAATAAGTCACTTCTGGTACCTTAACGGCATAACTCACGACCATGATGTAACAACCCGTTTTTTAGTGGTATCAAAGACAGTGTTCAAAACCCCATTTTTCGATAATCAAGTTAGTAAATATTATTATTTAATATTTACGAGTCTATTACAGTGTTATAATGATTTTTGGTCCGATAAATTTATTAAACGATTAGTAATTAAGGTATAAGGACTAAATCATAAAAACCATAAAAGTCAATCACTTTTTATTTTCTTTATTAGTTAAATGGGCTAAATAGTATTATAGAAGGGTTAAAATAACAATTAAGCCATAATAGTATAGCATGGACTAGGGCAATATAATTTTTAGCATGAATTTTAGTTGAAATAATAAAAATATTAAACATAATTAAAAGAAACAAAAGTAGGAGGAAAGATATTTAATTTTCATTCTCATCTTCTCCACCAAGTTTTCACCATTGAAGAAGGAAAGAAAGTTTAAAAAGCTTTCAAAACATTCAGCCATTGCATGTAAGTCCAAACCAAGTCTATTTTTTTGTAAATTTTATGTTTTTAAGATCGTGTTAACTCAGTTTAGTTAACCCAGGTACTATTTTGTGAAATTTTTAAAGATTTTAAAAGTTGCCATTATTATTATTGAAGTTTTTTGGATGTTAAATGGTTGAATTTTTAGTCTAGAAATGTGAAAGAGACTAGTTTGTAAAGTTTAAATGTTAGTTTTTGAATATAAGGACTAAACTAAATAACTTGTAATGTTTTCACGAAATTTTGATGAAAATGGATAAGAAAGAGTCAAAAAAGGATGTAGGTGAAATCAGATTGTAAAACGATGCTCAACTGTGAAAGTTATGCTTTAAGGAAATGTAAAACTTTAGGGAATTTATGAAGAGTGAAAGTTAATTGTCATATGCATGAATTACAGTAGTATAAGGTTGTCACGTGTGAATATGATATGTGAATTGTGCAAGTATACACGTCGAATCAAGTAATAAAGTGATAAGTGAGATCGTTTCTACATGGATCAAATTAGGTATAGAAATAGTCAAGTTATGATAATGAGTTATTATTAATGTTATGGAAAAACCAAGTTAAGTACGTAGTGGTAAATTAAAATAGTAAAGATATGTGCGAAATGTATATTGACTAATACTAGAAAATGCTAAGACAAGAGTAAAAATGCAACGGCAATTACGGGAATAATTATGTGAATAAAATGCGAGCGAATAAATAAATAACTAAGAATGCTATGCAAAGATACTACGACAATAGATAGAAGGTCTATGATGTTGATTTGGAAGGTTGGGATTGCTAAGAATTTACCCTTACTTTTAGAAATGCCTTGGCAATATCGTACTCAATCTACTACTTAGAATAGACTTAAAGTGACCTGCTTCTTACGAGAGCAAAATCTCAAGTTACTTGGCTTGTGTCTATAGGCCTTAGCACGACACCCTGCACTATTTTGTTTTCATTCTATACAAACACTACTCTATGTCTAGAGTTTGCTACAAGTATTTGGTCGAATACCTGCTTGTATCATTCAATTTTAGTCCAACTAATCCAACCTTTTTAGAATTAGATTCAGTTTGTGGGCATACTGCACACTCATCTATGTCTAAGGAATGTATGTATACAATTGGGAAATAAAAATAATTGAATGAAACAGTAGATTAAATCAAATATATGCTTTAACTCTTAAAGAAAATAAAAGCTTTCATCATGTAATCCCAACCCAATGAAATTTAGCTCATAGGTTGGTAATTAAAATTCAAGTTCAAAATAACACCCAACATTGTTTCGATCAATTCAATTCAATTCATGGGAGAACATATTAAGAAATAATGGAAGAACATGGGAAGATGACTGTCGCCAAACAATCCACCATCTAGCAGTATACTGTCCTATGGTGGCTTAGAGAGACTACCTTTAGTTTTCTCTTTCCGTCTTTACTCAGCCGTTACCCTCTATTGTTGCCTTCGAATATTCACACCCTTTAGGGTTTCCACTTTTGGCTTTTTATAAGCTTTTCTTCCTATGATAGCTCCAACAATCCATGATATCCTCTCCTTTTTTTAGACAGATTTTTCTGGTAGAAGTAGAGTTGGGCTGAGACTGGTATGCGTTGAGTGTTAACTCGGTCATCTTCTTGAAATTACCATAGCATACAAGGTGGAAAATTTTCTAACCTTTTGCCCCGACAACCTTCACTCATTTATTTCTTTCTCGACATCCTACACCTGCCAAAACATCAAACACAACCCTTCCAAGCGCAATTAAAAGTATCTAACATGTAAATACAGTCCAAGCTTCTAATTCAAATGATAAAAACACTAATAAAATGCCTTAAAATGCCACTAAATGTACCCAAGTACAAGCAATGAGCTAGGTCTAAAGGTATGAAATATAACTCTCTTCAAGAGTTACCAAAGGTATTTAGAATTGATATTTGAAAATGAATTACCATATAGATCAAGACGTGAAACAATAGGTAGAAAATCGAGGAAAAGAAAAAGTTACAGATTAGTCCTCGTCACTTCGCTTACTACTGTTTTTGCCTGGTAAGTTCATATGGGACTTACTTTGTTAATTCATAATATAGTTGTAATAATTTGTTTTTCTTGTTAGTTCAAATTGTCAGGTATATATATTGGCTCGACATATAATGGATTAATTCGAAAAACTTGAAATGTATGTTAATTATGAGAAGATATGTAGTATCAAATGGATGTAAATTGTTATATGAATGAATTAATTTATAAAAAAATGTTGATGTATGATTTGCACTCCGGTGCCCTTGAATTGCACTCTGGTGCCCCTGATTGCACTTCCGTGCCCCTGGTTGCACTTTGGTGTCCCTGTATGCACTTCGGTGCCCTTATTGGTTTTATTGATGTTTATCAAGATAAATAAACACAAATTGAGAAACGAGTTCGATAAGGATTAATAGGAACATGTCCATGGCTAAATATAGGATTGATATTGGTATGTTAATACTGTATTGAGTTATACTAGAGTTACCTGTTACATTAAATTAGTGTATGACATGATTATGTGAACTCATCTTGTAGAATTGTATTGCCATGATTAGGTTTAATTGGCAAGTCAGTTAGTTAATTATATATAGGTTTTAAATGAGGCAAGTTTAACTTCCTATGCTTATGAACTTGATAAGTATTTAAAATACTTACTCTGTTGTTGTTTTCTTGTCTTATAGTTATCTTTTACGAATTGTGAAGATTCGGATCAATTAAGAGCTCACACTATCCAACTTCAGTCTTGTTAGACTTTTACGTTGTTCTAAACTCGGTTATATGGAATATATATAGACAATGTTATACTCATGTGTGTAATTTGAATTTATGGTATTTTGAATCATGGATGGGGCGTGGATTTTTAATGATTACATGTCATATAAATATATGTGTTTGCTGGTAATGCTTCAAGTGGTGAAAAAAGCATTCGTTTAACAAGAATGACAATTTTATGCTTGTTTACATGGTGAATGTATTCAGACCATATTAGATATAAGTGATTAAATGTATGTGTGAGCTGTCTTTCATGTGCTAGTTGTCTTTGAAATGTATGTGCAAGCAGTTTTACCATGCATGTGTGAGCTATCTTTGAAATGTATGCACGAGCTGTTTTACCATGCATGTGCTAACTATATTTGAAATGTATGTGCAAGCAGTTTTACCATGCATGTGTGAGCTGTCTTTGGAATGTATGTGCGAGTTGTCATTGTCACATCCCAAAAATTGAGATAGTAGAATCGAGTTAGTAAACCAAGGATTAGTGAATTGGAAACAGTAATTAGGTTATATAATTAAATAATTAGGGATAATTAAATAAAATATTAAAATAATTAGAATTAAAAATTTTAGGTTAAATTAAAATTAAGTGTTCGGGAATTAATTTGGTTAAAATGGATTCTAAAAACGAGACTTGATTTGAAAATAATTTTGAAATTGACGTTAATTGAAAACCAAGGACCAATTTGGAAATGGAAGAAAACTGTAGGTGGTCAAAAGGACAAATTCCCAATTTTTAAAATCTGGTTGGCTATTTAAAACCACCCACGTTTGTTCCCTCATATTCTTCACATCTTCAAAAAATTTTGCCAAACGCCAATCCTTGTTTTTCTCCTAAAATTGGTTCATCATTTTTTATTTCTAAGCTCTCCAAACACAAAACCTCCTTTCAATTTCAAAGAATACTTATGATTTCATCCTCAATTTCTCTAAAAGTTCTTCACATGTTCAATTTTAAAATTAGCTTCATAGGTCGTCGATTTTGCAAAATTGAGGTAACATTTTGACTTTTCATGATTAAACTTTATGTGTTAGCTTTTTAAATTAAGTTTTAATTAATTAATTCACGATTTCAATAGATCATTTGATTTTAAATTGATTTCAAATTTGAAAATGGTGGATCCCATTTTATTGAGATAAAATACTGTTTCAAAGCTCTTTTAAATTTATTTTGATCCTATTAGAAGTTTTATAATCCTAATTTTACAAATCTTTAAGTAATTTTGAAAGATTTGAATGTTCTCTACTTTAAAGCTCTCTTGGCTTAATGTTTTTTGGAGAAATTAGATCCATGAAATTTCACTAAATTGAAGGTTTAAATATATAATGAGATGATATTTAGGACAATTAGGATCGAAATTAAGATTTAGAAACAAGATTTGAGTGGTGAAATTGTATTTCTGACAAAACTAGCTAAGTTTTTGGTACAGAGACCTAAAGGCTTTGACCTATGATTTTAAAGTGATTTAATCTTCTTTTTGTTGTTGTTTGTAGTGCCTTTTTATTGTGTTTGATGTGTATGTAAAGTGTCAACTCATTTGGGAGCCTCAACGAGAAAGGACAAAGGCAAACAAAAGCTCACTTAAACTTGTTGTGAAAGCTAGTTAATAAGGTGAGTGATCTTATATGCAATAGTTAATACACAAAATAGTGAGTTAAAAGGGGGATTAGGTGATCAAATCATCTAATCTAAGTCCTTTAAGTAAGTGTTCTTACTTAATCTTTGCTATTCTATAAACAAGCTCACTTATGTCATAATATGCTAAAGTGTGTGATGTGCATATATGTGTTGGATATATGACTAAATATTCCTTTTGGATAGCTGGTATTATACACACATCTCTTACATGAAAGTAAATGTGGCTCAATGAGCAAAGTGTTAGCACTTGTAGTGCAATATGTGAACATGTGTAAGTTTTTTGCCATGATAAAGCATGATATCTGTAGTGTACATAAACCGGAAGATAAATGTGTGAAATGGATATATTGGCCTTATGAACCTTTGAAAACATTGGATATAGTTGGCATGTCGTAAGATTTGAGTACTCATTTATATATTTTATTATAAGGATATGTGGAGCTACAAGGGAATGTAGAGCATTGCTCCATTCATGGAACATGTTGGTGTGTTGGAGAGTGTTGGCTTTATGCTACATTTACTTGGGACATGTAGACTCTTTGAAGTCATGGTGAAACGAAGATCCGAGCCTCCAATGAGAGCCATTGTTATGCATTTTCATCTTTACAAGTTGCCAATGTATCAATATGATACGATGTCTGATGATGCTATGTGGTAAGTGTATTTAGCATGCTTGCTTTAACTCTTGTGTTTGTGTTTTATTGTAGCATTTAGAGTACTCACTAAGATTGGTTAAGTACACACTCTTTTGTGTCTTTTTTTGCAAAGAAATAACTTGTATGGAGTGGTGAAGTGGCCAAGCGTGAGATCCAAAGGCGAAGGCATCTTCGTTAAACATGTGAGATGGTTTGGGTTGATAAGGGATGTCAATGTGGGTTTGTATTGAGGGATTAGAGTTTGGATTTATTTTGGTTTGTAATGGACTTTCCATAGACAGTTTAAGGACTTTTATATATGTTTTGTGGATGTTTTAATTGCTTGGATGATTGCATGAAGTATGTTAGATGGATGCTTAGTTAAATTGTTGAATGGCATGCATGTGATTTATTGATTTGTGGTAAACATGGATTAAATGATATGTTGAGGGCTTGGACAAATGCAAAATGAATAAATGGCAAGGTATGTACCTTTACTGCACTTTAAATTGCCTTATATACAAATTTGTTATCCTGAGTAAATTGGTTTGAGATTTTAAAAAAGCATGTAAGCTTAGATGATTGATTTGGATGCCAAAGCATGTCAATGTACGACCTTATGTGTTTAAGCATGATTAATATGATTTAATTATGTTACACAATATGTTAGAATAGGGAAAATGGCATGAAACCACGAATTGGTATGTACATTTGAGTATCAAAGTGTTATATGTAAGAACTGAATTTTTTTTGCAATTTTTCTAGTCGATGTCGCAACAAGCCCTATAGGATGTCATGACAAATGATTGATGTTGCACATGAAAATTGCATGGTCGCGACAAGGATTTTAGAGTGTTCTAGGTATATTTTGAAACTATTACAAGTCAGTCCTAATTTTTACACAATAAAATTGGAGGACTTAAACACCACGAAATGCTTTAAAAAAATTACATAAAATGGATTTAAACCTTGAATTTCAATATGTTAACTTTAATTTATTAAAATGATTTATCTGTATATTTTATAAAATTTATGTTTTAGTCCTTAAATTTTGGTTTTGAAATTAAGTGAGTTTTAAATGTTGTTTTAACTTGAAATTTTCACAAATGGTTTAAAATAAAATGCCTAAGACACTTGTTAGATTAATTTTAGGATTTACATGTTTTTCGCCAATGACATGCAAAATGAGGATTTTATCGTTATCAAAACATGATTTAGGCTTGCATGATTAGAAATACTTGATTAAGCATAGTTTGATGGTGTGATGGTTGGTTTTATGGTGTGTTTGGATGACTGGTAAGGAGAGTCACATAAGTGGCTAATGTGACGTTTAGGATTCAGGTCAGTCCACTCCGGTCGGGTTTGGGGCACCACAATCATTAGAACATATTAGCACGAAATGACATGAAACGACGACTTAGTATGTGCATTTGAATATCAAAGTGTTATATGTAAGAACTAGAATTTTCCTGTAATTCTTTGCATCGATGTCGCAACAAGCCTTATAGAATGTCACGAAAAGGGATCGATGTCACGACGTGAAAATCGCATGGTCATGAAAAGGTTTTTAGAGTGTCCTGGGCATGTTTTGAAACTATTGCAAATTAGTCCTGATTTTTACACAATAAAATTAGAGGCCTTAAACACCATGAAATGCTTTGAAAAATTACATGACATGGATTTAAACCTTGAATTTCAATATGTTAACTTCAATTTCTTAAAATGGTTTATTTGGATATTTTTTAAAATTTATATTTTAGTCCTTAAATTTTGGTTTTGAAATTAAGTGAGTTTTAAATGTTGTTTTAACTTGAAAATTTCACAAATGGTTTAAAATAAAATGCCCAAGACACTTGTTGGATTAATTTTAGGATTTACAAGTTTTTCACCTATGACATGCAAAATGATGATTTTACCGTTGTTCTTAAATTGCTAATTTGTGTTAATCGAAACATGATTTAGGCTTGCATGACTAAAAATACTTGCTTAAACATGGTTTGATGGTGTGATGGTTTGTTTTATGGTGTGTTCAGATGACCGATAAGGAGAGTCATATAAGTGGTTAATGTGACATTCAAGATTCGGGTTGGTCCATTCCGGTCGGGTTGGAGGCACCACAATCATTATAATATATTAGCACAAACTGGTCTGTAACGTACTAATATGTGTGCTATGTGAATCAACAAGTTGTATTGACGCCGAGCTATGCTAACACACGAGCTGCGTCAACATGCAAATTGTAGTAATTAAATTGTAGTGTAATTTTTTTGTTTACGTGATTGCTCTACTGATAGTAAAAGCATTTTGTAGCTTGGGTTTGACGACAAAATTGGGCGAGGGGTGTTACACATGAAGTATGATAAGTCAAGGGGAATGCAAGAACATATCATCGATATGACTAATATTGCAACAAGACTAAAGACCTTGGGGATGACGTTTAATTCAGTTCATATTGAACTCACTACCTCTGAATTATGAACCATTTCAAATTAACTATAACACTATTAAAAGATAAGTGAGATGTTAATGAATTTTTTAGTAAGCTCATTTAAGAAGAAGATTAAAGAGTCAAGGAAGTAATTCCATTAATCTTGTGGGCCAAGGAGCTGGTAAAGGACTTAAGAAAAAAAACCAACAAGTTTAAGAAGAAGAAAAAATCAACTATCAAATGTTTCTAATGGCGAGAAAAAGGAACGAATGACTAATAAGTGTCACTTCTGTAAAAAAAAAAAAGTAAGACACTACCAGAAAGATTGCCAAAAACATAAAGCTTGGTTTAAAAAGAAAGGTAAATTTTATGTTTTTGTTTGTTTCGAGTCAAATTTAACTAAAGTTCCTAATAATACTTGGTGCTTTGATTTCGGTGCTACTACTTATGTATCCAACATGAAGCATGGATTTCTTTCGATCCAAACTACAAACCTGACTAAAGATTTCCTATATATAGGGAATCGTATAAAGGCTTCAATTGAAGGTACGTGGATTTATCATTTGGTCTTGGATACTAGTTATCACTTAGACCTATTTTGGACTTTTTATGTACTTTCAATTTCTAAGAACCTTACATCTATTTCAAAAATTGATGTTTCTGGGTTTAATGTTAAATTTAGACATGGTTGTTTCAATTTATGTAAGAATACTATCATTTTAGATTCAGGAAACCTTATTGATGGTTTATATAAATTGAAACTTGATAATGTTGTTGCAGAATCCTTACTTGTTGATCATATCAATGTTGTAATTAAGCATAGTATGCTAAAAGAAAATTCTGTTTACTTGTGCCATAAACGTTTGGCTTATATATCTGAAGAAAGGTTAGAAAGATTAGTTGTAACACCTCGAATTTTGAGGTTAGAATTTTTTAGGATTTGCATCTAGGGTCTATGCATAACTCGACCAATTATGTGTGTTTTTGCGTTCTAGTTACAGAATGGGCTTACTAGTCTGGTGGTTGGTTGTGTGTTACTTTAGCCTGGGGTTTTAGGTTCGAGTCATTGGGTGTGTTATGTGGGAATTATTTTTTATTTAGCTTTGTTTTGTTGAAATTTTTAATATTTATTTATTTATCTTATCTTATTTATATTTTATTTTATTTTTTTCCCTGATTATTTATTTTCACGTTCTCTCATTTCCCTCACCATCATTTTTCTTTCTCCTTCTTTCATTTTTGGATTTTTTGCGCATTTCAATAGAAGAAAAAGAATGGTTTTGTTTATGATTTTCGGAAAGTAGCAGTTTTCTTATCATCAAGTCGGTGTTTAGGTGTACAATCACAAACTAAGGTATGGGTTTCGAACTTTTCTTTTACATTATTGAAATTCTGAAATGGATATGTGGAATTCGGCAATTTTGGGTGCGTTTCTAAATTGTTTAGTTTTGATATTGGATTCCTCGGAGTTTAGTTGTGTCTTGAATACTAAGGGAATTAAACTGTAGGTTTTTGGTATTAAAGCAGATAAGAGTCATTTTTAAGCATTTTTGGGGTGGGTTTTAGATCTACATATGTTGGGAATGTATTTCGGGAAAGAAAGGTACAATTTTTAGCCAATTTTGGTGTGGTTTTGTGACCACACCGGTGGCCACATTGGCGTGTGCCCCCACACGAGCAGTTCAAATAGTCGTGTAAATTTAAGATTTAGGGTTTTTGGGAAAATTCTGGTGCCACACGGTGTGGCCACACAACTGTGTAGCTGATCTGGGGATTTTAGTCGACTTCCACACAACCATGTCCCATAGGCACACGGGCGTGTGTATTAGGGGGTTTAAGGTTAGGATGGTTTGGTGCCACACGGCCTGTCCACACGATCATGTGGCCAATTTGGGGATTTAGGGATCCTACATGGATGTGTGAAACCCTCATACAGTCATGTCTGCCCTGTACCCTATTTTAGTACAAACGGACAGAGAGTTACACGGTTGAATCATATAACCATGTCCCCATGGCACACGGGCATGTGCCTTAGCCACAATGTCATGTGCCTTAGCCACAATGTCATGTGCCTCCTTTCACACGGACATGTTGACCCTCAAATGCCCTAGGCAATTCCACACAGCCAGAGCACACAACTCTATGGCCCTGTAGCATAACTTAGTTTCTTGTGCCATCTAACGGTTGTTGGTGCCTTTGTATAAATACTAAAGACTCTAATACGACTTAAGGTCATGTGATTAACTGTAAGCCTGGTGCTAAAATTTTGATTTGATAGTTCGTGTTTGTAATGTGCTCTACGAAATAAAATCGTGTCTGATAACTGTGAAGAAATTTGACATTGAGTTTGTGTGTGTAAGAGCATTCTGATACTGTACTCTGATTCTATGTGACTGATTCCAAAGAGTGTGTATTTTTGTAATCGCACAAAATTCTGTATTTGTTTGACTGTTTACGACATTTTATATTTGTGTGGCTATTCATGTAAAATAAAACTCTTGGAATTTATTGAAGGTTTCTCCAGTTTTGTAAAATAAAACTCTTGAAATTTATTGAAGGTTTCACTCTTGTGGTGCATTAGGTATACATACCCAATCTAAAATAGTTATCTATAAAGGTTACGTGATAATCATGATTACATCGTGTACTAACATTTATAAGATCGCATACGTTAGTGTGCACAAGTTATAAAGGTTTAACGACCCTTGTACCTTTTGCATTTAAAAATTGCTTGGTCATTTTACCTTCTATGCAAGATTCACATTATGGAAGATGTAGTTCTTTAAGAGAACTTAAGATTCCATCTTTCACAAGCCTTGTAATTCTATCTTGGTTAATATGGAAAAGTTTTAAATGCCGTAGGTACGCTTTATTTGAGTGAGACGTTTTAAGTTTCTTATTCATAAGATCAATTTCTAACAGCAAGTAATAAAATAAAGATTATTTTGCATCCATCCTTTACAGATAAGAGATCGGTCTCTATAAATTGCAATACTGTTATTGAAAGTCATGGTAAAACCATCTTTAAATAAATATGCGCTAGAGATTAAATTTCTCTTAAAAATTGGTACATAGAAAATCCCTTTCAAAATAGTCTTCCTAAAACGATCAAAATAAAGATGTACTTCTCCCAATACTTTAGCCACCACATTGCTCCCATGCTTGGTTCATAAGAAAGGATTCTCATCTCCGAGATCTTTCTTTTCCTTGAACCCCTAAAAAGATAGAAAAACATAATTAGTAGCTCCAAAATCAATAACCCAATGATCTACTAAATCTTCCAGTAAACAAGTTTCAATAACCAAGAGTTTCATGCATTTACCCTTTGAGGCTAGGTAGTCCTTCCACTCTTTATAGTTAGCCTTGAAGTACCCTCTCTTACTATAGAAGAGACGCTTAGACTTTTTTAGTCTTTAAGCTTCCTAATCTTCTTCCTATCCATTTTTGGTGGACTTGAAAACTTAAACTTTTTCTGCTTAGCTTTCTTTCCCTTCCCTTTTGAGGGAGAAACGACTGTTAAGTTTGCTTCTATTTTTCAGACTTTGACTACCATTCAAAATCAACTTATAGGATTGAAGTTTTCTAATAAGTTATAAAAGGGTGACGTGTCATCAAATGTAGAAGTTAATTCGGGTCAATTCTGTACCTAAGGAGCTTGTTTTCTAAGCAATTTAGGATTTTAATTTACGTTTTAGTATTTAGGCCTCAAGATTAAAAGTTAATAAAAATAAGTGTTTTTAACACATTTTGTAAGGTGTTGTGACCCAATAGGCCAACACGGGCCTTAGGTTGTGCTAATTGGATTAATTGAATGTGAAGGGTGAAGATATAAAGGCCTAATTAATGTGGAAACAAAGGTCGAGTGATACACAAGCTTCCTGTGACGTCAAAGCACCAAACGAATGACACAAGGTAGACTTTTTGTGTCATATTGCACCACGCAAGGGGTGTGGCGCGACACAAGGCCGACTTGCTGCCCAAGTATTTGAGGGTTATTTTTGTCTGCGCAATAAAACTTATACGAAGACTTAATTTGAGTTACCAACACCTCTATAAATAAGACATTAGGGGTTGAATGTAATCAAGTCATCTTAGACGCCTTCAAAAACCCTCGTAGTTTAGAAATAGTTTTAGTTTATTTTTTTTCATTTTTAAATACTTGCTTGTTCTTCTTCTCGAATAAATTTTTATTCAAGGACTTGTTTATTTAATTAAAGCATTCAGTTTATATTTTCCTTTACATTAGTATTATTTCGTTGTTCCAATCGAAAGATTTGCTACTTCGTTCTCCAAAATTATTGAAATCTCTTTTCTTCTCTGAATCGATCGTATTTCTCGCATGGTTTATTCAATCGAATTTGAGATAATGAATAGCATGAGTGGCTAAATCCCTTAGGGGAGATTAACAATTGGATGAGAATGTGACTAACAGAGGATTTGAGATTTCTCAAGATGAATTAGTTTGTATAAATTATGTGTTTTTAAACTGTTAGGCTTGACAACCCTAATAAGTGATCATAGGCTAGACTAAATCAAGAGATAAGTTGAATTGAGTAAATCATAATTTATCCTGGTTGAGAAAGTGTGATCAGAAGATAAGTGAGTATCAATCAATCGATTAAGTTAATTAGAGCCAGTAGTTAATAATTGCTTGATCAATGATTAACCCATTTAGACCCCTAATCCGAAGTTAGTTACAAACCCTAAGAGAGTTAATCTTCCTGATTGTTTTATCAATTTAATTAATTAACTAATTTTTTCTTTCTTTCTTTTATTTATTTGTTTTTATTCCTCTAAATCTATTTTATGATCCATCGTAATATAGGAATTAGCTATTTCTTTTATTTATTTGTTTTTATTCATTATTTGTTTCATCATCCCTTGGGTATGATCCTCGGAATACTCCCAGTATTTTTTTGTACAACTATATTACAATTTGACCTGTGCACTTGTGGGCACTGTCATTTTTAATTATGATATTTTTGTGTGACATTTATTCTATAAAATATAACTCATTTATAGGTGGTCAAAAGTTCAATTGTTTGCTTCGTAAGTTGTATACAACCCTAATGTCGACGAAATCCTTAGATAATCCTTTGAACACAATTTTGATTTTTGTGTTTGCATCAAGTCTGGCCCTATTGATCGTGGCCTCCGCAAAGTAACTCATAAGTGTAATCACATGGTCTTTGACCAGAGTGCTGATTTTTGCTAGGTATTCATTAAACTTGTGATAAAGTACTTTCGAGCTAAAGCAAGTTGGCCTCCAAACATGTCCTCTAATTTATCCATAATATCTTTTGCGGTTTCACAACTCTCTAATTGCTTTTGGAGTGTACTAGTTACACTCACTAAGATGTAGTAGTGAGTTAATCAAGGCAGTTGGTGTCATTTTTTAACTAAAAACTAAAATTTTCATCCATTAACTATCTTTGTACTAAGAAAATATTTTAAAAAATTTTGCAACATGCATAATGCATTAAAATGATGCATGCATCTTACATTAAACCTTGAAAATTTTGTAAGTTTGTTGCAAATATAATTCCTACACCCATTGAATTAAGCTACCATGGGGTAATCTTAAATAACCAGTAAGAACATGAATTTGCATCCAATTTATACGTGAATCTAAACACATTATATGCTAAACATATTAATAATCTCTTTGTGTTTTGTAATTGTTTTAACTTAAGTAGAGCTTTGAAGGAAGTTACTTAACTAAAATAATCTTGACTGTATAACCATTGACTCAACACCCATTATAAATATTTACTCTTTCATGAGTTGTCACCGAATAGTCTCAATGAGTAACATACATGACTAGTTGTCCTCTTAAAGGAAGTCTTCTTAGTGAATCCACATAATAATACTTATTATAAAGTGCAGTCAAGGTAAAACAAACTTGAAGTATTATTACGCCATCACATTGAAACCATCGATGGAGACCATAGGTCTCATTTAAGGACTTTTTCCCACTCAATATTTTAAAATTGATTCAAGGTTTTAAATCATCTTCGTTTTTGAATTACATGAATCTTTTAATTTTACAAAAAAAAAATCTTACATGATGATAGTAGTCTACGATCTAATTACAAACCCAAATATTATAAAATCTAAAATACAACCAATCTAAAATCTAGAAACCGCAAATTTTGAAAAAAATATTTTATAACAATTTATAAAATAATATCATCCATACATTCACATAAATAAATCCAAAACATGCTTCTAATGCAAGGATGTCACCTCTTATCAAATTTAATCAAACAAACAAGAGAGAGAGACAAAAGAACTTTAGTAAACCGATTTACACCATTAAAATAGCACAACCTAACTTTGAAACTATTTGTTAGAAAAAATCGATTTAAAGAACATTTTTTTCCACAACAATTTTTTTTCTACAACTCAAGCCTTATTATATTTATAACAACAAACATTTTACCAAATCCGTACCCATGCTAGAAATTAAAAATAAGTTCGCATGAAAATAGAATTTATTTTATAATGAAATTTTCTATTTTCAGTAGATCAACTACACTCAATATGGTATGTTTTCAAACTAGCTCACAGTCTTTATTTATAGAGACAAATACAAGAGTCTCAATTGAGCAAGGTGTAAGCAAAAAAAATAATATTTTAATAGGAAAAAAATATACTCATACAAAAGGTACACTAGGTGGGCGGCAGCAACCCCTCTTTAGAATTAGGGTTTGCCGCCCACTATTATATACCATACCTAATTGGACCTTATCATGTATTAGGTACAATTATATGTGTTATATGGTCTTTAAGCAAACTCATATAATTTATCCAACCTAATAAACAATTTTCTTATTCTCAAAAATATTATTTATTAACTTAAATAAGTTGTTTTCTCAACCCAATTATAATCTCGTTAAAGTTATGGACTTTATTGTACTAGAATCTATGAGTAAATAAATTTAACTAACTTGTTCAATGAAATCGTAATGATGAATTAATTTAATTTTCATTTTGAACTTCAATTATTTAATTACAATTAACTAAAAAATAATTCGAATAAATTAATTTTAATAACTAAATTATATTTTATTCATAGCGAGAAAACACATTCACTGCAAATAGTGATATAGGCAATCTATTTATCTATTTCATCGTTTTCATCCAATTCATCTCATTGATTCTAGTGCAAACCATCAAGGTTACATCAAGCTAGTGGAGGGACCAATTATACAAATATAATTAAGGCTAAAATAATTTTTAATTAAATTTCGACTCTTTGTATATTAATTACAACATTATTTAGTCATTAAGTCATTCCACTAAAGTACCATGACTAAACTCTCCCCATTATATACCATTATGAAAACTACTTATCAAGTGCTTGTCCAATGACCTTGTCATATGTATGTTACCCTTATAGGACATCCTTAATCTCATTAGGTTAAATCTGTTCGCCCAATATGATTGTATTTTATCTTATAGTAACCATTACATATTATTTAATGAAAAAGTCAGTAACTAATGAATAGTAATTAATTCATTCATCTTAGACAAATGACTCATAGTCACATTACTTTTCCATCTATCATGTAATGTCGACGGGAGGATATCGTTTACCCTTTATTGGAATATGAATTTCACAATTGTAAGTGAAGCTACGTCATACAGAAGTTGTATACCCAACATACCAACTTTCAACTTTCTTACCAATTGAACTCAAGCTTTTAATACATCAAAGCATATGAGTCATGCATACATAGTCCGCCACTTACTTAGGATTAAGGTAAGTCACACTATGAGTATCAAAAGTGCATAAATTCATAAATGGAACTAAGCTTCATTCTACTTAGGTCCTTTCTGATGCATTGTTAATCTAGACAATGATATCCAAGTCTTTATCTTTTGAGAGTCATCTACTCTGATACCCAAGAAAATGTATCTCTCAAATTGAACTTGATATTAGACATAATAATATTTTAATTGGTTTGCTCAATTTCAATTCAACTATGAATCATTTAGATTTTATACTAATATAAGTTGTCTTCTGCATTATGATCGAATCACATAATATAACTTAATATTAGTTAAACGTTAGATAATCAATTAGCTAATATTTGTTTACATTTTGCTTTGCGTGCAAAAATCGTTAAGGACATTATACAAAATACATTAATGAAAATGAAGAAATTTTGTTAAACCAATATGTTAGAAAAATTACAAGTATATTTGACGATATCACCATACTAAGGGCACTAGATCCTAACATTTAACTCTCATAATGCTTTTATTCCCTCAATTTTTTTCAACAAAGTATTCAAATTTGCAAGGGTTTCCACACTTAGTAATTCCTCCCTAACAATTTTCTTTTATTTTCATCCCTCTTAATTTTCCTACTCTAGTCCCATGACATTCGTAATTCAACTTCCAGTCCAAGATACACAACAAATCTGGGATTGAAAAAGATGAAGCAATTTTATGTTTAATTTTTTAAGCTAAGATTTCAAACATATAAAGTTACCAAAGAAAGGCTTAAGGCTCAATATATGGCGTTAAGGATTCATATGCATACAAAGGTAGCTCATTTAGAGCACTCAATCCAAATAATATCTTAAATCATCCCTATACAATCTCAATTTAACCTCAAATGTCAATCATATAATACAATTAAACATTGAATTATTATTAGTAAATAAAAAATCGTTGGAAGTCTGCCGCTTTGGCACGTTTCTCTGTCTGTCGCTTCTGACATGATTTAGTCTTGATTTCCGGTTTTCTTCTATCTTCTTTTCTTCTTTCTTTGAGTCTTCTGGTATTCTGTCGACTTGTCTTTCAGTTTGGAGGGTTTAGTTTCTTTTTATTGGATGGATAGAGGAATAGCCGACTTAAATCTGAATGATGGTGAAGATGAAGCGTTTTCTTTACCGGTTGACTCTGAAGAACAAAACGCACTGTATGATTTCTATTTGGTAGGGTGTTATCTTACAGCTAATGTGGTAAATTTTCCTGCAATGAGAAACATTATGGCTAACATTTGGCATCCTTTAGAGGGCGTGCAAATTTCAGACCTGGGGGAAAAATGTTTTCTTTTTAAGTTTTTTAATGAGGTGGATATTTCTCGAGTTATTTTAGGCGCTCCTTGGACTTTCAATAATCACCTTTTGGTTTTCCATCGACTGGTGGAGGGTGAAGACCCTATGGCTGTCCCTTTGGTGTTTTCAGACTGGTGGATTCAGGTTCATGATCTTCCTCTGGGCTTCTTTAGAGATTCTATAGCAGTTCAATTTGGAAATTTTATTGAAAAATTTCTGGAATATGACACGAAGAAACTATCTACTAGGTATATGAATTATATGCGGATTCGGGTTCAACTTGATGTTCGAAAATCTTTACCACGGCAAAAGAAAATTAAGATCTCAGAGTCCAAGTTTACTTATGCAAAGTTTAAGTATGAAAGATTAACTCTTTTCTGTTTTTTATGTGGACGTTTGGGTCATGGAGATAATTTCTGTCCGATGAGATTACAATAAGCAATGCAAGAATTAGAGATGGGTTGGGATCTATCATTAATAGCTCAAGGGAGAAAGGCTTCCATTGTCAACAGCATTTGGTTGAGGAGGGAAGGAGACGACAATTTTTTTGAAAAGTCTAGATTTGGGCAATCTTCTAGTCAACAATCAAGCCAAAATAAAGGGAGAGAATCTAGAGGAAATTTCAATTTCCCTCTTCGAATAAATTTAAAAGGTACCAAATTTCCTTCTGAATTGAATGAGTATCAGCAAGGAAATAATTTCCATCATAATGGAGATAATGACTTGGATCGTGGAAAAGGTCAACTTTCTGGCCTTGCACATTATGGTGTCATCCAAAGGACTACTCCAAGTGGACTGGGTCGTTTACAGGAGAAAGGGGTGTCATGTATGGATTGTGAGCTAGAGGATGAACCTTTTCTCAATGATGAAGGAAAAAAAAGGCAAAGATCTAATTCTTTGATCTCTAGTGTTTCTAACACTCAAGATTCATTGGAGGTTGCTGGGGAGAACTTTTCTCATCCTAAACAGATATCGGCGACTGCCATTGGGCAAGCCGACCGAAGGCAATGAAAATTATGTGATGGAACATTCGCGGATTGGGGAGTTCGCGAGCAGTTAGAAGACTTCAGAGTATGCTGAAGATTTATCGTCCCCAAATTGTCTTCTTTATGGAGACTTAATTGAGTGCTATAAAAATGGAGTTTGTTAGAAGAAAGTGTGGTTTCTTTAATGGTGTTGACGCCTCGGTTGATGTGTCTAGAGGAGGATTAAGCCTTGGGTGGAATGGGAATAACGTAGTCAATTTGCAGAGCTTCTCAAAGAATCATATTGATGTTGAGATTCAAGAAAAAAATTTTCGATGGCGGTTTACAGGGTTCTATGGGGCTCCAGAGGTTAGATTTAAATCAGTGACTTGGGAGTTACTTCAAAGATTAGGGCGGGATAACTCTTTACCTTGGTTTGTTGGGGGAGATTTCAACGATATTCTTTTTGCTCATGAAAAACAAGGAGGCTTGTTAAGAGAAAAGGCTCGTATGGAAGCTTTCCGTAAGACTTTGGAAGCTTGTCAATTGGAAAATTTAGGTTTTTCGGGAGCTTGGTTCACATGGGAAAGAGGAAGAACTGTTGAGCGAAATATTAGGGAACGCATTGATAGAGGGGTTGCTAATGATGGTTGGTTTCAACAATTCCCACGATATTCCTTGAGACATCTTCCACATTCTTTCTCTGATCATTGTCCTTTGCTCATTGATACGGAAGATGTTGGAATAGGTAGACAATCCGATAGATTTCGTTTTGAAGCCTGGTGGGTTTTGGAAGAGTCATGTAAAATGGAGATAAGTTATGGGAAGGCAGCTCTAGATCTTTTTTATTCCGAATGGAAACATTGGCCACTAGGTTGAGATCTTGGGGGAATAGGTTTAAGACCAAAAGAGGGAGGGAAGTGAAAAGGTTGAATAAGAGATTGGAGGAGCTAAATTACGAGGAGATTTCAGAGGAGAACTTGGGAGAAATAGTCAAGGTCAAACTTTATTTAAATGTGGAGATGGATAAGGAGGAAAAGTATTGGGAGCAACGTGCAAGAGAAAATTGGTTGAAAATAGGGGACAAGAATACTTTCTTTTTTTATAAATTTTCTTCCCAAAGAAGACGTGCTAATCAACTCAAAGCTTTGTAAAGAAGGGATGGTTCTCTTGTTTCAGATGGTAGGGAGATGGAGTGCATCGCCCGTGAGTACTTTTCGGATCTTTTTGTGTAACGACCCGAATTTTACCGTTACCGAAAAAGTATACTTTCGGGTCTCTGTTTCTGAAAAATGGATTCGTAAATATTTATTAAAAATATTTACGAAGTCAATTGAGTGGTTAATTAGAGTTTAATTAAGTAAATTTAGTTTAATTAAGAGTAATTAGAAAAAATGACTAAATTGAATAAAGGATGAAAGTTAAATTGTAGAATAAAAGAAAATGAAGAGGACCAAAATGGCAATTATGCCATTTGTCCTAAGTGAGGCGGCATAAACATAAAAATCTGAGATTTTTTTATGTGTTAAAATATATATTAAATTATTATTATATTATAGTATATTATATTATATATTATATTATATAAATAAGTAAAGAAACATAAGAAACAAAATGAAAGCAAACGAAACAGAGAAGAAACAGGGAAGAAAGAAAGAAAGAAAAAGAAAAAGGAAAATTAGGGTTTGAAGGCTCAAAGTTTAATTTGGTAAGTCAATTAAGTCATTTCTTCTTAAATTTTGATGTTTTAGAAGCTTTAGAACAAGACTTTGATGAAATTAAGTTGATATTTTGAGAGTTTATAGATTTTCAAGTATAGTTCATGTTTAATAAAATAGTGAATTAAGGGTTTAATTGAGTAAATTTCAAGCTAGAATTGATAATAGGGTCAAATTGTAAAGTAAGTTATCAGTTTTATGTTGTAGGGACTAAATTGATGAAATTTTGAAATTAGGAAAGTATGCTGGAAATTTAATAGTTAAATGAGTATGGATGAAATTTGAATAGAAATAAAGTATGAATTAAGATAGAAAAGTAAGTGAATTTAGTTAGAATTAAATTAAAATTAAAGTAAATCAACATTTTGTACTAAGACTATTTTGGACAGCAGCAGTAGTCTAAGTTTGAAAAATCACCAAAAATTATAGAAATTGAATTAGAGGATGAATAAAATATGAAATTAAATATTATTGAGTCTAATTTTTTATAGAAGAATCGATATAAGCAATTGAATTGTAAATTATGAGATATAATGAATTTTGTGAGACAAGGTCCGAATGAATTCGGGTTCCCCTGTTCTGACTTTGGAAAATCACCAAAATTTTAATAAAAATAATTAGAGGCTTAAAGTTATATGTTTAGAATCCCTAATGAGTATATTTTCATTAGAAATCAACGAGAATGTTATCCGAATTCTGTACTGTGAGATAATTAATTTTTAGTGAAGAAGGGACGAAACTGTCAGACAGCAGAATAGGGGTGAATTTAAAAAATAAACTGTACTTAATGGCTAAACCAAAAATTCTGAAAATTTTATAGTAAGAAGATTTGTGAGTCTAGTTTCAGGAAAAATTAACGGATCTTAATTTAGAATTCTATAACTCAAGATATGAATTAGTAATGTATTAATGATTATAAATTGTATTAATTTCGTAGTCAATGTGGTACCAGAAATCTCGGCTAAGAAAGGACAAGACAAAGTCAACGGGAGTTAGCTCAAAAATTACGGTTTGTATTTCTATAATCCGAACCTAATACTTAATTGTTGAATTTATTTCTTAATATGTATATTAAGTGTTTTGAAGTAAGAATTATTGTGTTTTACAAATGAAATGGATTGATATAGTATGTGATGAAATTATTGAATTTATATTGATTATTTGAATTGAATTGAAATATAAATTGTTTGAAAATTTTAAATATGAGATTTGTGATATTTGGATATTTGTTATTGAAAAGTGAATTGAATTGTATTGAATTATGAATTTATGTGATTAATTAAAATGTGTATTGATTGAAAAAAATTGAAAGTGAATTGAATACCCTATTAACAGTATCGGGCTGAGTCGAATATAGTTGGCATGCCATAGGATTGAAACTGTTCAGGAATTCTTCGACCTCGAGTCGATGAGACACTGGGTGTCACTATATTTCTTCGGATAGATTCGATGAAGTACTGGGTACCAACTTTACTTCGGCTAGGCCGATGAGACACTGGGTATCAAATATTGCTTCGAACTATCCGATGAGGCACTGGGTGCCATATTGGTGTGTTTGGTTGGATCCGTATATCCGCCAAGGTCCGAGTCTTGTTAATAGGGGTAAATAAGTGAAAAGATAAGTCGAGTGAATTTGATTGATTGAGCTATTAGAATGAAATGAGAAATTGAATTGAGAATTGAAATTGAGATATGAGATTGAAAACATGAACCAAAAGGTTCATGAAATGAGTGAAATTCAAATGGATGATTGACGTTAAAATGAATTAAAATAGCATATTGTTAAGAAATAAAGTATGAAAACAAGTATATTATGAATATATTGTATAGAATTTATACGGTAAGTAAAAAAAAGAATTGAACAAATATTTTATTGTTTTTGCTATATGACTTGTATAGAATTTATATGATAAGTAATTGAAAATTTATCTATAAAACAAATAAATGAATACTTATAATTGTTATTGTGATTTTAAGTTTAATTGTTATATTATTAAGTGTTCGGATTATAAAAATACCACTGAGTATACCATACTCAGCGTACGGTTTGTGTCCGTGCGCAGGTTTAGTAAAGATAAAACGTTATATCAGCATCCCAGTTCGATCCCGAATTCATTAAGGTAAAATGTGTTAATTATTAGTAATGGCATGTACCTATGATGTTTTATGAGAGTCATTTAGATTGTAAATGTACTCATGAAATGAGTAAATTATGGTTGGCAACGGTATGTAGAATAAATTTTGAAATTTACTGCTCATATTGGACTTCGAGGGCCCATTAAAGAGATGACATCTTAAAACTAGGATGTATGTAAATATTTATTTTAATTAATAACCGAAATTAATCTGTACTGACTGGTAATGTCTCGTAACCCTATTCCAATGACGGTATAAGGTTAAGGACGTTACATTTTGCCTCTAGAGGAATTGGGGATTTGGGACATTCTCTCCAAAGTACATTTGTTCGTATCAGATCAAATGAACCAAAGTTTGTTGGCCACTTATAAGGACGAAATAGTTTAGGCGTTGAAGGGCATGGGACCTACCAAAGCTTCGGGTGCTGATGGCTTTCCAGCAATTTCTACCAGAAATTCTGGCATATTATTGGTAAAGACATTTGCATATATTGTTTAGACATTCTGTGGGGGATATAAACAAAACACAAATAGTGCTGATTCCCAAGACTGCCAGTCCTAGCAATCTTCAGAATTTTCGTCCCATTAGTCTATGCACTGTTATTTATAAGATCATTGCAAAAACTGTTGCTAATCGGCTTCAAAAGGTTTTACATGCGTGCATCGATAACTCTCAGTGCTTTCGTTCCTGGTAGACTCATCACCGGTGCATCGATAACTCAGTGCTTTCGTTCCTGGTAGACTCATCACCGATAACGTGCTTTTGGCATATGAGGTGCTTCATTCATTTAAAAACAGAAGATACGGGGAAAAGGGATTCATGGCTTTAAAACTCGATATGAGCAAGGCCTATGATCGAGTGGAGTGGCCTTTCATTAAAAGCATAATGTCAAAAATGGGATTCGACGAACGGTTTATGGAGTTTATTATCTATTGTGTTAATTCTGTTCAGTATTCCATTCTAATTAATGGGGCAGAAGGTTTAAGTTTCAAACCTTCTAGGGGCTTGCATCAAGGGGATCCTTTAAGCCCCTATCTCTTCTTGTTTTGTGGATAAGGGCTTTCTGCGCTAATGAGGTTGGCAAGTCAGGATAAAAAGATTCATGGAGCTAAAGTTTTCAGATTGGCCCCACCTATAACTCATCTGATGCTTGCTGATGACTGTATCCCGTTCGAAGATGTATCAAATCAGATGGTTAATGTGCTGAAAGAAATTCTTGGAGAGTATGAGTCTTGTTCGGGTCAGTGCGTTAATTATGAAAAATCTACGGTCTTTTTCAGCACAAATGTGAAGGATCAAGACAAGAGTAGGGTGTTTCAGGCGCTTCATGTTCGTAGCTCGACTGATCTAGAAAGTTATCTTAGACTTCCCAATGTGGTGGGTCGTAAGAAGAAAATGATTTTTCATAAGTTGAAAGATCGTTTGATGCAGAAAATCAATAACTGAAGTGTTAGGCATATTTCACAAGGAGGTCGAGAGGTTTTTATCAAGGCTGTCTTACAGTCTATTCCCATATATTCGATGGATTGTTTCCTTTTACCGAAATCGCTTTGTGTGGAACTGGAAAATATTATGAGCTCATTTTGGGGAGGAATAATCATAATAGGCGGGGGATGCATTGGTGTAATTGGAAATCCTTATGTGCGCCTAAGGAGAAAGGTGGTATCGTATTTCGTCATTTGAGTTCTTTTAATACTGCTTTATTGGCTAAACAAGGTTGATGCCTGTTAAATTATCCTAATTTTTTACTACGCATACTTTGAAAGCTCGGTATTTTAAAGATGGGGATTTTTTAAACTCCAGTTTAGGGAGGCTACCTTCTTTTACCTGGCAGAGTATCTGGGCCGCGAGGGGCCTCCTCTTGAAAGGTTTGGGTTGGCGGATTGGCAATGGTCAGAAAGCTTCCATTTGGGATGATGTTTGGATACCTGGAGATGATAATCTCAGAATTCAGAATATGAATAATAATCAGAGTCTCATCAAAGTTCTTATTGATGCCAGTTCTAAAAATTGGAAGTCTGATCTGATCAGTTTTACCTTTGATGAACAGACTGCAAAAAGGATCCTCTGTATTCCTCTTCCTTTGTTTGAGCATGAAGACACTCTTGTATGGAGGGGTGAGTCGTCAGGAGAATTCTCGGTCCGAAGTGGTCACAGACTTCTTTTACAAGAAGGTCGGGATCAATTACATTCAGACCACAAGCAAATTTACAAGAAATTATGGAAAATGAATCTACACCCTAAAATCAAAATTACAATATGGAGAATACTTTGTAACTATATGCCTAGTTTTAGTAATCTTCATTATCGCAGAAAGATGGCTTCCCTTATGTGTAGAAGGTGTCTAACAGGAGCTGAAACAAGGGAGCATATTTTCTGGGCATGTCCTCCTGCAAAAGATATATGGGAACATTTACATATGGCATGGGCTAGATTGGATGAGAATTCAGTATTTACAGATTAGTTGAAAATACCTTTGAGACTAGACCCATGGCTTTGTGTAGAATGATTGTCTGCGCTTTATAGGTGTTATGGATGGCTCGGAACAAATTCATTCATGATGGGGTAAACTAAACTGGCAGTCAGATTGCAAGTTTTGTGCAAGTATATTTAAAGGAACTTGATGATCTAAAAAGTGCTATACCTGGAAGACGGATCTGTGTTGACAGATGGTCTGCGCCGATGGATCCAGATTGAAAGTGAACTTTGACACAGCTTTCAACAACCACACCAAAGAGTCGTGCTCTGGGGTAGTGATTTGTAATAGTAAAGCAGAGATTATCTGTTGTAAAACGGAGATGAACTTGAACATACCGTCTGTTTTTTCTGCAGAAGCAGTAGCGTGTCTTCAGGTACTGAAGCTGAGGTTACAACTTGGGTTGAGGGAGATTGAGGTTGAAGGTGATTCTCGAACGATCATCAGGAAACTGCAAGAGAAAACGGATAGATCGAAAATTTCTGGGTATATCAAAGATGCTCAGTATCTCTGCTGTCAATTTAATCTTTGTGTTTTTCTTTTCACAAACAGGGAGGCTAACAGAGTTGCCCATTGTTTAGCAAAAGAAGGACTCAAGAAAAGAGAATCTACTTACCTGACAAATATGGTACCTCTTGGTGCGGTGGAGGCGATGGCTGAAGACAGGAGGAGGATGGAGGTCGTGGGTGAGGTTTGGGGAAGAAGAGATGAAGAAGTTGGAGAAAGTTTTCTGCAATTTTGATTTTGCTGAGAGTTCCAATGGGTTTTGATCTTTCAATGTACATCGGGGTATTGAAGAGGTTTTGATGGGATTGATATGAGGGTAATTAAGTTTTCTGATGACTTTTTGTTTCCCCATACGTTTCTTGTTTATTTTTTCAAAAGGGGTTTTAATTACTGGAGTACAGCTGGAGAAGACGTTTCTAGAGCTCCCCTTTTTTTTGCTGTTTGCTGGATCTTGGTTGTTGGGTTGTTTTTTCTTTTGGTGTTTGTTTTTGTTTTTTGGTTTTGGCTTTTGTGGGCTTTTCTTTGTTTATAAGTTTGGACTGGTCTTTTATGACCCATGTCATTTTGGTTTTACTTTTGAGTTGGTTTATTATAATAAAATCCAGCAAATTTTTCTTCAAAAAAAACATTGAATTATTCACTTCTACAGACAATAACTTTGCCGCAATCTCATCATCCATTTATCACATGGTATGAACATATACAAAAATTCCAAATCAAAATTAAGATATCTACATCTCATTAACACATAAGAACTAAAACGTCTCATATTGAACTAACCAATCAACCATGCAACTACTCCATTCATATATCCACACTTATAACATCATGCTTTGCATAAACCAAAATATTTCAATATCATGATCATGAATAAAGCATCATGCAACAAGAAAAAATTGAAAAGTTTGAAAAATTCTAAAGAATTAAACAACTTAACATACTCTCTCCCACACTTAAACTAAACATTGTTCTTAATGTTCACTACAACACCTCATTGAAAGAGCTCATCTCCACATGAATACTCAACTTATACCAATAGAATATCTAAATAGTCCACTGATAATTTCACATGAAACCCAATTTTTCAATTTATAAACTAGTAAGACACTACAAAAGATCCACAGAGCTTGGAAATGGTAGGCAAGAAGGAAAATCAATAAGACACTAAAAGAAAGAACAAAAAAATTCAAAAGACCCGCCTGATAATTTCACATGGAACCCAAATCTTTCGATTTCTTAGTCATTTGATGGGAAAACATTTTCTTGCTTTTAATTACCATTAATAATTTGTTTCATTTATATAACCTTTATTGACTCTTCCCCTCCTCCTCCTTCTCCTCCTCTTCTTCTTCTTTTGTTGTTACTGTTGTTTGTTTTTGCTTCCTTTTGTTCATTGATTTCCACTTCAAAAGAACCCCCTAAAAAAAAACTGAAAAAATGGGTTTTTATGTGGAATTATCAAGAGGTAGTTCTTTTGAAACTTTGTTCTTATTTTTATTTTCTCTCATTGGTCTTTTTTCTTGTTGACCATTTTAGGTTTTGTTTAATTCTTTCTCATTATTTTTTTTTGAAGTGGATTTAAAAAATTTTCTGCCTTTTTAGGGTCTCCGTTTTAGTTTTATCATTATGATACTCGTAAATGTCCACTCAACAAGAAAATGAAATGTAAATAAAAAAAAGTTAACCATCCAAATGGAATATGTTAGCTTTAGGATTAAAATCAAGCAATTTGAAAAATAGAAATATCAACTTGAGGCAAATACAATTAATAAATTAATTTCTTGCAAATCGAATAGTATTTGTACTATATCCTTATTATTGGATTAAGTTTAAAATCATAAATTTGAAGGATATACATTTCAAATTTCAAATTTTAAAATCAAAATTTTAGTTTCCCACCCACCTTGAATGCATTTCATTCAAAAGAAATTATACAGTGCTTGAAATTTATGAAAGTCGTTATTAACCACGTCTCGCAAACAAAGGAACTTCTTTATTCACCAATCTCAAAATAGCAACGAAGTGGAAAAAACAACACAAAACAACAAAAAAGTTAGAGTAAGACGTAGTCTCAAAATTGCTCATTTTAAGCATATCTATCAAAATATTAAGCTTGTAAGCCCATGTTCTTTCTTGTCTTGCCTACAAATAAGTCCCTAGATTTGAGCAAGCCAGGCAGGCATCCACTAATGGTTGCAAAAGGAAATTGGGCGATGGCATCTTTCCTTCCAAGGGAAACCAAGGCAATGGCTGAACCAGGCTCATACTTTGACAATTTGCTTTCTTGGACTCCTCCGCTCGTCAACACCTTCAAGTTTTTCGCAACTACTATGGCATGTTTTTGAGCTAAAAACCCTTGTTTGAGTTCCTGGATAATTTGCATTTACGTCTAAAACGTTACTTTAATCTATAAAATATGTAGTATAATGGAATTGAGCTGTAAGAAATTTAATTTGAATTAAATTGGATACCACTTTTAAAATTTAAATTTGATTCAAAATAAAAATTAAATTACTCAAATTTGATTAAGCTTATTTATCTAATAAAAAGAATAATCCCAAGGAATATTTATACTCAAACTTGAGTTCAGATTACTTAAACTCGTGAGCAATTAGAGTTGAGTATTAGGATACTCAAATCCGGCTCGTTCGAGGTGATAGGACTTACGGGAATATCAGTGATATCTCCTATTGCAAATATATTAGCGCGGCCATTGACTCTCAAATGCTCATCAACCATCAACCTTCCATTTCCATCCAGGTGGGTCTTCAATATAGTGTCATTAAGCCATGCTGAGGCCAAAGGTTTTCCAGCACAAAGGAAATGGCAATCTGATTTGATGCTTTCTCCGCTCGAGGTTTTATATACGTGGCTTCCATCTAAAGTGCTTGAATTCAAGTCAACTGCTTGCTCCAATTTTACTTCAACTTTCCTAGATTTCAACCAACGCAAAGTCTTGTTGGAAGCCTTGGTTCCAATGAATTCCAACAACCTGGGTCCCTTATGAACCAATGTCACCTTCTTGTCAGGGAAGTCAGTGACTATTTCTCCAGCAAGTTCAACACCAGTCGGTCCTCCCCCAACAATCAAAATCGAATTGGCAGATTGTATCTTCTGATTTTCTGTCCGCACATATATGTATGTATATTAAAATTAACTTGAGTAGCTTATAATAGATGAAGGGTCGGAACAATGAAGGTTAAAAAGAAAACACACTTTAATTTCGAAAAACATTTGCAACATCTTAATAGCCTTGACGCGTGATAGTGAAGAATAATGCATGAAAAGAGGAGCAATAGTTTTTGATGTAGTGTTTACCTGCTTTGTATTGATTAAGTCTGTCCGTCTTAGTGTTGGGGACAACATCCCTGTGTCCAGTAGCAATCACAAGATAATCATAAGCAATACGATGGCCATCGGCTGTCCATACATGAGTGTCCGTGATATTTGTGGCAGCAGATGTAACAATACGTCCATTGGTAAGATAATCTGTATGGTTTATCACTGATCTTTCCGCAAATGATGGCTCCACCATGTTCCTCAAATTCGCCCATGTAATTTCAAGATACTCCTTCCTATATATATACGAACAGCTAAAGTTACTACCCAAAAGAAGTCTCAGTTCCTACATATATTACTTCAGTTGCAAGAAAAACAAGATAAACCAAGATATTCAATGCAGTTGCAGTGTTGGGTAGACTTATGTCTTGATGTTTTGGGGAAGAAATGAATTGGAATATTGAAGGAACAAAAACTAGTTATAAGTGTGAGAAAGAGAGAAAACAAAGCTTACGGGTCGATAAGGGTGACAGCATTGAATTGTAAAGACTTGGCAAGGAGGGAGCCAGCAATGCCACCTCCAACAACAACTACTCTTCTTGTTTCTCCTCCTGATTCCATGTTTTTTCTTTCTTGGATAATTAAATACTTCGTTTTCTGTTTTGGTTCAGATTGTCGATGGAAATTTGCCTTGGTGGGTGCTGAATTTAAAGCATTGCCAAGAAGTTTCTAGCAAATGTAGATTGCTTTGGTGGTAAAGAATGTTATGGTCAAAGGAAATTAACAATGGTATTCTTTTCAAATTTATTTTCTGAATTTTATAGGCCACTCCAAAACATTGTTTTCTCCAAATAAAAGAGGAAAAAAAAGGGACGAAACGAAACAAATACTTGATTTCTTTATTTTGGGTGTTTCTTTAAATCATGCAAGCGTTGGTTCATTGAACTGGGGTTGATGAGCTTTATCATATATACGTTTCTTTAATATGTTTTTTTGCATAAAATATTTGAGATTCTAGAATAGCTTCATTTGGGTCCAAAGAGACTGCAAGTTAAGAATGATATTCCAATAGCATCACAATGACTTAATTACATATCCTTATGCTCAATAATATTTTAATATAGACCGACAAATTATATATGAAGGCATATTAATGCCTTAAGCATAGAATCTGAATCTGCTTGGTCGTGGACGATATTCTTGAGTACTGGTTTTATTCAAGAAACCAAATGTCCATTCGCAAATATAAGTTCGATTTTATGTATTGGTTTTATTTTGAATTTAGAAAGAATTTTTTATCTTTCTTCAAATTTAAATTTTCTTAGAATTGGATTTTTTCGAGTTCGAACTTTTTCAGATTCAAATTTTTTTGGATTCGACCTCATATGAAGTTTAGGTAAGCTCTGATGGATTCAAATAATTTTAAAATTTTAAAGTTATAAATATTTTAGGCTGTGTTTGATAGGGGGAAAACCAATTCCGGAATTGGTTTTACACATTTTCCAGTGTTTGATAGCAGGAAAATATTTTCCTTTTGTAAAACCAATTCCAAGACACGGGAAAAGCTATTACAAAATTGGGGAAAATGTCTTACACCCTTCATTTCGGTAAGACATTTTCCATATTCTCTCCAGCCTTCTAAAACCTTCATTCCTTCATTTCCTTCCATTTCCAAACCCCCACAAGATCTGTCGACTGATTTTCCCCCACAATACGTTCTCTCCGACCACCATTTCCGTCAGATCTGTGGGAAATTTCAGGTAAGACATGCTGGGTTTGTATTTTCTGTTTTTGTTTCTGTTTCTGTTTCTGTGGGAAATATTCTGTCGAAAATGGTTTTATTTGGTTTTTTGAACTGCATGTGTAGTTAAACTCTCACATACACTGGTATATATGCGAATCCTGCTACTCCAACTTTCGTTACCCATAATAGAATAAGGAATCGACTCCTTTTCCTTTCTCTTGTGAAGCTGTCTGTTGTTTAGCGAAAGTCTTCTTTTGCTGCCTATGGATCTGTCTTCTCTTGCAAGAGCCGATTTGTTCACAGACGATCTCTGAACACTTTAGAAAACTTTTTTAGATTCGAGCTATGCCCTGAGTGAGGTATAAAGGTTGAAAACCGTTAGCAAGGCTTAAGCTTAGAGACCAAGGCAGGACCTAGACGAATCAAGATACTTAGCCGATCCGATGCCATAAATTGTTAAGAATAGGTTATTCCAGAATAAGTTGTGGGAAAATAGGTTGTTTTTTTTCATCAAAAGTCGAAGGAATATGCCCAGAAAGGGATGTCCTGGTCCTGTTAGCACAAATTAAGCTGTTAGCCAGAATAAGGTACATCGCAGTCTAAGCGTGCTTGCTTTGCGCACCGGCACAGCAGAATGAGAATCCGCTGGCTCAGATGAGTGGCTTTTGGCTTACTTCCTTGAGAAGGGCTTTCTGTAACTAAGAAATGAGAATTGTAGACCCATATGATTATGATCTCAGGCTCATAAAGAGGATGAAACTGACAATTTAAACTTTTTGAGCTCGTCAGTGATCTTTTCCATGGTGTCTAGAGAAACCAGCTTTGAACATGAGATTCGTACCCAAGGAAAATTTTAGCAGGCATTACTATGATCTTGAAGCCCTTGCTAGGAGCTGCTCGGTACGGCTCACTACTAAACTAAAGAAGGTTCAGGCATGCTTCGACTTAGCCCTGTGATCCGCTAATTCATCTCTTGATCTGGTATTCTGAAAAGGGGGTGGATAGGGTCAGCGAAAGAAGTGGCGAGGGCGGAAGAAAGGGTTTTCAATTCCAGCGGACCTGCTCACGAGAGTCAGGCCTGCTCTGTAATGGGCAGACGTAGCAGGGCCATCTTAAAAAATATAGAAAAAAGAGCCGCTGGAGAAAACCAATTACGCTGGATTCTTAATTCCATGGAGTATGTTGTGAGTTTGAATTGACCCGGTTAGCTAGAAGGTTCCTTTCGCTACCGTCCTAAGGTTCAATCAACTGTTGGTTTGCTTTAACAAGTTGATAGGTTGCATTCTGGTTTGGCCAAGTAAAAAATCCAACCCTACAACCACAACCACATCAAATTTGTATAGATTCTCATTTTGGGAAAATTTAGGGCACATTCGTTTGTTTGGTAGGTTACACCAGAAGGCCTTGCCCACTAATTTCCATCCCAATCCTAAATTGCATAAATGAAGTTCACATCTGTTTGTGGCAACTGTCTCTATCTCTTTCAAACACTAATACATTGGCATGGAATGGCTGAATCAATTAGCAAGGGTTTTGTTAATTAAACTTTGAACTCATTATTTAGGGTTAGTATGTTTTGACAGTAAAAATCAGTTTGAATTATATGTAGATACTGCTTACGGCTTTTGGATATTTTATATAATAATTGCCTTTAAAAATAAGTTAATTCTTTTTAAAGAAACTAATCATAAATTATGAATAATTATTTTTCTTTTTACTTCCATTCACACGAGCGAAGTTCACATGTTTTTAGCTCATAATTCTACAGATTATTGTTAATATGGTAATGAGAGTTGTTGAGGATGATTATTGTTAATATTATATCAGGAATTATGGATGAAATGTTGGAGTTTTTAATTAATACCGATATAAATTTAATTATTATAGAAGTGAAAAGATAAAAACATGTGATGTTGTCTTTAATTTATACAAGTTGGATGTAATTGTGTTAAAATAAACTGTTGAAGATGACCCAATTTTTGTATGTTTATTGATTTGGATTTTGATTATGTTTATTGATGATGGCAAGACTGATGTTGTCTTAGCTTCTATTTTTTATTGCTCCTAACGGTTCTAATTTCTTTGTATGCTTGACCTCCATCTGTATAGTTCTTGCTGTCCTAGCCTCTACCTCAGCATTCGTACTCGTGTTGGTGGCCTTGGTCGATATTTTCATAAGAGGTTTGTGGTGTGCTTGATTTATGATAAGCCTTCTAATAAGCATTTGTGGTTGTTATAATTCGGTTCAAGTGAATTAAATGGTTGTTGGATGTGCTTGGGTATGGTTTATTATTGATTTACATTTTTTCTGTAATTTGTTGGGAAATGGCAGTGATGAGCTGTTATATTTATGATAAGACTGATATTTTTGTTAATTATGTCCGAAATTTTAACTGTATATATAGTAATTGTAGCAGTGCACTTAAACATTATTTATTTTTTATAAAAAGTAATCAATTTATAATTTAAAAAATTATAAAAAATAGAAATAAAAAAAATTTATAACATTGTCAATTTTTTTTGTTTATATTGAAATAAAAAAAGAAAACACACTTGATAGCAATTGAAGTATTTAAAACTCTTTTATATTTTAAAAAAAAAGAGGCATCAACATTTATAGCTTTTGAGCAATATATTTTAAGTGATCTTAACTTTATAAAATCATGATCAATATATTTTAATAACTTTATAAAAACATATTATTAACTATGATCAATATATAACAAATACATGAAAGATATTTTAAGTCATGGTAACTTTAATACATGATCAATATATTTAAAACTCTTGCACCAATTGAAGTATTGTATTAACTATGATCAATATTTAAGTGCTACTTTAAAAAAATTATTATTGGGCAATTACAATTAGCTTGATATGTATGTATGCACTTTTTTACTCATGGTAACTTTATGTGATCTTATGAAAATCTTGCATCTTTTGTAGTAGTGATCATATATTTGTGTGGCATTATTTTGTGTAGATGGATCGTAATCAAAATCAAATGGCAATTGCCGGAGTTGTGGCTTCAGTTTTAGCTTTTGGGGCTCTTTGGATTAAAAAATTAGAAACTAGGAAGAAAATTGCTTCTCGCCCTCGTGAGAATCGAGATTATGAAAGAGAAAACTATATTAATAGTATTTTATATAGTGGTGACCAGCATTGCATTGATATAATAAGGATGAGACCGATCGCCTTTTTTAATTTATGTGATATTCTTAGTACGAATAATTTGTTACAATCGTCTAAATCTGTCGATATTAGGGAGCAAGTAGTTATATTTTTACATATAATTGGTCATAATGTAAGGTTTCGAGTGATTGGATCTAGATATTATAGATCAATTCAGACAGTTCACCATTACTTTAGGGTTGTATTGAGAGCTATTTTGAAATTGTATAGACTAGTTATTAGATTACCTGATGAGTCAAATCCTAGTGAAATTAGAAACAATCCAAGGTTTTATCCTTATTTTAAAGATTGTATTGGAGCATTAGATGGAACTCATATTCGTGCATCTGTTCCACTTAGCATTGAAAGAAGATTTCGTAGCCGTAAAGGGGGGACGACACAAAATGTATTGGCTGCCATTACATTTGATTTGAAATTTGCCTATGTTCTAGCTGGTTGGGAAGGTAGTGCACATGATTCTCGTATCTTAAGTGATGCACTTTCACGCCCAAGAGGATTAAGAATTCCAGAAGGTAATATTTATCACAAATAGTTCCAATAAGCTCATAGTTTATCAGTATTAATTACGTATTGTAAAATTGTAGGTAAATATTATCTTGCTGATGCTGGATATGGCATCCGAATTGGATGTATTACCCCATATCGTGGTGTCCGATATCATTTAAAAGAGTTTGGTGCTGAATGGCCTGAAAATGAAAAGGAACTCTTTAATCTTCGACATTCATCATTACGGATCACTGTTGAACGTGTTTTTGGGATTTTAAAGAAACGGTTTCGTGTATTAGATGCTGAACCATTTTGGAATTTTCAAACTCAAGTAGATATAGTTTTGGCTTGTTGTATCATTCATAATCATATAATGGGAGTTGATCCTAGTGATTTACTTAATCAAGGATTATACGAGGAGTCTGAGTTTGATTCGATAATACAAACTCTCACGGAGCGAGAAGAAAGACAAGAAGCAAGAGAATGGTCTGCTAAGAGAGATGAGATTGCAGAAACTATGTGGACTGATTACATGGCTAGAAATATTAGGTAGATTTAGGCTTAGGGTTATTATTTCTATGTTATGTATGTTTTAGACTGATGTTTTTTTTTTGTAAATGTTGGTTGGATAATAACATTGTCAGATTTTAGATTGTTGGATTTTGATATATATCTTGAATTGGTTAGATATTGATTATGTTTTAACATTGTTGGATATTGAATTGATTATTATGTTTTAAGCTTGTTGGATATTGAAATTATTGATAATGACAATTATTTAATGTAGAATGGGTAAGGGCAACAAAGAAGGGATCTCCAAGCAATTCAGGTGGACAAAACCGATGGAACATGTTTTCCTTGAAATTCTAGCAGAGGAGGCTCGAAAAGGAAATAATCCTTCTAATACTTTCAAATCAGTTTCTATTAATCGAGTTGCCGACGCCATTTCTTCTAGATTCCAAGTCCAATGCGATACAAAGCACGTGGAAAATCATTTGAGGACAGTAAAAAACCAGTGGCAGATTATATGCAAAATTCGAGGTGAAAGTGGTTTTGGATGGGATGATAACATGAAAATGATCACATGTGATAGAGCGACATACGATGCAACAGTGATGGTAATATATGTATATATATGTTAAGTATATTTCAATTGTTTTTTACTTGTTATTTTAATTGTGTATAATATCCAACAGGCACACAAGAAGTATGAACCATTTTTGAATAAAAGCATTGATCATTATGATGAAATGGCTGTGGTTGTTGGCAAAGATATGGCAACAGGGAGTTTTGCCAGAACATTTGCTGACATAGATTTGGATGATGATAATGAAGATTCAATGCCTGTAGACTGCGACAATGAAGAGGCTGAAGAGGTAAGAACAAATGTATCTTCATCTGGCACATCCAAAAGTAAAAGAAAAAGTGGTCAAGAAAGTCTCGTTGATGAACAAATTAAATTTGTGGGTGAGCAACTTGGCGAAATTGCTAATGCTTTGAAACAATTTACTGCCGACAATACAGCACAGCTTTATGAACAAGTGATGTCGATGGAGGAAGAAGGATTTGATGATGACTTCTTGTGTTCTGTGTGTGATTATCTAGGGAGTCATGAATCAGAGGCCAAAATGTTTTTAGTTAAAAGTAAGAAGCATAGAAAAATTTGGCTTCAAAAATTTTCTCAGCGTTGAAGATATTGATACTTTTATGTGGTGTAATATTATGCACTTCGACAATGTTGTTACTATGTGGTGTACTACTAATTATGTATTTGGATAATATTATTTCTAGTACTCATTATGGTTTCGAAGCAATTTATAATTATTCAATATTCTTACTAGTACTCATTATGGATAATATTTTTTCAATTTATAACGATCAATATTGTAGCTTATTATTGAGTATTATTATAAATAAATCATTGCAATATATGTAAAAACAATTTAAAATATAAAAATTTATTAATATATATTAATATATGTAAAAAACAACTTTTCCGGAAAATATTTTCAGGAAATCTGTCAAACAGCAGAAAATATTTTACACAGATTCAATCAAACACCAGAAAATATTTTCCAGTAAGTCATTTTACAGAAAAGTAAAATATTTTCCAGAATTCATTTTACGGAAAACATTTTACAGCCAATCAAACAGACCCTTTAATTTCAAATATAATCCTTCATTTTACTTTTATATTATAACAATGCGATTTAGATTTGCCTTAAAAAAGGATCAATTATATATTTAATAGAATTACTTTATATAAAATAATTAAATTGAGAATTGTGTGTAAAATTTATCATATGATGTGTATATTAAATTAATGAAGATACCTTTTATTGTTTACTATTATATTATATTGACAATTGAGTAGCTTTTATCTTTCTTATTAAATTTATAAACCTAATACTTATGTTTCGAAATACTTATTTTTGAACCCCAAATATATTATACTAAACCCAAACTCAAATAATATGTTGATTATCAAAAGTCAAAAATAAATTAGTTATAACCCAAATTTTAAATTCAAAATTAAATTAAATTAAACTCAATACCCAAATACAATTTGTAAAAGTTAAAATCCAAATCAAAGTTTAATTTAATAAAAATAATATTTTATATATTACTAGTTATAGACATGTATTGTAATATACTAAATTACACATAAATATTGATATTATATATTTTATTATAACTTATGATATAATAAAAGTTATTTATGTATTAATAGTTTTATTGGTAGTTTATGTATTAATAGTTTTAGTCATAGTTACGTAGTATATTATTATATTATGATCTGCATACTCCAACTTGAGAGGGATGTTAGGATATTATTATGTGATATTATCTTTTAGCAATTTGATTCCTAATGGGATATTATTATGAAATATTATTTTTTAGGAATTTGATTCCTACATAACTACTATATATATATATATATATCCTTGAGATCTATCAATAAAAATGAAGAGATTACCCTATTCTTGTCATGACATTTGAGTAAGTTTTTTGGCGCAATTTTAACATTTGAGTAAGTTTTTTGGCGCAATTTTTTTTTCTTTCATCATTCTAAATGGCTAGCGGTGAGACTTTTCCTCCTCCTCCACCACCACCTAAAACTAAACCTAACTCTCCATTTTTCTTGGGTCCTCAAGATCGACCCAATGACTTTATTACTCCTATTCGATTAAAGCTCAACAATTTTGATGATTGGGCTTATGCTATTCGTGTCGCTCTGTCTTCTTGGAGCACATTTGGATTTCTTGATGGTACCATTATAGATCTTGTTCCCTCTTGCTCAAAGGATGATTGGGTTACCATCCATTGTATGCTTGTGTCCTATATTCTCAATACTATCGATCTGGAGGTAAGATCGATGCTTTCCAATTATGATGATGCAAAAAATTTGTGGATGGTTTACATAAAAGTTTTTCATTGTTAACGGTCCACGTATTCAACAATTAAAAGTAGATATTAGTTGTTGTGAGCAAACCAAGACTATGAGTATAGTAGTTTATTCCAGTAAATTAAAGGTTTTGTGGGATGAATTAGATAATCATGAACCTTTGATTTGTTGCAAGTGTGGACAATGTTTATGTAACTTAGGGAAGGCGCATGAACAACGTCGTGAGCACGACCAACTTTATCAATTTCTTCTTGGTCTCTATTTTGATTATTATGCTCAGATTAAGTCTATACTACATTCCCAAGATCTTTGCCTTCTTTGAATCGCATATTCCAGCAAATTACTCAGGAGGAACGCGTACATGACATTACACAGGTCAAGGAAGAGAAGCCTAAAATTTTTGGCTTTGCGGTGCGCACAAAGGGTTGTAACAAAGGTCGGGCTGATCATATTGATAATTTGACCTTGTTGTGCACTCATTACCATCGCAAGGGGCAAGAGGTGGCTACATGTTTTGACTTACATGGCTGCCCAGATTAGTGGGTTGAAAAGTATGGGAAGCCAAAGATGAAAAGTGATGGTCGTGGTGGCAAGACAAGTGTGGGATCTTCTATGCAGCAAGTTTCTCGTGGCAAAGGTAGTGTGCATGCCAACGCTACTGTTATAGATACTAGTAATGGAGCAACATCAACACAGAACATAGCAGGGGCAACGCAAGTGTCAAGGGCTGACACTTCCCGGTTTTACTACTGAGCAATGGTAGTCTCTTCTGGTGATATTTGATAATAAACAATCAACTTCCACTCGATTAAATAGTAAGTCCAAGAATAATTGGATTACTAATATAGGGTGTTCAAATCATGTTATGGGTGACCTCATAAGTTTGATTAATCTAAAAGATGTAGCATGTTCTATAGGACCACCTGATGGCCAAATAGTGGTGGCTACCAAAGAAGGAACGGTTAAATTGACGAAAAAAATTCACTTAAAACACGTTCTTTACATTCCTAAATTAAACTGAAATTTAATTTTGATTTCCCAGTTGAATGATGGTATGGATTGTTTTTCCCAATTTTCTACTAACATATGTGATATTAAAGATATTCATTCGAGGAAGCTGATTAGAGCAGGTAAGAGACATGATGGACTTTACTACTTTCTGTAGTTTCAATGGTTAAAGCTATTTCAGTTGAAGCTTCATCCTCTTTGAAACTTTGGCATAGAAGATTGGACCACCCTTCTGAGAAAGTAGTAAAGTTACTTCCTTATGTTAGTAACTCTAGAGATTATCTTAATAAAGCATGTGAAATTTTTCACCGTGCTAAGAAAACTAGAAATAGCTTTCCAATTAGTGAACAGAAAGCCAATTTTATTTTTGAGTTAGTTCATTGTGATTTATAGGGGTTTTATGACACTCTTTGTAACACCTCTAACCCAGTTCATTGTGATTTATAGGGGTTTTATGACACTCTTTGTAACACCTCTAACCCATAACCATCGCCGGAATAGGTTAAGAGGCATTACCAGACTTATAATAACATTCAGAACAATCATTAACAAATAATCGTATCATTTCGATAAATGTCATTCATTCACATTCAATAAGAACTTAAATCGAGCATACAAAGCCTAACTCATGCATTTGGGACCAATATGATAACATATAAAATTTTTGAAAACTTAGAAATTTTTTCAACTTTTAAAAGGTCACACGCCCGTGTGAACAAGCTGTGTGCCTCACAAGAGCTTAGACACGCCCGTGTGTCTAAGCCATGAAAAAATAGGGCATACATATTGACTTATCCACAAGGCCACAAAGCACGCCCGTGTTGTTAGACTGTATGAAAATTAGGGAGGCTACTAACTTGGCCACACGACCGACCACATGCTCGTGTTCCAGCCCGTAAGCCACACATGACCAATAGACACGCCCATATGTCTAGGTCGTGTCAAAACTGGAGGGTATACTGACTTTAATTCGTAAGGTACTTCAGGGGACACACGGCCATGTAACATGACCATTTATCGCACACGGCTAAGACATACGCCTGTGTCTCTGCCCGTGTAGACAAAAATAGGCCATTTGAATATCCAATTTGCCACCCTAATTTGGGTCAACCTACAAGCACCAAACCAAGCATATATGCACAACCATTTCAGCCAATATCTATACCAAGCCATACATAATTCATGCTATAACATTACCAATCATTTCAAATATCAATTCGTCAATCAATTCATACCAAAACTTAAACTAAAATCATACCTAAACATATGGCCAATACATTATTCAATCAAATACTCAAAACTTACCAAAACTTCTCAACATTGACCATTTCTTTTGGCCAACCAAAACATATCACAATTCCACATTAGCATCACATATCATATACCATTATCAAACTATAAGTACAAACACAAACTAGCCATATCACATGGCTAAATTTGTACACCACAAAACATAATTCCATAACTTCTAGCCTATACAGGCCATATTTTAATATATACATTTTCAAAGTACCAAAATAAGGTTCGATAGTGTGGTGACGATCCTCGACGATCCCCGAGCTCATAGTAGCTTTGATATCTATAAAACAATGTAAACACACATAAAGTAAGCTTTCAAAAGCTTAGTAAGCCATATACAAATAAACATATCATTCAAAGCAAATAAGTATCATCAAATCATTTATACTTTGTATACCAATGTTACACAAATCTCATATTCAAATACTTACCTTTCATTTACAAATAGGCTATACAAAGTAAACATACCTGAATATGATATGATATCACAAAGGTATTCATTTTCTCGGAATGCCCGTTTGAACCATTCAGAAACGTAAGGATACGCCGATAGCTCAAAGAACATATACAATGCCAACATCCCAGATGTGGTCTTACATGTAATCAAATATCGATGCCACTGTCCAAGACAGGGTCTTACACGAAATTAGATACGACGGCAATGTCCCAGACATGGTCTTTCACGCAAAACAGATATCGAAAATCCTATGTCATGACATATGTATCCTAACTATTCCTAAGGTTCGTACGGGGCTTTTCAGACGTCGGAACTTTGTCGATACTTTCACGGATAGCATATATTTAGCTCGAACATTCATGCATCACAATTCAATGTCAAATGAATAATAAGAATTCAATTCAAACACGTTTATTGTATATCGACTAACCTCGTAGGGATTCAGATAGATGGAATCGGTTACTCGACACTTTCGACTTTCCCCGATCTAATTCCCTATTCTTTAGTTCCCGATCTAAATCAATTCAAATTCAACTTATTCAATCACACATTCATTCAAAACAATCCATAAACACACATTTAGGGCATTTTGAAAACTAGCCCTCACATTTTTACAATTTGACACTTTAGTCCCTAATTCACAAAATCACAAAAATACACATAATTGGCTTGTACACAAGCTTAACCGAATTTCTATAAGGTTCATTAAGTCCATGTAGATTTATTTAACATTTTAGTCTCTCAATTTACAAATTTCACAATTTAGCCCATTTTAGTCAAAATTATCAAAAATCCAAAGACAAAACATATAAACCCAACATCAAACTTTCATATTTCATCAATTAACAACATAAAGCTCATGAATTCATCCTTGGCACATTTCAAAATCATCATCAAAATCAGAAATTGAGGCATGGTCTTGATAGTATACGAAGCAACATTACAAAAACATAAAAATTATCAAAAACCGAGCAAAACATATACCTAATTCACCAAATCAAAGTGCCGAACCCTAGTTTGTTTTCTTTCTCTTTTATTTCTTTTTATTTTTGGTGGATGAACACATAAAATGGCTTTGTTTTCTATTTTGTTTTCATATAATTAACTTAATATGCTAAATACCAATTTTGCCCTTTTATTAAACCATAAATGAATTATAACATAATGTCCATTTAAGTCATTTAATTCATTCAATGGTCAAATAACCTTATAAGGACCTCACAATCATAAAGCCAAGTCAAATGGGCACTTTTAACAAGTAGCAAGCAACTTTTACATTTTACGTGATTAGGTCCTTTTTATCAAATTAAGCACACAAACAATACGAATTTTCAGACGAAACTTTCACATATGCTAATTCACACATCATAAGCATGAAAAATTATATTTAACTATTTTTTTGACTCAAATATGTGGTCCCAAAACCACTGTTCCGACTAAGGTCAAAACCGGATCGTTACACTCCTTCATCTTTTGGATCCATTATTTTTTGACATTGGTTGATGATTTCTCTCATGTTGTTTGGGTATATCTATTAGTTAATAAAAATAAGGATTTCAAAGTTTTCATGTCATTTATTGCTATGGTTGATCGTCAATTTTCTCAACAAATAAAGTGTGTCATAAGTGATAAGGGGACAAATTTTAATTATCTTTAGGATTATTTTATTGCAAATAACATTATATTTCAAACATCTTGTGTTGGTACTCCTTAACAGAATGGTAGAGTGGAGAGAAACCATCAGCACATTTTAAATGTTTCTGCTTTGCGTTTCTAGAGAAATCTGCTTATATCTTTTTAGGGGGAGTGTGTATTGGCGCTTCTTATCTCATTAATTGAACTCTTTCACCTCTTATTCACAATGAAAGACCCTATGAGATGTTGTTTGGTTTCCCTTTTTGTTTGATGATATTCGTATGTTTATTTTCTTATGTTTTGCTCGTAATCAACATTCTAAGGGTGATAAGTTTCCTAGTCGAAGTTGAAATTGTGTTTTTTTTATACCCTAAGGGTTGGTTTTTATATGATATGGATTCTAAAAAGTTCTTTATGTCTCGCGATGTGAAATTTTTTTAGGACAGTTTTTCGTATTTGAATGGAAATGTTGCAATTATTGAGCCTAGCAATGTTGTCCTGCCATATGACAAAGCAAACGTAATTTTTTATACATATTTTGGTGAGTCAGAGGGGTTGCAATCTGCGACATTTCCCGCACTTGCTACTTTACAGCCTATGAGTTTGCCAGTTACGAGTTCTCCAACATTCGTGGTATCTTTTTCTTCCTCTAATGACACGGTGGTATAAAGGGGTTTGGGTAATGATACGCCTAAATTAAGACGAGGGCATAGGGAGAAATCCCCCTCTATGAAGCTTTGAGATTTTTTCAACCATACCGTCATAAAGAAAAGTCCATCTCCTGCCTCACCTACTTCAGAGCCTTCCTCAAGTACTCTATTTCCTGTAGGGCATTATGTTAATTGTGAAAAATTTACTATAAAACACCAAAATTTTCTTGCAGCTATTAATGCAGTGGTTAAGCCAAAGTCTTTCAAAGAGACTATGAAGAATACAGTATGGCATGATGCTATGCAAAAAGAGATTTGTGCTCTAGAGAATAATGACACTTGATCTATAGAAACACTTCCTCTTGGAAAGAAAGCATTGGGTAGTAAATGGGTGTACAAGATTAAATGTAACTCTGATAGAAGTATTGAGAGACTTAAAACTCGTTTTGTTTTTTTTTTTGGTAATCATCAGGTAGAAGGTATTGACTATAATGAAACTTTTGCACCTATGGTCAACATGGTGACTGTTCGTGCTTTCTTAGCTATTGCAGCTTTGAAAAATTGAGAGTTACATCAAATGGATGTCCATAATGCCTCCCTGCATGGTGATCTTGATGAAGAGGTTTACATGCAGCTTCCTCCAGGTTTTACTCCTAATAAGCCAAGAATGGTTTGTCATTTGCGCAAGTCATTGTATAGGGTGAAACAGACTCCTCGATGTTGGTTTGCGAAACTTGTTACTACATTAAAAGGGTATGGATTTATTCAATAATATTTTCATTATTATCTCTTTACATACATTAAGGGATTTGTATGCATTAATGTGCTAGTTTATGTTGATGATTTGCTTATTTCTAGGAATGATTTTATGAGGTATCTCAGCTCTTGCTTCCATATGAAGGATCTTGGCATTTTGAAATATTTTTTGGAGATAGAGGTAGCTTGTAGCTCTTTGGGGTTATTTCTTTGTCAAAGGAAATATGCACTTGATATTATTTTAGAGGCAGATCTTTTGGGAGCAAAGCCCGCAGAATCACCAATAAAGCAAAATCCTAAATTAGTGTATGCTACAAGGACAGTTTTATCTGATTCTGAGTCGTACAAATGGTTAATGGGTTGTTTGATTTATTTGGAAATGACTAAACCTGATTTGGCATATCGATTCATGTTTTATTCCAGTTTATGCATGAGCCAAGGCAAGAGCATTAAGACACGACTCTACGTGTTGTTCGGTACTTGAAATGTAACGACCCGAAATTTACAGTTATCGGAAAGTAAGATAAGAGAAAAGAATTAGGTAAAAGAGTGATGACAAGTTCAATTCTATTACGATCAACTAAGAAAAGTAAAGAGGCTAGAAAATTTGTACTCATATACGAACATAAAGAGCAAGATAAAATAGGGTCTCAGCTTATCTCCAAGGTAAGTATTAAAGGTTTAAAGAAATAAACTATTCGACCTTGTGATAAATGTGAAAAAGAAAAACTTTAAATCTCATTGAGGTGAATATTGGATATTTTTTGAATGATGTTTTAAGTATGTCTCTAAAAGACATGGAATAAAAGATTGTTCAGAATTGTTGAGAAAACCAAGAAATAGTCTGTAATGGGGTATTAATAAGAGGATAAATTGAATATAAAAAAAATTTCAAAATAGATTATAAAATATAAGAATAGAATTGACCATGAAAAATAGTGAAGTACTTTAGAGAGCATAAAAAAGTAGCGAAAATATTTTAAGGATTAGTGAACAAAGAGTAATCTAAAGTGTGAAAAGAAGAAGAAGAAAAAGAAATAGCAAAGTTCTAAATTGTGTAATAAAAGAGGCAAACCTTAGAAGGAACAATTACCTCGAGGAGACTGTTGGCAGTGGCCAGGCCAATAGATTTCTAAAAGGTTTGGATTAAGAGTAATAACTTTGATCCATAACCGGGATAAGCATTGTTTGCCTCGCAAAGAGAAAGAAAAGAAATGAAAATGAGAATGAGAATATAAAAGTATAACAAAGTAGAATCTGAAAAAAAAATGTTAAAAGAATAGTGTCATGATTTGTATGAGACAGTTGTGATAATAATAATAATAATAATAAAATGAAAAGAAAAGATAAAGAATGAATACAAATGATAAGCTAGGTAAATATATGTAGAAAGGAACTATAGAATTATAGAGATGATTTTGAGAAAATTAAATGAAGAAAGGACTTCTGGTTAAGTGGAAAGAAAAGAAATAAGAGACCAATTGAATAAAAAGGAAATATATGATTATAAGAATAACTTTAAAGGTAATCTATTAAAGGTCTTTTATTCTTATGGAAAGGATTATGTCATTTATAGTGATGCTTCTTTGAGCGGTCTTAGTTGTGTTTTGATGCAAAATAAGAAAGTGATTGCTTATGCATTTTGTTAGCAAAAAATGCATGAACGCAATTATCTGACATACGATTTAGAGCTAGCTACTATGGTTTTTGCTCTAAAGATTTGGAGATACTATCTGTATAGTGAAAAATGTTATATTTATACCGATCATAAGAGTCTCAAATACCTCTTTTCTCAAAAGGAATTGAATTTGAGATAGCGTCGTTGGGTAGAACTTCTAAAAAAATTTTATTGTGTTATAGGTTACCACTCTGGTAAAGTTAATGTTGTAGCTGATACGTTGAGTAGGAAAGCAACAATTGAATTACGAGTAATGTTCTCTCAGTTTAATATTAATGACGATGGAAGCCTATTAACTGAACTAAAAATCAAATCGGTGATATTTGATCGAATCAAGTCAGCACGGTTAAAAGATGACAAGTTGGTGAAGAAAAGAGAAATGGTTCAAAATGGTATATTAGAAAATTTTAGCATTGATGATTATGGTTTTTTAAGATTTCATAACCGAATTTACGTTCTAGATGTTTTGAATTGAAAGAGTGGATACTTAGCGAAGCTCATGATAGTTATTTTTCTTTGCATCCTGGATGAATGAAAACGTATCATAATCTGCGAAAGTCTTATTAGTAGCCAGGAATGAAAAGAGATGTGCTTGAATATGTGGCTAAATGTTTAACTTGTCAACGAGTTAAGGCAAAACATCATGTTCCCATCGAACTACTTCAGCCTATTAATATTCCTAAATGAAAGTGGGATTGTATCACGATGGATTTTGTAATAGGGTTACCATTACCGGCAAGTAAGAAGAATCCTATTCGGGTAATTGTTAATCGACTTACGAAATCAGCCCATTTTATAGTAGTTAGAACTAATTGGTCACTTAAAAAACTTGCCGAAGTTTATATTCAAGAAATTGTGAGATTGCATGCTGTTCCTTTGTCGATAATTTCTTATCGGGATCAGCGGTTTACTTTAAGGTTTTGGAAATAGTTTCATGAATCTTTTAGTATGCAACTTAATTTTAGTACAGCTTTTCATCTGCAAACTGACGGACAATCTGAACATGTTATTTAGATTTTGGAAGATATGATTCGTGCTTGTGTTATCGATTTTGAATCAGGTTGGGAACGTTACTTACCTTTGGCCGATTTTTTACAACAATAGTTTTCAATTGAGTATTCAAATGGTACCATATGAAGCTTTATATGGTCGTAGACGTCGGTCACTGGTATGTTGGACAAAATTGAATGAAAGAAAAATGATTGGGTCAGAGTTAATTCAAGAAACAAAGGCCACTGTTAAGAAGATTCGAGATAAATTGAAGGCAGCTTTTGACAAACAGAAATCATATACAGACTTGAAACGACGAGATATTGAGTATTCTGTTGGAGATAAGGTGTTTCTCAAAGTTTCACCTTGGAAGAAAATCTTGAGATTTGGTTGAAAGGGAAAGTTGAGTCCTCGTTTTATTGGGCCGTATGAGATTGTGGAAAAAGTCGGACCAGTTGCTTATCGATTAGCTTTACCTCTAGAATTACAAAGGATTCATGATGTTTTTCACGTTTCAATGCTCAGAAGATATAGATCAGATCCCTCTCATGTTATTTCGACAGAAGATATTGAAATCCGACCTAATTTATCATATGAAGAAGAACTGATTGAGATATTAGCTCGAGAAGTAAAAGAATTATGTAATAAACGAGTTCCATTAGTGAAAGTGTTATGGCGAAGTCATAGTATTGAAGAAGCAACTTGGGAACCGAAAGAAACAATGAGTTCTGAATACCCCCACATCTTTTTCAGGTGAATTTCGAGGACGAAATTTATTAAGGGGGAGAAATGTAACGACCCGAAATTTACGGTTATCAAAAAGTGCATTTTCGAGTCTTCATTTTCTAAAAATAGATTTGTAAATGTTAATTATGTGGTTAATTAGGTTTTGATTAGGTTAATTTGTTTAAATTAAGAGTAATTAGGTATAAGGATTTGATTGCATAAAGGGTAAAAGTTGAATTATAGACTAGAGAAAATTGAAGGGACTAAATTAGCAATCAAGCCATGGTGACAAGTGTGTCGTAATAGTGAAATAAATGTGCTAAAATAAAATAAATATATTTAAATAATAATAATCTATTTACTTATTACTTAAGTAAATATTATATTATATTATATTATATTATAATAAAAGAATAAAAAAATAAATGAAACAAAAGAAAAAAAAAGAAACGAGAACATAATAGAAAACGAAACAAGGGAGAAAAAGGAAAGAAAGAAAAAGGAGAAAAGCTTAGGGTTTTAAGGTTCAAACTCAAATTGGTACGTCAATTTAATCCCTTTCTTGTAAGTTTGATGTTTTTAAAATACTAGAACAAAATACTACTTGATTTATGTTGCAATTTTAAAAGTTAGTGAATTTTTAGATGTTGTTCATGTTGAACAAATTGAAGTATTAGGGATTAAATTGATAGAATTTCAAGTTAGAATGAAAAAGTGATTGAATTGTAAAATAAATCATAAGTTTTAAGTAATAATGACAAAATTGAGAGAATTTCAAAATTAGGGTTATTGGTGAAATTTGAAAATTGAAATTAGTCTAAAGTGGGATTTGAATGAAAATATGAAATTACTTTTAAATAAAATAAAGTTAATTTTGATTAGGGACTAAATTGAAATGTGAGCAAAAAATTGAATAATAATTGAAATATTTAATGTGAAATTGTGTGTATTAATGTTTTAAATTGTTTTAATTTTCGTAGCTAATGTTGAGCCGGAGACCTCGACTAAGAAAGTAAAAGACAAGGCTAACGAGGAGTAGCTCGGGAATTACGGTTTGTATTTCTTAATCCGAATTTAATAATTAATTATTGAATTTATTACTTAATGTGTATGGTGAGTAGATTGAGGTAAGTAATTGATATTGTAATATTTAAAATTGAATGGAATTGAATTTTATGGGCATATGTGAATAGTTGAATTGAAATTATGAGAATTTGTGACTGGTGTGAATTTTGATTGAAATTGAATTGAATAATTGAAAAGTGATTTGAATACCCTATTAACTATATCAAGCTGAGTCAGACATAGTTGACATGCCATAAGATTGAAAGTGTTTAGGGATACTTCGACAACGAGGCGATGAGACACTGGGTGTAAAATTGTTACTTCGGATAAATTCAATGAGGTACTAGGTACCAACCTACTTCGGCATGGCCGATGAGAACTGGGTGTCAACCTAATACTTCGAATTATCTGATGAGGCACTGAGTGTCAAACTGGTGTGTTTTGGTTGGATCCGTGTATCCGTCTAAGTTCGAGTCTTATTAATAGGGGTAAATGAATAATAAAGTCTTACAATTGATATTGTAATGAAATGATATAAGAAATGGAAGTGATATAGTGAATTGAAAATAAAATGTGAAATATGTTGACAATACATGAGTATGGGATGAAATGATGTATTCATGAATTGAGTACTGCATGACTGATGTCATTGTACAAGTAACTATGGTTGACGTGTGAATAATCATTTATATAGAAATTGTGTGAATTAGGATATTGTTTAATAAATGAAAAATGATAGTTATGATATGATACTAGACATTAATATGTCCTTATAAATTTAGTTGTGTCTATTATTATATTATATTATTTTTTTAAATATTCGGATTATAGAAATACCACTGAGTTTTTACTCAGCGTACAGTTTGTTTTCAGTGCGTAGATTAGGTACAGTGATTTTGAAGAGTTGTAATCGAGGTTGTGAGCATTCATCTTGTAACACCCTAGACTCGGCCTAGACGTTATGGCCGAATCTGGAAATGTCACAAAGAATGGGTTTTGTTATTGGGCTCTACGCGTTAAAACCATTTCAGTTTTAAAAAAACTCCTATTTGCCTTTATCTATTGTCAAAACATTCATTCATTTAATTAACTAGTCTTAAATCGTGTTTAATAGCGAAAGCTTACGAAGCAGATAATGCCTCGTATGGTGCCATCTGGATGCTATTTGCCTTATCGTCGGTCTCAGAAACCAACTCAAGACCCAAAACTCGACGTTTACCCAACTCAGTCCAACACAGCAGAGTGCGACACTTATGACCATACAATCCCTCGTATGATGCCATCTAGATGCTAGACTGGAAACTGTTATTGTAGGCGAACTCAGTTAGCGACAGATAATCTTCCTAACTACCTCAAAAATCTATCACACAACTCTGAAGCATGTCCTCCAGTATCTGAATCACCCTCTCAGACTGACCATCGGTCTGAGGATGGAACACCATACTGAAGTCCAATCTCGACCTCAAAGCCTCGTCCAATTTCTTCCAAAACCAAGAAGTGAAACGAGGATCTCTATCAGAAATAGTCGAGACCGGAACCCCATGCAGTCTTACAATCTCAGAAATGTAGAGCTTCGCTAACTTCTGCATAGAATAGTCCATCCGAACCGGAATAAAGTGAGCAGACTTGGTCATTCGATCCACGATGACCTATATAGAATCCTTCTTAATGGGTGTCAAGGGTAACCCACTAACGAATTCCATTGTCACTCGTTCCCATTTCCATAAGGGAATCTTAACTAGCTGCAACAACCCCAAAGGCAACTGGTGCTCAGCTTTAACTTGCTGGCACATCAGACATCGAGCCACAAAATCTGTAACATCATGCTTCAAACTCAGCCACCAGTACATCTCACGGAGATCGTGATACGTCTTATTACCCCCGGGATTCATAGCATAAGGGCTACTATGCGCCTCCCTCAAAATAGACTGCCTCAAATTAATATCATTCGGTATACAAATCCGTCATCGAAAACGCAGAACACCCTCATTATTCAGCCCAAAATCCAAAGTACTGCCATTCTCAACCAGAAAAATCCGCAAACCCAGAGACTCATCCCCCAACTGCTTAACTCAAATCTAATTAATCCAAGTTGACTTAACTTGCAACTCAGCTAACAGACTCCCGTCGTCAAATAAATTAAGATAAGTGAACATCGCCCTTAGATCAGTCATTACTCTACGACTTAGAGCATTGGCCACCACATTGGCCTTACCAGGATGATACTCTATCATGCAACCATAGTCTTTGAGTAGCTCAATCCACCAACGTTGTCTAAGATTCAACTTCTTCTGAGTAAGAAGGTACTTGAGACTCTTGTGATCAGTGTAGATGATACACCTCTCACCATACAGATAGTGCCTCTAGATTTTCAACATAAAGACCACAGCCGCCAACTCTAGATCATGCATTGGATAGTTCCCTTCGTATGTCTTAAGCTGACGAGACGCATAAGCCACAACCTTTCCATCTTGCATCAATACACATCCTAAACCAACATGTGATGCATCACTTTACCAGGTTCAAGTTGTAACAAAACAGGAGCATGAGTCAGAATAGACTTGAGCTTCTCCAAGCTCGATTGTTGTGCCTCAATCTAGACAAACGGCAGACCCTTACGCAAAAGCTTAGTCAAGGAAGCTGCAATCAGAGAGAATCCCTCGACAAACTACCGATAATATCCCGCCAAACTTAGAAAGCTACAGATTTCAAAAACGTTCTTAGGCTGTTTACAATCCAGCACAACCTCTATCTTTCTCGGATCAACACGGATCCCTCTAGCAGAAACCACATGCCCTAAAAAGGTTACCTTTCATAACCAGAACTCACACTTGCTCAACCTAGCGAAGAGTTGTTTTTCACGTAAAGTCTGCAGTACCATTCTAAAAAGCTTATCATGCTCCTCTTCGGCCTTAGAATATACCAGAATATCTTTGATAAATACCATGATGAACTGGTCCAAATACGGCTGAAAGACTCGGTTCATCAAATCCATGAATACGACTGGAGCATTCGTCAGACGGAAAGGCATCATTAGAAACTCGTAATGTCCATAACGAGTCCTAAATGTAGTCTTATCAACATTCACCTCCTTAACCCTCAACTGATGATAGCCAGAATGAAGATCTATCTTAGAGAATACTGAAGCCCCTCGAAATTGATCAAACAAGTCATCGATCCTCGGAAGCAGATACTTATTCTTCACAGTCAACTTGTTCAACTACCGATAATCGATGCACATTCCCATGGTCTCATCCTTCTTCTTAACAAACAGAACTGGTGCTCCTTACAAAGACATACTAGTACGAATGACACCTCGATCCAAAAGCTTTTATAATTGGGCCTTAGGCTTCGTATGCTCCTTCGATGCCAAACGTTACAGAGCGATAGACACCGAAGCTGTACTCGGTAGAAGTTTGATTCCAAATTTGACTTTCCGATTCGGAGGTAAACCCGGTAACTCCTCAGAAAAGACATCTGGAAAATCCATCACTGTTCTAATATCCAACAGAAGAACCCCCACAATCAGAAACACTAACGTAAGCCAAGTACGCCTCACACCTTTTTCAAACCAGTTTCTCAGCCATAAGAGTGAAGGTCATATTAGACAAGTAATCTTGACGCTTACCAATCACAACCACCTCCATATCATCCTTGGTCCTCAGAACAACTCTCTTAGATGTGCACACCTCAGACAAGCCCCAATCCTTCTCCAACACTCGTCCGGATGGCACCTACCACAATCATTGCATGGCTTCAAATGAGTCACCAGAACAACTCCCACTGTAGCAAAGTACTAGATGGAAATGTCAGAGAGAATTCTAAAGGATCTTGAATACACTCTAAAATAAAATTTAAAAGGAGTTGTGTCCCTACTGAGAGACCAAAATCCTAGAAGAAATCAAATGTACGGAACAAGAAAAGCAAAAAATAGTTCCAAATAAAAGGGAATCAAGTTTAAACAATTTGAACCACATGCCTGCAAAAAGGGCTAAGCCACAAGCCAAGACCAATGATAAATATATTCCAAAGTGTCAGCATTATAAAAAACACCACACGGGAGAATGTTGGAAAAAGATTGGCGCTTGTCTTAAGTGTGGGTCGAAAGAACACCAAATTAAATATTGTCCCCGTTGGAATAGACCCACTCAACCATAAAATCAGTGCCAAAATCAGACCCAAACACAAGGAAACTGTGGTCCCAACTAAAGCAACAAAAATCGAGGCCAAAAAACACTGGCACAAGGTATGAACCGAGTAAAAGTGAGGCAACCAACCTTAGTGGATACGACAAGAGGACAATAGGATAAGGATGATGCCAATATCATCATAGGTACATTCCTTATCCATTTTGTGCCTTTATTTGCTTTAATTGATATGGAATCTAGTCATTCATATGTAACGTTGAATATGGTTGAAAAATTGAAAGAAAAAATAGAAACAAAAAACGAATAATGTTATGACATTAATAAGCCCATTAGGACAAATAGTTCAGATAGATAGAATTTATGAAAGATTTCAGTTGGAATTACAAGAGGAAATTTTCTCGCCAATCTAATGAAATTGCCATTCAGGGAATTCGATCTAATTTTAGGGATAGATTGGTTGGTGGCACACTAAGTAAATTTGGATTATTCTTTAAAAAGGGCAAACTTGAAAACCAAAGAAGGCAAAGAAATTGTAATGGTAGGAAACATAAAAAATTATTTGTCAAAGGTGATCTCAACCATGGTCACAAAAAAGTTGGTTCGTCAGGGCTGCGAGTCATTTTTATATTATGTCAAATATGTTAAAGTTGTCGAACCCAAAGTAAGCGACATTCGAACCGTTAGTGAATTTCCTAATGTTTTTCATGAAGAGCTGCCAAGGATACCTTTAGATCGCGAGGTAGAGTTCGAAATTAATGTGATGCTAGAAACCACACCAATGTCAATAACTCATTACCATATGGCGTCAAAGGAGTTAAAATAATTAGAAATCTAACTTCAAGAGTTGTTAGATCGTGGGTTTATTAGATCTAGTAGTTCTCTATGGGGTGCTAGTGCTGTTCGTGAAAAACAAGGATGGGTCACTTCGAATTTGCATTGATTATCTCCAACTAAATAAGTTAACTGTGAAAAATAAAAACCCTTTACCAAGGATAGATGACTTGTTTTATCAATTTCGAGGTGTCCTTGTATTTTTAAAAATAGATCTAAGATCGGGGTATTACCAACTAAAATTTAAAGAGGAGGATGTAGCCAAAACAAACTTTAGAACCCGCTATGGGCACTATGAGTTTTTAGTCATGCCATTAGAGTTAACAAACACACCAGCATCATTCATAGACTACATGAATCGAGTGTTTCAACCTTTCCTTGACCAATTTGTCTTAGTCTTTATTGATGACATATTGGTGTACTCGAAGTCCAAAATAGAGCACGACAAACATTTAATTATTGTTTTACAAATTTTACGAGAAAAGAGGTTTTTCGCAAAACTTAGAAAGTGTAAATTTTAGCTTAAGAAAGTCATGTTCCTAAGTAACATTATATCTGCTGAAGGAGTCTAAGTAGATCCAAAGAAAATAGAAGCAATCCTAGGATGGAAGCAACCAAAGAATGTCTAAAAAATTTAGAGTTTTCTGGGCATAGCGGGATATTAACGAAGATTTTTCGAGGGGTTTTTCCCTTTAACTAAGTTACTAAAGAAAGACACGCCTTTTAAATGGATTAAGGAGCAAAAAAATAGTTTTGAGAAGTTAAAATTGGTTCTAACTTAAGCACCCATTCTAATCCAGCCCGAATCAAGAAAAAAATATATTATTTATAGCGATGATCAGATGTGGGACTCGATTGTGTTTTAAAGAAAGATGGAAAAGTGGTCACCTATGCTTCAAGGCAACTTAAGACTCATGAGTGCAACTACCCTACACATGACCTAGAGTTAGTCGTAGTAGTCTTCGCACTTAAAATTTAGAGGCATTATCTTTATGGAGAAAAGTGCACAATTTATACAAACCACAAGAGTTTGAAATGCCTCCTAACTCAAAAAAAACTTAACTTAACGCAAAGGACATGGATCAAACTACTCAAAGACTATGATTGTACAATTGAATATCATCCAAGGAAAGAAAATATTGTAGTAGACGCTCTAAGCAGGAAGGCAAAAACAAAACTAAGAGCAATGCTTGCAAGCTTAAGCCTTTACAATGATGTAGGCATCCTAGCTGAATTACAAATTAAACCAACCTTGGAGGAGTAAATAAAAACCAAACAACCTATAGATGTTGAGTTGTTTCCGCACATAAAAAGGGTAGAAGATGGATCAACTGAAGACTTCTCAATCAGTGAAGGCAGAGTTCTTTACTTCAAAAAAAATGTATACCAAACGACCCAGAATTAAAACAAAAGATACTTTGAGAAAACCATAATAACCCATACTCTATGAATCTCGAAAGTAATAAAATGTACCAAAACTTGAAAGAATTATATTGGTGGCTAAAATTAAAAAGAGACGTGACAGATTTTGTAGCAAAGTGCTTGACATGTCAACAATTAAAAGTAAAACATCAATTCTGTCTGGGACGTTACAACCAATCAACATTCCACGATGAAAGTGGGAAAGAATAACAATGGATTTCATAAGTGGGTTACCTCTAACTCCCACGAAGAAAGACTCAGTATGGGTGATTATGGATCGACTCATCAAATCAGCCAACTTCATTCCAGTTCGAGCCAATTATCCGTTAACAAAATTAACAAAGTTGTATATTTTGGAGATTGTTAAATTATACGGAGTACTAATTTCAATTATATCATATCAAGATCCTTGTTTCACTTCAAGGCTTTAGAAGAAACTACACGAAGTGTTGGGAACAAAACTCGATTTTAGCACAAGATTCCACCCACAAACTGATGCACAATCTAAAATCACTATCCAAATTCCAGAAGACATGTTAAGAAGCTGTGTCATCAACTTCTGAGGCAGTTGAGAGGAATTTTACCACTTACCGAGTTTGCTTACAACAATAGTTTCTAAGCAAGCATAAAGATGGCACCATACAAAGCACTTTATAGGAGAAAGTGTCGTACATCCTTATGTTGGATGAAATTGAAAGAAAGAAAAATAATGGGTCCTAAATTGGTGTAGGAAACCAAAGATAAAGTTCAAGTAATTCAAGAAAGATTAAAAATGACCTCAAATCGATAAAAGTCCTATGTCAACCTAAATAGAAAATATATAGAATTCGATGTAGGAGAACAAGTCTTCTTAAAAGTCTCACTTTAGAAACAAGTTCTAAGGTTCCGTAGGAAAGGAAAATTGAGTCCTCATTTTATTCGTCCTTATCGAGTATAGAAGCGGAGTAGCCCAATGTCATACCAACTTGAGCTACCTCCTGAGTTAGATCGAATCCACAATGTATTTCATGTGTCAATATTACAACGTTATCATTCCGATCCTCCCCATATCATTCCCGTTGAAGAGATTGAACTCTAACTGGACTTATCTTTTGAGGAAGAACCAATTAGAATTATCGATAGTGAGGTTAAAACTCTAATAAATAAGTAAATTTCTCTAGTTAAGGCCATAACCATGAAACCCAAAAAGGAACGTGGGAACCCGAGGAGTTGATTCGTCAATAATATTCTCACTTGTTCGATTAAGGTAAGTTAAAATTCGAGGATGGATTTTTTTTAAGAGAGGGAGATTTGTCACATCCCAAAAATAGGACTAGAAGAAATAGGGATAAAAGTTAAATTTTTTTTATTTTTTTTAAAAGCATAGGGTAAGAGAATTTAGAATGCCTTAAAAATTATTTCTTTTAAAGAAGTAGTAAGAATGAGCCTACTGGTTCAGTAGTAAGGCCTTCGAAATTAGGCTTGATGGTTAACTAGTTAGAGCACTCCTTAAAGGTACAAAGTTCAAGCCACTCTTCTCCCACTTCTTTTTTTTTATTCCAGCAAACTAGGACAAAAACCACACTAAAATATATATTGTTAAGAGTGAAAACTTAACAAGTAATGGGCTTAGGCCTAATGGTTACACACTTGCTTCTCCCCCTTTGCATATTGAGTTCGAGCTACACAAATCCCCCTTTATTTCCTTTTATTTTCAACAGCAAAGATAAAATACCATGCAGCCCCCTAAAGTTTGAAAACCCTACGTATTTGCCCTATTCCTAATTACATTAGAATTTTTGCTTTCTTTTTCAAATCCAAATAGAATTTTTCTTTCTTTTCGCAATTTCTTCCCCCTTTTCTTTTCCATCTTCTTCTTTGCATAATATTTTCTCTTTATTGTTGAAATTTTTTTTTCCCGAATCAAAATCAATTCTTGTTTGAATTGTTTTCCTACTGGTTGTCGATTTCTTCATTGATAACACCCATTTGTTTTCATCCAAGTTCAGTAAATACATCTCAAACCTAGTGTTTAATCTCAAATTTCTGTAGAACTCCTATCCACGTTACTCTTGTAATCCGATTACACATTTTTTCTCAGTTTTTGTAGAATCTTTCGATAATCTTGACAAAACTTGGAATCAATCATTAACTCGTGTATAAATTTCATTTGAAGGACTTTTTATAGGTGCATCAGATTAAATTTGATTGTGAGGGATGTCGATCGAGCTTTCGGTGAAAGGTGTGTGTTCTTTTACAAGCGAATCGGGGCAAACTATGCCTAGAATTTGGGTCACACGATCTACCACACGAGGGTGTGGTCTACAGGCATGTGGACCACACGATACTTCATACAGCCATGTACCTCTGAAACCCTAGGCTAGTTCGAATCTCACACGGCCAAGAACCCTCCACATGGTTGTGCCTCTCCTATAGATTAATTTTGCAAATTCTACACAGCCGCAGTCTGTTACACAGCCTGGCCACACGATCGTGTGTCCCTTGCTTATATTTTTGCCCAAAAATTTGTGTTATGTGCAATTTAGTCCTTAGATATCCCCAAAACTATTTTTAGTGTTTTATTTTATTTAATTGAGTCCTTGATAATATGAATAATGCTAGAATCCATGATCTGATTAACTGAATTGCTATTATATATACGCATGACAAGTGAATAATATATATGTATATTGTATCTATGTTATTGATTGTACATTCAACTCGCCTTATAATACTATTAAATCGAATCCATGAAAAACATGTCTTTTACTACTGTATTGATTAGTCAAAAGCGTATTTATTGTTGTCATATCGATTTGTTTTAAGCATATTAATCGTGACTGTATTGATCTGTTATAAGCATGCCATATTACATTGCATGGGGTGAGGTGAGACTTTTGAAAGGAAGAAGTTTTGGCAGTTTAATAATCTGCAACATTGGTGGTTCATCCACAAATTTTTCCGGCAGTTCTTATCTGCAAACATGTTGTATATTCACAACTATCTGGCAGTGCATTAACCTACAACACTTGTGGTACACCCACCCATTTTTTTAGCAGCAAATATGTTGTGCATTCACAACTATCTGACAGCGTATTAACCTGCAACACTGGTGGTTCATCCACACATATTTTGGCAGCTCTTATCTGCAAATATGTTGTGCATTCAAAACCATTTGGCAGCATATTAACCTACAACTTTGTGGTTTATCCACAACCAAGTGTGTAGGGATGGATGAGTTTTAGGGAACTTTTACTAAGGTGTGTAGCGTTTGGATAGGATATTTTCTATTAAACCAAAATTGTATTACATTCATAGAGCATGAGCATACAATTCTGAGATTTTTGAGATGGTATAACTATATATCTTGTTGAGCTTATTTGAAATATCGATATTCTGAAACTACTATTGTGAATTATACTATATGACGTGTTTCTGCATGCTTAATCGTTTACACTAATTTTCTTGTAATGGAACTCACAATGAGCTTCCTATTTCACTCCTTTTTTTTATTTCTATTTTCTACAGATAACCCACCAGGTTAGGACACAGACACAACATCCGAAGGGTCTCGGCTTGCTTTTGTTCTTATTAAAATATTTTAGATTTATTATTTATTATTTTTATTATTCAAATACTGTAATTGCTTTAATTTCGATTTGTGGCATAAGACTTAAAATTTGAGTTTAAATAGTATGTATGACACTTAATTTAATTCTCGGTTATTGAAATATGGTTTTCCATTAATTATGCAAAAAATCTTATTTTTATTAAATTAAAACTAAGTTGAATGTCACTTTTTCGTTGCTAGTTTTTAGTAAAATTGAGGGTAATAAATAAATGGAAAGTTAACTAAGTTTTTCTTAAAAACGATCACCATTACATATGAAGGTTAATCTAAAACGGTTTTTGATAACTTGTTATCTTTTCTAAAAATTGACTAAGTTTTCTACTATAATAAACAAATATTTAATATAACTGTTTCGAAAACTTCAATAATCCTGGTAGGCCATTTCGAAAATCTCCCTATTTTCTAATTTTTTAGATACAACTTAAGGATACATAGCAAAATCTCAACCAGCTTGTGAAATTGAAATTTCTCACCACCAATATACCAAATAATTATCATTCATATTAATTTTTAAAATAACCAAAATATTATATATAGAGATTGATGTGAGGTCCCACCTGTTATTTTAATAATATAAGAGAAGGTTTGGAAAGCAGCACAACTTGTTTCAATTTAGAAGCGTCCACGTTAGAAAATGGATTAATCCACAAATTTGTATTTAAAACTATACAATTTTTTTTTATACTGGTACCCTTAACTTTTTTTTTTCATAAGTGATGCCTAAATTACATTTTTTTCACAAGTAGATACCTTCATTAGTCCAATTGATAAGTCTATTTATAAAAAAAAAACAAAATTAACATAAAAATTGGCACCTAAATTATACCCTTTTTTTCCATCTTGTTACAAAGACATTTTTTTTGTCACAAGTGGTGCCTAAGCTACTTTATTTTTCATAAGTTAATACCTCTTTTAATTCAACAATTTGTCAATCATTAAGACTATTTTTAAAAAAAGGTAGTCAATTAAAATTTATCATGTGGCAAAATGTCTTCTGCTGCTATCTTATCTGCTAAAATGGACAAAAAATATTATTTTCTTATATATATATATATTCTTCCTCCCATTTTGGGCTTCTTCTACATATGTAAGCATTTTGAGCTTAATGACTTCGATCAAGGTTTTCAGAGCTAGACCGATGGTCAATTTGACTAGGCAACTAATTCTCGGTTCGATCGGTTAATTCAATTCGATCAAATAAACTACTAAAAATTCATAAAATAAAAAATATATATTTAAAAATAGAGAAAACCGATTCAACTAGTTCAACTATTTTTTTAGCCTGATTCAACTGATTTGTATCGGTCCAACCCCTATCTTCAAACCGATACCCCAGTCGATTCTCCGTCTTATCGGTTCGGTTTTGAAAACATTATTTTTTATCAATGAAAGAACTTTTTTTTTTATTTCATCAGGTCAAGCAAGCAAGCAAGCGGTGAAGTTCGAAAACAAAGTTAATTGCTAGCATTTTAACCCCTGGATGGAGATTTCGAGCATTGCTGGCATTGTCAAACATTATAAATATAGAAAAATGAAAATTAGAAAAAAAAATAGAGAGAGAGAAAGATAATGTACCAAAAAAACTAATTAATGTAATTAAAAATTATTTTTCAAAGTGTCTATGATGTGACTGTCTATTGATAGCCGAATCCTCTTTTTAATAAATATAATATTTTTGTATAAAATGGGTAACAAGAAAAATATATTTCATGTACCACTTGTGACAAAAAAATATATATAAACTTGGGAGAAGGGTATAATTTTGATATTAGCTTGGGGGTTAAGCCTTTTTAAAAAAAAAAAAAACTAAACCGTTTAACTAACATTTTAATTAATAGAGATACCAACTTAGGAAAATAAAGTAGTATAGGTGTCACTTGTTACCTAAAAAAATTTAGGTACAAAGATTAGAAAAAAAAACATATTATTTGTCTAAAAAAGGTATAATTTAATATCTATTTAATTTCAAAATTAAATATACAATTAAATTAATTTCAAAAATATATGAAAATATTTTTTATTGTCATTAACAGTAAGTCTTAATTTTTTAAATATTATAAAATATTGATGAGTCAATTTATAAAGCTCGCCACTTGCGCACTATGAACTTCTCCATCAAAGATTGTTTCATTTTATATAAGATAGTTTCCAAAATTATATAAAGATTTCTTACATCTATGTAAAATTAACATAATTTTATATTATTTCATAATTTTTTTAATAATATCATAATAATTTAACCGTTAAATTTCATAATTTTCTATTAATATCTTAATAATCTAACCTTTGAATTTATTAATATAATTGTATTTGTTATACATATAAAATTTTGAATCGAATCGATTCAGTATCTCTATCATATCAATCTAACATATTATCTACATTAATATATATTTAACGGTTATAAATTCTTTTATATAAAACAAATAATTAAAAAATTGTTTACTTTAAACTTAATTTACATTATTTATATGAATAAAATATATATTTAATTATAAAATTATTAAAACATTAATCATAAAAGAATTATGAAAAAAATATAAAATCATCTTTTTAAGCAAATGTAAACAGATAATTACCCATATATACACGTATGTATTTGATAGAGAAAAACTTCAAAATTTCAATACATTTCAATTTTTCATTTTTCAAATTAACTCGAATCTTAAGAAAAAGCATTGAAGATGAGCATGTGACATTTAATTAGGATCCCGATTATTAATGTCTTAATTATATTTAAATATTAGCAATTACTTAGTTGCTAACTTTGAAAGTCAGCTTGGGGAGTAGAAACCAAGAAATCACTGAAAAATGACAGCTAAACAGTTCCATTAATTTTGGCCAACAAATCATTTTAAATTTCATATTTATGAAGATTGCAATATCATCCCAGATTATATTTTATTTCTATATATTTAGGTTAATATCTTTTCCCTTTTATTATTCATAAGCTTTTTTTAAATATATTATATTATAATACACTTACTATATAAATAAAAAATTATATAAAAATATATTTACTAAGATTTACTATCAATCATTTCATATATAGAGTAATAAAGATTTATGCTCACATTAATCAATGTTGAATTTAATCTCTCTAAATATATGGTTTGTTTTTAATTATGCTATTTAAAAATTTTATATAAAAATATGAAAAAGATGATAACACTGTTATAATTATTTTTGTTTGAAAGGTAAAAATAAATTAAATCGGAAAAGGTAAATACAATCCGGTATAGTAATAGGCAACATGAAATCCACTCGCAGCATCAGATCATCTAGTCTAAGACCATTCTTAAAAAGAACACCACAATTACAGAACAGATAGCATACGATTACGTCTAGTGATCACAGCCTTGGCAAGCTTATATGCCTCACCATTTTTCATCCTAGGAATCCAAGGAATGAACCATTTTACATCCTCACTTGTGTCCAATAAAGAGTGGATGACATTCCTATACACGAGATGCCTTCTTAGGATATTGCACCCAATTCATAACTTCACTAGAGTCAGATTCCACAGTCAATTTGTGATGGTTCGGCACCTAGAAGCAAAGAAGATACTCAAGACTTCCTTCACAACTACCAATTCGACCTCAATCAGATCAACCTCTTCAATATGGTTAGAAAAAGACACTAGCATCTTCCCGTCAGCTTCCCAGAGAATGCACCCAATTCCACCAGGTCCAAGGCAATGGTTTACGGCACTGTCAATGTTAAATTTAACAAAACCGCAAGGGGGAGGTTCCCATTTCACTTGCAAAAAAGATTTAGACTTTATAGGAGGACAAAACTTACTTGGTGCACTAAAAAAATCAGCAACGTTTCCAAGCCTAATTTTAATCACGTCAATAAGTTTCATACAGTCCAGGACTTTTCTTCTAAAAATAATATCATTTCTGGTCAGCCACATGACTAGACAACAACGAAGAAGCACATTTTCCAGAACAACTGATAAGTTCTTAGAGAGCATGCATTCATCCGTGAATGAAAAAGAAGCAATTGGATTAACCATTTGGATACCCCTAAAAGCACTAGAGTACTGCCAAATATTCCACGAAATATCGCAAGAGAAGAACATGTGCTCCACGATTACGGGTTTGCTATGACAAACTAGGAAAAGGTTAGAGTTAAGTGACAACACCCCTCTTTTAGCCAGCTCAGTTTCCGTTGCTAATCTACCACTCAATAGCAACTACACAACGACTATGATTTTTGGAGGAGCTAACCCCAACCAAACCAGTTTCCGTAAATCATATAACATCCCAAAAATTTTGGTATCAAATTTTGCACTGATCAGAAATGAGTTTAAAGAAGTTTCTGAATAATTTATATTGTATTATTCGTATAATATTAGTAAAAATAAATTATTTTAAAAATTTTGTATGAAAGATAAGATTTTAGAATCTTACTATTTTTATGGCTCACACGCTCATCTGAAAAAGGAGGAAAATCTATGTGGTTAAATGTCTAATAACTAAACTGAACAAGGGTTAGGAAGTGGAGGTTTTACAAGGCCATTAGCTCAAGGGCTTATTAGCTAACATCCCATTGGGAAAATTTAGTGAAAACTTAAGTCTTTTTTGTGCCAATAGGTTAAAAGAGAGTGAATTATTGTACTAAAAAATTAAACTAGGTTTAATTACTAAGAAAGATTAGAGGATCACAAACGGTCCCACTTAAACCCAACCTCCTAAACAAAATATCCTTACAATGTAATTTAATAGCATAATATATCACTACAATTATACCCTACAAAATATTGAAAGATAAATAAAAATCAATAAAGAATACCAAGTATTTAACGAGGTTCAACAAATTACGTCTACGTCCTTGAACACCACTAGATATATTTCACTGCAAAAGATACAAGTGAAATATTAGAAATAATGAGAGGGAAAAACCTGCCTTATGAAGAATATGACAAGTCTGGGGATGATTCAAGAGTGGAGAAACAACCCCGATTTATAGTAGAACAAAATCTCCACAGCTTTGTATTTTTTAGATGTAGGATTATGCTACTTCAACAAATCTCCACCTCAACAAATTTTCACTTCTTCACTTGCTGAAATTATCAGTCTTTCAAACTCCACCTACTTATGAGTATCACCTGACTGCTCCTTTTTCACCTTTGAAAACATGGTAGATTCATCAAAGATGACATCCCTGCTGAAGATAATTTTCTTTGTTTCTGGACACCATAGGCAAAAACCTTTTATGCCTAAAGTGATCCCTAAAAACATTGTTGTTTTGCTCTTAAATCCAACTATAATTTCTTAACATGATAGTATGTGACAAAACCAAACACATGTAAGGAATCATAATCTGTAGCAGGCATTCCACTCCATTTCTCTAATGGTGTTTTTCCTTCAATTACAGTAGATGGTAGGCGATTAATGAGATGGTATGCATATGTTATAGCCTCAACCCAAAACTCTCTACCCAATCCATCATTGGATAGCATACATTGAACTTTCTCTAGCAATGTTGTGGTGTAGATTTGATAGTGAAGTGTCTAATGATGCCATCATATTCACAAATCTTTGCAAATTGATCACTTTTATGCTCTCCACTATTGTTTGTGTGAAGGTGCTTGATCCTTTTGCCCATTTGATTTTCCATCATCTTTTTTCAGTTAAGGAAAGCTCTTAACATTTCATCATTTATCTTCATTGAATATACACACTCTCTTCGAGAATAATCGTAAATAAAAGTTACAAAATAATGTTTTCCTCCCAAAGAGCTTAGTTTAGAGGGACCCTAGACATCTAAGTGAACATAATCCAATATGCATTTAGTATCATAGATTGCAATCCCAAACTTCACCATTAACTACATCCCTTTGACGCAATGCTCACAGAAATCTACTTTTACAAGTTTTTTCTCCTTTCAATAATCTTTGATTTATGAGTAATTCCAAGGATTTTCCACTTGCATGCCCCAAGTGCATATGCCATAGCTTAAATGCTTCTAATTCCTAATTTTCAATTGATGTCGCAGTAAACTGTACGACCGAGATAGTGGCACAGGTTATTATTCTTGCGGGCCCCCTTCATTACCACGTATGCACCAAAAATAATCTTCATCACACCATCTTTAGCTCTCACTTCAAAACATTTTGATTTAAGGTTCCCACAAAAAAGAGATTCTTCATCAAATTCGGCATAAAACGAACATCATCTGAAGTTATGATTGATTCATCATGATTTGTCAATTAAACAGAACCAATCTCATATGTAGTAAGAGGAGTATTATTTATTTTATAGACATTGCCACCCTTTAGTTCTTTAAAATTAAAGAACCACTCCAAATACGGACATATATGATAGCTATAAGCTAAATCCAACATCCATATATCAAAATGGCTAGTTATTGATGTAATAAATGAAATATCTAAATCATAATCATCATACTAAACTACATTTGATTATGCTACAACTTTCCTTTTATCAGATTTACCCTTATTTTCAACTTCAGGAAATCTTTCTTTCAACGTCTTTTTCCTTGACAAAAACACACTTGTTGTGAGATAGTCATTCATGCAACAACTCGTACATCTAGCAAACAGGTTAAATGCCAAAATGGCGAGCTGTCATTTGGCAGATAAGTTAAAAGTGAGAATGATGGCACACTATCAGCTGGCGAATCATCAAGCAAACAGACTTTGGCAAACAATATGACGAATGGTCCAAATGTAACGGACAATCCAAGAGTGCCAGACAAGCCGATGTGACGAATAGTTTAACCATCAACTCCCTCGAAGCTTTTGTTACAAGCTAACAAGCTGCAAACTTATTATATAAAGCTGCTAGATTCTTTTATTTATCTTCATTTTGATAAGTTAATATAAACAGTGCTGATTAGACAAAAATTAGCCAATGAGTAGATTACATGTATTTAGATTTGCCAACTTGTCAAGTTGCAGTTGGTGTTTTTCTATTTAAAGTTATACATTGTATGTAATTTGTAAGTGTAATCGAATTGAAAAATAGCAAGTTGCATTTGATTGCTGATCTTTGCTATGTTTTCTTTCTTCCTTTGTATCAAAAAACCAATAGTTGCTATTTAGAGCCAATCATCTTTGAGGGCCTTTGATTTGTTAAGAAAGAAAGATTGTGGTACACGACATAAATGTCCCCAACATCACCATATTCCTCGAAGTAATTTTCACCTTGAGATTTGAAGCCTATTATGATGCATGCACCGAAGGGATGAAATTCATTAAAGTCAATTCAACCAAGTTGACAAATTTTAAAATTTGAAAGATCAGTCGACTTGTAACAATTTTTCAAGTTTGACTAAGAAGTATAAAACTCCTAAACAACTCAATATGAATAAAATAATAAAAAAATCTAATAGATAAAATATTGGGAATAAATAATAACTCCTAAACAAATCTTAAAATTCAGAATAAATTAATAATAAAATATAATAAATACAATATTTAGCTCATATATAATAAATATTAAGCTTACTAATCGAACTCAATACGATTTAAACTCGAATTAAAGCTTGAAACTCATAATTTCCCGTAATAATCTCGTCCAAAAATTTCGTTTGCCCAGTCTTCACTAAAACGGTCATAACTTGAACTCTTGAACTCAAAATTGAGTGATTCAAAGTACGTTTCGAAGCTAAAAGGTAGATCTTCAAACTCTATATAGACATCTTAGCCCAAAAATGTTTTGTATTCTATCCAAAAATTAGTTTCAAGTCGACTAATATTCTAAACTTAAAAATTGACAGCTAGGTTGAATTTACTTTAATAAATTTCGCCACATCCGTTCATGTATCACATTTATTGATGGAATCACCAAAAGTTGTAAAGTACTTATGTCGACCACCAGTCCCTTGACTTGAGCTTCGAACCTTACCTTTTGCCTTTGCATTTTCCCAAACCTAATGATATGACCCTTCATCCGAAAGCCACAAAGATGTTGCCCATGTGAGATCCTAGCATACTCTTGAACTATTAGGATAATTTATTACCATATTAAAAGATAGTTTTTAAGTAATTTTCCTTATCGAGTTGATGCCAAATTGACTTGTGACATTAACTCAATTAATCACGTTATCTGTAGTATAAATGACCCTATAATAAGAAAATTTATTTATTTGGGTAGGGGTAGGGGCCAAAATTAGAGCAACTTAGGCAATTATGTTGAGGGACAAATCAAGAGGTTGCTAAAGGTTGCAAAAGATAAAGTTAAATGGAGTTACGAATTCAAAGTGTTTTACTTCCATGGAGAAAAATATGTAGTAGGAGAGATATGATGCCTTTCCTAGGTTAAGGACGAGCTTTTATAAGAAAGGGTGACCATCTCTTAGCCTTGGAACATGACATGTATATGGTGCAGGTTTCATCAAGGTTGGCCACTTGGGGAGCCTTATAGCCTTCTAAATAGAGGTGGCGCTAGAGGGTTGGCAGAGGCCCCCCCTTCCCCCTAAAATAGAAATTTTTAATTTTGTTCCTTTAAATTTTTAAGTTAGTACATGGTAAGATTGCACTTTGAACCCCAAAAATAATAAAATTTTGATTTAGTCCTTTAAAATATTATAAAGATATAAAGTATTAAAATGGTAAAATTGCATTTTAGCTCTTATAAAAATATACAACTTAATTTCGACCTCCCAAAAAAATTTCTGGCTTTGCCCTTACTTCTAGATGGGATGATGCTTAATTAAGCAGGGTCTCATATATGAGCTATGCAAAGAAAATTTTAACACCAACCTTTCACGAGATAGATCAAATGAATTTCTTGTGTTATATGAATGTTCATTCTCGAAGTCTAGCCTTGGCGAAATATTTCTTTAGACAAAGTAGTAGTTGGCGAAATTGTATCGCGGGACGAAGTATTATAATAAACTACATATTTTATATAGGTTAATATTTGGTACACTAACAGTGTACTTTTTTATTCCACAAGTAACTTTAAAAAATTGTCACGTCTCTTTTTTATATTTTACTATACTTTTATAGGACATTTGTAGACCCCTCACCGCTGCTTATAAAGTCGAAAAACAATGTACCAAATATTTTCCTATTTTATATATAATCGTAAAATTAATGCTAGAGAAAGTGAGGTTGTAAGTTCTTTCCCATTATTTAGTAACCGACTTATTTCTTTTTTATTCTCAATATATATGTATATACACAAGAAGGGATTGTGTGCAACTGTGATTCTATGTCATCCCTATCCCTTTCCATGAGAAAAAGGCTGAAAATCAGGATGAAATATGATTTGTCATTCTCCTATTAAAAAAGGATATAAATGACGTAAAATTACAATTTCATACAATCCCTTCTTATATATACATGTCTGATTTGTGTCTTTGTATAACTCTTTGTTAGTAATAATAAATTTAACTGATTTTACTAAATAGATAGCAAAGGCTGCTTTGTTGATGGATTATTTTTTATGATTTTTATTATAATTTAACTGTAAATCCTAAACGCCATTGATATTAATAGGGGTATAATTATCATTTAAATTTTTTAACTTTTAAACAAATTATTGAAATTAATAACCATACAATTAAACCTAATATCATCTTTTTCTCTCAAAATTAAAAAAAAAAGCAAGCTGCTCACCTTTTAAAAATGTTAAATGTTCTTCTAAAATTCTAACTGCTAAAATTTTAGTCATAACATAATTGATTTATAGTAAACAATATTTTAATTTTAACTTAGTTAATTAATATCTTCCGCATATATCTTTCACGATTAAATATTTGCACATACTTTAGTTACATACCTTTTCCACTAATTGAGGTATTTCCACTCTATGAATTCACGAGGCTCTCTACAAAGTTGAAAGACAAAATTCGAATTTTGAGACAATACTTTCGATTATTAAGGGCTGCATTAATTACTTGACGGACGACACTTCAGAGAATTTTCTCTCAAAGTTAATCCCCCTTAACAATAAAAATGGAAAAAATTGTAACATTATACTAATATATAATTTCGATAAAAATATATATAGCTCACTAAATAGATGGCCTTATAGAATAAATATACTATATAATATAGTAAATAAAGAAATTTTATAGATTCAGATTATCTTTATTAAATACCACACGATTCAAGATAGAATGAGTATTAGGGACTTTGCATGATTTGCTCTTGCTAGACATTATAATCGGAAAAAAATTGTTCCATATTAAATTTTGGAGTAAAAGCGACATCCTTTAAAATGTTTGCTCACTAGGAAGTTTTCATTAGATAATTCAACTTATTTTCAGAGATACCACTTTAATTAGTTTAAATAATAATCAAGTATTTTCTTCATCAATTAAGAGCATAACAATACAACAAGATCGTGTATAAAAGAAAATACGCAATGCGCTAGATATAAGTATCCCCTTTAGTAATTTTGATTTGTACAGAGTAGTGATTAAAATTATTATCAGACACTCGCTTAGCATAAGTTTGAACCGTGTTACCTCTATCTCCACTCATAATATTGTATAAAAAGTATCATATTCAATAATTTTTTTATAAACTAACCCATATTTTATCAAGTCTTGATCTAATTAAAAAGATTAAAATAAATAAACAATAAAAATAATGACAAAACTATTAGAATCCAAATACATTAATCATCATTATTTAGAATTAAAATTCGAACATTGTTAAATATCTTTACGTCTTTCTTAAAAAAATTAAAATAATCCTCTAACTCTTCGATAACTTACTAATATTTTCAATTATTTATTATTTATTTTATTGAATATACACAGCAATATTGAAGTATATAATAATCAATGCAATAACCAAAAATGGATTGCAACCCTTTGCCATTGCAAAATATGTGTCTCCAAAAATGAATGACTATCCAATTCTTAATAAAGTCTCATTAATTTAGCATGTGTGTTATATGTAATTTAATTGGGAAATAAGCACGCTTATTTGATTTTTTATTTTTTATGAACAAATTGATATACATTGAAAGTAACCTTTTATCATTTTTTTATTGGTAAATTTTAAGTTTGATGTGCAATCTCATAAAAATAGTACATAATTAACATACTAATATTTAGAAAAGAAAATAAGCATTAAATTAAAAAATAATCAACATAATAAATATGGTCTTCAAGTTATAAATTGATTTTAAAATTATATTTATGTATATTAAAATAAATAAAAATATAATTATGTTTTATGAATATATATATTTAATGGTTCTTCCGGCACAATAATTATTTTATTTATTTATGTTCAATTTATTTATACTGTCAGTGTTAATGATTTCGTTTTGCAGTAGTATATGTCCAACATAAGTAAATTATATTATTATTAAAATATTTTTATCTTTTTATTTTTTATTTTGATAAAATCAGTGAAAAAATTACATATGTTGAGATTTGAATTAATACAATTAACATTTATAAATAAAATAAAATTAATTACCGCTTTAACCAAAACTTTTTCTTAATACATTTCAATATTATTATATAATTAGAGTGCATTTAACTTTCTTAATTTGATATATTTATTTATTTAAATTTTTTTTACTCACAATTAAGATTAATTTTGGTGCAAATTATATGTGTTATTATTAATAATTTCAAATCTTTCATTTCACTATTTATTGTATACTATTTTTAAATGCTTACGTGTGTTTTAAGTATATAATTTTCCACGCATCCGCATAATTATATTTTATTTTTTTAAGATAAATTATACTTATAATCACTTAATTATTAATAAATTCTTTTTTAATAATTTAACTATAAAAAATTTTATTAACTATTCAATTTTTTTTGACTTAACAATTTGAATTTATTAATTTATACTTTTTCCAAAAAAAAGAAAAAAAAAACTACCAAGATAGATTTCCTTTATTTTTTTATTTGTACTATTTACGTGTCCTCGGCCGCGGTACATGTTAGCACTCTCATAATTACAATTATTGACCACTTTATCTTAGACCCGCAAATTGATGGATAAGGTTCTATTTGAGTTGCATTAATTTAAATTTATTAAATTTTATTTTAAAATATTAATATTTGATTTGAATTTTTTATTAAAGTTATTTTTTATTAGATCATGGCATATTGATTGGGTGAAAAATTAATGTAATAAATATATTTATAAAATTAATATAATAAATAGATAATATTTTAATTGAAATGATAAAGTTAAAATATTAAAAAATATAATATTTTAATTAATTTAAATATCATTATGTATATTTTTCTAGATTTTACATAAAACATGAATGAAAGAATTTAGTAATTTTGTTTTAATAATATTTAGTTGCTTTTTCAAAAAAAATATTCTTATAATAATGTTTATTATTTTATAAAAAATAATTTTTTTGATAATTTTTTATCCGTATTAAAATATAATATTAACTTAATTAATCTTTAAAAATTTACTTTTGATTAAACTAATCCATTTCATATATACGCTGGATGGGTAATATTTTTGAGATGCCAAAAATACAAATAGAGAGAAAAAAAACATTGTCAAGCACGTAGTTTTAAAAATCAAAATCAATTTTTGAAAGTATTTGTATATCTAAACTCAATTTATATTAATTTTTATTTAATGTATCATTATATTAAATTATTTAAATATTATTTATTATTATATTTTTCCTAAAAATGTTTAAATATTATTTACAAATATCATTATATTAAATTATTTAAATATTATTTATTATTATATTTAAAATTTTAAAATGTTTTATGTATCATTAATTTTAAAAATAATTTATATTAATTATTTAAAAGTATTTAAAATTTAAATTTCATATATTATTATATTAAATTAATTAAATATAGTTTGAATTATTTTATTTTTTATTTTTCAGCTTTATGTCTAAAATAAACATTTTAATTTGTAATCATATTTTTTTACGGTCACTCCCCAACCTATAAATAGGAGGGTAATGCGCTTCAACGTACTCGAACCCATGTTCTCCTGCATTAATAACAATACTCATACTAATTGAACTAAAACTTAATTGGCTTTTAAAAGCATTTTTAAATTGGAATTGCAATGTCAAAATAACCCTTAGTATTATTATTGAATGTGCTTCACTTTTACTTGATATTTTATTGAATGCCAAACAAACCCTTAGAACCTTACAAAATATCCATCTTAATATTTTTATATCAAAGAGATTTTAATTTTTTTTATATTCTTCATATCCATTTTGCAGTTTATGTTCGAAGTTCAGAGTTGTCCTTCTTAAAAATATCGTTTCTAAGATTTGAATTTGCGTTCTCTCCTAATATTTGAACTAGTATCTTTAAGATTGTCATTGCATATTTTTATCACATACTGGATTATATTTTACAATAAAATAAAATTAAACAACCATAATGATATTGTTACGTATAAACTTTTAAAACCAAATATTATGGTTGTTAAAATTAACCTTACATGATGTTTAAATATCGTTGTGTAACATAAAAATATTTAATTATTATGTCATAGTGCCGATTGAGTCTTAGCTCAATTGGCATCGACATTATTGTCAATACATGAGGATGTGGGTTCGAGTGTATTGAAGCGCATTATCCTCCTATGTAAGGGTTTTAGGAGGGGTTATGGGTAGTTTTAGGCACTGTATCAAAAAGAACAGATATAATAAGAACCTATAATGAGATTAATGTTCAAAAAAATTTATTATGTCATTGCAAATTAATATTTCACAGCTATATAAATATCGTTACTTAAAAGTATTAATCATATTATTGTTTTATATGAAAAAACAAAAGGCAAATAAATAGCTTTAATCAACAATCTCTTACATGGAGGTACCTATTTTATCCTCTAATAGTAGTTTTCTAACATGAAAATTAAGGAAATCAATGATTCTGAGTTCAACATCCTCACTAGTACAAGTTTTAGCTAGCTAATCTGTCGCCATATTACCTTTTCTTGGAACATATTGGAAATTAACCATTTGTATGTGCCTTGTTACTTTGTTGAACTTCCTAATAAGTGTAGAAGAAGAAAGACTCACATTACTCTTCTTTGTCAATTCAATAGTTATCAAACAATCACTCTCCATGAGTACCTTAGTGTAGTTTCTAATTCAAGTTATTTCTTTCCATATAAGATAGCCTATAATTTGAGTTAACCATATTTCTTCAGCCAATAAATCTTTTAAACCCTACCATCCAATTACCGTGTGAATCCTGTATCACTCTTGTAGCTGCTGATCTGTTATCATCTCCGTTGGAAGCTCCATCTCTGTTTATTTTAACCCAACCCAAAACTAGGCAGACACCATTTAATCTGCATAGCCCGACCTAGTCTCAATCTATCTTTGTTTGTAGCAGCACCTCTGATCATGTTGGCAAAAGTCTCTGAGCTACAGATATGCCTTGTTACTTCGTTGATCTTCTTAATAAGCATAGAAGAAGAAAGATTCACGTTACTCTTCTTTATCAATTCAATAGATATCAAACAATCACTCTCCATAAGTACCTTGGTGTAGTTTTTAATTCGAGTTATATCTAGCCTATGTAGGATAGTTGATAATTCTGAGTTAACCATATTTCTTTAACCAATAAACCTTCTAAACTTTACCACCCAATTGTCATGTGAATCCCATATCACTCCTGCAACTGTTGATCTGTTATCATCTCTATTGGAAGCTCCATCTGTGTTTATTTTAACTCGACCTGGTCTCAATCTATCTTTATTTGCAGCAGCATCTCTGATCGTGCTGGCAAAAGTCTCTGAGTTATGGATTAACTCCTCAATAGTGTTGTTGTACTGTTGGAAAATAGACATATTCCTATTTTTCCACAGTAGCCAAATAAGACAACAAAATTTATGCTGGAATCAACACTCTTATTCCAAAATTTTATCTCACCTTTCAAATTTGATTTAATCCAACCAAACAATTCTAATGAAGAGAAATAAGATAAATAATTTTGAGAAATTACCTAGCTCTACACAGCATTCACACCATGGTAGTCCCTTATAGTATGGATTATGGATTCTGGTGTTGCCCTACATAATGCACATCTGACATCATCTATTAAATTTCTCCTAGCCCTTCCTTCATTCATTTGAAATTTCTAATGCATCACCAACCACATAAAATGTTTAATTATTGGTTATAGGTCATTCTCCCAAACAACATTCCAATCTTCATTAACAGACATGTCATCCATCGTAACTAGACTATTATATGCAATGTTAATTGAAAATTTGCCATTTCCATTCGGTTTTCATAGGTAGCCATCAACACCCAACTCAACATAAGGATGAAGGCACCCTACAATGCATTCCAAAACTTCCTTGGTAAAACAATTCTGCAAAATAGTCCAGTTCTAACAGCCATTTGGGTTAACCAAATCAACTACCTTAAGATGAGTGGGAATGATCAATCCATCTAGCACATGATCTTTAAGTGGCCTTAACTCGAGAATCCAACAATCATTCAGGAAATTAGTCATCTATCCATCACCAATACTCCAACAAATATTATTTCAAAAGCTTTTCCAATCTCTAGATAAAGAACACCGCACATATGAGGAGTTTAATTTATAAATTGATTACGACAATATACTTTCAACCTTATACTTACTGCACAATAGCCTGACTCAAAAGGAGTCTAAGTTAGTTACTAAATGATACGTAAGTTTCATGAGAAAGGATATGTTGTGTGGAACTAATCTTTTCAACCCAAGCCCCTAACTTGTTGGATCATCGGTACGCCCCGTGGCGCAGCGAAAAAATTATTTCGACGATCATCAACCACGTATCCATGTATGAGGAGAGAATCGGGTTGAAAATATACCTTTTCAAACTGGAAAAATAGCGTGTAATGTTGTTGGTTGAAATCCTTTACGCAATGTCAATCCAAGCTACAACAAAAGTGTCTTGGCCTCTATGTAGCCCACCCAGTCAACCTTGCAAATTGTCCCCTTGATCAGAAACCTTCAATTTGGAAACAAGTGGTTCTAGAAGATCCACTTGTACAACAAACCTTGCAAATTATTCCTTTGATCCTTTATCAGATTGATAGTCAATTTTGATTATCGATCCCATCTCCCCAATTGCCTAGAGTATACTTCTTTTATAAAGCGCTCCTGAAAGTCCAGGAATTCGAATCTAGGCCACAACTTTATCGGGGAATGGCTATAAAGTCGAAAAAAATTTCGACCATGGCTGCATCGTAAGATAGTGCCCGTATATCACCCAAGGACCATCCGCAAGGACTTTTTTATAATCATGCACCGACTCAAACTTTGCTATTGTAGTGATTTATTGTGCTATTAAATTAAGATAGAGGGATATTCTGGCTAGGAAAGACTTGGTACTTAAGTGATCCTCGTGATTCACCTCTCTTTCCTGGGAATTGAACTTAGTGTGATTTTTTAGTACAATAATTTTACTCTTTCACACGCTTCCGTGCAACAATTGGTATCAGAGTAAGATTCGTACTTGGGGAATACGACCGTTTATGGTACTATTCACGTATACGGCACTATTCACGTATACGGTACTGTTCACGTATACAATAGTTGGGATTGAGGAGAAAAATGGCAGCAGCATCGTCATCAGCAAGGACTACTGTGACAAATGCAAAATTTGAAGTAGAGAAATTTGACGGTACCAATAATTTTGGTATGTGGCAATGTGAGATCCTGGATGTCTTATGTCAGCAAGAGCTAGATATAGCCCTTGAAGAAAAACCTGACAAGATGGATGACAAGGAGTGGGCCAAGATCAATAGACAGGCGTGTGGTACAATCCGCCTATGTTTGGCCAAAGAGCAGAAGTACTCTGTCATGAGGGAGACATCAGCGAAGAAGTTATGGGATACACTGGAAGAAAAGTTTCTAACGAAAAGTCTTGAAAATAGGCTTTATATGAAAAAGAAACTTTATCGATTCACGTATGCACCCGGTATGTCGATGAATGACCATGTGAACTCATTCAATAAAATTTTAGCAGACTTGCTAAATTTGGATGAGAAATTTGAAGATGAAGACAAGGCATTATTGTTATTTATTCCCTTCCTGATGAATATGATCATCTTACCACCACATTGCTTCATGGGAAGGACACGATCACATTTGATGCAGTCTGTAGTGCGTTGTATAGATCTGAGACTCGAAAGAAAGATAAAAGAGATCACAGAGATACAACCGCAGAAGTCTTAACAGTAAGAGATCGTTCACACAGCAGCAAATCTGGTAGAAGGGGAAAGTCCAAAGGGAGACCCGCCAAAGATGAATGTGCCTTTTGCCGTGAAAAAGGGCATTGAAAAAAGAATTGTCCTAAGCTACAAAAGGGCAAGGCTATTTCTAATGCATGTGTAGCGGAGCATGATGAGGAGTCAGACTTTAGCTTGGTTGGCATGGCAATGGCATGTCAAACGGATGAGTGGATTTTGGATTCAGGATGTACTTACCATATGTGTCCTAATAAGGACTGGTTTTCTAGTCTTAAAGAGCTAGAAGGTGGACTTGTTCTTATGGGCAATGATAGTGCTTGTAAGACAATGGGAGTGGGTACAGTCCAATTGAAGAATCACGACGGCTCAATCCAAGTCTTGACAGATGTTCGCTACGTACCTAGCCTGAAGAAAAATCTCATCTCATTAGGTGCCCTAGAATCTAAAGGGCTCACAATCACTTTGAGAGATGGATTACTAAAAGTAGTAGCTGGGCAACTGACGGTGATGAAAGGCACAAGAAGAAATAACTTGTATTTTTAAATGGAAGTACAGTTATTGGATCAACATCAACAGTTTCTACAAAAGATGTAGATTCAGAGGCTACCAGATTATGGCATATGCGATTGGGACATGCTGGTGAAAAAGCTTTGCAGACATTGGTGAAGCAAGGCTTATTGAAAGGTGCAAATTCTTGCAAAATGGAATTCTGTGAACATTGTGTTCTGGGCAAGCAGAAGAGGGTAAAATTTGGTCCAGCAATTCACAATACGAAAGGAATTCTGGACTACGTTCACAGTGATGTGTGGGGACCTACCAAAGTAGCTTCTTTGGGAGGTATGCACTATTTTGTTACTTTTGTTGATGATTATTCAAGAAAAGTATGGGTGTATCTAATGAAAAGAAAAAGTGAAGTTTTGGATGCATTTCTGAAATGGAAGAAGATGGTGGAGACTCAGACTGGTCGAAAGGTCAAACAACTTCGATCAGATAATGGTACTGAGTACAAAAACGATCCATTTCTACAAGTATGCCAAGATGAGGGCATTGTGCGACACTTCACTGTTCGGGATACACCACAGCAAAATGGGGTGGCAGAACGAATGAATCGAACTATACTGGAGAAAGTTCGATGTATGTTGTCCAATGCTGGATTGGGCAAAGAATTTTGGGCTGAGGCAGTTACATATGCGTGCCATCTAATTAACCGTTTGCCATCAGCTGCAATAAATGGAAAAACTCCTATGGAGATGTGGACTGGTAAATCTGCTACTGATTATGATTCTTTGCATGTATTTGGTTCTACTGCATATTATCATGTAAAAGAATCTAAGTTAGACCCAAGAGCAAAGAAAGCATTATTCTTGGGTATAACTGATGGAGTAAAATGATATCGTCTCTAGTGTCCTGATACAAGGAAGATTGTTTTCAGTAGAGATGTGACTTTTGATAAATCAACCATGTTAAAGTACAAGGATTCACAAAAGGATGGCAAAACCAGTAGTACTTTGCAGCAGGTGGAGCTTGAAAAGGTTAACGATGATCCAGCTAATATTGAAGGGACAAATGATGAAGAGGTTCCTACCCAAGAACCTCTACAGCAACAAGATTCAATTGCATATAGGAGGCCAAGAAGAGAGATTCGTAAGCCTGCTCGCTTTGATGATATAGTGGCCTATGCACTTCCAATTGCAGATGATGATGTTTCTTCTACTTACACAGAAGCAATAAGTAACCCTGATGGTGTAAAGTGGAAGCAAGCAATGAATGAAGAAATGCAGTCTCTTCATAAAAATAAGACCTGGGAGTTGGTGACACTACCCAAGGGAAAGAAGGCAATTGGATGCAAATGGGTATATGCAAAGAAGGAATGATTTCCTGATAAAAATGAAATTCGATACAAGGCTAGATTAGTAGCAAAGGGTTACGTTCAGAAAGAAGGAATAGGCTACAATGAAGTGTTTTCTCCAGTTGTGAAGCATTTGTCTATTCGGATTTTGCTAGCCTTGGTTGCGCAATATGATCTTGAACTAGTTCAGCTTGATGTGAAGACCGCGTTTTTACACGGTGATTTGGAAGAGGAAATCTATATGACTCAGCCAGATAGATTCAAGGTTGCTGGAAAAGAAAATTGGGTTTACAAACTGACAAAGTCGCTTTATGGATTGAAGCAATCTCCGAGGCAGTGGTACAAGCGATTTGATCAGTTCATGAAAGGGCAAAGGTACACAAGAAGTAAATTTGATCATTGCGTGTATTTTCAGAAGCTACAAGAAGGAGCTTTCATATACTTGCTCTTATATGTTGATGATATGCTAATAGCATCTAAGAGCAAAGTTGAGATTGAAAGATTGAAGACTCAACTCAATCTCGAGTTTGAGATGAAATATCTAGGAGAAGCTAAAAAGATTCTCGGCATGGAAATATGGAGAGATAGAGCTCATGATAGAGTTAGCTTGTCTCAGAAGCAGTATTTGAAAAAGGTACTACAGCAGTTTGGCATGAACGAGCAGACAAAACCTGTAAGTACCTCGTTGGCTTCTCATTTCAAGCTTTCTGCACAACTATCTCCTTCGACGAATACGGAACGAGAATACATGTTGCAAGTTCCGTATTCTAATGCAGTGGGTAGCTTGATGTATGCAATGGTGTGTACAAGACCCGACATTTCACAGGCAATTAGTATAGTGAGCAGGTATATGCATAATCCTGGAAAAGGACATTGGCAAGCTGTGAAATGGATTCTACGGTATATTCAGAAGACCGTAGATGTTGGATTACTGTTCAAGCAGGATAATACACTTGGTAAAGGTGTTATTGGGTACGTTGATTCTGACTATGCCGGTGATTTGGACAAGCGAAGATCAACCACCGGTTATGTGTTTACACTTGCTGGAGGACCAATAAGTTGGAAGTCTACACTACAGTCTACAGTTGCGTTGTCAACCACAGAAGCCGAGTACATGGCTGTAACAGAGGCTGTAAAGGAGGCTATTTGGTTACAAGGTATGGCTAAAACCTTGGGGTTGGTTCAGGAGCATATTAACGTGTATTGTGATAGTCAAAGTGCTATTCATTTAGCAAAGAATCAAGTCTATCATGCACGTACAAAACATATCGACGTACGATTCCATTTTGTGCGGGAAATTATTGAAGAGGGGAAAATTTGTCTTCAGAAGATCAAGACTGCAGATAATCCCGCAGATATGATGACCAAGGTGGTAACAGCAACCAAGTTCGAACATTGTTTGAACTTGATCAATATCCTGCAAGTTTAACAGTCGAAGAAGGCACTATCAAGTATTGTTGTCAAAGGCAAAAAGAATTGTGTGAAGATAAGATTATCCTAATCAAATCTTCAAGGTGGAGATTATTAGAATATATCCCATACCTTGCCCATACCTTTCCCATACCTACCCATACATTGGAAAGGTCAAAGTTATGGGCACCAAATATTTATTTAGTGTTGGGCATGGGATAATAGCAATTTTTGGTCCCTAAGTGAATAGGGACTTTGCAAGGTGGCCCTTGAATCTCAACTATAAATAGGCCAACCATTGCTCATTCTCATCATCCCACATTTGCCATTCTCTACTTAAGGCATTGTTCTCTCTCCCTATTTGTAAAGTTTCACTTGTATTTTGGAGTGAAATATATTTGGTAGTGCCCGAGGACGTAGGCAAGATTTGTCGAACCTCGTTAAAATTTTGGTGTTCTTTACTATTTAATGTTCATATTTTGTGAGTGTGATTGTAGTGATTTATTGTGCTATTAAATTACGATAGAGGGATATTCTGGCTAGGAAAGACTTGGTACTTAAGTGATCCTCGTGATTCACCTCTCTTTCCTGGGAATTGAACTTAGTGTGATTTTTTAGTACAATAATTTTACTCTTTCACACGCTTCCGCGCAACAGCTATGTTATAGTTGTTTTCTATGTCCATAATTTGAAACCGCATAGATGGTTTCCACAAAGCACAAACCTTATTCCATAGCATTATAGCCGATTTTTCACAAAGCAATTTGACAACTACCATATTGGACATACTCTCCTCAATCAGAGAATACATTCTATCATAAAAATCTATCGATGGAACACCATCCAGAACCTCCTTTTTCACATCACCTTCCCGTAACTAAATATCCTCCTCCTCCTTTCAATACTTTCCAACGAGTTATTAGTAGGATTCGTATTCATAACAGCATCCCTAAAGGAAATAGGCTTCAAAGCCATCGTATTAGTACAGTCCATCCCTCTCCCTTCATGTGGAGGTTCCTCTTCTCTCCGCCTAACTTTCTTGCTTGCCCGACCCAGCGCTCATCCCGTTTGATTGCTCATGAAAAAAAAATTATATAAAAATATCTATGAATATGATCATATTAACAACCATATTATTATCACATAAAGTGTTAGTCAACCACATTTTATTTAAAAAAAATTGGTAATGACATATAGTCGTTGTGTAATGTAATACACAACCAACTAAAATGTCATCACAAAATAATAATTGACAACCATTATATTATAGTTACGTAAAAGATTTAGCATCTAAATTTACATTGTTATAAATTCTATTTTGCTACCAATATATTATTGTTACATAATAATTTTTGTAACTGAAATATTGTCGTCGATTTATAAATTTAGTAATCAATTTTATTGTAACTAAAGCATTTTTACACAAATAGATTAAGTTGTTGCTAAAAAGACATTATATTTGAAAACAACAAAAGTCATTACAATATATATAATTAAAAATTATTTTGTTTAATTTGCAAAGTGGTTGCACATACTTGAGACAATGAAGGTATAAGTAACAATCCTGCAATGACCTCACAATTACTTTTTGTCGTTACAGTAAAATTTTGAGGAAACAAAAAAGGATAGAAACTGAAGAGACCACACGACTAAGAAAAAAAAGGGGAGACTTGTAGGAAAAAGCCATGGCCAAAACGACTTGAAGAATCAGTGTACGAGCATGGAGTAGGAAGGAAATCTGAGAAGAAGTAAAGGGAGCACGACACAATGAAAAAGAGGAAAGACAAAGAAGGATCGAGTTGTGCAGCAACATTCACATTTTTTGTCTTTACTTCTTATATCTTAGTTTATGTACTAGTTATTGAAATGCATGTTTTCGAGGCTATGTGTTTATTCCCATTTAATTTCCTCAACCTTGAGTTTTCTCAAGTTCTTTTGGTACTTTGCATCTCACGCTACTGTTCATTCTCGTCTCTATTCAAGTTTGGCTCTTTTATAATACGATAACTACTTGAAGGATATTGAGAATAAGCTTTGTTAGAAAAAAAAAATCATTAACTTGCATGTGCTTTCATTTCACGAAAATCAAACCTTTGTGGCATGAAGATATTTATACGTGTGTGCACCTTCCATGCAAGGCTTATTGTGTCTCCATGCAAGTTTAATTTTAAGGTTTCTATATAATATTGCAATTCGTGTGAGTATAATTACATAGGTATATATCCATTTTTTGTGAGAATGTCATTTTGCTATTATGGTGTATGTTATTATGAGTGCTATAACTTAATTACTATTGCTATTATGTACAACTAGCACTGTTATATATGTGTGTGATCACGAAGATACAACGTAATTGTTGGCCATTTAATATGTTTAATTTTGTGTTATTATCTAATAAGCATGAGCTTACAATCATTGACGTGTATAAACTTATTTTCAAATTAAGGTAACATTTTAGTATTAGTAAGATTGATGAAATCATGACTAAAATTATTGAAATGCGATTTCGTTTTATTGTTGTTAATTTTGGAACGCTTTGTTTTGTTTTGTTATAATAAAAATAAAATGTGGTAGGCAAATTTCCAAGTTCATTTTAATTTTTATGTTAATTTCATATTCAGATATCATAATTAAATATGTAAATATATTTAAATTTAAGACAATATAGATTTAATTATGTATCAATTTTGGGCTCGCGCGTAACTAACTCCTGAACTTGAATTTTTTTTTTCAACGTAAACCTAACAATTATCATTTTAAAAGGATTTTTCAATTTCTTTTTTAAAAAATAATTTTGTAGGTGTCCGATTGCACCTAACAAAAAAAAATCAATGGTGACTCTTGTGTTCTTAACTAAAACCCAGTGTTTTAAAATCTTATTTTTTCCCAAATATCTTCAAGCTAATTTTTTGGTTAAAAAATGGTTTCGACATGTAATATAGCCCTTATACTTTTATTTCTAGTAATTAGTCTCTCTACTTTTTAAAATTTCAAAATTTAGGTTCAATTGTTAAAGCTATTAAATTTTGTTGAGGTGACATTTTTTTAAAAAAAACTCGTAACTAAGAAAAAGATATAATAACCTGAATTTAATAAAATAATTTAATAATGTTAAACTTAATTTTTAAAATTTGAAAAGTTAAAGGATTAAATTCTTAAAAATAAAAGTAAAAGAAATCAATTCCAAATTTTATGAAAATACATATACTTATGTCACATTTTAATTCTTTTATATTCACGAGTTTTTGTTTTGTTAATTAATTATATTTAGGTTAGGATAATATTCAAGTAATTTCCTAAATATTATTTTTATTTAATTTTCTTACCATAAAAAAATAATATATTGCTTCTTCTTTTTTTCACTCGACCATTTTTTTATTTGTTGAAACTATCTTTTCAAATTTGTTGGTATAATTTTTAGTAGTTAAAAAAAGAAAAAGAAAAAAAAAAGACATTTCTAATTTTCTATTATTACAAAGAAAAAGGAAGTTGAGCTCAATAAATGAAGTGGATAAATCCAAATTTACTAAATATATTGAGTTTTTGTTTGAACGCGGGTGTCTTTTTGTTTCTTCCATTGTCTTAGCACTGAAAATTAATTTTTAAGAAAATCTTTATTCAAAAAGAAAACGTATTGCATGAATGGAAGAGTCTCAACTAATTATGAGTCTTCAAACCAAAGAAACGACTTCCCAAACCAATAAAAATTCATATACTTATATTATTTTACAATATAAAAGTATTTAAAAATATTATTTACATATATAATTTCAATTATTTTATAATTAGTTTAAAATAAGTTTGGATAAATTTAGTCATCAATGTTATAATATATTTTATATGTTTATATTTTAATTATTTTTATGTAATATTTATGTCACAATAGCGTATGATGTCAGAAACTATTTTCATTTGCTGGTCGTGAATTTAATTCCGGGTGCAGCCATTTAGTATTACATTAAATCTAGTACTATTATCCGACTCTAAATTTAAATGAATTAAAATTATTTGTTAAATATTTGTATTTAGTAAGTTTAAAGAATATCTTTTTTAAAAATAATAATTGTAAAAAGATAAAAAGGATAATGGATATATGATGATTCCAAAATATGCTCCAAATATTTTGTAAATAATAATTAGAATAGTGAATTAAATAGGATTTAAATTTAAATTTATAAAAGACAAGTTAAATTTCAAAATGCGAGTTGGAAACAGAATTGATAGCGAATATCGCATACCTTCACAATAATAATTTATAAATTTTTAAGGATTACCAATTTCCTACTGATCGAGGATAGGACTGGCTTAACTTGCTCTGAGTGTTAATTTTGTTATCTTTGTAATCGCATCGCTGTTGTTGACTGTTTACTTCCACCGAAAAGAATTATAAGTTAAATATCTGAAAATATTCGAATTAAGTTCTACTTTTACCTTCGGTTAACTGCTAACCGTCTTGCTTAGTTACTTAACCACCGCTATCTGTCTACAAGAATCCTAATTAAAAAACAAGAAAAATCATTTCTCCGTACTTATTTTCTCCATGGTTTTTTATGGAGTGAAGCTTAAGAGAAATCTTTCGAGAACTCAACGGCAATGGAAAAAAGAGGAGAGAATCGTAGACGAAGATTTCGATGGCTTTGAAAAATTATGATCGTTAAAATGGTTTCTTATAATTTTTGCTGAAACGCATTGGCAGCATTGAAATTGAAGCTAAGAATCCGGCAATGTTGTCGAGATCCGGGGGGGAAAGTTTTTAAGACGAAACTGAATTGATTTTCTTTCTCTCTAATTTTATTTTTCTCGCCATATTTCGAACATTTGATTTGGAAGAAGAAAAAGATCGAGCAAAGAGTTAAAAGCAATGGAGTCTCGAATGGATCAATACGAAATCATGGAACAGATCGGCCGTGGTGCTTTCGGTGCTGCCATTCTCGTCCACCACAAATCCGAGAAGAAAAAGTATTCTTCTAATTTCTACTTTCCAATTTTTTAATATGTTTTTCTTCTTCTATTCTGAATTTTTTGGTGTTTTTTTTCAAAAATTTCAGGTATGTGTTGAAGAAGATCAGACTGGCGCGGCAAACGGAGCGTTGCAGACGATCTGCACATCAAGAAGTTAGTTAATTTATTTTGTTTAAATAATTTAATCAGTAATAGAGAGTTTAAATTTCCTTTAATTTGGTTTGAATTTTGTGGAATGTAGATGGCACTTATCGCGCGAGTTCAGCATCCTTACATTGTGGAGTTTAAGGAAGCTTGGGTTGAGAAAGTATACTCTACTACTCTTTTTTTCATTTGCTAGGATTCTCGAATAGAAATATACTTTTAAATAGTAGCTTGTAGAGTACGTGACTGCCTTTTATTGATGCTGATTTTGAGTTTTGTGATCGTAATGTAGGGTTGCTTTGTTTGCATTGTTACCGGATACTGTGAAGGCGGTGATATGTGAGTTTCCAAGCTTGTATGGAGAACTTTGCTTCTCAATTTCTGCAATATTACCAATGTGCCAATATTGTTCTTTTTGTTATTCTTTTACCACAGGGCTGGGTTGATGAAAAAATCAAATGGGGTCTATTTCCCCGAGGAGGTAATCTAATTTCACAATACCTGTTGGTTTTCCTAGTTTCTTATTGAGTTATGACTTGCAGTTAACACCACTGATTGTAAACATGTTCCAGAAACTCTGCAAGTGGTTTGTGCAGCTGCTTCTGGCAGTTGAATATCTGCATTCAAATTATGTTCTGCATCGTGACCTAAAGGTATGTTTTTAATTAGATTAGTCTTTCTAATAACTTGATGATTTATGGACTGACTTTTTGCACTATCTTGGCAGTGTTCCAATATTTTTCTTACCAAAGATCAAGATGTCCGCCTTGGTGAGTGTCTTTTCCTTTTTATCCTTGGTTTCTTATGGGTTCTCTCTCTTTTTCCTTTTCTTTATCATCATTGAGTTATATTAGATATCCTACCTGACTACATATTCTTTGATTGTTATCCTAAACTATCTCTCTGGTCTGTCCTGGTTTAGGGGATTTTGGACTTGCCAAAACTCTAAAGGCAGATGATTTGGCTTCCTCGGTATGTACTATGTCATGAACTACTTTTTGATGAACTTTTTAAAATCTTTTCCAACCATCTCCAGTGATAGAAAAGATGTTTTTGATTCATTGTTTTCTACCATTTCTTTTTATTTCTTCCTACAGTTGGGTAATAAGATCTGCTACTTAGCTCAAAAACAGAGCTTGCTGTTATTATTTGTTTTCTGTTTTCTGATGCCTCAATTCCCCTGTGCATTCTATTGCAAAATCGCGCATCATAGCATGGTATTGATAGCGTTGCTAACTCATTCCTTCAAGGTTGGCTGTCTCAGCCCAACCTGTTGAGGGACTGATAGAGTAGAAAAATAATATGACTTGTCAAAAGGAACAAACATATGTGTGTGGCACGGCTTTCAGTTACATTAGAGCTTTATCCTCTGAGAACAAATTGTTACTAATTGGCAAGCAAAATTATAATTAGACCAATTAGACTAACTTAAGGAATCACTTTTGTTCTTCGAGGAAAGAAATAAAAAAATTATTGATTGATACCTTATCACTTTCTGGATGGATGACTCCATTACTGAAAATTTGAGAATATATACATATATGCCACTTCTCGCTACTTTATCAAAGGGGGCTTATATTCAATGAATATGTCATATCAGTTATAAATGCCAAAAGACTTAAGTTCCATACATAGCAGTATACATTAGGTACATGGTGTCTATAGACACAAATTTTGTACGTGCCACTAATCTACTAAAACTTCATACTGACAGCCAACCATTTACAGAGTTTGGAGCTTTTTCAATTAAGATAAAAGTTATTTACCTTGGATCTCATTTTTCATACGCATTTATTCTTCCTTACCTAAGAATGTGCAAGATAATGGTTGTTTTATGCATGTCTCAGGTGGTTGGCACCCCCAATTACATGTGTCCTGAACTGCTTGCAGATATTCCTTATGGTTTCAAGTCTGATATATGGTCTCTGGGTATGCCTTTTTCTAAATAAATTGTTGATTTGTATAGATTCTTTTTGGGCTAACTGGCTTCTTGTTGAACAGGCTGCTGTATGTATGAGATGGCTGCTCATCGCCCTGCATTTAAAGCTTTTGTAAGAGTTCTGACAGTTCCTTTGGTTGGATCTGTTTCTTGTATTCTGCTATGATAACCTTGATTTTAGGTGTAACATATATCCCATGTTGGCAAGTATAGGAAACATTAAAACTTCTATGTTTTTTTTTTTTTTTCTTCCTTTAATCTTATGGTGGAATTTTCTCCATTGCCAAATGGAACACAACTTTCAGTCTGTTTATCTGAATTAGGAATTATTAGTAGTAAGCTTTGCTAGGTTCATAACAGCTTTCCATGAAACCGTCCTCTGCTCTTTTAAAAAATGCTGGCAAAGTACTTACTGTTCTCTATTTGTCTGGTGTAATGTAATGTCCTTTGAGAGGTTTTCTGCAACTACTAATTTTTTTTGCCTCCTTTAACCATGTACTAATTTTTTTTTTATTCAACTAATTTTGTTGTCAAACTTGTTCTAGGACATGGCAGGTCTAATAAGCAAGATAAATCGCTCCGCCATTGGCCCTTTACCTTCTTGTTACTCTCCGTCGTTGTAAGTCTTAATTTTTATTTTTAGAGTTCACTGTAGTATGTTTCATGATGACCAAGTATTCTCCATGATTTTTCATGCTCTGACTGTGATTCTATTCCTCCTTGTTGCTTTTAATTATTATTTTATATATTATGTTTGGACCAGGTGTAGATCTCTTAATTGAATTCCTTCTTACATGTCTCGGAAACTCTTTTATCTATTTTATTTTATAAAGCACAAGTTGTGAATTTTGTTTAAAATCCCAAGGGACTCAATAATCTGTATTTGGGGGGTGGTATGATTAATGCTTTATCATCTGTCTATTAGTCAGCTCCTCACATACATGATAGTTAATATGTATAATGTTACACTCGCAGGAAAACATTTATCAAGGGCATGCTAAGAAAGAATCCAGAGCATCGACCCAGCGTAAGTTATTTTTCTTTTCACTCAGCTCAGAATTCTTGACCTGCAGGACTTCAATGTGACAGTTTGGATTTTCTAGGCAACGGAGCTTTTGAAGCACCCTTATTTGCAGCCATATGTTGATCAATATCGTCCATCGTTTAGCTCCCCTTCAATGAATTGCTCTGCAGATGAGCACATTTCCTCTGGTCATGGTAACAGGAAAAATATGGACGAGAGCCAGAATAGTAATAGCTCATGTAGTGATAAAGATAGTTTGCTTTCAAACGACAGAAAAACTGCCACAATCGTTACAAATAGCAATAGTGAGGTCATTGACACCGATACTATTTCTAATGATGATAAAGATGGCACCAAGCAGGACCTACCGCGTAAAGAAGAGAATGGCCCCGCTACTTTTACTTGCAAAGTTGATGGAAAAGGAATAACACATCGTTCTAATTCGGAACAGGGATCTAATGTTCAATCAAAGGAAACAAAAACCATCAAAAGCATAGGGAAAGTAATAGAAAATGGTTCCCCAATGAGAGGCAACAGCACAAAAACTGTGGATGGATTGACTCAAAAAAGTAATGTGGATGCATCTCCCAAAGTTCTCAAACCACCTTCTTGCACTTCAAAGGCCAATGCAGATTCACCAACTGTTCCCTCGGCAAAGTTACCTCTAGATGCTGCAAAAAGGATGCCAAGTTCAAACCATTTGAAGCACCAGGTATAAATGCCACTTAGTAAATTTGTTTTAATTTAATTTGTTATTGGTATCGTCACTTATTTTGCAAGATTCTTCTCTCTAGTTACCTTTAACTGAATCCTCCCCGAAGACTAAACCTAGACATGAAGGGCTTCCTCCGCCTGCACCTGGGAAGCATTTTGCTGAAGATGGACAAATTTCTAAGCCGAGGCAAAGAACTCTTCCCACTGTTGCAAGAAGATCAACTATTACAGGAAGAATGAAGCACGCTAGAACTGAAGTTTCAAATGGGCAAACCAACATACCAAAGTTAGGATCTACAGAGACAAACCAGGAGCGTGATGCTATTCCTCCTCAGCTGCACAAAGGTTGCCATACAAATGATTCTAGGGAGATAAAACTAGAAGCTGAGATAGCTCTAACTGGAGCTACTGAGGGGGTGCAAACAGAGAGCAGCAATTCTGTCTCATCTTCCATCTCAATTCAAGCATTTGAGATTTGTGATGATGCAACAACCGCTTTTAGCAGCATGAAGGAACAGGCACATAATCATGAGATAATCACCCACGTCAATAGCTTGGAATCGTATCCACCATACAGCTCCCCTGGTCTGAAATCCGAGATGCCTGAGGTTCTATCAAGAGAAAGCCACAGGCACAATCATAAATCTGTCAGGTGTTTAACTGAAGAGTCTGCTCCAACCCAGGATCTTCCTCATTCCACTTTAGTTGATGCAAAAGTGAGTCTGAGTGTCCCATTGGACCTTACAGGCATGATTTCTGAAGAAATATCTGTTCCGAAAGATGATACTTCTGTAAGCAGGACAAAAATTAGTAGGGTTGATGCTCCTTTAATCCGGACTAGTAGCAGGGATGATGCCCCTATATGCAGCCCAAGTAGTAGGAATGATGTTCAAATAAGCAGGCCAAGTAGCAGTGATGGTGCCCCTATAAGCAGGTTAAGTAGCAGCGATGATGCCTCAATAATCAGGTTAAGTATTGGGGGAAATGCCCCTTTAAGTGGGCCAACTACTGGGGAAGGGTGCTCCATTATCAGGTCAAGTGCGAAGGATGAAACTGTGGCAAATGGACCTAGTAGGCCTGACATGATGCTCCACTCTCATATTTCTTCTGCATCGAATGGTGATGACAAGTTCACTGTAATGGAACTTCTCTCATCAGTTGCAGAAACTATGCATTGCGTTGCCTTACCAATTTCATCCAGCCAGAAGAATTCACAGCCAGATGAAGGATCAAATGTTCATAATCAAACAACTGAAAAACCAGCTGAGACCTGTCATCCTCCAGCTTTCGGTGATGTTATTCATGTTATAAGGCATAGTAGTTTCCGTGTTGGCAGTGAGCAGCCTGTAATCGAAAAAGTAGAAATGGGCACACAAAATATGGATGTTGGGAAACTCATAAATGTTGTGAGGGATGAATTGGATATAGGAAACATGAGTAGTCCAGTGACCCTTAAGTCATCAAGTTGCTCCGAAGCTTTAAATTCAAAATCAAATGGTTCTGATCATTCTGGTGTTAAAGAAATGGATGTTAGGAACTCCATTTCCTCATCTCAAAAATCTAATTCACCAGAGCCTGCAAAACCCAGCTCTTCTGTGCCAGAAGAGGAGATACCAGCAAAGGAAACTTTGGATGTCAAGTCTTTTAGGCAAAGGGCAGAGGCACTTGAAGGGCTTCTAGAATTGTCTGCAGAGTTACTGCAGCAGAACAGGTTGGAAGAGCTCGCAGTCGTTCTGAAGCCTTTTGGGAAAGATAAGGTGTCCCCAAGGGAGACGGCAATCTGGTTAGCCAAGAGTCTGAAAGGAATGATGATCGAGGACTCGGGACGGTGTTCATGAAGTATTATTTCTGGGGGTAAGTTTTTATTCCCCTTTAGTTTTTTCACATTCCTGCTCTAGTTCTTAGCTCCGTGATTACCATGCCTACCCCCTTTTACTTGCATTTGAAAATTTTTACTAGCAGGCAGCAGGTCTTATCTTTTCACCATATTCTCTCATTCTTTCAATGCAATGTCTTATTGTACATAATTGACAATACGGATCAATTAAACTTGTCCCAGATATATGTATGCATATGATGTAGAACGTACTGAATGCAAAGCAAATTGGAATCGTTTACGATTTTTATTGGTTGTTTGCTGGATACGAGGGGGACATGTTTGATATGAGTATGTTTAATTTTTCCTTTTGAGTTTTTTTTTTTTTCATGAATCTAGGGGGTTCTTATAGGATTATACCCCCATATACATGTTCAGAAATGTGTCTGAACATGAACTGTTCAATAACAATAAAGAGGCGGAGCAACATAAGTTTGAATCGACATGGCATTGCAGTTTACAATATCTGTGGATTTATTGGATGTTTTGAGCGTATCATTTGTAGCTTTGCTGTAAGTGCTTTTCATTTTCGATTTTATTACCATTTAGAGTTCCATTCTGGTAACGCTTTTGAATAACGGCGTTAAGTAAGTTAATCCCATTGCCTGCAACTCTTCTGAAAATGTGGCTGCAAAAATAAAGACGGAAGGTTGATCTTGTAAAATATTTTTTAGAAGTACAATCACCGTTATGTATAATTACACATATGAACAATTGTCATGAAAAGATTGATAATCGAAATAATATCTGTACTTAGATTAAAATAGAAAAATAATATTTGGATTTAAATTTGAATAAGATTCATATATAATAAATTTTATTAGAATAAAATCTAGACTGAGGTTGATATTGTAAATTTAAATACGACACTAAAAATAATTAAAATAGGTCTGGAAATAATAATCCCAAATCATAATATGCAAAAATAAAATACATAAATATGTTAAAACTTATATAAATATGTAATATTTTAAAAATAATAATGATAAGAAAAACTAATCACGTATACAAATTATTAAATTACTTACAGTTACTTCCAATACAAACGAATATAGACATACGACCCTTTATCTATTTACATAAGCAAGGTATAATTTATTTATAGGAGATAACAAATTGTAAACTTTCTGAAAAGTGGCAAAAGATGGGGGGAATAGTTGAGGGACAAAACTGAATGGCTGATTTAGTAATTGATTGTTAACACAAACTGAAAATTCAAATTATGTAATAAAAGAAAAGGAAGTAATTAAAATCTTGACTACCAAACAAGTTTTCTCATAGAGGATTAAGCAGAGACTTGGTTGGTTTTCTCTCTAAAATGAGTGCAGTTTTCTCGTTAACGAAAATTCTCCCAATTTCATTTAAGATTTTCCTAGGTCTTTCTCAAATCTTCGTCTTGTGTTGGGATGATTCTATTGTTCTCTTTCTTTTCTTTTGTTTTGATTTTGCTGGTCTATGATTGAGTTTAAGATCGCAATTGTTTGTGATTTAGATTTACAATCATGTTCGAATCCAGACCATTCATGGGTAAGTAAACATCTAGTTCATAGGTTACAACTTGACACTCATTGTAATATTTTGATTTGTTGTGATCTAGTTTGTTTTGTATCTTCAATTTGTTGTGATCATTCTATAGAGTTGTTTTGAAGTTGTACCAAAAAATAGGTATTCCTAATGAGCCAAGGTTTGTTTTAAGATTTTGATCTTAATTTAGTGAAGATAGTGTGTTTTTAAATTCTAGATGCTAATTACATAATTAGATTTCAATTTAGGTGAGTTTAGATTCAAGTCTGAGTTATTGTTTTCTATAAATTTTAAAAATGAAATAAGGTTTTTGCATCGAATGCATTAACTTTAATTGATTTAGGTGATTCGATGTTTGATTCTTGTAATACTAACTTGAATTATTGTTTTTATTGTGTTAATGAAACTAGGTGGTCAAAACTCTAAGGACAAGGGGAAGGAGAGTGTTATAAGAGTGATCGATTTTCGTTTTGCGCTCATCAATTTCCTATATACGTGTCTATCCTTCATTAGTTCGATGCACCATATCAAGAAAAAAAAAAAAGAACAAATGGTGTTAAGTTATTGGACTAATATATGTAACCTTTACCAAAATTAGGTATCACATTAGTCAAAAAAACCACAAGTACCAAATTAGGAAAAATCGGCAAGTTTAAGTACCAAATTGCATTTTAATTTTTAAGCCTAAATAATTTAAATTGATTATAAAACAATAATTTAATATGTTTGCATGTGATACATGTTATTAAATAAAATTATAATTTCACATATTTTTAATAATTTCATAAAAATAAAATAATTTAAAACTTCTATTATATATTATTTTTAATATAATACCTTTAATAATCATTTTATTTTCTTACCCTTATAGTTATGTTTGAATTTAAACACACATCGTACCAGTAATTTTAATCTCGTTACTAAAATATCCAATCAAACCATTATAATAACTAATTTCACCACAATTATTATTTTTAACCTCAACAAAAACTAACTCTGACCATTTAAAGAAAGTTGAGAGAAAAATGCGTTCAATTCACAACATTATAGAAGGTTGATATTTTCATCAGCTTTGTAGTACGAGTCTATCTCTATTAATTTTATGATTTTGCGGATTGAATTTTAATTTAATTTACACCATCACTGATGTGATAATAATAAAAAAAGATGTGAGCGCGAATTATTTTCAAGAACACTTTCAACTACATCAAACATTACCACGAATTACAATTCCGATTTCCAAAGTGCAGATAAATACATCAATGAAAGCCAGCTTATATACATATACTGGCCTGAAGAACAAGATGAGGAAGAAACTTGGGCATGTATATATATACATATGTAGTTTTTCTTTGGTTTTATCAATATCCTATGCATACACGTTTACCATGTACCTTACTACACCTAGGACCTGGCTTTGGCTTCGGTATGGGATTCCTTTCCTTTTCTGCAGAAATCAACAATATCACTTATTTTAAACACAAAAACCAAAATCAGACCCAAATCTCATAATTAAGCTAATTTATTATATACTAAAAACCAAAAAAAAAAACACTGTTTATATATGGATCAAAGTAAAACATTAGGTAATAAAACCAGACCCAAATCTCACAATTAAGCTGATAAATAAATTTGGTCTACTTTGGATAACTAGAGCACGAGCTGATGTTGTAGTAGTGAAAAAAACAAGAGTGGACAGCAAAAGAATGCAAGCTGCAAAAAACGCCTTCATTTTGGACGACATTATAGAGATTCGAGGTTTTGTTTCATTCAATTAATTGCAAAATTTGTCGTTCAAAGCATGAATTTCTTTCCCTCCAGTTTTATACTCAAACTTGATTATATTATAATCTTCCCAATCACCTTAACTTATTAGATAATGATGACTAATTCAACACAATCTTTACTCTAAAATATATTTTTTAATCTTTTTATATTAATGTAAATTAAAGTTGTTCACAACTTTTTATACCTTAAAATTTTAACAATCTAATTATTAAATTTATTAATATATTTATATTTATTATGCATGTAAATTTCGAATCAATATGATATCTCTATTATATCAATTTAATATACCGTTTTTATTAATATATATTTAATTATCAACAATTTTTTAAAATAAAATATTTTTATTTATTTATTCAAAACTTTACATATATAATATAGCTAAATGAAATTGAAATAGGCTGAAAAAATGATACATTATTAAAATATTATTCCATAACTCACTTCCAAATTCTATAAAACTTAAGAAAGAGATAGTGTCCAATTAAAGCCCAACTTTTGTAAGTCAAAGAACATACTTACAATTATTGCGATACAATTTAATGAATCACAATTTAGTCAAAGAACATACATTTGTATTCATATTTGGAATGAAATCCACATTTATACGTAATCAACTTATATATAATTTTTTGAACAATTGCAGAATTGAATAATAAGGAGAAAGAGTCAAATTCAAATATGATGATTGTTGGTAAAATGTTGATTTTAATAAATAAAATTCAGACATATTTGAAAATTAAAAGAAAGATAGTGTTTGATATTTTTCTATGTTACCGTTTTAATGGAATATGATTGTCGGAAAAATTATTTATAATGTTAGAATATAATTTTGATTAAAATCTCGAAAAATTACATTATCAAGTTTGATTCACTAAGTACTTTCCTAGAAATATAATGATAATTTACAATTTACCCTTATTAAATAAAATATAATATTCATGTATTTATCTTTTATAATAAACTTTATTTTTAACAAATATTTGGATTAAATATTTGATATTAAAATTTAATTGATAATTTTTACATTTTTTTCAAATCCTAGTGTAACATAATTTACTTTGGATATTGAAAAAAGAACATAATTTACGTGAACATAATACATAATTGCTTTGGAATTTGATTGATCACTTGCCTTATCTATTCTACTTCTAAATGGGTTGTCAACCATTTGCTCATTCTCGAAAATCATTTCAATAGATTTCTCAATCACATACAACAAACCATAACTTACAAAAGCATGCAAAAAGGTTATGATCAAACTAGTCTTAAAGTTAAACCTAAACCTTTTTTTTTTCCTTTTGCTCATAAAGATTCATAAATACTATGATAAATTTGATTTTTCAATTAATATAACGAAAAGGAAAGAGAAAAAAAATAATAGAAAAAAATATAATATATAAACGATATAATATATAGATGATTAAATATACATATAAAAAATAAAATTATGAAAAAGAAATTACTTTCCAAAAAATCTATTGAAGTAGTAGATAAAATCAAGTAAGAGGAAGGAAATAACTTCTTCTTCTTCTTCTTTTTAATGTTTATTACTAGACTAAACCCTAAACTAATATAAAATAGGTTAATTTTGTCTTGATATTTTTTTACTTTCCAATTTACATGGGAAAGTAATTCTCCACTTTTTATCATGGGAATCATATTACTATGTTTATGGGAAAGTAACTCTCAAAAGAAGTTAGATTCCAAGAAAAATAAATAAAATTTGGCGTACCAAATGTTGGTGTAACAGACCAATTCTACTGACCCATTACAAACAAAAAAAAACAAACCAACAAAAAATAAAAATAATAAATCCATTAAAATCCAAAGTCCATTTACAAGACCTGAAAGCCCAAAATTTACAAACCCAAATAATACAAAACCCTAAAGCCCAAATGGCTTACAACCTAAACTATTTTTAGTAAAACTAAAAACCCTAGCCGCCGCTCCTCTCACGCAGCCTGAGGCACCTCGTACCGAGGCCTGACGCCATTGCACCAAAAAGGCAAAGGCAACCCTTCTCTCCTCTCCATTGACCATGCGTCGATACCTATAAAAAGAACTAAAAAGGACAGCAACAACAGAGAAATAGCGCAACAGAAATGGTAGAAACATTGAAAATAGATAGAAAAATCAAAATCTAATGTATTATTCGGCTATAAAAGCCAGATCCACCATGTATTCTTTTAGATATACAAGATTAATTAAAAAAAACAGAACTCAAATTTCAAAGGTGACTTTTTTTCTTTTATTTCATTTTCTTGCAAATTTATTTTATAAATAAAACACAAAATAAAAAGGGAAAGTTTAAAAAATGGGTACCTGACGGTTCGCGTTCCGTCGCCTTGAATGGCTGATGCCATCACCTCTGATGAAAGGTGACTCCTTTTCAAAAACCCTAAAACCGAAGGGTTCTTCATTTCTTTTTGCTATTTTAACCTTTTTTTTCAAAAAAAAACCCCAAATAAGGGTTTGGAGAGTCGAAAAGCCCAAAAAATGGCCTTTTTTTGCTTTTCCGGCCACCGTGGGAGACAGCGCTGTCATCGGTGACCGCGGTCGCCACGGTGGCCGATGGCCGAACCCAATGGTCGGAGAAAGGAAGAGCGAGAGAGAGTCTAAGAGAATTCTCAGAATTTTTGAAAAAAATGAGGGCTGAAGTGTTTTTTTTTTCTAACTTTTGTTATTAATATAGGGGTCAATACGGCGCCGTTTTGGACTTAAGCACCAGTTGCCAAAACGTCGTCGTTTTGCTTGAGACTCGAAACCCGACCCGATTTTAAGCTAGGATCCGTGTGTTTTTCCCTCAGAGGGATATTTACGCGTTGGTCCTTCCGCTTTTTTGCTCATTTTCAATTTAATTTTGTTCCTTTTTTTTTGCCTTTAATTTGACCCTGTAATTTGAGCATTATTTCATTTCAGTCCTCTGCGAAACGGTGCGTATATGGACAAGGGGATTATTGCCTAATTGGTCCATGTGCTTCCTTCGTGCATTCGATTTTAATCCCTTAACCCATTTTATTGTTAATTTGTTTATTTTATTATGATTTTTACTTTAAATTTTGCTTAGATTCTGATTTAGTCCCTTATTTTCGATCTTTTATACTTTATTTTTCTTTGTATTTATTTATTTATATTTATACATTTATTTGTTTTTCTTTTTTTATTTATTTGTTTTTTCCTTTTTTTCTCATTATTATTATTGTTTTATCTATTATTATTATTGTCATTTATATATTTTATTACAAATTGTACCTTTAATTTCATTTATATTTTAATATGGTTCTTCATTTTCAATATTTGATAAACTATTTACCCTTATATTTATTTATTTATTTTTATATTTATTTCTTTGTCTTTATTATTTTTAAATTGGCATTGTCTTTTTATGTGCATACTTTATTATTATTATCATCGTTATTATTTATTTTATTTATCTTTGATTGTTCATATTAATGTTAAAATAGTGTATATTATGAGATTCTCGTAAATTGTTTTTATTAGTATATTTATTATTGTCATTTATTAATGCGACATTTCATTCATATATCACTGTTCCGTTTTCTACATCACTATATTATCTCATTTTGTTAAAATCACGTCAAAAATCGCGTTTAAACGTATTTATCCATAATAGGTCGTTTTATATTATATCCCGAATAAGAGAAATATACAGCGTTTAAATATTATGTTTGATATTATTCAAAAAAGGAAAGTTTTCAAAATAAGGCAATATTCTATACTTGAAAACTCGAGAAAGTCGTGTCCTAACTTACGGGGTTTCAATTTTTTCTCGTTGGGTCTAAATAACTGAATATCCTTTTAAAATTAAGACACGTGAGATTTCAAATAAAAAAATAAAGGCAAACTCATTCTCAAAAATTCAAAGTGTCGTGCTCGAACTTACGAGATGTGATATTTTGTTACCTCGAGATGAGAGGGTTTTTAACATACTTTTCGATTTATTTAAGATTTTTTTAAGTAAAATTAACTTTAATACAATAAGGGATCATATTTTAAACTCTTCCCAAGTTTTCAACTTTCGACATTAAGACATGTAGTAATCAATTAGGTATCAATTTTGGGCGTTACGAGGGTGGTAGTCCTTCCTCGTACATAATCGACTCCCGAACCCGTTTCTTGAATTTTGTAGACCAAAAAAATCTTTATTTTAGTAAATCAAACCGTTTATTAAAACAATCAAATTTCAAGGTGACCCGATCACACCTCATAAAAATGATTGGTGGTGACTCCCATTTTTCGTTTTAAAATAAAAAGTCGACCTTCAAAACAATGGTTTCGACAACTTGGCAACTTTTCTGGGGAACATATAAAAGAGTCAAGCCACGAGTTGATTATTTCTTGTATTTTTGTTGAAACTTGATAATTTGGTTTAAATTTACGATCCTTTCGTTGCATTTCATTTTTATGGTCTGCATCATTTTGATATATTTGCTTTATTGGTTCGAGTCTTTGGATATATTTTGGCATATTGCATCTCATAACCGGTCGGTTATACCCTTTTAAGTGGGAGTGAGAAACTATTCCTTCGTGAGGTCTTCACATTGGTATAGGATAATGGATGGCTTTCAGGGTACATCCGTACCTATGTCTTTGTGAGATTTTCATCTCCGTATAGTCATAGGGAAATGTATTCCCTTGAAATGAACTCGGTCCGTATAAGCCTATAATGGGTGAGGATCGAAGAATCTACCGGTTCTGGTACCCTTACTTTAGAACCGAACCGTATATAATGAGCCCTAAAAGCCTATCCTAGATAGAACCATACCAAACCGTAGTAGTCACTCGAAAAGGTGCTCTATTTATTATTTCTTGTTTGCTTTAAATTCTAGGTTGGTATGCAATGTACTGACTTGTTTTGTTTTGACTGTGATTGCATGGCATTTTCATTATAAAAAAAGTGTTGATTCACATTCAATTACTAAATAGAGAGCTTGCCATGAAGAATGGATTTCTTGATAAAGTGGAAGATAATACGGCTGTCCGAATATGGTCCGAGAAAACGCAATTAGAGAAGGGTGATAGCCTAATGAATGGGTATGTGTCAGAATTGTGGGATTTCACTCGTATCAGTGTGACTCAGAATAGCCTCCAAGAGTTGAAAGAAATATGGGACTGATGGGAAGATGAAATCAAGCAGCTATTTTACTGTAATTATGGTGATTTGCCTTACCTACTCGATATCAAAGTGGACAAGCACTTGTTTCGAGCTCTGGCTCAATTTTAGAATCCCGCCTACAGTTGTTTTACCTTTGGGAAGGTAGATTTGGTACCTATTATAGAGGAGTATAAAACTTTGCTTCGACGCCTGAAGATTCAAGTCGACAAAGCTTACTCTAGAGCCACCAATGTCCCGACTTTCTTAAAAAAGCTAATGAGCATCACGAGGATAAGTGAGCAATGGGTCACGGCCTGGATCAAGCAAAAAGGGGATAGTAAATGTATCTCTTGGAAAAGTTTGCGAGATTTGATTTTGGCGCATCCGAACACAAAGAAAATAGTCGATATCTTTGCCTTGAGTATCTACGGGTTGGTAATCTTTCCCAAAGCACTAAGGCACGTAGATGAGGCAGTTTCAGATTTGTTTGACCGACTTGATAAAAGGGTCACCACCGTCCCTACAATCTTGGCCGAAACTTTTAGATCTTTGACTGGAGAGCGAGTGAAGGTAGGTTCATCGGGTGTGCGCAACTCTTATTAGCATGGTTTCATAGCCACTTTTGAAAGGTAAAAAAAGTTTCTTATCAAGTATTCTTTGAGAACTACTCTCCATTGAAAGAATTAGTGGCTACACCAAGGCGAGACAATATTTCAGAAGAAAAATAAATGGCGATTCTCTAAAATCTCCAAGACGAAGATGTTGAATGGAGGGCTCCTTGGATGATCCCTGATGAGATTTTGTACCGGTGTGGAGACTTCGACTAGGTACCTCTACTTGGGATATAGGGAGCTGTTGGATATGTTCCTCTACTTGTATTGAGGTAGTATAAATCGAGGCAGTTCATACTAGCAACACAAGGGTTGGCTTAATGTGAGTTTTTATACAAGAGTGATAACTACAAAAAAAAGGTTCGAGAAATATCTAACGCTTGGAACCAAACCCGCAAGATGAAAAGATTTGCTGCGAGTCCCTTGACGACCCCCGAATATGATTGGTGGTAGGGTAAAAGAGTCAATGACAACATCCCTGTTCCAAATGAGGAAAACACTTGACCGATAGAAGAACACCTGCAAGTGATCCCATCTGAGCTAGAGATCATTAAGTAAGATTTTGAAAAGTGGAATTTGGAGCTAGGAAAAAAGATAGAACAATTGGAGGAGGAAAAGATGCAACTAGAATTAGATGTTGATGTCTAAAAGTTAGAAGGCGAGAGATTAAGAAAAGGAAAGAACAAGGCTGAAGAAGACTTGGACAGTCTAAAAATGGATTATAAAAAGTTACGCTTGTCAATGAGGACTACCAGGCTAGGAAAAACATCAAAACAATGGTGGAAAGAGATTAAAGAAGAAAATATTAAATTTGATCGATAGGAAAGGAAGTTCCAAGATGCTCAGGCTCGAGAAGAGGCTCTAGAAAGGAGTTTGTCAGAAAGTCAAAGTGAAAGATCGAATTAAAAGCCCGGGTAGCAGAACTAGAAAAGTCACTTAATCAGTATCATAGTCGCAACTCCGCAGTTGAGTTGAAAGCGAGCCTAAAAGAGATTGAAAAGCTAAAAGGAAAGATAGAAAGGCTCGAGACCGCATTACAAAATTGTGAACTCCTAGTTGAACTCTTTGAAGCAAACAATGAACATTTGAAAGAGCAACTCTATTGTTCTCAAGGTCAATTCAGGGATAGAGAGCATACCATGGGTGAAGCCATAGTTCAAGTACGAGATGTGGTCGATCATTTGCAAACCTTAGCAATTCAGGCTGATGTGCTAAGCCTGTAATACGAATTAGAATCAGATTAGGGTCGAGAGTTAGCTTGGCTTCTTAAGAAAGTTAAGGCTTTGAGTATTAGGGCAAAGCCGTATATATAATTTGTTTTATGTAAAGAAATTTATTTTCTAGTAAAGTTATTCTAATAGAATTGAATCAGAGTCAATACCTCTTTTTGCATTTATTCAATACATTTTCATTACATTGCATCATATGCATTAAATTTCACAAAAAGGCCCTAATTAATCGAAATTATGACAGTTAACCCGGAAGCCAAAAAGAGCCAACCAACCGAATATCATTACTGTACTCACAACAAAACCAAAGTAAAAGATCAAAGACTAAAAAGACTAGAACAGATTCAAAAAGACATGCAAGATCGGTTGCAAACGTAGCTGCAAGAACAATTAGCAAAAGTACAATAGGAGATGAGGGATCAAATACAGGAATCCCAAAAAAGTATGATAAGCCAATTGAAGCAGTTGCTGGCTGGAGGACTTGAAAAAGGGAAGAACACTGCGGTCAACTCAGGAGACGATAATGAAGACCCTATTTACCCCTCGAGTTTTACCCTGATAAACGCCCAGGCACAACCAGATGTGTACCCACAAAGGGTAGCCGTTACTATCAAACCCCAACAGTATCAAACCGATATTTCAACACCGACAAACTACCCAACGGGTTCAGCCTCTAATCCGAGTGATAATCTAACCAATCTTGTTGTTCCTGATCTAGATGATATGGCAGAAATGGAAAAAGTAAGAGTGGAACTGCCAAAGTAACTTGAAGATCGGTGCAGATGGTTAGAAGAAAAATTTATAGCACGCTGATTATCATTGCGGAATTGAAGCTAAGGACTTGAGTTTAGTCCCAGATCTAGTGCTCCCTCTAAAGTTCAAAACTCTAGAGTTTGAAAAGTATAATGGGACTAGTTGCCATGAAGCTCACATCACGATGTTCTGTTGAAGGATGACAGGATACGTTAATAATGACCAATTATTAATTCATTGCTTCAAAGACAGTCTAATCGGGTCAGCAACCAAATGGTACAACCAACTGAGTCATGCCAAAATCAATTCATAGAAAGACTTAGCACAAGCTTTTATGAAGCAATATAGTCATGTGACAGACATGATATCCGAAAGAATCATGTTGCAGAATATGGAGAAGAAGCAAAGTGAGAACTTCAAGCAATATACCCAAAGATGGAGAGAGGTGACAACAAGTTTAGCCACCTCTTCTGGAAAAAGAAACCACAATGTTTTTCATCAATACTTTAAAATCCCCGTTCATCAACCATATGTTGGGAAGGGCTACTAAGAGCTTCTCAGATATAGTAACGTCTCGTAAAATGATTAAAAATGTAATGAGAAGTGGTAAGATAGACGCGGGAGAAAGCGCCAAAAGATCAACCCTAAGGAAGAAGGAAAATGAGGTGAATAATGGAGGCACATATAACAAGGGTTATTCAAAACCAATCACTGTAGGCCCACCAAGGACAGTAACTACTAGTTTTTAGGGCCCCCCAAGGCAAGAATCCAACCCAAGGCCATATACAGAAAGGCTCCAGTTCATACCCATCCCGATAACATATAGGGAGCTGTATCAGAGTCTGTTTGATGCACATATAGTATCCCCTTTCTACTTAAAACCTATGCAACCTCCATTACCCAGATGGTACGACGCGAATTTTCAATGCGAGTACCACGCGGGAATCACTGCACCGCTTTTAAAAAGTTAATTGAAAAGTTCATCAAGATGGGCATTGTGAAGTTCGATGATCTATCGGGACCTAATGTGGCAGGAAATTTATTACCCAATCATTCTGATAAAGGGCTAAATGCGATAATTGAGAATGGAGGGAAGAGAACCAAGATAAATGTAGCGAAATTGAAAACCCTACTGAAATGGGTTCGGAAGAAAATGGTAAATAGAGGATTAATCAAACAGGATTCAGAGGAAAGACCCAAAAGGATGAAGACCTACTGTGAGTTCCATGCTGAAGAAAGTCATGAGATCCAAGAGTGCGTTGAATTCTGAGGCCTAGTACAAAATCTGATGGATAATAAGGAGCTAGAATTCTTTGAATATGCCAAAGGCTCGGTAAGAGAAGATGTGTGTGCCTCATAAGAAAGGTCAACAGAAAAGGTCTATAAAGTCAACCACCTAGTGGTTATCATTTCACAACCAAGAAGCAATGAAGCTGGAGTCCAAATCGCATCAAGGGTCATAATCCAGAAACATGTAATCTTTCCCTACAATGACAACAAAAGGGTTCCCTGTAATTATAACTGCAACATGACAATCTCGGGAGAAGAGAACCAAGATGTGGGTTTCTACACAAGCAGTGGGAGGCGTTATGACCCTGCAAATACAAAAACTGAGCCCTTTAAAGGAAAGACCCCAGTAGTTGAGTATAAGAAGGAAAAGACAGTTAGGCTTGAATCACCAGTTAATGAGTCAGTAACAGAGAACAAGGCTAGGAAATTCTTGAAATTTTTAAAGCATGGCGAGTACAGCGTTGTAGAACAACTACATAAACAACCGGCTCGCATATTAGTACTAGCTTTGCTCTTGAGCTCAGATACTCATCGTAGCACGTTGATGAAGGCGCTAAATGAAACTTATGTCGCTAAAGATATCTCTGTAAACAAGCTAGACCGCCTAGTTAATAATATAAGTAATGACAACTTTATCTTTTTTAATGACGACGAAATACTACCAGGGGGCATGGGATCTACAAAGGCTCTACACATCACCACCCGCTACAAAGGATATACACTGCCAGGGGTGCTAATAGACAATGGCTCTGCACTAAACATCTTGCCTCTATCCATGCTAAACAAATTACCAGTGGATAGCTCTCAGAGGAAGACATGTCAAAACATAGTGAGAGCATTCGATGGTACGGAAAGGAGGGTGATGGGAAGGATTAAGATACCCCTTTTAATTAGTCCAAACAGTATAAGGTAGATTTCTTGGTAATGGACATCAAACCTTCTTATAATTGTTTGTTGGGGAAGCCTTAGATTCACTCAACTAGGGCAGTGTCGTCATCACTGCACCAAAAGCTAAAGTTGGTAACTGAGGGTCAATTGATAATAATAAACGCGGAAGAAGATATTATTGCATCTGTAACCAGTGAAGCGCCATACAGAGGCAGACGATGAAGCAATAGAATGTTCCTTTCAATCTTTGGAATTTTTGAATGCAACTTTCATTGTTGAAGGAAACAAGGTCCCGATACCCAAAATATCTAAAACTACGAGGATGGGTCTACAGCTGATGGTTGGGAAAAGAGCCTTGCCTGGAAGGGGTCTTGGGAAATACCTCCAAGGGAAGGTAGAAGCACCCATGCTAATGGAAAAACGACACTGCTTTGGCTTAGGATAAAATTCGGATGCGAGGCAAAAGAAGAGAGAGCTGAAGAAGAAACAAGAAAGGAGAAAAGCGCGACTGAGTGAGGAAGAGGTCAAGTGGGAACCGATGACCTTTCCCCATATATCCAGAGCTTTTGTGGTAGGAGGAACTATTCACCCTAAACGGAAGATGCTAAGAAAAGAAATTGCAGAAGAAATGTTTGGAAATCTGAACATCAACGCCATATCCGAAAAAGGAATTGGGGGAGAATTTATCAGGCATCTACCCCTATGTACCTAGAAGTGTTCTGAACAATTGGACTGTGGAAGAGATTCTTGTTATTTTTAGAGCTAATTTAGAGTAATGTTCAAAACACGCTTATTACTCTAAGCTTAGGAGCAATAAGAATCGTTTTGTGAAATAGGCTTATGTCTAACATCTTTATTTCAATAAAATGTATCTTTACATATCATCTTGAGCAAATATTCTTTTATTATTTCCATTTCATTCATAATCATACCATACAAATAATTATTCTTAGATTTTTTTTCCTTTGTATTTTTCTTTATCCCTATAATAGGTCTCCATATATCAATGAGATAAGCGACGCTGCTACTAAATCAGAGTCTCCTTTTGAGCAAGATATGTGTATGGAGGATTCTCAGGATTTTGAAGATAATCGAGACTTTGACCTATCTCCTGATTTGTTAAGAATGGTAGAACAAAATGAGAAACAAATCCTACCTTACAAAGAATCAGTAGAAATTGTGAACTTAAGAGAAGAGAAAGAGGTGAAGATCGAAACTCGTATCACCGTAGAAACAAAACGAGACCTCATTGAGTTACTCAAAGAATTTAAGGATGTCTTCGCATGGTCATATCAAGACATGCCTGGGTTAAGTACAAATATTGTGGTACACCGGCTCCCTATAAAGAAATAGTATAAGCCAGTTCAACAGAAGCTCTGAAAGATAAGGCCCAACGTTTTACTAAAAATAAAAGAGAGGTCAAGAAGTAATTAGATGCTAGTTTCTTCCAAGTGGTTAAATACTCAAAATGGGTAGCTAATATCGTCCCCGTCCCTAAAAAAGATAGGAAAGTACGAATGTGCATAGACTACACGGATTTGAACAAAGTCAGCTCGAAGGACAATTTCCCATTGCCACATATCGATACCTTAGTGGACAACACGAAAGGTTACTCACTGTTCTCTTTTATGGACGGTTTCTCGAGATACAACCAGATAAAAATGCATCCTAAAGACATGGAGAAGACCACATTCGTGACCATGTAAGGAATATTTTGCTATAAAGTGATGCCATTCGGACTGAAAAATACGAAAGTAACGTATCAAAGAGCCATTGTAACTTTGTTTCATAATATGATGCACAAAGAAATTGAGGTTTATGTTGACGATATGATTCCAAAGTCCCGAATAGAAAAGGAGCATATACAAGTCCTAAGGAAATTGTTCTTGAGGTTGAGAAAATTTTAGTTAAAGCTTAATCCAGCAAAATGTACCTTTAGGGCTAGGTCGGGTAAATTGCTAGGATTTGTAATCAGTAAAATGGGGATAGAGATTGACCCAGACAAAGTCAAGGCTATACAAGAGTTGCCTCCACTGCGTACTCAAAAAGAAATTCAGGGTTTCTTAAGGAGATTAAATTACATCGCTAGGTTCACTTCACAATTAATCGAGAAATACGACCCCATATTCCATCTCCTTAAGAAACACAACCTAGGTGTATGGGATGAGGAATGTCAGAAAACTTTTGACAAGATTAAACATTACCTGTCCAATGCCTCAGTGTTGACACCTCTCAGCCCAGATAAGCCGCTGATACTGTACTTGACAGTATTCAAGAATTCCATGGGATGCGTGCTTAGTCAACATGATAAGTTAGGAAGCAAAAAAAGAACGCTATACTATCTCAGTAAAGAAATTCACTGAATGTGAGACAAGATATTAGCCAATCGAGAAGTTGTGTTGCGCCTTGATCTGGACAACCCAAAAACTGAGACAGAACATGTTGTACCACACAACTTGGCTTATCTCAAAACTAAACCCTCTAAAGTACATGATGGAGTCGACTGCTTTGAATGGAAGAATGGCCCGGTGGCAAATTCTGCTTTCCGAATTTGATAGTCTATTTAAATCAGAAGGCTATAAAAGGGAGCGCTATAGCAGATTTTCTGGCCAGTAGAGCTCTAGAAGATTATGAACCTTTGAACTTTGATTTCCCGAATGAAGATCTAATGTATGTGGCAACCACTGAAGAAGACTCTCAAGAAGGTCTTCCTTGGAAGCTAAACTTCGACGAAGCCTCAAATGCTGTGGGTAACGAAATTGCGGCAGTCCTGGTATCCCAAAACAGAGATCATTATCCCTTTACTAGTAAATTGGATTTTGATTGCACGAATAATATGGCATAATATGAAGCATGCATCATGAGTATCCGTGCAGCCATAGAACCCAAAATCAAAGTGCTAGAGGTATATGGGGATTCTGTGCTAGTGATCTATCAACTCAAGGGATAATGAGAGACAAGAGATCCCAAGTTGATCAATTATTGAAGGTTGGTTCTTGAATTAATTAAAGAATTTGATGACATCACCTTCTCTACCTTCCAAGAGATGAAAATCAGATGGCTGACGCTGTGGCTACCTTGGCTTCGATGGTCAAAGTGAACAAACAAAAGAATGTAAAACCTATCCAGATGAGTATTTATGAGATCCTGGCTCATTGTTACAACATCGAAGAAGAAGAAGAAGAAAAGGATGATCACCTTTGGTACCACGATATATTGTGATATATGAAGAATCGTGAGTGCCCTGACCAAGCAACTGAGAATGATAAAAGGATGTTGAGAAGACTGGCCAGTAAATATGTCTTAGATAGGGAGATCCTGTATAAAAGAAGAAAGGATCAGGTGCTACTAAAATGTGTAGACGTTGTCGAGGCTCAAAAAATCTTGGAAGAAGTCCACGAGGGTGTCTACGGAACACATGCCAATGGTTTTACAATGGCAAGGCAAATCATGATATTTGGGTATTATTGGTCCACCATAGAAGGAGATTGCATTAGTTATGCCAACAAATGACATAAGTGTCAAATTTATGGATATAAAATTCATTTACCTCATTCACCTCTTCATGTTATGACTTCTCCCTAACCTTTCTCTATGTAGGGCATGGATGTCATTGGGTCGATATCGCCAAAAGTTTTCAATGGGCATCGACCCATCTTTGTGGTCATCGATTACTTCACCAAGTGGGTAGAGGCCACTTCTTACACCAATGTCACGAAGTCGGCAGTTAGCAAATTCTTGAAGAAAGAGATCATATGCCGGTATGAAATGCCAGAAAGAATTATATCTGACAATACACTAAATTTGAACAACAGCACAATATCAGAAGTCTACAGTCAGTTTAAGATCAAACACCACAACTCATCACCATATTAGCCAAAAATGAATGGTGCAGTGGAGGCAGCCAATAAGAACATTAAAAAGATCGTGGGGAAAATGACTGAGACTTATAAAAATTGGCATGAGAAGTTACCATTTGCCCTCTATGCTTACCGAACATCTATCAGGACCTCAACTGGGGCAATTCCTTTGTCTTTGGTTTATGGAATGGAGGCGATTTTACCCATTTAAGTTGAGATTCCTTCTTTCTGAGTTTTGGCAGAATTGAAGTTGGATGAAGCAGAACGGATCCAATCCCGATATGATCAGCTAAACTTGATTGAAGAAAAAAGGTTGAAAGCCATCTGTCATGGTCAGATGTACCAAAAGCGAATGATGCGAGCTTGAGACCAAGGTGAAAACCGCAAAAGGCGCGCCTTAAAACCAAAAGGATTTTGAGTTAAAAACCCAGAAAAGGGTAATTCAAAATCAAATTTTGATCGAACATGGGCCATATAGAGGTCTTGTCCTATACGAATTAAAAAGAAGGAGGGATGCTACATCTTGGGGCATCAACAAAGTACTCTAAATCTCCTAAAACACATATCCAGTTCAAAATGGTCCTCGAGAAGTTTGTGCGATGAAGCGCATATTACGTTATCTGGGGCACCTATTTTCATCTTATTTCTTTTGTATTTTAGCAAATTTGCTATGTTGATCAATCTATTTTGAGCTTTGCTCCTAATAAATTTTAATCTTATCGATTGTTACAATCTTTTTCAAGTATTTTTACATTGAAATAACAATTAATGGACTAATAATATTCAAGTAAAAGGAGTTCTGCATATTGCTCTAAAAGGTTCTCTAAATAGTACAAAGACCTGAAACAGGACCACTAGTCAGAACTAACCAAATCTAAAAGTTAGAAATTTTTGGGAACGAATAGTCTAAATTATGATTAATTCTTCGAGTTTTCTGTCAAAGATACCAGTTGAACAAGAAGGTAGGGTAATGCGTCAGTCAACCTAAGCATTAAAATGGATCATTTTTGAAAAATAACATTCTGTATTCATGCAAATATCATTCATACACATCTAGTTAGGAGCATTTGATTCATTCTAATCATAACATCCTAATCACTTGGCATAAATATAGGCCCATGAAATGGATTCTACAGGTCATGTTCCCAGATAACGGTGTAACAAATCAGAGAAACTAAAAATCCTATACCCCAAAAGTTGCAGTAGGACGGATTAAAGTTATCGTGGCAAATCTTATCTCCCTGAAGTTGCAGTAGAGTAGATTAAAGCTACAAGTTACAGATTTTTTCTCCTTGAAGTTGCAATGGAATAGATCAAATATAGCAAATCTTATCTCTCTGAAGTTGCAGTGGAGCAGATTGAAGCTATAGATCATATCTCCTTGAAGTTGCAATGGAGTAGATCGAAAATAGCAAATCTTATCTCTCTGAAGTTGCAGTAGAGTAGATTGAAGCTACAAATCTTATCTCTCTGAAGTTGCAATGGAGTAGATTGAAGCGACAAGTCCTATACCTCTGAAGTTGCAGTAGGATGGATTGAAGTCATCATTGTGAATCTTATCTCCCCGAAGTTGTAGTGAAGCATATTTATCTCTCTGAAGTTGCAGTGGAGTAGATTGAAGCGACAAGTCCTATACCTCTGAAGTTGCAGTAAGATGGATTGAAGTCATCATTGTGAATCTTATCTCCCTGAAGTTGTAGTGAAGCATATTAAAGCCACAAATCTTATCCCCCTGAAGTTGCAGTTGAGTAGATTGAATATAGCGAGTCTTATCTCCCTGAAGTTACAGTGGAATAAACTATAGCTACAACCTACAAATCTTATCTCCCTGAAGTTGCAGTGGAGCAGATTAAAGATACTAATCTTATCTCCCTGAAGTTGCAGTGGAGTAGGTTGAAATTACATTTCCTCACCCCTGAAGTTGCAGTGGGTTGGAATGAGACTACTTGAAGAAGAGAGACATTCAAAGAAGTCGAGATTTGGCAAGACCAGGCAAAATTGGTCATTTTTAAAGTCTTTGCTCCATTCCCGTTACATGACAATGAGCAAAGAAGGGCAGCTATAACAGGCCAATTCTGCCCGACCTACTACAAACAAAAAAAAACAAACCAAAAAAAAATAATAAATCCATTAAAATCCAAAGTCTATTTACAATACCTGAAAGCCTAAAATTTACAAACCCAAATAATACAAAATCCTAAAGCCCAAATGACTGACAACCTAATCTATTTTCAGTAAAACTAAAAACCCTAGCTGCCGCTCCTCTTGTGTCGTCCAAGGCACCTCGTCCCAAGGTCTGACGCCACGAGCACTATTGTACCAAAACGGAAAAGGCAACCCCTCTTTTCTCTATGTTGACCGCACGCTGGTACCTACAAAAAGAACAAAAAAGGATAGCAACAGCAAAGAAATAGCGCAGTAGAAATAGTAGAAACATTGAAAATAGATAGAAAAATCAAGATCTAATGTATTATTAGGCTATAAAAGCCAGATCCACCATGTATTCTTTTAGATATACAAGATTAATCAAAAAAACAGAATTCAAATTTCAAAGGTGACTTTTTTTCCTTTTTTTTTTCATTTTCTTACGAATTTATTTTATAAATAAAACACAAAATAAAAAGGAAAAGTTTAAAAAAGGGGTACCTGGCGGTTTGCGTTCTGTCGCCTTGAATGGCTGAGGCCGTCACCTCCGATTAAAGGTGACTCCTTTTCAAAAACCCTAAAACCAAAGGGTTTTACGTTTCTTTTTGCGATTTTAACCTTTTTTAAAAAAAATAACCCCAAATCGAGGTTTGGAGAGTCGAAAAGCCCAAAAAATAGCCTTTTTTTGCTCTTTCGGCCACCGTGGGCTGCGGCGTCGTCGCTAGTGACCGGCAACCACTACGGTGGCCAATGGCTAGACCTAATGGCCGGAGAAAAGTAGAGCGAGAGAGAGTCTGAGAGAATTCTCAGAATTTTTGACAAAAATAAGGGCTGAAGTGTTTTTTTTTTACTTTTGCTATTTATATAAGGGTTAATACGACACCGTTTTGGACTTAAGCACCAGTGGCCAAAACGTCACTGTTTTGCTTGAGACCCGAAACCCGACCAGATTTTAAGCTAGGATTCGCATGTTTTTCCCTCAAAGGGATATTTACGCAATTGGTCCTTCCGCTTTTTCGCCCATTTTCAATTTAATTTTGTTCTTTTTTTGCCTTTTAATTTGACCCTGTAATTCTAGCATTATTTCATTTCAATCCTCTGCAAAATGGTGTGCATATGGACAAGGGGATTATTGCCTAATTGGTCCTTGTCCTTCCTTCGCGCATTCGGTTTTAATCCTTTAACCCATTTTATTGTTAATTTGTTTATTTTATTATGATTTTTACTTTAAATTTTGCTTAGATTCTAATTTAGTCCCTTACTTTCGATCTTTGATACTTTATTTTTCTTTGTATTTATTTATTTCTTTATATTTATACATTTATTTGTTTTTCTTTTTTTTTCTTTTTATGTTTTTTTCCTTTTTTTCTCATTATTATTATTATTTTATCTATTATTATTTATATATTTTATTACAAATTGTACCTTTAATTTCATTTATATTTTAATATGGTTCTTCATTTTCAATATTTGATAAACTATTTACCCTTATATTTATTTATTTATTTTTATATTTATTTCTTTGTCTTTATTATTTTTTAAATTGGCATTGTCTTTTTATGTGCATACTTTATTATTATTATCATCGTTATTATTTATTTTATTTATCTTTGATTGTTCATATTAATGTTAAAATAGTGTATATTATGAGATTCTCGTAAATTATTTTTATTAGTATATTTATTATTGTCATTTATTAATGCGACATTTCATTCATATATCACTGTTCCGTTTTCTACATCACTATATTATCTCATTTTGTTAAAATCACGTCAAAAATCGCGTTTAAACGTATTTATCCATAATAGGTCGTTTTATATTATATCCTGAATAAAAGAAATATACAGCGTTTAAATATTATGTTTGATATTATTCAAAAAAGGAAAGTTTTCAAAATAAGGCAATATTCTGTACTTGAAAACTCGAGAAAGTCGTGCCCTAACTTACGGGGTTTCGATTTTTTCTCGTTGGGTCTAAATAACCGAATTTTCTTTTAAAATTAAAACACGTGAGATTTCAAATAAAAAATAAAGGCAAACTCATTCTCAAGAATTTGAAGTGTCATGTCCTAACTTACGGGATGTGACATTTTGTTGCCTCGAGATGAGGGTCTTTAATATACTTTTCGATTTATTTAAGAATTTTTTTAAGTAAAATTAACATTAATACAAGAAGGCATCATATTTTAAACTTTTCCGAAGTTTTCAACTTTTGACACTAAGACATGAAGTAATCAATTAGGTACCAATTTTGGGCATTACGAGGGTGCTAGTTCTTCCTCGTACGTAACTGACTCCCAAACCCGTTTCCTGAATTTTGTAGACCAAAAAAATCTTTATTTTAGTAAATCAAACCATTTATTAAAGTGATTAAATTATGAAGTGACCCAATCACACAGCATAAAAAGGATTAGTGGCGACTCCTATTTTTTTGTTTTAAAATAAAAAGTCGACCTTTAAAAAAATGGTTTTGACAGTTGAAATCACTTTTTAACTGGTTAAATTCTTAGGAAAGTGATCACTTTTCATCCTACTAAATACTACATTAATGAATCGAGGCATCTATTCTAATTATTATCAAATAATATACTTCAAAGGAAAGAACTAAGATTTTTGTGGCATTTTTATTCAAATGAGTTAAAATAAAATCTTCTCAACGTTAGAAAAAAGGCATAATTATAAAAATCATTCTTAATAATTCAGGGATTTTTCACTTTAACCGTAATTTTTTTTTTGTTTCAATTTCACTCACAACATTGAAAAAAATTTCAAATATAACCAGAATTGATGGAAACTGTCAGTCAACTAACTGCCAACATTTTTATCCTATATGGCATGTCATCTCAGTCGATGAGGTGGTTGATGTGGATGACACATTGATAGAACATAACAGTAAACAAATGAAGAAAATATTTCTGACTCTTCATTTATGAATAGAGAGAATTACTTGCTTTCATAGATGAACACTGATGTGAATTTATACAAAGATTTGCTTTGCACAACTGTTGTTAACTAATTAACGACTTTAACTATACTCACAACCGACTTCAGTTATTCTACTATTCACCCATCATCCACGTTTTGTGACTCTTAGCTTGTTCCGCAATAGAGAAAAAATGTTGATGACAACGATTTGGTAAGTATATCAGCAACCTAATCATGTGCGAGAACTTCACCCAAGGCTAATTTCTCATCAACAACCTTTTCACGAAGAAAAAAAAAACAAATCAAGCCCAACATGTTTGAATTTCGAATGAAGAATATAGCACCTGAATTATCACACCAAATAACAGACTTGCCTTTTGAATCCAAACAAAGCTCACTCAACAACGACTCGAGCCATGTTATGTCTGCAGCAGTTAGGGATGTTCAAACGGTTAACCAAACTAAACTAGTATTAATCGAATTAATCGAACCTTTTAATCCTTTAACCGTTAATCGAACTGAAATTTTTTCAAAAAAATTTAATTGAACTAAAATATTTCAGTTAACTAAAATTTATATGTTTTTGTTTTTTGGTTAAAAAAAGTATAAAACATATCAAAAAAATAAATTGGTAATTTTCATTAGATCGAATTAACCGAATTAACCAAATTATAAGTCTTGAAACACTACATAATTAAAAACACTACATAAGTCTTGATATTAGCATATAATTAAAATGTAATAGTCTTTAATATTCTCTATTTGCATCCATTTCTTCTCTTCAAAAGATCTCCATTTGCATTATACCTACAAAATATGTGCAAAAATGAGCATATGGTAGTAATATATGCATTTCAAAAAATCAAATAATATAAACAAAGGAATCAATTGTAAGTTAACAAGAATAAGATAGCAAGCATACCCTTCAATTCACGAAAGCTCATGAGTTTAGAATAGGCTCTGATGCATTCCAAGAAAAGTCTAAACATTGAAATGATTAAATAAGTTAATGTAGAAGTGATGTGGTAAAAAATTGAAACTATTAAATTAAAAATAAATATATCATTTTCAATATTGTCTATCTCTTGGATTTTTTCTTCAATCTTCTCGACGTCATTTTTTGATGATGATTTCCGAATCCAATCTTGAGTACACATAAGAGCTTGTACAATTTTAGGAGTTAAAGAACTCCTAAATTGATCAAGCACATGCCCCTCGGTGCTAAAGGCAGACTCTAAAGCAATCGTAGAAACCGGTATAGCTAACACATCTTTGGCCATATTTAAAAGAGTGGGAAATCTAGGGCTATTCACTTTCCACCACAATAAAATATCAAGATCTTCAATAAAATTCACATTAGTCTCAACTAGATATTTATCTAATTCAGATGTTTTGTCGTCACCACTATTTTCTAACTCACGTTTTTTATACAAAGCTTGCATACGCATTTTCATTTTTTGTTGTGGTTCATCGAGAGAAATATGTGCTGCCATAATCAATTGGCTACAAGCACTATGAAGTGGAGGCTTACACTTATCAAACAATTCATGTAAAACTTCTTTCAACCGTTGAATCATTTCATAAGCTTTTTCAGCATTAGACATTTCATTAAGTGCAAATTCAATATACTTCAATTTTTTTCTAGGAACTAAACACAAGCAACAAACACAAGAAAACACACCTGATTAGCTACAAGCATTATGAAGTGGAGGCTTACACTCATCAAACAATTCATATAAATTTTATTTCAACTTTTACATCATTTCACAAGCTTTTTCAGCACTAGACATTTCACTAAGTGCAAATTTAATATATTTCAATTTTTGTCTAGGATCTAAACACAAGAAAATTCATCTCATCTTTAACGACCCGAAAGGTAGTGGTGTCGAAAATAGTGGTTTTGAAACTCCGTTCTTCGATGGTCGAGTCTGTAAATATTATTTAATAATATTTACGAATTTTGTTTTAGTATTATATGAGATTTTTATTTGACAGATTTTATTAAGTGATCAGTTAATAAAGGTACAAATGGTTATACCGGAAGTCAGTGGTTTTGGAAAATGAGGTATCGGGACTTCATTTTCATAAATTGAGCTTGTAGATATTTTTAAATATTTAATAAAAATATTTACGGGATTATTTTATATGTGAATTGAATTTTGGTCAATTAATTGTATCGAATTAGTACTTAATTATGATACAATGACTAAATCATAAAAATATCAAAACTTTAATTATTATTAAATTATAGTGTCGAACATGATTATGGAACGTTTGTAACAATTAAACCAATGGTTTAATTGAGTGGACGGTAACATGTTCCAATATATTAGAATTTGTAATCAAATTTTAAGTAAAATAATATTAATAATAAAATAGTTAATTAAACTTAGGAAATAAAATAAGAGTGGAAGGAAAGAGAAGCTTTATTTCTCTTTGAATGCAGCAACTTTTGAAACAAATAGGGAGAGGAAGAAAACGAACGGGCCAAGGGTTTAGAAATTTTTAAGTTTTAATTGGTTAGTCAATTTAATCTCTTTTCTTATAATTTTTATATTTTTAGAATCCTGCGAGCTTAAGTTTGTTGACCCATGTCATATTTTTCAATATTGTTAAATATTGAAGATGTTACCTTGGAGGGATGACTTATCTTTTCCCAACAGTCCCCTTTGTTTAGCTTGAAGCTTTACCTACAAAATTTGTCGAAGTAGGACTAGGAGGTTTAACACTACCCTCAATAGATGTTGGTTCAGTAGACATTCTGCATTTTATATACATTTTAATATGGTTTTCAAGAGTTTAATTCAATCCATAAAAATAAGAAATCTAATAAGGTTTGCAAAACTTATCATATTCATAGTGTTTCAACAACAATTAACATAAATATAACAAAATTTAATAGTGCTTCAACAACAACTAACATAAATATCACTAAAACAACATGATAAGATTTGCATTACTTATCATATTCATAGTGTTTTAAACATAAGGATTATGTTTATTTATTAAAGACATTGTTTTTTTGTCATAAATACCTTTAACCCACAAAAGGTAAAATTATGTTTAATTACTATTCCTACGAGCTCAACAAGACACCCCTAATAAGTTGTTTCTTTACCATAAATAATGTAACACCTTAAACCCGGCCTAGACGTTATGGCCGGATCTGGCTTCACATGAATTGGGATTTGAAAACAATTGTATCGAGTTAAAACTATTTCCGTTTATTAGCCTTTATTTATCTTTCATCCATCTCAAAACCCTTTTCTCGTTAATTGATTCGTTTAAAAATATATTTTGTAGCGAAAGCTTTTAAAACCGTGAAATTTGAATAAACCCGTTCGCATTAAGAAAAAGTGTTATTACTAATTAAACCAAGTTTTCATTGAGGTTTGTAGTTTAGAAGTCCATGTAAATAGTTAAAGTCCAAAATAAAGGCAACAATCCAAATTACATCAAAAATACCCCAAAAATAATAGGAAGTAAAAACCTTAAATGAAATTTAAACAGTTCAATAGTCATGTGGTCACCATTGAGTCCTCCGCTACACTGATATGCCTAAGTTTGGCGATTACCTTTACAGATAAAACAGAAAGGGTTGAGTTTACGTAAACTCCATGTGTAATCCCCATAGAAAACACAACAACCAGGTAAATGCAGTCTGGGCCTAAGCCTATTTCAATTTTAGTAGTAGTTTGGGCCTTAGCCCATTTCAGTCCAGTATCAGATATGCATTAAGGCTTTAACCCATCATAGTATCAGTAATTCAAACAGTAATCAGAAACAGAGTCCTACTCACCAGCCCCTACACACCATTTTCGTCCATCCCTACACTCCATACGGGGTTTCCAACACCCAACCATCCCTACACTCCAAGTAGTTCCGAATGCAGCACATATTCAGTATATTGCAGCTGAGCTGCCAGATAAATAGGCTTAAGTCTTTCAATACACTTCTCCAAATATCATCATCCCAACCCAATGCAAAGCAAACATACAATATGTCATGCTTTTATGCAACCATCATTCATACATATACATATATATATCAGTACTCATGCATAATTTATCATGCATCACATACACTCAGATCATATATTTAGGAACTAGGTAATGCTTACCGACCCTACTGTAGGTTCACAGTCGACTTGGGCGACCTGTGCAACCCTAGGAATCATTTCAGATAAATGGGCTCACACGTCCATATGGTTTGCCCGTGTAGGCCCACACGTCCATGTGGCCCACACGTCCCAAATTGGCCTTGGTTGTAACGCCCCAATTTTCGGGAATTCTGTGAATGTTGGCATAGGTTTAATTATGTTAGTGGGCCTTTAGAAGGCCCAAGCTTAAGATAGAACCCGGAAATTTTAGTTAATTTTTGTTCCATAAGAAAAAGGGGGTGAAATTATGAAATAGAACCTATGTGAAAATGTTTGAAAATGCTATAGGCTAAATTGAAGTGGCCAAATAAATAGGAGTGCAAAATAGGAGGATTTGCATGACAAACCCCCCATTTTACATGAAGTGGCCGGCCATCATGTTGTTGTAGACAAAATGTGCACTTGATATCCATAATTTATGGTACAAATTGATAATGGATTAGGTAATGTTTCATGATAATGGGTTAGGTAAATGTTCCATGATAATGGGTTAGGTAAATGTTCCATGATTGGAATTTCATGTCTTTTGTATTAAAGAATTAAATGGATGGAATATGAAATTTTATTTAAAAAAAAGGGGTGAAAAGAACAAAGTCTTGTCCATCTTTGTTCATCATAGCCTAAAGTTAGAGAAGAGAAAGGAGAGGAGAAAGCTCTTGAATGTTCGGTCACTTGGGGAAGAAAATTGAAGGTAAGTTCATGCTAGTTTGCTTCTATCTTGATGTTCATGAGTTCTTCTTGATTCTACCTTAACTCTTGAAGCATATTTTGGTTTTTAGTTGTGTTGTGAGCATTTAGCCATGAATTAAAATGAAGGAAATGGTTGTTGTTTCATGTTCTTTTGATGAAAAATGGAAGATAGGTGAAGTTGAGCCAAACAAATGAGCATGCATGTGCCTTAGATGCTAAGGGGAAAAATCGGCTAACATGTTGTGCTTTAAAATGATGAAATGGAGATTATACTTAAGTAAAATCATAGATATGTGATGATTGATTGGTGATATACATGTTTAAATAACAAGCATGCAAGTTAGGTGTGAAAGAGTGATTTGGTAATAAATCTGCTTGGGACAGCAGCAGTAACATGACTTTAGAAAATCACCATAAATTGTGAGAGATGAGTTAGAAGCTGCATAAATTATATAATTAAAGCTTAATGAGTCTAGTTTCAAATGGAATAAACGAGAACATATTTTGAATTCTGTACAATGAGAAATTTGATTCGTAATGAAGAGTGGTCAGATTAGTCAAACAGTGAAACATGGGAAACTTTAAGAAAAATCTGGTATTGATTGGCCAAACCAAAAATTCTGAAAATTTTATGGATAGAAGATATATGAGTCTATTTTCAGGGAAAATTAACGGCACTTGATTTGGAGTTTCTTAGCTCCAGTTATAAATGATTTAGTCACTGTTGCTCAGGAAGACAGCTTGCAGTGAAATTATGATTATGTGGTAAACATTGACAAAAATTTGTTAATGAGTTGCTTATTGATTTCTTATAAGCTTACTATGATCTGTAGGTGTGGTTGGCCGAATATTGTAAGGGGTTAATACGTAGTTCGTATTTGAATAGTTAGATTAATGTGTTAGTAATCCAATTGTAGGCAGTTCGTGTGTGGATCTCGTCAGCATATCGTCGCAAACAGGTGTATAACTAACACCCTCTTTCTTAGTCTGGATCGACAAAAGTCGAAAAGCCGAAATGCTGAAAACCAGTATTTTGTAGATTTGCAAGTGTGCGAATGGTCGTGAGGTAAATCGATTAATGTTTTTGGTAAGCTGCAAAATTTGGACTGCAAAGTGCATGATTTCTGTACCCTCGATATTTTTGAGCTTAATGGGCCAAAATTGGAATGATGGGCCAACAGGCCCAATTCGGTAAGAACCCTCGGTACGTGATTCTGTAGTACGTGAAAGGTAGGAATATGTATGAAAAACCCTAAAATAGATAAATTACTGAAATACCTTTAAAAGTGGAAAATTTACAATTTTACCCTAGGAGATAAATTACCGAAATACCCCTAGGGTTAAATTGACCTAAATGCATGTTTGACTGTTGTTATTTACTGCATGCCATGTTGTTATTATCTGATGCATGGGATTGGGATATTGACGGAGGAAGTACTGAAAGTGGCTTGTCCACGTACTGGAGGCTTTGCCTCAATTTACTGTTAACTGAGCAGCAAGGCTGCAACTGTGGAGTGTTGGGCTGGGTGGGTTGAGCTATTCCCTACATGGAGTGTAGGGCTGGTACGGGTGGAGTGTAGTGGTTGGTGGGTTGAGTAGTCTCCCCAAATGGGCTTGCATATGTTATTGATGTTGCATGTATTTTGAAATGGGCCTATGGGCCATACTGTTATCTGAATAAAGGGATAAGGCCCAGTTTATTGTAATCTGAAAAGGGCTCTGGTCCAGTACCATTGTTACCTGAATGGGCATAGGCCCAATAAGCTTGAGCCGACTTGGGCATTGAATGGGTTTTCCTTACACACTGAGTTTCCCCAAACTCACCCTTTTTATTTTCATCCACGCAGGTAATCTCCAACCATAGTGGGCTTGGAGCTGTGAGGGAATTCGGAGTGGCCACCCGTTCTGAAAGTTTGATTTTCTTCTGGTGAACTGGACGTCCTTTTATTTACGTTTGAAGTTTTGGGTTTTCAAATGTAATAAGACCACTTAATTATTTTTGATGGTTTTAATATGTATTACTAAGATAGGTATTACTTATTTTAACTGTTGAAATTGGATAGCTTTAAGGCGCGTTTTCAAAAACAACAATTAATTTTAAAATAACACAACAACAAGCAAAGCTTCTGCAATGAAAGTATTTTTCAAAATTAATCTCTTTTCCTAAAAATGACTTAATCAAATCGGTTTCCTAGAAATATCCATGACGTTAAGGTGTGGCAATGGCGGTATGCATGTCTAGGATTGGATCCGAAGGGAGCTTGGTACTTAAGCAGTCCGATAGACTCACCACCTCTTTTCCGGTTTCCTACCTGGTGCACAACTTCCATTCACTTTAACCTATAATGAAATTATCTTTTAAAACACTAAATAAGTTTTTCTAGATCAACAATATAAAATGTTTTGAACACTTCGATGTGGCATGTCGAATCCAGTCATAACGTCTGGGCTGGGTTTGGGGTGTTACATTGGCCGTGTGGATCCCACGGCCTAGCCTAAAACCCCACACGCCTATGTGGACTACCCGTATGGGCCTGCATGCCCGTATAGCCTACACGACCCAAATCAGCCTAGTTTGTGTGTTGCACACGACCTACATAGCCATTGCACCGCTGTGTCTTACGCACATGGTCTGGCCTCGTCGATCATACACCCGTGTTATGGCACAGGGCCTACCACACGGGCGACCACATGCCTGTGTAGCGTCGACAATGGGGTTTTTATCTTTCGTTGAAACTCTATTTTCTACATTTTCAAGTACACACCTGGTATCGATTCGATGCTAATGCAACCACGAACACTCTAGAACCTAGAAATCGAAATTCCATCGCCATAAATCAGTGTCACTAACGAAACTTAAACAAAACTATAATGAGATGTTCAACCTAAAACCTTCAAAAACCTTACCTTCAATCGAGTAACCAAAATTCTACGAACCTAACTCTCCAAACAGCGATTACAAATCCCTGAATCTTCCCCTAGCCAGCATTTAACGATGCACATCAATAAAAAGCTAATAATGAAAATAAAACTACATTACTCATCTTACCGAAGCAAAACGTAAACCAATATTGCACAAGACAGAAACGAACTGAAGAGAATATCAAAAATAAAAGATGGCAGTGATGAGGCGAAAAAGAAATGGCAAAGAGGAGAAGGAAAAAGGAAAAGGAAAAATTAGGCAAAGAGAGGAAAAGAACAATAGTATTTTTTTCTGCAGAGAGAATTTCAGGGCACCGATAAGTTTTTCCAAATCCCCACTACATCCAAACCATTATTTTTCTCCCTCAAATCCTACTAACCACCCACAACTAGGAGTCCAACATTAGCCCAACTCTAGCCGAAATTAACAGCAAAAATTCTACCCCCTCGCTAACGCTGAGAATCGAACACAAGACCTCCATCACCCAAGACTCCAGTTAACCACCAGACTAGCAGGCCCATTCTGACATAATTTTGTAAATAATTAACTTAAGCCTACTGACCAAAGATAAGGTTTGATTTAGAAGAAATACCAAAATTTTACCAAAGACATGGCTTGAACTTGGGACCTCTCACACACACCTAGAACACTTAACCACTGAAGCAGATACAGAATTGTGTAACATTTTCACAATAACAAAAATAAGAATTTTGGGTTGTTACAACTCTACCCCAAAAAGAAAATTTCATCATCGAAATTTACCTGGTTAGAAAAGGTGAGGATACTGCTGACGCATCACATCTTCAGGTTCCCAAGTAGCTTCCTCACTGCTATGATTACGCCACAGAACCTTCACCAGTGGAATGGACTTCTTCTTCAGAATATTAACGTCACGATCCTAAACTTGAACTAGCTCCTCCTCAAAGGTTAAGTCTGGCCTAACCTCAATCTCCTTTTCAGAGACAATATACGTGGGATCAGAGCGATAGCACTTAAACATCGAGACGTGGAACACATTGTGAATACGGTCTAACTCTGGAGGTAACTCTAATTGATAAGCAATTGGTCCCACTCATTTCAAAATTTGGTACGGCCCAATAAACCTAAGCTCAACTTGCCCTTGCGACCAAACCTAAGAATCTTCTTCCATGGCGAGACCTTAAGAAAAACAAAGTCTCCCACAAAATACTCAATCTCACGTCTCTTCAAACCAGCATAAGACTTCTGTCTATCAGAACCTACCTTCAGAAGATCCCTAATCAATCAAACATTATCCTCAGTCTCGGAAACCAATTCAGGACCCAAAACTTGACGTTCACCCAACTCAGTCCAACATAGGGGAATGCGACACTTACGACCATACAGGGCTTCATAAGGTGCCATATGAATGCTAGACTAAAAGCTGTTATTATAGGTGAACTCTACTAGCGGTAGATACTCCTCCCAGCTGCCTCGGAAATCGATAGCACAGCTCCTCAAAACATCCTCTAGTATCTAAATCACCCTCTAGTATCTAAATCACCCTCTCCAATTAACCATCGGTCTGAGGATGGAATGTAGTACTGAAGTTCGACCTTGAGCCCAGAGCATCATGTAGCTTCTTCCAAAATCGAGATGTAAAGCGAGGATCCCTATCCAAGATGATCGAAACAGGTACCTTGTACAGTCTCACTATTTCAGAAATATAGTGCTTCGCCAGCTTCTGCAAAGAATAATCTGTCCTAACTGGGATAAAGTGTACAGACTTGGTCAATCGATCCATGATGACCCACACTGAATCCCTCTTAGTGGGTGTTAAAGGCAACCCACTAACAAAATCCATCGTTACGCACTCTCATTTTCATATCGGAATCTTAACCAGCTACAGCAATCCCGATGGCAATTGATGCTCAGCCTTAACCTGCTGGCATGTCAGACATCTAGCCACAAAATCAGTAACTTCCCACTTCAATCTTGGCCACCAATGCAACTCTCGAAGATCTCGGTCCATCTTATTCCCATCAAGGTGCATAGCATAAGGGCTACTATGTGCCTCTCTTAGTATAAACTATCTCAAATCAAAATCATTCGGCACATATATCCGGCCTTAGAAACAAAACAGACCCTCAGAGTTCAACCCAAAGTTCGTAGTGCTACCACTTTCAATCTGTCGGAATCGAAGACCCAAAGACTCATCCCCTTGCTGTGTACTCTTAATCCGCTCGATCCAAGTTAGTTTGACTTACAGCTCATCCAACAAACTCTAATTGTCGAACAGGCTAAGTCGAGTGAACATCGCTCTCAAATCAGTCATAGCTCTACAGCTCAATGCAGCAGCCACCACATTAGCCTTGCCCGGATGGTACTCAATAGTACAGTCGTAATCCTTAAGCAACTCAACTCATCTACGCTGCCCAAGATTCAGCTCCTTTTGAGTAAGGAGGTACTTGAGCCTATTGTGATCAATGTAGATGACACACTTCTCACCATACAGATAGTGCCTCTAAATTTTCATAGCAAAAAATACGACAACCAATTCAAATCGTACGTCAGTAGTTCGCCTCATGCGTCTTAAGCTGACATGACGCATATGCTACCACCTTACCATCCTGCATTAACACACATCCCAAACCTACATATGATGCATTACTATAAACTGTGAACTCCTTTCCAGGTTTTGAATGTATAAGAACAAGAGCCCCAGTCAGTACAGTTTTGAGCTTCCCAAATATCTTCTGCTACGTAGCAGACCAGACAAACGGTACACCCTTACGTAGCGGCTTAGTTAAGGGTGCTGCAATCAGTGAAAAGCCTTCCACAAACCGCTAATAATAACCTACAAACCTTAAAAGCTGTGGACCTCAGACACATTCTTAGGCTGCTTCCAACCCAATATAGCTTTAATCTTTCGAGGATCCACTCGAATCTCTTTAGCAGAAACCATAACCCAGAAACATTACTTCACATAACCAGAACCCGTACTTTCTGAACTTAGCATAGAGCTGTTTTCCCCTCAAAATATGAAGAACAACCCTAATGTGGTCATCATGCTTATCCTCAGTCATCGAATAAACCAATATGTCGTCGATGAATACCACCACAAATCATCCAGATAAGGCTGAAATACTCAATTCATCAAATCCATAAAAGCTGCCGGTGCATTAGTTAGTCCAAATGGCATCACTAGAAATTCGTACTGAACATAAAAAGTCCCAAACGCCATTTTATGTACGTCAGCCTCCTTAACCTTCAACTGCTGGTACCCAGACCGAAGATCAATATTAGAAAATATCGAAGCTCCTCGAAACTGGTCAAACAAGTCATCGATCCTCAGTAATAGATACTTGTTTTTGATGGTCAGCTTATTCAGCTGTCAGTAGTCAATACACATCCTCATAGATCCATCCTTCTTCTTAACAAATAGTACCGATGCTCCGTACAGAAACACTAGAGCGAATGAACCCACGATCCAACAACTCTTGAATCTGAGCCTTAAGCTCCGTAAGCTCTTTTTTTGCAATTCGATAAGGAGCAATTGACACCAGAGCTGTACCAGGGAAAAGCACAATCCCAAACTCCACTTCCCAATTCGAAGGTAAACCTAGTAGCTCCTTAGGAAAAAAAGTTTAGAAAATCCCTTACAGTGCAGATTTCCTATACAGTAGAGTCCCTAGAAGTAGAAACACTTACGTAGGCCAAGTACGCCTCACATCCTTTACGAACTAGTTTCTTAGCTACCAGTGTAGAGATCACGTTAGCCAAGTAGTTCCAACGCTCTCCAATCACGACTACCTCATTATCTTCCTCAGTTCTCAAGACGACCCTCTTAGTCGCACAGTTCAGAGTGACATGGTGCTTGACCAACCAGTCCATACCCAGAATCAGGTCAAACTCCCCAAACAGAAGCACCATTAGATTAGCCAGAAATACCAACCCTTGAACCTCTAACGGAACATCTCTATACAGTTTGCTAACCCGAACCAATTGCCCCAGTGGACTTAGTACTCTCACCTCACTAGAAGTACTCTCAACCAGAATCCCCAAGTTTCCAGACACAGTGCTAGCTGCATAGGAATCTATGAAATCTATGTCTTCCAAAGCAAAGTAAAGTATATCATAAATCAAGAACATATCGGCGTTAATGTCCAGAGCATATCTGTCCTTTCAGTGACGTGCAGCATAAACAAGAACAGGCTGTCTCGCCTTAGTCTATCCAGCACTTCTGCCCGATGCTCTCTGACCATAGCCCATACCATTACCACCCCTAGCCTCACATCCTTTACGAACTAGTTTCTCAGCTACCGGTACAGAGATCACGTTAGCCAAGTAGTTCCAACGCTCTCCAATCGCGACTACCTCATTATCCTCCTCAGTTCTCAAGATGACCCTCTTAGTCGCGCAATCCAAAGTGACACGGTGCTTGACCAACCAGTCCATACCCAGAATCAAGTCAAACTCCCCAAACAGAAGCACCATCAGATTAGCCAGAAATACCAACCCTTGAACCTCTAACTGAACATCTCTATACAGTTTGCTAACCCGAACCGATTACTTCAGTGGACTTAGTACACTCACCTCTCTAGGAGTACTCTCAACCAGAATCCCCAAGTTTCCAGACACAGTGCTAGCTACATAGGAATCTATGAAACTTATGTCTACTAAAGCAAAGTAAGGTACATCATACATCAAGAACATACCGGTGATAACATCCAGAGCATATTTGTCCTCTCAGCGACATGCAGCATAAACAAGAACAGACTATCTTGCCTCAGTCTGTCCAGCACCTCTGCACGATGCTCTCTGACTACGGCCCATACCATTTGACCCCTAGCCTGACCACAGCCTCTCGGTGGCTGCTGTGTTACCCTCTATGGCTGTTCAGTACCAATACCCTGAGCTTGCATCTATTGGGCCCTCAACGGACACTCCCTAATACGATGATCCAATGGTTCATACCTCAAACATGCCTCAATCCTCCTCCAACACTCTCCCTGACGCTGTCTACCACAATATACACATGGCTGCAGTCCAGGAGTAGTAATAGGGGGCCCAGCTCTAACTCGCCCATTAGATCTGCCATTTTTATTAGGCCTCTGTATAGAACTCAAGGGCTCTGAATCCCTCTTATTCTTACCCCTCTCTCTATCCCTGTTTTGGCACTCAGCACACTTAACATCCTCAGCGATCTTCTCCTTTTCAACCAGAACAGAAAAATCTCGCTCCCTCTACGAAGCTATATCAGAACTCTTAAATTATCTCTGAGGCCATCTTCAAAGCAAACACACCTCTCATACTCCGATGGCACCATACATCGCGCATAGTGGCTCAATCTTAGGAACTCCACCACTGATCGATCTCCCTGAGTAAGATTCAAAAACTCTCTCCTACGAGCGTCCACATAACCGGTTCCCACATATTTTCTCTGGAAGATGGACTTAAAAAACTCCCAGGTTAGACGTTTGGGCTGAGTGTCCTCCCTAACTGTCAGCCACTATTGACAAGCCTCATCTCGTAACAGAGAGACCGCACCCTTCAGTTTCTACTTAGGGGTGCAATCTAGGACATCCATAATCCGCTCTGTGGCCTGAATTCAGTACTCGGCCATATTAGGGGCGACTCTAGTGACACCACTAAAAAGTTTAATTCCATTGGACCAGAGTCACTCTGTAACCAACCCATAGCCCTCAGATCCAGTATTAGGCCCAACGACCATCTCCAATATCCTTAAAATAGCCTGAGACAATGTGTCGTCCCTAGCCATTCGATCTTGAGACACATTCTCAGTAGCAGGCGACACTAGCGTCTCACTTATGTCCACATTTGGCATACTGCCCAGTGAAAAGGACTCAACTCGAGCCTCTCTACAGCCTCTACCTCAGCCTCTGGTACCTCGTCTGCGGATACCTTGTACGCTCTTTACAGATTTAGGGTTTTATCTACATTAATAGTTTTATGAATCAATTACAGTTTCAATATTTATTAGCAGATATTTTATGTAAACAGTTTCAATAATTCAGAGTGATTTTCATAAATCGCAGTCTCAATCAATTTTGCTACAGTCTCAGTTTTACTACAGTTTCAGTATACACTATCTAGAGTTTTTCACATTACACTACCTACAGTAGTTTCAGTTTAAACTTATCACAGTTTCAGAATACTTACAGGATCGGCGCTGGAGACATTGTGCACCACATACTACGTCAAATCATTTCAAATAATTTCGAGATTAATTCTTTAAAAACCAATTTTTTTAAACCCAAAATCCACAATCGAGTTTTTCAACCTGACTCTGATACCATTAAATGTCACACCCCAAACTCGGCTTAGACGTTATGGCCGAATCTGGCGATGTCACATGAATTGGGATTTGAAAACAATTGTATCGAGTTAAAACCGTTTCCATTTATTAGCCTTTATTTATCTTTCATCCATCTCAAAACCCTTTTCTCGACATATTTTGTAGCGGAAGCTTTTAAAACAGTGAAATTTGAAGAAACTCATTCGCGTTAAGAAAAAGAGTTATTACTACTTAAACCGAGTTTTCATTAAGGTTTGCAGTTTAAAAGTCCATGTAAATAGTTAAAGTCCAAAATAAAGGCAACAGTCCACATTACATCAAAAATACCCCAAAAATAATAGGAAGTAAAAACCTTAAATGAAATTTAAACAGTTTAGTAGTCATGTGGTCACCATTGAGTCCTCCGCCGCACCAATCCTCCCAAGTCTGGGGATTACCTATACAGATAAAACAAAAAGGGGTGAGTTTACGTAAACTCAATGTGTAATCCCCACAGAAAACACAATAAACAGTCAAACGCATTCTGGGCCTAAGCCCATTTCAATTACAGTAGTAGTTTGGGCCTTAGCCCATTTTAGTCCAATATCAGATATGCATTAAAGCTTCAGCCCATCAAAGTATTAGTAATACAAACAGTAATCAGTAACAGAGTCCTATCCACCAGTCTCTACATACCATCTTCATCTATCCCTACACTCCATACGGGGTTTAAAACACCCATCCATCCCTACACTCCAAGTAGTACTGAATGTGGTACATATTCAGTATATTACAGCTGTGCTACCAGATAAATAGGCTTAAAGCCTTTTAATACACTTCCTCCAAATATCATCATCCCAACCCAATGCAATGCAAACATACAATATGTCATGCTTTTATGGAACCATTAGTCATACGTATACATATATATATCAGTAATCATGCATAATTTATCATGCATCACATACACTCAGATCATATATTTAGGGGTCTAGGTAATGCTTACCGACCCTACTACAGGTTCACAGTCGACTTGGTAGACCCGTACAATCATAGGAATCATTTTAGATTAATGGGCTCACACACCCATGTGGCTTGCCCGTGTGGATCAGACAACCTGGCCTAAAATCCCACATGCCTGTATGGGCCCACACGGCCCAAATTAGTCTAGCCCGTGTGTCGCACACGGCCTACCTGGCTATCACACGGTCGTTTCTTGCTCGCACGACCTGGCCTCGTCGATCACACACCTGTGTAATGGCACACGGCCTACCACACGGGCGACCACACGCCCTTATGGCGTCGACAGTGGGGTTTTTAGCTTTCGCTGAAACCCTATTTTCTGTATTTTTGAGTACACACCTGGTATCGATTCGATGCTAATGCAACCACGAACACTCCAGAAACTAGAAATCGACATTCTATTGCCCAAAATCAATGTTACTAACGGAACTTAAACGAAACTATAATGAGATGTTCAACCTAAAAACTTCAAAAACCTTACCTTCTATCAAGTAACCAGAATTCAACGAACCTATGTCTCCAAACAGTGATTACAAATCCCTAAATCTTCCCCTAATCAGCATTTAACAGCGCACATCAATAAAAAGCTAATAATGAAAATAAAACTACGTTACTCATCTTACCGAATCAAAACGTAAACCAATGTTGCACAAGAAAGAGACGGACTGAAGAGAAGATCAAAAATAAAATATGGCAGCGATGAGGAGAAAAAGAAACGACAAAGAGGAGAATGAAAAAGGAAGAGGAAAAATTCGGCAAAGAGAGGAGAAGAACAATAATATTTTTTTCTACAGAGAGAATTTTGGGGCACCAAAGAGTTCTACCAAATCCCCATTACATCCAAACCCTTATTTTTCTCCTTCAAATCCTACTAACCACCGACAACTTGAAGTCCAACATCAGCACAACTCTAGCAGAAATTAAGAGCAAAATTCTACCTTCTCGCCAACGCTGAGAATTGAACACATGACCTCCATCACCCAAGGCTCCACTTAACAACCAGACTAACAAGCCCATTCTGACATAATTTTGCAAATAATTAACTTAAGCGTACTGACCAGAGATAGGGCTTGATTTAGAAGAAATAAAAAATTTTGCCAAAGACATGGCTTTAACTTGGGACCTCACACACACACCCAGAACACTTAACCACTGAAGTAGATACAGAATTGTGTCACATTTTCACAATAATAAAAATAAGAATTTTGGGGCGTTACAAATAAAATTATAACTTAAGCTAAGTAAGTTCTTTTTAATGAATACTAAAATCTTGTATAATATAGTGGATGTGTTAACTATATTTTCTAGAATACATTATGGTCATTATTCAAGCGGTTTCAATTAGCAAATATATATATTATATTATTTTTCCCTCAACAAAAATATATTCAAGACCTCTTTAAGTGATGGAATTTCTTTTACCTCATTCATTAAACTTTTATCCTTTCTTTCGCCAAAAAAAAAAACCTTAATATTTTCAAACCTTTCAACAATTAAAGAAAACATCCCAACTTCCTAATCCATTTCTCTTTCAACTTATTGAACACAAAACAAATCACAAAGTAACAAAATGAATCAACAAATATCTACAAACAATAAAAAGCAAAATAACCAAACACATTATAATAACATCAAAATGCAACAAATTACATCTAATTTATAATAAATTACAACACTCATACATATCAAATAGAGATTACCGCAATATAAGAATAATATAAATCAAAACGAGCCTGAAATCTAACTTTGAATTTAGGATGTACAACACTTCCAACAACCCTTGCAGCAAAATAATAATAATCAACAATAGTTTAAAAAATAATATAAAAAAACCAAAACCAAAACCGAAAAAGATGATGATAATGAATTTAATTTCCATCATACTCTGAAGAATCCATATATAAACAGCAACATCATACATCTAAAGTACTCAAATAACTTAAAAGTTCTAACAAAGACGTACACACTAAGTTACTGGTCGTAGATTGAAACCAATTGACAACCAAAAGGAAAATTGACCTTAAAAGAAAGTGCCAATCAAGTATCTGTATTAATATCAATTTAAGAACCAAAAAATACTGCTAACAATGAACTTAAAACTTAAAATCTAACTCCTCAGTCAATCTTCCTCTAGTTTATACTAACCAACTTGTAATAAACTTTAAGCTCCCCTATCCAGAAAAAGAAACAAACACGTGATATGGTGTAATGATATTGATTTTGGTGATGAATTGGTAAGGGCTTAGTTGGAAGAAGTGATGGGAAGGAGATGAATGAAGAAGTAACCATTGTAAAAATCTCAAAGCTAAAGCTATCGTGTGGCTTATGTGAGCTTTTATCTACTTCAAATTCAAAAATCAGTGGGTCCTCCATAACAAAAGTTTTGTGGCTATGGTTACCAAGGTTTGTTTTACATAAATACTAAAAATATGTCGTAATCTACTACATTTTGCTCATTAAACTATTTTTCTAGTTAAGTGAACTATTTTTTCTAACAATCATCACTCAGGCTCCCCTCTCCACGACTATCATACCCCAATAATCCAAATAGATAGCAACCGATAAACATTATGAAAAAAGAAAGAGAAAGTAGCAAAAAAAAGAGAAAAAAAGGCCTCTTTCGTTCATACTCAAGCCCACAAAGTAGAAGTAAAATAAAAAATAAAGGAGAAAAATAAAAATAGAAAGAGAGGAAGGGGAATTGGTTTTTGTTGTTAATTAAGAACAAGTTTCATTTCTTACCTAACAGGATTATTAACGATGGAGGACAAATATTGAATGATGATGGTGACATGGTGGACGTTGGACAGTGGTGACTGGTGGTGAGTGTCACACCCTAGAATTGGTGAATCCAATTGAGAGTGAGATAATGCATGTTAATTCTATTTTGGTGCACTATGATAGCATGATTCGCCACTAGTCTGGTTGGTTGGCGAGATAGAGTTTTGGTCATACTAATAAAGAATTCATCCATTAGTAGGACCTAAGGATTTAATTTTAGAGTTCTTCAAGTGAAGAAAAATTATGCTCGAAAACGGGTACGTCTAAGGAATAGCATGCCTGATTTGCATAAATATTGTTCAAGTGAATCTTGTATAGGGTTTAGTTGGGAGTTGTTGAGATTCTATAGCAACAAAAGTAAAGATCAGAGTAAATAGCAGAGTAGCAAAATGTATGAAAGATTGCTTATACACTAAAATAAACCAACTAAACACATCATCCCAACGGCATGGTTGGCCACTTTTCAACAAGAGTTAATTGGATTTGATTTTACTCTCCTCATGACTAGTCAACAGCAAGGTAAACCTTCGCCAGATTTTCTTTTACCTACCCTGAATTTGGTAGGAAATCAAGGGGGACCAAGAGTATATTTATGAGAAGGGGATATTTCAAATGGTTTTTTTCTTCTGCTTAATGATAAAGTTCTTCTTTCTAACATCAACATTCTCTTCGTTAAGACTGAACTAAGATCTCATTTAATCAATGGATGATTCAACCTTCTAGTAAGTCTTATAGCCTTGTATGTTATAATTGTTGACAAGTGAGAATAATGAAAGGTGTAAAAGCAGTAGGGTGTGAGTGTAAGGCCCTACTTAAGGGTCACGCATAGTTGAAACGATAGTAAAATAACTGTAAACAGATATTCTAATAGAAGTTCCATGATCTTTTAAATAGTTATCGTTGTTGGATCGGGAAGGATGATTGAAACTGGCATTATGAGCCAATGTGAAGGTAAGTCTTTAATGAGCCTCTAAAACTAAATTTTGTATACCTCTAAAGCCAAATTTTGTATATCATTCTTATTTGAATAAATGTTAGATACTTCTATAGATAGGTATGTCTCCTTGAGAAGATGTTTGTATAGATATAAAGGAAGAGTATTGATTTGTGTTTGAATACAAAGTTGTATGATAAGTTTTTGCCATTAAAGAGTTGGTACGTCATCTCCAGAATGTGTGGGTGATAATAATTAGTGTTATATATGTGTATAGTCAAAGTCTAAGTAAAAAAACCTTTGTCTTGGTACGAATCCAGTACAGGCGAGTCTGTGGTATGTATAAATATGAAGAGGAGATATATTGTGCAGCCTCCGGTAAGGCATGTATATTGCTAACCGAACAAGCATATCACTATGAAGATGGAAATATATTGTGTAGCCTCTGGTAAGGCAAGTACATTGCTAACTGGACTAGTAGATCACTATAAAAGTGAAGATTTATTTTGTAGTCTCCGATAGGCCAATTATAATGCTAACCAGACTAGCAGATCATGAAATAAAACTGTAGAAAATCCATGGCCATTGCATCATATGATAATATGCCAATAGGGCGTGAAGGTATAAGACCATATGGAAGAAGCCCTATGGCATCCACAAAAATGGTATGCCGGGACAGTAAACATGGATTACCTGAAAAGCCTTTGTGGCATATTATAGGGGAAAGCCTTAATGACATAGCAATCTAGAAATCCTAAGTGAGGAATTATCTGAAGAGCTTGTATGACAAAATTTGTAAATCTTATGCGGGGTCTTCTATAGAGAGCCTTGGTGACAAGCCATCTAGAAAACCTGTGTATTGAATTCTAGCATACGAGTCTAATTGACAAGTTATTAACCAGTCATATGGTGAAATGTGGGTATGTCTTCGAGGCATTTTCTGAATGAATTCTCAAAACAAGGGTGATATACTAGGGAATACACCACAATGATCGTCAGGACAGAGAATTTTGTGTATTTGGAATGTTGGGTGGTGCAAGTTTCCACCAAACCTGGAATTTCTTAGGTCCTATATTGGAGATATCTAGAAATCTATTGCTTGAATCAAATTATTATATCCTTTTGAACAAGTCTGTTTGTATGGACTGATTTGAAGATACGATTTAACTAGTGTTTCAATAATCATTGAATCTTGTAGAAGAATCAGTTACAAGTAGCATCCGCTGAGTATTATTTTGAAAAGTGTATCCAACTACTGTCTCTAAAAAAATTGTGTAATGGGATTTGAAAATTGGTATAAAATATGTAATTCGCGAATCGAGTGAAATCTGTATAAGATGGTTAAGTGTAAAGATTAGCATATGGTTATCCACCAACCGGGGATCAGAAAAGTATCTGCCAATGTCTGAAAGGAAGTCCAAAATCTTAAAGTCAAAGATTTCAACAATAACGTTAAAAGGTAATACTGATTGGGACTCAATAAGTTCCATTGAACTTATAGGTGCTTATTTTCAAAATAGGTTATTAAGTTTGAACCAGTTCACCAAAAGGGAATAAACCAGGGACGCAACAAAGTAGTTGATTGAATAGCAATATTATGCATACAAAATGACACATTTAAAAATATGTTTTTAAATAGTGAATGGTGTTATATGCCATGGTTGGGTCTGTTTTAATAAAGTTTTAAGTAATATTATCTTATACTATCATTGAGAATCAGTTGTAATCAAATAAATGTTTATCTTTAGAACCCATGACTTAGAATAATAATAAATAGGTAAGAAGTATGTTCAGTAACGTCTTCACCCATTTTAAATTTTATGTTAAGTGTTTTAAGTTCTGGTGACAACTTATATTCGGATTTGGTAAAGCGGGTAGGGTTTATGGTGTTACAGTGAGCGCGTTGCTGATGTTGGGCTATCGGCAGTAGGGATTTTGGGAGATTCCAGAGAACTTTCAGTTTTGGGAGATCAGAAATCATAATAGGATTAGGGTCTTAAGGAATTTCAGTCTAGGATTTTTAGGTTTTTTATTAAATTATTAATTTTTTTTTTTAGGATTGGGTTGGGTTTATACTGGCAAGGGGTAGGCCAGTGGTTGTGGTTTGGTTGGGCAGTGGACTAATTAAGGGTGAGTGTTCGATCGAATCAAGTGAAAAAATATCAAGTTAATCTAGTTGACGAGTCTTATTTTATCATCCTAACTCAATTTGAATTTCTTTCAAATCGAGTGAAATTAAACATGTCAAATTAAAACCTTCTAACAGTATAACTAATTCCATATTAGAGCACATAAATTTGAAATAAAAAATATTTAAAAACTTTTTCAAATAAAAAATATTTTAGTATGATAAATCTGAATCGTTAATTAACTTATTTAGGTCCCAAAATTATTATTCTAGAAATTTTTAATTTTTTAACTTACTTTATATATTTTTTAGAATTTTTTTGAATTTTTTATAATTTTTTAAATATATATTTTGGATTTTTTATAAATATTTTTATTTTTAAAATTTATTTTGAATTTTTTGTAATCTTTGTTGAAAGAGAGACCAATTTGCTCATTTTCAAACTTGACAATGACCAAAAAGGTATTTACACCAATCTGTTATTCAAATTATTCGAGTTATTCGAATTGTAAAATTTAACTCAATTCGAAATTGAAATTTGAGTTTACTCGAATAACTCGAATAACTTAATTCAATTAACCTGAAATTCGATTTTTTTTATTTTTTTAAATCGAATCAAGTTTTGCTCACCCTAACATATAATATATAATATTATTTATTAAGTTTAGTTAATTCAATTAATTACCTAATTTCGAACCGAATTAACCATTAACCGAAATTCTAAAAAAACCTTTAACCAATCTCTGACCAAACTAGATCGGTTGACCAACGAATTAACCAAATTAGATCAGTTTAGTCATTCAGTTTGAACCAGAGTTTGAACACCCCTAATTAGGGTGAGTATTTGATCGAGTCGAGTCGAATCAAGTCAAAAAATTTTGAGTTAGTCAAGTTGACGAATCCTATTTTAGCAACCAAACTCAATTTGAATTTTTTTTAATCGAATAGAGTCAAAAAATTTCGAGTCAAGTTAATAAATTTTATTATTTATACTTAATGTTATGTTTACATGGACCGATTATTTAACTAGTAGACGAAGTACAAGATTATTTAACTAGATAAACAATATAATGGTTTTGCCTTTTAACTTAATGGTTTTAACTTTTAACTTTAGAAAAGGTAAACATTTATCAAAACGACATAATTTTGCCTTTTCTTATTTAGATTTTCAGATAACTCAAATTATGTAATTCATATTCAAGTTGAACCGAAAAACTTAATTTATTTTATTCGAGTTTATCCGAATTAACTCAAATAACTCAAACTATTTAATTCAAATTTTAAATTTTTTTCTCGAGTTTTTCTGAATTGAATTGGATTTTGCTCACCCCTACCCCTAATAGAAAGTAGAAGGTCCCTAATAAATATATGTAAAATTGAATTTTAATCCAAAGGTCTAGATAGAAAGTTATGATCATCCCAGGTTTAGGGATTAAATTGAATAAATTAAAAATTTTGTATGACTTTATAATTGAATGTGATTTGATATGGAATTTGATATTTTGTACTATTGAATTATTATTCGTAACTAAAGATGATGTAGGACCGTTGAAAGGGAAAGGAAAGGCGAGAGCCGACGACGAGTAATTTGAGTTTTGGGTTTGTATTTTTATGGTTTGAATCAATCTATTTATTGCATATTCATGATGTTTTGCTTGGTATGATTCTGAGATGAGTTGAAAATAGTTAATTGAATCGAATTGGTATGATTTGAATGGATTATCAAGATAGAGGACTAAACTAAATAGAATGAAAAGTAGCATAACTCATTTTATGGTCTTATATATGATATTAAGCTGAAACATGAAATATGAAACGATGAAATGGTGAATTAATGATATATTGAGATTAATAGAATGTGAATTGAACTTATAATGAAATTGGATTATTAGTTACCGAATTAACTGTTCAGGCGGAGTCGAATATAGTTGGCATGCCATAGGATAGATTGAGTTAGGTTGCTTTAGCTATATTTCGATAAGCACTGGATGCATTTTCCTTCGGATGTTCCAACAAATACAGGGTGCAACTTTTATTTCTGTTATACTGATGAGTGTTGGGCGCAATCTATTTGCTTCAGACATTTCGATGAGGCACTGGGTATTAACTTGGTGTGTTGGTTAGGATTCATGTATCTGTTCGAGTTCGAGTCATGTTAATAGGTATTTGATTATCGATAGTATGTGAAAGACCATGTGAATCAGTTAATGAATCTGAGGGCTAATAAGGTAAGATAAGGAACCCCTTATCGTCACAACGTCAACCTAGTGTTTTGGAATTTTTTTAATTTGGTTCTAATTTGACTTCGGGTTAGCTTTAGAGCTTTTGTAGGCTTGTATAAGACTCGAAAACAGTTGTCTATCGTATTGTATGCATGTTTTGGTTGAAATTAACCATTTTACGATATAAGTCGAATGTAGCTTGGTCATAATTGTTCTGAAAATGGATGTGACACCTTGTAACTCGGACCCGACAATCAAATCAGGTACCGAGGTGTTATAAATACATTAATTAGGTTACTTTTATCTTTGAATTATTGCATAGTTAAGGCTTAATCATTGGGTGTGTTGAAAAATTTATTTAGTGAATTCATTCTCCAAATAGCTAAAATTATTATCTCAACCACCTAACTAATTACAATCTTATTCTACACTTTAGTTCTTCTATTACACTTTGTTTAACAATTCTATCAAAACGCTTATTATTATATGATTTTCAATAGTGTGCTTTTTCAAATTATTTTTTTAACAATCTCATTATATGTTCCGATGATATTTATTCTTTTTGACACAAAACTTAAAATTACCCATAGTCCCTCCTCAACCTATAAATAGAAAGATAATGCGATTTAGCGCATTCGAACCTTTGTACTATTATATTGATAACAATATCCATACTAACTGAACTAAGACTCAATCAGAATTTTTTTAATTATTAAAAACAATTAAATTGAACAAAAACTAAGTAATGGAAAAGGATTACTGCTATTTAAACGTACGCATAAATAAAAACTTCTGCTTATCCAAACAAAAATGTTTTATTTTCTAAACACTTGCATCAAACAACAAATTCCATTTCCAATTTCCAAAGTGCAAAGTGCAAATACACACGATTCGAAGCCATCTTTTATATAATATAATCGAAGCCTGAAGAACAAGATAAAGGGGAAGCAACTTGGCCTTATTCATATCAATATCCCACGCAAACACGCTTACCACGAACCCTAGAACACCTGTGACTCGGCGTTGGCTTTGGCAACGGATAGCTACTTTTTTCTGCAAATATTAACAATACCATATATAAGCTAATTAAACCAAACCCAAATCTGAAAATTTAGTATCTACATCTTCAAAAAGAAAAAAGAACCTCTTTTATCAACATATGTTGTGGATATTAAGAAGAATTTTGGTATAAATCAATTTGATCATACTGTGGATAGCTAGAGATCGAGCTGAAGCTGAAGCTAAAGCTGGAGCTGTGAAAGTAAGAAGAGTGAACACCAAGAGAATGATAGCCATAAGGAACGCCTTCATTTTGGACATCATTATTGAGATTAAAGATTTTGCTTGATTCACTTTCCATTTTATAGTCACTTCAAAGCTTCATAATATTATAATCTTTATTTGATTTCACTATCCACCTTGATTTATTAAATATTCACAAACTAATTCAACGCGGAGTTGCGCTAATTAATTACTTAGAAATCATTATCCAATCAAGAAATTTTCATGTTTTGAAAATAATTTCATTTCCTTTTTTAATATTTTAATTCTTATAATATTTTCTTAATTTAACAAATGGTAGATTACACTCATGGTCACTTTTGCTTATCTCAAATTACATTTTAATCACTTATGTGTGAAATATTACGTTTTAGTCACTTATATTATCGTATTGTAACATTTTAGTCACTGAGCCATCAATTGCCCTTAACGGTGTAACAGTAAGCTGATGTGGCATATTAAATCATCATTTCAAACAAAAAATTTAGATTAAATTATACAATTGATCTTCATATTTTTTCATTTTGAGCACTTTAAATTTTTTTCTTTTATGTTCTTTAAACTCTCTTTTTTTTTCTTTATTTTCCACTCCTTCGGTTTCCCTTCTGTTTTCCTACCTTCTCTATTTTTTTCAACATATCAAGAAGTCGAATTGGCAATGAAAAAGGAAGCAAGAAGTCGAAAGCCGTCAAAACCCATAAACTCATACCATCTGCTAACTATCAAAACCCTGCTTCTTTCTTCACTGCCAATTCTACTTCCTGATATGTTAAAAGAAATGGAGAAGTAGTAAAACAAAAGAAGAAGCAAAAGAGAATGGAAACAAAATGTTTAAAGAACATAAAATAATAAAAAATTAAATTGCTCAAAACGAAAAAATATGAGGACTAATTATATAATTTAACCTAGAATGTTAGTTTGAAATATGATTTAACATGTTACGTCAGCTTACCGTTACACTGTTAATGGCAATTAACGGCTCAGTGACTAAAATGTTACAACACGATAACGTAAGTGATTAAAAACGTAACATTTCAAACATAAGTGACTAAAATATAACCTGAGGTGATAAAAGTGACCAAAACCATAATTTACCCCTTAACAAATGATTTCTTTTTTTTTTAAATTTATGTTTTAAATATAAGTTTATTTTTTAAAAAAATTAAAAAAAATAAGAGTAAATAATGGATGAACATTTTTATAATGTAGGTACCACGTTGACACAATCGATAATAATTATTAATTCTTGATACCTTATTAGTTTCCGAGAAACGAATGAGAAATTTGTTTGTTTCCTCAATATTTTTGTTGAATTTTATATTTCTTTGACTCTCAAAAAGAAATAATCATCTAAGATGAAGTACAATTAAATTTGTCTTCATTTTCTTTCCTCCTATTTTATAGCACCATTAAAGTGGCCGTTCAAAGCTCGAGAGTTCTAGCGATGCTAGTATTTTGAAATTTTCAGCTTATTTTATTACATCACGAAATATGAACGATTCCCTAAAATATTCGTCTTTATAAAATCTTTAACAATATATGTAGGGTGGATTAGTTGCGATAATACAGCTCAATTAATATTATATATGATTATCTTAGTTATAAATTCTTTTAATCTTTCATTTAATTTTTTATTTCTTTTAGCCTTAGATATTGATGTTTATTAAACCACACTAAAATGAATAGAAATGCTAACGTTTATTAACTTTGCCGATGCGACATCACGTTAACAATTAATTATTTTTTTAAAATTTTAAAAATTCAAAAAAGTACAAAATTTATTTTTAAAAATTATTAAAGTTATCAAAAAATATAAACATATAAAAAAAATTTCTTAATTTTTAAAAAATTAATTAATTACTAATGCAATATACACATAGATGACATGTCAGTAAAATTAATAAATAGTAATTTTTTCATTCATTTCAGAATAATTTAATACAAATGCTTAAAAAGTATTTACGGGTAGATAGATAAAAATAAATTAATCAAATTCCAATAAAAAATTGTTTAAATTCAAGTTGATATTAATTATTAGTGTCCATTGATAATATTTTGGTTTTTTTAAGTGAAATTGACTTTAGAGTGACTGATTTTTTAAACTGTCTCTTTTAACCTAATTTACAAAATGATAAAATAATCTCATTTTCATTTTCTTTAATTGTATGAAATAAGGAAGGAAAAGGATGTTAACTTCTCCTTCACTTTCGGTTTCCTATTATCTTTTCAGGTTCAGGACAACTACAAAGTTAAATAAATAAAAGGTCAAATAACATGGGATAAGGATGCTTGCGATGCTATCCTACCATTAAGTCAAAACCTCTAAAATCTTAAATCTTCCTTTCTCCCATGTAAATATAAAATAAATAAATAAAATAGTAAACTACAAAAATAATTACTTTTATTTACTTCAAATTATAATTTAGTCACTTATATTTGAAATGTTACAATTTAGTCGCTTACATTATTGTTTTGTTACGAAGTGGTTACTCTACCGTTAAGCTCTATTACCTCTCTAACGGTGATCCTACATGGCAGTCCAAATTAAATTTATTTAATTAAAAACCTATTTTCATCCCAGCAACTGGATATCCAAGTTAACATTTAAAACTCATTTGGACTGCCACTTAGGACTACTATTAGGAAGATAACAGACCTTGACAGTAGAGTGACAACTTCGTAACAAAACGATAGTGTAAGTGATTAAAACGTAACATTTCAAATATAAGTGACTAAAATATCATATGAGACAAACAAAAGTGACTATTTTTGCAATTTACCCTAAATAAAAATGCTTTTTACTCTTCTCAATTTAAATTTATTCTTTTAAAAAAGTTAAAATAATTTTATTCTATCAAAACTCTATCAATTTAAAAAATGAACAAGAAAATTAATTATGGGATTAATATTTAAAGAAAAAAGTAAACAAAGTTATTAACAGTTTAACTTTGATGGCGTACTTACAATCTTTTGGACTTCATTGCTTGCTGAAACTATCGGGTGAAATCGTTAGACCCCTATACATTGACCATGTTTATTTAATCTGTGTTTTTCCTTGGTATATATTAAAAAAATGTTTTTTCTATATAATTTTGATTAGTATAACAATAAATTTAATCTTTAATATTTATATATTTTGTGTAAATATTTACAAAATATGTAAATTTTACAAATTAAATTTATTAAATCACTGTCAATTCGATAAAGCGTATAAATATTACGAATAAAATTTGTTAAACTGATATCAAAATGACAAAATATAAAAACTTTAAAGACAAATTTATTGTTATAATAATAAATATGTACAATTGATACACAACAAGTGATGAATTAACACATTTGAATCATTAATAAATAAATTCATGACTGTAAAGTTAAATAATATACATTTAAATAATATTAAAATTAGTTAATATTTTGATGTATGAAAGATATCAACTTAAATTATAGTGCAATATAAAAATAATTTATTGTAATTCATTATCGACATTTTGACACAAAATATAAATTTTAAACATTTTAAAGTCAAAATATGCCATAAGCTTTAGCACTTTTCAAAATTTTAGAATGTATTACCTATACCTATATTAAATTTGTTATTTTTTATTTCCACATAGCAAAAAGAATATTTTATATTTCAATAATTTAATGAATTATTTTAAATTTTATTTTTATTCAAAAATTATAGGAATGAGCACAAAATATTAACTCGGGAAAGTTCTCTACTACAATTCCACAAATACAAGTAAATTTGTTCAAAGAAAATAAAAAAAAAAACCTTTGGCCCTTATGGAACAAGGAAAAGTATTCAAAATTCAGCATGAAAATAATTTTAGTTCTGAGATTGGGATGGTGGATTAAATGAATGTAAAAAGATAACCAAAAATGCTTTTGACGAAAGCCAAAACTAGTTTCCAAGTTAGATGTAAAAGTACTTTTTGACCCCAAACAAAACATATTTAATTTAACCTTGCTGCACTCCAAAAGCACTTCCCATAAGAAAACACAGCCTTAAACTCACACTATGTCAATATGTTGAAAAAAAAATTTATCCTTTATTTTCACATTTTTAAAACTATTTTCTATTACAAGTTCGGACACGTGTGCTTAACATACTAAAACAAAGATGTGATCATAAAGAAATTGGATATACTTGTATAAAACACACGATTCACATGAATTCTGTAATATATGAATTCTGTAATATATGTAGCATGGCATTTGAGCTAGGAACCTTACACTTTGAGAGCTTGTTAAAGAGTTCGGCCAGCCTGATCCATGTGAAGAACAAAGGACAAACTTCATGGTAAGGCCATTGCTTTGCCGGCCCCCAAACATTAAAAAAAATAACAAACGGTTTAACACTCATCAAACAAATAATTAAGTTGGTACGAACTGCTTAAAAACAATTTAGGTGCCACAAAATTATAAATGGCATAAACAAAATTCATCCTGCAATCTTCATGGCAAAATTTGTCACCTATGTGAACCCTAAATCTTTAACAAGTTCAAAGAATTGTAAAGCTCCCGTACTAGCAATCATATTTTACATGCAATCATGGTATAACCTTCTCGATAACTTCTAATTGGCAAGACCCCACCCGAGAATTCATGCTTACTCCTCGTGTACTTCCCATCTCAGCTACCCAGTTTTACCATTTAACTTAAGGGGCTTCGTCCAGCAACCCTATCAAAATCCTGTATCAGGAAGTCTAAATAATAAAAAATGTCTTGTTCAAAACTTTGCTCAGAAACATAAGAACTGGATTAAGCATAGGAGAACAACATAAAACAATTTAACTAATAATCATGCCAGTATTTGGATGCATTTGAAGAAAAGCTCACATTCAGAATCCTAAATATATAATTTTATATCATGCATAAGCAGGAATCAATCATACCAAGGCATCAAAGGGGTCAGCAATAGTAAAGTCAATCCTCCTCCATGGGTACTTCAGGAATATCAAACCTGTCTTCCTCAATGGTTTTATTGATCACATGAACAGAAGATGGTAATATCAAGTCAAGGTAACAAAAAATCCAACTCCGCCAACATACCAATATGAGAAAAACAGAGAAATACAATGCATAACATTATACTCTTTATTCAATATTGGAGACGTCTTCAGATATATACATATAATTAATATTAACACTGAAATGTATCTACGTGACATTTGAACTCAAGCAGACATAATTAAGATTGCAAACAGGTATAGGCAACTTCATAAAGGATATAATATTATAAATAAACCATTTATATAACGGATATTCGTCTGCTTTTCCTTTAGCAGACAAAATTAATATCAAGTGTATCCAATTTTCCAAACATGCACAATAAAGTCTTGATTTTAGGATTAGGATTAATGCATGTCAATCCTAATATTCTGCCCTTCAATGAACAGTTAAACAACATACATCCTAGAGCATGGCATCTTGCCTTCTATTGCATTACAGCACAAACTCCATACTTATACGTACTAATTTAACTTATTCCTTGAATACAGTGCAACTAATGTCATCTTTAAAAACCTCAAAGCAAATAAATGAATCACAAACAAGCACCATTACCACAAAGCAACAAAATTTATAAGTTAATTCTTACATTCATAAACATGAAAAAGGAAATGACCACTTAAAAAGAAAAGGATATCTAATAGCATAGGATCATCCTCCTTCTCGCCTCGGTTACGGCTGTTATCTAGCTCCCTCATTATTTCAGGTGTAACCTATATCATGATGAGCACAAGGATCATTGACTGTCAAAATTGGACCAAAAAGGGGTAGTTAAAAGAAGCTATTCGTTATCAGTATGGATGTGAGAGCAATGTCTTACAAATTTATGCTTTTGAGTCTCAAGTAGAACTCTAAGGTTATTTTTATCTTCCTTCAGCATTTCATTTTTGTACCTGTAAGTATTTAGATAAAAATGCGGTAAACGGGGACATCGCAGAGGTGTCATGAGCTAGTGAGATACTAAAGATATGCTATAGTTCCATCAGATTAATCAACTTCAAATAACTTTTAATACATGAAACATTCCCTCGCAATTTTAGAAGGAAAACAAATACATACAAGCGCATCACGATCCACATGGGTACTTAATAATTCATCAGTTCAAAGCGCAGAAAAGGAAATTCGAATCACCAGCATCCTCTTTTTTTTTCATATTTATTAAGTTAAAAACAGAAATCTTTTGCTACACAAACACACGATATAACCTAAGAGAGTAAAATGTGGACAAGCAACAATCAATTCATCAATTGAGAAAACTGATGACTGAAACGATATCTCGGCCTTCTATTTCACTATACCTCAATGAAGAGAGACAATAATAAAATGTCTCCTCACTTCCTTAGATGAACAGAGGTCCCCTTTAAAAAACTTGTAAAAGACCATTTAATAAGAAAAAGGGAAGATCAAGAAACTTCAATAGTATCTAAAAAATAAAACTTCAACAAATATGAATGCCAAGTATAGCAGAACCAGTGAGCCAGCAATGTCATTGTGGTTGCAGAGAGTAAAGAGGGAAGGTGTCTCTCCATTACCATTTTTTCTCATCCATTTTAACCATTTCTTACCTTATTTTGCTTCAATGTAAACTAGGAACAATTCCATTGATGCTTGACATAAATATTTTCCTCAATAAAAGTCTACAATACTATCTCAAACTCAATATTATAATTTGGTGCACATTAAATAAGATGTGAAGTGGTATACTCAAGAGGCAAAGAGTATCTCAAATAAATTTCACTGACCGTTGCACAAATGCCAGAAGAGACTGATGCCATATTACTGGCATTATCCTTGTATCCTCAAGAAACCTCATAAAATGAGCAACAACAGCATCAACAACCCGATATGGCAGAGCATATTTCTTCTCCAAAAGAAGCTTTATGAAATAACTGTAACAATTTTACCAATAAACATGATACAGTTTGTAAGAAAGGGCACTACAAGAAAAAAAATGAATTGCTAATCTCTACATTATTGATCCCTATCTGATAACTGAAAGAGATTAACGCATCAACAAGATATCAAGATCATGAAACCATGAACCATAAAACATGCTGAAACTTTACTTCTACCACCATCCACCGTTTTGCTTCTAAGAGAGAGAGAAACAACAAAAGGAAATGTCAAAATATTAAAATACCTTGTTGTGCCACAATATTCCATTTCCGCAAGCTTCATTAATGCAACACTGCAATTCCATTTACAAATTAGAGGCCCTCGTAATCATCTGAACTTAAACAATTTGAATGAGAATCCAGCAGCCTTAGAGAGAATTAAACAAACCTACCATGCTCAGATCATCAATTCCATTTACTATAATAAACTATAAGCAATTAACTTGCTTTTAAAGAGTCAAAAAACACCTCTCCGGACCACTTCATAACATCCACAATGATGAGTACCAACTTTAAAATATTCTTGCTGGGAAGGATATTATTTCATTTCCTACAAGAAGCTGCAGGCTATCCAAAATTTCTGGCAAAGCCAGCCACAAGATCCTGACTTGCGAACTCCTATTCAGTCTGTGTCCAATATTGTGATTCTTATTTAGGCATAAGTAAAATCTACATTAATTACAATCTCTAGTAACAGTAAAAACTATGATAATAAGTTTGGTAACAGGCTCAACATACTACCTGAATTCTAACATTGAAATAAAACCCCTCCTAGTATCAGATAACTAAACCACCAGTAAAATACCTTGAATGAAGCATAGGAATGGAGACTTTTTCAAGAACACTCCCAACGATAACTGCCTCTCTGAGATTGCATGTCCCTGACTGAAAATAAGCAGGGGAGAAAAAAAAAAGCTTGTATGTCAAAATAAAAGAAAGCAGCCTATCATACAATCCAAAAATATCCTCTAACACATGGCCAAAAACCCAAAAACTTATGCAAATAAAATAAGGTATAAGTGAAGAACAATGAAGAAGCTGAAATATCAATCTAAAGAGAAAGTCTTAAGGCTAAAAGCTTACAACAGTAGCAGCAAGAAATCATGGATTATTTGAATTTTTTCAGATAGAAAAAGAAAACTAGATACCAAAGATTCATTGCGATGGGCAGAAATTTGTATACCTTACACAATGGAAACAATATTCCCTTGTTGAATGCAGCAGGTTTGTATAGAGCCTTCTTCAAAGACTGATATAGGCCAAAATGAAGTCGCTTATTCTTCCGAATATCATCTCTAACACGTGGAAGCAAGACTAGCCTATAAAAACGCTCTGCCTTCTTAGCACCCAAATTGGAAGCAAATATTCTTGTAGCCTGAAACATCGCATTTGGAGACCAATTCTCAGGCTGAGTCAAGTACAAAACATCCTCCCAGAGTTGCATTGACGGAATGTGTTTAAAGGCTTTGGGCATTTTCCCAGTTGTGTATTTGTTCAGAAACTTGCCAACTCTGCACATTTAGTTTGCATTCACCTGTTAAGGGCTCTGCACTTTCTTTTATAGAAACAAAAATAATCTTACAAACACAAGGGGAGCAATATTACCCCTTATACAAATCAATAAGAGAGTCATCCAACTTAGGCAAAGGTTGTTTTTCTGCAATAAAACAATTTCAACCATAAAACCCCATTTCTAAGTAGGTAAAATTCTTTCACAATATCGGTAGATCAAATAACTGAATATAATCAACTTAAAAAGTTACCTGAAGCAGCATTTGCATCATTCTCCTTGATCTTTTGAATTATAACGTCCGCAAGTCTCCTTTGTGGACCAGCATCCTTTGATAAGAATGCCTCCAGCAATTTCTCATCATCCTCATCAATTTCCTCCTACAACATAAAATAAACGTAGAACTGACCTTTTAACCAGAATAATTGCAATGATCTGGGAATAGAGGGGGGAAAAACTAAGCGATCCTCAATAAACTAAGGCTCCATTTGGTTGTTACTTGTGAAATTTGCTTTGTCCTATTTGCTTATGTATCTTAAAATTGTTAAAAAGAAAATTAATAATTGATATTGCAACAAAATCCTGATATTTTCTTCATAAAAATAAAAGTTCAATTGTTCATACTTCACATCAAAAGGAAAATTGGAAAAAGTAACAGTAATTGGAGCCTAAGTTCCTAAGGAGCATACTAGTGAAGATAACTAGTCAGGAAAGTAATATTGAAATGTTTAATTAAATCAAATTAAACGATTAAATAAAAAGTTGTTACTTCATAGTTGCCAAATTGACTTTGTGTCTCAGAAAAGCCAACAAAATCGTCAATGTCCTCTTCTTCCTCATGCTTGTTAGGTTCTTCTTCAACCGAACCGAACGCACTCTTAGCGATCCCTCCTGACGCTTCTTCTTCTATTTCCTTCTGTTGAAGAAGCGCTTCTTTCAAGATTTTCGAGCTCATCCCCGACGAAATCATCTGCAAAAACACACACACACATATATTTTAAAAAATAAATAAATAAACTAGCAACAAAAAGAATTCAAAAAATAAAGAAAAAGCTGAAGGCAGGAAGCGGAATCTTACTTTGTCTTGCTTCTGGTGGTGTTTGGGAGCTTTGGAGTGTTTCTTTGTAGAGGCGACGGAATCGTCATCTGCTAAAAATGGCTGCGGATTTTGGTTTCGCTCTCTTTTGTTCTTCGCCATTGACGGAGCTTCGGCCAAAAAGAATATGAAAATTCAATGTTCGGAAGAGTGAAAGGAATGTGGAGGCGGCTACGGTACTCAAAAGAGACGAGGTTTTAGTAACACGGTGCCAGGGTTTTAACTTGAAGCAATTTCGTAATATCTTTTTCCTTTTTGTAATTTCGATTTATTTCTAGTGGACATTATCTTTGTTAAAGTTGAGAAAGATTATAAATAATTTTAAATATTATATAAAAATTACAAATATTTTTTATATTATATTAAAAAATATACGGTAAATTTTATACAATCTTCTCTTTTTCTGCATTTAATATGTGACACACTTTAAATTTTAAAAATAATAATATTATGCTAGATTGTCATGTGTTTATTCCTTGTGAAATTTTCATGTATTATTTCATATGAAATTGACACATATCAATTCATTTTTTTAAATATATTATAAAGTGTGACGCGCAAAAAAAAATTAAATTAACTTTTTATATTATGTTATTTTACTGATTTAAAATTTAAAGAATTTTTAAAGAATTGTATTTTTAATTGTAGTGACTAAGATAATGTAAAATAATATTTTTATTTAAACCATCAAATACAATTAAAATATATTAACTTATCAATTTAAATATTATAACAGAAAATTTCTAAATCATAATTAAATATTTTTAACATATTCAACATATAATATAGCTTTACTTTATTTAATTAATGCTAGGTAACATTATTCAAAATAATAGTTGCTTAACATAATCAACTCTAATATATTAATTAAATGATAATATTTCTTTTTTGAATTATCAAATATAATTAAAGTATATTAACTTATAAATTCAAATATCATAACAGAAAATTTCTAAATCATAATTAAAATATTTTTAACATATTCAACATATAATATAGTTTTACTTTATTTAATTAATACAAAATAATAATTGATTAACATAATTAACTCTAATATATTAATTAAGTTATAATTAAGATGCTCAAAAATTTGTCCAATTAATAACTCTATTTTACATACATGAAATTAGCAAAAAAATTTAATTAATTATAATTAAAATTATCAAAAAAAAAGTTCCTACATTTTATGGTTAGAGTTCTATTCAATTAATAATTCTATTTTAAAATTGACACAATATTTTTTAATTAATAATTGTAAATTAAATTATAATCTTTTTAAATATGTAATAATTATCACAACTTCTATTAAACTATAATTATGTTTAAATATATAGTTATTACCACTTTTATTTTACTTCAACTTTTTATTTTAAAATGTAAATTTAATATTATAATGGAAAATAAAAACTATTCTCATAATTTAAAAAAAATTTAAACTTGTGTGAGTTGCATGTGATTTTATATATTATAGTTTAATTAACAAAATTTTAATTAAAGTAAATAATTTTATATTTATATAATTAATATATTATTCAAAATACTAAAATAGTAAACATCAATAACATATATAAATTATTTTAATATACATAGATCTACTACTTTCTTTTTTTATTTTTCAATTTCGTTGAATTCGCTAAAACCCTATTATGTATTTGATTAAAAATGAGATATTCATACATGATTTGATTCATTTAAAAGTTAAAATTATTCAAATTTTCAATTACAAAAGTTGGATTCTAAAATTTTAATCTCTAAAACTACATTGCTACTTCCTTTTGTATGTAAAGCCTTTTTTTCTTTTCATTAAATAACAAATAAGCATTATAACTTATTTTTATCAAATTCAACAAATTAATATAGCCGATTGAGAGTGTTGTTACTAATACAGGAAGATGTGGATTTGAGTGTGCTGAAGCGTATTATACTCCTATTTATGAGTTAAGGAGGAGCTACAGATAGTTATAAACAGCATTGTGTCAAAAAGAACAGATATGATCATCAATAAAAAATAAAAAGAATTTTAGTCATTATTAATAATTGCAATATAATTTTAACTCAGTTGTATTAAATAGAAAACATTCTTAATAATAAATAAATCATATTATAAAAAATATAGAGGTTAATTTTTGAATGAATTGAATAATAATGCTATTTTTGTTATTATCATGTAATAATTAATAATGTATTTAATAAATTAATGTTTAATTATTATTTTTGTTATTATCACATAATAAGTCGCAATACATTAATAAATTATTATTTAATATAATAAAAGTAAAAGATATTTTCGTCAATTTAAAAAAAAATTGAATCGTGTTATATTATATTATATTATATTACATCTTAAAACCACCATATTTTTCTAAATAAATTTTTAAAATTTAATATTGTATAATGAATTGCTTCAATTATCTCCCTCCAAATATGCACCCAATTGTGCATTGAACATTAAAAATTTCTATCAATAACCCTTTTCATAGTTAATTTTAACAATAACTCTTGAAGGGTAACGATTGTTTTTTAAATTTTTTGTGTTATTTTTGCCACATGTTACACAAAAATTATGTCATGTAAGGAAAAAATATTTGTTTTAATTTATGAAAAAGTCACAAAAAGACATAAAAATTATAAAAGATAAAAGTTACAAATATATATATTTATTAAAATATATATAGAATGTGCAGAAAAATATAATTTAAAAAACTTAATAAAAATTATACAAATGCTAGCTTGCATACCCGTGCAATGCATCAGCTAACAGTGTTTGTCAATTTTAAAATAAATAAAAAATAATGTAAATTTAATGTTAACATAAAAAATTAGAGATTTCTATAGGTTGGGTTGGGTGCAACTAAAATTTTAAGTCTGTTTGTTAGGTTTGGTTCGAAAAATGGACCTAAGATTTTACCTAAACCCGATCTAGATAAAAATGGTAAAATTTGGGCCTGGTCTGGCCAGTCCGTATTAATTTTTTATATTATTTATTATATAAATTTTTTAAATATATATAATACATCAAAAATATTAAAATAACTACTTCTCAATAAATTGAAAATAAATATATATAGATACTTAAATAATACTAAGATAGGTGCAATTTAACAAACAAATGCCTCTAAAATAGTAAAAAAAATTAACAATAAAACAAGAGTTATACAATATCCAAACAATAACAACAAAATAATACTAACATAATAGTGAAATGGTAGCAAAATAGTGAAAAATAACAACAAAATAACAATAACAAAAAAACAGCAAGGAAAAGCAACAGTCTTTTTTTTTTTGCATATTTAGGTCGGGCAAAAAAAGTCTTACCTAAGACCTAACCCATTTTCTAAACGGGCATTTTTTCCCAAACCATTTTTTGGGCCTATCATTTTACCTAAACTCTCCCACTTTTCTAGTGGGCCTTCAGGCTAGGCCAGGTGACTCGACCCATGGACAGGTTTACAAAAAATCAACAATACATATTAGTAATATATAGATATAATATATGTTCTATTATGAAGTTTGGAAAAATTATATAAAAATTATTATAATAAATAAAATTATTAAAATACATGTTTCATTGGTTGAGATTTTAGCTTATCATTGTCATTCATCTTCATCTCCCTCTCCACTTCCATTTTCATATTCATCTTCATCTCCAACATTATCTTCATCTTGTTATTCTTTACAATAATTCTGGTGGTGTTTGTGACATTATCGACAAAGAAATATATGGTGTTGAATAATTCAATTGTGCATAAAATGTTGGAATTGTAGGCAATGACGGATGAATTAGTATTGTTGATGGTAGTGGCATGTAATATGCTCTTATAGATGGAGGTGGTGCAAAGAATATTTCTAGAGAAGGTGTTGATGTATGGTATGATGAAGCATAAATCGATGCTTGTGTGAAAAACACGGGGCTAGTAAATGCACTAGAAAAATAAGAACCATACTAATTGGGAGGTGCACCCATTGGTATAGTATTCGAAGTTGGAGTTGATGATGATGATGAACTTGATGCATGTACTCTCAATTGTGGCCTCATATGGGGTCGTGTTGGCCTTCTATGATGAATTTGTCTACTTCTTTCCTACTCTGACAATAAATATGGCTTACCATGAAGTCTAAACCATGTCATATAATCTGAAGATGTCGCCAAATCCAGTTTGACAATCGGTTCGAGCATAGGTATGAAGTCGTACCTATGTTCCCACAAGTAGATATACTTAGCATGGAATTTAGGCCAATCTTCATCGATTCTTCTCTGCAAGTTAATCTTGTGAAGTTCATCAAGGTTTTAGGGTAAGGGTGAAATATTTTGCATAAACCTAAATTGGTGCATCACTCGATCAAATTTGTAACACCCCTAACCCGTATCCGTCACCAAAATAGGGTTACGAGGCATTATCGGACTTATACACTAGCGTTTGTATAAAACCGAGACATAAATTTTCCATTCCAAATCAAAACTTGTCATATTTCACCATAAAAACCCTAATATGGGCCTACGGGGCCAAATACATGTTTTGGAAATGATTAGGGACTAAACAGACAACTTTAGAAATTTTACCTTGAAGATAGGGGCACACGCCCGTGTGGCCTGAGACATGGCAGTGTGGCCAGCCCGTGGGGCTCCCATGGCCGTGTGGCCAGCCCGTGTGGAATTTTGACTTATAATTTCTTAAGTATCAAAGGGGCACACGGCCTGGGCACACGCCCATGTGGCTAGGCCGTGTGGTACACTGATTTTTCACCATTTTTACACGGCTTTGACACACAACAATGCTTAAAACCCGTGTTCTTCACACGACCAATCACACGGCCGTGTCATTTGCCCGTGTACTATATTGACTTCATATTTAAGGATGTAGGAGACACACGGTCATTTCACACGCTCGTGGGCTATCCGTGTGTCACACACAGTCTAGACACACGCTGTGTGTCTTACCCGTGTGGACGAAATAAGGCCATTTCCTAGCCCTATTTCTTACCCAAACTTAACCAATTTCCTGCACGAAAGCTTACAAGTATATACCATTTATTTCAACCAATTTCCATCATTCAATCTAACATTTCCAACTTTTAACCATACCTTGAAGCTTACCTTTTCATTGGTTTGTAAATCATGTTTTATGACAAGTGATTTGTATCTTGTTGAACATGAACATACCACATTACCTCAAAATACATATTACTAACCATTCCAATGGCTAGGTTGTACATAAACATATTGTAATATCCCAATTTTGGGCCTAGTCGGAACAGTGGTTTCGGGGCCACAAATTCGATGAAGAAAATTTATTTTTATTATATTTTTATGGTCTACGATTTTACAGAATAATTTCGCAAAAACCTCGTTCGAAAATTTTGACATTCGGGCACTCAATTTAGTCAAAAGGACTAAATTATAAAAGTTGCAAAATGTGTATTCTAGTTTACAACGGTACTAAGTACTTGTGAGTAATGGGTTTTTAAATGGGGGGCCCTTAAATGGTAAATAGCCCATTTGTAATTATTGGACAAAGATGGACATGACATGGTATGTTTTTATTTATTTTTCATTTAGGGTATTTTAGTAAATTTGTAAATAAAGCTAAAATAATTAAGAAAAAGATGTCATCTTCTTCATTTTTCTCATGCTATAACCGTATATAGAGATGGAAGACATGGCTAGGGTTTTTAAAACTTCCAAGCTTGATTGTAAGTCCATCTTTTCCTTATTTTTAAAGTTCTTTACATTTTTGAAATCCCGGTAACTTGTTCTACTTATTTCTACCATTAATTTGAGCTAAGGTTCATGAATAAAAATTTATCCATGAATAATATGCATGTATTTTGATGTATAATGATAGAAAATGAAGGTTGGGTGTTAGATAAACAACTTTTGCTAAGCGATTTTACGTGAAAACGAGTAAAATGACATAATCGGTAAAAATACGTAATGTTCATAAATACATGTTAGAGTGAGAATTGGATGTTTTTATAGAAGGGAAAAATGATCAGCATGTCATAAAACATAAGAAAATAGGGTGAAGTTCAATTTACGAGATTTGGGGCAAAAGTGTAAATATGTAAAAGTTTAAGGGTAAAATTATAATTTTTCAAAAGTATGATTTTGGGTTGATTTGAATAATATGAGTCCTAATTAGGCTATATTTGAAATGATAAAGCAAGGAAAATCAAAATTCGGGCTAAAATCGGTAAAATACCAAGTTGTGGACAAAATGATAAAAATGACCATTTTCGCATACAAGGTAAGTTCATATGATTTTAATAATACAATGTGTATTTTAATGTTAATGTTATGATATTATATGAATTGTAAGTATACATATATGTGAATAATTTGATATTATGTAAATGATGTAACATTACTATATGTTGTTGATGTCTTTATAATGGTATGATGATTATTATTTACGAATTGTTGCATGCTATGATTATTGTTGAATTATTATACAAATAATGTGGAATACTTGAAAAATATGAGTTGCTACCGGAGTATCGATATTGACATCACGAGAAAGATGGCAAAGGAGTATGATCGAGGAAAGAGCCCGTTTGAACCTTAGGAATAGGTTAGGATACAATTGACATGTCACTAGGAAATTGAGATCCGAACTCGTTGAGTTGTGGTCCGAGTTCGTGAGAATTATGAGGCATCCGAACTCATTGAGTTGCGTTCTGATTTCATTATGGATGTGAACACCCGAGCTCGTTGAGTTGCATTCCAAGTTCATTATGGTTGAGATTATGGTAGCTTTGCTACATAAACCGCAGGCTATTGAGTTTGTTAGCTGGGGGCTTCCATGTATCCGATTATATTCTGAGTGTTCAACGGGTAATTTGACGGAGAATTCGGTAATGGTCCCAATGAGACAAGCCATTGGTGAGTATGTTCTTAAGTTAAATTACAAGTTGTACAGGTATGTACACTAAACTTATGTGTGATGCCTTGATATATGATGTATATAGTATTGGTGAATACTATGAAAATGACATGATGAGGAATAAGTCTTGATACTTGATGACATTGAGATTATGGATCTATGCCTATGAAGCATAATTATGTGTTCTTTCCATGATGGATGAAATGATATTGTATGGATTTAGTGAATAATAGTTGTGATTGAGTAAATTTAGCCTTGGCAGTTTTCGATTACTGCAGTTATGCAACTTTGAAAATTCACCATAAATTGTGGAAATTTAGTTAGGGGCTAAATAAAATATGAGATTAAAGCTAAATGAGTCTAGTTTCACATAGAGGAAATGGTACATGCAATTGAATTTTATGTTATGAGATATTTAAATTGTTGTGAGACAGAGTCTAAATGACTTTGAGATCCCATGTTCCTATTTGATAAATTCACTAAAAATTGTGAAAAAATAATTAGGAGTTATAATTTACATGTATAGATTCCTTATTGAGTCTATTTAAGAGAAATAAACAGCATAGCCTTTTGAATTCTGTACAGAGAGAAAATTGATTCGTAGTGAACAGAGGAAACTTTAATGAATAAACTGTACTAATTGGCTAAGTCAAAAATTCTGAAAATTTTTATGGGAGAAAGGTATATAAGTCTAGTTTCAAGGAAAATTAACAGAACTTATTTTGGAGTTTCGTAGATCCAGATATAAATGATTTAGTAACTGTAACTCGATAAAACAGCTTAACCTGAACATGTGTAATTTTACAATTATAGTGTTTTATCTTAAAAGGCATGTTAGTAATTGCTTATTAATTTCATATGGACTTACTAAACGTAAAGCTTATTCCTCCCCTCCATTTCTTTAGTATTGGCAGGTCGGCTCGGGGTTGGAGATCCTCGGAGGCAGAATCACACTATCAAGCTATCACTTTTGGGAGAATTAATTCAAATATTAGAAATATCAAGTGAGTGACATATATAGGAAGCTAGTTTTATGACATGTATTATTATTATGATTTGGCCTAACCTATTGATCTACATTGAGTTATCGTATATGGCCATGGGATGTGGCCCATATTCACTATGGTTTGTAAGCTTAATTAATCATGTAATGTTCTATGTTTTTGGTGTGATGAGGTAGTTAGCTTTGTTTGTTGTGCATGATTGGTGATACATTAGGTAAGTTGAATGCATACCTATGGATCATGAATTAAATGTAAATAAGTAATAATGCCTTGAACATGAATGTTTACTGGACAAATTGGTAACCACAATAAAATGGTATTAAACAAGAATAAGATTTGGCATATCTAGTTCTAATTAATGTAAGAATGTACATTACATACATGATGGTAGGCAAATGATACGTTGGTATTAAAATAGATGATATTGAATGTTATTGAACTCATGCATGTGCTAATATCTTGTGTTGAGGTTGATAGTCATGGATGTTGGTTAAAGTGAAATGTAACACCCCCTACCCGTATCTATTGCCGGAATAGGTACGAGGCATTACCAGAGTTTACTGAATATTTTCAAATAATTCTGAGTCTTTTATTATTCATTTTGAAAATAATCATAACGTCTCTCTATTGGGCCCTTGAAGCCCCAAACATACATTAAAAACCAACCAGAATTAAATCGGGATCATAAAAAAAATTTCGTAAAATCTTAAATTTTATTTTCATCTAAGTACTTACCATTTCAATACTTCTTATAATTAAACATGTTACCATTCAATCAATAGCTTGACACTTGTCTAAGTGTCAAACAACATCATTGTTAGTATACTTGCATATATTTCATATAAATTCAACATTTATATACTTATTTTCTCGACATGTTACACTTGAGTTTAATAATTGTCTTTACTTACATAATTTCCTTGTATTAACATATCAAAGATAATCATATATGTACATGTCATGAAACATATCATTCTCTTACCGTTTCTTCATAAGTATATATCAATCATTTCAATATATCAATATTTCATGCACCATCATTTCCATATATTTTATGTATATTTATTCCGGTAAAGTTTATATCAAACTTAACATAAATTATATTCCATGTACTTATTCTTATTTTGTTTATCTATCTTCATAATTATTTCATACAACTATTTTGTACATATATTTCCATATGACCAGTTCTTGTAAACATTTCACACAACTATTTCATATAACCATTCGTCATCTGATACATATTACCTGAATATCAATTGTTCAATAGATGTCATCGCGTCTCCCATTCACGGTCTTATTTATCTTTGACATGATGCCATAGTGTCTTTCAACTATGGTCTTACTCATTTTCTGTCATGTTGCCATCGTATTTTTCAACCATGGTCTTACACATTTCATGTCACGCTGCCATGGTATCTTTCAACCATGGTCTTACACATTTCATATCAGAGAGCACACTCCCGCGAACCTCGTCCTTACAGTGGGATTATCAGTCCAGGCTAAATCCCCCTGTAATATAAACTCATAGAGTATTGTCGGGATTACCAGTCCAGGCTAAATTCAGACCCTAATTTGGATTACCCGTCCGGGCTAAATCCATTTACACGTATTCTTCGGGAGGGCTATATCAGGATAGGATCACCCGTCCGGGCTAGATCCTTTTTACCGTCAATTCCTTTTCAGAGATCTATCGAAATTTCTTTTTATTCAATCGGGATTTCTTCCCCTTTTTATCAAATATATCAATGTTCCATCAATTTTCATACAATGAACATTCAAATTATTTTCACATCAATAATATACATTTCAAGCATTTAAGAATATAATTCAAGTTACACGAACTTACCTCATTGCTTGTTTGTGTTTATAATTTCATTAATCTGATATCTTTTCTTTTCTACGATCAAGTCTCATATTTAAGTCGTCCGAATCTTTATAAATAAATTTGATCATCATTTTCATTCATTTCATATTCTAATGCATTTAATTAATGCTCTAGGGAAAATTACCATTTTACCCCTAAACTTTTAATTAATGACGATTTCATCCTTAGGGTCAGGGGAAATAAAATTCTTGCAATTTAATCCTTATTTTCAGCTATTATTCTCATATGTATTGATAACAGTTCATGAATTCTATAAAATATCATAATTTTCCATAATTTCAACACTTTTCAATTTAATCCCTACAAACCAAATTAATAATTTCATTCAATTTTGTAATTTACATAATAAAATAATCCATTTCATGCAATTTGGTCATTTCTGACATTTTTACAAAATTGCCCATAAAATTTTACTTTTATTCAATTTAGTCCCTGAGCCTAAAATATACAAATTAGCCATGCTAGATGAATATTCATACATATTTTTCCTCCTCCTCCTCTCCATTCCACATCCTTAATGTAGATAACACACTTGTAAGTAACATTATTCATAATTTTTATTATTTACTTTTATGAATATTCAAGTTGTCTATCTGCGTCACAGTCACTAAATTATTTATATCTGGAGCTATAGAACTCCAAATTAATATCCGCTAATTTTACCTGAAACTAGGCTCATATATCTTCTTACCAAAAATTTTCATAATTTTTTATTTAGCCAATAAGTACAGTTTATTCTTTAAAGTTACCCATGTTCTGCTGTCTGACAGTTCTGGCCTTCTTCACTAAAAAATAATTATCTCCTCGTACAGAATTCGAATGATGTTCCCGCTTGTTTCTATTGAAAACATACTCATTAAGGATTCTAAAAATATAAATTTAATCCCATAATTATTTCTATCCAATTTTTTATGATTTTATAAAGACAGAATAGGGGAACCCAAAATCATTCTGACCTTGTCTCACAAAATTCATCATATCTCATGATTTAAAATTCCATTGCTTACATCATTTATTCTATAAGAAACTAGACTTAATAAGATTTAATTTCATATTTTATTCATCCTATAATTAGATTTCTACAATTTTTGATGATTTTTCAAATTTAGACTACTGCTACTGTCCAAAACTGTTTTAGTACAAGATATTAATTACCATGTTATAACACCCTTATTTTTTTTTCTACACCATTTCTCATCACTTTCTCTTATTTTCTCTTCACTAATATATCAAGAAAATAGGACCTTATGTAAGAAAACTCTACTATAACATTATTTCCATGCTTTGTCAACAATAACAAACTTAAAAACATATTGAAATCTTGATATACTTACCTTGTTCTATTGATACTAATCTTTAACTTGATTTTCTCTCTCCTCCAGCTTCTATTTCTTGAATCCAGCTTGATATTCTAACTCCTCATGGTCTCTTCAACATTTCTCTCTCTTAGTAGCTATGGAAATTCTTTTGATTTCTAGGTGAAAATGGTGAATTTTTTATGGAAGGACCAAATTGTAAAGAAAACAAAATTTCTTTCTTTTCCTTCTCTTCTAACGTTGGTTTCATGGGAAAGGAAATGTGATGTTAATTCTTCATCTTTCCTTCCTTTTATACTAAATAAATAATAATATAATAATAATAAACATCTCATAAAAATATTAATAAAATAATATTTATCTAATTAATTAATTTAAAATATCATCAGTATAATCATTACATTCTAGAATTCTCTCTCTTACTAATTGACCATTTTGTCCTTCATGATCTTTTAGAATTCCATCCTTGAGTCATCACTTAATTTGGTAAAATTACGATTTAGTCCCTCATAATTTTTCACCTATTCAATTTGGTCCTAATTCATCAATTCTTCTTGGTTTCTAGATCATTCCACCCTTAAAATATTTGCACCATTAGTCCTTCAACTTTTTTATATTTACACTTCAACCCCTTAAATTTTGAGTATTTACTCTTATGCAACAAGACTTTTCTCGTCTTTGCAATTTAGTCCTTTCTTAAATTAATATATCATAATATACTTCCCAATATTGACATAACTCAAAAATTCCCTTTTTTGTCACTTTATTTCCTTATTTTACTATATCACGGATAATATTTTACCGTAAAAATTTTCGGGGTATTACATGAAATATGTTTAAAATGAAAGACTTGTTGTTGCATGAAATTGTCCAGGTTTTCGTAAGTTCTCGGTTTAGTCCCGAAACCGTTCCAAAGTATGTTTTGGGCTTCGTAGACCCAAATAAGGGACGTTATGCATGTGTTTGAACAGTTTTAAATTAAATGAAATTTAGGGCCGATTTTCATTTTTGTGCATGTTTAAGTCCGGTAATGCCTCGTATCCGGTCCCAGCGTCAGACACGGGTAGGGGGTGTTACACATATTACATCATCATTTGGCCTCAATAGCCTATACATGCCACTATATCAAAATGAGTTTATTGTTTATACCAATATTAAGGAGTTGATAGTGTGATGATGCTCCGATCTAATCTAGCCTTCACGAGCTTCGAGCACTATAAAATAGGGAAAAATAAACCTAGTAAGCATTATATGCTTAGTAAGTTCATATAACCAAACTACACTTACCACTTATATATATAAGAAAGAAATCACACATAAGGCAATTTATCCATCAATTTAGCAAACTAGCAAATATGGCCTATACACAATCATTCAACCAAATTGGTTAGTATAAAAACATTATTATGCATAGATGAGCTCATCATGTCATTTCTTCTTATTTCACTTGTTAATACATTTCCGTTGAATTTTTGAATTTCCGATGGACCTTTCCTTTTCTAGTTGTACACTCAAGGTGCACATTCCCTTTTCAAGTGGTACACACGAAGTGTACATACCCTTTCCAATTTGTACACACAAAGTGCACATAACCTTTTCAAGTGTACTCATATAGTGTACCTTTCCTTTTCAAGTGGTATACACAAAGTATACCATTCCTTTTCGTATGGTATACACAAAGTTGTGTATACCCTTCCTTTCCATATGGTATACACAAAGTATACCTAACTTTTCCAAGTGTACACACAAAGTGCACATAGTCTTTTCATGTGGTATACACAAGGTATACCTTTCCTTTTCACATTCGATAGCCAAAGCTATCCCTTTTCACATTAGATAGCCGAAGCTATCCCTTTTCACATGGTACACACAAGGTGTACATTTCCTTTTCATAATGAGATCAAAAGATTACCCTTTCGGGACAACCTTTCTGCAACACATGCAAGATCTTATTTATATCGGTAATCACCTGTCCAATCGGAAATCAATATTCAAACGGATTCATGTAATATTTTATCATTTACATGTAAATATTAATTAATAAACATTGGTTTATTACATGTACATACCAATTACAAATCATGATGCACATAATTCAACAATCAATTCAACACATTTACCTACTTAATTTAGTTATACGAACTTACCTTGACAATTGATCGTATCTACTAATCCGAAACCTTTTCTTTCCCTCGATCTTTTTCTTTGTTCGACACTTTCGGATCTATATAAATAAATTTAATCATCAATTCTATGATTTTTCATTCAATCAAGCCCATTTCATAATTTAGCAAAAAGTACCATTTTGCCCCTAAACTTTTAATTAATTCCAATTTCATCCCTAGACTCGAAAATTGAAATTCATGCAATTTACTCCTTATTCCAAACTTATTCAAAATTCCAATATAACTTTTACAACACATATATTTCATAAATTTTAGAATTTTTCCAAGAATTTCACTACTTTGCAATTTAATCCTTACACGTGTTTTCACTAAAAATCACATTGTATACGTGATTTATCTATCAATAACCTTTCATTTTATATCAAAAACTTTCAATTTACAGCATATTCATCAATGGGTAATTTTCTAAACTTTAGTTTTCTTTCAACTTAATCACCCAAATAAAGAAATTAAGCTTTCTCGATCTCAAAAATATAAAAATCACTAAAAACGAGACATAGAACTTACCAATTCAAGCTTGAGAAATTTCCTTTCTCTCTCCTAGGGTTTCCATGTATTTTTATGAAGAATAAGATGATATAAAATGGGTTTAATTTTATTTAATCATTTATCATACTTTATTTAATTCAATTTCCAATTTTAGTCCTTAACCTTTTTCAAATTTTCCATGGATGACTCATTAAAAATATCTACATATTTTTCATCAATGGTCTAATTGCCACATAAGGACTTCTCACGTTTAATTCTATAGCTATTTAATCCTTGTAACTACTAGAATTCAACTTTGACACTTTATTCAATTTAGTCCTTTTTGCAATTAGACACATAATTGATAAAATTTTTCGATAAAATTTTTCATGCAATATTCCTATCATAATACCTATCATTTTATGAAATTTAAATAATTTCATTTTTGGACTCGGATTCGTGGTCCCAAAACCACTATTTCGATTTCATTGAAATTGGGCTGTTGCAACTCTCCCCCCTTAAGGATTTTCGTCCTCGAAAATCTTACCAGTGAAAAGATCTCAATTCCATGTTTCTGTCAAAGAACTTTTACCAATGCTATCTTTTTATTTCTCAACTCTTTTGTTTCCCGTGCTAAAATTTTAATTGGTTCCTCACTATATGTCATGTCAGGCTGGATTTCCACTTCTGTTGGAGAGATAACATGTGACGAATCCGATCGATATCGTCTTAACATTGACACATGAAAAACATTTTAAATTCTTTCAAGTTCTGGCGGTAGTGCTAACCGATAAGCTACCGGTCCAATTCTTTCAATGATCTCATATGGTCTAATAAACCGAGGACTTAATTTTCCTTTACGGCCAAACTAGAATACTTTCTTCCAAAGTGACACTTTCAAGAATACCTTATCACCAATCTCAATCTCAAATTCAATTTCTTTTCTTTTAAAATCAGCATAAGACTTTTGTCTGTCTGAAGCTGCTTTCAAGATGTCTTGTATCACCTTTACTTTTTCCTCAATTTCTCGAATTAGATCAACCCCATTAATCTTCCTTTCACTGAGCTCTATCCAGTACAATGGTGTTTTACATTTTCGACCATATAAAGCTTCATACGATGCTATTTTAATACTGGATTGGTAGCTATTATTATAAGCAAATTCAATCAGAGGCAAATACCTTTCCTAGTTACCTTCAAATTAAAGCACACAACACCGTAACATGTCTTCTAAAATCTGGATCACTCGTCCTGATTGACTATCAGTTTGAGGATGGAATGTAATACTAAAATGCAACTGTGTCCCTAGTGCTTCTTGCAATTTATACGAAAATCGGGATGTAAACTGAGGATCTCTATCAGAAACAATAGAAACCGGTACACCATGCAATCTAACAATTTCAGAGAAATACAATTCGGCTAATTTACCAATGAAAAGTCTATACGTACTGGTATGAAATGCGCTGACTTTGTTAACCGGTCAACAACTACCCAAATGGCATCTTTCTTTCTTTGTGACATAGGCAATCCCGTTACAAAGTCCATGGTAATCCTTTCCCATTTCCACTCCGGGGTATTGATTGGCTGTAATAATCCTGAAAGCACCTGATGCTCAGCTTTCACTTGTTGACATATTAAACATTTGGCTACAAATTTAGAAATATCTCTTTTCATTCCCGACCACCAATACATCTTTTTCAAATCATTATACATTTTATTACTACCGGGATAAACTGACATTGTACCATTATGAGCTTCATACAAAATCTTTTGTACCAGTTCTGAGTTCTTCAGAACACATATTCTGCTTTTAAACAACAAGCAATCATCAGTCCCAATTTGAAACTCTGAATCAGAATTCTTTTGACATTGCTCCCGTTTAACTTGCAACTCATTGTCACTCTTCTGTGCTTAATAGATTTGTTGTATAAATGACGGTCTAACTTTCAATTCAGCTACAACCGAACCATCATCTGACAAAGATAACCAAGTGTTCATTGCTCTTAAAGTAAACAAAGATTTCCTGCTCAGTGCATCTGCCATAACATTGGCCTTTCCCGAATAATAATCAATAATCAAATCATAATCTTTTATTAAGTCGAGCCACCTGCACTGCCTCAAATTTAAATCTTTTTGTGTCATCAGATACTTCAGACTTTTATGGTCAGTGTAAATATGACATTTGTCACCATATAAATAATGTCGCCATATTTTTAATGCAAACACTATGGCTGCCAGTTTAAGATCATGTATCGGGTAATTTCTTTCATGTGGTTTAAGTTGTCTTGAAGCATAGGCAACCACTTTACCTTCTTGCATCAAAACATAACCTAAACCATTTAAAGATGCATCACTGTAAATTACAAATTCCTTACCCGATTCAGGTTGTACCAATACAGGTGCTTCAGTCAACAAAGTCTTCAGTCTATCAAAACTCTGCTGACATTTATAATTCCACTAGAATTTTACATCTTTCTGCAACAAACGAGTTATCGGAGAAGCAATCGTTGAAAATCCTTTAACAAACCTTCGATAATATCCGGCTAAGCCCAGAAAACTTCTAACCTCTGACACGTTCTTTGGTGGACTCTAATTAATAATTGCTGAAATTTTGCTCGGGTCAACCCTAATGCCTTCAACAGATACAATGAGACCAAGAAAGCTAACTTCTCGTACCCAAAATTCACATTTACTAAACTTGACATACAATTGTTTTTCTCATAAAGTTTTCAACACAATCCTCAAATGTTCAGCATGTTTATCTTCACTTTGAGAATAAACTAAAATATCTATGAATACCACGACAAACCTGTCTAGGTACAGTCTGAAAATCATGTTCATTAAATCCATAAACACTGCTGATGCATTTGTTAATCCAAATGGCATCACCAAGTATTCGTAATGACCATATCTAGTTCTGAAAGTTGTCTTTGGAACATCTGAATCCTTCACCTGGAGCTGGTAATAACCCAAACGAAGATCAATCTTTGAAAATACAGTAGCTCCTTTCAACTGATCAAATAAGTCATCAATTCGAGGAAGTGGATATTTATTCTTTATAGTGACTTTGTTGAGTTGCTGGTAATCAATACACAACCTTAAAGATCCGTCTTTCTTCTTTACAAATAACATCGGAGCACCCCACGGTGAGAAACTAGGTCGAGTAAAACCCCTGTCAATTAATTCTTGTAATTGCGCCTTCAACTCTTTTAACTCGGCAGGAGCCATTCGATAAGGTGCTATCGATATTGGTGTTGTTCCCTGTAACACCTCTTAACCTTAAACCGTCACCGGAATAGGGTTACAAGCAATTACCAAACATATCGGATAATTTACAAATAATTCTTAAATAAATCACAAACTTGTTATAGAGTAATCATAAATTCATATAAACTGTTACTAAGTTACTTTTTTTTAAAAAAAATTCAATATAACTCATTTATAAATTTCTAACCTTCCCTGCAATTTTAAATCGCAACTAAACCAATTCCAGCATTTCAACCAATTCATTTCACATATAGATACACCTAAATTATACCTAAAACTTTAATTTATTATTTAATTAAATAGTTATAACAACATCTCATTTCATTTCAACTTAGTAACAAAACATCAAAATGCCATAAACTTTTCATACCCTTTTACTAAATTATCTAACATTATAAGTCATTCTTTATAAACCAAAATATAAAACATATTCAAGTGACCTAAACAACTCCTAAGTACATGCGCTTTTAGTCAAAAGAAGAATACATCACCAAGTTTTGTGTTGGAGTTGGGAATGTTCTGGATGCTGAACCGGGACACTTGACTTCTACTAACCTGCGCACGAAAACAACCGTACGCTAAGTATGGATATACTCAGTGGTATTACCATAATTTAAATTATATCCACAATAATAAAAACATAAATATTAAAATACATAACAATTAATTTCTTATATACTAATTCATACTCTTTTTTTCATTATTTCATAAAAACAATTCAAATTACTTATTCATCAATCAATGTATTTTTCACAAACTTGAATTTAAACCACTTATGAACATTTAGCTCATACTTTTCTCTTTCTATCACAATTCCAATTTCAATTTATACTTTAATCTCTTTTTCTCCTTTCAATGCCTCAAATTCACATTTCAATTTTTCACCCTATTAACATAACTTGGACTTTGGCGGATACACGGATCCTACCAACCACACCAATATGGCACCCAGTGCCTCATCAGATAGTTCAAAGCAATAGTTGACATCCAGTGTCTCATTGGCCTAGCCGAAGTAAAGTGGTACCCAATACCTCATCGAATCTATCCGAAGTAAAATAGTGACACCCAGTGTCTCATCGACTCAAGGTCGAAGCATCCCTGAGCACTTCTAATCCTATGGCATGCCAACTATATCCGACTCAGCCGGACTAGTTAATAGGGTTTCCGAATTACATATAAATCTCAATTCAATTCAATCGCAATTTCTCACATTTTTAATTTAATCATTTTTCACTTTTCGATCATTTTCAATTCACATATTCATAATTCAATACACTTTCTCAATTCAATATGCATTTCAACTATTCACATATAACCACAATTCAATTTAATTTCATACAATTTAATACTAATACTTACCATGCATATTAACTTAAAATTCATCAATTAATAATAATTAAATTTGAATTATAATAATACTAACACATATTTCTCATTCAATTCAATTTTCTAAATTCAATTCAATAAAATTACTTACCTCAATATTTACTTACTATAAAATAAATAAATTTAAAATTAATACTTAAAAATAAATAACTTGAATTATAGTAATACAAACCCGGATTTCGCAATTACTCCTCGATAACTTTCTCCTTTCCTTTTCGTGTCAATGCTTCAGGTTCTTTGTTAGCTATGAAAATAATAATAATTTACATTATTATTTACAACATTAATTATAATAAATAATTAAATTTCTAAACAATTCCTACCTTATTCCCAATTTAATCCTAGCTAAACTTGCTTACTTTCTTAATCCAATTCACTCTCTTTTTCTATTCAAATTTTGTCTAAACTCATATTTAACTATAAAATTTCCAGCATATTTTCCTAATTTTGAAATTTCTTTAATTTAGTCCCTACAACATAAAACTTATAAATTCTTTTACAATTTAATCCTTTATTCAATTCTAACTTAGAATTCATTCAATTTAATCCCTAATTCCATAATTTGTTCAACATAAACCCTACTTGAACACCTATAAACTCTTGAAATATCAACTTAATTTCAATAAAACCTTGTTTAGAACTTCTAAAACATCAAGATTAACTAGAAAGGACTTAATTAACTTACCAATCAAAGCTTCAAGCTTCAAATCCTCAGTTTTCTCTTTTATTTTTCTTTCCCTTTTTCTTTCTCTTTTTCTCCCCTACTTCCCGTTTTCAATTCTACTTCTATTCTCTTTTGTTTCTTTATTTCTCTTTTATATTTCCTTTACTTTTTATTTAATTAATTCAATAAATATCTATTTAAAAATAAATATTAGTATTACATTTGGTCACACTTATATTTCTACATTTGTACCAATAATTTTATTAAAATTGTCATTATTTAATTTGTTTATCAAACAAAAATATCATAATTTATTTATTTAATTTAATAAATATTTTTAACATAATAATAATAATTAATAAATATCTATTTTAATATCAATTACATATATTACATTTGTACACATACATATTATTACATTTGTACCCTATCATCCTCATACATTTGTCATAACTTTAATTTATTAATTATATAAAAAATCTCATAACATAATTAATACAATTAATTATTATAAAATATCTTTATGCTTAAATTATAAGTAATTTGAGTATTTAAATTACAAATGTACCAATATAATTTTTACACATGTGCATTTTTTTATTACCATACAATTATATACTATTTAATTTATCTAATAATAATACTAATAATAATAATCTAATATAAAACCATAATGTTAATTAATAATTATAATAGTTATATATAATATTTAAATATAACCTAAATAAAATCTTAGATTTTAATACATATATGCCGCCTCAACTTTTGTAAATGGTTTAATTACCATTTTAATCCTCTTTATTTTCTATTACTTTAGAATTAAACTTTTACCCCTTATTCAATTTAGTTCTTTTTACTAATTACTTTAAATTAAGCTAAATTCACCTAATTAAAACCTAATTAGGCACACTACTAAACTCATAAACATTTTTAATAAATATTTTCGAACTTGTTTCACTAAGACAGAGGCCTTATAACTCACTTTTCCTGTGCCCGTGAATTTTGGGTCATTACATTTCCCGAAATTAAATCTATAGAGAATTCCACTTCTCTGATAGGTGGTAAGCTAGGCAATTCTTCCGGAAACACATCTGGAAACTCACATACAACTGGCACAGATTGAATCTTTGTTTCGGTTACCTTAGTATCCAACACATAAGCAAGATAAGCATTATATCCCTTCCTCATATATTTTTATGCTGCTATTGCTGAAATCATATTAAATAATCCATCTAGCTTGTCAGATTCAATATGAAGTAACTCACCGTCTTGACACTTCAACACAATATACTTCTGCTTACAATTAACCACTGCATCATGTTGGGTTAACCAATCCATTCCCAATATCACATCGAATTCATCAAAAGGCAGTAGCATTAAATCAACCACGAAACATTTACCCTTTACCATAAGTGGACAGTTTTTACAAACTTTATCCACTTTTACACATTGACCCAAATGATTTGAAACTTCCACCACAAATTTAGTGAATTCAACAGGTAAATTTTTAACATTTATTAAATTTATGCATATATACGAATGTGTGGAACCAGGATCAATTAATGCAGTAATATCGATATCTAATAAAGAAAAAGTACCAGTAATGACATCTGGCGCTGAAACATATTCTCGGGCATATGTTCTTGCTGGAGCTCGTGCTTCAGATTTGGCATTTGAATCTTTTGTAGCGCTACGGCTACCACTGACATTTTCGGGATGTCTAGGTGGTTTGCCCCTTGTAGCAGTGCTACTTGGTTTTGAAGTCTGTTCAGCATCTCTTTCAACTATTTCCGAACAATCTTTCAAAAAGTGATCAAATGAACCACATTTGTAACATGCACCGATTTTCATTCGGCATTCCCCATGATGAAATTTGTTACAATGTTTACATTTTGACTTCATGTTTCCTACACTTCCAACACTAGTCACTGACAGTGATGAAGACTTAGGATTAAAGCGTTGAAAACCACGCTCTTTACCGGAATACCTAGCTGAAGTAGTAGATCATTCTTAATACCTCTTTGATTTCTTTGAAGAAAATGATTGAAACCTACTAATAGGTCTTTTTCCAGAGGATCAGGCTTCTCTGTTTGCCTTCTTCTTTTCTTTACTTAGCTTTTTAGCTTTCTTTGTACGACCAGCAAGTGTTGCAAACTCTCTTATTTCTAGATACCAATCAGTAACTTTATGTTTTCATTTAATCCTTCCTCGAAACGTTTACACATTTCTGCCTGTATTTGGACCCATTCACTAGCATATTGGCTTAACTGTACAAACTCCCTTTCATATTCTGCAACGGTCATGTTCCTCTGATCTAGGAATCTTTGACTAATATATTTCTTTCTGAATTCAGACTAAAATAATTCCCAAGTAATATTTTCTTTTGAAACTACTAAACTTACTGTTTTCCACCAGTGATAAGCCGTGCCCTTTAGCAAAGATACAACACATTTCAAGCATTCAGCTGGAGTACATGATAATTCATCCAACACTCGAGTAGTATTTTCTAGCCAGAATTCAGCTTTTTTCGGATCATCATCAATTGTAGCTCTAAATTCCTCAGCCCCATATTTTTTGAGTTTATCCACTGGAGCCTTACGAATTCTAACAGTTTCAGTATCCGATGGTCTCTCAAGAACAGTCTGAGTATTTGGTGGGGGAGGTTATGATTGAAAAGCAGCAGAATTTCTTCTCAAATATTCAGGAAACCATTTATCCAACATTTCAAAGAAAACCTCTTTAGCATATTCACTTCGGCCCTCTGATTCGGACCTTCTACTACTACTACCATTTATAGCTCGTTGTACGGAAGCTTGAGAAGAACTTTCAGCTTCCTCAGATTCTACTCTTGCTCGGTTAAAAGACATTTACTATATAAAAAACACATTTAAAATAGTCAGGAGATATTACACTATCATCAATTATATAATGGCATGTATAGCTAAATTCACACTTGCTACATTAGTCCAAGAATCGGCTAAACCGTAGCTCTGATACCATTAAATGTAACACCTCTAACCCGTATTCGTCATCAAAATAGGGTTACGAGGCATTATCAGACTTATACATTAGCATTTGTATAAAACTGAGACAAAATTTTGCATTCCAAATCAAAACTTGTCATATTTCACCATAAAGTCCCTAAATGGGCTTACAGGGCCCAATACATGTTTTGGAAATGATTTGGGACTAAACTGACGACTTTGGAAATTTTACCTTGAAGATAGGGGCACACGCCCGTGTGGCCAGCCCGTGTGGAATTTTGACTTGCAAATTCTTAAGTATTAAAGGGGCACACGGCCTGGGCACACGCCCATGTGGCTAGGCCGTGTGGTACACCAATTTTTCACCATTTTTAAGCCATTTTTACACAGTTTTGACACACGACCATGCTTAAAACTTGTGTTCTTCACACAACCAATCACACGGCCATGTTATTTGCCCGTGTACTATACTGACTTCATATTTAAGGATGTAGGGAACACACGGTCATTTCACACGCCTGTGGGCTGTCCGTGTGTCACACACGGCCTAGACATACGCCGTGTGTCTTACCTATGTGGACGAAATAAGGCCATTTCCTAGCCCTATTTCTCACCCAAACTTAACTAATTTCCTGCACAAAAACTTACAAGTATATACCATTCATTTCAACCAATTTCCATCATTCAATCTAACATTTCCAACTTTTAACCATACCTTGAAGCTTACCTTTTCATTGGTTTGTAAATCATGTTTTATGACAAGTAATTTATATCTTGTTGAACATGAACATACCGCATTATCTCAAAATACATATTACTAACCATTCCAATGGCTAGGTTATACATGCCATTATATAAAAATGAGTTTATTGTTTATACCAATATTAAGGAGTTGATAGTGTGACGATGCTTCGACCTAATCCAACCTTCACGAGTTTCGAGCACTATAGAACAGGGAAAAATAAACCTAGTAAGCATTATATGCTTAGTAAGTTCATATAACCAAACTACACTTACCATTTATATATATAAGAAATAAATCACACATAAGGCAATTTATCCATCAATTTAGCAAACTAGCAAATATGGTCTATACACAATCTTTCAACCAAATTGGTTAGTATAAAAACATTATTATGCATAGATGAGCTCATCATGTCATTTCTTCTTATTTCACTTGTTAATGCATTTCCGTTGAATTTTTGAATTTTCGATGGACCTTTCCTTTTCTAGTTGTACACTCAAGGTGTACATTCCCTTTTCAAGTGGTACACACGAAGTGTACATACTCTTTCCAATTTGTACACACAAAGTGCACATAACCTTTTCAAGTGTACTCATATAGTGTATCTTTCCTTTTCAAGTGGTATACACAAAGTTGTGTATACCCTTCCTTTCCATATGGTATACACAAAGTATACCTAACCTTTCCAAGTGTACACACAAAGTGCACATAGCCTTTTCATGTGGTATACATAAGGTATACCTTTCTTTTTCACATTCGATAGCCAAAGTTATCCCTTTTCACATTAGATAAACGAAGTTATCCCTTTTCACATGGTACACACAAGGGGTACATTTCCTTTTCATAATGAGATCAAAAGATTACCCTTTCGGGACAACCTTTCTGCAACTCATGCAAGATCTCATTTATATCGGTAATCACCTGTCCAATCGGAAATCAATATTCAAACGGATTCATGTAATATTTTATCATTTACATGTAAATCATAAATCAACATTGGTTTATTACATGTACATACCAATTACAAATCATGATGCACATATTTCAACAATCAATTCAACACATTTACATGCTTAATTTAGTTATACGAACTTACCTTGACAATTGATCGTATCTACTAATCTAAAACATTTTCTTTCCTTCGATCTTTTTCTTTGTTCGATACTTCTGGATCTATATAAATAAATTTAATCATCAATTCTATGATTTTTACATTTAATCAAGCCCATTTCACAATTTAGGCAAAAGTACCATTTTACCCCTAAACTTTTAATTAATTATAATTTCATCCCTAAACTCGGAAATTGAAATTCATGCAATTTACTCATTATTCCAAACTTATTCAAAATTCCAATATAACTTTTATAGCACATATATTTCATAAATTTTATAATTTTTCCAAGAATTTCACTACTTTACAATTTAATCCTTACACATGTTTTCACTAAAAATCACCTTGTATAAGTGATTTATCTATCAATAACCTTTCATTTTCTATAAAAAAAACTTTCAATTTACATCATATTCATTCATGATTAATTTTCTAAACTTTAGTTTTCTTTCAATTTAATCACCCAAATAAAGAAATTAAGCTTTCCCGATCTCAAAAATATAAAAATCACTAAAAACGGGACATAGAACTTACCAATTCAAGCTTGAGAAATTTCTTTTCTCTCTCCTAGGGTTTCCATGTATTTTTATGAAGAAGAAGAAGATATAAAATCGGTTTAATTCTATTTAATCATTTATCATACTTTATTTAATTCAATTTCCAATTTAGTCCTTAACCTTTTTCAATTTTTCCATGGATGACTCGTTAAAAATATCTACATATTTTTCAACAATGGTCTAATTGCCATATAAGGACTTCTCACTTTTAATTCTATAGCTATTTAATCCTTATAACTACTAGAATTCAACTTTGACACTTTATTCAATTTAGTCCTTTTTGCAATTAGACACATAATTGATAAAAAATTTTCAATAAAATTTTTCATGCAATATTCCTATCATAATACCTATCATTTTATGAAATTTAAATAATTTCATTTTTTGGACTTGGATTCGTGGTCCCGAAACTACTATTCCGATTTCACTGAAATTGGGCTGTTACAAAATTCATGCACCTCAATCGTTGCAAAAACTATCAATGACACTTTAACATGCTAGTTATTGCAATTTTTCAAAAATTGACTAGGATGCATTCTTGAATTCTCATATTAGAGTATCGCATCTATTCAAACTGCAGGATGAATTATAAATTTTATTATATACCTAACATTAAATTTCAAATCCTTACATAATTATTATGTAATTGAAAAATTCAAAAACTAACATCAACTTTTGAATTTTGATTTAACAATAACTGGATATCTTCAAGTTCATTCGGTATACCCACATGACTCAAGTAATTGTTCCACCTGTTCAAATAACATGTTATTCCAAAAATACAATAATGAAAAAAAAATGGTAACTATATTATTAAATGAATCTTACCTTATTACGAGTGTGAATTGATAAGAAAAGATTACTCGGGGACGTAAACATGGTAAGCGATACTATGCTCATTACCGAAAGAGTATACAACCATTGATTTTGATTTTCTGTGCTTCAATTCCCCGACACATCTCTCGATACAATGTAGTTAGGATAGCTGTTCCCCAACTGAGTCGTCCGGCTTCTTTTAGGTCGATTTGTTGTAGAAGCCACTTTAAATGTCCCAGATTTTGAGATTTATCTAGCATTAGAAAACCCCAATCAACCTCAATATGAATGGTTGAGGGCACTATTGTCTTTTAACCGCACTAGAATAGTTGTCGAGATGTAAGAAATTATCTTCTATCCATTTCATATCTATCTGGTTACTAATAAACTTGTTCAACACCTTGCCTAATAGTTGGTGGCAATTTGCGCTCCAATCACCAATGCGCGCTACTTCGAAATGACTGACCTATCAACTAGTAGACCAAATTGTAATGTCACATCCTCAAAAGTAATTGTACACTCACCGTACGAAAGATAGAATGTGTATGTCTCAGGTTTCCATCTTTCTAGCAAAGCACTAATAAGTGTGGGCTCCAATTTAGTCCCGCCGAGCATACGAGACATGTGTATCAATAACACACGGTGCTCTTGCACTTAAATTGTGTATATATGTTTCAATAGTTCGATCTTCATCTTGATTAAACATAAAAAAAATAAAAAACTAATAATATTAACAAATTAAATAATGATATTAATTAAGGTAAAAATATAATAATATTTTTTTACCATTTATAATTGGACATCGGAAATGTGTTTGCGATCCAAACAAATTAGAGGCATTATCATTTTTAAAATATTTAAAACGATGAAAATTGAATAAAATTTGAGAAAAGAAGAATTTGAGAGAATAGATGAATAGAATTGAATGAAAAATTTTGAAAGTGTGGAGGGATATAAGAAAAAATTTTACCATTGAAAATTTATAGTCGTTGAGTAAAAAAACAAATGATTTACTAACCATTGTCGATCCAACAGTTAATATATATATTTATTTATTTATTTATTTTAAATAAATCAATTGCATGGTGCGCTTTTGCCTCGTGGTACTCGAGTCTCCCAAAAACGACCTATTTTCCTAAATTTGATAAAAATAACCTAAAACTCTTAATATTTTTTTAAAATTAGAATATTTTCCTAATTTTCCCTTAACATATAATATCGGTTTATTTATGTAATTAATGCAAAGTAACATTATTTAAAATAATAATTAATTAACATAATTAAGCCTAATAGTAATTAAGCGATAATTAAGATGCTTAGAAATTTATTCAGTAATAACTTTATTTTACACAAATAAAGTTAGGACAATTTTTTAAAAATAAAATTAACACAACTTCTATTTTAAAAGTAGTACATCAATTTTTAACTAATAATTATAAATTAAATTATAATTACTTTTAAATGTGTATTTCTCACAACTTCAATTTTTAATAAATTATTATTTTAAATGTATAATCATCACAATTTATATTTTATTTCAACTTTTTTATTTTTAAATGTGAATTTAGTAATATGTTAAAAAGTAAAAATATTTTTATCAGTTCAAAAGATTTTCCAAATTTATGCATTTATATATAATAATTTTTAATATCACATATTATGTGTTTTTACACATTTAATATTTAATTGGAATTTTTAAATATTTTATTTTTAATTACAGAAGTTAACGTAAAATAATGTTTATTGTTTGAATTATTGAAGATAATTAAAATATATTAATTTATCCATTCAAATATTATAATAAAAAATTTTAAATAATAAATAAAACAATTTTAACATATTCAACAAATGATTATTAAACTTAAAATTCTATTCAAACTTTTCAAACTAATAATTTTATTTTATTTAAATAAATAATTTTAAATTAAATATTATAAAGATTTTTAAATATAAAATTAATAATATAAAGAAAAATGATGGATATTTTTGTTAATTCAAATGTTTTTTCAAACTCGAACTTTTATCTACTAAATAAATAAATTATTTTGAAATGTATAGTTGTCGCAACTTTTATTTTATTTTAACTTTTCAAAACTAATAATTTAAAATTAAATATGATAATCATTTGTAAATATAAATTTAATAATATAATGAAAGAAAAAAGTTTAAATTTTGTTATTTAATTTTTTTTAAACTCATATTTTTATATAGATTATAAATTATATTATATATATTCTAGATAGATATGTATTTTTGGTACATAAAAATATGTATTATACTATAAATTTAATTCTTGAACATTAAATTTACAAATTTCTGTTAACTGGTGACAGCAAGGATTATTATTTGCCGCCCCAATATCTCTTCGATTCCGATTCCACTGTTTGCAAGCAAAGCAAAGAAAAGAAAAGCAAAAGCAAAAGCAAATTCCTTTTGGAAAGAAAAAAAACAAGAAAATGCAGGACTCTTCCAGACCGGTAACTGGTTACCCGGTTCATAACGTTAATGGCTGCGGTCCGCCACCCCCCGCCACCTCCACTACCGCCTACCCTTACGTTAACCCCAGCCCATACCCTTACTACCCAGCGCCCCCACCTCAAAACCCTCGCCCCACCTTCTTCCGCCGCCTCTTCGTCGCCTTCGCCGTACTCTTAATCATCTTCGGCACCATCCTTCTCATCTTCTGGCTCGTCCTCCGCCCTCACCTCCCCGATTTCTCCATCCAATCCATCTTCCTTTCCAACTTCAACGCTTCCAACCAGCACGTGAACGGCACGTGGAATGCCCAGTTCCAGGTCTCCAACCCCAACAAGAAGCTCTCCATCTACTACGGAGACATCGTTTCGTCGGTTTTCCACAAGGACGACTTCTTGACTGAGACGAGGATCGGACCGTTCGTGCAGGGCACGCGCGTGGTGAACTCGGTGGAGGCCAGTTATTCGGTGGTGAATTCTTTCGTGGAAGGAAAGGTTGTCGACGCGATGAATGGGGAGAGGAGCCGTGGTGAGATCAAGTTCAATATAAAGGTGGTCGCCGACGTTGCGTTTCGATACGGGGGGTGGAGAGGACGGCGTAGGATACTTAGGGTTTGGTGTGACGACGTGGCGCTTACTGGTTCCTCCGGAAAGATGACCGGCGGTTTCAAAAAATGCAGTGTTGATTGATTTACTGTGAGTATTCAGTTTAATTTCTTTCCTTATCATGTGCTAACTTAGGGAATTTCCAGGATTTAAAATGATAAAATAGTTTCAATGAGAACGTATTTTTAGTCTTTATGTATTAATCTATTGAATAATAGGTTGTTGGATGTGTAGTTTAATGGTTCCTGGTAAATTATTTTATTCACTTCCTATTCCTTTTTTATTCTCCTTTGAATTCAGTTTTGACTCTGAAGTTTCTTTGTTATGAAGCTAAAATTCATCTTTATTTCAACTTCAATGAAAATGATTGCAGCCGTGACATAATGTTGCCATGTAAGGTTTTTCAATGTATTCGGAATTGATTTAAGTTTTATGCTGCTAAAGCACAGTGATTTGATGTTTGAACCTTCAGCTATGGTTATGCTTTGAGAATGGCAAAATTTGATCCAAAATACAATCGAACTGGTTATTGTACTAACTAATTATAATGATACTGCTGGTATAATATTGCCATAAAAGACTGGATGGCTCTCTGCTGACTTTGTTCCGAACATGAAAGTAAATATTTGCTTTGGCAGTTGGCAGAAGTTTGTACTTCGTATAAGGGATAATGTTGGTGGTGGAAGGATGGCCAACTTGACCATACCCGTAAACCTGATGGATCTTTTTAAACAGTTTTATGCTGAGGTTTGGCTATGGAACTACTTTTTGGGGGGAAATTTTAGGATTAATGGGAAGGGAGAGGATTTCAATGTAAGTCCTTTTGTATACAGTGGAGAGCAGTGCACTATGTTAATTAGCTGTCACAGATTTATGTTGATTTGTTTAATCCTTGTTTTTGGCCTATTCGTGGAACTGGGTTCCATATTTACTAACTAGTAATTTTATTTTCTAATGTTCAAGTTTGCGAATGGTAGATTCAAAGCTCCTCTTTCTCTGTTTTGTTAATGGACTGGAAACTGAATTTTGGTACCTAGTTACTAATCTTTTACAGAGAAATAAATCTTCCCTTATAATTAATGTTAGAAACAGATTATATATCTGTGCTTTCCATTTTTCGATTTTAGTTGTGCTGTCTTACTCTGTTTTCACTGCTTGATAGTACTCCTTACCTTCTTTTGGGAGAGTCGAATCTTTTAGCTTTTTGCTTTCATGATCATATTCTTGTCCTCATCTTTGAGTAGGTGATATTCGTTTTTTCACTCTTTGGTCACTTGTGTTACATATGTTGACTCTAGTTTTTCTTGGTGACAGACATGGAATGTAAATCAAATTTCACTCGTAATTTGGTTCATGAAACTTGAGATGCGAGGGAGCGATGATGAATGTGCTGTCATCTTTATCTGCAATGGCATATGCCATTCTTTGTCATGCACCAAAATTCTTCCAGCTTTTGATTTTGGTTTGTATTTTGGATTTTTCAGGAGCAGATGACTAAGATGAATGACATTCATGGTTAAAAGGGAAAGAATAGAGAAGAAAAGAGGCAGGGAAAGAATGAAAAGGCTACAAATGGGAGGAATTGTTTGAGTAGTTTTGAGGGATGTTAATCTGCCCCCAACAATCTTTATTTATCTTTCATCCTGTGTTAAATATAAATGTAAATTTTATGGTTCTCTTTTAGGTGTTCTATTTATATATAATTATAATTATAGTTTCAGCCAAGAAGTTATATTTATTTGAGTCTAGAGTGAATAAATTACTAATTTGCGATTTATTAATAAATCTAGTGCTCAAAAATATAGAGATTTATTAAATTAATTCCTACAGCATGCAAGTTACCTTTTTAATTTATTTATCAAAATATATGTATTTTTTCAAGCATATTAATTCAATATATATCATGTCTGATGAAAGATAAATTAGAGATCATATTAATTTTCATTAAATTTTATTTTCAATTTGACTCATCATACATGCCGTATGTAGATCATATGATATATATAGTTAAATCTTTTTCTTTCACCACAACTACAATAATAATTTTTAAATTAAATGTTATTTTTTAAAAATTATGAATTTTGTTCATGGGTTTGTATTTTCAAGAATTTAGTTTTTCTATTTTTTACTTTTAAAATTTAAAGGTATCTGTTAATATAGGTAATAGGTTAATTTTTTTAATTAAATGACTACCAAATGAGTTCTTTTTTATTATTATTTTAAAATATCACAATAAATTTAACCAAAAAAATTAACAATATTCACAGTTGAACTTGAATCATAAAATTTAAAAAATAGAAGAATTAAATTTCTAGAAATATAAATACAATAATTAAATTTTTAATTTTTAAAAAGTATAGGGACTATATAAATTATCTGCACAATGACAATTATAAATGTAAGTTAAGACAATCTTTGATATTGGTAGTAAAGGTGGTAAATAAGTGGGCTCAAATCGTGTTGTCAGATTTAGATTATTTTGGACTTATGCATTTTTGGGTTTAAATCACTTCAGACTAGAATTTTCTTGAATAAAGTATTTTCGGTCTTGGATTTTTTTTTAAATTATTCTTTTTGATTTGAATTTTTTTGAGCTCAAATCATATTCAAATTAGTTCAAGCCGGGTTGGCTTAATGAATTTAAATAATTTTAATGTTTTATAAGTTATAAATATTTTTTTATTTTTTACATAATAACTAATTTTACTTTTAATATAAATTTATTGTTATAATTTGCATTATTATATTATATTATATTATATTACATTATATCAACTTTATAAAATATTGTATTATATAAACATTGTGATCATGAATATGATCTACAATTTATACCATACTAATTTAAGTGAATTTAGCTAAAAATTTTAATATATAATATAAATCAATATATATTATACATACATTAATATAATATAATTAATAGTTATACATATATATTTTATATTATTATATTATGTAATACTATATCATAGATTAGAATCTAATGTACAAGTAATTATTTAAATTGATAGAATATGTAAATATCGAATGTTAAATTTGTTATTATATCAATTAAAATTATGTACTATTGATGGAATGCACTAACGTCGTGACTAATTATCCTTATTTGCTCACTTTCAAAATTAATAAGGATTAAATTGCTCTGATTTTTTAAATGGACCAATTTACTTAATATCAAAATTGAAAGGGACTAGAGATGTATTTTTACCATTACATGTCATAATCTTTATAATATCAAAGCTTAATTATGCTTTAAATTTGATAATATAATATTTAATAAGTTAATTGATCAAGTTGCATGTTTAATGATTAATTACAATTGTAAAAATTCACATAACTTATTAATTAAGTAAAATATTATATATTTTTATAAGTACCATTATCTTTATAGTAGCTAATTAAATTTATATTGAAATTATTATTTTCAAACATTAACTTACACTTACATTATCTATTATATGTTTTAAATATTATTACATCAATTTAATTAATTAAATTGTATTATAAAATATTATAATATTTATATTTTAAATCATTCAATAGAATTTTTTTAAAAAGCGATTATATATTTATTTTCTAATTGATAATATGTTTTTTGTTTGTTATATTTATTTATATTTTGAATTTAAATTTAAAATTTCATATTAATGCAATGTAATTAATATTATATTATTATTTTTAAAAATTATTAAATTAATTTATCATGATTTGATTTGATAATATCATGCATAACACAATATGTGTCATTAAAAATAATATATTTAACCAACAAGTGTTGGGTGCAAACGATTGAATCTTGACTCAATAAGTACTGTTGTTATTACAACAATATGGAGAACATGGATTCAAGCACACTCAAGTGTCATGGGGCTAGATGTTTAGTTAGCAAATCGCGTAGCCTTAGGCGATTTTTTGAGTGAAAGATTGCAATTGAGTGAATGCAAATGAGAGAGAATACATCTATTTATAGTCGAGCTCCTCCAAAACATACTGTAGAGATTGAGTTACATCGAGGGTCAATATTTGCACCTATCTACAGGATGATAGTAGTAAGGGATTTAAAATTTATACATATTTATCATTTAGAATTTACATTAATTATCCTGATAACTCTAGTTGTATTGAAGTGTTTTGCTTGATTACCAAGGCTTCAAGTAAATGGCTTTTTCATGAGTTCCATAAATTAAAGTAATTCACGTGGGTCAAATTCTATATGACATTTTGTGCACAATGATAACGGGTTTTGATCTCCAATCCATAAACAAATACATTTTTCTTTCAATTTAAAAATTAAAGAAATATTAGGAGTAGAAATTAACCTTGTATAACAAAAACAAATCATAACTATTTGGTGCAATAGTGAACTATATATTATTGTGGAAGGGGAAATTAGCATTAACTTTAACAATCATTTTATTGATTTTGAGAAAAGAAAAAAACACTAGTAATATTGCTATATATATATATCTATATATTAATTGCCTCTATATACCTGTACACGTCAACTTTTGCATTGGATCCCAAAATAGGTTTGACTGACTCATTATTAATGATGGAATCTTTCTATATTTATTTTACTGATCCCCTCAAATTTTATATAATCAACCAAATAATAATTAATGATGGCATCTGGTTAATTAGGTCTGTATTTATTTTATTAATCTCCTTCAATTTTAAATAATTAACCATCAAAATTAAATCTTGTTTTTTTTTTCTCATTTAATCAACTATTAATACTTTAAATGGGTTAAAATTTTAAAATATAACATTTTTTATTTATAATATTTGAATTCAAGATTTTTTTTGCCTTTTTTAATAAAAATACAAAATATTGTTCAAAAAATTTAACATTTGAAGGGTGATTAAACAATTTCATATGCCAATTCACATCAATTCTATCCTTCCTTTTACTCCAAAGTACAACTCCCAAATCCCAATCATATACATTGAGCAATTATAAATGACACCAGGGTATTATTTTATATTAATTAAATATTAAATTATTTTTTATGTTAATATATTGAGATAAATATTAAATTTATATATAAATTTTGATTTTATATAATTTAAATTACAGTTCATATGTATACATGAATTTGTGATACACATTTAAAAAATATATATATACACATTTGTTTTTATATTAGCTTAATATAATTGTTTGTGTGTGCAATATATTAACATAATGTTGTTAGTGATATGTAAAAATAGAATCAAATCAAAATTTCACATATAATCTTAATCTATTCAAATTAAATATTATTTTAAATTTTTTAAAATAAAATTAAAAGTAAAATTAATTTTAAAATTTTTAAAAGATGTGATATTATTTTGTGCACCCATTATATATAGAATTATAAATTATGCTTCAAATTAATATTTCGCATACCAACAAATAAAGAATTTTAAATTGAATGCTTGATTCATTTTCACCTAATTAACGTTACTAGTTAATACACAACTGAGAACTCTTTATATGAGGCATCTTAGTTGTTATCCGTGTTGCTAAATCTCCCACTCCAAAAGCTTTCAATCTTTGCCATCTCCACCGCCACCAGAAATCATGACAGAAGAATACTGCCCCCACCACCAGGACGGACACCAACTAGTGAAGCGCATAGCGATAGCCATTGTCGGGTTATTGATAGTTTGCGCCATAGTAGTCCTCCTGGTATGGGCAATTCTCCACCCTTCCAAGCCCAGATTCCTCCTCCAAGACGTCACCATCTTTGCTTTCAACCTTAGTACTGCCCCACACTTGCTCACTTCCAACCTCCAAATCACTTTAGCTGCAAGGAACCCAAATAGCAGGATCGGCATTTTCTACCGCAAACTCGATATCTTCGCATCCTATCGTAACCAGCAGATAACTTTACCCACACTCCTACCCACAACCTACCAGGGCCATCGAGACTTCACCATTTGGTCCCCATTCTTGTACGGTAACGATGTGCCGGTGGCTCCATTTCTTCAGGCTGGGTTGAGCGCTGACATGAATGGTGGGTTGGTGATGCTCGACATCAAGGTTTTCGGCCATTTAAAATGGAAAGTTGGGTCCTGGATTTCGCGTCGCTATCAAATTAACGTCCACTGTCCTGCTTATATTTCGTTTAGTGATCGAATCAAGGGCTTCCAAGTTGGTTCTGCTATGAAGTATCAACTTCTCCAAACTTGCAGAGTTGATATTTCTCTTTAACAGATCCTTCTTTATTCCTTTTTTTTGTCAGGACTTGACCCAACCTACTAGGCCACATTATGGATATAATCCCAAATTGTTCTTTTCTGAACACTTACGAATCACTCAAGTTTTTGCCACCTTCTCTTTATATTTGAGAATGCAGGTTGAAATCTTGAAAGACCTAGTTTCGAATTATGCACCCACAACAAGCTTCAGCAAACCGAGTCAAGTCATGATACATTATTGTGAAATTCTAGAGTTGTATGCATGTCGTTGGAAACTGCAATGCAAAAGCTTCAGCAACTTTCTTCAATCCAGTGAATCATTACGACTGTTTTTGTTTTGTTTTTTTCTTTCATTGAAAATGGGGTTAGTTTAATGTGTAATAGCACAAATTTTGGATCCTGTTCCATGGTAGCAGGACATTGAGTCATTCGAGTCACGTTCTCTAGCCTTAAATTAAACAGTAAACATTAGGTAAATCAAGATAACGGGACTGTACAAAACTGACAATTACAACGACTTTCATTAAGATACAAAAATAAGGTTAAATTCTGCTATTCGACCCTATACTTTATATAAGTTGTGGATTTAATACTTGTACTTTAATATGGTTATTTTTAGTCCCTGTATTTTTAAAATTTGAAAATTTCAGTTCTAACCAAATCATAACTAATTAAATTATGTTATTTTTAATATTTGATGTGTCAAACATATTATCGCATGTGTAATGCTATATTTGTTTGTTATCTTTACATATTTCTTACAAAAAATCAAATAGATTTAATGACTGTTATTTGCATTAAGACTGGAATTTTGAAATTCAAAAAATATAGTCACTAAAAATAATCCAATGGACTAAATTTATAACTTTACGAATAATACATGACTAATAACATAATTTAACTAAACAAATTTAACTGTTACCGTTAGATCAAGACTAAAATTTCAATATATGAAAATTACAATAACTAAAAGTATCAAATTAAAATATAAGTACTAAATTCATAATTTACATAAAGTACAAGGTCTAATATCAGAATTTGACCTAAATGTAAGTCAATTAAGAAACATAGAAATGTTTCACTACTGTTTTTCTTGCTGAAGACTTTTGTCAATACATGTTAGGTGCTATTAATATAGCTCATGGCATCGGATTTCATTTTAGTGGCAATATCTATGAGTTGAGAAATGCTGATTCTAGAAAAGAAAGGGTGATCACGTTCACTTCTCACCTTCCAACATATCTTTGGAATTATATATTTATTGGGGTTTGACATCTACACTATTTTGGTTCTTTCTCACAACTAACTTCATTTAATATATTTAATATTTGAAAAAATATTTGGTACACTCTTATGAATTTTTAGACTCTACAAGTAAGATAGGTTGACAAGTGTCCTATAAGAGTATGGTACAATATTAAAAAAAGAGAGGAGGAACTCATGATAATTTTTTAAGATTAATTGCTTGTGAAATGAAAAATACATTATTAGTATACCGACACTTAATATATATTTATCATTAGCTAATAAAATGGTGGTATGTTAGGGAAAAAAATTAACATGCAATAAACCTAAATATTAAAATTACATATCAACTTTGTTTTATTACGTAATGTTATATGTGAATTTTAATTTTAATTTATTGTGTATATAATATTTTATTTTGATTCATTTTTCAAAAATCACCAAAAATGCTATCAATGAGTAATACATAAATAATTATAGTTACCTATATCATATCTTTATTTCTGGACAATAACTCTTTTTTATAACTGGGGGTGGGGAATGGAGTTGCATGGGATTGAACAATTAAAGTACCATGGAGGCTCCTGTACAAGTAGTCAGATTTCATTTTTCCCTTTTGATACGCCATAACTTGATATGTAAAATTAGGCTCTCTCGAATACTTGACGAGTTTATTCTCTAGCAATTTACGAGCCTTCTTAGTACTTCTTATTGATTTTTAGTTTTTAATGTTAATGATAGTTTTTCTTACAATTTACTCCTTTTAAATCTCAAATTGACAAAACTATGCCATTGGGAGTTTAATGGTTGATTTGAGTTTGTGTAGGAAGATGACTAAGGCCAAAGCTTGAGGAGAACATCAACTGTTGTATGTGTTGCGACATTGACCCTATATCACTTCAAGGAATCAAATTTCAATGAAAAACCAACTTAGAGCAATCTGCCACGGAAGTCGCGACATTAGGAATGTCGAGACATTGAGCTTAATGTCTCGACTACAAGCCTTCAAGGTCGCGATTCCAAGCGGATGGTTGAAGTGAAGGACCCTAGTGCCACTGTCAATGATGTCGAGACACTAGCTAGGTTGTGTCGTGATATCAAAAACCCCAAAGCCAAGTTGTGCCACTAAAGTCTAACGGGGTGTAAAAAACTATAAAGGCAATTTTGTATCCAACATCAACTCAAGTCGCTTCATTCTCTCCAAGGGCATTTTTGTCAAACATTAGAGTTAAAGAATTTGTAGTATTAAAGGCAACTTGATGCCAAACAAAAAAAGAGGAGGCTCTTTATCACCTTTTTTATTCTTTTCAACATTTTTAGTTTTCTAGGTTTTCCTCTCTCAGGTTAGTAGTTAATGGTTGTTAGTTTCTTCTTTATTTTTACTGTAGCTTAGTTTTTCTTGCAAGTAGATACAAAACCCTCTCTTGTTATTTTGGGTTCTCTTTAAAACATTCAATAGACTTTCGTCTTGTTAGCTTTCAAAAGTGAAAAAATATCATCTTTGGCTGTGGTTTCATCATCCTTTTTCTTGTCATCATCTTTAACAAGGACTCTTTCAAGAGTCACTAAGAACCTTTAAACCTTGTCTTTTTATGGTTATTTGATGAATCATCTGAGCATGAATTTGGTTAATAATTGTATGTTTATGATGAATAGGCACTAAGTTTTATGGTGACTGGTTGATTGAAATGTTGCATGGTTAATTTTTAGGTCAGGGTTAATTTTTGGGTTAGGGACTAAATCATAAAAATTAGACTAAATTGAATAGACTTCAAAACCTAGAATTGACACCTCTAGGTGAACATTTAGATAGGTGAGATCGAGAGGAGATCCTATCGCTAACCAATTTAATTGTCCCGATTTAGTTTAGTGAGGTCGAGAGATAAAACAAACTAAATCGTCTAATTGGGTAAAATGACGACCGAGAGGTAAAATTGGACCAATTAAGTGTTTGAGCAATTTAGATCCCTAATCTAAGAATTAATTCACAACACGAATATCAATCGACCACTTTATCTCATTGAATTGATAGTTGTGCACTTTTGACTATAATTCAATTTAGTCATCCTAAGTGTAATTTAGTGCAATTAACATTGAATGATTAGTTGTCGTAATGTAGTACTTAGTAATTAGCTAGCTAGACTTCTTAATTGCATGCTTAATCAATGTCATTCGCCTTATCGCTAGATTTCTCTTGAGTTCAATCCTTAGAATGCTCGAAGTGCTCCACTATAATATTTAAAAATATCACGAGTGATCTGTCACACTTACAGTCAAGCCACTTTTAAATTATTACATTTTGTGTTAATTCTCTACTCGTGGAGTGACCACTTCTCTACTCATAAAATGGGAAAATTAGTCCATGTACATTAGTTCAAATAACACATTAGTCATTTCTTTTAAAAGTTTCATCCATTTGTATTGTAAAAAACTGACGTGGCTGACAGAGTAATCAGACACTGATTTGTGGCATGCCACGTATACGTCATGCTGGCATATATGAACTAGTTTTTAATAATAGAAATACGTAAAATATTTAATAGAAAGATCAGTTTGCTCTTTGATTTAACGTAAAGGGACTAATTTACCCATTTTATGAGTAGAGGGGCAAAATGTAATCCAACTCTTAGTATAGGGATCTCCATGATACTTTTACCAAATTGAACCCAAGCTCTCACACCTACACTGTAATACTATTGATTTACAAACAAATGTGAGTTACTTGATTCTTATAATTCTATATATTTATATTATACTATAAAAGTTAATTCCCAAATTTACATATTACTTAATTAGCAAATAAGATTTCTTAATTTAAAGACACATAAGATGTGCCATTCAATTTTATGATAAGGTTATGTTAGCTTTGATTTTCAATTGTTTTGATATAACAAATTTAATTATAAGATCCTTTAATCAAATTTGTATAAATTATTTCAATCTTATTTAAATATATTTTCAACTATTACAAACTCAAAAACAAAGTTTTTAAATGATTTAAACTTTCTACAAAAGTTTTTAAGAACCCCCAAGTCTTTTAAAATGTTTCTAAGCCACATTTTTTAAGGTTCCCAATCTTGTCTCAAGACAAACCAACATCGAAGCTAAAAATACTTTAAAGGAGCCTTGTCTCGAGACAAAAGTCACTTTGTCTTGAGACCAACCAACACCAAAGCCAAGGTAAGCTATAGAGGAACCCTATCTAGAGACAAAAGGCCTTTTGCTCGAGACAACCAGACATTGAAGTTAAGGTTTGCTTCAAGGGAGCCTTGTCTCAAGACAATTTTCCATGTGTCTCGAGACAAGTCATTTGTGTCTTAAAGCTTCTAGCTCTAACAATCATATTTTTTGTTTTTCCTATCTCAAGGCAAGAGGTCTGTGTCTTGAGACGCACTACTGCAGTGCGAAATAAATGCTCCCAAAGTCTAGAAAGTCCTTTCAATGGCTCCAAACGTCCATAATTCAATGAGACTATATGAATATCATTCAAGAACACTCACATGAAGACAAGAAACAAGTGCATAAATATCAAGAGCTTAATTCCAATCATTTCTTATTTTCTTTTGTACACACTTGTGGGTTTAGTTGTGATTCATTCTTTAAGTGTTGTAGTATTATGTAAAAGTGTTTTTATTGTTACATATCAACCTTCTAGAGGTGATAATTCTTTCCAAACTTTATTTCTCGTTTTTGAGAAGACTTACTTAAGGTTTTGGGTAGAATACCTTCAGGGGTAGTGGTCTTATCTTGCTTGGTAAAAAGAGAGAGATTGTAAAGTTAAACATTGTTTTTAAAAGGATAAAATCTAGTGAATTTGGAAAATCCCTAGTTGTGGTAAGCACAGTGGAAGTAGGTAATTGAGGTCGAAACACTATAAATTTTTATGTCTTTATTGTTTGCCATTTTTGTTTAAATTTTTTAAACACCAATTCAATCCTCCCTTTTCGTGATTATTGATCCTACTAGGTTATATTAGGCACATCCTTATATTATGTGGTTTTCCTTTCAAATATCTTAATAAAATACTTCACTTTTTTTTATTTGTCAAAATAGATTGTTTTTGGTGACGGAACGTACCACAAAAAACAAAAGCGTTTTCTAAAAGCACCACCGATGAGTCACGCTTTTGCCTTATGTGGCATCTATTTCAAATAAAATTTAGTTGTTGATAGCGTTGTCCATGGATCGGGTCGGGCCTTGGACCAAAAAATGAGCTTAAATTTTTACCCAAGATCGGTTTAGATAAAAATGCTAATACTCGGGCCTGGCCTGGCTCGCATGTATTAAAAAATTTAAAAATATAATTCATCAAAAACACAAAAAATATTAAAATAAATATTTCACAACAAATTGAAAATAAATTTTAAAAAAGTTTTTATACTTAAATAAGACTAACATATATACAATTTAACAAGTAAATGCCTCTACAATAGTAGCAAAATTAATAAAAATAATAGTTATATAATATCCAAACAATAACAACAAATAGTAGCAATATAATAATAAAATGACAATAAAATAGTGAGAAAATAGTAGAAAAACAACAACAAAACAGTGGAAAAATAATATTTTTTTTACAAATTTAGACTGGACCAGGTCAAACCCAGAAAAAAAAATTTACCTAAAACCCGATCCATTTTTTAAATGAACCTTATATTTTTACCTAAATTTATTTTTTAATCTATATTTTTATCTAAATTCTCCCACTTTTAGTGCTAGTAATCCGATTCATAAATATGTTTACTTGTTGATCACTTTTTTAAATTTTAAAAACAATTTTCATGTCTTGTTCAGTAAAGCGCATTTAATTATACGCATTTTACCTAATCAATGCATCAAAATTTGTTTCACTTTTGCCGTAAAGCGCTTTAATTAAAATAATAACATTTGTCGTATTTTAATCTCCTTAATTTTTTTAATTTAATCACTTTAATTAAAATAATTATACAAATTAATCCCTACGATCAAAATTTCATTCACTAGTAATAAAATATTAACATGAGATGTTAACTAATTAACTGATACTTCACATTTTTCTTTTGCTTTTAATTAAATTTTATAGAACTCTATATAAATAGTATAAAAATAATTTTCCCTTCTCTTTCTCATCACTTCATTGCTGCACCGTCATCAGTCATTTTTGGTTTCTTCTCTTTCTCTGCTTAAAACCTTGAAAGTATGACTTCTTTGACATTCTTAAAATAACCCAAAAAGAAAGTAAACATTTAGCAGCCCACGAACCAATGCAAATCGTTTCTGGGTTCTTCTCTTTCTCTTTCACATGCCACTGTTAGCATGCTGAAGGAGATCGAAGTAGTGACTTGTTCTATGGTTAAGGATTTGGTATCTCTCATCTCCGGACCAAAGCCTAGAAGTTGGTTATCAGTTTCAAAACTATTGCATCGCAGAAGAATAGCATGCGAAGCTGCTGGAAGAAACGTGAATGAATTTGAAAAGGTTGATATTGCTTTGAAATCCTTCGAAATAAGGAAATATGAGATCATAAATGTTGAGATGCAAAACCAGCTGAAAGACTTGGAGCTGTTGATTCAAGACCTTGAAGGTGGACTTGAATGCCTCTTCAGGTTTATGATCAAAGCAAGAGTCTCGCTTCTTAACATCCTTACCCTGAAAAAACAAACAAATTTTAGATTACCTTATGTATAGAAATCAAATATACATATAAATGAAATACTCTCTCCAATTCCACACTACAAAAGCTCCCTGTTTTGCTCATCTTTGCATGTTATTTATCCTGTTTCAGTAGCATTTGTTTTAACCTTTTTTTAAAGAAACGAAGAGATAAAACAGTAACTAGACAGTAAAGAAACAAAGCTAATCTTGGGTTTTGTATTTCACTTTCTGCTAAATGTTTTTAGCAGAGAAAGAGAAGAACCCAAAAACGATGGATGATGGTGCAGCAATAAAGTGATGAGAAAGAGAAGAGGAAATGTGTTTTGGAATTGATCAAAAGTAAAAATTATTACCTCTCAGATACTCAATGGGTCAATGTACTTTGTTTGTGGGAATCATTAATTTATATAATTATTTTAATTAAAATAATTAAATAAGTGATGAAAATAAAATAAACCCTATTTTAAGATGATTATGAGCGTAACTTTCCCAGTTCTCTTTGATGTGGGAAAAGGACTTGGGACTAAAATTATTTTGGGTCTTCTCGAATTATTTATTTAAGTTATTTTTAGTTTGATTAGTTTAAGGTTAAATAAGATTAAAGTTAAAAAGGGGTTCATGTCATTAATTTTTTATAGTCAAATCAAGTTGAGTTTAAGTTCAAATTGATAAATTAGATTTTAAGTATAGGGACTAAAGTTTATAATTTGAAGTATAAAAGTTATGGATACAAAGTGCAGGGACAAATAGCAGAATTCAACCATAATAATAAATAGGGAGAAAAAGCTATAAGCACCAGCCTTTTTCTTGAGGTACAACATTTGAAGACATTGATGCTTCTCACTGGAACCGAAACACTCTGGCTTCTGCACCCATTAAACCCAAATTCAAAAAAGTAAAATATAAGGACTTGTTGAATTGAAATGATAAAAGAAAGAGAAGTGGTTTTTTTTTCTCAGTAACCAAACAAGCTAAGAAATTTGAAAGGAAAGTGAAAAAGATATAACCTTGAATTGAAACTAGTGTTTGGCTTTTGAGTCAAAGCAGTCAAATGAAATTGCTCAAATTCACCCTGTGGCACCCATTACTCTGTTTTTTACCATCAAGCTAGATCTCGCATGTGTTTTTCCCTTGGGGGTTAGCCGCTTAGCTCATTTAAGCAGTGTTTAATGGTTAACAAAGACCTTCATGGCAGCAACAAAGAAGCTTTCATCTCTTTTCCCTTTGTTGTCTCTCATTTGCTTCATCTCTTTCTTTATTTCTTCTTCTCTCTATTTCTAGAAAAGCCTCCATTTCCTCTTCCACAACTCATCCCCAATTCCTCCATTTTAAACCCATCGACGCCAATCCCACCACCCGATCAAACCCATCTGCAACCGGCGATTCCTCGTGCGATTACTCCGATGGGTCATGGGTTTACTATCCAAATGCGGGATTTGATCGATACGACAGTAGCTGCAAGGGGATATTCAAAGGATGGAATTGCATTTTGAACAACAAATCCAACGGTAGAGACATCATTAAGTGGCGATGGAAGCCTCGTAACTGTGATCTCCCACCGTTCGATCCCCTCCAGTTTCTTCACAGTTACAGAGGTACCAACAATGGTACTTCCCCCATCTCTCTGTCTCAAAGTTAGTTAATTTAGAGCAAATTAGGCCTTAATCAATATTCAACAGTGCAGGGTTTATTGGTGATTCCTTGAACAGAAACATGTTTGTATCTTTGTTTTGTACTTTGAAACGTGTGTCCAATGATGTGAAGAAATGGCGTCCTGCCGGAGTTGATCGTGGCTTTACTTTCCTTCACTATAATCTCACCATTGGTGATTTCAGGCATCGGTCAAACAAACACGGTAAAAGAAGAAAATGTTTTCTTCACAAACAAACGGAGCCTTATTTATAATTCAAATCCAGAGGTAGTTTAAGAATGAACCACTTAAAAGCTAGTGGTTAGCGATTTGAAGCAAAAAGCCCAACAGGATAGTTGTGTAATGATTTTATGTTATTGCTGGGCAAACTTTCTGTAAGCCCCTAGCAATTTCAACTTCAACATACTAATAGTTACCATTTGTGGAGATCTCAATAAATTCTTCAAGGAGACAGTATGTAATTTTGGTATGTAATATGTGTTATCTTTATAGGATATTATTGATCCTTTAAATTAAATTTGTTCACCTAATTTAATCTAATTTATCTCATTATCATCCTTATATCTTTTATGATGAAAATGATTATATTTACAAATAATAATGATTAATCATTCGTCCCAAACAAAAAATTGACGCACAATTTTCATTTTCACAATCCATACAATGCTTATGTAAGGATACCATTTTCTCTTTTATTTGAACTATAATTCCACTATTGTTAATAAAATCATACATATCAGCTTTTGGCCCTGAGCTCCAGCTTTCTATATATGCACCAAATGCCTGAAATCACCAATGAGAGGTGAAGCTATTGACCCAACGTCAACACATTCTAATCTAATAATTGAATTAATTCACGATAAAAATAAATAAATAAGAATAAATAATTAAAATTTATTTTATACAAAATGAAAATAGTATATATTATGTAATTTATATCATACGAAAAGAATATAATTGAATTAATTAAGTGTTTATGGTTTTCAAAATTATAGAATGTTAATTTTTTATTTTATATACCATGAAACGGATATATATATTATATAATTAAAGTAATAAAGTAATATATGATAAAATATTTCTAATCTAATAGTTAAATTAATTCAAAACAAACAAATAATATTTTTAATCTAATATCCTAACATATTAATAAAAGTTTTTAAAATTAAACTAAAAATATATATTTATCATTAATAAATTAAATAATAAATAATTTAACTATTAAATATATAAACAACAACATATGAATACGAGAATGTGAGAACTTGGGAATTTAGAAAGTGAAAAATGAAGAGAATCTATGAATGTGAGAGAGAAAAGGTTTGAAAGAGTGAATTTCTTCTTTTGCTTTCTACAAAGCAAAAGTGATTAAGACAACAGAAAATTAATATATGCCTTGGAAGGCGGAAGCACATGTCGTCCATCGTTTAGTGTTCATTGGCTTGTCTTGTATATGAACAAAGTGGAGGAGATTATTGATATCATCGAGTGTTGGTTGGAGTTTCTATCCTATTTTGGCACGAAAAAAGATTATGATCGATTTTTGAGAGTAAGTAGGATAGAACGGAGAGTGAGAAGCCTGACTTGAATTTTGTTAACAAAACTGAATTTGCGAGCCACTACAACCCTGAGCAATGGCAGCTCCACCAGCCATATTATTTTGCTTGCAAAGAGAAAGAGTCCAAGTGGGGAGGGAGTTTGTAGCTATCTGAGAAGCTTGAATCCTTGGATGATGATTTTGCAAAATGTCAAGAGAGAAAGCGTTAGCTATAGAATCATGAAGATTTTGAATCCTTGTAATTGCTTCTGTTGTGAGGGATCAACCATCCTGAATATGAGTTCGTTCCTTGATTTCCAGATAATCCAGAGGGTACAAGCCATATAAGTGTAAAATCTCCTGGAATCAAGGAAGGCAATGTTATTTGATTCAAGCCATTGAAGAAACCATGAACATAAGGAAGAAATTTGGAGGGCAAGAGGAATGGGAAACCAGACAGCTGGAGCAAAACTGCATTAAAAGAAGAGATGCCCAGAATATTCCCTATTAGCCTTGCAAAAAGGAAAAAGATTATCAGCATTGGTTGGGAGGCAATTTGTAGAGATAAGTTTGTATGGGAGTTTGAGCTAAACATGCTTTGCACAAAGCTGACTACACAAGGGTGGATGAACTCGATTGATAAAAGGAGGGCATCTATATCTTTGACGGAGAAGCCGCTAGAACTAATAATGGCTCGGGTGATCCAATTCGGCTAGAAGAATTACTTGAAATATGAGAGGATTTGAGTAAAAATATACATTTGAAAAATAGATTTAGACAAAAAATAAGACTTGTTTAAAAAACGAGCTGGGCCTTGGGTAAGGTATTTTTGGCCCCAGACTTGGCTCGACCCGAATTCACTAAATGACAAAAGAAATTTACTCTTTTTTTTAATTTTTGAATATTATTTTCTTCTTGTTTTCTTCCTATTTTGTTATCATTTTACTATTATGTTGGTACTATTTTATTATTATTGTTTGGATATTGTATAAAACTTATTTTATTGTTAATTTTGTTATTATTTTAAAGGAATTTATTAATTTTGTTATTATTTTAGAGGCATTTACTTGTTAAGTTGTATTTATCTTAGTGTTATTTAAATCTACATATTTTTTAAATTTTATTTTGAATTTGTTGGGAAATATTTATTTTGATGTTTTTAGTATTTTTGATGTATTATATATATTTAAAAATTATATAAAAAATTAATATGGGTGGGCCAGGTCAAGCCTGAGTTTTAGCATTTTTATCCAGGTCGAATTTGGAAGAAATTTTAGGCTCATTTTTTGACTTGAGTCCCACTAATAAATGGGCCTGATTTTTTAATTGAGCCCAACCCGGCCCATCCCATGAGCAACTCTAGAAGCGACTATTGAAATTGAATTTCCAAATAATTTAAAATCGAATGGTCCAAATTTTATACCCATTTATAATCGTTGGATTCAAACGATCTAGAAATTAACTGTTGAAAACTTTCACCCTTAGAATCCAACGACCCATTTTATTTTAAGAAAAAACTTACATTTGATGACGGGGTGTGCACGTAAGGCAAAAAAGTGTCTCGTCTTTCACGCTTTACAAAAATGCAAATAACGAGGGACTCTTCAAACTTTGGTTATAATCTATTTAGTTTGATTAATCGATTGGTTAATTAATCTAATTTAATCAAAAATCGGTTAACAATTCATTCGATTTGAAATTGAGTAATTAATTAAATTTAATAAATAATATTATATATTATATATTATATATATTAGGCTATTACTAATTCGGTTAACTCGGTCAAATAAATATTATCAATTTTTCTTATATGCTTTATACTTGTTTTAACAAAAATATATATATATAAGTTTCGGTTAACCGATCGAATTAACTGAAATATTTTGATTAAATTTTTTTTAAAAAAAATTCAATTCGATTAACAGTTAAAGTATTAAAAAATTCAGTTAATATTAATTTAGTTCGATTAACTGATCGATTAACCGTTTTAATACTCCTACGGCACACCCCATCATAAAAAACAAGCTAATTCGATAATTTTTTAAAATACCAATAACACTATAAAGGACTGAGGCTAATCATAAAAATAGTATATATAAATAAAATTTAAATTAAAAAAAGTATGTATATATGTTTGTATGGAGTTCATATTTGCATATTTTATAAAAATGATTTAATTTCTTTAAATCAATTGTGTGTTTGTGTATGTGAGAGAGAGATCGTTTTTAATTACGTATTATCATACTGAGTTTATATGTTTACTATTTCATTACATATGTTGTTTAATTGTTTTGTTATAACAATTCAATCCTAACATCAAATTTTATTTATAATGTGATATTATTATTATTATTGCGTAGTTTATCTTCCTCAAAGTAACCAATATAGTAGTTTTTTTGTGTTACTTTTAAAAACCTTGATTTGAAGTAAGTGTTGGTTTTATTATTGTGGTTGAGAAATATTTTTAAAAGGTTTGATTTGAAAAAAAAAATGTTTTTAGAAATAGTTTGTTAATTTCAAGTGTTTCTTCAAAAATTATAACGGGGAATTAAAATATTTATTTTAGATATGATGTTGAAAATTTAAATTCAAATTTAATTTGATAATGTTAATATAATTATACATTTTAAATATTGTTAAAGTAATTAAAAAATTATTTATAAATCTAATGATACATAAAATATTTTAGAATTTTAAATATAATAATAAATGATACTTTAAAATTTTAATGATATATGAAATATTTTATAATTTTAAATATAATTATAAATGATGTTTTCGAATTTTAATGATACATAGTGTTAGCATCGACCTTGTTGTCAATGGAAAAGGACATGAGTTCGAATGTGCTAAAACATATTAATCCTCTTATTTAAAAGTTAAGGATGGATTATAGATAATTCATGAATATAATATTATGATAGATGAAATATTTACATACATTTAAATAGTTAATATAAAGAAAAGTATTTTAATAGTTTAAGTTTTTAAATATCTTTCTACTAAGGGTAAATTATAAAAATAATTACTTCTGTTTGCTTCAGATTACATTTTAGTCACTTATGTTTGAAATGTTACGTTTAGTCACTTACATTATCGTTTTGTTACAAAATAGTCATTCTACCATTAAGCTTCGTTACCTCCCTAGCGACAATTTTACGTGACAGTCCAAATGAATTTTAAATACCAACTTGGATTATAATAGTTTTTTAATCAAAATAGATAATAAAACTAAAAGAAGAAAAATATAAACGGTTTTTCTTTTCCAATTTAATGTGTAATTAATTTAAAATTTTTAATTAATTAAATTTATTAAATTAAAAACTTATTATCGTCCCAATTGAACATCCAAGTTGGCATTTAAAACTCATTTGAACTATCACGTAAGATTGTCGTTACGGAAGTAACAGAACTTAACGGCAAAATGATCACTTTGTAACAAAACGAATTGCAACATTTCAAATAAAAATGACTATAATGTAACCTGAAACAAACAAAAGTTTATAGTTTAAACTTTTACTAATTTAAGTAAAAAAAAAAACACCTAAATCCAAACTTTGAGTGGAGAAATACTTTTTCTATCGTACTTTCAACCAAAAATCACACATTTTCACTGCATTCTCAACCCATTGCTTTCGAGGTTAAAAAGCATTTTTTTTACCCCAAATGGCAATTGCCCAACGGGTCATAACTCGTACGAGAACTAATCTAGCGTAAGGAAAAGGCCACTGCCCAATGAGAAGAGGGAATATTTAATTATGTCGGCATTAGATATACAATCTTCAATTTCAATTTTTTTTTTTTTTACCAATACAACGCACACTCCAACTGAACACAACCATAAGACTACGAGGGTAGAATTGAGTACAATTATGGGGAATGGAATTTTTTTTACAATCAACACATTGGGTCGTGTTGGGGGTGGTGAAACCAGGATCATTTAGGCTTTTGACAGCCAATTTCGAAGATAAAGATAGCTTAGGGATGTAAGATAGGATGTTCTTGGTGGAGGAAGAAAAAGAGCAGTTTTTGCAGACATGGCAAACCAACCATATCGCTGCCAGCATCCATGACAGAAAGGATGGTTTTAGGAGAATGGCATAGTGACTGGGGGTTATGAGATGATGTACCATTGTTAAGGAATGGTAGACAAGGTGGTCGACGGGTCTGGCATGGATCTCTGAGATGGATAGTTCTGGGGTGTAAACGCAAAACAGAGGCAATGGTGGGGAAAATGCAGCGCAATAAGATAATAAAATTATGACCTATATATGCATCTATTTTGTTCTTTCCCTTCTATTTTCCTAGAAAATTTGCAGATTATGTAATATTTGCTCATCAAATTTCAAGTGAGATGCAATTGAATTTCAGTGAACAGGATTAAAACTTTTTCTCAAACTTGTTTGCAATGCATAATGTATAACAAAAAGGTCTTTCAAGATTTTTAAATCTCTCACCAATGTAAATCCATTATCAGAGAGAGGTCGGCAGGTCGCCAATCATTGCTCTTTCGCCCTCTTTCGTGCCAGAAATCGTTCTCTAGCTGCTGCAACAGCATCCGCACCTCTTTTATGATGGTCACTTTTTGGTTGATCTGGTGGTTGTTTCTCTGAAGTGGTCTCTTGCACTGCGGTGTCTGGAACTGCATCTTCAGTTATTGGCTTTGAATCTCGGGAATCAAATATTTCTTGAGAACTTGATTCATCTCGAGTCCGATCGATCACAGCAGATGACTCCGGAGCAATTGAGTCAGGCAATAGATTTACTCTGTTTAATACTTCTTTCTCTCTCTCTTTCTCAGGTTCCCTCAATTCAGGCTCTCTTGGCTTTGCTTCGTTTGCCCCAAATGCAACATTTTTACCGAGGTTGAAGTAAAAATCACTCAAGTCACTCTTCTTGGTAACCTTTAAACCGAGGAAATGGCAATCAACCAGATAAGTTAAAGCATCAGTAATCTAAGTGTCAAACTAATGAAATCACATCTAGACCCAAGAAAAAAGAATATCAGGGAAATAAATAATAAAGAATAACAAATACTCTATTTATGGCCAAACACACAAATAACATAATTCGTGTACACCTTCATTTTATTGCATTTAGCTAACTCTAATAACATGAGAACATTTATATTGCCATAATAAATTTCTAACCAGTAGATGCAAATGAACAGCATTTTTCACTATGCACTTCAAGTTGAAAAGATAATCTTGCCACCATGAATGCTAACCACATTTATGCTTGTTCTAAATTGAAAAACGAAAAGAGCCGAACATGCCTAAGAAAGTTTTGCTATTTACTCTTTAACGATCTGTTAATGTTTTTCCCTTTCAGTTCACTGTTACAATAAAATATGCAAACATAAAAATGAAAACAATGATGCAAAATAAATAAACAATGACTACCTTCTCATAAATTTTTCATACTGGATGATGACTCAAAATGGTATATGATGTTCCTAAACACATACACCCAAAAGAAAAACCTAAATGCAATTGTCCTACTCCTAGGAGAGAAAGCAATATGAATGAATAGGATGCTCGATTTTCATCAAAGGGTGGCATAATGACAATACATGATACAGAACCTAAACTTCCTCTGTCAAATCCTTTAAGTTATATAATTCACTTTCAAACAGTGCATCAAAACTTGAACCAGTATTGACTTCTCAGAGGTGAAGATCCAAAAAAGTTCTATTGAATCTTTTTGAGTATAACAATAAAGTTTAGGTGCGGGAAGGCTATTCCAATCCAAGGTCAAGGCATGCCATAGGCCTTAGAGAAAGCTAACAGCATGGATCACCACCAAATGAGACAGCTGATGAGATTTGAGCCCTGGTACTTACCAATATACTAGTAAGTACTTAACCAACTGCACTAACCCACCTTGGCAACAAACCAAGGTTCCTTTTTGTGGTGGGTTAGTAATCAATAATACATAGCTCATATGCATGCAAGCAAAGATGGGAAAATACCATGGGACCGATTCACATGTCACAGATATAAAGCAATGAAGAGACTCGTTCAGATAAATTTGCATACTTCAAGCAGCCAAAAACCCAAAACAATTTGTTTATGCAGGACTCACAAATCAACATATTTAGAGCACCAATAGCATGCTAGACACTATAGGAATCAGTAACAATTCATTCAATCATAAGTTGTGTAACATAAAATCAAAATAAAAATCAAACCCATAAACAAAGAAGCAGCAAGTAAACATCAAACGAAGTTTGCGGAAAAGGCTACACTTACATCCTCTTTCTCCTCTCGAAGTTGTCGTAAGCGCTCCTCCTCCATCCATTTTGCCTGCTCAGCAAGCTTTCTCTTGTAGGCACTGGTCACAAACTTATCCTTGTCTGCATAAAGGTGATCCTCTTTACTTCTCTCTTTCACAAGCTTCCTCTCGTATACTATTTCCTGCTCCCATTTTCGTTGCTCCGCTTTCTTCATTAAATTATGAATATATTTTGGCTGCTCAAAACAGTCAAATTGATGATCAATTCTATGTTAGTCTTAAGCAATTAGTTAATAAATTTATGTCTTCTACATTGTATATACAGTTAAGGGGAAGCGAATAATTAAGTTAATAGCAATCAAAAAATCATACAAATCAAAAAAAAATCCTTAAATTTGTTAGAAAAATATACCTTTCGCTCTTCGCGATCTTGAGCACGGGGGCGAACAACCTCCTCTTTCATCGCATCGTAAACTCCATCGTAATCAAACACACAAGGATCTTCTTCTAAAGCTTTCTTATGTTGCTCCTCTACCTTCGAAAGAGAATTTTTTAAAAATAAAAAAAGGAAGAAAATTTCAGTTATGTTTCTTTTAGAAAAAAAAAATCCAAAGAAAGGAAAATAAGGAAATCAAGGTGAATCTTACCTCCTTGAGAGCTTTGTTCTTGCTAGCTTGCCGGGAAATCTCTTTCTCCACGTCATCATCGTCGTCTTCCTGGAAGCCTCGAGGAGGAGGGAGCGGCGGTCTTGTCGCCGGCTTTTTCTGCTGGGACGGTGGAACCCTAAGCTGTAAACCGTACTTCTTCATTTTTTTCTCAGAACCAATCTTTGATCCAATTCCTAATGCAATTTTTGATCCAAGCGTTAGCCAATCGTAAGGGCATTTCGGTCTTCTCGTAATAAAATAAGGTTTTAAAAAGTCTTGGTAAAAAAAATCGGTTCATCCCTTAAAAATTTTATTTAAAAATAATTGGTTATTGGTATAAATATGGTTGACAATTAAAGAATACATAAGTTCGAGTCCTCATATTTATGGGGTCATGTGAAAGACATTCATTAAAAAGTTATGTTATAATACATCTATATTGGGTTAAAAAGTATATTTTTTTATTCATCCAACAATTAAGTTTATATTTATCATTCAATTCAATTCAATCATCTATCATATTCACACATTCATTCATCATGTTTAAGATTTAAATTCATCATTTTATGGAGTTACGCAATGCCAAATTTCGAATTAGTGTAACACTCCGTATCCGGTAAAACTTGAGCAATGAATATTACATTTAACATTGAACACTTTTTTACACATTCAAATGCTTATAATTTGGACTTTTATTAATGAATTCAAGGTCTTATTACATTTTTAAAAATACAATTAGACTAAAAATAAAGTTTAATTGCATATAAAATTTGTTTCAAGTCTCATTTAATTCAATTAAAAAAATTTAGTTGTAAGCCCGTATGTCTCAAGACCATAACCAGATTATCTCTAGACATTATGTTTACACTATAGAAATTTGGTTTTAAAGTTGCTTTGCCTTGAAACAAATCGGCTTTTGTCTTAAGAAAAAAGTCATTTATGTCTTGAGACATGGCTCAGTTACTATAGAATTTTAGTTTCGAAGTTCTTGTGTCTCGAGACATATTTCACATGTCTTGAGATATGGGATTGGGGACTTGAAATTTATGCTTTTAAACACTTCTAAACCATATCAAATTTGTTCATAATAAATCCAAACATGAACCAAACTCATAAATTATATAATATCTTATACTCTCCATCTAAAACACAATTAACACAAGTATTAAAACATTTAGACACCCGCTTACTTAATCTATTGTTTAACCTATGTACATGTCATTTACTTAAATTAAACTAGAGATTTCATACTCTTGTCCAACCCCTTGATATGTGAAGTGACTAATCCTTGAAAAATCTTCACTTAACGACTTTACCTACGTGCTGAAAATAACGTGATAAGTTAGTGAAAACTTAATAAGTACAACATGAATTAAAGTTACATTCTCTATTAAATAAATGTAAACCAAATACAAAAATATTATTCTAATTAAGTTTAGAATTTAATAGGATTAGAATTTTATATTATAACTCATTCAATATATTTCAATTCATCATCATTCCCTTCACTAATACATGAACTGGTTATGTTAACCATAGGGTTTTTTTTTTGCCCTTAATATTTAACAAATGCTCAATGTAGACTTAATATAACATGTAGGATATACGAAATTAATACAGAGATGCACCGAAGTGCAATAACAAAACATAGTAGCACAGAAGTGCAATATCAGAACAAAATGGCACTATAGTGCTTATTTAGAACAGGAAGTGCGCTAAATGTTTCCTAATGGCATGCCATCTATATCCTACTAGTTCACATATTACCTATATGGGAAAATATAACAAAATCGTCTTTACTTTTACATTTCAAAACAAAATTTACATACTTTTAAATTATTTTCAATTTAATCCTCATCGTAAAAATTCAATAAACATTATAATAATATTTCTTTGACGTATAAAATATAACACTATCTCATAGCATTTCATATCCATTATCAATGTATTGTTACATTTCACATATCAATTTTACACATTTTATAATTTAGTCATTTCCTCATTTAGTAAATGGAATTAAATAACTACTTCCATCAATCTTAATAAATTTCTTATTTGCACATAACACAATAGTTAGTAATTAAAAACATGTAAATATTAATACATCTAATTAAACTTATTGATCAAAATTATTTAGGTTAAGTAAAATTCTAGTTGTACTTACAACCAAAGCTTGGAAACACTTCGTTCTTCTTCTTTTACTCCTTGGCTATCTCTTTTCCTTTGTCACCAACTTGTTGTTCACTTCTTTTCTCTCTCTCTCCCTCTTTTTTTTTTTCATTTCCATATTAAAACTTACAATATTTACTCATCAAAATTTATAAAAAATAAAAAGTTATGCTTTTTAAACAAAACTAACATGAAATCCTTGAAGAACTTATCATGCTTACCTTAACCCCTTATGATCAAAACCTAATTATTATTCTCTCTCTTCTAAGACAATTATGGTTACATTTCTCATGAAACTAAGATAATTAGTAGGTTCCCCTGTTAATTTCACCAAAAAATCATGAATGAAATTGGAGGAATTAAGCTTAAAAGACTTGGAAATGGTGGAAACTGACTAAAATGTAAAAAATTGAAAACTTTATTTTTGTATTTCTAGAGGGGATGACACAAAGGGTGATGATAACCATTTTTTTTCTTTTCATCCTTTTATCATCTTAACCATTAAATAAAGTAAAAACAATATAAAATAGATAATTCTAAAATATTCTAACCAATTAGAATTTTACACAATTTAGTCCTTAATATTACTCATGCCATAATTATCTAATTTTAACATTGACCATTTAATCCTTCAACTTTTTTTGTAATACCATTTATGACTTATGAGTCATACTCTCTTTTGTTAAAATTTCACCTTTGGTTCCTCATCTTTTTTCTCTCAATTCAATCTAATAATTCCATCTCTTATTTTCTCACTTTTGCCTCAATACTTTTCACTCTCTTACAAGTTAGTTAATGCCCCAGATTTATTTCTCAAAACATACGAGCCTCTTCAATTACCTTCATTATATATCGTTCCCCACTAGTAATAGTAACAATTTCTATGTTATTACCTTCTTAGTTTCTAACATATCTACTATCGATTTATCATTGTTCTCGACTCAGAGGGTATTGGGGATGTTACAGTTAGGACTCGAATCCAAACTTATTTGTCAAGTTTTAGTGCTATGTTTTGAAACAAAGAACTCTATGTCTCGAGGAACACCTCGTTTTATTTTAGAAAATATTTACTTTAATGATAACATGTCTCGAGACAAGGTCTCTCATGTTTGAGATCAAGTCTCGAGACAAGCCTCCCATGTTTTCTTTTTTAGATTTGATGTTTGGGTGTCTCGAGACAAGAGACCTGAAACAAGAAAAAAATGATTTTAGCTTCGATGTGCCATTCTCTCGAGCCAAGGCCACTGTCTCAAGATATACGTCCAATTATCTTGATGAAGAGTCACACGACATTGTCACAACACAAAAAAAAATTCTGATTCTTGCAAGATTGAAGCTATTTTAGATCTATTTGGGGATCCATTCGACCCTCAGTACCCTTACCATCTCAGTTAACTGATTATAAGTTGGCTCGTGACAAGAAAATGTGAGAAATTCAACCATAGAAATATTGTAAAGGAATCCCAGTGGCTTATGCTCTAAGTGTTACCGAGAATATTGATTCAACCGATCTTTCACATTATTATGATGTAGTTTAAGCCTCTGGCTGTAGCAAATGGCTCGTTGCAATGGAAGAAGAGATGGAATAATTTTAAAAGAATGAGACTTAGAGGCTAGTTAAACCACCTATAGGCAAAAGGATCGTTGGTTTCAAATGAGTGTTTAAAAAGAAGGAAGGTTCGAGTTCTAACGACACTAGGTACAGCGCAAGACTGGTTCCAAAGAGCTACAATCAAGTGGAGGAAGTTGTTTTTCATGATGTTTTCTCTCCCATTTTGAAACATACGTCCATTCAGGAGCTTTTGGCCCTTGTTGCATCAAATAATCTTGAGTTAGAGCAATTAGATGTAAATACTACTTTCTGTCACAGTGACTTTGAGGAGGACATTTACATGAAACAATTGGAAGGCTTCAAAGTTGAAGGTAAAAAAGATCATGTTTGTCTATTACAAAATTCTTTATACAGTTTGAAGCAGTCTCCTCGGCAGTGATATAAAAAGTTTGACTCTTTCATGTTGAGTATTGGTTTTTCTCGAAATAAGTATGACAGTTGTGTTTATCTACAATGTTTTAATGATGACTCTTTTTATATATTTGTTGATTTATGTTGATGATATGTTAATTTCGGCTAAGAATCCATTTGAAATTGATCGTCTTAAAACCATGCTTAACTCTAAGTTCGAGATGAATGATTTATGTGCATAAAAAAAACTTCAGGGATGGAAATTTTGAGATATAAACATTTCGAGAAATTTTTTTATCATAACAATGGTACATCAAGAAGATCTTTGAGCGATTTGAGGTGTAAGATGCAAAACCGATAAGTACTCATCTAGCTGCACATTTTAAACTTTCAATTTCAAATTCATCATATAATGAAAAAAGTGAAAGGTACATGTCAAAAGTATCTTATTTAATCGCAGTCAGAAGTTTGATGTATGCAATGGTATGCACTTGTCCCGATATTTCACATATAATTAGTGTTGCTAGCCTATACATGGTCAATCTTAGTAAGTTACATTGGCATATAGTTAAGTGGATTTTCAGATATTTACGGGGTACTTCTAACATATGCTTAGAGTTTGGAAGAACTCAAAAGGGTTTAGTCGGATATATTGATTTTGATTATGTACGGGACTTAAATCGAAAAAGGTCTCTCACAAGTTACCTATTTGCTTTTGAGAATTGTGTCATTAGTTGGAAGTGACACTTTAAGCTTCAATGGCTTTGACGACTACTGAAGCATAATACATGACAATTAAAAAAGTAGTAAAAGAAGCAATTTGGTTAAGGGGCCTATTCAGTGAACTGGTAAGTGAAAAATAGGCAACTGTCGTATATTGTAATAGTCAAAGTGCCATACATTGTAGCAAAGATCAAATGTATCACGAGAGAATGAAGTAAACAAACATTCGTTATCATTTTGTTCAAGAGGTGATCATTCAAGGGGATGTTTAGATTTTTAAAATTGGCACAGAACACAATCCAACTGACATGTTGACATAGAGCCATCCAGTTTCAAAGTCTGAGCATTGCTTGGACTTGGTAAGTATCAAATGAAGAATCAGTTAAACTTGTAATAGGGCTCGGCAATAGAGTTGGTCCAAATACGAGTTAATGTGGAGATTTTGTGGAAGAATGCCTCTTATTTTGACTTTTCTTCTCCCAATTAAACTTTGTTTTTAATCTCCCACTTAAACTCTGATTAATCTAGAGTTGTTGTAGCCATTTATGCTACGAATTTCAGCCTATAAATAGGCCTTAGTTACTCTAGGTTTTACATAACAAAAATTATTTAGATTGAGAGAATCTTGTTTTTTGTTTCGAAGAGTTTTCCTTGTGGGGCTTCAGATTTTTCTTTTAATTCTCTCAATCTTTTGTACTCTCATTTATTATAATGAATTCTCTTTTTTCCAGTGGTTTTTTATCCTTTCTTGATAAGTTTTTTCACGTAAAATTTGCATGTTCAATCTTTTTGATTATTATTTTTATCACTTTGTGCGTTGTTTAATTGGGTTTATCCTTCACGATATTTGGTTGTAGTCATGAGTACCTGGGTTCAATCCCAAGCAACCCTTACCCCAATTATCTAAACATTTTATCACAATAAGTTCAAATGAATGTTTTTAAGAAAAAATCCACATCGGTAGATTCAACGTGATTTTATTGTTAGATGACTATCAATTGAATTTTTTATTTAATTTCAAAAAGACAAACTAGTAAATCTAATAGAAGAATTTTCATGGTGGCTAGATCTAAATTTTTAAATTTTAAAAGTGGAGGAACTAAATTTATGGAAGTAAAAGTAGGGACTATATTCCAAAGGTACAAAGTGTATGTAGATTTAGAGCATATTTTAACTTTCAAATATTTACTCTATAATGTAATATAAATAAATAATTTGGTTGACGAATTACATTTTTCCCCTTATACTAAAAACACTAGCAAGCTAGTTCCTATACGCTAGATTAAAGAGCAAATTGGTCCATCTGTTAAAAATTTAATCTATTTCTATTGTTAAAAACTAGTACATGTACATTAACATGAGATACATGTAGCACGCCATGTGTAATTATCTGATTATTCTGTCAGCCATGCCAGTTTTCAACCGTACGAATGGATGAATTTTTTAGTATAAAAGACCAATTTGCTTTTTGATTTAACATATATGGACTAATTTACTTATTTTATAAGTAGAGGAGCAAAATTGCTATCTGACTCTTAGTACAAAGGCATTTTTCATTGTACTTGTACCAATTGAAACGATACTATTATTGATAAATAAATGTCTTAATGATAAATTTAGCCATTAATGTTTATATCTTTTGTTAATTTGAGCATTTTTTTGGAGCGTGGCAAACCGTCTAGCAGTCTACATGTACTTTATATTGATATGACATTATTTTTTATATGACGCATAAAGAAATAATTTAAAAAGTATAAAAATATTCAAAAATAAAAATACTCAAAAAAATTATACAAAGTTAAAAAAACATAAAGTACCCATGGATTGCTATACGTGCTACTGTGTTTAAAAATTTAATATTTTTAGTCAATATCCTCATTAAAAAAATAACAATTTAACTATTTTTAAAAATAGTAAATTTAATTAAAGAAAATAAGAACTAAATTAACAAAAATATAAACTTCAATAACTAAATGTATCGTTATGCATAAATAAATCAAACTAACGGTTAAAAGAAAATCATAAAACTTGCATCATTGGCAAACCAATGTCGTTTGCAAAGGATTTCTTCATTTATTTTAGGGCAAATTATATAAATTGTGACTTAACTATAAAATTTATTATTTTAATCATTTAAAAAAATTGTAATTTAAACATCTATTACTTAGTTTATTTATTTTGATCATTCTCGAAAAATCGACGTAATATTTTTTTGACACATAGATTAATCATTAAATATCACATTACATAATTTACTACGTCATAAATGTTACACTTAAAAGGACAAAAATATAATTTACCCAATAATAATTATTAACCAAAATAAAAGAAAACATAATAATTAAATAATAAAAAAACCCATAAACCTGGGTTTGGATTCCGACCACCCCAGCCATGGCCACCGACCCACCCATAAACTGAAAGCTATTGATGAGTTTACGTGTAAAAAATACCATGTCAGATTTTCATTAGAGTTTTTTAATGGAAGTGACCAAAATGAGTTAACTATGTAACATGACTCCTTAAATTTCAAAAAAGCTTATTTTGAGTGCGTAAAATGAGAATTGTTGATAGTTGGGTGACTATATGTGTATTTTATCCTTTATTTTATGCACATCAATATTGTGGCTCCCGGCCTTCCTCATCTCGTTTCTCCCCTGCCAGCAACGGAGATTATCGAAACTCTTTTGGTAACTCATCTCATCTTCTCTCCTCAAATCTTCAATATTTAGGATTTCATTTTCGTTTGCCCTAATTTATTTATTGATGGGTTTATCTAGAAAACTCCAAAGTTCTTGCTCGTTGATTATTATTTTTATGTTATTGTCGCTGGCGATTTAAGATTTTATTTTATTTTTTTAAATTTAGAGTGATTTCACTAGATTTTAAAGCTAAGCGATGACCGTTGTATCTCCAAGTTCGGTTTCAATATTTTTCGGAATATGAATGATGGAGATGAATCTTTTTGTTTGCTTGAAAATGTTAGATTTGTTCTTAGCAATTCACCTGGTTTAAACAACAAATGATTGTATTAGTTATGTTGCTTGGATTATTCATCAGTTTTCTAAAGAATCCATGATTCTCTCCTGTCTTTAGATTTTGTTTAATCTGTTCTAAATTGAAGTAGAATTTCGATGCTAAGTTCTATCTTCTGAGTTTCAGAGTTATTTTGGGAAGCTTGTAGTTTTGCTACTGAAGAGGCTTCAGAGTTATACGTTCCTTAAGTTACCAGCTTTGTTCTTGGTCTCACTTACATGCCTTTCCTTGTTATGTTCTACGTTTCTTGTGAAGGAGAGCTGTGGTTGAGTTCTTTTAGATCTAGTTATGGGTGTATTAGAATGGGGGAATACATTAAAGGATCCTCAAAAAAGTTAATTGTAGCGTTGCTAGTTTAGAATTATGAACTAAACTCTACGAATAGGTTAACAATGTCACCCCTATCCTTGTAGGGTATTTGGGAAGTATAAAAACTCTGCCAATAGTGTGGAAAAAAGACTTTTACTTGTGCTGTTTTAATGTAACACAAGGCATAGTGGCAACACGGTTGCTTTGCATGAATGCTCTAGTAGAAAAGCTATGTCCAAATCCTTGCAGTTAGCTGATTAGCGTTCACATTCTATGGATGTCAGTCGACACCTTCACTGTATCTACACAAATTGGCCTCCTATCAAGGCCAATGCGACCAATATGCTTTTGTAAGAATCAATGGCTTCTTCTGTGATGTGAGCACTAAATTCTGATTTCATAAGATGTAAAACCCACCAAATTAGTGCATTAGCTTTGGTGTTATTAATTCTTTGATATACTTTGTCTTGGTTTTTACCCAAGTTTCAGTCATTCATTAAGCGATAAAGAAACCTCTTGTTATTCTAGTATCATTGCAAAGGTGTAGATATGAAGACATGCATTCACTCATCTCTTGAAACTGATAAAGAAATACGACACAACTAGGTTATATATCTCTTTTAGTAGATTACCAATTTACTATGAAGTTCTTCCGGGCTGATTTCTATTGTAAGCTGGCCAGGTTATTTTATCATGGGAAACAAGCCTGCGAAGCAAGAACGACGAGAAGAGGTTCTCTTGAAAATTGTGCCACCATTGGACCAAGCTTATGTTCGATGGCTTGCTCGAGATATAGAGAGGATTCACAGTTTTAGTCCGAGAAACCCTCGTGCAGTGAAACCCCCAGAGCACTACATTGTATACATGCAATTGAATGGCTGGTTAGATGTAGACTTGGACGATCCAGATTTGGCCCATTTGTTCAAATAAGAAGGAATACTTTTTTGCCATAAAAAAGCTTATGAATTGAGCTTGGAATTGGGAGGTACGTTGAAAGAACTATGTTACTGTTTTGTAAATCGAAGCAGCTTATGCTTTCCAAGATGGACAAGATCTTGAATGGAAGTTCTTTCATCATTCATGTAGTGATGATTTTATGGTTTTGTTTTATTTCTTGCTTTGATTCTTGAGGAGAAAATCCAATTTCTCTTTCTTTTGTTATGATTTAAAAACTCAGGTTATTGAGTAACTTAATACTTAGTTCAATTTGTTTGAGTTTAAACATATTTCTTTAATTAATAGTGAAAATTTTTCATTAAGTTTTAGTATAAGTATTTAGACTTTATGTGAGTTAATATGGATTATATTTATAAATAAGGAATAAGGTTTTGGTTGAATGACAAAATATTAATTTTAAAAAATATAAAAGTTTAGGTTAAAATCTATTAAGTATTTATATGTTTTTTTCCCAATTTTATATAAAATAAATAAAATGATAAAGACATTTTTAAAATAATATAATAACATTTTCATCATTATTTAAATTCGTGTTCATTGTATATTTGACTCATGACATAAATTTAATCAAATAACTTGAGTTAAAACACAAGATTTTTACAGCTTAACCTTAACTTGATTAAAAAATCATCACATGCTTTTTTATTTAAAAATATATTTTAAGGAAGCATGTTACATTATAAAGTTTATTTTAGAAATTAAAAAATTAATTTTGATTTAAATGTTTGTAAATAAAAGAATTAAAAAAGGCCAAATTCCAGCCCAATGTAAAAAATGGAAACCAAACAATGCCCTAATGAAGTGGCGCGTAATCGTGGGAAATGACAGATAGGGTTTCCTGTCCCTGTTTGGTTGGTGAGAGTTTATGCGCGCCAAACAATCGCCACTTTATTGCTCTTAACAAAAGGCGCGAATCGCCGATTCGAACCTCTTTTTTTTTTATTGAAGGGAGTTATTATACCTACGCATTTTTCCACCTAATCGGACGGCTCCAAAAGCTTGACCCTTTTTTCTTACTCTTTTTTTCCTCTGATAATGTTACTGTTAGAAAATTTCAGTGTAAAGAAATTAGATAAAAATGGAAAAAAAACAATAATTATAAATGGAAATTTTGTCATTTCTTAAATTGGCGGGAGTTCTAGAAAAACAACTTAACACACACAAACATATATATATTGATTTTTTATATATCAATTTATTATTTTCTTTATAATTTAAATTATTAAATAAAATTAATTATAAGGGCTTTCTTTTAAGTCTACATATCCGATCGAGAATTCCCTCCCTCCAATTTTTCAGTATATATAAATATTTCTCGTATTCGGCTTACTTTCTCTCTCCCGCTTTTTTTCATTTTCCTTCTTCCCAAACAGTAGATCTAAAAAAAAAACCCTTCCATTATCTTTACCTTCCCTCCTTATCTTTCCTTCAAACAAACCCCAAGAAAATCCAAACCATTTTCCTTTTTAATTTAGTAATTCCTTCAAAGAAACCCAAGAAAATCCAAATCTTTTTTTTTTCTTTTAAATTTTAAATTTAATTGTAAGTTTTATGTGATGTCGGATTCTCAAACTCCGGAGCAGTTAAAACAACCCATGCAGCAACAGCAGCAGCAAAATTGGCAGCCTCTAAAACGTCAGCTACCTTTCTCTACGAAGCCGCCGTTTATGGCTTCTGGAGGCGACTATCACCGCTTTGCTTCAACTGAGCCTCGCCGCGTCGCCGATCATGAAGCTGAAGCCATCGTCGTTAAGTCTCCCGTAAGTTCTTTTTCCCTCCTTCTATTCAGGCCTGTTAATTGCAGATTTTTGTTGTTGTTGTTGTTGATCATGAGATTTAGTTCAGATCTGATTTGATTTTGACTTGGTGGTTGAATTTTATGAATTTTGGTTCGTTGTTGCTGCAGAAAAGATTGCTTTTGGACTTTATTTTGGTTTAGAGTTTGATAGTGGTTTTGTGTGGATTTTATAGTTGAGAATTTTGGCGGTTTTTGGTGAAATTTGTTTAGTATTGGGTTAATTATTGCCCTAATTTGGTATTTGGTTTGATTTGAATTAATAGGGTTTTATTAATCCAGAAAAGGAAGACAAAAATCAGGAAATTTACTAAAGAATCCTATAATAAGAACATGGCTTAAAAAAGTGAACCTGAAAAACAAATCAAAAGAGTAAACCAGGCCATATTAAAAAGAAGAAGAGCAAAACAAGCTAGACACCAGCTTCTAATCTAAAGCTAGGGAAGGCAATGGGGCAGGGCGTGAGCATACATAGCCAAATCCACTACTACACCATAGCTGGCATGCTTTGCCCACCACCTGCCCTGTTTCATTGTAACCTTGAAAATCATTACCATTTCCATGTATATTGGATGCATTCATTCCTTCCCATTATTTCTAATATTTTCAATCTTTCTAAAGTCAAGTAAACATTTAAACATAAAACATGTGTTTTTGTATGACACATTTTTACATTATTGTCCTTTTAATAGTTTTATACATACAAGAGTAAATTTTCATCTAGTGGAGCGGGATGGGGCAAGCAATTATCATAACCACTCTATACTCATTGTCCAAAAAAAATCAACTCCACTCTGCCCTGCCCTGCCCTACATTTACTTTTCAAAAGAAAACAGAAAATCCGTTTTGAATCCTTTAGACGGTTTGAGTTTTGCCATCCCTATTTAAAGCGGATGTTCAAGTCAAAGCCCTGGCTTATTCAGAGGGTTTTGTTATTAGAATTATGATTGATTATCTTCAGGCTTCTGCTTATGGTCATGATGTTTGCCATAGTAGAATTAATCGCAACATGTGTCAAGCTAACTGTTCTAAATGTCTAATTTGTGCAGTATGTTATGCAACCCAGTTTAAGTAGAAGCTGGAGAAGGCTTGCCCCTTTGGCAAGTGGCAGCCCACTTTAACTTTTGATTATTTCATTTGTCTTTTTTTATTAATGCATCTGCAATACTAATCAGGGTGATTTGTTTAAATAATAGAAATTTTGATTCAATATTAAGCTTTTCAAGTTTGACTTTGATAGTTGTGCTTTATCTTCTTTTAAGTTTACTAACATGTTTTGAGCAGTAGTTTTTACAATTAGTGTTTCAAATGTTCGGGGGAGATGCTGACATTAAAGTTCTTGACACTTATGAGAAAAGTAACGAGGGTGCATGGCTGAAATGTCAATATTGAAATGTCAATATTGATTGGAAGTATCAAGAAGGAGAATAACTTTCCACAACTGAACTTAAGGCAGGATTGGGATAAATCAATAATAGCAGAGTACTCTTATCATGATGAATGATTTTGATGGTTCCGGAAAATAAGCTCTTCTATCTAAACGTATGGAGTAGAAACATTGTAAATATTGTGAACAGAAAAAGCTTATCTTTTGCGTGCCACTTTCGCCACTCAAATCATGTACTTTGTTTGAGGTTGATTTTAGGAATAAAACCTCCTTGTTTGATGGTTACATCCTTGCAGGAAAGTTATAGGAGTATAGAGGCTTTTTTGGCTGTGGTTTTCAGGAAAGAAAAAAGTTCCAATTTATGAATGTCTTTGGACAGGATCCATAATAGGCAGGATGAAAATTATCCAAGTAGAGAAGTAAGCTGGACAAAGATGTCTGTCATTTTCATTGCAATCAAGTCCTTGCTAATTGCTTGTTCTGAACGGTTAATTGGTTATGAATGATGAATAGCTGGTATATAATTAGAACACAAATAAACTTCAATTCTTCTGGAGCACGCAATGATAATCACAATGCTGAAACTCATTTCAAGTTATTTACAGGTAATAAGAATGTGGCCATTTAATAGATGGGTGGGGTTTTTTGGATGTTTTCTGGAGGTGATTCAGTAACATTTGTGATTTCCACTTGAGGTAGCAAGATAAATAGTTATCAATGATACCAATTTTGGGGTGCTAAGTCTTGTTAAGTGAATTTTCCTGCATTGGTTTTGTAGGAAAGCTTTATAAGAAAAAAAATAGGCTTTAGTATTTCTTAGTGGTGTGATAGCTTTTGATGCATTCCTTTAGGTCTTTTACTTGTTTTGCTTCTTGACATCAGAAAGCAGTTTGTAAACATCTATCCATTAAAAGTAAGACCTGCTTAGTCATTATTTCCTTAAATGCATTCTGCTGCGGATTTTGTTTGGTCATATTGTACTGTCTCATAGCATGCTGATGGTAAGAAAAACCTATCCAAATTCAGGGATGGTGCTTCTCTGTTTAGTTGAAGTTTGGCAGACCTATTGAAGCTGTTTTTTTTTTGATGGGATCTGCAAAGATGGATCATGCTACAAGATTGATTCAGTGAGAGTACTCTTTGTTTACAGACAAAAGATCATGGTTGAAGCGAGTTATATGAGTCACTTACCTCTAACACTTTGATCTTGCTTACTTTCTAGAATTATTACTTATCATAACCTTATAAAAGGGATGAGCGCTTTGATTATGCTTACTTTCAAGAGTTATTACTTAATAACTTTATGAAGGGATGAACATTTCAATCTTGCTTGCTTTCAAGAATTATTATGTCGTATCCTTATAAAGGGATGAACTTTTGCTTGTTCTCTTGTAAACTGTTTCACTGTATTTGCAAGGAGTGTTTTACTTGAATAATTTGTCTAATATTTAATCAAAACACTGAGAGTAATGGTAAGTTCAGACATGGTGGAATTATTGTTACTACATGCATCATATATTTAATTATATGTTCACCGATATTTAATTTAGTGCCTCTCAAGTGTCTGTTGATTTCTTTTTGTAATTTTCAATAGTGGCTGCGAAGATGCCGAAAAGAGTTATAAGTGTGCAGACTTGGATTAATTTCATGAAGTGAAACCATCATATGTTGCTTGGAAATTTTTTTTCACATAAAGAATAATCTGGAGAGACATAGTCCTCAATTGGCTAAGCTAAATGTTAGAGACTTTGAGGCTTCTTTAGTTTTAAGAATCAAGATCACCCATTTGTTGTCTGAATGGTAAAACTTTATGTAGAAAGCTACAAGAAATAAAAAGGTCTTGAGAAATTTTTGATGAAAGCGTGAGCTTCACCAATGTCTTTGAGATTTTGTTGACAGTCAAAACCATTCTTTAGACTTGACCAGGGTTGGAAATTCCAGTTAAATTTTGAAGGAAACTTGGATAGAAAAAAGATAGGATGTTTTAAGCTAATTAAATGAGTGTCTTTTTGAGGATGTTTGATGGAGATTGTCTTTAAGAAAGTATAGATCAACAAGATTCGATGGAAAAAAATGTCAAATAAATTATTTTTCCTTTAGTTGATAAATTGAAAAGACAACAAAGGTTGTGCAATTAATTTTCATCCTTGGTGCTCCTTGAGAGGCACTGATTTTTGTTTCTAGTTGGTGATGCCCTTGCAGTTTGGATGATTGCTATAGGTTCAGTTGTTGCTGCTGTTTTTGTTATGAACAAATTAGTCATCATGGCATTAGGTAGAATTTAGGTGGTTGCTGTTTCACATGAAAATGCTATGATTTTGTGACCCATTGATCTTAACTTATCAATTGGATAAAAAAAAGGCCTACTCTACATGGTTCAAAGACATTCTTTTTCTCTTGTTCACTTTTCCTCTCTTTTATGGAGAAATCCTTTTAATTTTCTAATTTGATAACATCAATCATGGAAGAAAAAAAAAAAAGGTCAGCGAGTGCAAATGCCCTGGATATCTTTGTAGGTGCATGGTTCAGCTTCTTGTAAATACATATTGTCTATATTTTCCACCCAACTTTATAATCCAATATGATACTTTTTCTTGAATGGAGCCTACTGCTTCTTTCCTCTTGGTTCATTTTGTGCCTAAAATTATAATTGCCCCATGATTCTAATTGCTATTTGAAAAAAAAATCGTATATCAGTTAAAGAGGAAGAGTGACCTAGCAGATCGAGAAGTTGAGTCTAGTGAGTGGGCACTGCCTCCAGGATGTACTGAATTGGGTAGCAGTCCCCTCCAGACACCTGTATCAGGAAAAGGAGGAAAGGCTCAGAAAACATCAAGGCTAACGAAAAACAGTAAATCTGGTCCTCAAACTCCTGCTTCAAATCTCGGTGAGTAGTATTACTTGCAAGGTATACAGCTAAGATAATGTCTGTGATTCTTCTTTGTACCTTTTCAATAACCAGTTGTTGTAGATCCACAAGCTTTACTTGCTAAACCCTTGTATTTTTTGGCTAGTTCTACTTGATCTAAAGGAATAAAAGTTTATATAGATAATGAGAACTTTTCAAATTTTGCAGGTTCCCCTGGCAATAATCTCACCCCTGCAGGTCCATGTCGCTATGATAGCTCCTTAGGTAGTTTTCCATCTTTTTGTCTCTTATGTATTCTGTTTGGTGTTTCATTCCAAATGATGCTAAAAGAAGTTAATTGGCTAAATTATTGTTGCCAATGTTTCACACTGTCTAAGAAATTGAGTGAGTGAACAGTAAGACTGACTCAATGTTCTTTAAATTTAATTCAGGGCTTTTGACAAAGAAGTTCATCAATTTGATTAAACAAGCTGAAGATGGTATTCTTGATCTAAATAAGGCTGCTGATACTCTGGAGGTAACTGTTTCATTATTTGTTCAAATAATCAGGTCTTACAGTTCCATTTCTTGATGGTTTTCTGTTCCTACAGGTGCAAAAGAGGAGGATATATGACATAACCAATGTTCTTGAAGGAATTGGTCTCATTGAAAAGAAACTCAAGAACAGAATTCAGTGGAAGTATGACCTATATCTCATTTTCTCTGAACTTTGTTGGCACGGATCTCTTTCCTAGTTAAGAAAACACTCGATCTTTTAATTATTACAGGGGGCTTGATGTCTCAAGGCCAGGGGAGGTCGACGATAATGTTGCTACTTTACAGGTATTATTCATGAAAATGTAGACAAATTCTTACTTGACATGCAGATTCTTAGATGATTTAGGTTTCAGCTGTAAGGTTTGTTATATTTTCTTTGCTTTTACTTAAATTAGTTCAATCTTAGCGTCTTTCTTCTCTGGAGTCATGCGCATGAACTAGTTCTCTTTTACTGCTCTTTGGTTGCTTCGTTGCTCCTTTTATCTAATGACACATGTCTTCTATTTGTCTCAAATTATCAAAGTGCTTTTTGGTTGAAAAGATAATATCAATCGTTTGAAATCAATTCACTATGTAACTGTAGGTCCATTAATGCCTCAACCTGCTGGATTAGGCTTCTTGGAATGTTGTTTCCAGCTTTTATTTCAAACACTGACTTCTGTCAAAAGCCATGAGTTCTTTATCGCCATTTCTCATTAGCAGTTTTCTACCTTTCTGTTTGTTTTTCTTGGCCTCTAAATTTAGCTTGACAGTTAGCACTAGCCTGTTCTAGTGCAAATGATAAAGCTTTTGTTGGTTGTCTTCATGAATTATTATCACTATCAAACACTTTTCTTTTTATCATCATCTAAGTTTATAATGGGAACTTCTTCATGGCAACCCTTATTTCAGGCAGAGGTTGAGAATCTTTCTATTGAGGAGCGCAGATTAGATGAAAAAATAAGGTTAAGCTGCTATGGTCTCTGCTGTTGTATCTCTGTTAATTGGTTTTGTTCTCTGGATTGTTGCTGAGGTTCCTATATTGTACAGAGAAATGCAAGAAAGATTGAGGGATCTCAGTGAAGATGAAAACAATCAAAAGTAAATCTTTATTTACCCACTCAAGATATTATTACTTTTCACAACTTTAGTTGAGCAGCTTAACACATTTCACCTTTTTCCCATCTCAGGTGGCTTTTTGTGACTGAGGACGATATCAAGAGCTTACCCTGTTTCCAGGTTTGCTAATCGATAAAGTATTATACTATATGTTTGAGCTGCTAGTTTGTCGGGTCACCTGGCATTGTAATGCTAGGGGACGCATTCTACTTTCAGCTGTTAACTATATGTTCTATTGCCTTGTTTAGAATGAAACACTGATAGCTATAAAAGCTCCACATGGAACCACTTTGGAAGTCCCAGATCCCGATGAGGTATTGTCAAAGGCTTTTTCTTTTCTGACCAAGAACTCTCAAAAGGCTTGAAAAATCAACTTATTTTATTTTATTTTATGTTTTTATGTTCCATCGTATTTGTAACTTTGTCTTTTTATAGCAGGCTGTTGACTACTCACAAAGGAGATATAGGATTGTCCTCAGAAGTTCAATGGGCCCTATAGATGTCTACCTTGTCAGGTACCGCTGATTCTTGCTGGTTAAAAGTTGGTATCCTTGCATGTAATTTTAATTTTTTATTATGGCATGGCAAAACCTTGTGCTAAGGACACATATCTATCTGTTATTCAAAGTGGTCAACTTCCTGGTGATTCCTGTCTCTCTGATATTTTAGTCAATTTGAGGAGAAATTTGAAGAGATACAAGGTGGAGATCCGCCTCCAAATTTTCCATCAACTTCAGGCTTGAATGAGAACTCAGCAACAGCGATGGTAACAGAAGAGAGCAGTGGGAAGGAGATTGAAATGCAGGGCCATGATGCTAATAGAATGTGCTCAGATCTTAGTGCTTCACAGGACTTTGTGAGTGGGATCATGAAGATAGTTCCCTCAGAGGTTGATGTAAGTTCAACTCTTTTACCATATCAATAGTGCTGCTCTGAGAAAGTAAAAAGCTTTCATATGACAAACATATTGTCTGTGGATATTAAATGTTCAAGAGGTTTTTGCTTTCGGGTATCATATTCCTGCATTTCTTTTAGGAATAACCATTTCAAAATACTCGCATGATGTTCTAATTCTTATGCCTCTTTAGTAAATCAATAATTACTACTTATTTTCTGATTTCTTTTGCAGAGTGATGCTGATTATTGGCTTTTATCGGATCCTGGTGTTAGCATCACTGATATGTGGCGGACTGAACGTATCCTCTATTGAGATGTGCTCAAATTAACGTTTATTTTATCTTGCTTAATATTTTGCATTCCATGACTCTTTTGACTGTAGCTGGGGTTGACTGGAATGAGTTTGATACACTTCATGAGGACTTTGGCATGGCTACTGTTAGCGCACCAGGTCCCCAAACGCCTCCTCCATCAAATGCAACTGAAGTGCCTTCTAATTCCACAGGAAGGTAAAAAGGCATATTTGCATGTGTGAAACTGAAGATTACTTGGCCTGTTCTTTTTTGTTTAGAACATTTTTCATTCTTTGCAGGCTGCCTTAAAGGTTGGCTACCAGATGTTTCCTCGGAAGTTCTGAGGAACTAAAGAAAAGGAAGTTGGTAGCTCAATCAATGTACAGTAAGTAATACCAATGATCCAAAGTGATCTTGTAGCATATAAGGTCATATTTTCATCCGAGTTAATCGCTGTATATTACCATCTCATTTGCTTTCATTGCATCAACTAGAACGTGTTATTAGATTGACTGGCATAGGGTCATATAGACATCATGTGATGGCAAACAAATGATCTGATGTACCTTGTTTTTTACTGTATTGAGAAATTCTTTTTGATGAAATAAAGATGCTTGTGACTTGCATGCCATGTTCAGTGTACGGCATGGCAGTTTTCAGAAGTTTTGGAGCTACAAGAAAAACTGTAATCTCTATAGGAAACACAAAAAATGTACTTGCAAACTAGATATTAAACAGGGCATTGAATATACAAGTAGCCGCAGATTTTGCTTGTCTTTTTTAACCTTCTTCCCTGTCTAACTAGCAACAACGGGAGTGAGAGCCACAGTCGGAGGAAACCTTATATGAGATGCAGCTTTGTGTGCAGCATATGCCAATGCAAAGGTCCCCACTTTCTCTCCGCTCACATCGGTTGAGATTCCCACCTGGAAATTGAAAGTCCGTCGAATGGTTAGTCCCCAAAACCCTTCATCAAAAGTTATGAACTCAAGGGAAATCTGTGACCCATGTGTATATTGGGTTTTCTTTATTGGTCTCTTTTGGTTTTTACCTTTTGAAGCAAAGCTTGAACATCAATGCCTGCACTAATTAGTGCATAACAAAGGGAGGAGATCAAAGAAAGAGTAATAGAGGTTGCCAGGTAGGCTCCTCCATATTTGGCAAGCAGCTCCTTGGACTTCTATTTCTTCTTCCTTGGACCTGAATATCTTGGGATGTTTCACAAAAACGTAAATGAAATCATAGGCGCAGAGTTAGCTTCTCATCATTTCCAAAGGGTCAAAAGTAGTAGAGAAACTCACGAACTGCATGCATTACAAAATACCATATGTTTCCTTTTAATTCCTTAGTCCATAAACTTCCAAATATTGTTTTGTAACCATTAACCAGGCCATGCTACCAATGTAAAGGCTTAAAGAAGATGAATCATAAACTAATTAAGGAAAGAGAATTAAGTACGTTACATAGCCCAGCTTCAAGACCAAACTTTGTAACATCGAAGGTGTTTCAGTTTCTTGTGTATTTTAATTGATAGCTTTGATTGTGAAGGTTTTAAACCTAGGTTTGATGGAAGTTTGAGTGGAAGCAAAGTAGGAAAGCTTTTGTGTATTGAAGAAAGAAGTAGAATTGCTGTAGCCATTGTTGTTTACCTGACCATAAATTATCTCTCCATCCAAACAAAAAAGTTGTGTTACTTTTAGGACTTTTAATTTTTTTATTTAAAGTAGTAAGGAGACAAAAAAAAAAAAAAGGAAAAAAAAGAAGAAGAAGTAATTTACGTAATTAATTGAATTTTTTGGATTAATTTTATAAAAAAGCCTCAATATGATACGAAGTTACTTGTCTCTACCTCCGTTCTTTATTTCTAAGGCAAATGCTGTTTAAAATGGAATTCATTAACGATACTTTTATGAGGTAATATCAAATTTCCTTATTAAGGCTTATTATTTCTTTTATGTATGGCTAGTGGAAAAACAATCATATATAAGGGTTAATAGATGATAACCCTTATCATAAATCTCTTAAATTTGAAAAACTAAGTAGATGAACACATGCAATTATTAGAATTACAATTCTGTATAAATATATATATTCAATCCATAATTTTAATATTTCTTCTTTTAAATTAAATTTAAAGTTAATATTTAACTTAAAAAATTATATCTTTCTTTTAAATATTTATTTTTTTTAATATTTTACTATATTTCATATAAGACATTTGTTAAACCCTGATTTTACTTATGAAATATAAAAATTTCACTAAAAAGTGCATCAAACAGTGTCATTTAAATTCATTTAAAATTTTAATTTAGTTATAATCATTTGCTATCCAAATAGTGTTCAATATACATCTATTATAAAAAAGAAAAATTATTTAGTACATCGTCAATAGAATTTTTAAAATTTTACAAGCAAGTTGAGGGTTTCACAAATATAATATAAGTGTAGTAAAAAAAGAAAAAGAGTTAATTATATAAATAAATGTGACTCTTATTTGAATCATTAAATATTTAAGTTCATTTTGACTTCACTTTTTTACTTTTTGTACTATATTTATATTATCACTTTGGCATCCGTACAAGTTCTTTATGAGTTTGGATTTTATACTGTCATTTTGTATATTTTGTTACATCATCTATGTTTTCTGTTAAAAAAATTATCCTATACAATTAAACATTTCTCATGTATAACACAATTAATGTGGATTGGAGTAACAGGTATATAAAATGATAACACAAGTGTGAATATGATAAAAAAATTGTGCAACTATCAATTTTTTTTTGAATTCAGGAGTTCTTTTTAAATTTTAATAAAATTAATAAATATTTATATTGTAATAAAAATAATAGACATCTACAAATAATAAACTTTATATCAGTTTACAAATCTCGGTAATTTCAAATTTACATTAACATTAAAAAGAATAAACTTTATATTAGTTGGAATTAATTTATATGTTAATAAAGAATTTATTTTACAAATTTTATTTGTTCTTAAAATATACAATTATAAGCCTTTACTTATTGGTAAAGCTAAAACAATTTGTGTAAATTCTCTAAAATTATTTTGATTCAAGTCTAGTTGTTTAATATTTTAGAGTAAGAGGCATGAGTCCAACAACAAATACTAGTAAATTAATATGAGAAGAATAAACAAAATACATACATATACTGTATCTAAATAGGATAAGTACATATCTATATTCCATTAAAAAAAATTATAAAGACCTACAACCACTATCTATTTAAGTAATGTCGGGCCACGTGATTAATTATGCTTCTTTCTTTTTAACCATAGTTACTAATACATTGCATTTCAAGCAAATTTTTGTTGAAATTTAGACATATATTATTAGGACATATCTTGAAATTTTTTTTTTACCATAAAATATATATGGTAGTTTATTATTGGCTAAATTTTTTAATAGATATAATATTTTGGTGTAAATTTGATAATGAAAAAATACCACTTGTGATAATAAAAATCAACTTAGTAAAAAAGGTAATTTAAGTACTAAGATGAAAAAAATAATATAATTTAAGTATTAATTTATGGATTAAGTTTTTGCAAAAATTTCAAATATATTTTTTCAATATAATACCTATAATTACTCACAACTCTTAGGATAAATATATTTTAGAGGACTTAAATTTAAGTTTTTCTTATATTGATAATAATACAGATAAGTTGAACTCATAATTCATTATACCAGTTCATCAACTTCGTAATATATGCCAACAAACTATTGGTAAAAATAGAAAGAAAAAAAGGAAACAGGGTAATACATAATATTGCTATCTTAGCTCAAGGGATCGGATGCTTTCAGATAATTGTCCTGGAAGCTGCTGAAGAAACAGAGATAAAACAAGAAGAGGAACATGAATTTATAGTAGCAAACATGTCGATGAAAGCTCCCACTATAAACCCATGGTTCTTCTTTCTATTCATCTTCAAGTACCATGCCAATAACTCCTCTAGATGTTTCTGTTCCTTGAGTTCACATGCCTCCACTATCTCTTCCATTGAAACTCGAAAATCCATGTATGGATCCACTGTTTCCATGGCCAATGCCACACAACCCTTGAATGGGAACCTGGCTGCCTCTAGAATGGAACCAGTGTCACCCGGTTCGAAGAACAGCCTGTTGGACCGCAGTGCCTCGATAGCCATATCCAACAGTTCTTCAGAATCTTTGGGCACTGTGAAACAATGTCTTGACTGAGACCAAGAGCAATCCAAGGCAGAAATAAACTTGGCAGTGCTGTCTGATAAAACAGAAGTGGAATGCTTCAACCTTTTAGGCTTGTTTATGAATGGAATGGCTTTCAAGTTACAGAAAAGCGACAGTTTCCATGACATCCCTTTGGTTCTCGATTTGTTGCAGATGGAAGGAAATTTCATCTTCATCACTTCTCACATTGCTCAGTACTTAGCTTTGGTCTCTTTTTTATTTATTTATACGAGAGTGCGAGTTAAACGCAGCATTGATAGTGTCTGCAGATTAAAGAGTAAGGTGAAAAGCAGACAATAGTTCGTTGGGAGCTTTCATGTGAACGACATTATTATTGGTTTAACTTCATCATAAAAGTTTCAATGTCTTGTTTGGTCTAATAAAAATTGACAGCTTTAATGTTGAGGAACATGAAATACAGCTATTTGAGATAATCAAGACGTTTGGGTTGAGGATTGGTTGAAATATAGCTTCCAAGTCCAATTTGTTGGTACATGTTAAGTAGAGAAGTGACCAATTAGTTTGGCTTCCCTGTAGCAGTTTCAGTTGATAGGACATAGACATCCTTTTCGGTGCCATTTCATCACCATTCAGTGACGGTACATTCGTCACTATTACTATTGTTTCTTTTTCTTTTTTTTTTACTAAAATTTCTAAATGAAACTAAATGTGAGACCCTTGTCTACGGGTTATAGATTTCGATAAAGAAATTTAAATTTAAACTATTTAATTATATTTTTAATAGTTTATAATGTATGAATACTTAAAAAGAGACTAAATTAAGTTAAATTTGAATTATAAATAGAATTTTTTAAAATTGGATCACAGCTCAATATAACTCATGGATAATACGACTTGAGGATAAAGTTAGAAGTTTATTCCTTTTAAAAAATATATTTTATTTAAAGTTTTAGTTTTAAAATTGACTTGTTTAAATTTATATTATTATAAAATTATTGATAATAGAATTAACTAGTTTTTTAAAGAATATTTTTAGTGTTTTTGATAAAGTAATAAAGATGGCAATAGAATAAGGAAGGATGTTTTTTGCCCACCTTAATTCCCTTTTTATACATCCTATTGATTCGTCTTGAACTTGATTTCTAGAAAATCTTAATACCCAAACTTCACCTAAAAAATAAAAATTTTCTAACTTTCATTCACGTGACCCAAAATATTAAATAGTATATATATATATTAATTTTCACAAAAGTAAATAAATTATATTCACTCTGAAAGTCATACAAAAACCGTAAGCAAAGCCTTCATATATAGACGTTCTTAGTGCTAGTGTGATAAAGAATTAAACTTCCACAATTTTGGTCCAATATGCCATCTTATTTAAAGAATGGAATAAAATAGAGATCCTATTCAATTAAGCTTTTTGATCTCCTGTCTCAAGTACGAAAAGTCATTACATTGTGTTGGAAAAATTGTAATTTATATGAATTTGAGGCATATTCTCAATAGGTAAAGGTAAAGAGTTGAATCATAAAATTATGGTTTCATATTCTACTCCATGAAACCTTTATAACTATATATCATATGCTCAAAATAGTTGAGTGATGAATGAGAAATTGATACTTAAAGTAAGCTACTTGGAAATATTTGTTGAGGAAAAGAAAAGTTTAGATCCCACATTAGTTAAATAACAAGTGTGAGATGTGTATATATATGTGAACCCACTTAAAAGATATTTGAATAACTAAGCTTGGAATCTTGCTTTGTGCACAAAAAGGTGTGAGTCCAAACCCCGTTGAGGTTGATTAAATAATTAAATTTATTAACGGGGGGAATAAATTTTGCGTCAGGAATTATTTGCTCAATCTCACTCTCTCATAACGAGATTATTTTCTCTCCAAAATTCTTCTCTTTTTCTCTCCATATTTTCCAACGTTCAGTGATAGAAAAAGGTATCGTTTGTTCGTTGATCACTGCAAAGGTGTTATTGCTTTTGTTATCGTGTTGTTGTATCCTGGGAGACATTCGACCAACATTTCTCCAAGTACCGTAGGAGCGACCGAATCTGTCTTAAGGAAACTATGTAAAACATACCTCAACATCTAGTAAAACTCGTTTCTTCTTTTTGATTTCTGCTTTTTGTTATGTTATTTATCGATTTTTCATATCCAATAATTTAAATATAAATTATTCAATTTATTTTATTATATATATTTGTTTATTTATATTTATATTTTCACTAACGTGTTTTGTTCAACAATTAGTTCACTTAGATTTGTCCTTACTTGATTGAAATTCCCTTACAAAGACTCTAAAACGTAGACATTGAAATGAAATCAAAATATGATAATAAAAAAAAATAGGGAAATTGCAACTAGCTCAATTGTTGCAACAGGCAATTACAATTTGAGCTAAGCTTTCATTAGTGAAAGTCTTAGTGGGAAGTTAAATCTTTATAATTGTAAGACTGAGGAATGAGAGTGAGGTTACACTTAAACCATTTCTTTTCCTGTTCAGATTATAGTAGATTACTTTCTAGGTAAGGCCCCACAAACTAAGATTGGATCTAAGCTGTGTAACCAAATGGACGTGTTCTCTATTTTATATTTCCAATATTTAGTTGTTTTTTAGTTGCAACTCAAATAAAAATTGAACTAGCAACTCGACCCTTACATTTGGTATCATAGCTAGACACCAAAGAAATTTGGTGAAGATCCTTCTATTGATTTGTTGAGACATGGAAAGTAGTTCAATTTCCAAGCCACCTATGCACCTATACTCAATGGGTCAAATAATGGCTATTAGAAAGCATGTATGAAGGTGTTTATCAAGTTGATAGACGAGAAAACATGTAGAGTGTTCTTACAATATGAGAACCGTCAATTGTTGTTATTAATGCTTCCAAAATTTGAGACAATGTGGACTATAAAAGAGACTAAAATAACTAGTTATAATTCTAAGGCCCTAAATTTCATATTCAACGGTGTGGATCCCCATGAATTAAAGAGAACCTCAAAGTTACTACAGCTCATAAAGCTTGGGCGATTCTTGAAACAACATATGGGGGGACTATTATTGTGAAATAATGCAAGTTTTAGATGTTAACAACCAAGTTCGAGAATCTGAGAATGTTAGAAGAATAAACTTTGTTTCATTTGTATGCTAAGTTATGTGATATCTTTAACCAAGCTTTTGCTTTTGGTGAAGAGTACTCGGATGCCGAGTTGGAGCACAAAGTTAAGAGATTTCTCCCACAATGTTTCGAGGTAACGAGTATAGAGAAGGCTAAAAAAATCAATAGGATGAGGGTTTATGAGATGATTGGGTTCTTGTAAATGTGAATACAAAAAGGAATATTACTCTACAAATTGCTTCTTCAGTTGTAATTGATGAAAAACTTACCATTAAATACCTGACCGTACCTTGACATATATACACCGAGACTATGAATCAACACAAATACAAATAATAATCCAGTGATATATTGCAAGTGTGACAAGTCAAGTTGTAATATTTGTGGTGTTACAATGGAAAACCTTGGGTATTTCAAAGATCAAACCCAAGAGAATTTGGGGACAAAGTGATCAATGTGCCATAAGCATGAAAACAGGAAGTCTAGCTAACTACTCGTTAAGTATCATATTACGAAAAATCATAATCAAGGGGTAATTGCACTAATTAACCATCTAACACTAAGAAGTACTAAACTGTAAAATAGTCAAGATTACACAATTAAAAATTCAAGAAATGCAAGTTGTTGGTTGACTTCCATATTGTTGATTAGTCTTTGGATTAGGGATTTAAAAGGCTTAAACTCCTATTTGGCTCAATTTTTCCTCTCGGTTACCATTTTACCAAATTAGACAATTTAGTCCGATTAATCTCTCAAACTCACCAAACTAACCGGGGATAACCAAATTGATGCTCGATAGGATATACTTTTAGCCTCACCTATCTAAATGTTCACTTAGAGGTGTCAATTCTAAGTTTTAAAGTCTATTCAATTTAGTTTATTTTTTTTATAATTTAGTCCCTGTACCAAAAACTAACCAAACAACATTTCTATTAACCAACCACCATAGATTTAGTTACCAAACATCATTTTCATGCAAGCAACAACCCAACATATAATCTAATCATTCATTAAAATAAGCACAAGAGTAAGGTGAAATAAAGCTTAGGAATTTTTTTGATGGTTGCCTGGAGAAGATGTTGACAGCAACAATGGAAGTGAAAATACAAGTAAATTTTAGATTTTTATACTTTGGAAAGCAAATTAATCTGAAATATATTAAGGGATTTGGATGGAAATGAAAATATAAAGGAAAGTTTGAGTATCAAAGTGCAAATACTAACAAAGTTAATATAAAAACTAACTAAACTACCATTTAAACCAACTAAACTCAAAAAATTTAATGAACTAAACCCTAAAAGATAAAGAAGAAAACTAACTACTAAGCTTAAAAGACGAAAGAAAGTTGGCTCCTTTAAAGTTTTCAGCCAAAAGTGCTTTTATCAACTAAGATACAATTCTAATTTTTAGAAAAACATGCCTATAAAAGTTGTGTTTTGGCTTAGACTGATGTTGGACAAAAAAATACTCCTACAACAATTTTTTGCTAATGTTGCACTAATGGTTGTGGGGGTTCTCAATGTCACGACATCTTCTAGTTGGTGTCTCGACATCACTGGTAGTGGCCACAATTTTTTCACTTCAACATCTTCAAGGATATTATGACTTTGGAGGCTTGGTGTCGCGACTTTGTGCTTGGTGTTACGACATGTTGTATCTGGTGCCTTGAGTGTAGTATATTCGTTTGTATACTTTTAGTTTTTTTGAATAGATTGGTTAATAAAAAAATCATTGATTACATTAATATACTATGTATGATTGTCCTAATATGATTTTTGCATGCAAAACAAAATAGAAGCAAATATTGCTCATTGGTTGTCTAATACTTAAACTAATATTAATCGGTATTACGTGGTCAGATCATAATACAGAAAGACAACTTATATTAGTAGGTGAATCTAAACATGTCCTTAGTGTAACCAGAAATGAACAAACCGATTGAAATATTAATATGCCGTTTATCAAGTCCAATTGTGGAGGTGCTTTATCTTGGGCATCGAAGTGGATGACTCCCAGAAGATAGAGACATAGATGTCACTGGTTGGACTGATAGTACATCGAATTAAACCCAAGAAGAATAGATCTTGAACCCGTTTATGGATTTATTCACTTGTAATGTTCATAGTATGACATAACTAAATCCTGAGTGGATGACAAACTATGTATGCATGACTCATACACTTTGATGTAAGTAAAAGCCTGATATATAATAGCCAAACATTACAAAAGTGCTCAAATAAGAGGTTTTCATGCATTTCAGATCAGTTTGTCGGAAAAATTAAGTGAATGCTAACGTGTTTAGAATAAAACACATAACAACTGAATCCTATATTTCTTTAAAAAAATAAAGTCATAAAAACATAATTCGAAACCTGATATACGACATTTTAGAGCATTTTCAAAAAAGTTTGACTCTTATTAAGCAATTTCGAAATTTTTATACCTTTTTATGACTATTTTGAAAGGTTTAACCTTCATTTAAACACTTTTGCAAAAAGTAGGCTCTTATATAATCACTTAAAAAGGTTAAATCCTTATGTGACAAACCCTAAAAAATTGGACCCAATTTAAACATTCGGCCTAATAATTATAGATATCTAACTTGAATATAAACTTGAAGATAATTAAAATTTATTAGATATAAGTTAATAACCTTTTAACGAGTTTCATCACATGTATACTTGTTCAAATTTTAAGTATAAATTTATTCTCGAGTTTGAACAATCCAGATTATTATTTATTAATTAAAATTTAATTAATAAGATATATAAATATTAAAAAAAGTATTTTTAATTTTTTTTGATAAAAATACCCGTCTGGAATTGATAAAAATAAAAATAGAAACAAACATAACCAGTTCAAAAACGAAAATAGATCCAAATCCTGGCCTAAACGCAAACAGACGTAGCTTGGCCTACCATTTCAAAACAAAACCCAAAATAAAAAACAAAGCAATATCCAGTTAGATACACCAACTAGCACCCATTCCCGAGAAGGTTTCAATCTTAACGCCTCAGTCGGTCTAGTTTCCAAAACCTAGCAACTTTCCAAAAACCAAACCCTATCAGTTGCTATTGTCCCTTCCAAAGCATTTCGCCACATCCCTCTTAGTCGGGTTCTCTTGGTCTTCTTCTTCCTAAGGCCTCAACAACGAAGCCTGGAACTCCTTGTTTCAGTTAATCTTCCCTATCCTTCTTCAAACGTCCAGTGGCTAGAACATGCGCAAGAGTGTTCGCAGATCTAGGCACATGCTTAAACTAGATCATTTGAAATCCCTTTTTTTATTTGTTAAATATTTCACATGATGGCTCCTATTTTTGATTTGTCTTGAATATCTGACTGACATTTTTTAATTATTGTCCTTGCATCTCCCTCTACTTCCATTGCTCGAAGCCTTAGTTGCATCTCCAATAACAAGGCCTAAAGGCATGACTGGGACACAACCCTCATATAGAGAACCGATTTAGAGGTAATAATCTAACCCAATGCATTTTTGGCAACAACCCCCAAACCCGATTTGGCCTGTGTTAGATTGAATAGAGCATCAAAGTTGATTTTAATCAATGAATTATTTGGAGGGATCCATTCCTCATTTCCTCTCAATCTGATACTCTTTCTTTCTTCAATCCCTTCTAGTTTTCGGATAATGAACTACCCATTCACCTAATTCCCTCCCATTGAACTGTTTCATTTCATACACTAATTGGTTTATATTTTTCCATATAGCCCAAAAGGAATAGGAGAACATCCTACACTATTTATCTATGCTTCCTCTAAAAACCCAGGTAATCCACCCCTAATATTCCATAACTAAGTTTGATAATATCCAGTTGAGATTTAAATGACTCCATACCTCTATTGATGTAGGATAGTCTCGAAAAATATGGCCAAGATTTTCCATTGCGTTTTCGCATTTAAGACAGAAAGCATTCTCCACCAACCTTCTAGAAAATAAATTACCAAAGTAGGAAAAAAATACCAAAAAGTTTTCCACAGCATAATTTTAATTTTAGATGGGATCTGTAATTTCCATAATTTTTTGTAGAAATCATTGTTGTCATCTTGTGTCAAATTTGTATTTGAGAAAAAATCATTTCCATGTAATAGTTTATAGGCGCTTTAAATAGAGAATTCCCCTAACAACTCACCCCCCAGTACTAGTAATTTAGTGTGAGCTTTTTGTGCTAAAGGAATTCAGAGGATCCTCGTTGCAACTTCTTTTGAAAAGGTACTATTGATTAGATATGCTTTCCATTTTCTATCAACATTGTCAATTAAATCCGAAACCCACACTAACTCTTCATTGCCAACTGATTCGTTAATTCTGTAATAGGTAGATCCAGGAATCCACACATCACTTCGAATGGAAATTCTTTCCCCTGAACCAACTCTCTAACACAACCTACTTTACAAGAGTACTCTAGTAGCCCACACGCTCTTCCAAGTAAGCGAAGGTAAATTACCTAACCTTACATGCAAAAAGTTTGAATTTGGAAAATATTTAGCCTTTAATAAACTAGCTAATAGCAAATCGGGATAATTAATAAGACGTCACCCCTGTTTTTCCAATAATGCGATATTAAATCTAGTAAGACTACGAAATCCCATCCCAAAAAAATCCTTTGAATTGTACAAATTCTCCCAACCACACCAATGAATACCCTTTTTCCCTAGACCTTTTTGCCACCAGTATTTAGGCATGATATTCTCCAACTCTACACAAAACGACTTAGGAAGTAAAAAACATCACATCACATAAGTGGGAATAGCTTGCAAAACCAATTTAATGAACACTTTCTTACCACTTTGGGATAGAAATCGAGTACTCCAGTTTTCAATCTTCATTTTAAATTGATCTTTAAGGAATTGAAAAAAAGCCTTTTTGCATCTACCCACCATGTTTGGTAACCCTAAATATCTTTCAGGGTTATTAGACGATCGCATCCCCAAAATACTTGATACAATTTTTTGATCCCCTCATTTGTATCTAAACTGTAAAAAAAATAGTAGAGTTATCAAAATTTACACATTGCCTCGAACATTTTTCGTACTCCCTCAGCACTTCCTTTAATATATGTGCCCTATTAGCAGTAGTTTCTCAGAATAAAATGCTGTCATCTAGAAATAACAAATGCAAAATTTGAGGCCCACTCCTACTTGCCTTTGCTTCTCTTATCAGCCCATCCTTCATGGCTAACCTCATAAGCGTTGATAGACCCTCACTACAAATCAAGAAAAGAAAGGGGCTTAATGGATCTCCCTATCGAAGCCCTCGACTAGGTCTAAATCTATCACCAGTTTTTCCATTCAAAATGATCGAGTAGGAAACCATATAAATACATCTCATAATAGTATCAATCCATCTCCCATCAAAACCTATACAAATCATCATCTCATTCATAAATTGCCATTCAACCCTATCATAAGCTTTACTCATATTTAATTTCAAAGCCATAAACCATTTTTTCCCTACTTGCTTTTGACAAAAAATATGCAAAATCTCATAAGCTAAAAGAACATTATCTAAAATTAGCCTCATTGGAACATAGCACTTTGAGCCTTATCGATACACAACTTTAACACATCTTTGATCTGATTCATAATAATCTTTGTTATCAACTTGTAAAGAACATTACATAGGCTAATGGGCCTAAATTTTCTAAGATTTGTTGGATTGGGAAATTTAGGGATCAACACAATATTAGTAACATTCAACGGTTCAAGATTCATACCTTCATTAAGGATTCTTAAGCAATAGTGTGAAATGTCTTTCCCCATAATATGCCAGCATTTTTGAAAAAACAAAGTCGAAAACCCATCTTCCTCTAGAGCCTTGGTTGGCCCCATCTCTTTTAAAGCGGTGACAACCTCATCCTCCAAATAACAAGGAAAAAACCTTTGATTCATTTCATTTGAGATTAACAGTTCAACCCCTGAAAGAATATGAGTAGAATTTCTGACCCCACCCAAAGAAAAAAGATTTTGAAAAAAACTTCAAGCAATTTCCTTAATTTCTTTTTCATCTTTAGTTTCCTTTCCATTTCTCATCTCCAAAAATTGAATTAAATTCTTTTGTCTACGACCAGAAGCATAATTGTGAAAGAAAGTTGTGTTTTTGTCCCTCACTTTTAACCAATTTGCCATTGCTATTTGTTCTCAATACATTTCGTCTTTATCAATTTCCACATTTAATTGGATCTTCGTATCAATAATTTGAGCAAAATTCTCATCATCTAACCCCTATTGTACCAACTCCTCAAGTTTTTCTATCAGTTCCTTTTTGAGGCATTTCATTTTAGAATTTATCAAGCTAGCCCATTTGATCAGCCCAAATTTTAGTTGTTCAAGCCTACTTAACAGCTCACCAGAAGTTGACTCCCGTAAACATTTCATTTCTTCTTCAAACAAGTCTTTCAAAACCCACTAAGCCTCAAACTGAAACTTTCGCCTAACCAATTTATTCTATTCCTATTTAGTGCGAATAAGGAGTGGACGATGATTAGAGAAAGAATGTGGAAGATGTTGAATCATCGCATTAGGAAACATCTTGAACCATTAAGCATTGGCCACACCCCTATCTAGTCGCTTTCTGATATTTGTCATTTCCCCTTTCCCATGTAAACCACACCTTAGAATAACCAACATCCATCAACTGACAATCCTCTAAAGCTCCTCAAAAAGCTTCTATTCTCTCCTCCTCCCTCTGGCCATTCCAACTTTTTCAAACGCATACAAAATCTCGTTAAAATCCCCATACAACAACTAGGGAAGCTCCTGATTATGCTCTAGATTATACAATAGATTCCATGACTCATCTCTATTCCTCACATATGGGGACCCATAAAACCTGGTTAACCTCCACCTTAAACTCTCATCATCTTTTATTACCTCAAAATCAATGTGATTACTAGAATAACTGTTAAGACTGATTGAAACATCCTCCCTCCATGCTAGACAAAGCCCTCTTTTCAAACCCATCACCTACACATCAATACCATACAAGAAACCATCTCCTCCTAACCCTCTCCATCTTTGTTATACTCAGTTTAGTCTCCATAAAGAAGATAACTTGGGGATTATACATCTTCAGCATATGCCAAAGTCTTCTAACGGTCCGTTGACTCTTCAAACCACGGACGTTCCAATTTAATGTTTTCATTACAATCAGTTGGCTTGCCCCTTGGTAACTGCCGATACAAGGTAGTTCATCCCATCACCCTCCCTACTCTGACCATCAAAGATCCCATATTCGTCTCATTTGTTCAAACACCACCTTCTCTTCTAGCCCTCTTTTTTCCCTCACCCCTTTACTAGCTGATTCTTCTAAGTTATGATCTACAGTTGTTTGACCCCGAGACTTTGTAAATTTCCCTATGGTAGCCACTGTAGAGCGAGGTTGCCTTCCAAATTCACACTCAATATAGGATCGATACTAGTAGTAGACATTCCTTCACCCCCTTACCTTAATTCTACCTTCCAGAATTAAACCTCCCAACAGAATCTTCCTTTTTCTTCTCCACTCATTCCTCTTTAAGCCATACACTATTCATTTCCATTGGCATTTTAGAATGGGCTTGTAACAACAAATCCCACCAAATCTCAGCAACCTTAACCCCTAAAGACATTCTTGCTTGGCAAAAAGAATCTCCATGCCCTAGACGACCGCAAAAGAAAGAAAATAGCATCAATCTTTCATACTTAAAAGTAACGTAACCATAATTTCTTGGGGAAAACATAACCCTCTTTTTCCTCTTCAATGGATAACGAACATCAAAACAAACCTTAACCCGTAAGTAATTTCGAAATCCTCTTCCCAAACTAGCATTGTTGTACTCCACAAAATTTCTAAAAAAATCACCAAGTTGCCTTGCCAAAGCTTCATTACGAAATCTTGATGGGACCTCATGAATTTGAATCCAAAAATATGCAAAAATCAAAGGAACTTTCAATGGATTTTCCCCCTCTCTAGATAGCGAATCATCAAGAGATGATTATTAAAAATCCAAGGATTCCCATTAACAACACGTTCCATGTCCATTCTATGATAAAACTTGAACAAAAACCTTTTTTCTCCCAGATCTGATATCTGATCCCCTATAACCGGATGCCACAGATTTTCCATAGTACTTCTCATTGCCAAAAGGTAAATAACACTAGTTGTCACAAAACACCCCACCAAACAAAACTTAGTATCCACATCCGTAGGACCCATTTGTCCTTGCACCTACAGAATCTCATCCTCTTCATCATCTAAAGACAAATCAACCAAATCCTTTTCCATTCTCACCAGTCAAAACCACGATCAACTAAAAAGACTAAGCAAAACACCATACCAAAGCCGCCAAACCAAGAAATTACAAAACCCTAAAAATAAAAGAACATGCTTGAAATAGCAAACCAAAGACGTACCAGAGAGGGTAGACCTTTTCTTAATGGTAAATGAATAATGAATTAGGATATTGGTATAGGGCTGGGCTAAAAATAATTATGCTAATAACGTCACTGGTTCAATAAATTTGTATGGGTTTTAAGTTTATTGGCATGAGGTCTAGAGTTCGATCTCTATGTTTGTAAACTATTTTCCTTTCTTTATTGTAATGTAATTGTCTACTTCTATAAAAAAAATTGAGATTATAGTTAAAAAAATCCCCAAAGTGATTCCCCATCAAGCATGACTAGATTTTGTTACCCTCATAAAACTTGAAGAAGTCATCTAGAAACATCTCAAATCCTCAAGGAAAGGCTAACCAAACATGGAAGCTTTCACCACCCACTTACAACAAAGAACCTCTCTATAAACATCAAACGACGAGCATTCCATCAGAACAAACAACTTGGATATTAAAAATTTTACAACATAAAATCTGACATGAAATTAAAAAATAAATAACGAAAGCCTTTAGCCTCGGTAACAAATTTATTGTTTACCTTAATTGAAGTTGGAAAAACTAGAAAATAAACACCTGAGACTTTGTATGAATATGAAGCCCATCTAAGAATATGCAAATTTGTTTTTATTTACTTCCCACAAAATGTCGTAGTTAGTAAACCAATATTTCTTATACCCTCTCCACAGATAGAATAAAGAACTAAATTCACTTCTCTCATCTTTTCGTAATTTCTGCATTTTCTTGTATCTATATTTGTTTTGCATATGATAGTGGGACTAGCATTATATGTGTGTGTTAAAAAGAGAAATAGGTATGTATTAATGATATTGGAAAATTTGTTAGGATAAATTGTTATTAGGGCTGAAAGTTGTTCTTGTTTTTTTTTATTCAAATGTTAAAAATTTACGTATGATTATACCATATTAGCACCGTTCATTTTTCCATTAAAGATCAAGTTATGACTCAAAATTTGAAGGTTGAGGGCAAAAGAAACTACTCCTAGAAAAAAGAATAAGATTAGTTTATGTAAACATTTAGGGTGTATTTAGTTGGGTGGAAAAGTGGAAGGATGAAAGGAAGTAAAGGAAAAGTAGAAAGAAAATAAATTTTGAGTGTACTTGGTTGGAAAGAAAAGTGAAAGGAAAGATGATAATTTTCCATTCTAATGTATAAAAATTAATCATTCCAAATTGAAACGATGGTAGGAGAGAAAATGAAAGAGATGTGCATGTTAGTTCATAATTATACATTTTGTGAATGCTTTATTTTCTTTCATTCCATTTTTCACCCCTACCAAGCAATTGATAGAAAGAAAAAATGATTTTCTTCTCATTTTTCCATCTCTCCTACCAAGCACACTTATGGGAGACAATTTTATGTTTTCCATCCTTCTAGTTTTCTACCCCTCCAATTTTTCTTCCTTCCAATTTTCTTTCCACTCTACCCAACTAGATCTGTCCATGGGTCGGGTTAAGGTTTGGCATTGACAAAATTTTAGGCCCATTTGATAGCTTGGCCTGCTCGTATTAACTTTTTTATATAATTTTTTAAAAATATAATACATCAAAAATACTAAAAACATTAAAATAAATGTTTTTCCCAACAAATTGAAAATAATTTTTTTAAAAAATTTATACTTAAATAACTCTAACATAGGTGCAACTTAACAAGTAAATGTCTATAAAATAATAGCAAAATTAATAATAAAATAAGAGTTATACAATATCCAAACAATAACAATAAAATAGTAGCAACATAATAATAAAATGAATGAGAAAACAACAAAAAAACATATTTTTTTTTCTTTTTACAAATTTGGGCAGATTCAGGCTCAGGCAAAAAAAAAAAAAGCCTTACCTAAGGCCTGACCCAAATATTTTTTACCCAAATCTATTTTTCAAGCCTATATTTTTTCCTAAATCCTCTCACTTTTTAAGTGACCCAATCCATGGACAGGTCTATACCCAAACAAGGTTTAGGGTATTTATTATTATTATGTCAAACAATTATTATTAGAACTTCAACTTCATAATATAGCAGTGAATTAGAGTTCAAATATTAGTAGTGTGACCGTTCTTTATATTAAATTTGTAAAAAAGGAAAATTAAACTTCGTTTGGATGGGCGATTGACTGCGGTGAGGTGCGTTTAGCTTACTTTTTGTCTCATGCTACAGTATCGCTACAGTATCTAATCTCACCGCCACCGCTGTTTTTACACTAACCGCAACTAAACACACCGCCCATCCAAACTCACCCTAAGTTAAATCACTAACCATCCTAAAAACTTAACCCTACTTGAAAAAAGTTATGACTCCATTTCTTTTTCCAATTATTGACTGTCAAAAATCAAACTAAATGAATAAATAAAATCTCAAACATAATAAAGTTCATCAGCTGGTCTCTAACTACATTGCAATAAAAACCGATTAAGATTTGAATAAATGAAGAAAGATGTTAGTTACTATTCTTTTTCCTATCCTATTAGTGAAAACACCTTTTCAGTATGCCATGGCTGACAAGTTATAAAACATGATTAAGAAACATGTGAAATTATTGCCAAAAAAATGTAACATGTGAAATTAATATATTGTACTCTTGGCATAAAAAAAAAAGTTTGATCTATTGATTTTTCATTTATATTGGTACATGCGGGACCAACTTGTATGAATGCTCATCATGGGGGTTTAAAATTATTATAAAAAATTCTGATTATTTAGCATATTATTTGGTATCTTATATTATATTCTTTAATTTATTTAGTTAGAATATACTATTTTATTATTTGAATGATAGTAAAACCATAAAAAAAACATATTTTATTAAATTATCTTGCTGCTTTTTTTACTATACAGAAGTTGAAATTTATAATAATTTATTCATTTTTGTAGCAAATCAATTTCATATCTTTTTTTTAAATAAATAAATAAATTGAAATTGGGGAAAAGTAATAAATTATTAGGTTTTCTCTTTGATCAATGAGATGGAAAAGAAGAAGAATATGTTTTTCAATTTTTATTAAAACATTTTATTTGTTATGATTTAAAGGCAAATTTAATTAAAATTATAAAAAATTATAGCAAAATTGTTATAAAAGTAACATTTTTAGCATAACTCAATAGACATCTTATATGAGTAGAATAATCTAAACACGTCCTTACTCTAGTTGAAATTGAGCAAATTGATTCAAAGAATAATATACCGTCTATCAAGTCAAATTAGAGAGATATTTTGTCTCGAATATTGGAGTGGATGACTTCCAGAAGATAGAGACATAAATGTGACTAACTTAACTGATATATGGTGGATAGGACTCAAGTAGAATAAATCCTAAATATATTTATGGATTTATTCACTTGTGACGTTCATAGTGTGACTCATATATTTTGTTGTAAATGAAAGTTTAAGTTTAAATAGATAAGGAACCAAAAACTAGTATGTTGGGTATACGATTTCTGGAATATGTAGCATCATTTCACAATAGCGGAATTAATAACCCAATAAATGGTAAATGATACCTCTTGACGACATTACATGATAGATGAAAAGTAAACAAAGTCATGAGTAATTTGTTTTTGTGATAAATGATTTAATTATTATTTGATAGTAATTGACTTTTAATGAAGAAATATGTAATAGTTACCATGAGATAAAGTAGAATTATATTGGGGGAACGAATTTATCCCAAAGAGATTAAGGATATTCTATGAGCTTAATACACTTATGGCAATGTCATTGGATTAACAGTTTTTGAATAGCTTTCATAATGATATATAATAAGAGAGAACTCAGTCATTATATTTTAGTGGAATGATTCCATAACTAAATATTGTTATAATTAATAGACAAAGAGCTGGAACTAAATCATAAATTATTTGAACCTTAATTATATATGTCCAATTGGTCTCTCTATTAGCTCAAGATAATAAAAAACAAATGGCCCGTAGAACCAATGATATGAAATGAATAAAAATGAAGTAAGATAAATAGATAGTGTATACATAATATGACCTAAAAATTAATTTAAAATTTTTAAATTATTTTTAATTAATTATAATTAAATAATTAAAATTCAAACTAGGAATTATATTGATTAAGTCATTACAGATTTGTTGAATAAGACAATTAAATCAATTAAATTAAACTTGAGAATTACATTTAGATATTGAGGTCTCTTAACAATGCATTAGATCATAGAAAAGAAAAAGAAATGTCGGGGCCTACTATGTCCCAAAACTGCTAGTAGATGAGGCTCGACTTGCCATCAATAATACCGAAGGCTTTAAGAGCACCAATTTGGAAAATGGCTTCTTTGACTTCCCTCCCCGAGAATAGCTAAGAAAGAAAAGAAATGTCCTTCTAGGTGAGACAAGGGATGTTGAGTTCCCTCAAAGAAACCACAATAGTTTCCCTTCTAATAGTAACTGGGCTACAATAAAAGTTCTCAAAAAGTTAAAAAAGACATGTTGGACCGATGTAGGATCGGATCATCAACCTAGACATTGTTGGAGTCTTTGATGCCTTCGGTTCTATTTTTAGCTCTTCTATGTTTTGTAGAAAGGTGAAAGAAGTTGTGTTTTGATCTCCCGATTTATGTCACAGAAGCTTGGGTTTTTGAAGCCAATGTAGCTGCTCTTGTTCTTCAAGTAGTTTAAGGTTGGCTCTGATTTCCTTTTCCTGGTCTAAGGTGCTCGGGGTAGAGATGTCAGGTTGTGCATTCATTAAAGCACATTCTAAGTCCAACTTTCTTTTTTGTAGGTTACCGGAGATGTCCTTCCACTTGCGAAGAAAAGAACTTGTGATCTTGGTTTTGCAAACCAGATTATGGGAAGGGGATCCCACCACATTAGAAGCGATAAGGTATGGGTTGGAATGGTGTTCTTTTATTTGTAAAAACAATCATCGACCCATGATCGGAGTGAATGATGGGAAGGTTAAAGACAGACAAATTCTCATAGTGACTGAAGCAAGACTCATTTGGTAAAGGCCCTGTTGAATCCTTCCAAGACTACATCATTCTGTCCAAGCGAAAAATATCACCTTTTTTTCCAATTTGACAGTCCACTTGACAGCCTCATTGGGCAAAGGCCCTATTGACTCAATGTCACTGGCAAAATTTAAAAAAAAAAAAGGAGTTGTAATTTCTTGAGGGTGTTTCCCAAATTTAAATGCTCAATGCAAGTATCTGGTATAAAGAGGAAACCAACAACACATTCTGGGTTATTGAATAAACAATTTGGAGCAAAAGTTAGAACTTGATTAATCAAATGAATTAATTAAATTGCAATTTTTATATTTAGATAACACTATAATTTAATTAGAATTAATTTTAATTTTATAATACTTCCAATCCATACAATACACCAACATGCTTTTCCGGTCCCTCGTTCACAAAATACACGTCCCTCATTTTCTGAAACGTGTGCCAAGTCAGCAAAGAATCGGACCCGGCTTGGTGAGATTTCCCAACCGCACGGTTCACATCTAACGTTTGAGCCAGCCGGTCCAACCCACCATACAAGCTCTTGCAGAATCTCGTCATGTGCTTCACATCGTAAACTTTGTTCCCGAAAAACACCCTCAGAATTCTCGAAAACTCATCCAAGCCCTCGGGCAAGTCTCGTCGCGTTAGGATCTTAACCAGGTACCCGAAATCATATGCGCTGTGGAAGGTCACCCAACTCACTGAGTCATTGAATACGAGTCCAGAGGACATGGTCAACTCAGCGAATCGAACCGAGTCGATCCCGTTTTCCTTGTTCTTCTCAAAATCAACCCCTTGCCTCCTCAAAAGCTCGATGGAATCAGGGGCGTGAGGTCACGCTCCACATCGAAGTCGCAGAAATTGAATTGCCAAATGAACTGAGAGTCGTCGGTTCCGAGAACTGGCAGGTTACCTGAAGAATCGGAGAGAGTAAGGCCCACTTGGATCAAGTTGAGAGCATCAACGTTAGATTTGAGGATCTTGTAATGATCGGAGGGTCGGAGGAGTTGTTCATGGTAAGTCTTAGTGGGGTCCACTTTTGGTCTGAAAACAAGACCTGGAAATTCAGTGTCCATGGAAACGAAAGGGAAGTCATCAATTACCCGACTGATCAGCTCGAACTCTGATTCTAAATTATCCGACCAAACTTCCCTTATCTTCACAGATCTTAAAAACCCCATATCGTAATATCGCAAAGAAACTGAGAAAACAAAAATTGATCCTTTTTTTTTCTCCTCGAAGTTTTGATTTACGGTTTCTGATTTTGGGGAAGATGGTAGGTTATAAGAATTGAGAGACCATGTTTTGAATAAAATAAAAGGTGCAAATTTGGTTTGTTTTTAGTGGCAAATGGTTTGAATGCTTTTTGCCAATTTCACATTTTTCTGTGGGTCTGAGAGGGGACTATTTACAATGTATGTGAGGGGGTGACAGTAGGGATTTCTGTGTCAGTTGTGCGTGCGTTGCGTGCAAGTGCATGTAACTGACGTTGCGATAAGGTTCAACTTTTCGCTTCCTTTTTCCTTTGGTTAATGATAAATTTGGTCAGTAAGTTTGTTTGTTTTATTAAATTAATTTTAATTTAATTTTTGAGTTTTTTTATCATCAATTTTTTTAATATATTTTTCTAACACATTTAATAAAAGTATAGTTAAAAAGTTAATGAAGATGAGGTATAATTTTATATGTGAAATATTTGTAATGAAATATATTTTATTATTTAGATAATCTAATAAAATAATTATATAATAAAATAAAAAAATAAAATATTAAATTAAAAACAACTCTTAGTTTAAAGAAAATAAGTATAATTATCTAAAAGAATTAACTTAATAAAAAAACTTCTCATTAAACAACGTACGAAAGATTGAAATCTCTTACAAAAAAAGAAAAAATTGGAACTTTGAATTTATTCATTAAATCTATTAAAAAATAGATTAAAAAAATAAAGTTGATGGCCAAAAATATTCAAAAATATAATTAAGATCATTTTGAGAAAACATGCAAACATTAGTGACTAAATTTATCATTAAATCTTTTTCTTTTATGTTTTTACCGGTACACTCAAACCAATTTGTAATTTGATGTCTCCTTAAGCAGCTCAAAACATTTATTGATTTTAATTTTATTTTTAATGTATTATACACCTAGTTTTTGTTAATTTCATAAATAAAATTAAATTATAACACGCATGTAAAAATATATTTATAAAAATTAAATCAAACTTTAATTTAATCCATAAAATCCAGGGCTTTAGGATGTTAATGTTGGTACGTAGTCACCATTTATCCATTAAATTTGAGTTTACTTCAAATTGTTTTTAAAAATATATAAAAAAAGGTCTTAATATGATATATATTATCAAATAAAAATTCTTTTAATTAGTACTCGATGCACTCTTGACATTAATTCAATGAAAAAATTGAATATTGTTATCCCATTAGCCTAAAAGGGAAAAGGAGTAAAATTCAAATTAACCCAACTTCGAAGATAGCATGGAAAACTCTCTGAAAGCTTCCGATGGTGATGACGGTTCGCGGCTATCTGAAGATCGCAATGCCAAGAAAGTTAGGTTTAAAGATGTTTCCGATGGGGCTTCTGTGGACATGGCTGTGGACTTTGATCCACATTTGAATGCGGCAATGTCGTGGAAAGATAAACTTTTTGAGGCTGGTTCGTCTGGGACTAGTCAGGAAGTCGCGGGATTTGAGGGGGGAAGTGATGAAGATTTTATTCTGTTAGACGATGATATTATAAGGTCCACTATTAATGGCATTCCAACAATTGAGTTCTCTGATCGTGTTAAAGAAATCTTATATAAGGAGATAGAGATGACAGTAGTCTTAAGATTACTTGGCGAAATATCAGTTATAGTGTTCTTTTTAATCGAATCAGTAGCCTTTGGAGACCTATACAACCATTCCAATTAATGGGTATTGAGAATGTGTATTTTTTGGCTAAATTCCAAAACAAGGAGGATTATGACAATGTCCTTACACAGGGACCATGGATAAATTTTGGGCAATATTTGATAGTCCAGCCATGGACAAAAGATTTCTTTCCCCTTCAACCATACCCAGGTGTAGTTATGGCCTAGATCAGGTTATCTGGATTACCAGGGTTTATGTACAAAAGAAAGATTCTCGAAGCAATTGGAAGTCTGATCGGTAAGGTTGTAAAGTTTGATTTTAAGACCAATAATAGAACTAGGAACAGATTCGCTAGGATGGCTTTGTTTATCAACCTGGATAAACCTCTTATTTCTCAAATCTGTGTTAATAGAGAAATGCAACGGGTGGTTTATGAGGCCTTACCAACGGTTTGCTTTACCTGTGGAAAATACGGGCATGTGAAGGACTTGTGTTCCTTGTCAAAAGAAACATCGGACAAAGTCAGTGACAAAGTGGTGGCCGATGGTGATCCTAACAGTAAAAAGGACAAACCGGGGAAGATCTCTGAACCAGCTTTCAGACCGTGGATGTTGGTGGAGTGTAAATCCCGCCGAAGATCAGGGAATACTCGTGATTCTGGTGATATGGATGCTGGAAAAGGAAGGTTAGGCTCTCGATTTAATGCCCTTACCGTTGAAGGCGAGAAGACGGGTGGTGAAAAGGAGATGTTAACAGATTTAAGGGAACTAAATCTTCAAGCGGTGGAATCTGATGTGTCCATTCTTGATTCTAGAGAAGAAGAGTTTATTAAATCTTTGCCTTCCCCGCATATTAATAATGCTAAAAATTTGGACATTGGTTTAGGAGCTCAAAAGAAGACTTATGATTTGGACCTGGATTTGGAAGCCCAAACTAATATAACTATTTCAGAAGCTAAACGTATTGGGGAGGGAGCTCATTTGGGCTATGGTAATGACAGAATAAGGCTGAAAAGCCTCTATTAAATGATAGTACGTCGAATGGGTCTCTAGTTGGGCCATCGCCTAAAGAACACCTAAATAGATCACGTCAGCAGGCCTATCAATCTAAAGAAGTCCCTTCGATATCTATTGGTCCTATGAGTATGGGGACCACGGGCAATCACGCTAATGGAGCGGTGGAAAAGTCAAACAGGCCGTCGCCTCTTTTTATGGTCGTTAGTGACAAACAGGCCTCTCTTGTGTGGCCTAATACCGAAAAGACCTAGGTTTTTCCAAATCTTAATTGATTCCCGACTAATCAAGAACTTGGGGCTGTTTTGTTAAATGCAGGTAACTTTGAAAATGATTGTGACCCAAAATCGTAAGCTAGTAAATCGGGTGATATTAAGGCACACTTCAACCCAGCATTTGAAGGCCCAGTAAAAGTTGAGGTTCAGCTGACTGATAACATTTTGGACCATGAGAAACACTCTGCTGTCACTTTTAAAATTTTTTTTAATTCCTCTGATCAATCTAAAGGTAGTCCTTTTAAGCATATGAATGCAGGTAAAACGGATAATAAAGGTCGAAATAGTAATGAAAAATTTGGCATTACTAGAGGAGGGCGTAAAAATAGTAATGCTTTAAAAGGTTGTGGGAGTCGTTTTAAAACTTCTGAAAACTCGCGGGTTTCTTTAGCCGATTCAATGAAAGAGGTGGTGAAGCTTATATCCTCTGACCTTTTGAAGGGAGATAAAATGGAATCACCTGTTGAATGTGAACCTAGTGGAGTGATCGACTCCCGACAGTAATGGTATGGTTTCTTTTCTATTTTCTATTAATTATGAATCTCTCGATTTTTTCTTGGAATTGTCAGGGTTGCGCCAATGCCAGATTTCCTCTATTTTTTACGAGTATAATATGGAGTACAAACCCGATATTATTAGCTTGTTGAAAACCAGAGTTAATGGATCTAAGGCAGATAAAATTATTGCAAAATTAGGGTTTCAATTTTCACATCGTGTGAAGGCTATTGGCTATGTTGGAGGCATTTAGATTGGCTGGAACAAGTCTGTTAAAGTGGAGATTTTACAAAATCATCCCCAATTCATTATTATTCGGATTTGGCATAATTCTTTGTCCACTCTAATTTTGATCGGTTTCGGTTGCGGGAGTCCTAATCATCAGAAGTGAAAAGATCTTTGGCATGATTTGAAAGCTACTATTCCTGCTAGGCAAACTCCATGGATGGTGATTGGAGACTTCAATGCTATTCTTTCTTCTGATGAGAAAAATGGTGGCCTTTCAATCGGAAAGAGGTGTCCCTATTTTTGTGACTTTGTGGACTCGTCTAACCTTCATGATTTGGATTTTAGGGGACCTCCTTTTACGTGGCACAAGGGTCATCTATTTGAGAGATTGGATCGTGCTTTAGGAAATGAGGCTTGGGTAATTTTTTTTCCAAATAGCTTAGTTACTCATCTTCCGAGAATTAAATCTGATCACCGTCCTCTTCTCCTCAATTGTAGTTCTAATTTTACATTGCCTAAGGGAAGGCTCTTTTGATTCCTAGCAAGATGGGTTGAACATCCTGACTTTGGAAATCTTGTGAGAAATCAATGGGTCTTTCAAGAGAACATGTCTGCTTCTTTAGATAAATTTACCGGGAATCTCAAATAGTGGAATAAGAACACTTATGGTCATATTACTACTCGTAAGAGGAACCTGATTCACCAGTTGTCTACCGTTCAGAAGAAAATAAACTTTTTAGGTTCTTCTCATTTAGCTCATGTTGAAATGAAAATAAGAAACGAGTTGGAAAATGTGTTACACCATAAGGAACTTCTCTGCAAATAAAAGGCTCCTTGTGACTGGCTTCATCTGGGGGATAAAAATACTAAGTTTTTTCATGCTCGCACTTTGCAGAGGCGGAAAAATAATCGTATTTCTACCATTCGTGACTCTCTTGGTGATTGGTTATTTGACCCTAAGGTTGTTGAATTGGAAGCTTTTAATTTTTTCCAAAAATTATATAGAGAAAATCCTGGTCCCATGGGATCCTTGCCTCCTAGCAGGTTCCCTAAACTTGCTTCTACTGATAGTGATTTTTTAGGAAGAATGGTCACTGATGAGGAAATTAAGAGAGCTATGTTTGACATAACTCCCTTAAAAGCTCCGGGTAGCGACAGTTTTCATGTTATCTTCTTTCAGAAACAGTGGGATACGGTAGGGCCAGCTATTTATGACTGGGTAAAAATGGTTTTCAACGGTGGGGTTATTGATGCTGGGCTTAATAATACCCTGCTTGTCATTATTTCCAAGATTTAGAATCCTGAGGAGTTTGCTCAGTTCCGCCCTATAAGTCTTTGCTCTGTCCTCTACAACCTGGTAATGAAGGTAATAGCTAACTGTTTTAAGATTATATTTCCCAAAATTATTGCGCAGGAACAGGCGGGGTTTATTGCTGGACGTAATATTACCGATAATATTGTCATTGCACAAGAGGTGATTCATTCGATGAAGAGCTGCAAGAGTCAGAAGTGGATGGTGATAAAAATTGATTTGGAAAAAGCATATGACCGAGTGCGATGGGATTTTATTGATGCTTTTCTTCAAGTGGCAGGTATCCCTAATTATCTCTCAAATGTTATTATCTCTGCCATTTCTAACTCTACCATGTAGGTTTTGTGGAATGGTGTTCCTACGGCCAAATTTAGACCTGTTAGGGGGATTAGACAAGGTTGTCCTCTTTCTCTATACCTTTTTGTACTCTGTATGGAATGGTTAGGGCATTCTATTAGGTCGGCTTTATCCAAAGGAAGCTAGAAACCTATAAGGCTGTCTCGCTCGAGGCCAGATCTTTCACATCTCTTTTTTGCCGATGACCTTGTGATTTTTTGTAAAGCAGATGAACATGGGAAGATTTTAAAAGAAATTCTGAATGATTTTTGTGAGCTCTCAGGACATAAGGTTAATCCTAGGAAAACTAATATATTTTCTTCTCCAAAGGTGTTGAAGAATCCTTGGCTAATCAGCTAAGCAATTTGCTCAGTTTTCAAAAGGTGAATGATCTTGGACGGTATCTCGAAGTTTCTCTTTTCCATAAGAGAGTCACCAATAGCACCATTCATTTTGTGATTGAGAAAGTCCTCAAGAAGCTTCAAAGTTGGGATGCTCGTCAACTTTCTTTTGCCGAACGAGTTACTTTAGCGTAGTCTGTTCTTCTAGCCATTCCTAGTTATTTCATGCAATCTATGATGATTCCTAGGCAGATTTGTGAGGAGATTGAATGCCTAGTCAGGCGTTTTATTTGGGGGACCTCCGATGGCAAGAAAAAGATCTCTCTAGTTAGTTGGGACTCTATATCCAACCCAAGTGGTGTGGAGGTCTTGGCATGAGACAGTTACGGGACCAGAACATTGCTTTCTTGCTTAAACTTGGGTTCAAATTGGTTACAGATGATGAAGCTCTCTGGGTTCGTGTGCTCAGGTCTAAATATAGGATGAAGGATTTTCTACCGGCTAATATAGCAAAGGCGGAAAGTTCTTTTCTTTGGAAGTCGCTATCAAAAGTGTGGACCCTGTTACTTGGTAATCTAGTATGGCCTGTTGGTGATGGTAATAAAATTCGCTGTTGGAAGAATATGTGGATTCCTAGTTTTGGACCTTTGATTAATTACTTACCTCCTTATGCTAATATTAATTCTAATTGTTTGCTTAGTGACTTGATTACAGGAGATGGTAGTTGGAATCTTAATTTTTTGCAGACTTTGTTACTAGAGGACATTATTTCCTACATTATAGGCATTCCTCCTCCTCATCCAGCTGAAGGATCGGATAGGCTGTCTTGGCGACATACTTCATCTGGAGCTTTTTCTGTTAGAACCGCTCACAAAATGCTAAAGGAGAATTCTTGAAACTCTGGGGATGAGTTATGGAAGAAAGTGTGGAAGATTCCAGGTCTACAAAGAGTCCGTTTCTTCTTTTGGACTGTGCTTAAACAGAGATTACTTACTAATGTGGAAAGAGTGAGGTGTGGTTTAGCGGTTGATGCCTCTTGTTCGATTTGTGGATATGCCTTTAAAGACATTCTGCACAACATTTGAGATTGTACTATGGCTAAGAAAGTCTGGAAACAGGTTATTTCGAGAAACCAACAATCTCTGTTTTTCTCTAACCCTTTGTACGAATGGATTGCTTTAAATCTACAGGATACTTCGACGCTCCTTGGTGGGGAAATCAGCTGGGCTTGCCTTTTTGAATTATTAGCTTGGCGTCTATGGAAGAATCACAATCTATTCATTTTTCAAAGGAAGTCATGGAGTTCAAGCGAAATCATTAAAGTCTCCATGTGCTGGGCTAAACATGCGAGTTAGGTTTCTAGAAGTAGCCTGAGTGATATTATTTTTACATTCCAAGGGGAGCCTACACCTAAGGATTGGATCTTTCTTAATACTGATGGCGCCGTGTCAAGAACATCCGGAAAAGCAGCTGTGGAGGAGTGGTACGGGATAGTACTGGTAATTGGATGATGGGCTACAACCGATTCCTAGGGACTTGCTCGATTTTCGAAGCAGAATTATGAGGTATTCTGGATGGCTTAAAGCTCATTCAACGTAGAGGTCATAATAACGTAATTATTCATTCTGATAGTTTAAAGGTTGTCAAAGCTATTCATGAATGTGGTTCGAAGGGTTCAACCTCTGCTATGATTAGAAGAATACACCGAATTTTGTCTCAAGAGAGCCAATGGATTTTAAGACATATTTCTAGAGAGAACAATTACTATGCTGATTACCTTGCTAAATTGGCTTTTGAAAGAGAGGAGGATTTACACTTGTTTGAGTCTCCCCCAGATGAAGTGTTAGATTCCCTTAAGTCAGATAAAGAGAGGCTTTTTGCACCTCTCGATTTTTCCTTGTAATTTAACTTTCTTATGTTTCTTTTTCACAAAAAAAAAAAAAGGGAAAAGGAGTATCCACTATCCAATCAACTATTTTATCTTATTGGTTTTTAATATCACATGCATTCTATATGATTTTACGTATTTAATATTTAATAATGATATTTTTAATTACGGTAATTAATGTAATATAATATTTTTATTTAGATTATTAAACATAATTAAAATATATTAACTTATCAATTCAAATATTTTAATAGAAAATTTTTAAATCATAATTAAATATTTATAACATATTCAACATAAAATATAGTTTTATTTTATATAATTAATATAAAGTAACATGATTCAAAATAAAGAATAAATTTTAAAACTATACATGAACTTTGGTACCTAATGTATAATTTTGAACATGAGATTTTGATTTGATCTAATTTTCACAAATTATTAATATAATTATTGATATAGCTTCATTTTATGTTTATAATTACATACACAAATAATTATATTTATTAAATATAAAAATAATTTGATTTTTTCATTTCTTTAAATGTGTATAATTGAATCAAAAGGAAAGTTTCATGTATATATTTGAATCATAATTAAAATTTCATGTGTATAATTGCATCAAATCAAAATTCATGTATCAAATTCCCATTAAATCAAAAGTTCATATATAATTTTGAGATCTGTCCCTTCAAAATAATAACTAATTAACATAACTAATTCTAATATTAATTAAATGATAATTAAAATGTTTGGATTTTTTATTTAAGGAATAACTTTATTTTACATAAAACAAAATTTTAAATTAGCGCAATTTTTAACTCATAATTATAAATTAAATTATAATATTTTTAAAAATGTAATTATTACTTTTATTAAATTATAATTATAATTATAATAACTTCTATTCCACTTGAAATTTTTTATTTCTAAATGTAAATTTCTTATTAATAGATTATAGATATAGATATATAAATAAAAATATATAGAAATCTAAAGTTGGATATGAGAAAATTATGTGTATTCTCATCCATAGGATTCATTGCCATCTTTCCTTCTTTTTCTTCTCCTTTTTAATATAAAAATAAAAGAATCCATGGATCTTGGATCTACCAAATTATATAATCCTCGGCATAGTTCTATCAATTAAAAGAATGTGCTCATATAAAAAGGCTTACGGCTAAAATAGCTTTTCAACTTTGCCAAAATTCAATTAAGATATATCTAACCTTTTAAATTCTCAAATTACGTCAACGAGTTATTTAATTAATATTTTTTGTTTTTATCTTACATCACTAGCGTAAATGTTTACGATTGGTGAGTCAACTGTTTTATTGTTGATGTAGTGGTATACACCAGTTGCTAGTAGACTTGTTTATAGGTCGGGTTATTCATTCAAAACTTGTTTAAAATTTGAGAGGGTTTGAGTAAAAATATTAGACCCTGAAAAATAGGTTAGGTAAAAAGATTAGGTTCATTTAAAATATTGGTCAAACTCGAGTTTTAACATTTAAGGCCCAACCCCAACCTATTTTTTGTAAGTTCGTAACATTTTACATTGTATTATTTTATATATTATGTAATTTATAATACACAAAATTTCAATGTATAATAATATATAATACTACTATAATTGTAATAACCATATTTTATCCGAGTCAAACTCGGATTGAATTTTAATATTAATATTTTCTAAATGATTTTTCTAAAGTCCCATGATGCCACTTATAAAATATATACATAATTATTTTCGTGTTATTAGATTGTATTGTGTATAATATATTAAGCGATGTGTTCAATATACTTATATAAATGCCTTGAAATTTCATGTTATGTTTTAATAGGCTTGTGATGTAAATTTTCATTTTCTTCCACCGTGTCATATTCTTCACATTTTTTATTTGCATTTAGTTGTCCTTAAAATTATTTAAAACAACTTTATAAGTATGACAACAATGCTAAGATGCTGATAATTTAGGGAGCCTTCAGAGCACTTAATAATTATTTATCGTAAAAAAATATTTTTTTCAAGATTGAAATGAGATTTTTTAAAAGTATTTAATTATGGAATTTTACTAAATTTTATACATAAATTTTTATTTTTTTATAAATTTTATACATAAATTTTTATTTTATCCAATCCTATACATAAATTTTTATTTTTTTATAAATTTTATACATAAATTTTTATTTTATCCAATCCTCACAAATTATTAACACAGTTATTGATATATCATCATTTTATGTTTTTATATTACATACATAAGTAATTATAATTATTCAATATAAAAAATAAATTGATGTATTTACTTTTTCAAATAGGTATGATTGAATCAAAATCAAAGTTTTATGTGTACATTTAAACCACGATCAAAATTTCATGCGCATAACTACACCAAAATAAAGTTCATATATCAAATTACACATTAAATTAAAATTTATGTATAATTTTAAGATTTTCTCTAATTTATAAATAAAACTTAAAAATTATATATGAATTTTCGACCAGATATTGATTTAATGGTAAGGAGGTGATTCAAAGAACTTTCAGGTTGCATTTGATTTGGCCTAAATTAAAATATATTTTAGTATTTCGATAGTGTTGCAATATTTTATTTTGATCTTATTTTAGTTATTAAGTTGATAATATTATAATATTTGATTGTGATGGTAGTTATTTGGATTGCATTGTTTTTAATTGAGATAAACTTAATGTCACATAGTTAAATTTTTTAAAAATATTTATTTAAATATGATTACAATGTGCGATAAACCATTAAATATTTATAAAAAAAATTTGAATGTGATTAATAACGAAGAAAAGTAATAGAAAAGGCCAACTTTTATCATTTTCTTTAACAAATATTCATTTCATAAAGAAGGAAGGATTACAACTTAACGAGGATCAGGTGTTTAGTACAAATAAAGGCTCATTTTTGAAATTATTTATGGAACTGAGCCGTTTTAAAAAATAATAACGGATATGGACCGAAAACTTAAAGACGTCGACGCGTTTTCAGGGAAAAATCTAAAAAATTTCAGAAAAACACTTTCATGTTAGCACTTTTTTCCTTGTGTCAGGTAAAAGCACGCTGACGTGGATGCGTTTTAGTAAAAAATGCTAACGAGGACACACTTTTGGCCGTGTAATCCCCCAACGATCAGGAAAAAAAAGAGTATAAAATCCCCCAACCCATTTTTTCACATCAATTTTATTATCCTTCCAAATTTCTCTCTAAATTTCTCAAAAAAACTCTCAAAGCTCTCTAAATTTTTTTTGTCTTAATTAGTATTTTTTTTATAATTTCTAAGAAATTTGATCGTGTTAGCAATGGCCTAACAATTAATTCGTTTCGATGATAAACATATCTCCATCGACCAAATGTAAATTGTAAGGGTTAATTTTATTTTTTTAACTAATTTTTATAATTTAATTAATATTTTTATAATTTTTTTATAATAGCTAGTAGATCGAGTGTTATAATGTTTTATTCGTAATCTACTTGATCCTCCATCACCGTTGATTGAAAATTACTTGAGTGAAGCAGGTTTTTGGCACGTGACCAATATAGGCTGGAGGTGCAAGTTGGACCCAAAACTCATCAACGCATTTGTGGAGAGGTGGAGACTCGAAATGCACACATTTCATCTTCCATGTGGGGAGTGTACCATCACTTTGGAGGATGTGCAGTTACAATTGGGGTTACCAGTGGATGGGCCCGTACTCACTAGGTTCACTCAATTTGTTGATTGGGGAGCCATATGTTACGATCTTTTGGGTGTGATTCCGAATATTATTTACGGAGGTCAGATCGATATGGGCTGATTACGAGAGACATTCACGGTGCTGGGGAATGATTCTACTAAAGTACAAAGAGTACGATACGTTCAGACATATATCTTTAAAATCCTCAGAGGTTATTTGATGACAGACAAGTCACGAAACCTCATACATTCAAGGTGGCTGCTAAAACTCATCGATTTTATAGCAACTGGCGAACTCAGTTGAGGGTCTGTCGTGTTGGCGACATTGTACCGGGAGATGTGTCGAGCGACGCAACCAAATAAAATCAAAATCGGAGGTTGCCTCTCACTGCTACAATCATGGGCTTGGTTTCGCTTTCCATTTTTACGTCATTGAGTGGACCACCAGTATACATTCTCACTCGTAATAAGGTAAAATTTATATTAGATTTTACAATTATTAATTAGATTTAAAATAAATATTATACTAAAATTTTATTTTAATAGGTGGAACCATTCTCCGAGTTACGGGGAAATACCTACCGCTCTTGAAGATATACGGCTTCTATTGGACCAACGGTCGAAAATACATGTTAGTATTTATTTCATTTTGAACTATATATACATAACATAGTTGATTTCGTATTTAGTATTTCATATTATGTATGTAACTAATATTTTTATCACGTTCATATAGTTTTAATAGACACCATACAAGGATCCAACAATTTGGATAGTAATTCTGGATGAATTCCTACAGAATCTGAACATCTGACACGTTAGGGTCTCATTGGTCAGCTACGCTATTGTCGAGATGCGCTAGACGGATAGAGTGTTGCTGCAATTCGGATTCCGACAACCGATTCTCGTGGCACCTGAGGTGCTCGATGATGAGCACAAAAGTAACTTACGGCAATCGAATGCGCATTGACCGCTCTTCCACTCGAAATATATCGAAATGTGGGAAAATCAGTATGATAATATACGTACTTGCGAACCGATTATCTTTTTGGAGTTAGCCTACAATCCAGATTACATGTCATGGTTTAGGATTCATGGTAAACCATATTTGCTCTTGGAAAAGGAGAGGCGTCGACAAATCCGTGTTGAAAGGAAACAACAGAGCCCTTTAAACCTAAGGACAATGGATGGTTAGGCAGGCCCATCAATAGCTCCCACGCAATCACCAGCCTCAATGGAGTAAGTGACGATGCCCACACCACAATTCCTCCAGATTATGCAATGTGCGTATCCTAACCCTTATGTGTATTCTTTTTCCACTCATATGCCAAGTTAGAATGTATGGCTTGGTGCATCTCATTACCGATGACTCCGAGTCAACCGAAAATATATAGGTCATCGTCACAGGAGGGACCGCACGAGACACCATCGGGGAGCTCAACTCATTTTCGATCCCCATCGCCTTATGGGATTCAAGCTAGTTACATTCATTTGCCGTGGGTGATGCAAACACCTCTGCGATCTTTGTTCTATTAAGATGGGTCATCTTCCTAACACTCATAACCAGAAGCTGATCTAGAACAACCACAACCCCGGTCGAAAGCTGAACCAAGAAGGAATCCAGAGCATAACCGTCAACCATCCCCATGTGGCACTGATTCTGACTGGCATATGCATTGATTTATTTTTGAATTTTTTTTGTACAAATTGTTTTTATATTGTTTCATTTAATAAAATAAAAGTTCTTTTGAATATTTTTGTAAAAATTATTTTAATATTGTTTCATTTAATAAAATAGAAGTTCTTTTGAATATTTTTGTACAAATATATTACTGACTATGCATCCTACTTAGAGCGTTTTTTTCAAAAAAAAATCTATCTTTTCAAAATAATTTTTTCAAAACACATCATGTCAATTTTATTTTTTCAGAACCCATATTATCAAAATCATTTTTCCCAGAACAATAATTAGCAATTAAAAAAAACAAACCCTAAAACCCTAAACAATTTAAAGCCTAATACCCTAATTTAATTTTTCCTAATCAAACCTAAAAGCAATTATCGTATTATGGTTGTAGCGACGTAAAGATTTTGCTTTCGATCGCTAATTGGGGTGTTTGATTGAAAGTTTAAAGATCGAGGTTTGATTTTAAAAAGGGAGTCGCCACCGATCTTTTTTCTAGGTGTGATCGGACACCTAATAAATCATCCTTTTTTTTTGAAAAGAAGACTTATTCTTGAACAAAAATGAAGGCTGAATTTGGGTCTACGTGAAAATCCAGAGAAAAATAGGGTTTGGGAGTCGGTTACGAGCGAGGAAGGCATTAGCACCCTCGCGACGCCCAAAATTGGTATCTTGTTAAACATATGTTGTCTTGGTTTTCAAAAATACGAGTTCAATGTAAGATTTAATCGTGATCCGATTGAAAAGGCGAGAAATTTTAAATTTGATTTGTTAGAAGGGTGTTCCGTTTTCAACACGAGCCGATATGATTCACCCAACATAGCGATGAAATCAACGACATAGTGTTAAACCGATACGTTGCCTCATGTATTGAAATTAATTAGAAAACAAGAATAAGATTTTCGACGTAATGCAAAGCAAAATTGATATGGAATAAAAATAAATAAATGGAAGAGCTAGAAATATATTGAAGCAAATAATAAATGTGACAATTATATTAAAAACGATAAAGATGTATGCGATATTAAACGTAATACTAGAATTAAACATAAAAGGGAAACAATGAATGTACAGGTATACACATATAATAATGGTTAATATGATTATGAAAACATGATATTAAAAATATTAATGATGCTATATATACGTATATAATACGGTGTTAAAATACATACATCATATAGATATTAAAAATATATACATAAGATAGTACAAAAACATTAAAACGTATATATACATGACGTACATAATATGGTAAAAAATCTATGTAATATAGTGTTGAGAATATATACATGAAATGTATAAAGATATAATATTAAAAAGATACATATACGTAATATATATATATAATAAAAACATGTATATATATTATAGTACTAAAATATTCACATAGTATACGCCTATTAGAAATAATAATAATGTTACAAAAACAGCTATTAATATTACATAAATATACACACATATACATATATATATATTTAAAAAATTACGTAATAATAATAAAATGCGTACATACTATATATATACATATAATATAGTTATTAAGAAAATACATACAATATATAATATCAAGAATATATATAACAATATGGTATTAAAAAATATAGTATTGTAAAAACATAATATATACATATAAGTATTGATTTTTTTTAAAAAAATAATACTAACAATAGTAATAATAAAATACTAATAAATGATAGATATAGTAATAATAAAAACGTATAAACGACAATATGTACGAGGGAAAATAAAAATAATAAAAGAAAATTAGTAACGCTATGTATACGTAAACATAATATTAAAAATACTAATAGTGCTATATATATATTAAAGTATGTGTAATGATAAGAGCGAAAAGTGTATACATAGTAATACTAAAATACATAAGTAATATATACCTACATAATATATAAAATGAACATATACAAGATACATTATAAATACTAATAACATAAAAATTATATACATTAATAATACTACACAAATATATACATATATTTTAAAATAAATACATAATAATATTAAAATAAAATAATAAGTATAATAATAAATATAAGGATATATGAAAATAATACTATTTATAAATATATATATACGTATAATAAAATACATATACTAATATTAATAATAAATGTAATAGGAATAAAAATAAATAAAATAATAGTATATATATGATGTGGTATTAAAAAGAGATATATATATATATATATATATGTAATAGTATTCAAGAAGATATGAAAAATAAAAATATACAAATAATATGGTATTAGAGGTATATACATAATATACATGAAAACATAATATAGCATTAGAAATACATATATATAATATAGAATAAAAAATATACATATAGCACATGTTAAAAGAATATACACACAAGTATACGTATATATATGTACTAAAACATATATGTAATAATATTATTTAAAGAAATACATATTAGAAATGTCTATACGTAATATGGGATTTAAAAGTATATATACATAAATAATAATAATAAGTAATGAATAAATATAATGAAAATAGTAAATATAAAAGTAAAAAGAAAAAAAAGAGAAAATATAATATATAAACAAAAACTAAGTATAATAATGATATAAAGAAAATAAAATAATAATATGTTAAAATAAATAATAAATATAATAATGTAAAATAGTAAAAAGTATGTCTATATGTATATAATAATAATAATAATAATAATACCAATAACAATAAATAATAGAAAGTATAATAATAGAAAATATAAAAATTAATTAATTTAATAGTAAAGGAATGAAAATAAACTAAAAGGTCTAAAATTGAATAAAAAACAAAGTTTTGGGGTTGATTTGAAATAAAAATAAAAAGAAAGGGATGAAATTATCACATGCATGCAACCTGAAGGGACCAAAAACACAATAAATCCCCTGGTCAAAACGCAGCGCAGCACGGGGGACCAAATTGCAAAACACAACGTATTTTGGGCCAAATTAAAATAACTAAAAACTTAATTGTAAAAATATAAAAATGCAGAAGGGCCAAAAGCGCAATTAGCCCTTCCGCTATAAAAACATGTGGATCCTAGCGGGTCGAGTCGGATCAATCCGACCCAGGGCCAAACGACGTCGTTTTATGCCCTGGGTCTTTAATGCAAAACGGCGCCGTTTTCGATCAGTATAAATAAACTAAAAATCAGAAAAAAAATCATTTGGAACCAAGGTCAGGTAAAAAAAAGAGAGAGGGAGGGCTGAGCGATTTCCGGCCATAGGCCGGTCACCAGTCCGGTCGTCGGACCGTCGTCGACGCCGGCGCCGGCCATTGCATGCGGTGGCCGAAATCCCAAAAGGTAAGTTTTTTTTTTGTTTTTTTAAAAGTGTTTTTAATATATATATGTGTGAAAATGGACCCGAAAACAGAAGCTGAAATGAAATTAAAATTACCTTAGGTTTTTTATGTCGGTATTTTGGTTGCTCCGATTGGTGTTATTCTTGTATTTTTTCTTATATTTTCCCAAATCACTGCTTGTGTATATGTTGAAATCTAATTTTTTGTATTGATCAAAAAAAGCCGAACCCTTACAATGAGAAATTCGACTGGCTTTATAGCCACTACATTGTCATTTTCTATTGTTTTCTGTCTTGTCTTCTTTATTGGTTGCAGTTGTTGAGGATAGATGGTGGACATGACCTTGGGCGGTGGCCGCAGCGTCAGAGGCGTCAGAGGGCAGGTGGCTGGTGGCCAGTGGAGTTGGTTCGGCGCCGCAGTAAGTGCAAGTGGCTAGGGTTAGGTATTTTTCTGTTTTAGGTTTGGGGTTTCAATTGGGTTTGTGCTAGTGTTGGGCTTTAAGTGTTTAGGTTAGTTTAGGCATTAGTTGGGCTAATGTAATTGGGTTTTGGGGTTTAATGTAAAATGGGTTTGGGGGTTTAATGTAAATGGATTTTAGGGTTTATGTAAATGGGCCAAAGTTGTCCTTCAACAATGGTGGACCTGTCCAACCAACTCACACCATGAAGTGGTCGTATGCCACTTTTAGTAATGTGAAAATATAGCTAAAAATATAAAGATACAGTGGAACTGCTAATACGAACTTCTTTCACTTCAAAACCATGTCCCAATTACAAATGCAAATGCAAATGGTATTATGCATACATATATACATAATTGAACATTTTTATATTCAATTACGAATAGTTCTCAAACATATTTATAACCGACACTAATTAGCCGGATCGTCGACATATGTAAATTCTATTTAACACTTCCAATTAGTCTCATATTACAAAATTATTATAACAAGTTATCAATGAAGAAAACATAAATGAATTCATGAGAAATAATTTTGAGTGTGACATTAAAAACAATTAGTCCACATATAATACAAAGATAACTTGTAAATAAAAATGGGGAAACAACATTACTAATGACTAAACAACCTAATGCAGGATCTAAAGTGGTAAAGAATTGAATGCATGAAAAATCTTTTTCTTGATAATCGTAAATGGGTATTGTTGCGCGGAAGCGTGTGAAAGAGTAAAATTATTGTACTAAAAAATTACACTAAGTTCAATTCCCAGGAAAGAGAGGTGAATCACGAGGATCACTTAAGTACCAAGTCTTTCCTAGCCAGAATATCTCTCTATCGTAATTTAATAGCACAATAAATCGCTGTAATCATATTCACAAAATATGAAAAATAAATAGTAAAGAACACCAGAATTTAACGAGGTTCGGCAAATCTTGCCTACGTCCCCGAGCACTACCAAATATATTTCACTCCAAAATACAAGTGAAACTTTACAAATAGGGAGAGAGAACAATGCCTTAAGTAGAGAATGGCAAATGTGGGATGATTAGAATGAGCAATGGTTGGCCTATTTATAGTTGAGGTTCAAGGGCCATCTTGCAAAGTCCCTATTCACTTAGGGACCAAAAATTGCTATTATTCCATGCCCAACACTAAATAAATATTTGGTGCCCATAACTTTGACCTTTCCAAGGTATGGGTAGGTATGGGAAATGTATGGGCAAGGTATGGGCAAGGAATGGGTATATTCTAATAATCTCCACCTTGAAGATTTGATTAGGATAATCTTATCTTCACACAATTCTTTCTGCCTTTGACAACAATACTTGATAGTGCCTTCTTCAACTGTTAAACTTGCAAGATATTGATCAAGTTCAAACAATGTTCGAACTTGATTGCTGTTACCACTTTGGTCATCATATCTGCGGGATTATCTGCAATCTTGATCTTCTGAAGACAAATTTTTCCCTCTTCAATAATTTCCCGCACAAAATGGAATCGTACGTCGATATGCTTTGTACGTGCATGATAGACTTGATTCTTTGCTAAATGAATAGCACTTTGACTATCACAATACATGTTAATATGCTCCTGAACCAAACCCAAGGTTTTAGCCATACCTTGTAACCAAATAGCCTCTTTTACAACCTCTGTTACAGCCATGTACTCGGCTTCTGTGGTTGACAACGCAACTGTAGACTGTAATGTAGACTTCCAACTTATTGGTCCTCCAGCAAGTGTAAACACATAACCGGTGGTTGATCTTCGCTTGTCCAAATCACCGGCATAGTCAGAATCAACGTACCCAATAACACCTTTACCAAGTGTATTATCCTGCTTGAACAGTAATCCAACATCTACGGTCTTCTGAATATACCGTAGAATCCATTTCACAGCTTGCCAATGTCCTTTTCCAGGATTATGCATATACCTGCTCACTATACTAACTGCCTGTGAAATGTCGGGTCTTGTACACACCATTGCATATATCAAGCTACCCACTGTATTAGAATACGGAACTTGCAACATGTATTCTCGTTCCGTATTCGTTGAAGGAGATAGTTGTGCAGAAAGCTTGAAATGAGAAGCCAACGGCGTACTTACAGGTTTTGTCTGCTCGTTCATGCCAAACTACTGTAGTACCTTCTTCAAATACTGCTTCTGAGACAAGCTAACTCTATCATGAGCTCTATCTCTCCATATTTCCATGCCGAGAATCTTTTTAGGTTCTCCTAGATCTTTCATCTCAAACTCGAGATTGAGTTGAGTCTTCAATCTTTCAATCTCAACTCTGCTCTTAGATGCTATTAGCATATCATCAACATATAAGAGCAAGTATATGAAAGTTCCATCTTGTAGCTTCTGAAAATGCACACAATGATCAAATTTGCTTCTTGTGTACCTCTGCCCTTTCATGAACTGATCAAATCGCTTGTACCACTGCCTCGGAGATTGCTTCAATCCATAAAACGACTTTGTCAGTTTGCAAACCCAATTTTCTTTTCCAGCAACCTTGAATCCATCTGGCTGAGTCATATAGATTTCCTCTTCCAAATCACCGTGTAAAAACGCGGTCTTCACATCAAGCTAAACTAGTTCAAGATCATATTGCGCAACCAAGGCTAGCAAAATTTGAATAAACGAATGCTTCACAACTGGAGAAACACTTCATTGTAGTCTATTCCTTCTTTCTGAGCGTAACCCTTTGCTACCAATCTAGCCTTGTATCGAATTTCAATTTTACTAGGAAATCCTTCCTTCTTTGCATATACCTATTTGCATCAAATTGCCTTCTTTCCCTTGGGCAGTGTCACCAACTCCCAGGTCCTATTTTTATGAAGAGACTGCATTTCTTCATTCATTGCTTGCTTCCACTTTACACCATCAGGGTTACTTATTACTTCGGTGTAAGTAGAAGGAACATCATCATCTGCAATTGGAAGTGCATAGGCCACTATATCATCAAAGCGGGCAGGTTTACGAATCTCTCTTCTTGGCCTCCTATATGCAATTGAATCTTGTTGCTGTAGAGGTTATTGGGTAGGAACCTTTTCATCATTTGTCCCTCCAATATTAGCTGGATCATCATTAACCTTTTCAAGCTCCACCTGCTGCAAAGTACTACTAGTTTTGTCAACTTTTTGTGAATCCTTGTACTTCAACATGGTTGATTCATCAAAAGTCACATCTCTACTGAAAACAATCTTCCTTGTATCAGGACACCAAAGACGGTATCCTTTTACTCCATCAGTTATACCCAAGAATAATTCTTTCTTTGCTCTTGGGTCTAACTTAGATTCTTTTACATGATAATATGCAGTGGAACCAAATACATGTAAAGAATCATAATAAGTAGCAGATTTACCAGTCCACATCTCCATAGGAGTTTTTCCATTTATTGCAGCTGATGGCAAACGGTTAATTAGATGGCATGCATATATAACTGCCTCAGCCCAAAATTCTTTGCCCAATCCAGCATTGGACAACATACATCGAACTTTCTCCAGTATAGTTCGATTCATGCGTTCTGCCACACCATTCTACTGTGATGTATCCCGAACAATGAAGTGTCGCACAATGCCCTCATCTTGGCATACTTGTAGAAATGGATCGTTTTTGTATTCAGTACCATTATCTGATCGAAGTCGTTTGACCTTTCGACCTGTCTGAGTCTCCACCATCTTCTTCCATTTCAGAAATGCATCCAAAACTTCATTTTTTCTTTTCATTAGATACACCCATACTTTTCTTGAATAATCATCAACAAAAGTAACAAAATAGGGCATACCTCCCAAAGAAGCCACTTTGGTAGGTCCCCACACATCACTGTGAACGTAGTCCAGAATTCCTTTCGTATTGTGAATTGCTGGACCAAATTTTACCCTCTTCTGCTTGCCCAGAACACAATGTTCACAGAATTCCATTTTGCAAGAATTTGCACATTTCAACATGCCTTGCTTCGCCAATGTCTGCAAAGCTTTTTCACCAGCATGTCCCAATCGCATATGCCATAATCTGGTAGCCTCTGAATCTACATCTTTTGTAAAAACTGTTGATGTTGATCCAATAACTGTACTTCCATTTAAAAAGTACAAGTTATTTCTTCTTGTGCCTTTCATCACCGTCAATTGCCCAGCTACTACTTTTAGTAATCCATCTCTCAAAGTGATTGTGAGGCCTTTAGATTCTAGGGCCCCTAATGAGATGAGATTTTTCTTCAGGCTAGGTACGTAGCGAACATCTTTCAAGACTTGGATTAAGCCGTCGTGATTCTTCAATTGGACTGTACCCACTCCCATTGTCTTACAGGCACTATCATTGCCCATAAGAACAATTCCATCTTCTAGCTCTTTAAGACTAGAAAACTAGTCCTTATTAGGACACATATGGTAAGTACATCCTGAATCCAAAATCCATTCATCCGTTTGACATGCCATTGCCATGCCAACCAAGCTAAAGTCTGACTCCTCATCATACTCCACTACACATGCATTAGAAATAGCCTTGCCCTTTTGTAGCTTAGGACGATTCTTTTTCCAATGCCCTTTTTCACGGCAAAAGGCACATTCATCTTTGGCTGGTCTCCCTTTGGACTTTCCCCTTCTACCAGATTTGCTGCTGTGTGAACGACCTCTTACTGTTAAGACTTTTGCAGTTGTATCTCTGTGATCTCTTTTATCTTTCTTTCGAGTCTCAGATCTATACAACGCACTACAGACTGCATCAAATGTGATCGTGTCCTTCCCATGAAGCAATGTGGTGGTAAGATGATCATATTCATCAGGAAGGGAATTCAACAACAATAATACCTTGTCTTCATCTTCAAATTTCTCATCCAAATTTAGCAAGTCTGCTAAAATTTTATTGAATGAGTTCACATGGTCATTTATCGACATACCGGGTGCATACGTGAATCGATAAAGTTTCTTTTTCATATAAAGCCTATTTTCAAGACTTTTCGTTAGAAACTTTTCTTCCAGTGTATCCCATAGCTTCTTCGCTGATGTCTCCCTCATGACAGAGTACTTCTGCTCTTTGGCCAAACATAGGCGGATTATACCACACGCCTGTCTATTGATCTTGGCCCACTCCTTGTCATCCATCTTGTCAGGTTTTTCTTCAAGGGCTATATCTAGCTCTTGCTGACATAAGACATCCAGGATCTCACATTGCCACATACCAAAATTATTGGTACCGTCAAATTTCTCTACTTCAAATTTTGCATTTGTCACAGTAGTCCTTGCTGATGACGATGCTGCTTTCATTTTTCTCCTCAATCCCAACTACTGTATACGTGAATAGTACCGTATACATAAATAGTGTCGTATACGTGAATAGCACCGTAAACGGTCGTATTCCCTAAGTACGAACCTGGCTCTGATACCAATTGTTGCGCGAAAGCGTGTGAAAGAGTAAAATTATTGTACTAAAAAATCACACTAAGTTCAATTCCCAGGAAAGAGAGGTGAATCACGAGGATCACTTAAGTACCAAGTCTTTCCTAGCCAGAATATCCCTTTATCGTAATTTAATAGCACAATAAATCACTACAATCACATTCACAAAATATGAAAAATAAATAGTAAAGAACACCAGAATTTAACGAGGTTCGGCAAATCTTACCTACGTCCTCGAGCACTACCAAATATATTTCACTCCAAAATACAAGTGAAACTTTACAAATAGGGAGAGAGAACAATGCCTTAAGTAGAGAATGGAAAATGTGGGATGATTAGAATGAGCAATGGTTGGCCTATTTATAGTTGAGGTTCAAGGGCCACCTTGCAAAGTCCCTATTCACTTAGGGACCAAAAATTGCTATTATTCCATGCCCAACACTAAATAAATATTTGGTGCCCATAACTTTGACCTTTCCAAGGTATGGGTAGGTATGGGAAAGGTATGGGCAAGGAATGGGTATATTCTAATAGGTATTTTGTAATATAAGAAATGATAAAAAGAAAAGAAAACTAAAATTAGTTAATAGTGAGAAACCATATGAAATGAAGAACTTCAAGAACACAGAGTAGTCCGTTTGTGGTTCGCACACCATAGAGCGGATGAGTGCAACAGGTAGGTCTTAAGTCTATCAAAATAGTAATGCATGTTGTAAGTCAATAAAAAAAAACACCTGACAGTACACTTGCAAGAAAGGTAAAATTGAAAACTACAAATTGCAAAAAGCTAAAAAATCTGCAAACATAGGACTACACCAACCCTTGCAACGAAACACGAAATTAAACCACAATATTCATCCCCAATTACGAGTATTCAAGAAACATACCTTAAAACGTGATCCCAAACACCTACGAACTACCGATTCGCCACCACAATACTAATCTAATAAAACTTCGACATCAACGGTGAAAAAAAAAATGAATGAACTCCAATGAAAAGGCAATCAACAATTATATTGAAACAAATAAAGTGGCTCGAAATTATTAGAGCTTTGGAGAAAAAAAACAAATAAAATCGATAAACTAAAGAAATTGTGAATCAAAGAAAGGAATAATAAAATAAAATAAAATAAAAACTATGGCAAAAGGAGAACACAGTAACCAAAAAGAAAAGTTTGAAAAATTGGGAGAAAGAACAATAAATTGACGTTGATAGGAGAGAGTGAGGGAAACGTGAGAAAAATTTGGGATTTTCTTTTTTTTATTCAAAAATTAAAATAAGATAAAATAAAATTATCCTTTCAGAAAATTATCATTTTCTCATGACAGAATTAAAATTCAAAAAAAATAACCTCCTTTAAGCTCCCACAAGGACTCAAACACAAGACTTAAGAGAAAACTAACAAGCATCTTATCACTGAACCAATAGGCTTATTCTATTTTTAAAACACGAAAATAAATTTAAAAGTATCATCACACCCAGTGACTCATTCTACAAACCCTAACTCTTCGAACCCTAAATTCGAGGCATCACAAGTTTGATATATATATTTTTGGCTTTTTAAATACTTTCTATTTTTTCTTCTTAAATTAGTTTTGATTCAAGGACTTGCTTATTTAATTAAAGTATTTAATTTATATTTTTTTTGCATTCGTTTTATTTCGTTATTCCAATCGAGAGATTTGCTATTCCGTTTCTCATTCGATACTCGATCCATGATTATTCAAATATTCTTTCTCCTCCGAATTGGTCGTGTTTCTCACATAGTTTATTCAATTGAAGTTGAGATTATAAATAACATGAGTTGCTAAATCTCTTTGGGGAGATTAACGAGTGGAAGGGGATGTGATTAACGAATAATTTGGGATTTCTCGAGATGGATTAGTTGGTATAAATTATGTATTCTTAAACTATTAGGCTTGACAACCCTAATAAGTTATCATAGACTAGACCAGTTCGAAAGATAAGTTGAACCGAGTAAATCATGCTTTATCATTGTTGAGAAAGTAAGGTCGGGAGATAAGTGAGTATCAATCAATCAATTAAGTTAATTAAGAGTCGGGAGGTAATAATTGCTTAATCGGTTACAAACCCTGAACCGAGTTTGGTTTATCAATTTTGTTCGTTTGTTTATATATTGTTATTTATTTATTCTTATTTCTCTTAATCTATTTTATGGTCGATCGTAACATAGAAATTAACTATTACTACTTTAGACTTATTATTGTAAAATGTATTTTCATTATTTATTCCATCCTCTCTTGAGTATAATCCTTGGAATACTTCTGGCATTTTGTTGTACAAATTATATTACAATTTGACATGTGCACTTGCGAACACTGCCATTTTTAATTCTTATATTTTTGGTGTTATATTTATTCTATAAACGTATAGGTAGTCAATCATTTAGCCAAATTTCAGTTTATTTATATAATGGCTTCGTAAATATCTTTATTAAATATTTACGAACTGAATTTATGAAAATAGAGTCCCGAAACCTCTTTTTTCAACGTCACTAAAAATCAGGTCGTTACAGGGTCTCCTTAATTTGGTAACAACTCTTCTTATTTTCAAGCTTTATTAATTAACCTCTAGAAAATTAGGATTGTGGTTAACCCCTATAAAGTAAGGATTGTAATTTTTCTTGTGATAAATTAGGAATTTTTATGCAAGATTTAGTTTTCTATTTATTAAATGAGTTTGGAATATTGATTTTGTATGACATTCCCAACATCTTGACTGGGTAATAATTTTTAGAAGTTGATTAATACAAATTATTGAAAAAATAGTATTGATTGTATTTATAGCCTTGAATTTCTTGAATATTTGTAACACCCTAAACCCGACCTAGGCGCCTAAACCAAGTTCAGAGAGTTACATCAACGACACTAAAAACACCACATCTATAATGCAGTTAACATGAACCATTCATAACATAATATCCCACACAACAATTAACTAAGTATAACATCTTTCCAAACATCACAATATCATAGAATACCGAATTTTCTACTAGTAGTATTTAAAAGAAAGATAAAAGCTTGACCGAGCTCTCGCGGCGCCGACCCGTTCAAGTCTGAGAACCATCTGAAATCTAATCAATAACAAAGTGAGTTGTGAACTCAGTGCGTAAAAGAAGTTTATTCAACTAGAACATATTTATAATATAGCTTTCGAATTCAAAGATTCGATTTGGTAACAAAAGTAATTTCAGTTCAGATTCAAAACAAATTAGTTACATATACAGAAGCAATTTCAGTTTCATATATAGAACATATCATATTCGGATGCAATATTTCTATCTGCATCAACTACACATCGTCTTCGGCCATCCCAACGCATCGTTAAAAGTGTTCAATGCCCAACCAACCCTACACACCTTAAAGTGTCTGTCTGACACATTTACAGAGATGCATCTTAGCTGTTAGATTGAAATGCGACAAAGCGCCAGAATCAAATTTATACGCATTGTGGCTTAGCCACCAATTCAGAACAGATTACTTCCTTCTTCAGAACATCCCAACCTATACAAATGTAGAGTACAAATATCCACAATATGTATTTGATCATTCTAAATTGTTTCACAAGTAGATAATACAGTTCAATATCAAAATAAGTATCACAGTACACATACAATTATCTTATTCATATGTCCGTCACAGAGTATCAAAGAGTTCTCATATAATCAAAATCAAATCATTCATACATTATAAAAGTCAATATCAGTGTTGGGCAACACTCACGGCCTCAAAAATAGGTTTCGGGCCTTATTTATATGTCACACGGCCTAGACACATGCCCATGTTCTTGCCCGTGTGGCTCATACGGCCTAGGCACATGCCTATGTCCTCTGCCCGTGTAGCTTTAAAGCATAAACAGTGAGTTACACGGCCTAAACACACGCCTGTGTCCCTGCCCGTGTGACTCACACGGCCTGGGCACACGCCTATGTCCTTGTCCATCTGGTTTTAAATCACAAATAGTGAGTTACACGGCCTAGACACACATCTGTGTCCTTTGCCCATGTGAACCTTACACTAAATTGAGTGCCTTACACACATCCATGAGGCTTCAAATAGATGTACAGTGAGTTACATGGCCACCCACACAGCCTGGCACATGGCTGTGCAGCTCACATGGCCTGGGCACACGCCCACGTGCCTGGCCGTGTGGCGTCAACAGCCATGTTTCTTGGCAATCGAAATTCACAAAAAATAAAGTTTTTAGCATGCACCTAAAGAGATTTTGAAGTAGAAACAACATGAAGAAATCTCGGAACCCAATTTAACCATTCAACTATAAAAATGAATCAACGCATACATTAACTTTCAAGCAAAAGTGTTGAAACCTTGACGTTAAACTTTTGACGACGAACGCTTACCGACAATTCAACAGCACTAAATCAACACAACACGCGAAGGATCACCTCCCTCCGTACTCACGCCTAAGGAAAAAAAAGACTAATTATCAGAGAGTTTATGTAAAATAATCAAAGAATTCCCAATTTAGCAACGCAACAGAAAACTAACGAAACTTCGCAGAGGTTTAAGGATTCCGATAGAACTTACACAGAAATCTTTCAACAACTTAGGGGTCTCACTAATTCTGATATTCACTTGTTGAACATAATTGAAAATGAGAAATCGAAGGAGTAAAAAGCAGAAAGAAAAAAGAAATAAAAAGGAAGAAAAGGAAAAGAAGAAGAAAGAGTACAGAATGTTAAAAAAATGAAGCTTTTGCCTTAACCATCAACGTACTTCGGACAACAAGCAAAAGTTTCCTTAATGCTTACGGTGGGATTCGAACTCAGGCCAGACAAAATACAGACAGATGCTTAACTAGTGAACCAGCAGGCTCATTCTTGACATAGACTCGTACAGGATTACACTTAACTATGTAATGTATGGATAGGGGTAGTTCTAAAAGGATAAAACTTTTAACGATGCGACTTGAACTCCAGACCTTAAACACAATAGCAGAACATAGAACCATAGATACATAAATTTAATTACTACAGATTCTCACAATTAAATCCTCAAAATTTTAGGGCGTTAAAATATTAATTAAAAATTTAACATTTTTAATCAAAAGTAATTATTGCTAGTGTGATTCTAGTGAATATTGTGTTTAAAAATTGACATATTGCATTCTCATGAAATTAAAAGTCATTTAAGTGATTTTATGTAAAAAAATAGAATGTCGATAATGACAAGAAAAGAGATAAAAAAATAGAACACATAGATTTTACGTGGAAATTCTTTCGGGAAAAAAATCGCAGGTAGAGGAGAAGAAAATTCACTATGTCAAATTCGAATGATAAGAAAATTCACTATGTCGAATTCGAATGATTACAAGGAGTATAGACTGCATCTATTTATAGGTTTAGAAAACCTTATTTTAATCAACATTTAATAAAAGTAATGCAGTAAGGTTGAAACACCTTATTCAAATCAATACCAAACAGAGGAAGTAAACCCTCGGCCTTCACCCTCATGGATCCCCCTATCTTGCCATTTGTGTTTTATTTTAATAAGAATTTAGGTCACAACTCTAACATTTTTATTTTTGTGAAAGAAAATTACTTATTGTATGTTGGCTTCGTGAAAACTTTTGTGTTTAACGTTTAGATTTATTTTTTTCTAAATGTTTAACAGTAATGAAAAATATATTTTTTTAAAAAAAAGTCTAATAGTGAGGTATAAATTTTTTTAAATAAAGGCTTAAATTTATTTGTTTTAAATGTTGATTTGTGTTGATTTTAGTAATTGTTACAAGTGTTGGATAGAGTATCTTTTGTAGTGAAAATTAATGGATGAATAATTGTTTGATTACATATGTTGGGAAATATATTTTTAACAACATTAAGAAAGAGAAAATAATTCAACGGTTTTAACATATGAAAAAGCGTCGTGGACAATTATAGAAAAAAAAATACACATTATTCAAATTTATTTGAGTTACATTTTTCTGTACTTACTATTTTAATAATTTTGTAATTATTTTACATTTAACCAAATACATTGATTTTTCCATGATTAATATTATGAGTTAGTTTATATGAGTTTAATAAACGTTTTAGTTTTAATTTAAAAAAAAAATTCACCTCGCAATCCAACTTACATGGCTCTATCCCACTAATAATATATAAGTTCATGTAGTGTTAGTACACTAAATGATGGCACATAATCTAAAATGAATATTAATGGATTTATGTTTAAAAATTTTAAATGATATATAATTTTATTCACTATCGTCCTCCTCTAAATTTCAATCTTTTCACCGAGTAAAGCCTGATGCTTAACCCTAAGTTTAAAAGACAAGACCAGTCAATTTCAAGTTGGTTGTGCAAAGTTGAATAAGGTTGAAATGACATTCAATATATTACATAAAATTAGTTCAACTACCCTTAGTGACAGTCGGGTGCATGCATTGACATTGATGCTTTGCTATGGATGATAGGTTTATCATGTCATTTATGCCGTTTTAGATCTCATATTTCTCAAGAGTTAATTGTTATTGGTCTTGCTTAATTTGCACTACATGAACTTAATTGTTTTAATTATTCATTTATTTGAAAAAAAGAGAGAAAGCTAAATCTTCCCTTAACAAAGAAGGCAAAATGGAAGAGAAACCTAATTAAACAATTACAACACTTGATGTTGCGTATAAAGAGTTATTTTTTTCAAACATTAATTGAGCAACCAGACATCTTGATGAGTGTATGAAATTGAACAAAATAACACAAAACTTCCAACAAGCAAGCAAGAAGAATGATAGATGTTGTTGGATAGATTCAGTTGGATGGCATTTTGGAGTTATAATGGTTCAGAAAATCAAGGAAGACGGTGGTTTTACATCTAGGGCACTTGGGATTCACTTGCGCTAGCATAACGTACATGAGGCACCGAGGACATCCTACCAACACCATCGGAGTTTCTTCCTCACTACTACCGCGTTGCATCATCATCGTTGATGAGTCGTCAGTCTCCGAAGACACGCATGAACTTTCGAGTGACATCTCCGATGTGTTTGGAGACCCATTTACTTGTTGGTTATTAGGCCTAGCTGTAGGTGGTGGTAATAGATTCAACTTCAACTCAAGCTTTGGACTGTTTTCTCTTCCACTCATTCTTGTTAACTATATCCTGCTTCATAATCATATGATCACATACACAATTAAAAAAAATTAGCTAAGAAATTGATTAAACACTCACATAAAAACAAATTGAGAGAAAATTAAACTGAACCAACTTATATATAAAATTAAAAGAGGACTTGAATTACCAATTTGGAAAAGGATGTTTCAGATTGGGTTTCTCTCGTAGATTGAGATTGGGAGGGCTTTAGGCCATTATATATGCAATGATTTTCAAGGGAAGAGATGGGGATCCATTTTCTTTAATTGCTACTTAATTATGTGTAGGGGAGGAGGGTATGGTAGAATTTACACGGAAAACAGGTGGGATAATGTGTTGATTAAAAATGCTTAAAACCGAGAATGAAGAAAGCAAATATTTATAACTTTAAAAAGTTGCCAATGATTCAAATCCATATAAACATTTCTTTTTCTTTCAATAATTTTTGAAATATTGAATATGATACTCTAATTCAATGTTTTATTTATCATGTTTTTATTATAAAAATAGGTAACTGGTTTTCAAGTTTTCATTATTTGAAAACAAATTTTTAATTATATTTACCAAATATGTTTTTCAATTTTTACAAAATAGAAAATGAAAACTGTTTATGTTACTAACTTTAGTTGCTTATTTGTTTAAAATGAAAACTGCAATGGAAGTGCTAGATTGTAGTAGTTACTATGGCTTGGCATTGCGAAAACTGTGCAAACAAAATAATAGATAACACCAAAGATTTGTTTCCATAGTTCGGTTTTCCTACATCTGCGGAACCTTTCAGTGAGTAACTCTATTATCTTTAATCACAAATACAACAAGTGATTCACACTCTATCACTTCTTAAGTATAAAGATCTCACTTTTGTCCTTAAAGATTAAAACACTCACCTCCCAATCCTTTTACTGAGAAATTAAGTAGTAAACACTCAAAAATGTTGTTACAAAGTAATTTAACAATGAATAGATTAGAATGCACCTGTAAAATCCAAATTTTGCCCGGCCCAAAATCATTCAATCTATTTTTTATTAGTCAAATTAAAATTAGCCAAACCCAATTACAATATCAGTCCATTCTTTTCCCTTTTTAATGTTTGCTTATTTATTATTATTATCCATATTTCTTTTAGACACTTTTTATTATCATTTTATTATTTATTTATCTATATCCTTTCAAACTTTAGATTATTTATTATTTATACTAATATTATTATCATCATCATCATTATTATTATTATTATTATTAAACCATTTTACATAGATTTATTTATTTATTGATTTATTATTACGTTCTATTATTTTATTTATTTTTATTATCTTATTTTATTTGGTTTTTACCTATTATTTTTCTTTTTATATAGCTTGTTTGTTTTAGCTCTTTATTTTGTTTTATTTTCGTCTTCATTATTGTCATTCATATTACGCATTTATTATTATTCTGTTATGCATGTTAGTACCGTGATCTATTGTTTACATTTTACTACAAATTTGTATTATATTAATCTTTATCCGATACATAAATTTAAATAATAATAATAATAATAAGCAATCTTTCGTATTTTGGAATTCGAAAAGTCATTCCCTAACTTACGGGGTTTCGATTTTCTCAATGAATCCAAATAAATGAACTTTTTAAAGCATGAATTTTAAATATTCTTGGGTATTAAGAAAAGATCGTGTTCTAACTTACGGAATATGATTTCTTTCTAAAATCGAAATAAGAGAATACTTTAAAAATAAATAAAATTTTCAGTGTCTATTCTTGTATCGGGAATTTAAGATATTGTGTCCTAACTTACGGGACATAATTATTTTTCTCGATTAACGTGAAGTATGCCCTTTTCTCGAAAAAATTTCAATTAAATAATATTTTAACAAAGGGTCGTATTTTTAAAATCTTTTCAAATTCTCAATTATCAACACTAAGACATTAATTAATCAACTAGGTACCAATTTTGGTTGTTACGAGGGTGCTAATCCTTCCTCGTACGTAACCAACTCCCAAACCCGTTTTTCTGAATTTTGTAGACCAAAATCATCATTTTAAATGATCAAATTGCGAGGTGATCCGATCATACCTCATAAAAAATGATTGGTGGTGACTCCCATTTTTCATTTTCGTTTTCAAAATAAAAAGTCGAACCCTCTTACGAAAAATGGTTTCAACAGCTTGGCGACTCTGCTGGGGACTAAAATAAGAGAGTCAAGCCATGAGTTGATTACTTTTTGTCTTTTTGTTGAAAATTGAAAATTTGGTTTAAATTTACAATCCTTTTGTTGCATTTCATCTGTCTTTGTTGCGATCTTCATCGTTTTGGTTTATATTTTCTTTACTGGGTTGAGTTTTCGATATATTTCTACATATTGCATCGCATAATCGGTCGATTTTATGCTTTTTAAGTGGGAATGAGAAACTATTCCTTCGTGAGGTCTTCACCTCCGTATAGGATAGTGGATCGCTTTCGAGATACATCTGTACCTATGTCTTCGTAAGATTTTCATCTTCGTATAGCCATAGGGAAATGTATTCCCCTGAACTGAACTCGGTTCATATGAGCCTATAATGGGTGAGGATCGAGGAATTTGCTGGTTCAGGTACCTTTACTTTAGAACTGAACCCCATATAGCGAGCCTTAAGAGCCCACCTTAGGTAGAGCCACACCAAACCCTAGTGGTTACCCGAGTAGGTGCTTTACTTATTATTCTTCGTTTTCTTTAAACTATGTATGAAGTACTGACTTGTTTTGTTTTACTTTTATTGTAATTGCATGGCATTTTCATCACAAAAAAGATGTTGATTCACATTTGGTTGCTAAATAGATAACTTGTCATTGAAAATGGGTTTCTTGATAAAGTGGAGGATAATGCGGTCGTTTGGATATAGGCCGAGACAAAGTAACAAGAGAAGGGTAATAGTCTTACAGAGGGGTACGTGTCAGAGTTGTGGGATTTTACTCGTATCAGCGTAACCCAAAATAATCTTCAAGAGATGAAAAAAATATGGGATCAATGGGATGACGAGATCAAGCAACTATTCTACTGTAATTATGGTGATTTGCCCTATCTAATGGATATCAAAGTGGACAAGCACTTATTCCGAGCTCTAGCCCAGTTTTAGAACCTTGGGTATAATTGTTTTACTTTTGGAAATGTAGATTTGGTACCTACTGTGGAAGAGTACACGGCCTTGCTCCGTTGCTCGAAGATTCTAATTGGCAAGGCTTATTCCAGAGCTGCCAACGTCCCAACGTTCTTAAAAAAGCTGATGAACATCACGGGAATGAGTGAACAGTGGGTTGTAGCCCGAATCAAGCAGAAAGGTGATAGTAAGTGCATTCCTTGGAGAAATTTGAGAGATTTGATCCTAGTACATCCTGATGTGAAGAAAAGGGTTGATGTTTTCGCGTTAAGCATTTACGGATTGGTTATCTTCCCTAAGGCTTTGGGGCATATAGACGAGGCGATCTCCGATTTATTTGACTGACTTGATAAAAGGGTCACACCCGTTCTCGTAATTTTAGCCGAAACTTTTAGGTCCTTGAATGCGTGCAGAAGAGCGGGTGAAGGGAGATTCATCGAATGCGCACAATTCTTACTAGCATTGTTCCACAACCATTTTTGGAAAGTGGGAAATGTCTCATATCGAATCTTCTCCGAAGACTATTCTCCGCTGAAAGAGTTAGTGGCTACGCCAAGACGAGATGATATTACAGAAGAGAAATTGATGATGATTCTCCAAAATCTGAAAGATGAATACGTCGAATGGTGAGACTCTTGGATAGTCCCTGACGAGATTCTATATCGGTGTGGTGATTTTGATTGGGTTCCCCTGGTTGGAATACGGGGGCTGTCGGGTATGCCTCTCTGCTTACGTTAAGACAGTACAGATCAAGACAGTTTACGCTAGCAACACAAGGGTTAGATCAATGCGAGTTTGTATACAAAGGAGATAATTAGAAAAAGAAAGTTCGTGAAATATCGAACACTTGGAACCGAACTCGCAGAATGAAAAGATTTGCAGCCAACCCGATGACTACCCCTGAGTATGACCGGTGGTAGGGTCAGAGAATCAAAGACAACATCCCTATGTTAGACCAAGAAAACACCCGATCAATGGAATAACACTTGTAGGTAGTCCCATCTGAGCTAGAGTTCATCAAACAAGATTTTGAGAGAAAGTTTGGAGCTAGAAAAAAGGATAGAGCAATTGGAGGAGGAGAAAATGCAGCGGGACTAGATGTTGACCTCAAGAAATTAGAAGCCGAGAAGCTGAGAAAAGAAAAAAGTAAGGCTCAAGAGAATTTGGACAGTTTGAAAATAAACTAAAAGAAGTTGCAGAGGTCAATGAGAACCGCTGGTCTGGGAAAAACGTCAGAACAATGGCAGCAAGAAATTAAAGAGGAAAAAAGTAGAGCCAGAAAATGGGAAAGGAAATTTTGAGATGCTCAAGCGCGAGAAGACGTTCTACAAGGAAGTTTGGTAGAAATTCAAAATGAGAATGTGGGGTTAAAAACTCGGGTATCAGAGTTAGAAAGATCCCTACATCAGTATCATAGTCTTAACTCTGTAATTGAGTTGAAGGCTAGTTGGAGCAAAATTGAAGAGCTAAAAGGAAAGATAAAAGAACTCGAAATCGCGTTACAAAACTGTGAACTTCGCGTTGAACTTTTGAAAGTAAATGATGAGCAGTAGCAAGAGCAACTTCATCGATCTCAGGTCTAGGTTAGGGATAGAGATTACGTCATAGGTACAGCTTTGGCTCAAGTACGAGAGGTGGCTGATCATTTACAAACCTTAGTAGTTCAGGCTGATATACTGAGTTTGAAATACGAGTCAGAGTCAGATCAAGTTCGAGAGTTAGCTTGGCTTCTTAGGAAGGTCAAGGCCTTAAGTATTAGGGTGAGGCCTTATATGTAATCCGTTTTATGTATAGAAATTTATTTTCTAGAAAAGTTACTCTAATGAAATTGAATCAAAATCAATGCATTTTTTGCATGCATTTTATGCATTAGCATTACATTGCATCATGTGAATTAAATCTCACAAAGAGACCCAAAAATCATGGCAGTTACCCTGGAATATCATTACGGTACCCTAGGAAAAACTAAAGTAATGGACTAAAGATTGGAAAGATTAGAGCAAATACAAAAAGAAATGCAAGATCAGCTGCAAATACAGATGCAAGAACATTTGGCCAAAATTCAACAGGACATGAGGGATCAGATGCTAGAATCCCAAAAGAATATGATAAGCCAACTAACCCAGTTGTTGACTAGAGGGCTAGAAAAAAGAAGGAGCCCTATGGTCAATTACGGGCATGAAAATGAGGACTCTGCTTATCCTCCAAGCTTTACCCCAACAAACACCCAAGCTTAACCAAACGTATATCCATAAAGGGTGTCCGTTAACATTAGGCCCCAATTTCAGACCGATACCTCGACATCAACAAGCTTCCCGACAGGTTCAGGCTCTAACCTAGAAGACCATCAAACAAATCCCGTTGTCCCTGATTTTGATGATATAGTAGAAATAGAAAAGGCGAGAGTGAAGCTCCCAAAGTAACTTGAAGACCTATGCAAATGGCTAGAAGAGAAATTCAAGGTATTGGAAAGTGCTGATCACCATTATGGAATTGATGCTAAAGACTTGAGCTTGGTTTCAGTTCTAGTGCTCTCGCCCAAATTTAAGACCCTGAAGTTTGAGAAATAAAATGGGACCAGTTGTCTCGAAGCTCACATTACGATGTTTTGTCGGAGGATGACAGGATATGTTAATAATGATTAGTTGTTAATTCACTATTTTCAAGACAACCTGACCGGGGCTGTGCCAAATGGTATAATCAATTAAGCCGTGTCTAAATCAATTCATGGAATGACCTGGCACAGGCCTTCATGAAACAATATAGCAACGTAACAGATATGGCACTCGACAGAATCACAATGCAAAACATAAAGAAAAAGCCAAGCGAGAGCTTGAGGCAATATGCTCAAAGAGGGAGGGAAGTCGCCACGCAAGTCCAACCACCTCTACTAGAAAAGGAAACGACAATGCTCTTTATTAATACCCTGAAGGCTCCATTCATTAATCACATATTGGGAAGCACAACTAAGAGTTTCTCGAACATAATAATGTCTGGTGAGATGATAGAAAATGTAATAAGGTGTGAAAAAATAGAAGCTGGGGAAAACGCCAAGAGAACTGCCCCGAGAAAGAAGGAAGATGAGGTAAATAATACGAGTACGTATGACAAGTGCTATTTAAAGCCAATCACTGTAAGTCAGCCAAGGGCAGTGGCTACTAGCCATTAAGGCCCCTTAAGGCAAGAATCCAACACAAGGCAAAATACAGAAAAACTCCAATTTACGCCCATCCCAATAATGTATAGGGAGTTGTACCAAAATTTGTTTGATGTACATGTAGTATCCCCTTTCTACCTAAAACCTATGCATCATCCATTCCCCAAATGGTACGACGTGAATGCTCAATGCGAATACTATACGGGAATCACGGAATGCTAGATCGAGAATTGCACCGCTTTCAAAAAGTTAATCGAAAGACTCATCAAAATGGGCACTGTGAGATTCGATGATCCATCTGGTACAGAGAATTTGTTACCCAACCATTCTGACAAAGGGGTAAACGTAATAATCGAGAATGCAGAAAAGAGAATCAAGATGAATATAGCAGAAGTGAAAACCCCACTGAGAGGGTTTGGAAGAAAATAGTAGAAAATAGATTAATCACACAGGATTTAGGGGAGAAATCTCGAAAAGCAGGGAACTACTGCGAGTTCCATGATGAAAAAGGTCATGAGATTCAAAGATGCAGTGAATTTAGGGCCCTAGTACAAGGTCTGATGGATAATAAGGAGTTAGAATTCTTTGAGTATACCGAAGGCCTAGAAAGAGAAGATGTATGCGCCTCAGAAGAGGGGTTAACAGAGAAGATCTATAAAGTCAACCATCTAGTGGTTATCATTTCACGACCAAGAAGCAATAAAATCGGAGTACAAATTGCACCAAGAGTCATAATCTAGAAACCTGTAGCCTTTCTCTATAATGACAGCAAGAGGGTTCCCTGGAATTACAACCGCAACGTGACGATCCCGGGAGAAGAGAACCCAATTAGCACTTCAGAAGAAGATCGAGATATGGGTTTCTACACGCGTAGTGGGAGGCTCTACGACCCATCAAATGCAAAGGCTGAGCCCGCAAAAGGAAAAGCCTTGGCGATTGAACAAAAGAAAAAAAGACGGTCAGACTTAAGAAAAGATGGCCAGACTTGAATCGCATGTTAATGAGCCAAAAACTGAAGAGGAGGCTAAAGAGTTTTTGAAATTCTTAAAGTATAAGGAGTATAGCATTGTGGAGTAATTGCATAAACAACCGTCTCGTATATCGATGCTAGCTTTACTCTTAAGCTCAGAGGTACATCGCAGTGGTTGATGAAAGTATTAAATGCAATTTATGTCGCTAATGATATCTCCATCAACAAGCTAGACCGTTTGGTCAGTAACATAAGCGCCGATAATTTCATCTTTTTTAATGATGATGAAATACCACTTAGAGGCATGGGATCGACTAAGGCTTTACACATCACCACTCGCTGCAAGGGATATACACTGCTAGGAGTGTTAATTGATAATGGATCTGCACTGAATGTCTTGCCCTTATCCACACTGAACAGATTACCAGTGGATAGCTCTTATGTGGAGACGTGTCAAAACATAGAGAGAGCATTTGATGGTACCAAAAGAAAGGTGATAAGAAGGATTGAGATACCTCTTTTGATTGGTCCAAACACGTATGAAGTAGATTTCCTGGTGGTGGACATCAAAACTTCTTATAATTTCTTATCGGGGAGGCCTTGGATTTACTCGATTGGGGCAGTACCGTCATCACTACACCAAAAGCTAAAATTGATAATTGAGGGTTAACTAGTAATGATAAACGTGAAAAAAGATATTATTGCATTTGTAACCAGTGACGCGCTATACATAGGGGCAGAGGATGAAACGATAGAATGTTCTTTTGAATCGATAGAATTTGTAAATGTAACCTTCATCATCGAAGGGAACAAGATCCCTATGCCCAGAATATCTAAAACTACGAAGATGAACCTACGGCTGACGGTCGAAAAAGGAGCCATGCAGAGAAAAAGACTGGAGAAATATCTCCAAGAGAAAGTCGATGTATCAATTATGATGGAAAAAAAAGATTGCTTTGACTTGTGATATAAACCAGATGCGAAGCAAAGAAAGAAAGAGTTAGAGAAGAAGTAAGAGAGGAGAAAAACACGATTAAGCGGGGCAGAAGTCAAGTGGGAACCAATGACCTTTCCCCATATATCTAGAACATTTGTGTCAAAAGGAATTATTCACCCTAAACAGAAGATGTCAAGAAAAGAAACTACTGAAGAAATGATGGGAAATCTGAACATCAATGCCATATATGAAGAGGGAATTTTGGAAGGAAATTTATCGGGCATTCGCCCTTATGAACTTGGAAGTGTTCTGAACAATTGGACTACGGAAGAGATTCCAGTAGTTTTTAGAGTTAATTCATAGTAATGTTCAAAACACACTTGTTGCTTTAACCCTAGGGGTAATAAGAAACCTTTTTTGAAATAGGCCAATGTCCAACATCTTTATTTCAATGAAATGCATCTTTCTGTCTTATTCTGAGCAAATATTCTTCTATTCTTTCATTTCATTCATAATCATACCATACAGATAATTATTCTTAGATTCTTTTATTCTTCAGGTTTTTCTTCATCCCTATAACAGGTCCCAGATATCAATGATATGAGCGACGCTACTACTAACTTAGAATCTTCATTTAAGATAGAAATGTGTTTAGAGGAATCTCAGGACTTTGAAGATGAAAAAGATTGTAGTCTATCTCTTGATTTGTTAAGGATGATAGAATAAGAGGAGAAATAAATTCTACCTCACAAAGAGTCAGTAGAAATTATGAACTTGGGAGACGGACAAGAAAAAAAAGAAGTGAAAATCAGAGCCTGCATTACCACAGATACAAAGCGGGACCTTATTGAGTTACTCCAAGAATTCAAAGATGCCTTCGCCTAGTAGTATCAAGATATGCCTGGTCTAAGTACTGATATCATGGTACACCAGCTCCCCATAAAGGAAGAGTGCAAGCTAGTTCAACAGAACCTCCGAAGGATGAGACCCGATGTTGTGATAAAAATAAAAGAAAAAGTGAAGAAGTAATTCGATGCTGATTTCCTACAAGTAGTTAAATACTCGAAATGGGTAGCCAATATTGTCCTTGTTCCTAAAAAAGATGGAAAAGTACGAATGTGCGTAGATTACAGGGACCTGAACAAAGCTAGCCCGAAGGACAATTTCCCATTGCCCCATATTGACACCTTAGTGGACAACACAGCAGGTTATTCATTATTCTCCTTCATGGATGGTTTCTCAAGATATAACCAGATAAAGATGCATCTTGAAGACATGGATAAGACCACATTTGTAACCATATGGGGAACATTTTGCTATAAAGTGATGCTATTTGGACTGAAAAACACGAGAGTGACCTATCAGAGAGCTATGGTAAACCTGTTCTATGATATGATGCACAAAGAAATTAAATTTTATGTCGACGATATAATCGCCAAATCCCGAACAGAAAAGGAGCATGTGCAAGTCTTGAGGAAATTATTCTTGAGGTTGAGGAAATTCCAGCTAAAGCTCAATCCAGCAAAATGTACCTTCGGGGCCAGGTCAGGGAAATTGCTAGGATTCATAGTCAGCGAAAAGGTGGTTGAGATTGACCCGGATAAAGTGAAGGCTATACAGGAGCTGTCTTTGCCGCGCACTCAAGAAGAAGTTTGAAGATTCATAGGAAAACTAAATTACATCACCCGGTTCATTTCACAACTAACCGAGAAATGTGAGTCCATATTCAGTCTCCTTAAGAAACACAATCTAGGTGTTTGGGATGAGAAATGCTAGAAGACTTTCGACAAGGTTAAAGAATACCTATCCAATGCCCCAGTGCTGACACCATCTAATCCAGATAAGCCACTGATACTGTATTTGGAAGTATTTAAGAATTCTATGGGATGTGTGCTAGGCCAACACGAAATAGTCAGGAAGGAAAAAAAGGGCGATATACTACCTCAGTAAGAAGTTCATTGAATATGACACAAGGTACTCACTGATTGAGAAATTGTGTTGTGCCTTAATCTAGACAACTCGAAGACTAAGACAGTACATATTGTACCACACAACTTGGCTCATCTCAAAACTAGACCCTCTAAAGTACATGATGGAGTCCACTGCTTTAAATGGAAGGATGACCCGATGGTAAATTTTGCTTTCCGAATTTGATATAGTCTATGTGAACCAAAAAGTTGTAAAAGGGAGTGGAATAATAGATTTTCTGGCCAGTAAAGCTCTAGAAGACTATGAGCCTCTAAATTTTGATTTCTCGAATGAAGATCTAATATACGTGGCAACCACTGAAGAAGACTTTCAAGGAGGCATCCTTGGAAACTAAACTTCAACGGAGCGTCAAATATTGTGGGTAACAGAATCGGGGCAATTTTGGTATCCCCATATGGAGATCATTATCCCTTTAATAGTAAATTGGATTTTGATTGCACAAATAATATGGCAGAATATGAAGCATGCATCATGGGTATCCGTGCAGCCATAGAACGCAAAATCAAAGTGCTAAAGGTCTATGAGGATTTTGTGCTAGTGATCTATCAACTCGAAGGTGAATGGGAAACAAGAGATCCCAAGTTGATTGATTATAGAAGGTTGGTCTTTGAATTAATTAAAGAGTTTGATGAAATTACCTTCTGCTACCTCCCGTGAGAAGAAAATTAGATGGCTGACACCCTAGCAACTTTAGCTTCCATGGTCAAGGTGAACAAACAAGAGGATGTGAAACCAATCCAGATGAGTATTTATGAGGCTCCAGCTCATTGTTACAATATTGAAAAAGAAGAAGAAAATGATGATCATCCTTGGTACCACGATATACTGCGATATGTGAAGAATTATGAATACCCTGACCAGGCAACTAAGAATGAGATAAGGATGCTAAGAAAACTGGCCAGTGAATATGTCTTAGATGGGGAGATTCTATATAAAAGGAGAAATGATCAGGTGGTACTAAGATGTGTATATGCTGTCGTGGCTAAGAAAATCTTGGAAGAAGTCCATGAAGGTGTCTACGAAACACATGCCAATGGTTTCACAATGGCCAGGCAAATCATGATATTCGGGTATTATTGGTCCACCATGGAAGGAGACTGCATCAATTATGCCAAGAAATGCCATAAGTGCCAAATTTATGGAGATAAAATTCATGTACCTCATTCGCATATGCATCTTATGACTTCTCCATGGCCTTTCTCTATGTGAGGCATGGATGCCATTGGGCCGATTTCGCCAAAGGCCTCAAATGGGCATCGATTCATCTTTGTGGTCATCAACTACTTCACTAAGTGGGTAGAGGCCGCTTCATATGCCATTGTTACAAAATCGAAAATTAGCAAATTCCTGAAGAAGGAAATCATTTGTCGATATGGAATGCCAGAATGAATCATATCTAACAATGCATTGAATTTGAACAATAGTACGATATCGAAAGTCTACAGCCAATTCAAGATCAGACACCACAACTCGTTATAGTATTGCCCAAAATGAATGGTGCAGTCGAGATAACCAATAAAAACATTAAGAAGATTTTGGGGAAAATGACTGAGACTTATAAAGATTGGCATTAGAAGTTACCATTTGCCCTCTAGGCTTATCGAACATCTATCAAGACTTCCACTACGGCAACGCCTTTCTCATTGGTTTATGAAATGGAGGCAGTTTTGCCCATTATAGTTGAGATTCCTTCTCTCCAGGTTTTGTCAGAATTGAAGTTGGATGAAGCAGAATGGATCCAATCCTAATATAATCAGTTAAACTTGATCGAAGAAAAAATGTGGAAAGTCATCCATTATGGTCAGATGTACCAAAAGTGAATGATGTGAGCTTACAATAAAAAGGTTCGTCCCATAGAATTCCATGAGGGGGACCTGGTATTAAAAAATATCCTCCCCATACAAAAGGATTTCAGAGGAAAGTGGATGTCAAATTGGGAAGGACCTTATGTGGTAAATAAGGCCTTTTCTGGAGGAGCGTTCATATTGATCGAGATGGATGGCAAGAACTTGCCTAATCCAATGAATTCAGATTCAGTCAAGAAATACTACACCTAAATTTTTTTTTTTAAAAAAGGAGAGGCCAAGGCAAAAACCTGCAAGGGGCACCTTGAGACCAAAGAGATTTGAGTTGAAAACCTGAAGAGAGGTAGCTCAAATTTGGATTGAAGATTGAACTTGTGATGGTCGGGTCTCCTCAGGAAGAAGAACGTTACATCTTGGAGCATCGACAAATTACTCTAGATCTCCTAAACACATAATTGAGCTGAAAATGGTCATCAAGAAGTTTGTGTAGAGAAGTTTGTGCAGAGAAGCTCATGCTGCGATATCTGGGGCTCATCTTCCCTGCTTTGTACTTTAGCAAAATTTGCTATTTTGATTAATTCCGTTCATTTCGAGCTTTGCTTTCAATAAATTTCAGTATTGTCCATTGTTACAATCTTTTTCAAGCATTTTTTATTGAAATAACGATTAATGGACTCATAATATTTACGTAAAAAGAAGTTTTGCATATTGCTCTGAAAAGCTTCTAAATAGGACAGGGACCTAAAACAAGACCACTAGTTAAAACTAACCAAACCTAAGAATTAGAAACATTTGAGAAAGAATATTCTAAATTGTGACTATTTTTTAGAATTTTTTGCCAAAGATACCAGCTGAATAAGAATGCTCGGTAATACATCAGTGACAGAACCTTGATGAGCAACAAGCAATGGCAACCTAAGCACTACAAAGAGATCATTCTTGAAAAATGACATTCTGTATTCATGCAAATATCATTCATGCAAATATCATTCATGCATATCTAGTTAGGAGCATTGATTCATTCGGATCATGACATCCTAATCATTTGGCATACACATAGGCTCATGAAATCGATTCTATAGGTCATGTTCCCTAGAGGACAATGTAACAGGATCGGTGAATCCACAAATCTTGTACCTCTGAAGTTACAGTGAGACGGATTAAAGTTAGTGTAGCAAGTCTTACCTCCCTGAAGTTGCAGTGGAGTAGATTGAAGTTATAATCTTATCTCCCTGAATTCGCATTGGAGTAGATCGAAGATAGAAAATCTTATCTCTCTAAAGTTGTAGTAGAATAGATTAAAGATAAAAATCTTATTTCTCTGAAGTTGTAGTAGATCAGATTAAAGCTACAAATTACAAACCTTATTTCCCTGAAGTCGCAGTGGAGCAGGTTAAAAATAACAAATCTTATCTCCTTGAAATTACAGTAGAGTAGATTGAAGTTACAAATCTCATACCCCTGAAGTTGCAGTGTGACGGATTGAAGTTATTATAGCGAATCTTATCTCTTTAAAGTTGCAGTAGAGCAGATTAAAGCTACAAACTTTATCTCTATGAAGTTGTAGTGGAGCAGATTGAAGATAGCAAACCTTATTTCCCTGAAGTTACAGTGGAGCAGATTGAAGATAGCAATCTTATTTCCCTGAAGTTGCAGTGGAACAGATTGAAGCGACAAGTTGCAAATCCTATCTCCCTGAAGTTGCAGTGGAGCGGATTAAAATGATGAATCCTATACCTCTGAAGTTACAGTAGGTAGGATTAAATCTACCATAGCAAAAGGAGCAGACTGAAGCCACAAATCTCATATCCTTGAAGTTGCAGTGAATTAAATTGAAACTACAAGTCTTATCTCTCTGAAACGGCAGTGAAGTGGATCAAAGCAACAAGATGCAGTGGACTGGAAGGAAGCTACTTAAAGGGAAGCACCAAAGAAGTCAAGACTCAAAGAGACAGGGCAAAATTTGTCTTTCTTAAAAGTCTTTGCTTTGTTCTTGTTATACAACAACGAGTAAAGAAGGGCAGCTATAAAACCCAAATTTTTCCGGGGCCCAAAATCATTTAGTCTATTTTTTTTACAAAATAAAAACAAAACCCACCCCAAACTAAACTAAAATCAGCGAAACCCAATTACAATATCAAACCCAAAACTAAGCCGAAATCAAGAAAACCCTAGCCCAATATAGCCCAATACCTAAAAACAGAAAAAAAACAAATTCTTACCCTAGGTGCGCCGCACCTAGGTCTTCCCCTAACCTACCATTGCCGCTGTCAGCACCGCCCTCTACTTGCCACCGCCACCTGCAAGACAGCAATAGAAAAGACAGTGATTAGAAGGATATTAAAAAAATGTATTAAGATCGGCTACAAAAAGCCTTTCAAAAATTTGTAATTTTTTTAGAGACAAGAAATCAGAATACAAGCAGTAATTCGAACATAAGAAACTAAATACAAAAGCAACCACCAGTTGAAGCAAAAAAATTCAAAACAAGGCAAGAAACTCAGATCGGAAATCAAATCATGCTAAGGTTTTTCTATTTTTCCTTATTTTTCTGTTTTTTAGTCTATTTTTGTACATATACACATATAAAAAAAATGAAAAAAGGGGAAAGAAAACTCACCTGAAGCGTTCCGACCACCGTTCACAGCGGAGGCGCTGCAGAGCCACGGCGGTCCCCTTGGCTGGATTCTGGACCTCGTCCAGAGAGAAATTGGAGGAACCCCCTCCCTTTGTTAAAAAAAAACGCAGAGCAAATGTTTTTTTTCCTAAAATTTTTGCCTTAAATAGGCCTCCAAAACGACGTCGTTTTGGGCAGGCCTCTCAGGCATCAAGATGACGTCGTTTTGAACCTTAACCCACACGTTGACCCGACCCATCCAGAGGATCCGCGTGTTTTTTATTAATGGGCAATTTGCGCATTTGGTCCTTTTGCATTTTCTATCTTTTTAATACAATTTATTTTTATTTTCAATTTTTACTCTATGATTTTTCTTTTATTTCAATTCGGTCCTACGCAAAGTGACGCGTTTTGGAGGGTGGGAATATTTTCTATTTCGATCCCTCCATTTCTTTCGCGTATTGCAATTCGGTCCCTTACCTCATTCTATTCTCGATTTCTCCCCTAAGATTTTGTTTCATTTTCAATTTAATCCCTTTTTTGTTGTTATCATTATTATTATATTATTTAATTAACTAATTTAATATTATTGTTATTACATTATATTTCTTTTCCCTTTTTGCGTTTGCTTATTTATTATTATCCATATTTCTTTTAGACACTTTTTATTATCATCTTATTATTTATTTATCTATATCCTTTCAAACTTTAGATTATTTATTATTTATATTAATATTATTATCATTATTATTATTATTATTTTTAAACCATTTTACATAGTATTTATTTATTTATTTATTTACTATTAGGTTCTATTATTTTATTTATTTATTTTTATTTAGTTTTTACCTATTATTTTTCTTTTTATATAGCCTGTTTGTTTTAGCTGTTTATTTTGTTTTATTTTCGTCTTTATTATTGTCATTCATATTACGCATTTATTATTATTCTGATATGCATGTTAGTATCGTGATCTATTGTTTACATTTTACTACAAATTTGTATTATATTAATCTTTATCTGATACATAATTTTTTTAAAAAAATAATAATAAGCAATCTTTCGTATTTTGGAATTAAAAAAGTCGTTCCCTAATTTAAGGAGTTTCGATTTCTCGATGAATCCGAATAAATGAACATTTTTAAAGAACGAATTTTAAATATTCTCGGGAATTAAGAAAAGATCGTGTTCTAACTTACAGAATATGATTTCTTTCTAAAACCGAGATAATCAAATATTTTTTAAAATAAATAAATTTTTCGGTGTTTATTCGTGTATTGAGAATTTAAGACATTATGTCCTAACTTATGGGACGTAATTTTTTCTTGATTAACGTGAAATATGCCATTTTCTCAAAAAAATCAGTTAAATAATATTTTAACAAAGGATCGTATTTTTAAAATTTTTTCAAATTCTCAATTCTTGACACTAAGACATTAATTAATCAACTAGGTACCAATTTTGGGCATTACGAGGGTGCTAATCCTTCCTCGTACGTAACTGACTCCCGAACCCGTTTTTTTAAATTTTGTATACCAAAATCATCATTTTAAATTATCAAATTGCGAGGTGATTTGATCACACCTCATAAAAATGATTGGTGGCAACTCTTATTTTTTATTTTCATTTTCAAAATAAAAAGTCGATCCCTGTTACGAAAAATGGTTTCGACAGGACCCAGTAAGTTTTCTTAACAAACCTAGTCAAGCCTCAAAGCATATATTCAATTTTGATGTGTTAACATAAAATCTAAGTTAATACAAAGTAACTCATTGAAATTAACTATTATAATTACAACTATCAAAAACACAATCAATTGAAGATATACTTTCCTAAACAATAATACAGTCTCGATCAATCTTCCAGGTTTTAAGGGTAGATTTAATTCATTCTAATTCAATTCAATCTTCAAAAATTAAGAATTAGTTTTGATAAATAAACTAAAGCATATTCAACAACACAAGGTCCAAAAATATTCTTTATTAAATTTAGAAATCAAATAAGGTAAATATTTACACACCATCAATGACAGTGGCACTCAACATCAATTACCTCATCTTACCTTAACAACATTTTAAAAGTAAAAATAAAATAGAAAATATTTTGACTTAAATTTGTTAAAAGAAGAAAAAGCTAAAAATGTTTGTTGGGGACAGACAAACCATATTTTATTGTAAATACTAAATACTGCCTTTAATGATGAACGGAGGAGTTGTTTTGAGGCATTAGCTGTGATCGAATTAATTGGTTGAATTGAGATATTAATAATTTAATAATTTAATTATTGATATAATTGAGAATAAAAAATTTAGTTTAAATCGATGAAAACTAAAAATTGAAGTAAAAAGCAGCTAAAAAAACCATATAAATATGTTTAAAATATGCTTTAGACTTATTGCCCACACATACACACTACATTCAAAGGAAGTTTTCCAAACTAAAGATCTATCACTAACTCTTTAAAGACTTGAATTCAAGATTTTAGGAGTGACATCAGGCCAAACATGAAAATTCAAACTTTTGCATATTTAGTGGTTGATTAAATATTAAATATTGTATATTATACCAGAAATTTCTTCCATATTTTTAACTAATTTTCTCGTGCCTTAAAATTTTATATACAAATTATATGAATTTCTGAGAATTTTAAATATTCAAAAGAATATATTTAATTTTATAAATTTTAAGTTTGAAATTAAACTAATTAATATAACAACTTTTTCAAAATACTCCTTTCTAGAGAGAAAAAAAGTTAAGTCCTGCTTAATAAAGTGTTAAAAATTTTAATCAACCGAAAATTAATATTTTTAATCAACCGAAAATTAATATTTTTAACAATAACATTTATTAGATATAATTTTCTCCAAAAAAAAAGTGTGAAACTTGTTTAGATAGAGATCTACTTATCTCTTATTAGAGAAGAAATTATTTTTATTTTATTTTATTTCATTTAAGTTTATATTATCCTTTTATCAATAAGTTAATTCAATAATTATTTTTTCTAACACTTAATTTTTTAATTTATCAAATTTGTAAAATATTTTTAAAAGCAACTAATTTTAAAATTTTATATCGTAAATTTGAATAAAATTTTATATAAATTACATTAAATAAAGATTATTGTTATAAATGTGTGCATTTTTTTAGGTGACCTCAACCTTTTTTTTTTTTATGTAGGTTTAGAACTTTTAGTTGAAATTTTAAGTCTTAATAGCTACCCTATTCAAAAAATAAATAAAAAAATCTTGACAGCTAACGTGTCTCATTCATACATTGGATTTGTTTATATAAGAAAGTTATAATAATAATTAGAGGTGTTATGTGCCGGGTCGGGTCGGGCGATATTAATATATTTTACATTTGTTCAAGTTCGGTCCGTTTTGAAATTTGGGCTTAAAATTTTATCCAAATCCGCTTATATTTGTAAAAGATTAACCCAAGCCCATTTTAGGCCTGTCTATATTATTTTTAAATTTTTTAAAAATATTTATATTATATTATTTTAATCTTTAATAATTTTATACATTTTTTATTTATTGAATTTTTTCATATAGTCATCTTAACAATATTTTAATGTTTACATTATAGGAGTATTATATATTTAGTATAGATTTTTTTTGTAATGTGTTCTAAATTACATAATGTATAAAGATAACATAATATAAGCTATTATAAACTTAAAACGGGTCAGGGTCAAGTCTTGAATGTTTAAGCCCGAGCCCAACCAATATTTTAAACGAGGCTAATTTTTTCCAAAGCTCATTTCTCGGGCCCAATATTTTTATCCAAACCCTACCAAATTTCGAGCAAACCTTCGAGCCTTGGCAAGTAACCCGACCTATGAACAAGTCTAGTTGTAATATTACAAAAATATATAATAAAGTAAAATAGATTTTGAGGTGTGAGATAATTTTATAAGATTTTATTGTATTTTTAGGATATAACAAAATTTTAAAATGTTTATAATAATTTTTAAAAGACACTTTTTTAGAATAATTTTTATTAGAAAATATTTGTTATACTGTCACCTGTTCATGGGTCGAGTCACCTAGCCCAGCCCAAAGGCCCGTTCGAAATGTGGGAGGGTTTGGCAAAAATATAGGCCCGAATAATGGGCTTGGACAAAAAAAGGCCCGTAAAAAAAAACAGGTCAGGCCTCGAGTAAGGTATTTTTGGCCCTAGGACTGGCCCGGCCCGGCCTAGCCCGAATTCACTAAAAGACAAAAAAAATTGCTCTATTTTTTTTGAATATTATTTTTTTGTTATTTTCTCCTTGTTTTGCTACCATTTTACTATTATGTTGCTACTATTTTATTGTTATTGTTTGGATATTGTATAAAACTTAATTTATTGTTAATTTTGTTATTATTTTAAAGGTATTCGTTAATTTTTTTTATTATTTTAGAGCCATTTGCTTGTTAAATTGTATTTATCTTAGTGTTATTTAAGTCTACATGTTTTTTAAATTTTATTTTCAATTTGTTGGGAAATATTTATTTTGATGTTTTTAATATTTTTGATGTATTATATATATTTAAAAATTATATAAAAAATTAATACGAGCTAGGCGGGTTAGGCCCGGGTTTTAGCATTTTTATCTGGGTCGGGCTTGGGTAAAATTTTAGGCCCATTTTTTGGGTCGGGTTTAGTAAATGAGCCTAAAATTTTAGTTGAGCCCGGCCCATTATCACCTCTAGTCGGGCCCTAGTTTTAGCAATTTTATTCGGGTTGGGCTTGGATAAAATTTTAGGCCCATTTTTTGGGCCAGGCCGGGCTAAGGCTTAGTAAATGAGCCTGAATTTTTAGTTGAGTCCGCCCGAACTTGGCCTGGCCTGGCCCATCTGCATCTCTAACTGTCATTAGAGGTTTAAGACTTCACAAGAGCAAGGTTGATAAGTGTCTATAACAAAATATTAAAAATTAAATATTTTTAAAAACGAGACACATGATAATTTTTTAAGGTTGTTTATAGAATTAAAAAAAAAACACTATCAATGTACCAAATACTAAGTCAATTTTTAACAAACACTTAATTATTGATGTAAGTTATATGGCATCATAACTTATTAGACTCTCCAATTTTACAAAATAAAATCATTTTAGCCCTTTATTTAATTTTTCGTCTTTTTTAGCCTTTCAACTTGCATTATTTGTCAAATCACCCCAAAATGAATAGAAAAGATAATGTTTATTAACTTTACTGATGTGGCATATACGTGGAATGCCACATAGATTATTAAATTTAATAATTTTAAAAAATTAAAACATATATTTTTAAAATATAATTTTTTAAAAAACTTATAACATATATTTTGAATTTTTAAATTTTAAAAAATAATTAATTGTTGATGTAACATCCATGTGGCAATTCACGTAGATGCGACGTTAGAAAAGTTAACATTTTCCATCTTTTTTTGGATGATTTGACAAATAACGCAAGTTAAATGGTTAAAATGACCCTTTTTTTTAAGTTGGAGGGCCAAATAATTTATTATCAAGTGGACATGCAAGGAGGAGTGCTATGAATATTTTATTATCAAGTAGATGTCAAAGATAAGTTTGATATACATTAGAACTCTAATGTTCATCAGAAGTAAAGTTTTATTTTGTTTATACTTCTTACCTCTATAAATATAAACTTTGAATAAGTATTATAAACATCTCAATTGATCAATAAAATATATTCTCTTTTGCTCTGCTATTTCTAATTCTTTACCATCTTTTTATTGTTATTTTTACTCTCTCTATTCTTTTATTTCATAACAAATATATATATGAGTACGCTTTAACAATTTTTTATGGGGTAAAGTACACCATAAGTCACCTAATTATTGTCCATTTTCTTTTTTGGTCACCTAACTATTTTTTTTTTTTAAATTTGGTTAGCCAAATAATCAATATTATATTTCTTTGGTTCATTTTCCATTATGTGTTGTTAAATCTGTAATGAAAGGATAATGTGGTAGTTAAAAATCGAAATGATAACAAATTTAGCTTTCAACTTTTACATATTATATTAATTTAATTATAATTTTAAAAAATTAATCCTCAAAATTTACAAATGACCTTAATTTGATCCTCAACAGTGGCAAAACGTAGTGGAGACATAGGGGGCCATGCCCCCTAAAATGGTAAAATTTTAATTTAAGCTCTTTACATTATAAATAATAATGATAAAATTGCACATTGACCATCAAAAATGATAAAAATTTGATTTAACCCTTTAAAATTATAGAGATGTAAGTTATTAAAATGATGAAATTATATTTTTACTATTATAAAAATATATAATTTAATTTCGATCTCCAAAAAAATTTCAGGCTCCACTACCGATTCTCAAAATCTATCTTCCTCTTTCGCTTCCCTCACTATCACTACCATCATTACGTCCACATTTCTCAAAAAATTAAAGTTAAATAATCACTATTATGTGACAGTGAAAACGTGTCTTGTAGGACCCTTTTTAGGAAAGAGAAGAAAAACAGAGCAAATCAATAAATTTTTACAAAATCAACATAGTTTCTCAATTTTTTTTTCAACATTTTTTTGTTAAATTAACCCAAAAAAAGAAGAAGAAGAGAGAAATGGTTTATTTTTACATGGCATGGTGATTTTATGATTGATGATGTTGTTTTGTTTTATATAACATTTCTAAGTTAAAATCCTTCAATGTGTGATGATTTAATTTGTTTCATATTAATTTCATTCTATTTGAATTTATTTTAAATTAATAAAAATTTAATATAATTTAAAATTTCAAACAAGTTAGTTTTTAATATGAAAACTAAGAACAACTAAAATTAAAATCAACATTTTGACTTTAAATATAAAAAAATTGTTAATTAGGTCAATAATACAATAAAAACATAATTAAACTTATCCATTATTCGTATATAAATTAAATCAAGCTCTCAAAATACATTTTTTTACAAGTTAAATTTTAAGATATTTACATTATTATGAGTTGTTTTTCTACCTTCAATCAAATTCAAAGAAAATTTTGAAGGATACATTTTTCATGTATCAATATTTTATTATTATATTAAAATTAATTAAAAAATGAATAAGTTAAAGTTGAATAAATATTAAATTATATTTTGTATTCATATTCAATTACTTTTTCATTGTCATTTAAACAATTTATTTACATATTATTTTCTTATATAATCTAATATAAATAATCTTTTCACTTTCGAAAAGAATCTATTATATAATTATATAGTTATACTTTTTAATCATACAATTACTTAAATTATTATTTATTTTTTAATATTATATATTTTTATTATCTTTAATAAGAATTATATATATATTTTTTTAACAATAAAAATAATGTGTTTGTAAGCAAAATGTGTATGAGTCCTAAATTAGCTTGCAACAAAATATTAAAATATATGAAGTGATTATTTACTTTAAAACTTTAAATATATCATCTAAAGTAAAATTAAGAATATTACTATTAGTAATATCATCTTTGTTAATGGGTTATTTAAGAAAATCAATTATTAAAAAAGCGTTTTATTTGTCAGTTTAAGTATTTCAATCAATGAATAAACGATGAATTATTTTTAAATACATCATTTAGTTTATCCATCTATGTTTAGTTTTTAGCCTTCTTTTAGGTTATTAACATTATTTGTTATTTAAATATTTTGCATGCTTGTTTTCGGGTTAATTTAACCATATATGTTAGAAAAAAAAAACAATTGAGAATTATGTTGATTTTTTTAAAATTTTATCAATCTATATTGTTTTTATTCTCTTGAAAATGCGTCTTACAGGGCGCGTTTTCACTTTGGTTTAAAAAAATTTTGTTTATTAAAAGTTTGTAGATTTATTTTGTCCGTATTTGAGATAAACATAATTATAGTTTTAAGGAATGCTTGAATTTATGGTGGTGCCATGAAGCTAGGTGGCCTATAAATTTCATCTGCCATGTGAGCATGGAGCCATCACCCGGGAAGCCAGACTGCGTTGCAACTCAAGGTCTCAGTTGTTGGTGATTAACAATTTGGGGTTCAAGTGTAACTAGGGCTTCAAGTTTACAAATGTTATACTATCAAGGGAGGGACCATAAATGTTGTTGTAGTTGATAATGGTTATGTGGGCACAACAATGAGTTCTACTTATCAAAAGAGGATGCTTTATAAAACTCAAACATAAGTACGAGGAAGAAAACACAGTGGCGTTTCAATATAATCAAGTAATGCATCTTATCCATCACCACCAAAGGCGATGACCCAGTTATTATAACTTGTGGCAGCATTGAGGTGTAACAGATTATACTAACAAGGCCACTGCCATTGGTGTATATAGACAACACAAATTACTTGATTATATTGGAAAGGCCCTTGCATTTTCCTTCCTCATTCTTATGTTTGAGTTTTATGAAGCATGCTCATTTAATGAGAAGAAACTCATTGTGCTACCCGTATTAGCACTGTCAACTATGGTCTCAATTATACTCCATCCTTTGACAACATAACCTTTGTAAACTTGAAGCCTTAGTTACACTTTAACCTGAGATCGTATAATCACCGTCAACTTGGACCTTAAGTTGCAAAATGATTCTGAATTCACAGGTGATGACTCCATACTCACACAATAGGTGAAATTTGTAGGTTACCAAGCTCTATGGCATCATCGTGAACCTAAACACAACTTAAAACTATGACTACATCTCCATCAAAGCGAGAGAGAAATAAATCTTTAAACCCAAAAATTTCAACACACAAAAAAAAAACAATTTAGAGAAGATTGAGATGTGAGTAAGGGATGAAGAAGGAGCATTTATATAGGGGATGGGGTGAGGTATAAAGGGGAAAAAATTTATCCCGAGAATCTCGAGTTGTAAGGCTCAAAAGCAATCAAGTTTGGTGGTTGAAACACCAAGAGTGCAGTGGCTTTTTCATCTGGCATGTCAATGAAAATGCTTCCTGCAGGATGCGTTTTCAAGCCACAGTCAATGGAAAACACGTCCTGCGAGAGGCATTTTCACTACCATGTCAGATGAAAATGCCTCTTGTAGGAAGCGTTTTCTCTCTAAACGTTTCAACCACCAAACTTGATTACTTCTGAGCACCTACAACCCGGGAATCCCAAGATAAACTTGATCGAGGAAAATGTAGAAATCACATGCCAAAGTTAACATTAATTATTGAAGTGTAGAAAAACTAATTAAAACACTAACTCATGCAGTGAAAACACTAACTTATTCGTTTATTCATCAATTTTTCTGTAAAGTGTAAGTTAATAGTCATTATTGAAGTAAGATCTATTACAATACGTAAGCCAAAATTTTTTTTTCTGAACCTTCTGAGCAATTTTTTGCTTTCTGAAAACATTGTACTTAACAATTGGACGAAGAAAAACTTAAATGAAAAAATAATATAAATAATTGTAAATTTTAAACTCACAACTTGATTGTGTAAAAATCAAACCAGTTTAATAAATTTGTTTCGTTTATTGTAAATAAGTGTACATTTGGGATGTAAAACAAAAAAAATTCAAAAAATTAAAAAATACAAAATAACATAATCATCGGTGTCCCGAATGTATGTCACAACTGAGTGGATGTTGGGCACGTCTAGGGTTCCGTTGCACTATTTGGTTTGGCGACTCCTCATTAACTTTGACTTCATCTTAACGTGCACGTCAGGGTTGATTGATGACTTTATCTCCTTCCTCTGTGGTTGATTGCGACTGTCGAAACCATTTTTTTAAATCGACACGAAAATGGGAGTCGCCACCAATCCTTTTTATGAGGTGTGATCGGATCACCTCGTAATTCGATCGTTTTAATAAAATGTTTGATTTGCTAAAACAATGTTTTTCGGTTTACAAAAATCCAGAAAATGAGTTCAAGAGTCGATTACGCACGAGAAAGGATTAGCACGCTCGTTACGCCCAAAATTGGTACATAATTGATTACTAGATGTCTTTAGTGTCAAAAATTGAGAATTTAAAGAGAATTTAAAATACGATCCATTATTAAGACATTACTTAACTAAATTAATTTTCACGAAAAGGGGTTTATTTCAAGTTAATCGAGAAGAAAGGAAGGATCATGTCCCGTAAGTTAGGACAAAATGCCTTAAATTCTCGTAAACGAAAACAAACGCTAAAATCTTTTTTATTATTTATTTTAAAATAGATATTCGATTATCTTGATTTTAGAAGAAAGCCATATCCCGTAAATTAGGGACACGACTTTTCTAAATCCAAAATAACGAACATTTGCCTCGGTTTAAAAAAAATTCCTATACATTTGATAAAACAACGATATTTCTTAAAATGATATATGAAAAAAATAAAAAATAAAAATACCATACTCGTAAGTGACAATGATATAATTACAATAATAAAACGCAAATCAATGGCAATAATCCTATTAATTACTATTCTAATATTAATTAAATAATAAAGGAAAAATAAACAATAATAAGAATAATAGTAATAATAATATATGCGAATAAAGGAATTAATAATAATACAAATTTTAAATACACAAAAAAGTAAAAATAAAAAAATGAACGAATATATAAATAAATAAATAAAACATAACATAATAATACATATAAGAAATAAGGACTAAATGGAAAAATATCCTAAAAACTATTAAAAGCATGGTGTTTTTTGAAAATCGAGGGACTAAATTGAAAACAAAATAAAATTAAAAGGTGCAATCTAAAAGAAAAATAAAGGAAATAGGACCAAATTGAAAAACAAGGAAAAAATGGATGGGCCAAAGCGGCAATTAAACCCCCTTTAAAAAACACGCGGATCTTGCGATTATTGGGTCGGTAATCGGGCCGGTCTTCAAAACAACACCGTTTTGGCGTTTGTGACTTAAGCCCAAAACAACGTCGTTTGGAGGGGCTATATAAGTCTAAAAATTTATAAAAAAAAATTCATTTCAACCTATGTTTTAAAAAAAATCAAAAACCTTCTTTTTTTTCCTCTCAAAGCCCTCTTCAGCCAGTCTTGGCTCCGGCGAATCACCGTCGCGCTGGCCACCAGTCACTAGCGGCGGCTCTGCCGTCCATGGTGCTGAAAAAAATAAAGAAACCTCATTTTTGTGTGTTTCGACTTCCAGAGTCCAAATCTGGGGTAATATTCCCCAAAAATCCTTCAAAAATAGCAAAAAAACTCTAAAAACCTTTCAATTTTAGGGTTTCGAGAACCCAAAAAAAAGTCAGATCCCCTACTCACAGTGGCGAAGTTAAAACGTCTAGTAAGTTTTCTTTTTTTAAATATTTCTTCTTTTTTATTTTTATAAAATATAAAAAAGAAAAAAAAAACAAACAAAGAATAGAATCACCCTTTTTGAAGTTTTTGTCTTCTGTCTTTTTTTTTTTATTTGATCTTTGTGTTTCTGTTACAATCCATGGCCTTTATAGCCAATATTGCACTATTCATTATTCCAGTTTTGTTACTGTTGCGTCTGTTCTTGCGCTGTTTGGTCTCTATCCTTTTTTTTTCTTTTCTTGCAGGTGGCGAAGTCAACGGAGGAGAGAAGGTAGACCTTTTGCCACTGTGGTGAAACGGCAGCAGCAAAGGTGCGTCAGTCCTTGAGACGAGGTGTCTCGGGTGACGTGCGCGCTAAAAGGAGAGTGCGGCACTAGAGGCTAGGGTTTTCAGTTTTCTAAAAACTTAGTTTAGGTTGTTGGGCCTTAGGGTTTTTATTAGTTTTGGGCCATTTGGGCTTATAGCATATTGACTATATTTGTTGTAAATGGACAATTTTTTTTTAGACTTTATTATTTTTGGTTTAATTTTTTGTAATTTGGGCCCGGGCAAAATTGGCCTATTACAGCTGCCCCTTTTTGCTCATTGTCGTGTAATGAGAATGGAGCAAAGACATCAAAAAGGACCAATTTTGCCTGGTCTTGTCAAATTTGGACTTCTTTGGTGCTTTTCTTATTCAATTAGCCTCATTCTGACCCACTGCAACTTCAGAGGTATAGAGTTTGTCGCTTCAATCTGCTCCACTACTATTTCAGTGAAATAAGATTCGTAACTTATAGCTTTCATCTGTTCTACTGTAACTTCAGGGAAATAAGATTTGTAGCTTAAATCTGACCCACTGCAAATTTAGGGAGATAATATTTGTAGCTTTAAATTGCTTTACTGTAACTTCAGGGAGCTAAAATTTGTAACTTGTAGCTTTAATCTGTTCTATCGCAACTTTAGGGAAATGAGATTTGCTATTCTTCAATCTGCTCCACTGCAACTTCAGGGGGATAAGATTTGCAATTTGTAGTTTTAATCTGTTCCACTACAACTTCAGGGAAATAAGATTCGTTATCTTCAATATGCTCTACTGCAACTTCACGGAGATGAGATTTGTAACTTGTAGCTTTAATTTGTTCCACTGTAACTTAAAGGAAATAAGATTCACTATTTTCAATCTGCTCTATTGCAACTTCAGGGAAATAGGATTTGTAACTTCAATCTGCTCCACTATAACTTCAGGGAGATAAGATTCGTTATCTTCAATTTACTCCACTACAACTTCAAGAAGATAAGATTTGTGGCTTTAATCTGCTCCACTGCAACTTCAAGGAGATAAGATTCACCACAATGACTTCAATCTGCTTTGTTGTAACTTCAGAGAGATAAGATTTGCTATCTTAAATTTGTTCCACTGCTCTTCAGGGAGATAAGACTTGTAACTTCAACTTGCTCCACTGCAACTTTAGGGAGATAAGGTTTATAGCTTTAATATGCTCTACTGCAATTTCAAAGAGATAAGATTTGCTATCTTCAATCTGTTCCACTGCAACTTCAAGGAGATAAGACTTGTAACTTCAACCTCCACTACATCTTCAGGGAGATAAGATTAGTGGCTTCAATCTACTCTACTGCAACTTCAAGGAGATAAGATTCGCGATAATAACTTCAATCCATCCCACTACAACTTCAGGGGTATAGGATATGTAATTTCATTGATCTGTTACATCATTCGCTAGGGAACATGACCTGTATAATCCATTTCATGAGCCTATATTTATGCCAAGTGATTAGGATGTTATGATTAGAATGAATCAAATGTTCCTAACTAGATGATTATGAATGATATTTGTATGAATGCAGAATGTTATTTTTCAAGAATGATCCCCTTTTAATACTTAGGTTGATATTGTTTGTTGTTCATCAAGGTTCTATCATTGACGCATTACCCTCCCTTTTTGTTTAGCTGGTATCTTTGACAGAGAACCCGAAGAAATTATCGCAATTTAAATTACCCATTCCCAAACATTTCCAACTCCTAGATTTGGTTAATTCTAACTAATGGTCCTGCTTCAGGTCCTTGATTTAGCAGCTTTCAGAGCAATATGCAAAACTCATTTTACTTAAATATTATCAGTCCATTAATTGTTATTTCAATAAAAAATACTTGAAAAAGATTATCACAATGGAAAAAAAGCAATTTTATTGGGAGCAAGTCTTGAAATGAATAAATTAATCAAAGATAGCAAACGTTGTTAAAATACAAAATGAATAAGATGAAAATAGGTGCCCCAGATACAACAGCATGTGCTTCTTCGTACTAACTTTTCGAGGACCCTTTTGAACTTGATATGTGTTTTGGAGATCCAAAATACTTTGATGATGCCCCAAGATGTAAAGTTACTCCTTATTGTTGCCTCTACGGGGAAACGACTATTTCATACCCATTTTTTGGTCAAAATTTGAGCTGTCCTTTTCGGGTTTTCAACTCAAAATTCCTTTAGTATCAAGATGCCCTTTGCGGATTTTCACCTTGGCCTCTCATTTTTCTCTCTTTTTTTTAAGGTGAAATACCTCTCAATTGAATCTGAATTCACAAGGTTGGACAAATCTCTGTTATCTATCTCGGTCAAAATCAATGCTCCTCTAGAAAAGGCTTTCTTCACCACATAAAGTCCTTCCCAGTTTGGCATCCACTTTTCTCTAAAGTCTTTTTGTATAGGAAGGATCTTTTTCAATACTAGGTCCCCCTCATAGAATTCTCTAGGACGAACCTTTTTATTGTAAGCTTGCATCATTAGCTTTTAGTATATTTGACAATGACGGGTGGCTTTCAACCTTTTCTCTTCAATCAAGTTTAGCTGATCATATCGGGATTGAATCCATTCTGCTTCATCCAAATTCAATTCTGCCAAAACTCGGAGAGAAGAAATCTTGACTTCAATGGGTAAAACCGCCTCTATTCCATAAACCAAAGAGAAAGGTGTTGCCTCGGTAGAGGTCCTAACAGACGTTCAATAAGCATATAAAGCAAATGGCAACTTCTCATGCCATTCTTTATAAGTCTCAATCATTTCTCCCACGATCTTTTTGATATTCTTATTGGCTGCCTCCACCACACCATTCATTTTTGGGCAATATAGTGACGAGTTGTAGTGTTTGATCTTGAATTGGCTGCAGGCTTTTGATATCGTGCTGTTGTTCAAATTCAGCGTATTGTTAGATATAATCCTTTCTAGCATTCCATACTGATATATAATCTCTTTCTTCAAGAATTTGCTAACTTCCGACTTTGTGACATTGGCGTAAGAAGTGGCCTCTACCCATTTGGTAAAGTAATCGATAACCACAAAGATGAATCGATACCCATTGGAAGCTTTTGGCGATATCGTCCCAATTACATTCATACCCCACATAGAGAAAGACCATGGAGAAGTCATGGCATAAAGATGTGAATGAAGCACATGAATTTTGTCTCCATAAATTTGAAACTTATGGCATTTCTTGGCATAATTAATACAGTCCCCTTCCATGATAGACCAATAATACCCGAATTTCATAATTTGACTGGTCATTGTAAAACTATTAGCATGTGTTCTGCAGACACTCTCATGGACTTCTTCCAAGATTTTCTTAGCCTCAACAGCTCCCACACATCTTAGTAGTACCTGGTTTTTTATTCTTCTGTATAGGATCTCCTCATCTAAGACATAGCCACTGACCAGTCTTCTTAGCGTCCTTTTGTCATTTTTAGTTTCTTGGTCAGGGTATTTACGATTCTTTACATATCGCAATATATCGTGGTACCAAGGGTGATCATCCTTTTCTTTTTCTTCGATGTTGTAACAAAAAGCTGGAGTCTCATAAATACTCATTTGAATAGGTTTTAAGTCCTTTTGTTTGTTCACTTTGAATATGGAAGCAAAGGTAGTCATGGCATCAACCGTTTGATTTTTATCTCGTGGGAGATAGCAGAAGGTGATGTCATTAAACTCTTCAATTAGCTCCAGAACCAGCCTTCAATAATTGATCAATTTAGGGTCTCTCGTCTACCATTCACCTTTGAGTTGATAGATCACTAGTATAGAATCTCCATATACCTCTAGCATTTTGATCTTACATTCTATAGCTGCGCGGATGCCTATGATGCATGCGTCGTATTCTGCCATATTGTTCGTGCAATTAAAATTTAATTTACTAGTGAAGGGATAATGATTTCCATTTAGGGATATCAGGACTGCCCCAATTTCAGTACCCACAGTGTTTGAGGCTCTATCCAAGTTTAGCTTCCAAGGATGATCTTCTTGAGAGTCTTCTTCAATGGTTACAACATACATTAGATATTCGTTCGGGAATTCAAAGTCCAAAGGCTCGTAATCTTCTAGAGCTTTACTGGCTAGAAAATTTGCTATTGCGCTCCCTTTTATAGCCTTTTGATTCACATAGACTATATCAAATTCAGAAAGTAGAGTTTGTCACCGAGCCATTCGTCCATGCAAAACAATCAACTTCATCATGTACATTAGAGGGTCCATTTTTGAGATTAGCCAAGTTGTGTTATATAACATGTACTGTCTTAGTCTTTGAGTTGTCCAGATTAAGGCGCAAAACAACTTTTCAATTGATGAATATCTTGTCTCATATTCATTAATTCATTAAACTTCTTACTGAGGTAATATATTGCTCTTTCTTTTCTTCCTGACTCATCATGTTGGCCAAGTACACATCCCATGAAATTTTCAAATACTGCCAAGTACAGTATCAGCGACTTATCTAAGCTAGATGGCATCAGTACTGGAGCATTAGACAAGTAATGTTTGACCTTGTCGAAAGTCTTCTAGTACTCCTCATCCCAAAAGCCTAGATTGTGTTTATTAAAGAGACAAAATATGGGGTCGTATTTCTCGGTCAGTTGTGAAATGAACCAGACGATGTAATTTAATCTCCTTAAAAAACTCTAGACTTCTTTTTTAGGGCGCGATGGAGGCAGCTCCTGTATAGCCTTGACTTTGTTCGGGTCAATCTCTGCCCCCTTTTCAGTAACTACAAATCCTAGTAATTTACACGACCTAGCCCCGAAGGTACATTTTGCTAGATTGAGCTTTAGCTGGAATTTTCTCAACTTTAAGAACAATTTCCTTAAGACTTGCATATGCTCCTTTTCCATTCTGGATTATGCAATTATGTCGTCAACATAAACTTTAATTTCTTTGTGCATCATGTCATGAAATAAGGTTACCATGGCTATTTGATACGTTTCTCCTATATTTTTCAGTCCAAATGGCATCACCTTATAGCAAAATGTTCCCTACATGGTTATGAATGCGATCTTCTCCATGTCTTCAGGATGCTTCTTTATCTGGTTGTATCTTGAGAAAGCATCCATGAAGGAGAACAATGAGTAACCTGCCGTGTTGTCCATTAAGGTATCAATATAAGGCAATGGGAAATTGTCTTTCGGGTTGGCTTTGTCCAAATCCCTGTAGTCTACGCACATTCATATTTTTCCATCTTTTTTAGGAACGGGGACAATATTGGCTACTCATTCTCAGTATTTAACCACTTGTAAGAAACCAACATCGACTTGATTCTTAACCTCCTCTTTTATTTTCAGTAAAACATCAGGTCTCATCCTTCGAAACTTCTGTTGAATTGGCTTACACTCTTCCTTTATGGGGAGTCGGTGTACCACAATATCAGTACTTAACCCGAGCAAGTCTTGATATGACCATACGAAGACATCCTTGAATTCTTGGAGTAACTTAATGAGGTTCCGCTTTGTCTCTGCAGCAATGCAAGCTCCAATCTTCACCTCTTTTTCCTCTCCTAAGCTCACAATTTTCACTGACTCTTTGTAAGGCAGGATTTGTTTCTCATCTTGTTGTACCATCCTCAACAAATCAGGACATAGGTTACAGTCTTGATCATCTTTAAAATCTTGAGAATCTTTCATACACATATCTTGCTCAAAATGAGACTCTGTGTCAGTAGCAGCGTTGCTTATATCATTGATATCTGGAGACCTATTATAGGGATAAAGGAAGATCCAAAGAACAAAATAATCTAAGAATAATTATCTATATGGTATGGTTATGAATGAAATGGAAAGAATAAAAAAATATTTGTCAAGATGATACGTAAAGATGTATTTTATTGAAATAAAGATGTTGGACAAAAGCCTATTTCACAAAAGGATTCTTATTGCTCTTAGGCTTAGAGCAATAAACGTGTTTTGAACATTACTCTGAATTAGCTCTAAAAACTACAGAAATCTCTTTCGCAGTTCAATTGGTCAGAACACTTCCAGGTACATAGAGGCAAATGCCTGATAAGTTTTCTCCCCTAATTCCTTCTTCAAATATGGCGTTGATGTTCAGACTTCCCAACATTTCTTCTATGATTTCTTTTCTTGACATTTTTTGTTTAGGGTGAATAGTTCCTCCTAACACAAAAGTTCTAGATATATGGGGAAAGGTCATCGGTTCCCACTTGACCTCTTCTCCATTCTGTCACACTTTTCTCATTTATTGCTTTTTCTCTAGCTCTCTCTTCTTTTGCCTTGCATCTGGCTTGTATCCTAAGCCAAAGCGGTCTCGTTTGTCCATTAGCATAGGTGCCTTGACCCTTATTTGTAGGCATTTTCTAAGTCCTCTCCCATGCAAGGCTCATTTCTCAATCTTCAGTTGTAGGCTATCCTTATAGTTTTGGAGATTTTGGGCATCGAGATCTTGTTCCCTTTGACAATGAACGTTACATTCACAAATTTCAGTAATCGAAAGAAACATTCTATCGCTTCATCATCTGCCCCTATGTATGGCGTGTCACTAGTTTCGGATGCAATAATGTCTTCTTCCGTATTTATCGTTATCAGTCGACCTTTAGTTACCAACTTTAGTTTTTTGTGTAATGGTGATGGTACTGCCCCAACCGAGGGAATCCAATGCCTCTCCAACAAGTAATTATAAGAAGTTTTGATGTTCATCACCAAGAAATCTACTTCATACGTGTTTTGACTAATCAAAGGGGGTATCTTAATCCTTCTCATCACCCTCTTTTCAGTACCATCAAATACTCACACTATATTTTGACACGTCTTCATATGAGAGCTATCCACAGGCGACCTATTCAGTATATATAGGGGTAAGACATTTAGTGCAGATCCATTATCAATTAACACCCATGGTAATGTATATCCTCTGTAGTGGGTGGTGATGCGTAGAGCATTTGTAGATCCTATGCCCCCTAGCGGTATTTCGTCATCATTAAAGAAGATGAAGTTGTCAGCACTTATATTGTTAACTAGGCGGTCCAGCTTGTTTACAGAGATATCGTTAGTGATATAAGTTTTATTTAGCACTTTCATCAACGCGCTACGATGTGTCTCTAGACTTAAGAGTAAAGCTAGCACTGATATGCGAGCTAGTTGTTTGTGTAGCTATTCTACAATACTATACTCGCTATGCTTTAAGAATTTTAAGAATTCTTTAGCCTCTTTATCAGTTACTGGCTCATTAAAGGGTAATTCAGGTCTAGCCGTCTTTTCTTTCTTTTGTTCAGCTGCCAAGGTTTTTCCTTCTACAGGCTCAGCTCCTGCATTTGATGGATCATAGCGTCTTTCACTGTGCGTGTAGAAACCCACATCCTAGCCTTCTTCTAAAGTGCTAATTGGGTTCTCTTCTTCTGGGATCGTCACGTTGCAATTATAATTCTAGGGAACCCTTTTGCGATCCTTGTAGGGAAAGGCTACAGGTTTCTAGATTATGCCCATTGGTGTAATTTGTACTCCGGCTTCATTGCTTCTTAGTCATGAGATAATAACCAATGGGTGGTTGACCTTATGGACCTTCTCTGTTGATCTTTCCTCTGAGGTGCATATATCTTCTTCTTCTGAGCCCTTGGAATATTCAAAGAATTCTAGCTCCTTATTATCTATCAGATTTTACACTAGGGCCCAGAATTCAATGCATTCTTGAATGTCATGATCCGCGTGAAACTCATAGTAATTCCTCATCCCTTTGGGTTTCTCCTCAGAATCTTGTTTAATTAATCCTCATTATATCATTTTCTTCCAAACCCATCTCAGTGGGGTTTTTACTTCCGCTACATCCATCTTGGTTTTCTTCCCTCCATTCTCAATTATTATGTTTACCCCTTTATTAGAATGACTGGGTAATGGATTTCCTACCATATTAGGTCCCAATAGATCATCGAATTTTACAATACCCATCTTGATGAACCTTTCAATCAAATTTTTAAAAACGGTATAGTTATCTATTGAGTGTCTCGTGATTCCCGAGTGGTATTCGCATTGAGCATTCTCGTCATACCATTTGAGGAATAGAGTTTGCATAGGTTTCAGGTAGAAGGGGATACTATATGTGTACCAAACAGACTCTGATACAGCTCATTATATATCATCGGGATGGGTGTGAACTGGAGCCTTTCTATATTTGGCTTAGGTTGGATTCTTGCCTTGGAGGGCCCTGATAGCTAGTAGTTACTTTACTTGGCAAGCTTACAGTGATTGGTTTTGAATAACCCTTGTTATATATGCTTGCATTATTCACCTCATTTTCCTTCTTCCTCAAGGCTGATCTTTTGGCGCTTTCCCCCGTGTCTCTCTTACCATATCTTCTGTATTTTCAATCATTTCACCGGACATTACTATATCTGAGAAGCTCTTAGTAGCGCTTCCCAACATATGGTTGATGAATGGGGCTTTTAAAGTGTTGATGAAAAGTATTATGGTTTTTTTCTCTAGAAGAGGTGGCTGAACTTGCGTTGCCACCTTTCTCCATCTTTGGGAATATTGCCTGAAGCTTCCACTTTGCTTCTTTTCCATATTCTGCAACGTGATTCTGTCAAGTGTCATGTCCGTCACAAGATTATATTACTTCATAAAGGCTTGTGCTAAGTCTTTCTATGAATTGATTTTGGCACGACTCAGTTAGTTGTACCATTTAGTTGCTGAGCCGATCAGACTGCCCTAAAAGTAGTGGATTAACTGTTGATCATTATTGATGTATCTTGTCATCCTTTGACAGAACATAGTGATGTGAGCTTCAGGACAACTAGTCCCATTATACTTTTCAAACTCTAGAGTTTTAAGTTTCGGTGAGAGCACTAAATCGGGGACCAAACTCAGATCCTTAGCATCAACTCCGTAATGGTAGTCAGCATTATCCATTTCTCTGAATTTTTCCTCTAACCATTTGCATCGATCCTCAAGTTACTTTGGAAGTTCCACTCTTACTTTTTCCATTTTTTCCATATCATCTAGATCAGAAACAACGGGACTAGTTGGATTATCCCTCAGATTGTAGCCTAAACCTGTTGGGTAATTCGTTGGTGGCGAAGTATCGGCTTGATACTGTTGGGCTCTGATAATAAAAGGTTTCCTTTGTGGGTACGCCTCTGGTTGTACCTAGACGTTTATCAGGGTAAAACCCAATGGGTAAATAGGATCATCATTATCATCCCTTGAGTTGACCGAAGTGCTCTTCCCTTTTTCAAGTCCTCCAGTCAGCAACTGCGTCAATTGCCTTATCATATTTATTTGGGATTCTTGTATCTAATCCCTCATATCTTGTTATACTTTTGCTAATTGTTCTTGCAATTGTGATTGCAACTGAACTTGCATATCTTTTTTAATCTATTTTAGCCTTTCCAATCTTTGGTCCATTACTTTGGTTTTGGCGCGAGTACTGTAACGATGTTCGGTTGGTTGGCTCTTGTTGGTTTCCATATTAACTGAAATAATTTCGTTTAATTAGGGTCTTTTTATGAAATTTAATGCATATGATGCAATGTAATGCAAATGCATGAAATGAATGCAAAAAGAGGCATTGACTCTGATTCAATTATATTAGAACAACTTTATTAGAAAACAAATTTCTTTACATAAAACGGATTACATATACGGCTTTGCCCTAATACTCAAAGCCTTAACCTTCTTAAGAAGCTAAGCTAACTCCTAACCTCGATTTGATTCTGATTCATACTTCAAGCTTAGCATGTCAACCTGAACTGTTAGGGTTTGCAAATAGTCGGCCACCTCTCATATTTGAGCGACCTGACCTTAAGAACGGTGAAGTTGTTCTTTCCAACGCTCGTTGTTTGCTTCAAGGAGTTCAACTCGGAGTTCATAATTTTGTAATGAGGTCTCGAGCTCTTTTTGATAAACCATAAATTTGATGCTCCTAATGCTTTAAGTTCATGTTTTATGGATGATTTCCCATTAAAATTGGTGAATTTGATGCTCCTAATGCTTTAAGTTCATGTTTTATACCTAGGAGAGCATAGGAAAGCGAAAAGAACGAGAAATAGGCCAAAAACGGAGAAAATGGGCCAAAGTATGAAATCAATACGACCTGGACCTCCTTACACAGGCGGACCACACAGCCGTGTCAATTTGGTAGGCTCGAGCACGGCCTGAAGTAATCGCACACGGGCGTGTCACACGGGCGTGTCCCTATTGAGCCCAAGTTGAGTCTAATTCATAAAAGGCTAATTTTGAGGGCTCTTAAGCATTCCAAAGCCTATAAATACACCCTAGAGGAGGAAGAAAAGGGACACACAGAATAGGGGACAATGAATTACCCCAAGAAAGCCAATTAATCCATCTCAGAAGCCAGATTCATCATTAAGACTGAAGATCTCTCCTCAATTTCCCTTCAAAAGTTTTGGGTTTTCTTTATGTTTTGTATTCTTTATTATTCTGAGATGTTTTCTTGTTTAGTTATGAACTAAAACCCCTAAATACCTAAGGGGAATGAAACCTAAGACGAATCTTGTTATTATTTTCTGAATCGTATGATAAATATTTAACTTGTTCTTAATTATGTGTTCTTAATTCTTGTTTTAATATCCCAGGATACTGATTCAAGATAAGCTCTTATTCAGAGGAGGAATAGACCCTGTCTAAGAGTACATTTGTCATAATTAAGCGGAGTTGATTGCGCGCCTAGACATAGGGTGACAAGATTTTGCCGGATTAGGGTGAAACCTAATAAGGGGATCCATAGATCGAGTTAATGCAACCCTAGAGTGTTAATTAGAGAAATTCTCGGTTATTCAATCTAGGGATTAGACGTTATTAGTCTTGAATAAGGATAATAACATAACTTAGGGATTTCTACGGAACAAGTTAAATGAATAAATCGTCTGATTCGGAGCCAGAATAACAAGTACAATCTAGGTGGATTTTTCCTTAGGTATTGCCTTCATTCAATCGATTTTCACAAAAGCAATTTCCCAATTCTATTCTCTGTGAGTTCTTAGTTTAGATAATTAGTTAGTTAAAACAAAAACCTCTTTATTCTTAAGCTAGATAATAAAAAGATAGTCATTACTAGTACTTTTAGTTCCTTTGGGTTCGACAATTCGGTCTCGCTAAAACTATATTACTGTTCGATAGGTACACTTGCCTACATCACGATAATAGTTAGTTCAAGAACGAGTAATTATAAATATTTAAAACCTATCACGAAATCACGTGATCAAGTTTTTGGCGCCGTTGTCGGGGAACTAAGATATTAGGAACACTCAATTTTTATTACTTTAACCATTTATTTTTCCTGTAATTTAATTTATTATTATTATTATTATTATTATTTATTAATTTACTTTTTGTTTCTCTTGGCAGGTTTTTATAGTTTATGACTAGGAGAAACCCGTCAGGACCACTATTTTTTGACGAAGAAATCGATCGCACAGTATGCAAAAATAAAAGAGAAATAAGGTGAAGCTTAAGATACACAGAAAACGAGCAAGAAGACGATACTCAAACCCCAACCGAAGAGATGGCTGAAAACCAAGACAATCAGCTACCTCTTGCAATTGTGGCTAATCAAAATCCTACTCCACGCACTATGTATGATTATGCTAAACCTTCTTTAACAGGAATTGAATCTAGTATAGTTAAACCTGCTATAGCTGCAAATACTTTTGAACTGAAACCTAACATAATACAAATGATACAACAGTTTGTTCAGTTTGACGGTTTGCAGGATGAAGATCCCAACGCTCACTTAGCAAACTTTCTGGAATTTTGTGATACATTTAAAATCAATGGCATTTCTGATGATGCCATACGTCTTCGGTGGTTTCCCTTTTCATTGAAGAATAAAGCTAAACAGTGCTTGAACTCATTACAACGAGCATCAGTTACTACTTGGGAACAAATAACCGAAAATATTTTTACTCAAATACTTTTCGCCGGCTAAAACGGCTAAATTATGTAATGATATCTCTTCGTTTGTACAGATAGACTTAGAAACATTTTACGATGCATAGGAGAGATACAAAGACTTACTGAGAAGGTGCTCTTACCATGGGTTACCGCTTTGGCTTCAGGTTCAAACAGTCCATAATGGCCTGAATCCTTCGACTCGACAAATGGTTGACACAGCTGTTGGCAGAACCATCAACAATAAAACACTTGAATATGCCTATGAGTTTATAGAGGAGATGTCACTGAATAACTATCAGTGGCAAGTCATGAGGACTAAGCCAACTAAAGCAGTAAGCGTTTATAACGTCGATTTAGTTACAATGCTGTCAAACCAGGCAGAACTTCTAAATAAAAAGATTGATGGTTTTCTTAGTTCTTCATAGGTTTACCCAGTAATGCAGTGTGAAGCAAGTGGAGGTGGACCAAACTATTCGGAAGACAACCTTATGGCCACAGCATGGATAACGAGCAATTAAATTACATGGGTAATAATCATCGACCTCAAAACAATCCATATAGTAACACTTACAATGCAGGTTGGAGGAACCACCCCAATTTCTCGTGGGGCGATCAAAGAAATCAAAGACCATAATATCCTCTGGGTTTTCAACAACCACCCTACCCACAGGAAAAGAAGCCGAACCTTGAAGAGATGCTCTCAAAGTTTATATCGGTGTCAGAAACCTATTTTCAGAACACCGAGACAGCACTTAAAAATCAACAAGCGTCGATCCAAGGGCTCGAAACTCAAATAGGCCAGCTTTCCAAACTAATCTCCGAACGACCACAAGTTAGCTTGCCAAGTAATACTAAACCCAACCCAAAGGAACAGCTCAACGCAAATAATATTCAAGATGAAGAAGGATCTGTTGAGCCTGAGCCAGAACTGGGGCAAAAAAACTGTGGTAAGCAAAGTTCAAGGTGAAGTAGATCACAATACAAACAAATCGGTGAACGTCAAATATAAACCTCATGTGCCATACCCCAACGTGACAAGGAAAGATCGCTCAGATGAACAATTTGGTAAATTCCTTAAACTCTTAAAAAAATTACACATTAACTTACCGTTTATTGAAGCTCTGTCACAGATGCCAAATGCAATAAAATTTTTAAAGGAGCTTTTAGCAAATAAGCGGAAGTTGGACGACGCGTCGCATGTAAAGCTAAACGCAGTGTGCTCAGCTATTCTGCAAAATAAGCTACCAAACAAACTAAAAGATCCAGGGAGTTTTATGATTTCTTACTTAATTGGTAGTTTAGATGTTAATAATTCATTAGCTGATTTAGGGGCTAGTATTAACGTCACGCCCTACAAAATGTTTAAGCAACTAGGTCTCAGGAAACCCAAACAGACTATGATGAGCATTCAATTAGCAGATAAAACTATAAGATTCCCTAGAGGTATTATTGAAGATGTGCTAGTTAAAATTGATAAATTTATATTTTCAGTTAACTTTATTGTTCTAGACATAGAGGAGGATAGCAACACTCTTTTAATTTTAGGAAGGCCTATTTTAGCAACGGTTAAAACGATTATTGATGCAGGCACAGGTGAACTCACACTCCGTGTGGGAGACGAAACAATCACTCTTCAAGCTCGTAATTCTAGCAGCACATCGGAAATTAAAGGTGATCGTTTAACCCATTCTACTAAAACTGACAATATAGTACAACCTTCTTTGTAGGAAATGAGTCTGAAGGAAGTACATGAGCTATTCTCAAACAATAATAGATAACCTATTCAGGAAGATCGAAGGCTACAAATCGAGGAGCTAGATGAATGGCGAACGCATAAACTGAGAACACTTGACAAATCGAATCTCCGACGAAACGAGGTCAATACATTTCCAAATCAACTTAAGGTTGGAGATAGAGTCTTATTAGATACCGCAAATCCCCAAATTCTCACTACTACATCGAATGAAGAAATCTTTCTCACGGTACTCAGCATTTTCCCATTCGATACGGTCGAGGTGAGTTATCCCAAGTTTGGCACTTTTAAGGTAAACAACACACGTTCAAAACCTTATTTTGATGAGATTGATAGCAGGAATAAGGAGGATAAACTCCTCAAACCACCATGATCATTCAACGGAGAGGTAAGTCGAGCTTAGAATATAAATAAGCGCTTTTCGGGAGGCAATCCGAGCACTAACTGTATTAAATTCTTTAAAATTTAGTATTCGACATCTAACTTACTAACAGAACACTTGAATACAGGTTTTCCATTGAGACACGGCCAAGCACACAGGCGTGTGTAGAGCCGTGTGAAAACAGGGCAAAAATTTCCCCAAACACGGGCTGCGATAAAACGCCACGGCTGTGCGACATGGCTGTAGTCGAGCCTGCCAAAACAACACGGGTGTACGACACACCCGTGTGGAAGAACCATGGGCGAATATGTTAAAACAGCACGGGCATGTGACACGCCTGTGTCTAACACCCGTGGTCGAACCTGTCAAATGAACACGGGCGTGGGGCTTTCATACACGGGCGTAGGAGAAGCGAACAACACCAAACACGACCGTGCGATACGGCCGTGAGCACCTACATGCCCAAGGAATATGGGCGTGTACTAAATGTCAGACGCGCTCAATTTCAAAATTTGCAAATCACACGGGCTGAAAATTGGGGAACACAGGCGTGTTCCCTGGCCATGTGCGACAAGATCTATAAATACCCTCTACTATTCACTTTCTTCCGCATTTAAAAACCCTAACCCTAGCCGCTGCAAGTTCACACGCCCTCCCTTCTATGCCCGTGTGCCGCCTCCCACTCCATTTTTTACGCTCAATCTCTCTTCCTAGTGTTTGTTTACTCCTTTCACTTCTATTTTACTTATTTCTAATGCTTAGTATCAACATAATCTTCATATCTTTTGAAATATTCTTTATTTTACTTATTATTCTATCATTTAATTTGCATTCTTAGGTTAGTCATGACATTACTATGCTTATTCTCATGCTATTACCATGCCAATGTCTATCATTTAATTTGCATTCCTAGGATTAGTTATCATACATTCCGTGTTAAATCGAGATTAGGAAAACCTCATACCCATTACATTTATATTCTAATTCTCATTGTTATTGTGGTTGAGTTTTCTTTATATCAGTAGTCTTGGCTAAAATAAGTTAGTTCAAATTCATGACTTTTTACTTCTTCGAATTTGTTTACCTATTATTATACTTTTATCTATTATTATTGTTTACATTACAGGCTTTTAATGTCGTCTTCACGAGGAACGAAGGCCGATGTCCCTGCTTCAAAGAAAAGGAAAGGAACATCATATTCCACGAGTCCAACCACGAAAATTCGTCACCCTCTCCTTCAGTTTCCCCGAGGGACCTAAGAAGAACTTTTCCAAATCCTTCGAGCTCGACCTTTAATTGCGGGCTGCTGCATCGACTGGGCTACCGTAGAACAAGTTCAGTTGGTTGATGCGATTTGGGTCCTCCTAACCACTGACCGTTGGGAGCTGTTCTTTGGGATTATCGAGCCAACATACCTCGAGCTCACGATGGAACTATGCTCAACGTTCCATTTTCAGACAGTAATGATGAACTACAATGATCCCGGCACAGTCCAGTTTCGCCTAGATGGGTTAGTCCGCTAGCTAAGCGTCTCAGAGTTTGGTGCTGCACTAGGCTTAGATACAGAGAAGTTCAAAGAGGAGAATGACTTACATGCTCTCAGCCGCCACATCCATCGTTCTCCTTTACGATGTTGGGACCCAATAGTACCAAGTGGGGCCACCTACAATCCCAGCCGCTCTAAGGCATCGACTCTCTCTCCCTCTCTAAGGTACTTACACGCCATTTTGGCTCACACAATTACAGGGAGACGAGAGAGCACCGGCTTCATCAACACTCACGACACCTACTTTTTATGGTGCATGTCACACAAGTATGTCATCGACCTCGCGATTCAGCACCAAACGGAGCAGCACTGGAAGGGGGTCATATCCATTGGCCCCTACGTGACCCAGTTGGCTCGACACTTTGGGCTCCTCAGCACCGCAGCCCAAGAATCATCCCTTACCCTCATCGGCCAGATGTCTCCACTAGGTATCTCAAGCATGCTTAGCATAAGGATGATCAAGAGGCGCCGAGGAACCTACCCTCCCTAATATCGTCTCGCCCAATCTACCGAGGAGGAAGCCTACGGGGACATTTCTGATGATGTCCCTCCACAGCACAAGGACCCACCAACTCAGCCACCACCATCCTCTCGTCCAGTTCATGCGGCGGCTTCATATACTGACATCTCTGAGCGCCTCACTCGATTTGAGTAACAGTGTTTTCAACATTTTGACAACATTGATGCTACTCTACAGCAGATTTGTCAGCACCTCCACATCTCATCGCCAGTGCCACCTCGCGAACCATCCAGCAATGAAGATGTTTAGAAACATTTATTTATTATTTTATGTTTTTCAATTTTATTACAACTACTTTTTATTTTTATTTTTAGTTGATCTTAAAATTTTATTTTTAATTATCAATTTTGGTTATTTTTTTATGAGTAATTCTTCTTCCTAATATCCCCTAAAAAGTTCCTGATTTTATCACAGTTATATAGAGCTACTCAGCTCATCATCGCATAGGAACTAAAAACTCCACCGGGAAAGGTTCTCCACGACTGCCATGTCCTAATCGACCAAGACCATAGCTACCACTAGATATAATATTCTTTTGGCGCAAGACTTATAGACTAATGAACCTCTACAAGTGCCGGAGTGTCCTCCTCCACTGTCGAACCGATTACTCTCCAAACCTCCAATTCGAGGAATTCATCATACATGAAGTTTCAGTTCTCTCCATATCTTATTTTTATACTCTAATATCTATCTTTGTACATTGAGGACAATGTACGTCTTAAGTGTGGGGGGATATTTATTTCATTATCAGAAAAATCCCAGAATGACTACCTTGTTCTCTTGAAAAGCTCTCATATTATATTTATGATAAAGTTTGATTGATTTATGATTTTTGTTGATATATCTTGAATTAAAACATAGGCATTTATGCATTGATTATTTAAGCTTTAAGACATTACTGAATCAAGCATGATAAGTTGATTTTTAAGAATTTAAAATCTTAGGTTGTTTCCCCAAAGTTTAGGTATTACTTTGAGTTGGAATTCACAAGTTTTAAACATCAAAAAGCCATAATTTTTGTGAGATTTTTTAGCCTTTTGAGCATCTATTGATTTTTTCATGCTCACTTTTATTATTACTTGGAGTTCGTCAGCATTGAACTGTTATTCTAGAACTTGTTTGATTATGCATGTCAAGACCATACCATTTGATTTGATATGTCAAAATGATTAAGGCACTTAGGATTAACCCACTCATGCCATGAAAAGCCTACCTCCACGATTAACCCCTAGTAAACCCTCTTGAACTTAACAATCCATTTCTTATATTACCCTTAATATTAACCCTTAACCCATTATTGTTGAAATTCCCTAAATTAATCCCTCTTTTTGTCGAGATTTGAGTTGAAAAAATTGTCTATGTCTTGTTCTTAATAGTTAGCCTATGTTATTTAACTTGTTCTTAAAAAAAATTGTGTATACACATTAGTAATTCCATATTCTGAAAAGAAGCTCTATTGTACGCAAGTGATGTTTAACTCTTTTTCTAGTTAAGCAGTTTTCCAATTCAATCCCGATTCTAACCCTTTCTTTCAGCTTGTGACCACACCCCCTAACCAAGCCTCATTACAACCCTCTGAAAATCTTTTGATTGATGTATCATCTTAAATTATAGTGGTGGAGATTTGATTCTCATGCAAGCCTATGGTAATGACCTTTCATTATTGACTATTGAGTGATTCATTTATTATGCTTAAACTCCTCGAGTGATTTGAGTGATTCTTTAGTGAGGATGTGAAACTTTGTGATATTCTAAATCGAAGATAATTACTTAGATGAGGGGAGAGACCTATGTTTTCGGAATAAAATGCTCAACTTCGAATGTTTGAAACTTTTATGTTTTTTTAGTTGAATTCTCAATATATGATTACCTATGGATTAATTTGAGATATTATCGATAGAAATTATAAGTTAAGAAAAATTTATTTTGATTATGAGTTGAGAATTTTGCTTGAGGACAAGCAAATGCTTAAGTGTGGGGGTATTTGATAAACCGTAAATTATACATATTTTTACCCCATGTTTAACGCATTTTATGGATGATTTCCCATTAGAATTGGTGAATTCGATGCTCCTAATGCTTTAATTTCATGTTTTATACCTAGGAGAGCATAGGAAAGCGAAAGGAAAGAGAAACGGGCCAAAAACTGAGAAAATGGGCCAAAGTACGAAATCAACACAGCCTGGACCTCTTCACACGGGCGGACCTCACGGCCGTGTCAATTTGACAGGCTCGAGCACGGCCTGAAGTAATCTCACACAGGCGTGTCCCTGCCGAGCCCAAGTTGAGTCGAATTCAGAAAAAGGCTAATTTTGAGGGCTTTTAGGCATTCCAAAGTCTATAAATACACCCTAGAGGAGGAAGAAAAGGGACACACAGAATAGGGGGCAAGAAAGTACCCCAAGAAAGCCGATTGATCCATCTCAGAAGCCGGATTCATATCAAGACTGAATATCTCTCCTCAATTTCCCTTCAAGAGTTTTGGGTTTTCTTTATATTTTGTATTCTTTATTATTCTGAGATATTTTCTTGTTTAGTTATGAACTAAAACCCCAAAATACCTAAGGGGAATGAAACCTAAGATGAATCTTGTTATTATTTTCTGAATCGTATGATAAATATTTAACTTGTTCTTAATTATGTGTTCTTAATTCTTGTTTTAATATCCCAGGATACTGATTCAAGATAAGCTCTTATTCAGAGGAGGAATAGACCCTGTCTAAGAATACATTTTTCATAATTAAGCGGAGTTGATTGCGCGCCTAGACATAGGGTTACAAGATTTTACCGGATTAAGATGAAACCTAATAATGGGATCCATAGATCAAGTTAATGCAACCCTAAAGTGTTAATTAGAGAAAATTCTTGATTATTCAATCTAGGGATTAGACGTTATTAGTCTTGAATAGGGATAATAACATAACTTAAGGATTTCTACGGAACAAGTTAAATGAATAAATCATCTGATTCGGAGCCAGAATAATAAGTACAGTCTAGGTAAATTTTTTCTTAGGTATTGCCTTCATTCAATCGATTTTCCCGAAAGCAATTTCCCAAATCTATTCTCTGTGAGTCCTTAGTTTAGATAATTAGTTTGTTAAAACAAAAACCTTTTTATTCTTAGGCTATGTAATAAAAAGACAGCCATTACTAGTACTTTTAGTTCCTTTGGGTTCGACAATGTGGTCTTGCTAAAACTATACTACTGTTCGATAGGTACACTTGCCTACATCGCGATAATAGTTAGTTTAAGAACGAGTAACTATAAATATTTAAAACCTATCACGAAATCACGCGATCACTTTTATTTTCCTTTTCAGCTCTTCAATCTTGTTTAAGCTCACTTTCAGCTCAATTGTAGAGTTACAACTACGATACTGATGAAGTGGCTTTTCAAATTCTGCTACATTGGCTTTTAATCTGACCTTTTCACTTTAACATTCCAATAGGTCTCTTTCTAGAGCATTTTCTTAAACCCGGACATCTTGAAATTTCTTTTCCCATTATTCGGCTTTATTCTTTTCTTCTTTGATCTCTTGTCGCTATTGTTCTGATGTTTTTCCTAGCCCAACAGTTCTAATCGATAAGCATAATTTCTTATAATCCGTTTTTAAACTATTCAGATCTTCCTCGGCCTTGTTCTTTCATTTTCCTAGTTTATCGGCCTCTAGCTTCTAAACGTCAACATCTAGTCCTAATTGTATCTTTTCCCCTTCCAATTGTTCTATCTTCTTTCTTAGCTCTGAATTCCTTTTTTCAAAATATTGCTTTATGATCTCTAGCTCAGATGAGATAACTTGCAGGTATTCCTCCATTGTTCGAGTGCCTTCTTAACTTGGCCTAGGGATGTTGTCGTTGACTCTTTTACCCCACCACCCATTATATTCGGGGGTCGTCATTGGACCTGTATCAAATTTTTTCATTCGGCAGGTTTGGTTCTAGGTGTTAGACGTTTCTTGAACCTTTTTCTTTTAGTTATTACCTTTATACGAAAACTTGCACTGAGCCAACCCTTGCGTTGCTGATATGAACTGCCTCGATCTATACTATCTCAATACAAGCAAATGAACATATCCACCAGCTCTCCAAATCCCAAGTAGAGGAACCCAGTCAAAGTCCCCACACCGGTACAGAATCTCATCAGGGATCATCCAAGGGGCTCTCCGTTCGACGTCCTCGTCTTGGAAATTCTGGAGGATCATTATCTATTTTTTCTCTGAAATGTCGTCCTGCCTCGGTGTAGCCGCTAATTCTTTCAATGGAGAGTAGTTTTTGGAGAATACTCGATAATAAATTTTTTTTACTTTCCAAAAGTGGCTGTGAAATCAAGCTAGCAAAAGTTGTGTACATCCGATGAATCTTCCTTCACCAGCTCTCCGACATGCATTCAAAGATCTAAACGTTTCGGCCAAAATTTTCGGAACAGGTGTAACCCTCTTATCAAGTCGGTCAAATAAATCTGAAACTGCCTCATCCACTTGCCCTAGTGCTTTAGGGAAAATAATCAACTCGTAAATGCTCAAAGTAAAGACATCAACCATTTTCTTCATATCTGGGTGTGCCAAGATCAAATCTCGTAAACTATTCCAATGGATACATTTACAATGTAATAGCCTGAATTTTCAGTGGTGTCGGAATAGTGATTCGAGATCACTAAATCCGACAAATGAGTAGAAAATATTAATAATTTAGTGAATAAAGTTAAGTGTGAAGTTAAGGAAAATTTTTGAAATAGCGAATAGTGTACTAGAAATAAAAAAATTTAAATTAGAATCGAAAACGAGATATCGAGAGTTTGAAAATTTTTAAAACGAGCCATAAATATTTTTATAAATATTTATGGAGTGTTAATAAGTTAGTATTAAAGTTTCGTCAAGAAATTTTAAAGTTTCGATAGTTAATTGAATAAAAAGGATTAAATTGTAACAAATGTAAAATTATGGGAAATGATTAAATAGCTTAAATGATAAAAGAAAGAGGGTTTAAAAGGCAAATAGACCCCAGGTCTATTTGGGCTGGACGGCAAGGTGCATGAAATCAGCAGGAAAATTGATGAATTAAGGGCAAAATTGGAATATTGCAAAAATTTACTTAATAAACTAGGACTAAAGTGGAATTATCTAGAATTCTCATTATTTTTCTGCATTCTCATCAGCAAAAAAAACACCATAGAAGGGTTTTATTAAGCTGGTTTTTCATATTTTTACTACAAGTAAGTTCAATTCTTGATTATTTCTTGAAATTTTTGTGTTTTTATGACTTTTACAACTAGGTCCATTGTTGAATTCATTAGTTTTTGATTCTATGAAAGAAATTGAAAGTTGATATGAATATGTGCTGGAATTATATGATGATTTATCATGGAATTAGAGTTTTAAATTGTTTATATGCTGATTTTATTGAAAGAATTGAATAGAAAGTGAATGTTTGAGATCTAAAGGTGAAAAAGTTTGAAGTTAGGGTTTTATGTAGAAATTCTGAATTTAAATAATTGTGAAATAACTTATAATGTTAAGGTAAAGCATTAATTGGGAAGAATTAGCTTCACTGAGGGATTAATTGAGCAAGGACTGAATTGTATGAACTGTGAAATTTGGGGCAAAAATCGAAATCAACATTTACACTAAAACAGTTTTGGACAGTAGCAGTAGTCTAACTTTGAAAAATCACCATAAATTGTAGAAATATAATTAGAAGATGAAAAAAATATGAAATTAAATCTTATTGAGCCTAGTTTCTCATACAAGAAACGGTGTAAGCAACGAAATTGTAGATCATAAGATATAATAGATTTTGTGAAACCATGTCAGAATGATTTCGGGATCCCCTGTTCTGAATTTGAAAAATCATCAAAAATTGGATAAAAATAATTAGGGGCTTAAATTTATATTTTTAAAATCCTTAATGAGTCTATTTTCAATAGAAACAAACATGGACATCATCCGAATTCTGTACGAAGAGATAATTAATTTTTAGTGAAGAAGGGTTAGAATTGTCAGACAGCAGAACATGGGTGACTTTAAAGAATAAACTGTACTTATTGGCTAAACCAAAAATTCTAAAAATTTTATGATAAGAAGATATATGAGTCTAGTTTCAGATAAAATTTTCGGATCCTAATTTGGAGTTCTGTAGCTAAAGATAAAAATAATCTAGTGACTATAACACCGATGGACAATATTGGAATATACATAAGTAAACAATTAAATTATAGATAATATTACTTATAAGCGGGTTGAAGATGAAGTCAATACTGATAAATGAATGATTTTACAATGATAGATCGAGAACTCGAAGCAAGTCGAGGAAAAGAAAAAGTAGCTGATTAGTCCCTGAATTTTCACAAATTTTACAAATCGACCCAGGTAAGTTCATATGGTTGAAGTTTAATGATTATATGTTAATTTTATGAATTATATAATGTATGATGAAATATATTTATTGATGAATAGAAAATAAAATAACAACCTGAAAATCGAATAAATGATCAAATTGAGTGGAATGTCGGATTTGAGTACTTCTGATCAGTGACAAGTGATAAGTGGTAGCCTCAACTACACTTATCTGATCAGTGATAAGTGACAAATGATAAGTGGTAGCTTAGCTACTCTTATCTGATCAGTGACAAGTGATAAGTGATAAGTGGTAGCTAAAGCTACACTTATCTGATCAGTGACAAGTGATAAATGTGATCAGTGTAAGACCATGGCAGGACTATGATTTTAAAAAGTGATAAGTGATCATATGCAAGACCATAGTTATACTATGGCAAAGTGAAAGTGAAGTACTCAATTTTCCTTTACCATTCCCTAATTTGGTTAAAGAATGATATATGACAAATGGGCCCAAAAGAATTAATGGAAATGGATAAGTGGTAGTGAGTTTATATAGGGAACTCACCAAAGACTATGATTGACAGGTGAACTTAATAATTGTGTATATAGTATAAGTGTATAAATATTTGGTAAGATTTATGTTTTATGCCTATGAACTTACTAAGCTTTTATAAGCTTATTTGAGTGTATTCAATGTCTCTTGTAGATTGACGTGGAAGTATACGGAGGATCGGATCAACACAGAGGATCACACTATCCAGATTATCTCCGGTAGCTTTTGTAAATTTCCTTTTTGATTTATATGGCATGTATAAGGCTTGGTGATTATATAAATATTAAGACTTGTTTAATGAATATACATTAAAGAAAAGAATGATGAGTAAGTTAAATAGTATAATTATAATAGAAGTATAATTTTGTATTAAATTGATTGAAATGAATTGGTTGGTTGGATTGGTCTCGGTTTTAAAAATTGCAGGGAATGTTAGATATTTATAAAGGGGTTATATTGAGCAAAAAAAACACTTTGGGATTTTGCAAAAAATTCCCTATGGTTTCGATTTAATTCTAGTCTAGTCTTGAAGTATGTTTTGGGCTTTGGAGGCCCACTAAAGGACACCATGACATGTTTTAGTAAATAAATAGTATTTAACTCGTATTAACGAAAAATTAATTCGGTAAACTCCGGTAATGCCTCCTACCCTACTCCGGCGATGAATACAGGTAAGGGGTGTTACATACTATCTCATTTTTACTTGATCCAGGCTGTAACCCATTGCTTACTCATCCCCGTGATGTTCATTAGCTTTTTTAAGAAAGTTGGGATGTTGGCGGCTCTAAAATAAACCTTGTCGGCTCAAATTTTTGGGCAACGAAGTAAGGTCCCATATTCATCCACAGTAGGTATCAAATCCACTTTTCCAAAAGTAAAGCAGCTGTAGGCGGGATTCCAAAATTGAGCCAGAGCTCGAAACAAGTGCTTGTCCACTTTGATATCGAGTAGATAGGGCAAGTCACCATAATTACAGTAAAATAGTTGCTTGATTTCATCATCCTATTGGACCCATATCTCTTTCAGTTCTTAGAGATTGTTTTGGGCCACGCTGATACGAGTGAAGTCCCACAGTTCTGACATGTACCCATTCGTCAAACTATCACCTTTCTCTATTTGCGTTTTCTAGGACCATATTCGGACAGCTGCGTTATCTTCCACTTTATTAAGAAATTCATTCTCATGGCAAGATCTCTACTTAGTAACTGAATATGAATCAACACCTTTTTTTATGATGAAAATGCCATGCAATCATATTCAAAGCAAAACAAAACAAGTCAGTATAGTGCATACTAAGTGAGAACTTAAAGCAAACAAGAAATAATAAATAGAGCACCTATTCGGGTGACCACTAAGGGTTCGGTGCGGTTCTACCTAGGGTAGGCTCGTAGGGCTCACTATATGCGGTTTGGCTCTAAAGTAAGGGTACCTGAACCGGTAGATTCCTCGATCCTCACCATTATAGGCTCATACGGACAGAGTTCAGTTCAGGAAAATACATTTCCCTATAGCTATATAGAGATGAAGATCTTACAAAGGTATAGGTACGGATGTATCCCAAAAGCAATCCACTATCCTATACAGAGGTGAAGACCTCACGAAGGAATAGTTTCTCACTCCCACTTAATAAGGGCAAAATCGAACGGTTATGCAATTCAATATATGGAAATATACCAAGAGACTCGAACCAAAAAAAACATATCATTATGTAACAAAATGATGAAGATCACAAAAATGAAGGATGAAATGCAATGAATGGATCGTAAATTTAAATCAAATCGTCAATTTTTGACAAAAAGACCAAAAGTAATCAACTCACGGCTTGACTCTCTTATTTTTTCCCCAGTAGAGTCACCAAGCTGTCGAACCTTTTTTTTTTTGAAATTGACTTTTTATTTTAAGAAAAGATGAAAATGGGAGTTGCCACCAATCCTTTTTATGAGGTGTGATCGGATCACCCCGTAATTCGATCATTTTCATAAAATGTTTGATTTACTAAAACAATATTTTTCGGTATACAAAAATCTAGAAAATGGGTCCGGGAGTCGATTATGCATGAGAAAAGATTAGCACCCTCGTTACGCCCAAAATTGGTACCTAATTGATTACTTGATGTCTTTAGTGTCGAAAATTGAGAATTTAAAGAGAATTTAAAATACGATCCATTATTAAGACATTACTTAACTAAATTAATTTTCAAGAAAAGGGGTTTATTTCAAGTTAATCGAGAAGAAAGGAAGGATCATGTCTAGTAAGTTAGGACAAAATGCCTTAAATTCTCGTAAACGAGAACAAACGCTAAATTCTTTTTTATTATTTATTTTAAAATAGATATTCGATTATCTCGATTTTAGAAGAAAGTCATATTCCATAAGTTAGGGACACGACCTTTCTAATTCCAAAATAATGAACATTTGCCTCGGTTTAAAAAAAATTCCTATACATTTCATAAAACAACGATATTTCTTAAAATGATATATGAAAAAAATAAAAAATAAAAATAAAAATACCATACTAGTAAGTGACAATGATATAATTACAATAATAAAACGCCAAATCAATGGCAATAATCCTATTAATTACTATTCTAATACTAAGTAAATAATAAAGGAAAAATAAACAATAATAAGAATAATAGTAATAATAATATATGCGAATAAAGGAATTAATAACAATACAAATTTTAAATACACGAAAAAGAAAAAAATAATAAATGAACAAATATAAAAATAAATAAATAAAACATAACAAAACAGAACCTATAAAAATCTATAAAAGGTTGAAATTAAATGAATAAAGGATTAAATCGAAATTTAAAATGAAATTTAGAGCCTAAATTATAACAAAATAAATGAATAAATATAAAAAGGACAAAATTGAAATTTAAATGGAATTTAGGGTCTAAATTGTAAAAAAAAACATAATAAAGAACCAAAATGAAATGTGCGAAAAGAAATAAGGACTAAATGGGAATATCCCAAAAACTATTAAACGCATCGTTTTTTTGGCAAATCGGGGGACTAAATTGAAAACAAAATAAAATTAAATGGTGCAATCTAAAAGAAAAAAATAAAGGAATGAGGACCAAATTGAAAGACAAAGAAAAAACGGAAGGGCTAAAACGAAAATTAGACCCCTTTAAAAAACACGCGGATCTTGCGGTTACTGGGTTGGTAATCAGGTTGGTCTTCAAAACGACGCCGTTTTGGCATCTGTGACTTAAGCCCTAAATGACGTCGTTTGGAGGGGTTATTTAAGTCTAAAAATTTAGAAAAAAAATTTCATTTCAACCTATGTTTTTAAAAAAAATTCAAAAACCTTTTTTTTTCTCTCAAAGCCCTCTTCAGCCAGTCTTGGCTCCGGCAAATCACCGCTGCGCTGGCTACCGGTCAACGACGACAGCTCCGCCATTCACGGTGGCCAAAAAAAAAAGAAACATCCTTTTTGTGTGTTTTGACTTCCAGAGTCCAAATATGGGGTAATTTTCCCCAAAATCCTTCAAAAATTGCAAAATAACTCCAAAAACTTTTCGATTTTGGGGTTTCAAGAACCCAAAAAAGGTCAGATCCCCCACTCACAGTGGCTAAGTCCAAACATATAGTAAGTTTTCTTTTTTGGAACCTTTCTCCTTTTTTATTTTTATAAAATATAAAAAAGAAAAAAAAAACGAAGAATAGAATCACCCTTTTTGAAGTTTTGTATTCTGTTTTTTTTTATTTGCTCTCTGTGTTTCTGTTACAATCCATGGCCCTTATAGCCAATATTACACTGTTCATTGTTCCAGTTTTGTTATTGTTGCGTCTGTTCTTGCACTATTTGTTCTTTGTCCTTTTTCTTTCTATTTTCTTGCAGGTGGCAAAGTCAATGGAGGAGAGAAGGCAGACCTTTTTCCACTTTGGTGAAACGGCGGCAACAAGGGTGCATCAGTCCTCGGGATGAGGCGTCTCAGGCGGCGTGCGCGCTAAAAAGGGAGTGTGGCATTGGAGGCTAGGGTTTTCAGTTTTATGAAAACTTAGTTTAGGTTGTTCGGCCTTAAGGTTTTTGTTAGTTTTGGGTCATTTGGGCTTGTAGCATATTGGACTATATTTGTTGTAATGGACATTTTTTTATTTTATTTTAGACTTTATTATTTTTGGTTTAAATTTTTGTAATTTAGGCTCGGGAAAAATTGGCCTATTACAACGATCATATCCTAGCTGCCTATCATAGATCCCCTCCTGTTTGAATCGGTGGTTACGAGGATGACCCACTTAAGTAGAACAACGATGCTGTGGATGTTTGTGACACTATATGGTATCGCATAACTCAATTATAGATAGAAGGTGGGAAAATATGGGTTTAAGCATATTGAAATAATTTTTATTTTTATTCAAGGGTTTAAAAAATTATAAATAATTTTATACATTATATAAAAATAATTCCTTTATACTATTTTTTAATAAAAATATAATATTTTAAATACATAAAAAGTAAAAAAAAATCATATTTTTCTTTGTTTCCCTCGTTTCCTTCTTCCATCCCACATAAAAAAAAAATAAAAAAAAAAGGTGTCAACACTAGAAGGCAAAACATGTAGAATATCTTCTTTTAATGGATAGTTAGGATTGCAGGCAAACTTTGAATGAATGAAATAAGCTGTGTTTAGATATTATATTCAAAATTGGGATGTTGAAACCATTTCTCAAATTTTATAATAAATTTAGCATCACTTTCACTTTCATTTTCGCTTTCTCATTTCAAATCATTGATAATGTCAGGCTGAGGTTTCAATTTCTTTCATCACCACTCAATACACGTAAACCCAGCGATTTTGATATTAAAATAAATTTATTTCTAATTTTTCAAAATTGAATTCGTAATTTATCTAATTAGGCTCATCCAATCATTTTTTTTAACTAAACCAACTTTTTCAATCCAAATTATAAATTCCTCCTTACTATAAAAAATAAATATGATTTCAATTAAATTTTACAAATAAATTCTATTATTTATTTATTGTTTTATATATTTATATTATTTATACATTTCATATTTACGATGAATTACCTTAAATTATTTTATTATATTTTTACTATAATATAAATTTTATATATATATAACTTGATATCGTGGCAATAGTAACATATGAAAAATAGTGATACCCTATATTTTAGTGTTTTATTATAAATAATTATGATTTAAATTTATATATAATAATATTAACAAAATTAAATATCTTTGTTTTACTTTACAACCTTGTAGTAACCCAAATTCGACCGGGCTTAAACAGAAGAAAATAAATGGGCAAATAAATATTAATTTATTAAGAGTCCATTTACAAAGCACCAAAATATAACAGAGCCCAAACATTTAATCCGGTTGCTACCCGTGTACTCATTCACATCCGAAGCCCAATATTTAAACACTACTGACCCAAACTCTTAGAGGCCCAAAATTTAGAAGCATTCGGCTAGGGTTAGAAACCCTAGCCCTCTACTCGCGCCACAAGCACCAAACGAAGGACGTCCCCCTCATCTCCGCCAGAGATCTTGTGATTACCTGCAAAAAAGGAAGAGAAAACAACAAAGGAAAGAAGCAAAACACGGCAAGAAATAGGAAAGATTTTTATACCAAATTTGTATCGGTTAACAGTCGCTATAAAGCCCGAATCTAAATATTGTAAAAGGAGGGAGTTTTTTTTTTGTTTTAAACACACATGTACAAACAGTATAGAAGAAATAAAAACTCACAGCAGATTCAAAGGTTTTTTTTTCATTCTCTATTATTTCCTCTTATTTTTTATTTTATTTTTATATATACATGTGTTTTTAATATAACAGACGATCCAAAATCAGATTTGAAAATCAAAGGGAAAACAGTTCACTTTTTTTAAGTTGTAATATACAAAAATACTTTTTAAAATAAAGAGGAGAATTACTAACTGTGTTTCGACTGCAAGAGGAAGGATTTTTGGCCTTCCGACCGCCGTGCACGGCGGCGCATGGGTGCATGGAGCGGTATTCATCGGTCGTTGTTAGAACTCAGGCCAGAGGATTGGAGAGAGGGTTTCAGAGTCTTTTTTGGTTTTTTTTAACATGGTGTTAGAAATGAAATTTAAAATTAAAATTTAACTTTTATAGGGCCCAGGATCCGACCCGCTCCAACCCGGAGGGTCCGCGTGTTTTAAGAAAATGGGATATTTATCCCTTTAGTCCTTCCATCTTTTTCATCTTTTAAATTAAATTTATTGCAATTTTTAATTTTTGCCCACTATTTTTATTTTGGTTTTAATTTGATCCCCGACCCTTTTAAACACAGAATTAAAACGCTGCCATTTTGGGAATAGGGCATTTTGCCCAATGAGTCCCTTTCGTTTTACGCGTGTTTTAATTAGGACCTTAATTCAGCTTTATTTTTTTAAATTCGCCCCGTAATTTTATTGAACTTCAAATCTAACCCTATATATTTATTTTTATTATAATATATATTATATTGTTATTTGTTTTATTTTTTAACCTTATTTTCATATTATATATTATATAAGTATTTTATTATATATTATTTATATTATTATTTATTATATATTATTTTTCGCAAATTGTTATTATTTATATATATTATATATATTTTTTACATATACTTTTATATTATATATTATAATTATTGTATTAAATCTTTTATATATTATTATATCATTTATACATTAAATGCTAGTCTCATAATATTATTAGGTGTTGTTTGTTTGATATATGTTACTACATTATTTTTTTTATATATTATCACATTTGTTTTGTATATTTATACGTCAAATTGTATATCATGCATCATTTTTTTATTATTAATATGTTTAAATATATGTTGAATTACATGTTTATGTATTTTTACCTATTCTTCTTAAATATATATTGTGTTTTATGTATATTTTACTTATTTAAAATTTGCCATGTTTTATTTCTTATATATATGTTAGTTAATGTATGATATTTATGCTATTGTGCTTTTGTTTACCTATCATTATAACATGTTATCTCGTATGTTATGTTAATATCCTCCTTCATGCATCGATTTTAAAAACGAGACTTTAAAGTTTTCAAAAATAAAGGCAATACTTGGTGTTTGGAAATTTCGAGAAAAGTAGTGCCCTAACTTATTGGCTTGCAACTTTTCTCGTTGAGTTCAAATAGTCAAGCACCCTTCTAAGTTTTTAAGGTTTTCTAAGTGCAAGCAACTGTCTCGGAATTTCAAGGCGTTGTGTCCTAACTTACTGGGTATGGTGTTTCGTTGTTTCGAGATAGGGATTTCCAACAAGGCTAACTTAGTGTCAAATATCTTAAAAATATTGTGTCCTAACTTATTGGATGTAATATTTTGATTTATTTGATACAAGTGAACCCTAATTTTCAAAATCAAAAATATTAAAAGAGGATTGCATCTTAAAATTTTTAAATTTCCGACATTAAAGACACTTGATAATCAATTAGGTACCAATTTTTGGGCGTTACGAGGGTGCTAACCCTTCCTCGTACGTAACCGACTCCTGAATCCATTTTCTCGACTTTCGTAGACCAAAATTAATGTTTTAAAACAAAACATTTTATAAGGTGATCCAATCACACCTAAAAAGATTGGTGGCGACTCCCGTTTTCGTTTTTCTTAAAGTGGATTCCCATTTTCCAAAACTCAATTTTAAAAATGGTCTCGACAGCTTAGCGACTCCGCTGGGGACTAATAAGAGAGTCAAGCCGTGTAATTGATTATCTCTTGTCTTAATGTCGGAAATTAAAAAATTTTAAAATTTAATCCTTTTTGCATTACATGTGTTTGTATTATTGCATGTGTTGCTATATTTTGATACGCATTGCATTTGCATGACCGTTGTGGTCACACCCTTAAGTGGGAGTGAGAAGCTACGCCTTCGTGAGGTTTTCGCCTCCGTGCAGGATAGTGGATCACTTTCGAGATACATCCATACCTATGGTTTCATGAGATTTTCATCTTCGTGTAGCCATGGGGAAATGTATTCCCCTGAACTGAACTCGATTCAAATGAGCCTATAATGGGTGAGGATCGAGGAATCTGCTGGTTCGGGTACCTCAAACTTTAGAAACAAACCACATATAGAAAAACCGTAAGAGCCCAACTTAGTTAGAGTTAAACTTTAGATATTACCCTTATAAATTATCGTTGAGATTTATTGATATCATGTGATACTGACTATTTCTTTTCTTTTGTTTGCATGTCGTTTTGCATTTACAAAGGTATCGATTCACAGTCAGTTTCTAAGTTAGGAAGTTTTATTATGGAGAACGGACTTCTTGATAGAGTAGAGGGTAACGCTGATGTTCATAGATGGTCAGAGCAAACTCAACTAGAAAAGAGAGACAGTATAACTATGAGATATGTGTCGGAGCTGTCAGATTATACTCGTATTAGTGTCACACAGAATAATCTCCAAGAGCTTAAGGAAATTTGGGATCAGTGGGGCAATGAGACCAAGTAGTTATTCTACGATAATTACGGGGATTTACCTTACTTGCTTGATATTCAGGTAGATGAGCACTTGTTCCGAGCCCTTGCTTAGTTTTGGAACCCGGCCAGTTGTTTCACTTTTGGGGAAGTAGATTTGGTACCTACCGTGGAGGAGTACACTGCCTTACTTCGTTGTCCCAGGTTTCAGAGTGATAGGATCTATTCTCGAGCTGCTTGTGTCCCTACCTTTTGGAAGAAATTAATGACCATTACGGGAATTAGCGAGCAGTGGATCACGGCCAGAATTTAAAAAAATAGTGAGTGCAAGTGCATTTCATGGGACGCTTTGAAAAATCTGATTTTGACACACCCTGATGAGACGAAGAAGGTAGACGTTTTTGCCTTAAGTTTGTATGGACTGATGGTTTTCCTTAGGGCTTTGGGATATGCGGATGAGGCAACCACGGATCTTTTTCATCGACTCAGTAAAAGGGTCACTTCCGTCCCTACGATTTTAGCGGAGACATTCAGGTCCTTAGGTGCATGTAGGAGGGCTGGTGCAGGCAGGTTTATAGGGTGTGCTCAGTTACTTTTGGCTTGGCTCTATAGTCACTTCCGATTGATTCATGGGATTGTTTGTCGAGTTTTCTTTGAGAACTACTCCCCGTTGAAAGATATAATAGCCTCATCTAGAAAAGTGGATGTGTCGGAAGAGAATTGGATAGCATTACTTCGGAATCTTCAATCGGAGGATGTTGAGTGGAGAGCTCCATGGATGGTTCCTGGTGAGATACTTTATCGATGCGGAAGCTTTGATTGGGTTCCCCTGTTGGGAATTTGGGGTGCCATTGGTTATGCCCCTTTGCTCGTGCTAAGACAGCATGGATTGAGACAGTTCGTACCAGCGACTCATGGGTTGGCTCAAAGTGAGTTTGTATACAGAGGAGCCGATTACAAGAGGAAGGTTAGTGAGGTTTCTAGTGCTTGGAACAAGACTTTTCGGTTGAAGGGAGTAGCCATTAATCCTGCTTCGATACCGGAATATGTCGAGTGGAGGAGTAGAAGGATTAATGATAATGTCCCTATGACAAAAATGGAGGAAGTTCGACCAATGGAGGAATATCTACAAGTGATACCCTCGGAGCTTGATATCATGAAGCAAGAATTTAAGAGAAAGAATTTTGAACTTGAAAAGAAGATAGAAAAGCTTGAGGAGGAGAAAATGTACCTGAGTCTAAATGTTGACCTGCAAAAGAAGGAGGTTGAAAAAGTTAGGAAGGAAAAAAGAAAGGTTGAGGAAGACCGAGATGATTTAAAAGAGGAGTATAAGAAGGCACAAGTATCTTTAAAGCTAGTGGGGTTAAGAAGGTCTTCGGAACAGTGGCAGAAAGAAGTTCAAGTGGAAAAAGCTAGAGCCGAGTATTGGGAGAGGAAGTTCCAAGAGATGCAGTCGCAGAATTTGGCATTAGAAAAAGAAAATCAAGGTTTAAAGACTAAAGTAACTGAGCTTGGAAGATCCCTTCGTTGGCATCGAAACCATGATCCTATAGTCGAGTTAAAGGAGTTAAAAAGTAAGGTTGAAGATTTGGAAGTGGCATTGCATGATGGTGAACTTCAGATTGAGTAGCTCGAGGCGCAATAAGATTGTATAAAATGAGAGCTCCATCAAGTTAAAGGTCAAGTCAGAGATAGGGATTACGTTATTGGGGAGGCTATAGCCCAAATCTAAGAGATTACTGAATATGTTCGAGACTTAGCAGTACGAGCTGATGCGTTGAGTATGATGTATAAGTCAGCATCTGATAAAGGTCGAGAGTTATCCCTTTTATTAGATAAAGTTAGAACTTTGAGAATTAGGGCAAAGGTGTATATGTAATCCATTTGTATGTAAAGATATTCTTTTTCTAAATAAAGTTTTCTAAATGAGATTGAATCGAGATCGATGCCTTTTTGCATTCATGTATTTGCATTACATCACATCATATGCATTCAAAGTTATAGAAATACCTTAATTAGTTAAAGTTTACTTACAGAGAGGTAGAAAAGAAAATCTGGAAATCACACATCCTTATGGCACTCGCACTAAAACTAAGAGTATGGATCAAAGGTTCGAACAATTGCAAAAGGATATGCAAGACCAATTGCAAGAGAAGTTGGCTAAAATGCAGAATGACGTGAGGGAGCAAATGCTAGAGGCTTAGAGGAATATGATGGCTGAAATGGCTCAGCTGCTAAGGGCTACTGATAAAGGGAAAGCTCCCGTGGCTATCACTGGTGAGGAGAGTGAGGATCATCCTTCGGGTTTCACTCCGCCTCATGTGCCACTGCAAACCGAAGCACCTCTTAGAAGGCCGTTTGTCACTGTGAGGCCTCAACATGGGCCGGTTAATGCTGGAATCCCCGTGAATTTCCCATCTGGGTCGAGAAATAATTTAGGCGATAGCCCGATCAACCCTATCATTCCTGATCTGGATATGATGGAGAGGGAAAGAATGGCAACTGAATCCTTAAAACAGTTGGAGGATTGTTGCAAGTGGTTGGAAGAGAAGTTTAGGGTTTTGGAAGGCGTTGGCAATCATCATATTGATGTCAAAGACTTAAGTTTGGTCTTAGACTTGGTGCTTCCTCACAAATTTAAGATGCTAGAGTTTGAAAAGTACAACGGGACTACTTGCCCAGAGGCACACATAACAATGTTTTGTAGGAGAATGACTGGGTATGTGAACAATGATCAACTATTGATCCATTGTTTTCAAGATAGCTTAGTAGGAGCAGCGGCTAGGTGGTACAATCAGTTGAGTCGTGCAAGAATCGGTTCATAGAGAAATCTTGAACAAGCCTTCATGCAACGTACAGCCATGTGACTGATATGACGCCTGACAGGATCATGCTTCAAAACATGGAGAAAAAGCCTAATGAAAGTTTTAGGCAATACGCACAATAATGGAGGGAAGTAGCAATGCAAATACAACCACCACTGTTAGAAAAGGAGACCACCATGTTGTTTATCAACACATTGAAAGCGCCGTTCATCACTCACATGATTGGAAGCACCACGAAAAGTTTCGCGGATATAGTTATGGCAGGAGAGATGATTGAGAACGCCATAAGGGGCGGTAAAATTGAGGGGGAAACGGCTAAAAGATCTGCCCCAAGGAGAAAGGACAACGAGGTGAATAACATGAATAGTTTCAACTCTAGGGCAATCACAGTTGGTCAACCCAAAGCAGCTGCGGTCGAGCAACAAAGTACTCAAAGACAGGAATCGGGCACAAGACAGAATTCGGAAAGAATACAATTCACGCCTATCCTTGTGACGTATCGTGAGCTTTATCAAAGCTTATACGATGCACATGCCATTGCTCTATTTCACTTGAAACCGCTACAGCCACCGTACCTCAAATGGTATGATTCAAATGCTAAATGCGAATATCATGCGGGAATACCGAGGCATTCGATTGAAAATTACACCGGATTCAAGAAGGCCGTGGAGAGGCTTATCAAGATGGGGGTTATGGAATTTGACAGTACCCATAATGCTGAAAATTCGTTACCAGATCATGGCAATCAATGAGTGAATGCCATTGATGAAACTAGAGAAAGAAGAATCAATGAAGATGTTACTAAGGTGAAAACACCCATGAAAGTAATATGGGAGGAGATGGTGAAGAGAGGTATGTTGACCTCTGGAAAAGGTAGAGAAAGAATGGGGAACTATTGTGAATTCCATGGAGAGGTGGGTCATATGATCCAAAATTGTGAAGAGTTCAAGGCCATAGTACAAGGCTTTATGGTTAACAAAGAGCTACAGATTTTTTAGGGTAGTTCTTACAAAAGACAAATATGTGTGCTAGAAAATGAACGACAAGGAATCAGTCGACCAAGAATTATTATTTCCTTGCCGGGGAATAATGAAGCGGGGGTGCAAACCGGGCCCAAGGTCGTCATCCATAAACCTAATCTTTTCCCTTACAAGGATGACAAGAGGGTACCATGGAGCTATGACTGCAGTGTAACAGTACCTGAGGGGGAGAGTATAGCCAGTGCGTCTAGGGGCGTGCAAAATGAAGGTTCCCATACACGAAGTGGGAAGCGTTATGATGAGGGGGCATTAGAGTTGAGCCCACGAAAACAAAGGATGTTGACGTTGAGAAGAAGAAAGAGGTTGAAGTGCCTGTCAATGAGCAGGTAAAGGAGGAGGAGGCTAAGGAGTTTCTAAAGTTTCTTAAGCATAGCGAGTATAGTGTGGTCGAGCAGTTGCGTAGGCAGCCAGCGCGTATATCAGTATTAGCCCTACTTTTGAGTTCTGAGGTGCATCAGGATGCATTGTTGAAGGTACTTAACGAAACATATGTCACTCACGACATATCCGTTAACAAGTTGGACCGGTTGGTGAATAACATCAGTGCTGACAATTTCATCTACTTCAATGATGATGAAATTCCACCTAGGGGCATAGGGTCAACCAAGGCCTTGCACATCACTACTCGGTGCAAGGGATACACGCTTCCAAGTATACTCGTTGATAACGAGTCGACTTTTAACGTCCTTCCATTATCTACATTGAACAGATTACCCATTGACAGCTCGCATGTGAAAACATGTTACAATGTGGTAAGAGCCTTCGATGGAATCGAAAGGAAAGTGATAGGACGAATTGACATCCCTTTGGAAATTGGGTCAAATACATATGAAGTTGATTTCTTGGTGATGGATATCAATCCCTCCTATAATTGTTTATTGGGGAGACCATGGATACACTTGGCAGGAGCGGTGCCCTCCTCATTGCACCAAAAATTGAAGTTAGTGACAGATGGACGGTTAGTAACCATCAATGCGGAGGAGGACATTATAGCAGCAGTCACTAGTAAGGCCCCTTATGTCGAGGCGAATGAAGAGGCTATTGAGTGTTCTTTCCGCTCTTTAGAAATCATCAATGCAACATTCATTTTGGAAAGAAGTGAGGTATCGGTACCCAAAATGTCTAGAGCCACAAGGATGGTCCTGCAAATAATGATGGGGAAGGGAGCATTGCCAGAAAAAGGACTAGGAAGACTGTTGCAAGGAGGGGTTCAAATCCCAAAATTGATCGAGAAGAAAGATCACTTTGGTTTGGACTTCAAGCTAGACCATAAGCACCGGAGGCAAGAGATTGAGAAGCGCCAAGCGAGAAGAAAGACGCGTTTGAACGGAGGAAAGTGGAGTGGGAACCGATGACATTCCCACCTTTATCCAAATCCTTTAAGTTAGGAGGGTTACTGGTAGAAGAAAATCATCCGATTAATGCTGTATACAATGAGGGATTGGAGCAAGGAAGCCTCGAAGGCATTCGCCCTTACGAACCGGGGAGCTCTCTAAACAATTGGACTACGGAGGACCTTCTTGTAGTCTTTAGGAATTTTTCAGAGTAATTCTCGAAACATGCTTGTTACTCTATGGCCTAGGAGTAGTAAGATTACGTTTGTGAAAAAGGCTTATAATCATCTATTATTATTTTAATAAAAATAACTTTTTTATTAATTTGGACGAATATGGTTTCTTTTTATCAATCAATATTTCGTTAAACTTTTGCAATTCTCATTCTTTCATTCATAGCACATAAACAATTATTCTTTCATACCCCCACAGGTCCCTAGATATCAATGATATGAGCACTGATACTGCAACTCCTAATTTCTCTTGCGAGCAAGACATGTGTTTAGAGGAATCTCAGGATTTTGAAGATGTTCAAGATTGTGATGTGTTTCCTAATCTGTTAATAATGGTAAAACAGGAGGAAAAACGAATTATGCCGTATGAGAAAGAGGCAATAGAAAATGTAGCCCTAGAGGAAGGGAATGAGTTGAAAATTGGAACACTGATTACTGAGGACACAAGGCATAGTCTGGTTGAATTGCTTCGGGAGTTCAAGGATATCTTCGCATGGTCATATCAAGATATGCCCGGATTGAGTACCGACATTATAGTACATCGTCTTCCGATAAGATAGGATTGCAAACTAGTCCAACAGAAGTTGCGGAGAATGCGGCCAGACATTGTTCTAAAAATAAAAGATGAGATTAAGAAGCAGTTCGATGCAGGATTCCTACAAGAGGTCAAGTACTCCGAATGGGTAGCTAATATTGTGCCGGTCCCTAAAAAGGATAGGAAGGTACGAATGTACGTTGATTACAGAGATCTAAATAAAGCTAGCCCAAAAGACAACTTTCTTTTGCCGTACATCGACACTTTGGTAGACAACACGATGGGACATTTGTTGTTTTCCTTTATGGATGGTTTCTCAGGGTACAATCAGATAAAAATGCATCCAGATAACATGGATAAAACCACCTTCATAACCTTGTGGGGCACTTTTTGCTACAAAGTAATGCCGTTTGGATTGAAGAACGCAGGGGCAACTTACCAGCGGGCCATGGTGAACTTATTTCATGACATGATGCATAGGGACATTGAAGTATATGTTGATGACATGATTGCTAAGTCCCGAACAGAGAAAGAGCATATTGAAGTTTTGAGAAGACTATTCTTGAGGTTGAGGAAGTTTCAGTTGAGGCTCAATCCAGCAAAATGCACCTTCGGAGCTAGATCGGGAAAGCTATTGGGTTTCGTAGTCAGTGAAAAGGGAATAGAAGTTGATTCAGACAAAGTCAGAGCAATACAAGAATTGCCTCCACCACAAACTCAAAAAGAAGTTCGAGGATTCCTAGAAAGGTTGAATTACATCGCTCGGTTCATTTCACAACTAACTGAGAAATGTGATCCTATCTTTCGCCTCCTCAGAAAGCACCATCAAGGTACTTGGGATGGAGAGTGCCAGATTGCTTTTGAAAAGGTCAAGCAGTATTTGTTGAATGCTCCAGTATTATCTCCACCTAGCCCAGATAAACCGTTGATACTGTACTTGTCAGTGTTCAGTAATTCTATGGGATGTATGCTTGGTCAGCATGACGAGTCGGGGAAAAATAAGAAGGTAATTTATTATCTCAGTAAGAAATTCACTGACTGTGAAATGAGATATCCACCAATTGAAAAGTTGTGCTGTGCGCTGATTTGGATAACTCGGAGATTAAGACAGTACATGCTATACCATACCACTTGGCTCATCTCAAAGCTTGATTCATTGAAATACATGATGGAGTCAACGGCTCTAAATGGGAGAATGGCGAGATGGCAAATTTTGTTTTAAGAGTTTGATATAGTCTATATAAGTCAGAAGGCTATAAAAGGAAGTGCGGTAGCAGACTTCTTGGCCAGTAGGGCTCTAGAGGATTGTGAGCCATTGAACTTTGATTTTCCAAATGAGGAGTTAATGTGTATAGCAACGACCGAAGATTTTCCTTGGAAACTAAATTTTGATGGAGCTTCTAATGCAGTCGGAAATGGAATTGGGGCAGTCTTGGTATCCCCAAATGGCGATCATTACCCGTTTACGTGCAAGTTGGACTTTGATTGCATAAATAATATGGCTGAGTATGAAGCATGCATCATGGGACTTCAAGCAGCTATAGAGCGAGGTATAAAAACCCTAGAAGTAATAGAGATTCTGCGTTGGTAATTTATTAGCTTAGAGGTGAATGGGAGACAAGGGACCCTAAATTGATCAATTATCGAAAGGTAGTTTTGGGATTACTTGTGGAGTTCAATGACATCACCTTCAATTATCTCCCACGAGACAAAAATCAGATGGGAGATGCTTTAGCAACCTTGGCCTCAATGATTAAGGCGAATAAAGAGGAAGAGATGAGACCAATTCAAATGAGTATCTATGAGGCTCCAGCTCATTGTTGTAACATTAAAAAGGAAGGAAATAATGATAACCCCTGGTATCAGGATATATTACGATATGTGAGAGATCGTAAATACCCTGAACATGCCAATGAAAATGACAAACGAACTTTGAGAAGGTTAGCTTGCAACTATGTCTTGGACGGGGATATCCTGTACAAGAGAAGGAAAGACCAAGTACTTTTGAGATGTGTCGATGCTGTGGAAGCTAAGCTAATTTTAGAAGAAATTCATGAAGGTGTATGTGGGACGCATGCAAATGGGTTCACGAATGACAAGGCAAATCATGAGGTTTGGCTATTATTGGGCCACTATGGAAAGGAACTTTATCAACTATACCAAGAAATACCATAAGTGTCAGATTTATGGAGACAAAATTCATATACCACCTTCATCTTTGCATGTTATGACTTCTCCATGGTCCTTCTCCATGTGGGGGATGGATGTCATGGGACCAATATCACCGAAAGCTTCGAATGGACATCGGTTTATCTTCGTGGTAATTGACTACTTTACAAAATGGGTAGAAGCCGCTTCTTATGCGAATGTTACTAAGTCAGCTGTGAGTCGATTCTTAAAGAAGGAGATCATTTGTCGGTATGGAATGTCTGAGAAGATCATATCCGACAATGTATTGAACTTGAACAACAAAACGATAGCAGAGGTTTGCGACCAGTTCAAGATCAAGCATCACAATTCTTCTCCTTATCGTCTAAAAATGAATGGGGCGGTGGAGGCCGCCAACAAGAACATTAAGAAAATAGTGGGGAAGATGACTGAGACCTATAGATATTGGCATGAGAAGTTACCGTTTGCACTCCTGGCCTATCAAACATCTGTTAAAACCTCTACTGGGGCAACCCCATTCTCGTTAGTTTATGGGATAGAAGCAGTGTTACCTATTGAAGTAGAAATACCTTCTCTTCTAATTTTGACGGAGATAAGGTTAGATGAAGCTGAATGGGTTCAATCCTGATATGACCAGTTGAACTTGATTGAGGAAAAGAGGCTAAGAGCCATTCGACATGGGCAGATGTATCAGAAGCGAATGATGTGAGCTTATGATAAGAAAGTTCGACCAAGAGAATTCCACGGGGGAGACCTTGTACTGAAAAAGATCATTCCTATTCAAAAAGACTTTAGGGGAAATGGATGCCGAATTGGGAGGGGCCGTATGTCGTGAAGAAAGCTTTCTCTGGCGGTGCATTGACTTTAACGGAAATAGATGGGAAAAGTTTACCCAACCCAGTGAACTTAGACTCAGTTAAAAAATACTTTGTCTAAAGGAGAAGAGAATCCAAGGTGAAAACCCGCAAAGGGCACTTTGGGGTTTCAAAAAAAAAAGAGGAAAAAAAGAGAAAAATAGAGAGGCCATAGTGAAAACCCGCAAAGGGCTCCTTGTGACCAAAGGGGTTTTGAGTTGAAAACCTGAAAGGGCGACTCAAATTTTGAAGCATCCGGTAATCTTGCTCAACAAAGAACGAAGAACGTTGCATACTGGGGCATCGACAGAGTACTTTGAATCTTCTAAACATATGCCTTCATGAAGTTGATGTATAAGCGCTCAAGCGGCGATATCTAGGGCATCTAATTTTTGGCCTGTTTGCTATCTTTAGATTTTTTGTCTCTCTTTTCAAAGATAGGCTTTCAGATTAATTTCCTTTGTATCTTTTTCGATAATTCATTCAAATCCAATTATTCTTAGAGATTTATTTATCTTCCATTATTCTTTAAGTATGTTGCATTGAAATAATGATAGATGAACTAAATATATTCACAAACGAAGTTTTGAGCATTACTCTGGAATTTCTAGATAATACAAGAAACTAAAACAGGACAATTGTTCGAGAAATTCACATAAGTAAGGGATGAATGAACTCGAGGAATTTCTTTCTTCCAGTTCAAAAGGAAAATGGACAAAACCAACGATTCAATTCTAAGGAAAGATTATCTTACAGACATCCTCAGTGGATCGTAGCATTTGAGGAAGGGTACAAGCCTACAGGCTGAGCAAGAATAATACTTTGAGAAAAGAAAAGACAAATGAAGGAATGAGTGGTGACGTCTAGGATAGGGGTCATGTTCACAACATTTTGCATCATAACATGTTTAATTAGGAACATTCGACTTACTTCGATCATAGCATCCTAATTATCAGGTATAATCATTCTACAGGTTATCAAAGACGACGCGCCTTAATCCCCTAAGCAGTAGGGTAATCGGACGCAGCATAGCAGATCTTACTGAAGCAAGATCCAAGATGGTTTGGCATCCTTGTGCTTACAAGGAACAAATCGAAACCATAACTGATTTGGCTTTCACGTGCTTACGATGAAGCAAATCTAAGATGATTTGGCATCTCTGTATTGTCAGAGAACAAATCGAAGTTTGTCATCTCCATATTAGACGGAGAGCAGACACATAGCAGGTCTGGCCTTCATGTGTTTATACTGAAGCAGATCCAAGATGATTTGGCATCCTTGTGTTTATAAGGAACAAATCGAAATCATAGCTGATTTGGCTTTCATGTGCTTACGATGAAACAAATCTAAGATGATTTGGCATCTCTGTATTGTCAGAGAACAAATTAAAGTTTGGCGTCTCCATATTCGACGGAGGGCAGACACATAGCAAATCTAACCTTCAGATGATTAGACTGAAGCAGATCCAAGATGGTTCGGTATCCTTGTGCTTACAAGGAGCAAATCGAAGGCATAGCTGATTTGGTTTTCGCGTGCTTACGCTGAAGCAAATCTAAGATGATTTGGCATCTCTGTATTGTCAGAGAACAAATCAAAGAAGCAGATTTGGCGTCTCTGTGTTCGGCGGAGAGCAGATCAAAGATATCAACATGACAGTCATAAGTTTACAAGAAGCAAATTGAAGACCATGATTTGATAAGACCGGTCAAATTTGGTTTTTATAAATCTTTGCTCAATTCCCGTCACACAACAATGAGCAAAGAGGGGCAGCTGTAGTAGCCCAAATTTGACCGGGCTTAAACAGAAGAAAATAAATGGGCAAATAAATATTAATTTATTAAGAGTCCATTTACAAAGCACCAAAATACAATAGAGCCCAAACATTTAATCCGGTCGCTACCCGTGTACCCATTCACATCCAAAGCCCAATATTTAAACACTACTGACCCAAACTCTTAGAGGCCCAAAATTTAGAAGCATTCGGCTAGGGTTAGAAACCCTAGCCCTCTCCTCGCGCCGCAAGCACCAAATGAAGGTCCCCCTCATATCCGGAGATCTTGTGATTACCTGCAAAAAAGGAAGAGAAAATTGCAAAGGAAAGAAGCAAAACACGGCAAGAAATAGGAAAGATTTTCATAACAAATTTGTATTGGTTAACAGTGGCTATAAAGCCCGGATCTAAATATTGCAAAAGGAGGGATTTTTTTTTGGGGTTTTAAACACACATGTACAAACAGTATAGAAAAAATAAAAACTCACGGCAGATTCAAGAGTTTTGTTTTTTTTTCATTCTCTATTATTTCCTCCTGTTTTTTATTTTATTTTTATATATACATCTGTTTTTAATATAACAGACAATCCAAAAACAGATTTGAAAATCAAAGGGAAAACAGTTCACTTTTTTTAAGTTGTAATATACAAAAATACTTTTTATAATAAAGAGGAGAAGTACTACCTGTGTTTCGACTGCAAGAGGAAGGATTTTTGGCCTTCCGACCGCCGTGCACGGCGGCGCGTGGGCGCGTGGAGCGGTGGCCATCGGCCGTTGTTAGAACTCAGGCCAGAGGATTGAAGAGAGGGTTTCAGAGTCTTTTTTGGTTTTTTTTAACGGGTAGTTAGAAATGAAATTTAAAATTAAAATTTAACTTATATAGGGCCCAGGATCCGACCCGATCATACCCGAAGGGTCCGCGTGTTTTAAGAAAATGGGATATTTATCCCTTTAGTCCTTCCGTCTTTTTCATCTTTTAAATTAAATTTATTGCAATTTTTAATTTTTGCCCACTATTTTTATTTTGGTTTCAATTTGATCCCCGACCCTTTTAAACACAGAATTAAAACGTTGTCGTTTTGGGAATAGAGCATTTTGCCCAATGAGTCCCTTTCGATTTACGCGTGTTTTAATTAGGACCTTAATTCAGTTTTATTTTTTTAAATTCGCCCCGTAATTTTATTGAACTTCAAATCTAACCCTATATATTTATTTTTATTATTATATATATATATGTTTTTTATATTGTTATTTGTTTTATTTTTTAACCTTATTTTCATATTATATATTATATAAGTATTTTATTATATATTATTTATATTATTATTATTTAGTATATATTATTTTTCGCAAATTGTTATTATTTATATATATTATATATTATTTTTTACATATACTTTTATATTATATATTATAATTATTGTATTAAATCTTTTATATATTATTATATCATTTATACATTAAATGCTAGTCTCATAATATTATTAGGTGTTGTTTGTTTGATATATGTTACTACATTATTTTTTTTTATATATTATCACATTTGTTTTGTATATTTATACGTCAAATTGTATATCATGCATCATTTTTTATTATTAATATGTTTAAATATATGTTGAATTATATGTTTATGTGTTTTTACCTATTCTTCTTAAATATATATTGTGTTTTATGTATATTTTACTTATTTAAAATTTGCCATGTTTTATTTCTTATATATATGTTAGTTAATGTATGATATTTATGCTATTGTGCTTTTGTTTACCTATCATTATAACATGTTATCTCGTATGTTATGTTAATATGCTCCTTCATGCATCGATTTAAAAACGAGACTTTAAAGTTTTCAAAAATAAAGGTAATACTTGGTGTTTGAAAATTTCGAGAAAAGTAGTGCCCTAACTTATTAGGTTGCAACTTTTCTCGTTGAGTTCGAATAGTTAAGCACCCTTCTAAGTTTTTAAGGTTTTCTAAGTGCAAGCAACTGTCTCTGAATTTCAAGGCGTTGTGTCCTAACTTACTGGATATGGCGTTTCGTTGTTTCGAGATAGAGATTTCCAACAAGGCTAACTTAGTGTCAGATATCTTAAAAATATTGTGTCCTAACTTATTGGATATAATATTTTGATTTATTTGATACAAGTGAACCCTAATTTTCAAAATAAAAAATACTAAAAGAGGATTGCATCCTAAAATTTTTAAATTTCCGACATTAAAGACACTTGATAATCAATTAGGTACCAATTTTTGGGCGTTACGAGGGTGCTAACCCTTCCTCGTACGTAACCGACTCCTGAATCCATTTTCTCGACTTTCGTAGACCAAAATTAATGTTTTAAAACAAAACATTTTATAAGGTGATCCAATCACACCTAAAAAGATTGGTGGCGACTCCCGTTTTCGTTTTTCTTAAAGTCGATTCTCATTTTCCAAAACTCGATTTTAAAAATGGTCTCGACAAACCTCATGAATAAAAAAAACATTTATGTTTCTAACAATAAAGATAAACAGTCTCAAACTTCACTTTTCAAACTCAATAGTGAAGTGGCCTAAAATGTAAAAATATTGTGAATTATATCAATAAAAAAAAGGTGTAGTTGGTATTGGAAATTTAGTTGAAAAGGATGAAATTGTTGAAGCATGAAAACTGAAAACCAGAAGAGCAAATTTGATTAAAATAGAAAAATACAGCAAGTAGTCTAGAAATCTCTGGTTAACCCAAAACGCCTAAAACCTTTTCAAACTAAGGGTCTGTTTGATTGGCGTATTTCATTTTCCGGAAAACATTTTCCCTCTTTTACGGTGTTTGATTGACCAAAGGAATTGATTTTTCGGAAAAGCAACTTCAACACACGGGAAAATCAAGCCCTTCTTTGCGTAAAATGTCTTACAGATTTTTTTTTCCGTAAGACATTTTCCGGAAAACACAGCTTCAACCTCTCATTTCCTCCTCATTTCCTCTCCGTCCATCAACGTCAGCCTCTCCTCCTCATCGGTGTGCTTCTTCTTCTTGGGTTATCAACAGGTTCTGTTCTCCTTTTCTCTGTGTATTATTTTTGTTGATCGTGATTTTTTCTTGGGTGTGCCTTTCCTCCTTTTCTCTGTTGTTTTTCCTCCTCTACTTTCTTGATCTTTTTTTTTTTGTTTCTTTGATTAAGTTTTTATTTCAGTTATTTTCTAATTTCAGTTTTGATTGTTAAGGGTTTCTGCAAATGGGTAGTTTTCTGCAAATATTTTCTGCAAATCAGTTTCTGGGTTAACTGGAAAATGGGTAATTTGGATACTTTAGCACCCCATCATGCATGCGTATGCTATATAGCTTCTGCAATATTTGCTAAATTTCATCTGTAAGTTCTCTTGACCTCCAACTTGGTCGATTTAAGGAAGGAGAAAAGTATGAATATTTTGGTTGATCATCAATGTCTCATTTACATTCTTATAAAAAGAATACATTTTTTAACTAGAAGAATATCAGTCTTATTTTATCATACATTATAGATGGTCAAAAGTCAGCAACTGCATTTGTTCTGCATTTGTAGCTTTCAATCAACTTGGAAGCTTAAATGAGTGCCGAAACTTGTTCTGCATTTGTAGCTTTTAAAGGTGCTTTAGTTGGATGGTCATGATTATCATATTGTTGCAATTTATTGTCTTGTTTTATTAGTTAATAGGAGTAAATGTAAAACGTTCATTGGCTTTTAAAATGTTGGAATTCTTTGAATTACTTGAAATGCTTAATGATGTAAACTTGAAGTGCTTTTTTTTTTGATAAAGATGGTTACTGATATTATTGGATTCTTATCAATCTGGTTTTCTTTACTAAAGAACCTTGATTTGTGTTCAATGATAGTGGGCTGATGTTGCTGGCTTTGGATGCTAGCCAGATTCCTGCTTATTTCATACCTGCTTTGGGACCTGTTCCCAAGTGGTGTTCTTCGCTGGAATCTCTTACGGTGTGTTTTTAACTTGTATCCTAATCAATTTTTGTTTTATCCTTTTATTGGATGTACTATGTTGGGATATGCAGATGTGGTGCACTAGTGTTTACTTTGTATATATTTTACAGGAAGAGCTTGAGGAGGGTGGACAAACAAGCATATATGACAACTATAAATTTTTAACAAAAGAGGATCTTGAGAAGTTGAATTTGACAAATCTAATTGGGACCAATCTTCTGCGAGCCTACATGCACGGGTTCTTTATTGACTTTCGTTTGTACAAAAAGGCAAGACTGCTATTCTTTTTATTATTTCTTGTTAAGGATATCATGCAGCTTAAAAACTCCGGATAATTGCATTGTGTCACCTGCTGGAAATTTGTCTGGTTGGGTGTGTGAAACACGAAATATCTAGAAGCAAATAAAAGTTGAGATGCAGAAACAAAAAAATGAGTTCAGAGTTGCTAGATTAAATTCAGAAAGAGAGTTATGTAATTTTTCTATTTTCTGATCAGATAGTGCTTTCAATGCTCAATGTGGTTCTTTTGTACATCTTCACTATTTTGCTGTTTAATATTCATATTTTTACATATATTTCAATATTTTTACTAGTATTCATTGTGGATAATATTTTTTCAATTTATAACAATCAATATTGTAGCTTATTATTGAGTATTATTATAAATAAATTATTGCAATATATGTAAAAACAATTTTAAAATATAAAAATTTATTAATATATATTAATATATGTAAAAAATAACTTTTCCGGAAAATATTTTCAGGAAATCTGTCAAACAGCAGAAAATATTTTACACTGATTCAATCAAACACCAGAAAATATTTTTCAGTAAGTCATTTTACAGAAAAGTAAAACATTTTCCAAAAATCATGTTCGGAAAACATTTTACTGCCAATCAAACATGCCCTAAAACTCAAATTTACTTCCACATACCAGTACGCAACCTTCTCCCCTACCACACATTCTCAAATCCCAATCCCACAATGTCAATAGTCCCAGCCCCACAACCCGACGGACCTCTCTTCGCCGAGGTCGACATGGGTGGCGATGCCTCCGTCCCCACCGTCCGAGCTACCGTGGTCCAAGCTTCTACCATTTTCTATGACACCCCCGCTACTTTAGACAAAGCGGAGAGGTTGTTGGCTGAAGCCGCCGGATATGGGTCTCAGCTAGTGGTGTTCCCTGAAGCGTTTATCGGCGGATATCCACGCGGCTCCAACTTCGGCGTTACCATTGGGAACCGCACTGCTAAAGGGAAGGAAGAGTTCCGGAAATATCACGCTCCAGCCATTGATGTTCCTGGTTTGTATTTATCAAGCTTTTTAAAATTTTGTTTCTGATCATTTCTGTCAGATTTTGGATAATAAATTTTGGGTTAATAATGCCACTTTCTGTTACTGTTTGCTGCAGGTCCTGAAATCGAGCGTTTGGCGGCCATGGCTGGAAAGTATAAGGTTTACTTGGTGATGGGTGTGATAGAGAGAGATGGATACACTCTATATTGTACGGTGGTGTTTTTCGATTCTCAAGGTCGGTTCCTGGGGAAGCACCGCAAGATCATGCCGACGGTATTGGAGCGCATAATTTGGGGGTTTGGAGATGGATCCACGATTACGGTTTTCGAGACTCCCATCGGGAAAGTAGGGGCTGCCATTTGTTGGGAAAATAAAATGCCACTTTTAAGAACAGCAATGTATGCAAAAGGTTCGATTATTTGACCCTTCACCTACATTTTAAGGCTCAAAGTACATAATTTGATTTTGATTGCAAGTAGCGACCTGGTTAGACTAGAAAAAGAACTACTTTTGCTTGAAAGTTGAAAACCCATTTCTTTATCTAAAGAATTATTTTATATTTTATTCAAATGTAAACATTGATTCCAAAAAAAAAAAAAAAGCATGAATAGTGAATTAAGTGATACGGGTTGGATTCACTTGAAATTGTGGAACACCATTGGGGCCAAGTACTTCCTGTGCGCTTAGTGCTTTGTCTATTCTCCTTGGTTTATGCTAGCAATAGAAATTTGTGTATTTTCTTAGTAACATAAATGTATTTTATTTTTGTTGTGTTTCTTGTATTTCTTATATCTTGTTTTACTTCCTTTTATGTGATATAGTTGTTTAGTGTTTAATATTATCGAATATGGTCGGCAAGCAGCCATAACTCTTGTAGAATGCATGAGTTGCAGTGTGAGGGTGGTAGATACTTGATCATGTTATTTAGGCCCAAATTAGCCCAAAATAAGCCATTCAACACCGAAGAATTATCTACCTGCAAAAGTTTTATCTACCAAAAGCTTTTTTATTTTTGCAAGGCTTTGAATGTACACATTGGATTGCAGGCATTGAAATATATTGTGCACCAACCGCTGATTCCAGGGATGTGTGGCAAGCATCAATGACCCATATAGCTCTTGAAGGCGGGTGTTTTGTGTTGTCAGCCAACCAGTTCTGTCGGAGGAAAGACTACCCACCTCCTCCAGAATATCTGTTTTCCGGGACAGAAGACGAACTGAATCCAGATTCTGTCGTCTGTGCTGGTGGAAGTGTCATTATATCACCATCTGGAGCTATTCTGGCTGGACCCAATTACGATGGGGAGGCACTTATATCAGCAGATCTAGGTTTGTACAGTAATCCATGATTTAATATCTACTCAACTTCTCTTTCTAACTTGACCAAATCATTGCTGGATTGCATGCAATTGGTTGTTTCAGGGAGAATGTATTTGATTTAGAATCTAGAGAGAATGTCTTAAAAGTTATGAATAAGCATTCAGCATATGGTTATTTTCTCATCAAGATGTTGATGAGAAGTAATATTAATAGTTCAAGATGCTCTTTCTCTTGGACTTGGAATATGGATGATCCCATGTTTCTTTAAAATTCTTGAGACACTTGTTTGTGTCAGAGGGTCCATGGGGAGCTGACCTTCAAAGCAATGTTGATAATAGGTTTTCAATGCAATGATGACTTAACCAAGGTTTTCAAAACCAGACCGGTGGTTGAACTGGTCAGACCACCGGTTCACCGGTCTGACCAGTTCGATTAAAAAATCATTAAAAATAAAAATAAAAAAATAGAAAAAAACTGGTTCAACCACCGGTTCAACTGGTTTTTTAACCCTGTTCAACCAGTCTGTGTCAGTTTGCAGGTCAACCTCTTGTTCTGGACCGATACCTCAATCGGTTCCCGGTGTCCAGTTCCGAAAACCATGATTTAAACACTTGTTCCTGTGTGTATTTGTTTGATTTTGATATGAAATGTGGTGTGCATCGATTGTGTAGAGTTTGACCAGGAATTTAAGTGCTTAAATCATCTTTAACTTGTGAAATGCCTTCGAGGACAAAACCATAAGGTTCAGTGGGCCAAACTAAACAATAGCTTGCGAGTTCGTGGGAATTGTAACATTTGTGTCATGGTCCTAGAAAGAAACCATGAAACCAACATCGATTGTAAACTAAAGCTTGACTTGGGATACAAGTATCCATACTATCTTTAACATGTGTATTTTGTGGACAAAACGTTGAAACTTAGAATGATTGAACCTTTCAGGTTGGAGTGGACCATAATACCATGTCTCAGTTTTTGAATCTGCATGTGCTTGTCTATTTCTCTTTGTTTGCTTGTCCAAGTTCTTGTAGGCAGGATTCCTGTTTCCGACTACTATGTCCCTTGCATGTTTCAACTCCACTGGTTCTGCAAACTTTGATATGAACTTTCTTTATTGATCACTGACTGAAATGGATGATATATATGTATATATGATTAAATGACAAGCAGATATGGGAGAAATTGCACGGGCGAAATTCGATTTCGATGTGGTAGGCCATTATTCAAGACCAGAAGTGCTTAGCTTGATTGTGAGAGACCATCCAGCAAAGCCAGTTACTTTTACATCAGCATCTGAAAAAACTGAAGACGCTCATAAGTTGCTGTGATCTTAAGTTATACGCATTGGGTACCTTGTAATCAGATGAATAAAAGTGTATAGCCATCTGATGACTGACTGTACCAATTTTAGGGTATTGGAATGCATCTCTCTTTCAACAGATGATCCCTTTGTGCTCGTGTTCATCCATCCCCTCTGTAACTAATGATACAGAACCTTGATTCTGTGAATTTCCCTTCATTTTATGCTGCTACTTTTTACTGTCCATTTTCTTGGTTTGAAAGTTATGTTGGGATTCATTAGCTATTATGTTGTGCATGCCATTAACTAGTGTAAATAAAATTAGTGCTGCTCAATTTTGGTGTTTTCATTATTTATAAACCATGGTGCATCAATAATAAAAATGTCCAGTATTTCACATTTTCACCCCCACTGGTGAAATAATTGGAGGGAAGACCCATTGGGGCCTGGGGTGGAGAATGAAAGATAAAGAGGTGGTGTTAGTTAATCATACAAATTACAAAGGCATGTGAGGTGTTTGGAGTTTTGTCAAATGTATGTTTTTGAGATAAATTTCATTCCACACGATTTGGTAGGATAATGTCACATGGATGATGGTGACTTGTATAAAAAAGAGTACATAAGATACCAACTAACATGTTGGAAATAATTCAGAATAATTATATTATAGAAGTGTCTCTTTAATTAATTATTTTTAATTTCTTGGGAGTTGAGTTAGTCTTAATCCTCGACTCCGACATTTTCTTATTCTACATTGGAGCTGAATAATTGAGTTGTGGTCGGTCATCATTGTTAGACTTTGGTTTGGTTGTCATAATTTGATCAAATAAATTCATAACACAAGGGATAAAACCATGTTCAAAGAACATGGAGAAACAAGACAAAGGAACCCCTTTCCCCATTTCTCTTTTTGCATAGTGTCAGAGTATGATTCCCAATCATCCTGCTGTTGACAAGTGTCACTACTCGCAGATTAGAGACAAGAATTTATGAACCCCATAATTGTTTTATGCTTTATAAATATCCATAAATTCACAAGTTTAATTTACAGTCTCAGCTTTTCCCAAGTTTGGCAAATGATTAAAAACATAAGAAGCAAAAACCAGCTTTTGAATTTCAAGAAAATGCAACAAAGCCATCGGTAATGAAAGCTAAAGAACAAAAAAAAAAAAAAAAAAAACAAACAAACAAACAAATAAACAAATAACAAGTTTCTTCTATCTTAGCTTGTTGAAGTTCGGCCTTCACTTATTGTACCGATGAGCTTAGGCTTCGAACCATCCCCCTTTGACACCGGCGAGCCTGTCTCGAAATGGCTCCATTGCCTGGTCGGACTAGGAAAACTTTGGATGGGAGCTATTTTATTACTATGTAATATATGATCTCTTAGACTCTTAACTGATCTATATCTTTTAATCTCGTCTTCGTAATCGTGTGCCTGGACTTGCGACGGTGGATTGTATGTCCCATCCCTCTCGAACTTTTCTGGGATTTCGAGTTCAAAATCCCAACCTTTAGAGTTTGAGTTTCCTCTTTCTAAGCAAATACTTCCCCATGAAATCATCTCAGAAAGTGATTTCCTTCCCTTGCTTTCTTTTTCGACCCAAGTTTTCTTCGATCCATCTTCAACATAATCTCTGTAAGCGTAGCTCCATTTGTAGCTCATGTCATTGTTGTCCACGTTTAATTCAATGGAGTGAAGATCACTATCAGCTGAATCATCTCCTTGGCACTCTTCCTCGTTCGTAACATTGATTCTATCTACATCTTTCTCGACTATTTGACAGGATCCAAAATCAATCTCCTTCAAATAAGCTTCGAGCTCTTTGATTCTCTGCAGATTCGGTGAACCATCGCCGTTTTCTTCGTCTAGTTTGTTTCCTAGGTAGGTCTCAAGTTCATTTCTCAACTTTTCGACGACTGCATTCTTCTCCTCGAAATGATATTTAGCTTCAGAGAGCTTCATCTGGACTCGCTCCTCCCGTAATACATCAGCAAACTGAAGCATTTCCCTTTCCTTGTCAATTTCTTCCTTCACTTTAGCTGACTCTCGTTTCAGTTCTTCGACTGTGGCTCGATCTTCTCCAATGCCTCGAGCCAACTCATCGCAGACTTGCTCCAGTATCTCTTTCGCCCTCTTCTCACTCTCGAGGTCCTTCATTGCCTTGGACAGTGATGCTGCCGTATCAGCCAATTCCTTTCCAAGTTTCTTGTTCAATCTCTCAGTTTGCCTCCTGAGTTTCTTCTCCACCTCAAGCTCTTGGGCAATGCACAATACGGCATCACGGATTCTCTCGCGCTCTTTCCTCTTCCAAGTGGCCTTTTCCTCCGCAAAATGCCTCATGAGGTGCTCGATTTCATTGCGGTTGGATCGTTGCTCTTGAACCAATTGATCAACATGGATTCGAGCTCGATCAATTTCAACACGTAATGCTGAGACCAAAGACATGCTCGTCGTATGTTGCTCTTCGAGACCACAAATTCGATTCAAAACTTTAAGTAGTTCTTTAGAAGTGGCTAAGCCATTACTCACATCCTTTAAACGAGCTCTAACTCCAATTATGCATCCGCCATGATTTTTGCCTTTAGAATGAGTTTCAATCTGTGCATTGCAAGGCATATCATCAGTACCCAAAATAAATAAAATTACCCAAATATACAAACAAAAACGAACATAGATATCTAAAAAAGCACATACAATTGAAAATGTTTGATCTGCAATAAATTTAAAATTGCAGATTGTGGTGGATAAATCTGGGCAGATGTCATTATCAATGTTTCCCACTTCTATTTTCAACAAAAAGTGAAATTTTAATTCTAAAAAACAATTGCAAAAATATGAATTTCCCCATTGCAAAACCTTAAGAGAAAGAGCCATTTTGAAGAAAACAACAGTAGAACATGCATTTGCCAAGATTTGCAGACAATGACACCAAAAAAGTGCTCTGGTTGAAAGAGAAAAACTGAAGAATTAAAGCCAAAAGTTAGAAAGAAAAAAAGAAAAGAAAGTTATCACCTCCATGAAACTACCACTGCCAACAGGGCCCAAGCTCCCCAACTTATAATCAGTTACTTGAAGCTTTTGAGAAACAATTGAAGCTCTTCTCCTATGAGATTGGACTCTGCCTCCATCCATCTTCTACGAAAAAAAAAAGCAGCCAATAAGATTTTCAGAAGAAATGTTTCAACTGATATAAAGCATGAACAAATTAAAAACCCAACCTCTGAAAAAGGACTATAGGACGGATCAGACAAATTTTGGGCCAAAGTATGAGCCATTTTTGCAACTCTACAAGCTTTTCTCCTCTTATCTTTCTTAGCCAATACTTCCTTAGGTTGTGGGGAAGGGATTGTATTAATCTCCCACAAAGTGGCAGCAAGTTTTCTAGCAGAAACTGAGGCTTTTTTGGTTTGGGCAACAATCTTTGGTGGAAATTCAGCGCTTGCCATTGCTAATGACGGCGACTTCGTTGTAGCCATTATCCATGTGGGAACAGGGGTCGTTGATCCTGCCTTTTTTCCCACCAAAACTGCACGCTTGAATCTGTATTTTTGGATTGAAGATGATGACGATGACGAAGATGGAGAAGAAGATGAACAACCTCGTTTTCTTATCTTACATGGTGTTGTTGCCATGACATTATAGGTTTTATATATTTGATTTTTTTTATTTTTTATTTTGACAAGATTTTGGTCTCAAATTCGATGACCCAATTTCAAAATTTTTGAAGTATTTTGGGATACCACTCAAGATCTCATTGAAGATTCGATAGAGAAACCAAAAAATGAAGGTTTTATTTATTTATTGTTTCAAGGAATGGGAAGTTTTTAAAAATGGAATATCAGAAGAGGCAAAAGTGAGGGAAAAGATGAAGGAAGAAAACAGATTAAAGAGAAGGCATGTTTACTTTTTAGGCAAGTCCCTGACCCTCAAAGAGCTTGTTGCCTTGAATTCATCAATTGAAAAAAAAAAAGAAGAAGAAGAAGAAGCAAAGACAGTGACAATCAAATTATGAATCAAGGATTCTTCTTCTTCTTCTTCTTCTTCTTCTGTATTTACAGAAAGGAAGGAATAGTTTTTTTTTTATATAAAAAAATCACAAAAAGCGTTTTCAAGAAGTGGGCAGCTGTAAACAACAAATATAATGTCAAAAGATTTGATTAGGAAAAATAATAAAAAAGAAAGAAGAAAGGTTTGTTTCTCAAGTGTTCAAAATGGAGTCATAGTCTCAATATATAGTAATTACAAGCCCCTTCTTTTGCAATTTTTTATATTTACTTCACAATATCAGATTTTAGTGTTTTATGGATACAATATATTTTATTATATATAAAGGTTAAAGTTTAAAATATTATGCATTTTTTAGTAAATTAATTTTATATATTATTTGTCGATTGAGTCTTTTAACTCAATTCACATTGGCATTGTTATCGATACACAAGTACGTGGGTTATGTAAAAGTGAAGGAGAGATTATAAGTAATTCTATGTATTGTATAAAAAAATTTAGACTAGGAAGAAAATGTAAAATTTCACTTTAGCCCTTTAAGTCTTACAAGATTTTAATTTAGTAAAAGATAAAATTACACTTTGTCCCTTCCCAAAATGATAATTTTTTTATTTAATATTATAAAATTTATAAAAATGTAAATTATTGAAATTATAAAATTACATTTTAACTCTCATAAAAATATATATTTTAATTCCGGCCTCCTAATTTTTTTTTCACTCAAGTAATCAAATGTAAAAACAAAGTTTAGATAATATTGCATACTAATAAAAATACAATATTGAATGTAATTTAATAAGTTATTCATGAAAAGAAAAACCATTCACTACTTCAACAACTACTACCCAATTATTTTTTAATTTTTTAAAAAATTAACTGTTATCTGAATCTTAAATAAGAATATAAAAATGCATTTCGGTATACTTAAATTTATATTATTCTATATTAAATCTCAACAAGTTATATTTTATTATTTTTCTTATTGCATTAATGTTCTTAATCTAATAATTTTTTATATTATTCAATTTTTCAACGTATCATATTAAATAATATATATTAATTACTTTCTATTAACTTTGTTTTAATATTTTATTATATATAATTTTCTGTTTTTTTAATTTTTTTATAATTGGAAATAAGAAACGCATTACTTGAGATTGAATTCAAACTTTCATACTTACAACATAGTTTATATATGACATATGAAATTTAAATAATTTATTGAGAAATTCTATATCATAAAACTAGTTTATTTATGAAACTATATGTAAGTTTAAAAAATTTTTAAAAATAAAAAATAAAAACTTGTTTAATTATTAAAATAAAATAATTTGATAGATTTTAAATGAAATGGGTAAGTAGAATCTTTAGTTTTGTAGAAATAATAATGAGCACATCAGCAAAAATCATGAATAATAAGATTCCATAATAGTAAAATTATTTTCCTAATAAGAATGATCATATGATCTTAAAAAGTATACTAAATGCTATCAGAACAGGAAAATCATGACAGAAAGAATGCCACCCAAAACCACCTTTTTATTAAATTTTTGGTTAATTAAATGATGATCTAATGGTTGAAGGTATTCATCATTTTAGATGTCGTCTGAATTCGAGTCGCGTTGATTGTTTGAACTTTACCCTGTAATTCACCTAAAAAAATTGGTTAATTTATTTGGATAAGTTGGGTTGAAATATTTTCTCAAGCATTTTTTTAGTTTATGTTTTTAATTAATAACCGTTTTACTTATATGAATAAAATAATAAATATCTAATTAAATAATAAAAATTGTATTTTTATATATCATTATGTTACATATATATCAATTTCTTATATATAATTTTTATGTGTCAAATATTTATTTTTTACTTACATTGTGAGAAGAATAAATTCGAATATTATAAAAGAAAATATTTTTGTGTTAAATATTTTTCACTTACATTTAACCACTAGGATAAATGACAAATAATGTTATAAGCAAAACACGTTTGGAAAAGTGCTTTTCAAACGTGTTTTTTCCGTATTTTTGCCTCATCAGTAGTTTAGTCAACAAAAATAACTTATTTGCGCAAATAACCCCTATTTTTTTTAAAAAAAAAGGTACATACCCATAATTTGACCCAAAAGAATTAAAATATAGATTAATATAGTATTTAGTATCTAAACTTGAAATTTTTTTCTAATTTGACATCTAAATTTGACACTTCTTTTTTTTAAAATTTGGCACCTAAACTTGTCAAATGTTATACAAATTGCCCCCAAAACACCAACGACGTTAGTTTAAAAAGATGGGACATAAATAGATAATGTATGATCTACATATGGCAGATGACATGAAATTTAATGGCAGGAATGATTACATTTTTAGAGTTTCATTTGTTTCACTAAACAATATACTCAAGTTTTATTTTTCACAAGGGTTGAGATTACTTTGATTGTTAATGGAAGGACTGATTCAAGAGGGATTACATATTTAAAGTACGGCTTGTTCTTCACAAAGCCCTCAATTAAAAAAAAAGGCAGTATCAAAGGAAATCTATGTTCTAAAATTGTGCTTTGAGCTACTCTTAACAAATAGATATTGAATAAGAAAACAAGAGTTTTAAAGACTCAAAATAAAAGGAATTCATTATGTTAAGCTAAAATAAATTAAACTAAAAGTAATTGAAGATTTAAAATACAAAAAAAAATCCATGTCTCCTTCCACATGTTGGTTATACTTAGATTATTTTTACTACCTCATTAAAAAATAACACTATTGATATATTGAGGTCATTTGTATAACATTTGACAAATTCGAACACTAAATTGGACAAAAATAAAACTTATGTACCAAATTAAGAAAAAATGTCAAATTCAAGCACCAAATTAGACTAAAAAATTTAAATATCAAATTATAAAAAAAATTGTAAAATTCATTATATAGATTTGTTAATAATTTTAGTAAAATTTAATAATTATAATGTATCAAATAAAATGATTATAAATCCATTAACAATATCTTAATATAACATTTATTTGTAAAGTCTTAATTTACTAAATTGGTCAACACCTGAAGATTTTTGTTGGCACCTAAAGAGCAAGGTTCAATTTCTGTTAGTGCCATCTCAATGTCCCAAAAAGTTATCAGATCGTGTTACACATTTACACCACGGCAAGCCAACCACCTTGGCCAACTAAGACCTTGCTAGGGCTGTTCTTAAAACTCGCTGAGATACTCCGCTTAAAGATACCTCGCCTAGGTACACTTTTATGTTGCACCTCGACCTTACTTGGTCTCATAAAGGTCGTCTACTCAAGCTAACTTACAAATATGAGACTCCCCATAGCCACTTCAACCCCGTCTCCAAAGTTGGTTGTGACTCATCAATCCAACTATTTAGGGGTTTTGGTTCAAGGAATATAGGGTCAACATTATAGGGCGTGGAATGTTTTATTATCTTGTTTGATTAATTTGGTTTGAAGGTAAAATTTAGGTGTTTGGTTGATGTAATGTAATACATTTTACTAATTGTCATTGCTATAGAATTTGTTATTCTTAAAAAGTTTAGTTCCTTTAATAATTTTTAATCTCAATTTTCATAAATTTATGATAAATTATTATAATTTTTATTTTTATTACAATTTATATATTAATAAGTAAACATATAATCTTGAAAAAAATTATAAATCATAATTCTAATAATTCATGAAAGTTATTGTATTTTAACCCATAATTATAATCATAAACATAATTAATATACTAATAAATAAATTATTAGAGTAAATATAATAATTATAAGGGTAAACTACACTAATTGACCCTAAATTTTGTTTAAAATTACATTTCAATAGCTCAAATATTTTTAAAAATCACATAAAAGTCACTAACACTATTGAATTGTTAACTACCGTTAAGAAGATAATGTGGTATATTAGTTTAAATGATTAATTACTAATTTAATCTCCAAACTATAGTTATTCTTAGGCACTTTTGTCGTGCACTTTCCTATCCCCCTCCCCCCTACTTAGACATCCTATGTTGTATTCAAGAATCCAACTACAAAAATAGCAAAGGAAAAAAAGTTCTTAACTAAAACAAGGTAAACATCACCCCTCGTACAAACTCAATTCTCTTACACTAAACAAATAAACATAAGAAAATACAAAAATGGGAACGAGAACTTACACTAAATATTCATGTCTCTCGAAAGAGTCACGCCTTCAACTACTAATAATGTGATACATGGCTCACTATTTAATACAAAGCATGCTCCCCAAAATCATGCCTCCACTAACACTTAAATTATCTAGCATGCTCCACACAAGTTTTTGTGTAATTGAAAAAAATTGTAAGCTCACCAAAGTAAAGAAGACCTCGCCCACACTTTTTGTCTCAAGGGAATATCGCTTCCCTTTGACAAGAAGGGCAATTGTTATACATTTGAATTTCCCTAAGCAAACTTGGGCAAGTCAACCACTTTGAGCGAGCAATACCTTGCCATGACTTCACCCATAGATACCTCCCATGGAGGCAACTACATTGACTGTAATCGATATTTATTGGTAAATTAATTCTATTGAATTAGGTTTTGGATAATTAACCATTTTTATTTCTCGTACCAAACCGATTCATATTTTAGGTAATAGTGAATCGACCTACGAAGAATGATTGGGAGGGCATTTCTGAAGCTGACCATGATTCATCAAACCTACTATCTCCTAGATAGTAGGCATCGTGAGAAGCATACATGATTGAAGGACCTCATGCAAAAGGGGACATGCACGTAACGTTACTCTTCCAAATTCCATCCCACCACTCACGATTCAATGCATGACCACCCAACCAACTGAAAAGAAAGACATAAATAGGGACTGATAAGAAAATGTGCACATAAGACAAGGGGTAGATTACAAATAAAGAAATTAGGGGAAAAGTACAAAGTAATAATTGTGGAAGTGTGAGCCAACCATAAACCCCTAACTTTTAACGATCAATCAATGGATTAATCAGTATCTTCCCGCAAGCAAACAAAAAGAAGAGAAAACATTGATTGCAAAGGAAAGAGAGGCCATGAGGAAGGGACCCACTATAACCAACGGCTCAATTTCTTTGGAATTTTATCTTCGGATTTTCCATTTTCTTATCTCTTTCTCCTCCAAAAAAAACAAATAAAAGAAACAAACACTGAATATTTCAAATCCAAACTGACTTAATAATTAAAAATGTATTTACTTTTAGTAATTTAATTTTTTTTTTGAAGTGAGTTAACAAGGTAAGATAAATGTTTTTGGAACAATAATGGTATAATCAATCATATTATGAGTTATCGATTTGATTGATCTGAGAATTTAAAATAAATAAATTATTAAAAAAATAATAAATTAGTTTAATTGATTCTTACTAGTTCATAGGTCAACTAATTTTATGCATCTCATTAGATTGATACCTTGACCATTTTTATTCCAACCGATTCAATTCATTCAAACACTACTAAGTAAGATATACATTTAAAATATTAAAAATAATTTTTTTGTTACATTAGTAGTGAAATTTTAAATTTCTCAAATAAAATTAGATTTTCATATGTTTTTTTAATTTGGTTAAAATATATTGTTAATATTTGTACTTCGATAAAATTTGAGATTCAATATATGTACTTAAAAAGTTAAAAATTAAGTCTTACTTTTTTATTATTATCTAAAACTCCTATTTCAACCATAAAAATAGTAAGTATTTTTTTGTTAAATTTATCAATTTGGCATGTTGATTAGGCTACTCTCATGTGATGTGGCATATGATTGACTGAAAATAAACATGTTAAGTTGATAAATTTTGATGAAATCTACCAATAACGATAATGATTGAACTAAGATTTTTAAATTAAAAAAATAATAAGATTGAAATTTTAACGTTTACAACAAATAATTTAAATAATAAATTCTATAAAAATACAATGAGTAACAGCATATTTTAATTTTTTTATTTTTTTTATTTTAACCGTTATGTATTATTATTGATTGAACCATTAATGGAGTGACGAAAGATTATATTAAATCCTTAGTTGATTAAACCCTTTTTGTTGGCTTGATTGTCAGAGTATTCACCACTTTAGGTGTAGCTTTGGTTCAAATTAAGCTAATCGCGTTGCTGTTAGGACTTTACCCTCTTCTTTAATATTTTTTAAAAAAATTTATCCCCTTCAACCCTAATAAAAGAAAGGAAAACAATTTGTATGATCTTTTTAAATTTTTGTCGTAGAATCTAAAATCTCTAATAATCAAGCATGTGATCACTTCTATTTAAAATAATAAAGCATAAGTCAAAATTTAAGATTTCTTGTGAAGCTAAAACAATTAATTTTCAATACCTAAAATTCATACTTACAAAAAAAATCTAAAATGTTTTAAAATTCAGAAAGCAAAATAAATAAAATAACGCATACCCTTAAAATACTTTAAAATTTTCAAAATCAATTGAAGTAAACATTATTAAATTCTAACATTAGGTAATTTGGAATAATATTTTGAAATATGTCAAAAGTTTAAAAATGAAGTTGGTGATGGTCCATGAAAACCCTAGTGTTTATGAACATCAGATGTTGTTTCTGAGGGAGCAGAGTCATCTTGTCGTCGTAACTGATAAGTGACAGTGGTCCTTTATCCTTTGATCATCACCACTTGTTTTCACGTTCCATTATATTGTTTTATCAAACTCTTTTTTTTAAAAGGTTCATTAATTAAAACATCAAACAGTAGGTGAAGAAAACGTCCCAACAGTTAGCCAGCAGCACTGGTAGTCTGGTGAACTATTACGAACACAAAAAGAATCGAAATTGAAGATCTCTCTGATCGGAGGACTAAAATAGCCACTATCCAAATCAGCCATAATTTTTGCATTGTTGTTGTCTTCTCTAAATGCTTGCTTGTATCACGGATTGCATATTAAAGTTCATGACGAATGTACATAGAGCGTTTCATGGAGATTAATTGATTAAATGGGGCTTATTTAACTCACTTGTATTGGCTCGATTTGTTAAACATATAAAAAAGCTCATCTACTTGAAGTCTTGGTGACCCAGTGAAACATTCCGGTAAAACCAAAATTACAAAAGTAATTATTGTAAAGCCTAAAGGATAAGAATGTATAGAGTTTAAATCTCTTAAAACTCTTGGCTCTCATCTTGTAGATAGGCACTAATCTCAATAGTTGATGTAATTCAATCTATATTATTAAATCTAAGGGAGCTCAACTATAAAATAGAGGTCTTTCCCTTCATTTGTAGCCATTTCATAGTACTTTATTCTTAAGTTAAAAAATATTTGAAAACATTTACTCACATACTTGGTTTGCATTGTTTTCTTTTGGCTTTTCAGTTCTCTTGAACTCCTTTGCCTTTTGAGTTTGCTTTCGCTATATTTTGGTGCCTTAAGAGAATTTTTGTGAGAAAATTGTAACACTCCTTACCTAGTCCAATTGCCAAACCCGAGTACTAGAGTGCTACAGAAAATTACGAAATATTTTTGTAGTGGGACAAATTCGCCCGGCCCATTACCCTCAAACTAAATAGTAAAAAAACAATAAATAAATAAATGAATAAAACAAAGTCCATTTAGTTAATGTCCTATTACAAGCCCAAAACAGTCCCTTTAGGCCAAATCTAGTGGCCCAATACCCAATTAACCCAAGTGGCCTAAAGTTTAAAAAAAAACAGGGCAGAAACCCTAGCAGCCCTGGCTCGCGCCGCAACAACAACCAGACAGTGCCTCTGTACAATGCCAGCGCCTCAGCCCCAACACCGCTCGTGCCTCCACGTCGACAGCCCCGTACGCCCCCCCTCACGCCTAGTGCCAGCACACGCCCCGTACCTGCGAAAGAGAACAAGAGAATAGTAGTAGAATAGCAGCCAATAGGAGAACAAAAATGGTTGTTTTTCTTGTTTTGTTATTCGGCTATAAAGCCTTTCATTTTTTTTTCATTTGTAAGTTTTTTTTTTACGCGAACATAAGCAATACGAACGCAAACAATACAAAGCAAAAAGAAATTCGAAAAGCAATTGCAAGAAGGTGACTTCCGAACGCCTTGTGCTCCCTTTTTTTGCATCTATTTCATCTTCTTTTTGTGTCTCATATGTTGTTTTGATATAAAATAAAAAAGGAGAAGCATACCTTCAAACGAGCCATCGGAGACGGTTTCTTCTTCGTCGAAACCGAAGGTTGAGATCGGACCCTCGAGGCTAAAGTCTGGCTTTCGATATGGGGTTTAAATCCCGGATGTAGGACGGTTCCTCTACGGGCCATCATATACCGATTTCAATGGTGGAATGACGGTGGCCGGATAGCAAGGGGGCGAACTCGTAGGGTTTTCCCTTCCTTTTTTTCTTTCATTACTGCGACGCTAGATTTACCTTAGGTCTCCTCTTTTTTTTTTTCTTTTTAATGTGCAGGAGGAAGTTTTGTCGTTTAAGGCTTGACCTAGTAGCCCTAAAACGACGCCGTGGACCACGCCCGATCGGATCTGACCCGAACACCCTCGGGACCCGCGTGTTTTTGCGGTGAAGGGTTAATTGTGGGTTAGTCCTCCTCTTTTACGCAGGCACGCAATTGCACCACACTTGCCATTTTCCTTCTTTTATTATTTGGTTCCCTTATTCGCAAGCATTTTCATTTTAGCCCACGATGTAGTGCTGCGTTCTGAACTAGGGGATATTCCCATTTCTAGTCCTCGCACAACCGTGCGCTTCATATATTGGTCCCTTAAGCTATTTCATTTTTAAACCATCATTATTATTTTAATTTGATTTCAAATAATTTGCTTCTCCTCCATTTTTTTTTTCTTTTAATTCGTGTTTGCCACTATGTATCATGGGCTTATTCTTCTTCCTTCGACAATTATACTGTCATATTTTTATCCACTGTTTTACATAAATGTTTTTGTTTTGTATACACCATTGTACAAATATATGCATTTTATAATAAAGTTCATTTTATTTTATGTGTATTATCAACTTTATGTTATTTTATACATATAATGTCTTTTAAATTCATTCTTTTTTTTTGTATAACATTATCCCATATACATATATCCATCTATTTCTTTTCTTTTAAATTTGTTTGTTTAAACTCCTTTATACATATATACACACATATGTATATATACTTTATAATAAGGTTACTTTTATTTTACGCATGTTATTAATCTTACATTATTCTATACATATAGTTTCTTTTAAATACATATTCTTATCTTTTATTATATAATCTTTCATAACATGGCTTTTAAATTATTATGGTATATATATATGCTTTTATTAATATCTATACTTAATCTATTTATATATTTTATTAAATTTATGTATTTATACCCGTAGTTTTTCTTTGTATATATATATGAGCACGTTCGTAAAACTATTATATAGTTTATTATAAAATTGATTTAAGCATGCATGTATTTCTATGTTTCTACAAATCATTATTTTTAGAAGTTATTTATATATACATATAAATTGTAGAACCATTATGTTTTTAAAGACTATATCGCGTTATACATTTTTATTATTATCTGTAATATATTTTACACATATTTTAAAATTTTCACACTATAAATCCTCATTTTTAAAACCAATATTATTTAATGTTTTGGTATGATATCCGATTTAGACATATTCATTTTATAATATACATCAAATATATATATCCCTAGTTTTTTTTTATAAATTTAAAGTGCCTCAATTCATTAATTCGCATGTCGTATAAATTATTGGTTCATTAGATCGTCTCTGTTCCGACATTCTACTTTGACTTTTAAGTTCTATTTTGTTTTGCATATATTTTGTTGTTTGTTCTATATCGTAACATATACATTATCATTGCATGGTATTCGTTTTGTTGATATGTCAATTATTATTCATACGTGATTGAAATTAGGTCATAATTTTTAGATTAATTGTATTTAATTGCTTGTTCTGCTAGTCGATTAATATTCTTACTAATCAAGCATCGTATCATCATATGTGCCTTTACCCCATGTCATCGTTTCACTTGATTTTTGAAATGTGGTTCTATAAAACCCAAATTTTATGATTAATTTGGTCTTATTTCAAATCGAATTAATACGTCTTAAGCTAGCTTTATAATCATTCATTTAAAAATTCTTCAAAACGAAGACGAGATTCGATTTTTGGCAATTCGCGGAATCGTGCCCTAACGTGTTGGGTTGCAATTTCGCGCTTGCTCAAAATAATCGAATATCACTTCAAAATTTCATTCATGTCTTTTAAAATTCTTCAAAACGACGACGAGATTCGATATTGAGTAATTCACGGAATCGTGCCCTAACGCGTTGGGTTGCAATTTCGCGTTTGCTCAAAATAATCGAGTATCCCTTTAAGATTTCATTCATATCTTCTAAAAATTACTTAAAACAAAGGCAATAGTCGGCATTTAACAATTCAAGAATCATGCCCTATCGTGCTGGGTTGTGATTTCTCGTTTGCTCAAAATGATCGAACATTCCTTTACATTCTCACTCATGTTTATAAAAAATACTTAAAAATGAAGACGATGTTCAATGTTTGGCGATTTGAGAATCGAGCCCTATCGTGCTGGGTTGCGTTTTTTCATTTGTCCAAAATAATCAAATATCTCCTCAGAATTTCACACGTATTTTAAGGCAATGCAATGGTCAATGTTTGGAAATTCGAGGAATCGTACCCTACTGTGCTGGGTTTCGATTTTTCGTTGGACCAAATAGTTGGGCATCCTTTTGTTAATTTCAAATTATAGACTTTCGGACGTCGAAATAAGAAGATTTTTGGCAACCCACTCGGGTTATTCAAACGTTATTAAAAAAGAACCACATTTCAAAAACGTTTTTAATTTTAGACATAAGGACAGTATTTAATCGATTTGGTACCAATTTTGGGCGTAGTGAGGGTGCTAACCCTTCCTCATACGTAACTGACTCCCGAGCTCGTTTTCTAAAATTTTCGTAGACCATAATCGGTGTTTTAGTAAACTGAAAATGTTTTATTAAAATAACCAAATCCTTAGGTGATCCGGTCACATCAAAACACAAGATCGGTGGCGACTCCATCATGCTATTTTTCAAAAGCCGATTCCCCCATTTTTCACCAAATTTTAAATTTCGATGGATGGTTTCGACAATTTTTATGCAATTCAAAATTCAAAATTTCAGTTCAATATCAATTTGTCTCATATAATCGGGTATAACATGCAATACAACCAAATTTGGGTTTAAGTCAAGCTTAGAAAGTTTTAGATTAACCCGGTATCAATCATGGATCAATTTGAAGCAAATGCAAAAAACATGGAATATTTTGTAGACAGAAGTCACAAGGTTGTGTTTCCCGACCGTGTGAAAGGCTGAGGCTGTCTGGAGTTAGAGTTACACGGCCATGCAAACAAACCGTGTAACTCACTATGGTCTTGTGGGTCAAAAGTGCAATTAATTAGGATTTGTCACATGGTCATGTCGTCGGGTCGTGTGACAGGTTGTGACATGTGCTTTCGAGAGTTAGGCTAATTTAGGCGGATTTGAAGCTAAGAAATCGCCTAAGATTGTGCGGTTTGCCAAATTTAAGTTTTACCTCTATGACAGTTGGTATCAAAGCTAAGGTCCGAAGGCGTCGGTTGAGATAACGAAAGAAGTAGGTGAGCAGATTCAGCCTAAAGAGACCCGTAGTAGGGGCAAAAAAGCTAGTAGTTTGAGGGATATGTTGTCAGCTTTGGAAGGTAGAGTTGCCAAACTTTATGGCTCCATGAGTGATTTGAGGGAGACCCTTGAGATAGTTGATGGGCATACCACAGAGTTGGAATCAAGGCAAGATCAACTCAGGAACAAGTAGTAGAGACCCGTAATGTTAATGTGGATGTGATGCAAGGGGTCCTCAATACTGTTGTGGGTGAGTTGATCATACTCCTGGTTGAGTCCAACTAAAAAATCATAGACTCATTCATTTTCAACAAGTATTTGGAACTTAATAGCATCTTAAGCATAATCTGCTAGAAAGTCTTGATAGTAATCCAATGCTTGCCACAACCCATTAAGATTAGCATAATAATGAGAAATTGACATATCACCTTACTTCGTACTATGGATCTTATTTTGTAACTCAAATATTTGAACATCATTTCCCACTTGTGAATAAGTGAGAGTAGTTACACTTCATATTTTTGCCGTGATGTCAAACAATAAATATGTTCTAGAGATGTGTAGTTGCATTGAGTTAGTTAGCCAAGACATGACAAGTGACTTTTCTGAATCCCACAATTTGGATGTAGATTCGCTAACAACAGGCTTCTTATTAGCACCCCTAATATAGCCTTGGAGGCCTCTAGCCTTGATGAACAATAAACATGATCGAGACTAAGCAAGATAGTTGTTTCTATCAAGTTTGATGTGGCTAATTTGTAGAGACGGGTTGTCAGAACTTATGACATTTTTTATCTGTTGCTATCATTTAAAAAAAAGAAAATGAAAAAAAAACTCCAAAAAAGACAACAACCAACAATAGAAAAACCAAGAAATAAAAAATCTCAAAAATTTCAACCTTACCAAATCAAGAAATTTTTAAAGAGAAATGTGAGAATATAGCTTCAAGATCGATGATGATGGCGAAATGAACAAACTCCGCCGAAGTAAGCGTCACGTGCCAACGTGTAGAGGATCGACAGTGGCTAATAGAGTTGCATAAGGCTCACGCAAATCTCTTTTAGACACCAGCTTCTAGGGTTTTGTTGGCGATGAAGCTCCAACTCCTTTAGGACCAATGGTGAGAAAAAATAACAACCTTAAGGGGATGAGTACCAATTTGGGGATTTTTCTAAGGTTTATGCTATTTCAAAGAAAATCGAAAGTTGGTCCCTAAATTAGGATAAAACCTTTGATACCATGATGAAATTAGATATCTGAGGGATGAATTTTGAAGGGATTTGAATAATCTCACTCATTTATGAAAAAGATGATTACTCAGGTTATTTATATAAAGAGAAAAACCTTATCTAAGGAAAGAAATAATATACAATCCATAATATCATGTCTATCTAATCTCTAATTAACAACAATAGAATGAATCTTTGTAGTCAACATTTTAGACTATCGAAATAATTAAGGTTGTCAACAATTTATTAGCACCTTGCTTATAGAAATTGAAATTGAATCTCTTACATTTCTGAAACAAATACAAGTTATTTATCCAGAAAGTGGATTTTTTTTATTCTTTTTAATAAATGCATCTACAAGATAATCACATGTGAGTTATCAAATCATCACTTGTAGTTTGCGAGATTACTATTTTAAATAATTAGTTTAAGAAGAAAACTTTCATATACATTTGAGACAATTCTTGCTAATTTTGGTGAGTTTATTTTTCAGGTTTCTAATGCTTACTTTATGCTAGATTATCAATGTGAGTATCAAAAAAGCTTGTTATTTATATGTATAAAATGGTTTAGTAGAATTAATTACTAAATGTCTCCGGTTAACAGCTAAATCATATCTTTTGAGAACAAAACTTTTGTATATGTATAATGATATGATATTTTACATGAATCGGCACTTACATGCATCATGGCAATAAGTTATGATAAATACTCCCTATTACAATTGGATTTTGGTTAAGAGCTAAATGCAACCTATTTCAAAAAATTTCGAATGTACAATTTAATTGCATGTTGCCCCACCACAATGCACGAAATGGGTGATGAATCGCTAAACTAACTATAATTACGATAAAGGCAAGCGCACCTATCGATTAATAGTATCGCTATGGTGAGTCGGGAATATCGTATCCACGAGGATTAAAAGTACCAGTAATTACCTTTTTTCTATTATTTAGCCTATAAATTGAAAGGGTTATTTTTAACCTAAAATTTAACTAAACTAATTACTAAGAACACAACAGAGAATGAATTAAGAAAATAATCGAATAAACCAATGAGATAGACAATACCCAGGAAAGAATCCACCTAGACTTCACTTATTATTCTGAATCTGAATTAAACGATTTATTCACTTGTGCCTTGATCCGTAGAAATCCCTAAATTATATTAATACCTCTTTCGAGAGTAAAAAACAACTGACTCTAGGTTGATTAATTGAAATCTCTTTCTAATTAAAACCCTTATTGTCGCATTAACTCGATCTATGGATTCCCCTATTAGGTTTGACTCTAATCCTATAGATTTATGTCGTCCTATTTCTAGGATTGCATACAACTCCACTCAATTATACTAGATCTACTCTTAAACAATGACTTTTGCTCCACTGAATAAGCACATTCAACATGATTCAATATCCTGAAAATATCAAAACACGAAATAAGCAAACATAATTGAGAACAAGAATTCAAGTATTTATCATGTAAATTAGAAATTAAATAACAAGATCCATCATAGGTTTCATCTTCCCTAGGTATCTAGGGAATTTAGTTCATAATCTGGAATGAAAACATCTCAAAGTTAGGAAAACAACAAGATATAAAGAAACCCAAGAAAACTTCTAAAGAAATTAAATGGAGATTTTCAATCTTGAAGGAGATTCTGCATCTAAGTTGAATCTTGTGGCATTCTGTGAGTCTTTTCTTCGTTCTTCTCTACGTGTCTCTTTAGGTCATTTTCTACTATGTATTTATAAAGTTTAGAATGCTCAAAAAGACTAAAAATAAGGTTTTTCCACGTGTTTGGGAAACAGGGAGCGATATCGACACGGGCTAACACATGGGCGTGTGGCTCGCTCGTGTGGCTCATACAGGCATGTGCCCTGCCCGTGTGGGAATGCCCAAGTTGTGTGGTTCCTGAAGATAGCTCTTTTTGTTCGATTTTGGCCTATTTTTTGCTCATTTAACTTTCCTATACTCACCTAAGTATAGAAACATGAATCTAGAGGATTAGGAGCATCAAATTCACTAATTTACATAATAAATCATCCAAAAACGCATCAAGAATGAGATTGAAAACATGTTACTTTTATGGCTTATCAATGGGTATTCAAAGAAAGTTTGGTATATATATTAATTATGGATCTCTTTTTAATGTTAAATATTTTGATTGAATCGAAGATTCAAATATGATGTGATTTATTACTTTTTTTTATTTGATAGTTTTTCCAATATTAGGGGGATAGAAATAACCATTGGATGAAATAATTACTTAGAATGAATTATCATTATCCTAGATCTTCTAGAAAGCAATTTGAACCAGAAGTTCAAAAGATAATTCACTTTATTGCAAGTTAATTGCTAGATGCATTTACTTACCAAATGAGAACAACCAAGTGTTATATACCAACTGATGTTTTGAAGTCTCGACAAGACAATATATTAGAATAAATGAAAGTAATGCATGCCTGAAGCATAGTAAATCAATTGGTTCCAAAGATGAAAATTCTTTGTAAAATAAAATAAAAAATCTAAATGGTTATATAGTGGGGTTATCTCCTGAACAGACCCAAGACATAATTAATCATTAGAACTCTAGAAGGGATTTAGGTACCTAAAGATGAAAATTGTGAAAATAAAGGAATCTTGATAAGTTACGTCAATACGAAAAACTATGGGACCATGAACATGAAAACTTGTCGACAACGATTTTGCAATGTTGAAATAATGAAAAAAATGAGGATATTGAATAACTTTGTTGAGAAATATAGACATGAAGTAGATTGACCAAAATAGAAAAACGCAATTGAAATAAAATTAAATTTGTGAAGTTTTTGACCAATAGTCCAAACATCTAAAGGTTTGGGGTACAAGTGAGTAGTTTTGTGAAAACAAAATGAGGAAAAAATTAAATTTTTTTGCTAAGTCTCAGCATAGATATAATATCCTTTTGTGGTGGATGCAATAAACTTTAGGTATCTTATTAATATGACAGTTCATGAAAGATTTGACATGCGTCTAATATTTATTGTTACAACATTTTATATGAAACACTACATAGTGAAATTTATATTAAAATCCTTGAAGGATTTAGAATGCTAGAAACATATAAAAATTAATGTGAAACTGTTAAATATATTTGTGTAAATATTTAATGATTTGATTGGAACATATGTATTATCATACCAGGATCATGATCAAAGTTGATTATGATTATTGTTGGAACTCTTGAAGAGACCAAAATATATTTTCACATAAAATTCTTCCCCACTCATGACTTTTAGAAGAATGATGATATAAACATTTATAAAATCTATTCAAGTTATCATTTGAAAAACTAATATCCAATATTGAGATAAGTAGAATATAAGATATTATGCGACGTTGTCATAAGAGGGAGTAAATATGTGTTGTACTCTTTTTTTCTTAATTGAGATTTTATCCCACTGAGCTTTTCAGATAAGATTTTTAACGAAGCAACATGTCATACGTATTATAGATATGTGTACTTTATCTTAGGTTGTACTCTATTTATTCTCTATTTTATAATAATTTCATAATTTTAATATTAATATTATAATAATTTATATTATTTAGACGCTTTTAGATAAAAGAAATAATTTAAATATATTCTTTTAAAATGAAGATTTATTTGGAGACAAATATTGACCATGAAACAAATTTTACAATTTTTAATATTAAAAACCATTAAATTAAAATTTCCTTGTACACATTTTCCACAAATCCAATAAAAGGATCCCTACTTAAAGCCTACAATCCTAAGATCATTAAAAATTTCAGTAACTTCACCTACTTGATATCATGTAAAACCAGTAAACTTTTACCAATTAATCTCTTATTCATAGCATGTAGGTCCAAGTCTTTAATGAGTTTAAAAACCCTTTAATTAAACTTTCATCTAAACCTTCTATATATCAGTTCTTATTAGTTCCAATTTTCGACCCATCATTCAAAATTTCAAACTCAACTTGGTCATACAAAAGCTATAAATATATTAATACAAGAAATAACATTTAGTACATTGTCACGGGAGTTTTGAGACCTCGTAACTAGGGTTAAGAATTTAACAAAATTTTAAAATTATTTATAGAATAAAAAATATATTGTTAATGTATCAAATACAAACCCTTAATACAATATATAAAACAAAATTAAATTAAATTTACATGCTTTCATAATCTTTAATACGTTTAATGCTTCTTTTTTTAATTTTTTTCTACATTCATATTGGATTTAGTTACGTACTTTGATTTAATTAATTTTAATCTTTTTGTTTTTCGAATTGGTCAATTTTTAGTCTTTGTATTTTTTTTAATTTTAAAATATTAGTCCTGACCAAATAGTCGATTTAGCCCACGTTCTACAACTGGATTATTTTTAGCCGTTATATTTTTCAATTTTCAAAATTTCATTCTTAATGTAAACAACATTTGTATAATTTATTAATTGACTTTTTTGTGAGTAATATGTGAAAATAGTAGGTTGACATGGCATTGCAATGAATTTTAAAAATATCATAACTTAATAACTAAATTCAATAGCTACCTTGTGGTTAAGACTAAAATTTTAAAATTGTAAAAATATAGGAACTAAAAATAATCAAATTAATGTAAATAGACTAAATCCACAACTTATACATAGTAGAGGTACTAATAACAAAATATAACCTTTGTACAAGTCAACTTTTTTGAATAATTTTAAAAAAAGAGTTATTTATTTTAAAAATTCAAAGATTAAATTATATTGAAAAAAAAACATTTTTTTATCAATTATGGCATACATGGATAGAAAAAAATTATGTAACAAATTTATAAAAAAAAATTATATAAGAAACAAATGTGATTTTGGTTGAAATAGTAAAGTTGAGAAAATGAAGGTTTTAAGATCTTGAGTTCAAATCTCACCGTATATGCATGTATTTTTCTAAATTATTTGTAAAAATACCCTTAAAATTACATTTTAGTTTGGACCCGATTGAGAGTGACACAAACTCAATCAAAATTTTAAATAATAATATATGATTTGAAACTTTAGATGCATAATAAATAATTATATTACTAAATCTAATGATTGATTTGTAAAATATTAATCATAAAAAAACTACATAAATGGTCATCTAATTATACTTGTGTTCTTGTTTTGGTCATTTAACTTTAAATTTTTTTAATTTAAGCACTAATGTTTGGATTCATTCTTGTTTTGGTTATACGTGATTAATTTGATAATAGAAAGTCTTTTTCTAACTGGTATAATAACACATTTAGTCTTCAACACTTACATATTCTATCAATTTGATCCTAATTCTCAATAATTCAATAAATTTAACCCTTTTAGGAAGTTTGAGGATCAAATTGATAGAATTTGTAAATGTGAAGGGTTAAATTTAACCATTAACTGTTGGTTGGTCGTTGATTGGTTGTTGACCTAATATTTTATTATTTTTTTTATAATTTTTTTTATTTTTAATCTATTTATATTGTTAATACATATAGATGCCACATGATAATTCTTAATTGGATTGAAGTGCAATGTGGCACATTCTAATTGGGCTACATTTTAATCAAATTTTTTTTAAAAAGGTAGTGGAAATAAATGGTAACAAAATATAAGTTTAAGTACTACTCTGACTAAAAAAACTCGAAAGGGGAAATAATGTTTTAAGCATAAAATACAATTTAGATAAATTACTTAAAAAGTTGGAGGCTCATTGATTTGTCCAAATCAACATAAAAGAAGCAAGCAACTCTTCAACTCTTTACCAAACTTTGCAACCCTAATTTCACTTTCAAGCAAAAATTGAAAGAAATCTTGCACACTTAAATTTAGCAATAATTTAAAAAATAAAAATAGAATTGTAGAGAAGAGACGAGAGGGAGGACAAAAATATTTGGAAAGCCATCAACCGGTACTTGAAGGTTGCTAGTCGATAGGGTGACTGTGAAATTTTGTAATAGAAAAAGGAATTTTTTTTTTACATGGTAGTTGTTAACACTTTCTAAGTAAAATTGTGTGAACCAAAATGCTCCTCAGTCTTTTTTAACTTCTTAATTGCTTCAATCAGTAGATACCCATTTTGGATGAAAACAAGCATCACTTTTGATATCAATGAAAGAAATGAAGCATACTCTCGTTATGCTCTCCATGAATCCAAACGGAAAAATGTTGTCAAACAATTTCTTTTTATCTTTTATTCAATTGGAATTCTCTATAAATAAAATAATATATGGGGTGTGCGGATTAGAAAGTGTTTTTATTAATTAATTTATGTTATTTTTATTCAACCAATATTTTTTTTATCTCTTTCTATAAATAAATAACATTGGTAGAGTTATTTACATAAATTTTTACACATGAGTTTCATATATTGTTATTTTGCCTAAAAGTTGTGATAATTTATTTCCTAATAATAAATTATAATTTTTAAAAATTACAATTTGTACTGGGAGAATTACTTTCCTACAGGAAGTAATTAAACTATCTATTGTTTTGTATTTAGTTCGTGTTACTTAAGTCCACACTCGACACAATTCGACCTATAAGCATAGTGGTGAAGGACGTTCGGTTGAAAGCTAAGAACAATACAAGTTGCTCGAAAAATCAACTGTTTTTTTTTTACAGATTTAATCAAAGAATTTGATTTAAATCCTAATTATACTAATTTTTTTGAGGAAAAATATATGCAATTATCATTGAATTAAAATGCTTGTTTTTTTAATTCTTTTTAATATAACAATTTTTGGAAAAAGTGCCATGAAGGTTCTATATTAAGAGTTAGACTGTATTTTGTCTCTCTCTATTAAAAATAGACAAATTAGTCATTGTACATTAGATTAAATAGCAAATTGGTCATTTATGTTAAAAATTCCATCTATTTGTACTATTAAAACTGATGAAGCTGATAGAATAACCAAATAATGATATGTCGCATGTCATGTGTACCTCATGCTGATGTACGAGGACTAATTTTTAACGATAGAAATGGATGAAATTTTTAACAGAAGAACTAGTTTACTCTTTGATTTAATATATAATGACTAATTTACTCATTTTTTTAGTAGAGAAGGTAAAATGTAATTAAACTGATCGTACAAAGACTTTCATAGTATATTTACCAATAATTAAAAGAAAAAAGACTAACTTTTTGGTATAGGCCTAAAGTCAAAAGAAATGAGAATTAATTTTAGTTAGGAGAATCCGTCTTTTTTGCATTGAAAGGGACATAAAGTGCATTGCAATTATAGGGAAATGATGAATTTAAGAAAGAAAGAAAACCAAAATAATATCATATTTCATAAATAATTACAGGTTAAAAGAAAATAATAAAAAATTAAAAGTAGTCCTCAGTCCTTCCCTTGAACCCAATTTGTCCAAATGTAAGAGTGATGAACAGTCCCAAGTGCCATAATACCAACCACAACCTGCTCATTTATCAATTAATACCATATGAGAACTGAGGTTTTTGTTTTTTTGTTTTTTAATCTTCAATGAATAGACTAACAACAATTGAAACCAATGTTAAGAAAATAAATCAAACTTCTCCTTCTCCATGCCTTTATAGGGATGATAATTTTTTCCAATTAAGTTGTTCGTCCACTGATAAAAAGTGAATATTAGATTTAAAGTTTAAGTTTAAAAGTCGATTGATTGTTAATTCAATTTGTATTGATATTATTGTTAATATAGGAAGATTTGGGTTTGAGTACCCTAAAGCGTATTATCCTTTTACTTAAAAGTTGAGAGAAACTATAAGTAATTTTAGACATAATATCAAAAAGAATAAATATGATAAAAAATTAGTGAAAGAAAAATCCAAATTCCATTGGTTTGGGTTATGTCTCCAAAAAAAAGTTTTTAAAATCACTTCAACAAAGAACAAAGTGGACAAGATGGTTCCATGGTCTAATGGTGAGGCCCATACTGGAAAATGGGCAAAACTTGTCTACAAATTATGAACCCAAAGTACAAATGGCATTGAAAAATCTATAGCAAAAGAAATAGTGTAAAATATAATTACCAAAACTGAGAAGTAAGAGGAGGAGGAGTAGTGAAGTGAGCAAGCTCGGTTCCAATGCTCTCAAACAAAAGCCCCGTTAAGCTCTTGCCATTGATTGCCGGTATGCTTGACGGAGCAATCCATCCGATCAGCCCAAATCATATTACGTTGAAGTCCCTACGCAGCCAGTCCCTCTCAAAGCTTCCCATTATCCAATCACAATTAACAATTTAATCCCTCGAAACATCATATTAATACTCACAAATCAACATTTTGCTGTCACAACTTACCATGTGAACTTTCCCCCGCAAGCACCGGCCAGCCTCAAAGGGTTCCTACCCCTCACACTTGATTTCAAAAACCCTGAAATCGTACGTTCACTCACTTAAAACTCAACACACAACTAAAAATACAATTAACAATTATATCAACCAATTATTGCTAGCGTTAAGTTAAATTTAAACTCACCCACGCATGTTTTACACAGGTGAAACTCATATTTGAGAGCTCAGCATTCTTGAAAATCTCAACTTTACCCATTGAGTCGAAAAGTGATAGACAAAATGTATGTTATTGTTTTACGGTACTTTACGAATTTGGGTCTCACTGTTCATGATAAAATAAAAAGTGTACCTGAAGAGAGGCAGGTTTTGTTCGGTGGGGATGAGAAGGAGGTGGCGCTGCCGAGGCGCACGACGGTTGATGGGCTTGAAAATGTAGCTGCCATTATTGGGGGGTATGGCTTTTGAGTGCAAGTGGTGACTGATTGATTATGAATATTGGGAAGCTTGTGGGATCGTATGATCGTAGGTGGGGATGAAGATTTTGTTGGATGGTAATTTATTCAATAGCTTTATGCCACGTAAGAATTGAGTGGATAAAGTGGGCTCTCCTTACCTTGTTGGCTGATAATCCTATACACCAATTGGATTATGCTTTTATATATACTAGTATTATATTTTACAATTTTTATTTTATTAGCACTAAAAATTAATTTTAAAATAAATTTAATTAAATTATGACTATTTTAGATCTTTTATTAGAAAAATTAAATGTATTATAATTATTTAAGATTAGATAAGATTTCAAATCAACGAATAAATTAATGTTTTGATCAATCATTTTAAATATATACTTTGAAATTAAACAAATTTATATTTTGGTAGGATATGAACATTTAATATTCTCAATTCACCTACAAAACTATTTAAATGCATTCATGTGAAAAAAAAAAGTTATGGTTTTGATATTGTGTTCATACTATCGTATTAAAGGATCTTGATTGCTTACTTTCTATTCATATTATGCATGCGGCTTTATATGAATTAACCGTTTTTACAAACATTTTTTTCAATTGAGCTACGGTAATTAAAAGGAAAGTTTTAGGAACTTTTGGTGTTTTATTGTGTATGAAAATTAGGAAAGAAGAAAAAATTCTATTTCAATTTCAGCCATAAATTTAATTTCATCTAATGGCCAAAAACCTCATTCTTTCTTTCTTCTTTTCACTACAGTTTTAACGTTTTTGTTCATCGCTTCTTGTGTTATTTTGTGTTTAGTAACCGAGCTCAAACCATCAAAATTTTGTTTGTTTCTGTCCATTTGTTTATTTTTAAAGTTATTCATATTCGATTCATGTTTGTTTAAATTTTAAATATTATTTTCAAATTTAGTTTGTTTATTATTTGGTATATTCAAATTCAGTTTATTCAGTGTTTGTAAACATGTTTAATTAATTAATGTTCACGTACATTAAATAAGCATGTTCACAAATAATAAACCAAGGAAATAAAAAATAAATCAACTAAATTTAAATATAAAAATAAGTATTTTTCATAAGAAAATATTATCTTTAAACGAGTTAATAAATAAATTTATTCGGAAACATAAACAAACCAAACACACATTTATTTAAACTCATTCATTTAATAAAATAAGCGTACATTATTTATTCATACTCATTTATTTAACCATCAATTTTTGATAGTTGAATTGTGATGTTATAGATAATAATTTTCTTAGCAAGCAACAAATACATTTTGAGTAAATGATTTTTTTTTAAAAGAAAAAAGGAGGCAGTAGCTTTGAATGAGTAAAAATGGTGGGACGGTGCGGAAGAGTAAAATTGACGTGTATTATTATCCGGCTGCTGCCGGTAATTAATTTTAATTTCAATTTTGGTGCAAATATATTTACTTTTTTAACTTTTACTGCCGGTATATGTAAATATTATATGATTTGTATAAACAAAAAATTAAAATAAAATTACTTGTCTTTTCCCTTTTTTTTCTGATGATTTTGATAAAAAATAAATGTTACGTTTAGATTTGATTCCAAAATTAATTTAAGTTAAATTATGATATGATGTGGTTGATAGTAGGGTAATGAGATGGTAATTAAATTAAGTTAATAGTGTGGCTCATAATTATAGACTAATAATTAAGGAAACATTTAAAACTTAAGGAACTAACCTAGAATTAAAAGTTTCTTAAAATGCTCATGTTTCTTACTTTATAAGTATGTATACTGTCATATATATAAAATAAACAAAAAATTAAATTAAATTATTTCTTTTTTCTCTTTTTCTTATCTAATGAAGTCGACAAAAATTAAATATTATTATATTTATATATGATTCTTAAATCAATTTAAATTAAATTATTATATGATTTGATATGATTCTAATTATTTCATAATATAATTAAATTAAGTTAATAATAGGGCCGTAATTATAGGCTTCCATGAACCCTTTGTCCTTTGTTTTTTGTTGTGCTGAATGTAAAATTTGTTTGAAGTATTTAAATTTGAATCCAAATTTGTAACTTTTTTAATGTTAGAGTAAAACATATGGCAAGAAAGAAAATAATATCATATCATAAATAAGATTATTCTATCCAATTATTTTTTTTAAAATTTAGTTTAATTATGAAAGTATTTAAAAGCTTTTAAAAAGATATAATGTCTAGAATTACTCATAACTTACTATCAACAGGTTAGGTGAAACTTAACACTGACGGAGGTTTCTCTCCTAAAAAATCCTATACTTCAATAAAGGGGTGTTCTGAAATCAAGATGGAACCTGATTATTTGGTTGGTTATTTTACCAATATATATAATATTTGTAATATAATGTTTCATATATAATGAATAATGACAACGTGAATATGATTATAATTTTAATCAGAAACATCCATTTGGCGTCAAAACGAAATATTGGTACCAAACCCTTACAGTATGTTTGGTTGGATGGAATTGCTATGCCATTCCTGCCTTATTCCGTGCGCTACAGTGATTCATACGTTTGGTTCACCGTTTAGGTGATTCTGCAGTTTAGCTATTACAGCCATATTCCCTCACCTCCTGTAATAGGTATTCAGTAGTGAGGGCACTAAATTGCTATTCAACACACACGCCGAATACATTTTCAGATTTTGGGACCAAAATAGCCTGATTTCTTCTCCCCAAAATTCTGCTCCAGATTTCTTCCAACCTTTTTCTCCAAATCAAGCATCCATCCATCTACCCTTCATCTTCATCTCCTCAAAGGTACGTTTTCTTTTTTTTTTTTTTTACTTCAATCCGACAGCTTCTCTCACCCAGCCTCTCTTGCTTGCTTTGCCTCCGGCCACTTTCATTCCTTCGCTCTTTCATGTCAGTCAACTGAAGTCACCAGTTCCTCCGTTCTTCTCGATAGCCTCTATCTTGTTTATGATTTTAGTTTAGGGGTTTGCTCTGTTCTGCTCTTTTTTTTTGCTTTTCTTCTCTATGATTCTTGTTTATAGAAGAGAAATAACTGTTTGTCTTATTGTTACTGCTAGTGGATGTTCATTAATTTATTGATTTCGGTTCCTCCCTAATGCTTTATAGTTCATATTTAGTTCATCTGTGCCTTTTTTATGGTTCTATGTTTTGTTGACCTAGTTTAGGATATGGATTAAATTTGGGATATCTTCACATTTGGTGGTCTTTGTTGATGCTATTCTGCACTGAACCAATCTATCTCTATGTTGCTTGATTTGCTTTGTCTAAACCCTATACCAGTGGTTGCAGGTTGATAGGCCACTTGGCTTAATTACTTACTGCTTGTTGTTCCTCCTGATTACTATATTTGCTTGTAATTTCTGGTTCTTGCTTTTGTAGCCTCATTGCATTCTATTATTTCTACTAAGCACAATAACTCAGACTTGACTTACTCTCTTGCTATAGTAATTTGGAAATAGATGGAAACATATCTATGAAATGTTGTTCTGTATTTTTCTTCACAAGCACATTAATAGAAAACTGTATAATTTATCCGGATGAAGTATATATTAATAGAAAACTGTATAATTTACCCGGGTAAAGTATGTATTAATAGAAAACTGTATAATTTACCCGGGTAAAGTATGTATTAACAGAAAACTGTATAATTTATCCGGATGAAGTATGTATTAATAGAAAACTGTATAATTTACCCGGGTAAAGTATGTATTAACAGAAAATTATATAATTTACCCGGATGAAGTATGTATTAACAGATATACTTAAGATCTAGTTGGCACTTAAAATCTAGTTGGACTACCACGTAGGATTATCATTAGGGAGATAATAATAACATAAATGACTAAAACGTAACATTTCAAATATAAGTGACTAAAATGTAACCCGAGGCAAACAAAAGTGACTATTTTTGTAGTTTACCCATAAATAAAACATTGCAATATATGTAAAATTTATTAATGTATATATATAATAAACTCAAATAAACAATGAAAAGATAATAAATTCTTAGATATATATATATTTGTTTAATTTAAAACAGCTTTTATAAAATATTTTCAGGAAATCTACCAAATAACGGAAAATATTTTACATAAATTCATCCAAACACCAGAAAAGTAAATCATTTCTAGAAAAGTAAATCATTTTCCATAAATTATTTTCCGGAAAATATTTTACTGGCAAACAAACGGAGCCTAAATATGTATTGAAATTTAAAAATAATAAAGCAGATTATATATTTTTTATAGTGTTATATATTTTGATTTTTTAATTCATATAATAATAGTTATATAATGAATGTTATTAAATTATATTTTTTATTAAATTATATTTAATAATAATTATGTTAAAATATGGTTAAACTATTTATTATTTTTATTAAATTATTTTCAATAATAATCTTATTAAAATTTAATAACAATAACAATATTCATCTCCCTTAACAAAAATTCTGCTAAGGGTATTCCGGTCATTTTAGTTTTTTTCCTTATATTATTACAACATCATTCCATTCAACCAAACACAAGAATACTATTACAGTTCTATTCCATTCCATTCAACCAAACAGTTGAATTACTTATTACAGTTCTATTCCATTACAGTTCTATTCCATTACAGCCATATTCCATTACAGTGAACCAAACATGATGTTAGAATCTAAGGAAGAAATATTGTGACGCAGTCATGAGCAAGCAGTCTAAGTAAGCCCGATTATTAAATGCATGAGAGCAACATCCATTTTGAATTGGAGTAGTCGGTCAAATTAATCATAAATAATTAATTTCATGAACTTTGGATATGGTAAAAATTTATACATTTGACTGTCAAATTTGAATTTCATATTTTTCTATACAGTAAATATTGGTGTTGTTTTTACTTGAACAATATAGCCGACCAAAAGGAAACAAAACCCACGACGCCAACCGTAATGCAGACCAAATCCAATACCCTTTCTTTCCTTTGATTCTCTTCTTTCCTCTTCCTTTTCCTCTCTTGGAATTCCTCGTATTTTACTTTCCCTTCATTTCCCTCCCCTCTTTTCCTCCTCCCCTGCTCTATCACCCCTTCCAAAATGACTACACTCTCCTTCCCATTCAACCCTTTCCCTTCCATGTCCTCCATTACCATGCACACTTCCCTCACGTGCATTTCCCCTCCTTCTTTTCCGCAGCACGTGACCACTACCCCACACTCTACCAACTCTTTGGATGATCCTCGCCCTTCATCTCCTGCTGTCACTGTCCCAAACCGCACCTGCACATCACCTGTTAACCAGTGCCGCTGCACCGAAACCGCTCTCCTACTCGACAAGTTCACCGCCTTCTTCCGGGTCGGGTTGATAACGATCCAGCTTGAACTCAAGTTCTCTTCCAAATGTTTTAGCCAGGCTTCATCTTGACTGCCACCGAGATACTTTACCGGCGTCGAAGCCGAATCTTTCGGGTCAAGTAAATCCACCCGGAACGGGGAACACAAAAACCAGCTGCTTGACGTGTCCATTTCTTCGACTTTAGAATAAATAATCTGGTTTTGATAATAAACATCAACGGCAAAGATTAATTCCGTTGGCAGAGTGCAAGAGTTGACGTCCAGCTTCAACGGTTGGAGATCGGGGAAGGGGAAAGAATCGGAGAAGAATGAGCGGTGGCCGGAGGGGAAAGTAGAGATGATTTGTTGAAGACGTGGATGGTTGAGGGACGGCCAAGTGGAAGAACAAATGTTAAACCAGAGAATATCATCGGTGGAGAGGGCGTGTAATTGAGAGGAAACGCAGGCGAGGGAGGCGAGGGAAGGGCCGTCGAGTAGGGCGAGGATGTGGGATTGGAAGATGTCAGGATGGAGGGCGGAGATTGGGGTGTTGCCGCCTTGATGAAGGGGCAGGGATGTTGTGGAATTCATTTGCTTTCTCTATTTGTTGTTTTAAGAGAGAGAGGGGAATTGGGTTTTATAGGGGGGATTCAATGTGGTAAAAAGAAGTGAAATTTTGGGTAATTCAATGGGAGTCAAACACGGACCATTCCCAAATATCTCTTCTCCATTCAAATAATGGAAATTTTGAATATATCAACGTCTTACCTTCTTTGGTTTCCATTTCTTTTTTGTCCTTACATTATTTAATATTTTTATTATTTTCTTAGGTAAATAAATAAATTTAGGAATTCATTCATCTGACTTTTACAAAGGATAGGACAGCCAGGTGGCAGCAGCAAAACCCTGTTGGGTTGACTACAAGAGGGAGAAGACAGGATAAAAAGTCTTGAGCCGGCTGCTGAATTAAATTACAATTCTAATTAATATTTAGATTTGATAAACATGCAAGTTTTCAACTATGAGGATTTCCTGATTTTTAAGACAATTATTATTTACTCCACTTAATTTAAATGTCGTGTTCAAATTCTCACTTCCCTTTTTTCTTTTTGAAAAGAAGTTTATTCCTCTTTAAAATAAAATAAATAGAGATAGGAGACAAACGAAGTTAAAACTTTATTTATATTTATATCTGAATTGTTGAGTCCACTACCATTATCACTAAAGTAAAAGGGTTTTAATTTTCACAATAATCCCCCAACTCTTCTTTTTCAATGCAAGTGTGCTGCTTTGTCAAAAATCATAATTATTAGATGTAACGGGAACAGTATCAACATGGTACCATCTTAATCACTCTTTTTTTTTTTTTTTTTTTTTTTACATATAATGCATATTCCAATCGCTTTTGCTTATCATCTTCTCTTGATCTAGTGAAGTCTTTATTAAAAATAATAATATTAATTAGTGGGAGACAAACCAATTCGTCAAAGAAATAATATAAAATGTGGAAAAGAAGTGTGATTAATTAATTAATTAACCCTCTTTAGAGTCTACGAACCCAAAAAAAAAAAAGTCTACAGAGAACCCCATCTTTGTTCAGCTAAACCTTTGAATTTGATTTGTTTTTGTTAGTTATATAACAAACCAATTGACTAATATATGAAAGAGGGATTTTATTTCCAGAGAATCATCAACAACAAATTGTTATTAAAAAAGTATTCTCAATTATTAATATAATAAAACAAGATGGAATTAATTTGAAAGTTTATATATACAAGCAATTAAATTAACCAAAATCTGGGAAGAAAATAGATAGTGGAGGGTGGTTGAAGATAATCAAGGCGATGAATGCACTTGAGAGTAGACTTTTAAGTTTTCAAGTGGTTGATAATGAAAGCAACCGCCGTGCTGGAAGACCTGCACTTTGCTATTGCCACCAACCATCAACCATGCACGCTCTTCCACTTACTCTCAAAAGGGGTGGGGGTTGTTTCATTTACATCACCCTTTTTCAAATCATTCAGGAAATTCTTACAATATTTCCCATTTCATAAAACTCTATTTTATATTTTGACTTTAGTTAACATAATCAATCAATATGAGATAAGTTAAAATCAAATAATTTTTTTTTTTAAAAAAGCAAAAAAATTTCTTTAACTTTTTGCTTTCCACAATAATGTCCATGAGGAAAAAATTTATTTAATATAAATCATCTATTATAAACAATGCTTTCAAAATTAAAAATTAAATAAATGGTTAAATCAATCAGGCCACCGATTTACGGTTCATTCGGTTTAATTAAATAAATTATTAAAAATATAAAAAAAATCCCAATCAATCGACTTTTTAGTTTGATTTGATTAATCTATACTGATTCTCAGATCAACCAATCCGATACCTCTCTCTAAACAAATACCTCAACCAATCTTTTCCGATTCAAACAACCATGGTTGTAAAATATGTGTTGAATAGAGTGGTAAAAAACATTGCACTTAAGAGAAAACTCAACTTAAAATACAATAAACAAATAAATTCTTAACAATAAAGTATGTCAAGTCCTTATTTGTCATTCTACACAAACAATTAATGCAATCAGCCAATTGCCAAGCCAAACAAGGTCATAGGCTATTAAAATTTTAAAAATAAAAGTTAATAATTTTATTTAAATTATTTAATTATAATTCATACATTTCTCGGGATTTCAGAAAATTTATTTGATACAGAGCAAATAGAGCTTTTTAAACGAATGTTGCCTTGCCTTTGCGTCTGCATTCTTTCATTGCTTGGTTCGGTTGCCTTGCCTTCGCGTCTGCTGCTACTCCCTGTTTCTAGGAGATAACACACCATGGACTCCACATTATCCCCCAATATGCTGTACGCTTCTATTGCCTGCAGATAACTGAATCCCATTGACAACACCAATTCCCACTGCTCAGAACTTGCTCTTTCGAACCCTCCACTTTTATTAAAAACAACGGTTCTTAGTCAAAAGAAAAAATTTTAAATTATTTTGTAAGAACTTTTCAAGGAGACGTTTTACAATTCTTAAAACGTTGGGAAGAATCAGAAGTAGGAAAAGTCTAAAAAGGACAACTAATTAATCAAATAAGTACTCCTAAAGATCTTTTAAAAGGATTAACAAATATTCTAAAAACAGAATTTTGTAGTTATTTTGATAAAAAAGATCAAGATAGTATAGCTAGTTATACCTTGTCAAAAATTAAATTAGGTAATATTAGATATCTAGAAGAATTTTCTAAAAAATTTCTTCATGAATATCAAAAATTAAAAAATGAAAATATAGAATTTTGGAAAAATCAATATTTTCATAAATTACCCCCGCCATGGGATGAGATATGTATAAAAAAATATATGTCTTATTTAGATAAACATAGTAAAGAATCAGGAATAGCAAAAGAAAATATAGATTCTATAGGAAATAGAATTAATTTTGCAAGAGAAAGAATAACTCTACATTGTCTACAAACTAAAGCGGCTAAACAAGTAAATAATAAATTAATTTATAGTCATTGTACAAAAATTCTAAAAAATGAATGGGAATTTGGATGTAAAACAACACGTCCAGATACTTATAAAAAACATAGAAAGAAAAATAGAAAATATAAATTTATTAGGTGAAAACCAGGAAATAAAAAATATACTGGTAATAATAAAAAGAAAAAATTTGTTAGGAAAAAACCTTCTAAAAAATCTAAAAAACAGATATATAAATGTTTTATTTGTGATGAAGAAGGCTATATAGCACCAAACTGTCCTAATAAAGGAAAAAGTGCTAAAAAGATGATTAAAAGTCTTGAAGAACAAGATTTAGAAATTTGTTATGAAGAGGAAATAAATCCTGAAGAAATATTATATGAGTTAATATCAGAAACAGATTCTGATTCAGATAAAGAAGAATATATATTTATGTTTAATGTAGGAAGTAGTTCTAAAAATCAATTAGAAGAAATTCCTAAGTCTGAACAACAAGACATAAAATTAGGAAATTTGATTGGAGAAGAAAAAGACTTTTCTGATGAAATGATAGAAAAAATAAATAAAAATCACATTTCTAAAGAAGAAATATATAAAATATCTAAGTTTAAAATATGGAGTCAAAGACATATAGAAAAGATTAGTGGCAACACAGTCGCTAAGGATACTAGAGGAGGATTAACAGAAATTTCATTATTTACCAAAGAAAAAATTTAAGAGGATTAAAAAGAAATACCCTCAAGTCAGAAATATACATTTAGGTATAATTATGATAACAATTAGAGCTTTATTTAGAAAAGGACATGATATACCTATCATAGCAGTTTTATTAGATAAAAGATTTGAAAACCCGATAAAAGCACTTATTAGAGGAATACAGTCTAATTTACATACCGGTGTAATAAGATTTAAGGTTAAACCAAACTATTTTATATCTATTACAGACCCTCTAATAAAAGAGTGTTTATGTTTAAGAATTCAGCCAAAAATTCTGAAATAAGTGATTTAGCAGAAGATCTAGCAATAAGTTGGATTTCTATTAATGAATATACCAACACGACAGAAGTAGAAATTAAAGAAATTAATAATAAAATAATTGAGTTATTTGAACCCAATAAATTTACTACAGAGATACAACCAAAATTACTACATCTAAAAGATCTGTCAATACCAAAAGATTGGATGATTGATAGAATAAGTGGTACTAGTACTTCAAAACCCGTAAGTACTATAGAATATATGTCATCTGGAGATAGACTATATTTTAAAAATAATACTATAACAAATACAAATGATAATTTAGTTCTACCTTCTAATACTCAAATAAAAGAAGAAGAAGATAATATTAGTACAAATTCAACAACACCGATAGGTATGAAAACAGTTCAAATACCTATTTTTCCTACTGAACCTAGCAGAAATTCTAGAAATACTAGAATGGAAGAAATACAGTTTACTACTATTATTCAACAAATGAAAATAGGAAAAAATGATATTATTACATTTTCAAATTTCTAACCTAGGAAATATTATACATATATAGAAATTACACTTCAATTTAGAGACTATAAAACATTTTCTTTGCATGCTTTATTAGATACTGGAGCTACCACAAGTAGTTGTAGAGAAAATGCCATTCCTGTAGAAAAATGAGAATTAATGAAAAACCCAATCAGAGCTATAGGAATTGATGGTAAAGAAACCATAATCCAATTTAAAGCTAAAAATATACCAATTTACATAAATAATGTAAGATTTGTAATTCCTAAAAGATTGTGTTTTCCTGAAATGCATGGAGACATATTATTAGAAAATAATTTTATATATCATCATCTACCGTTTTCTATAGATAGAAATTTAGTAATATTATCAACAGAAAAAACTTCTGTCGAAATACCTTTAATAGAAAACCATAAATTTGTATGTGATAAAGGATTTAGGCCAATAAGAAAAGAACAAATCAAACAACTAGAAACAAATCATTGGTTGTTTAAAATTCTAGAAAATAATTTTAGTGAAGAACCATCAAACAACTTAATTATCTTTGATACCAATTACAAGACTATTATCTTTGAGTGCAGAAGATGGATATTTTATTAAAAGGAAATATTTTTACAAGGAAAGGTTGTTTACAGAGAGAATACTGAAAGTAAAAGGAAAGATTTCTAAAACTATTTTTCGATGCCCTGTTTAAGCTCTTTATATTACTATTTATAGTAAAATTTCTAAACTCTATTTGATTTTTCTTCAATCCCGCACAGTGTTTCTGATAAGGATGAATTTATTGTTGCCTCCACGTATGTTGTCAGTTGTCTTTGTCATATCTTCGTTCGTACATGGATGCCTTGAATTTTTGTTTACCGCCAATCATGAAAATCAGCTTGAAAGTCTTCTTAACTTTTCACGTGGTCTTTGTTTTGTCTTTATCCTTCTTGGATGTTGTCCAGGTTCCATGTTTCTATTTCATCCAGGCGTAAAGATTCTGGTGATAGTCTTGGTGAATTCTAATATTCCCACGTGTTCTTGATTTCTTCAATTATTTTTGAAGGGAAATCGTCTATTTCCATATCTGTTATTTTCTTTAGTAGTTGTATGGATTCTTCGTCTCTTGATTTTTGAATCATGCTGTTTTTATCAACTACTATTCTTCTTCCATCGGTAGATAGTTTGTATGTTTGATCTTGAAGTACATGTCGAGCTGTTGACATTAAATCAATTCCGGCTTGAATTTGAAAATATTTTGGATTATTGTAACACTTGTCAATGGTTTTGGTCAAGTGTTTTTTATCTTTTTTGGCTGCTGATAAATAAGGACTATCAAACATTCGTTGAATAATCCATATTTGATATGGTTGATAAAATCGCTCTTTTTCAGCAATTCCAATAAGACTACTTATTTGGATATAAAAATAGTAATAAAAATCATCTTGATATACTAAAAGTGACAATATAGCTTTTATAATAGCAGGAAAATCTTTTAATAGGTGAAAAGAAAAGTTTTGTACTACATTTCTCTAACGAAACCCCATTCAATACTGTTTATATCGAATGGTTCATGATCTAATCTGAATTTTATAGTAGGAATTTCTTCCCGTATATCATTTAAATAAACATATGATTATAAAAAGTATTTAGAAAAAACTTTTTTATAATGAGTCTGTTGGTTGCAGATAATTTTATTAATTTTTTCTGGTAGTATTTTCCTAGCTTTATTATATAAACATATTCTAAACATTTTATTCATAATGGGACTATTTGTTCCTTTATGAATAAAGTATTGAAATATATCAATAAGATTATTTATCTCATTGATATTTGTATACTCAATTTCGAGTTCTTCCCAATCTCTATATAAAACAGCTTTTAGTAATAAATCATGTGCTTCGTTTTCTTTAGTTGTTTTTTCAACTAAAAATTGTGAAAACTTTGTAAGAGCTCGTCTAAAATTTGCTCTTTGTTCTAAAATATGAGTTTTCCATATTTCATTAATGTATTTATAAATTTCACTTGGTAGGCCTGGATTATAAATATCTTTTATTTCTGGAATTTGTTGTTGTTTCAACAAATTTTCTGCTCCTTTTATAACTTCAGAATAACTGGCTTGATATGCTGAATTCGGATCTTGAGACCAAGGAGATTGAATTATTCTTTTTGAAGGGTATTCGTTTACCATTCTTGATGCATATGATGAAGGAGATCCAGTTGGTTGTCTTACCATTGGATAAGGAACATAATATCCTTCATTAGGATAGAATCCTGTTAATATAGGAGTAAATCCCTGATTGGGAGTCAATCCTTGATTGGGAGTAAATCCTTGATTAGGATTTATCTGCTTTCCTTTGTTGGGTTTTTTATGGACAGTAGTCCATTCCCCGACTTGTTCTAGAGGTTTTTTATTTCTATCCATAAGGCCTGCTAAGATAATCAGCAATAATATTATCAGTATTTTTGACATATAAAACTTCAAAATTGAAACTACATAAATCATTGTACCATCTAATTCTTCTTGGTACACTTTCTAAACTATTATTAGTCAGAAATTGTTTGACTGCCTAGTTGTCAATTTTTATAATAAAATTTTCAGATGCTAAATATATGAGAAAGGTTTTTATTGCCTTTTTAATAGCTAATAATTCTTTTTTCATATATAGCATAATTAACTTCATTTGATTTAAATTTTCCAGAACTATATCAACATATTAGTTCTTCGTTTTTTACTGTTTTAGCTTTTAAAATACATCCCCAATAATTTTGTGATGCATCAGTTTCTAAAATTAATCTATCACCTTGTTTTGGTAAACTGACTTTTGGGGTATAATTTATTTCTGATTTTATATTTTTAATAATTTTTGAATTTTCTTTAGACCAGCTAAAAATTTTATCCTTTTTTAATTTTTCATATAAGTTCCCTATTTTTTCAGATAAGTTAGGAAAGAAGTTTCTTCCATAATTAACTATTCCTAAAAATTGTTGAAGTTGTTTTTGATCTTTAATTTCTTCAGAAAATTCTTTTATTTTTACTGTAATATGATCTTGTAGTTTAAGACCATCAGCAGATAGATTTAAACCTAAAAATTCTATTTCTGTTTTTTCTAATTCTATTTTCTTAGGGCTCAAGATAATTCCATGTTTTATGAATTCTTGAGAGATAATATTTAAATGTTTTTTTATGTTTTTCCAGTGTTTCTGAAAATATTAATATATCGTCTATATAAACTACACAAAATTTTTTATATTTATTAAATATAGAATCCATCCATCTTTGAAAGATTTGAGGTGCATTACATAATCCAAATGGCATAACTCTCCATTGATAATGACCATTAGGTGCACTAAAGGCTGTTAATGGTTTAGATTCATCAGTTAGCATTATTTGCCAAAATCCTGATTTACAATCGAATTTACTGAAGTATTTTGCATGTTTAGCTTGATTAATCAAAACATCTTTTTGTGGAATAAAATATCCATAAAAATAGTGTTTTGATTTAGTCTTTTATAATTAATTACCATCCTAGCTTTTCTTGTTTTTATTTCAGCATGGTTTCTTACCATAAAGGCTGGATTTGAGTGTAGACTATTAGTTTTTTCTATTAATCCTTTTTTCCAATAATTCTTTGATTTGTATATCAAATTCATCTATATCTTGTTTAGTATCGATCATAGGTTTGATTCTAATTATTTTATTAGGATTCTTTAATTTTATTTCACAATATCTTGGACTATTTTCCCATAATTTTAATAGTTCTTCACTAAAATTATTTTCTAGAATTTTAAACAACCAATGATTTGTTTCTAGTTGTTTGATTTATTCTTTTCTTATTGGTCTAAATCCTTTATCACATACAAATTTATGGTTTTCTATTAAATGTATTTCTACAGAAGTTTTTTCTGTTGATAATATTACTAAATTTCTATCTATAGAAAACAGTAAATGATGATATATAAAATTATTTCCTAATAATATGTCTCCATGCATTTCAAGAAAACACAATATTTTAGGAATTATAAATCTTACATTATTTATGTAAATTGGTATATTTCTAGCTTTAAATTGGATTATGGTTTCTTTACCATCAATTCCTATAGCTCTGATTGAGTTTTTCATTAATTCTCATTTTTCTACAGGAATGGCATTTTCTCTACAACTACTTGTGGTAACTCCAGTATCTAATAAAGCATGCAAAGAATATGTTTTATAGTCTCTAAATTGAAGTGTAATTTCTATATATGTATTATATTTTCTAGGTTGGAAATTTGAAAATATAATAATATCATTTTTTCCTATTTTCATTTGTTGAATAATAGTAGTAGATTGTATTTCTTCCATTCTAGTATTTCTAAAATTTCTACTAGGTTCAGTAGGGAAAATAGGTATTTGAACTGTTTTCATACCTATTGGTGTTATCGAATTTGTACTAACATTATCTTCTTCCTCCTCTATTTGAGAATTAGAAGGTAAAACTAAATTATCTTTTGTATTTGTTATAGCATTATTTTTAAAATATAGTCTATCTCCAGATGACATATATTCTATAGTACTTACAGGTTTTGAAGTACTAGTACCACTTATTCTATCAATCATCCAATCTTTTGGTATTGACAGATCTTTTAGATGTAATAATTTTAGTTGTATTTCTGTAGTAAATTTATTGGGTTCAAATAACTCAATTATTTTATTATTAATTTCTTTAATTTCTACTTCTGCCGTGTTGGTATATTCATTAATAGAAGTCCAACTTATTGCTAGATCTTCTGCTAAATCACTTATTTCAGAATTTTTTGTCTGAATTCTTAAATATAAACACTCTTTTATTAGAGGGTCTGTAATGGATATAAAATAGTTTGGTTTAACCTTAAATCCTATCACACCAATATGTAAATTAGACTATATTCCTCCAATAAGTGCTTTTATCGGGTTTTCAAATCTTTTATCTAATAAAACTGCTATGATAGGTATATCATGTCCTTTTCTAAATAAAGCTCTAATTGTTATCATAATTATACCTAAATGTATATTTCTGACTTGAAAGTATTTCTTTTTAATCCTCTTAATTTTTTCTTTGGTAAATAATGAAATTTCTGTTAATCCTCCTCTAGTATCCTTAGCGACTGTGTTGCCACTAATCTTTTCTATATGTCTTTGACTCCATATTTTAAACTTAGATATTTTATATATTTCTTCTTTAGAAATGTGATTTTTATTTATTTTTCTATCATTTCATCAGAAAAGTCTTTTTTCTCCAATCAAATTTCCTAATTTTATTTCTTGTTGTTCAGACTTAAGGAATTTCTTCTAATTGATTTTTAGAACTACTTCCTACATTAACATAAATATAATTCTTCTTCATCTGAATCAGAATCTGTTTCTAATATTAACTCATATAATATTTCTTCAAGATTTATTTCCTCTTCATAACAAATTTCTAAATATTGTTCTTCAAGACTTTTAATCATCTTTTTAACACTTTTTCCTTTATTAGGACAATTTGGTGCTATATGGCCTTCTTCATCACAAATAAAACATTTACATATCTATTTTTTAGATTTTTTAAAAGGTTTTTTCCTAACAAATTTTTTCTTTTTATTATTACCAGTATATTTTTTATTTCCTGGTTTCCACCTAATAAATTTATATTTTCTATTTTTCTTTCTATGTTTTTTATAAGTATTAAGACGTGTTGTTTTACATCCAAATTCCCATTCATTTTGCTGCTTTCACTCAGCATTACCTTACATATTAGATTTTCAGATCTTTGCAATACGTACTAGCTCCAAACGATGATGGTTCCGCAGTTGAAGCACACTCCACATGCATCTTAAACTTGTCATTCCCAAGGTACTCAGCTCGTGAAGCTTCCATCACCATTCACTCGATTTCCTTCTCAGTAAGTTCCAGATCAGAGTAGAACCGCCCCTCCGCCAGGAGTGCCTGTTGGTATGCAGTTTAATTAACAAATGACAGCTTATGTTAATAACCTATCACATTCCTAAACACAGACAAACTAATTCCAAATTATCAAAAATACTTGCATTATCAATCTGTTGGTCTTGTTGAGCTTTAATAGCATCCTTGACTTGATCCTTGTCCACATTAGTCTGCAACCACAAATACGGTTTCATATTCTAATTTATTCTCCATATTCACAGTTGACAATTTTTTTGCCATCAAACCCTTGCATACAAATTCAGTGTCACAAAATGATATATCTCAAAGCAATATAGCATTGTTCTAACTTCTAACCAAGGAACAAAGAAGCAACAAAGCAGAAAAAAGAATGTAGACAAACCCCTTGAAGACAGCTAAATCCAAGCCCAGCGCCAATTGTCAAACGACGTGGGTCAACAAGTGAATTGTAATGATTCCCATGATGGTAGCTAAGCCTTATGGGAGGTGTGTCAGTATTATAGCTTCCATGAAATATGTTGATAGGTTCTGCATCAAATAAATTTTGGTTCAGTCAAGGTAAGAAGATGGTCAAAGAAAAAAAAAACAAACTAAATCAATATTAGAAACATCAATCAAGGATATCACCTATGCTGTAGGAGTAGATATGAATAGGTCTGTTATACATTTCTGATAAGGCTTGAATCTCCACATTGTTCCCATAGACCTACATTCCCAGATACAAGAAATAGATGCTTTAACCATAATACAAAAATGCATGGTTAGTATTTTCAAATTTGATTAATTGAAACACTTGTAATCTTGGCTATGCAATAATCCACAGAACAAAATATGAGTAATAATCCACTTGTAATCTATATGCATATGATGCTAAAGCCAGTTTCACGCAAGAACATTAAAGATCGTATAAAACGTTATAGCCTCGTTATACCTTATCTATTCTTTTCCTCTTACAATAAGATGTAAAGCCTTCTGTTATAAACTGAGAAAAGTGATCTCTCTCTCGCTCCTGGATGAACATATAAAGGTAAAGCATACATCAGAGAATACTCCAAATTATGTCATTCAAGCACCTCAAAACTAAATATATGAACACCCCAAAAAAAGAAACCATAAAAAGAAAATGAAATCATATAATCCTTTGAAACAAACTAAAAACATTACAATGATCCAAAATAGCGCATGGATATGTTTAACCACATCCAAATATTTAATCTAGCTTATAGACAATAACTAGTAGAAAACATGCCAACCCAAACAAAGAGACAAGACAATCCCGTGATCTTAGTGCCAACAACAGTACTATCCTATAAGGGGTTTGGTGAACATGTTCTCAAGGAACATTTCAACATGTTACAAAAGATTCAACATGTTACAAGAGGATGTATGCCAAAGATGTCTCATCTCAGTTGCATTTCAATGAACCCAGTTACTTTCATACATCCTCAAAACCTAAGCTTTGATCGTACTCATCGGACAGATTGAAGGCAGAGACAGTCCTATATTACCAAACATATAGAGAAAGTTCTATGACCTCCCTAGAAAGCCAAACCTCTATCCTCTAATTATGCTCAAAACTCTAAGCTAACTAATCACACTATAATCATATAACAGAATTTATGGCACAGTACTTTGATTTATTTTTATTTTTTAATTTACTGGAGTAAAACTGGAATATTTAGCCTTCTTTTTTACTTTTGGCATGCCAGATAAATGAAACCTTAACCCTCTACTCATCTTTTTTCTTTGATTTTCTACTCATCTCCCACATCTTGGAAATACATATCTCCTTACCATGCAGTTAACTAAACTTATAATCCCATGCAGATAAATACATTATTAGAAAACTCCTTCAGCAGTTATCATTGGACTCTATTTCCAAACAAAAAGAAACAGCAATCACTAAGTTACATGTTCTCTTTTCTCGGAATAATTCAAGGTTTTCTGTTTTTAAGGAAACATCCACCAAACTGTTCCACTCGGTTTAAAATTAACATGCGTCTTAGATCGACCATCTAGGACCTACAACGTAGCAATAACATCCTATGGTTCATTATGTTTCAAAAACAGGATTCAAGTATGAGATATTAATACCATGTAGTCAATGCACATTTGACGAATCAAATGATAAGCTTCAAAGTCCCCATACACTTGATCAGCAACAGCTCCGAAGAGGCAGTTCCCATCTTCTAGCATCCGTTTGACTTCTAAACCTATTGCTAGTCTAATATCAATTTCAAATTGCCGCTCCCTTTCCTGGATCAGATACAACAAACCAGCAGAAGTTAATCCACGTTTAAAAAAAATACCCCAAGCATTAACTTCAGGTCAAACTTTTTCAGCAAGAATACTAAACCTACAGAACATTCTTCAAACAAGATAAACAATATAATTTAAAAATTCAGCATAAAAACCTTACGATACAAATGGATAAATAATACCGTTTAAAGTAAACCAGGGCAATCATTCAAAAAAGAAACAGTACAATAGCATAAAATGCTAATACTTATTGCATGCCAATTATATGAAAATTTCCATACTAGATGATTTTCCACCATAAGAAAATGAAGTATGAAACACAAAGGATTTGATTATCCAGAATAAAGAACTTACAGCATCACCATATGAGGATACAAAGCATGGGCTTTGTTCATCAGCACTATTGTAACCCTCATTCTCACTATGAGATCTAGGAGAAGAAGGCCTTGACTCAGATGGTGAGGTTCTTGTAGAAACGATGGGCCAGGCAACAGCTCTTCTAGATGATCCAGCACGAACAGGATTTGAGCTTCCTGAGGCAAATCTTCTTGAATTTAAATTTTCTGATGAAGGTTTAGGTGGTGGAGCAGGAGGTGGAGGAGGATGAGAACTTCTGCTGCCAATTGGGGAGGGTTCACCACTTGAAACTTCGGTTTCAGAAGCAACTTTTTCACCTGAATTATCCATCATATCACATGAACCCAAGGCAGCAAGAGTGTTCACTTTCTCAGCCTCAGCAATTGCATCACTTGAAGTTTCATTCCGATCATTTCGCAAATATTCTACCAAAGGATCATCTTTCACACCCTTATTCTCACTACTCCTGGAACACTCTAAATGCTCATCTGAAGCAACTAGTTCTGACACTTCCTCATTAACCTCCCCATCTTTTGCAGCTGAAGGAACTTGATGAGTAAAAAAAAACAGATGGTCCGGGCAAGGAAGAAGAGCGGCTCAGATTCAAAGAAGAGCTGCCAGTGGAACCTCTTTGAACCAAAATGCGAGTCATAGCTTTTGATGATAACTATTCTCAGTGAGATACTCTGTCCTAATTCTTCCCTTCAAAACCCCTTAAATTTAGAAATTCAAAACCCTACTCATAGGTTTGTCGCGAGTTCTTGCCTTGGGCACAGTAACGCCAATCCCTTGGCTGAAGGATTTCTTCCAGCCCAGCACGTTCACCACATCAAGAAACAATCTCTGCATTCCCCTGACAAGTCTCATGAGACCCAGACCTCGAACTTTAAACAATAAAACCCTCAAATTACTCGAAATATTGTACCCAGAAAAATTCCCAAAAGCGCCCAAGCTGCAACCAACAACCATCCAAAATTTCCAAGAAAATATCAACCAAAGACTGAAAACTTTATCAGCCAAGAACATTGTTTGGTTTCCAAGACGAGGTAGGAAATTTTTAAGATCATCTTATGAACCAAAAACCCTTTGTTACATACCACATAATTAAAGTAAATAAGAAAAAAAAAACAAGGATTCATTGAAAGGGAGGGACCTAATAAACTAATTTGGCTTCCTGGTTAGAACCAAAATGTTGTCTAAAATTAAAATACTCGAAAGCTTCTCGTTTCTTTATATTTTCCTACCATTTCTTAGACCAATCAAGCAGGCAAAATGGCAACAACATAATAAAATAAACTCCAAAACAGAAAATAATCAAATACCTCACCAACGACCAAGAAAGACCCAGAAGTCAAAAACCGAATAATATTTTTTTAGAGAGAGAGAGAGAGAGATGCAATATAACCATGAAATAGTAGAAACCCAACTTTGACTGAGCAAGAAATAAAAGGAAAAGGGAAAAATCACCTGCAAAGGAAGGAGGAGAGGAGGTTTGGAGACCCAGCTAAAATCTGCAAAATAAGAGATGAATACAAAAAAATAAAAAATAGGGGGGGATGGGGTATTAGGTCGTATGTTAGGGTTTTTGAATAAAGGCGAGGCCGAAAAGAAGATAACTTGAAGGCAAAGGAGAGTATTTAGCGAGAGAAAAGAGAGAGGAAGAAAGCAAACAAAGGAAAAATGGAAATTGAAAATGTTGTTTCTTCTTTTATTGATAGAGAGAGAAAATGGGATAGATTAGAAAGGAGGTGTCGGATCGGAGGCAAGACCACCGTTTGGGGAAAGTGATGACGCGGACGACGTGCTGGCTCCTCCCTCATGAATTCCACACGTGCCTACTTGGCTTACTCTGCTGTCGTGGAACACGTGTGAAAATTACGAGAGTGACGTGGCTACTAATGATCGGGTAACTTCTCTTTTCCGTGTCAGGCGAGCTAGTGACATCAAACCTTCTCTTCCGGCGGATATTAAATCTGTTTTTTTTTTTTATCTTGCACTGTTTTTATTAAAATATAATATATTTATTAAGATGTGATTATGGCCATTTTTATTAAATTATTATTATTTTTAAAATGAATAATTTTTATTTTTTATCAGTAAATTTTTTAAATGCTACTTGATTAGATATTATTTATAAATCTAAAGATAAAATTTTAATTGATATATAATTATAATACTAATTAAGATGGTTAGAGTTTTATTTTATCCATATGCTATTTTATCTTAAAAATATAATTGACTTGTAATATAAAAAAGTTGTCTTATGGTTTAATTATTAATTATTGTTAGTTTAATTAAAATGCTATAAAATTTCTTTTGTATCCATGTTTGTTTGATTGTTGAATGAATTTGTTTAATTATTAATTATATTCCTAATTCAATTAACAAGTTGTCTTATGAATTTAATTAGTCAATCAGTAATTAAGTAGTATAAGATTTCTTTCATATTCATGTGAATTTCTTTTATTATTTTAATTTTATACTAAAATATCAATTTAATAAGATAATCATATTTTGTAAATACCAATTTAGTTAGTTTGATTATTATAATTTAATCTAAATTAATAATATAATGAAAATAAAATATATTTTTCAAATGAACAATTCTCATAAAAACAGCACTGAAGCAAAGGCAAAAGAAAAGGGCAATGAAAGCAGTGAGTTTGGTATCTACAAAACTCCATCCTGGAAAACAAAATTCATCCAAAAATAAACTTTATTTTAGATAAAGGTACAATAATAAAACGTGGGATGGCAAATTTGTTTTCCCAATTTTCTTTGCCCTTTTTTTTATGCTATATCTTATTTATAAATTTAAATTTATAGATAATTCTTTTTCTATTGTTGTATATTATATTATAATTATTTTTAAATATCAATTTGATAATATTATGAAAAATAAAGGATATTCTCTTCGATTCAAAAGTTTTTCTAAACTTATGTTATATTATTATAGGTAAACTATAACTTACAATAAATATGTTATAAGTTATATATTAATAAGTAAATATATGATGTTTCAATAAATTTATAAACTCATAATATAATAATTCATCAAAAGTGGTTATTAAAATTATTGAAAGATCAAAATACTATTTTAAATAATATAATAATTAATAATAAACATGGTGGTAAAATGGTACTTAAAAGTGTTTTGACTTATATTTAGCAACAATTAAAACTCTTGCAAGACATCCGTTCAGTATAAATTCAAACTCTATTACCTCATCCTTATCTTGTTAGATACCCATTTAACACATATTCAAATTGTGTCCATCCCTACCCCAAATAGTGTATAAAAAAAGTGTTTAAAAGTGAAATCCCGTTTTTAATCAAAGTTACATTTCTTTTTACATATAAAATGATATAAAAAATAATAATAAAAGTAATGGGCAAATATTCAAATTGAAATGTAAGATTAAGAAAGAAAGACACACCAATAAGATTACCTTTATGTACTTGAAAATAAGAAATTACCAATCTTGAAAATGTTTAAAATCCAAAATATATATATATTTATATTCCAAAAATGAAATTGTACATTTATCATAAAAAATGTAAAATTACGCGAATCAATTTGGAATAACTATTGAAATGCTCAATTAAACTAAATCGCTAACAACGTTCACGCTTAATATGATAATTAAATTGAAATTGAATTTTTTCTAGTAGCTTGTAATGTAATATATCTGGATGATACCCCTATAATCTTTACCATAAGCAAAATCAGCATGAAGTTCAAACAATCCCAGAGCTGTGAACAAATGCACTACGTTTATGAAAACAAATAATGCTAAGATTTTCCCAGGAAAGAACACAATGTTGTGATGAAGTAGATCTATGGAATGCCTCATGCTTAACCCATGTGAAAACAACACTCTTCCACTTGCAAATTAAAAATTGAAAATGACAGTAGGAAAAATACACATTTATAGCACCACAAAGGGATGTTGTTGGCATGACATGTTATCAAATTTCATTTCATCAGATCTGTTTTTCAGGTGTGTAAATCAAACTCTTCCAAAAATAAAAGAAATTTATGCTTGTCCCTCCTCTTCATGCTTTACAAGCCGCTCTAAATAGCTAAGGCCTTTGTTCTACATGTAACAGTATTTTGAAAATCCCTGAATGGGGAAGAATGAATTTGAAGGTGGTATTTTTATATGCTATTCAACAAACCCAAATCTTAAGGCTTCAAGTTTCAAAAATAAGGAAATCAATAGTGTGCTTACAACAACAACTATCGACACCTTCATTTATGGCCGAACCCTCCATCCACGCTCAGCAAGTGCTTCACGCACCTGACTTGCTGCTTCTGCCGTGTCGTTGAGGGGAGGATAGCTCCAGCTTTCTGCAATCTAAAAGACAACCAGGGAATTAATTCATATAATTAATACCGGAAGAGCTTCCGTTACTCAATATAATCCAGTTATAAAGGTCGAAAGAGCAGAAAATTGGTTAGGAACTAGGTTCAGCTCAATCTCGTGGTTAGCTGTAAATGTAACTTCATCCAGTCTTGTGAAACTGTGTCTAACGGTAAAGGGATGGAATAAAAGTAAATGAAAGGATGCCATTGAATATTTACTTACATCTTCAGAACCTGTAAATGGCCGAACCACACCTCGTTCCCTTAAAGATTTATGGAAGTCCGATAGTTTCCATTTACAACGCTCAGGCCCCATAACATAGACAGGTTTCCTGCATGGAACCAAAAGTGGATTCTAACTCCGAATTTCACACAATAAAATAAATAATCCAGAGGGTTCAACATGTTCAACAATATCAGTAAAGAATGATCGTACCCAGTACTGCAAGCCTCGCTTATCAGACTAACCGAGTCTGCTGTGACGACAAAAGCATCTGCCCAAGCTAAATGCCCCATATGTGGATTTGGTTCTGAAGATAGATATATAAATCTCATTAAATACAATCTATACTTCACTTGTAAACTAAATTTAATCAACTGAATATACCTTGACCGCCCCAGATGTAAACTTTTGGATTATCAGCAAATTCTTTCACAATAATCTTTGATACCTGTCAGCCAAGTTGATGGTAAAAACTACATAATCTTAGTCATCATAGAAGAAAAGAAAGAAATTATGAGTGAATTGTCATTTATTAAAACCTTTTCAGGCGTCCTACTGGAGAAGGATATTCGGACAGTGCCACAGCTTGAAAGGATATTGAGAAGATAAGCAGTTAGCTGCTTTGCAAGATCTGCACCATATCGACAGTGGCCTGCAGAGAAAACCAGAAAGCAGATGAACATACAAATAAAACATTAAAGCATAGGGTTAAAAGAAATAGCAGAGGGAAAAAACAAAAAAGAATCTTCATTTGAGTATCTAATTACACCAAAATCCAGGTATTTATTGGAGATTAAGAGAAAAATTGACCATGCTCCAAGTCATTCTTATTTCCTTTTCAAGGAAAAATAAAATAACCAAAAACTACAACCTAAGCGAAGTTCATGAAGAATTACCACCATGTAAAATGTTCAGCATCATGAAATTTTATATATAAAGCAAAAAAAAGGAGGATGAAGAGACCAAGTTTGAATATTATTTGCAAAGTGGCAACCATAAAGACTATGATCAGACAAATCAAATGTACAAATCCATAAGAGAAAAAAGCAAGCTCCAAATATGGTGGGGCAGGCTGTAAAAACAAGTCTCAAAGCAAGATGAAAAGTTACTTGTAGGCCAGCCAATGTTAACCACTAGTAAGGGCTTTGGCAGAGGTGCAAACTCATCATGCCATGCAGCAGCTGTGCTGCGAAGTGTAGCTGAATCAATTTGATGTAGAGCTCCCAAAGTGAGTATCTGATGTAAAAAGTTGACAACAAACCTATCTTCAGCAGTAGATAGAAACTAAAAGTTTAACCAAAAGCTAGAGTTCCTACAAGTACGCAAATAGTAGTAATATAGATTGACAATACATACCACATGCCTATCAGGAGGTTCACGCGGAGTAATCCACCTGTGAAGAAACTGAGGAACCTGTTCTTGAGCTTGAGGAGTTAATGGATAGAAGTCATGACGAGGGGTGATCACCAAATCAAACCTATTCAACTGTGACCTAGGATGTTGTATCTGCAACGTAAGGAAATTGCAAAAACTGATATTTAGATATAGAACAACCAAATAATGCTATCATAATCTGGAAACATGCCAAACAAGTTAAATAACAATATGCAACAAAAAATCCAATTTATGTTAAGATATAAGATCAAAAGCAACTAAGGATGGCATAAGAACAAGGAGAGAGTAAGATAGACTGTAGATACCACAGAGATGCAAGATTGAGAGAGAGAACTTTGCAAATAAACACTTAAGCGGCTTTCTAGAGCATGATTCTTTTCAGTAATGCAAATTTCAATCTTCATTATTTCTAGTAAACTCATTCTAAGTTCATCATAAAGCCTAGGAATGTATGAATTGAGACATGACACATTGATTATATCACCATAATGGAGCAGGAGGTAACTTTTTCCTCTTTTTCCAGCATACTCGTAAATAGAAAATAAAGGTGACCCATGCTAGGAAGGATAAAAGTAGAAACCAAATTAAGGCCCATTACAAACCTGAATGACAAAAACATTCTCCGAGGCCAAACGTCTTATAGAACTTGCAACTGAAATGGTGTCTCTTCCTGATGCAACAACTAGCAAAGGACCATCCCTAGAAAAAAAACCCATCAAACCATCAGTAAGTACCAGACGAAATAATCAGCATGCAACAAAAGATACCAAATTTTATACTGTAATCAGTCAAATATGGATTCAAATTATCAAGAAAAGTAATAAAAAACCAGCATTTACAATCATTCAAGTGTGAACCAGGTTTCATGAAATTCCTCCAAATCCTAAGAAAGTATACTGAACCTTTCTGCAACCCGACGGTGACTATGCTATATAAACATGCTATCTAGGCTTAACAACTATAAGCATATTCGATAACCAGATGTTGAAGTACTTTTCAAAAGTCTGGCGAGCCATGGTTACGATCTGCTTAACATCAGCTTCTAAAACAGAAGCCAAGCCAACACTTCCACCACCATGTTCTAGAGGTAAAGGCACATAATTCCTCCCTCGGGAGTAAATTTGAATGAACTGGATGAGATAATCCAATTTTTGGTGAAGACTAACTGGAAGCCAAAGAAGCCACTCGTTTATCCCTCCTCTTGGCCTCGTAACTCGCTGCGTATCAGTACAACGGATAATCAATTAATAAAATAGTAATAATTTAGAGATCAATAGTAACTAAGAACCTTTTTTTTTTACCCAGCAATCGTTTTGTCAAATTTATAGTAACTAAGAAGAATAGAGTAACCCTAGAAATCAATAGAGCAAAGCTATAAAGATTCAGATAAGGGGTGAAATGAAATGGAGTTACATAAATAACATGCTTGTCGTATAAGCCGAGAGCTCGGACCAACCCGATACTCTGATTCTCGGATCCAGGGTAGCCGTTGCCGATGATGACGGCGCGTCTGATAACGCTGTAGGCGCCGCCTTCGAAGATCTCCGGCACTCCTATGGTGGGGCTGGGAGGTTCCGGAAGGCGTATTGGTCTCATTAGAAATTGGAGTAAAAGATTGTAATAATGAATTATAATAAGAAATATACTAAATAGAAATTGAGTAATTGAGGAAGAAGAAGAAAAGAGAAAGTCGAAGATGGCTTTGTTGTTGGCTGAGGCAGGCAACTGGCAACTACAAGTCGCCAGGTAGTTTCCTTTCCTTTCTTTTACTTCAATTTGTTTTTTAATTTTCTTTTAAATAAAATTTATTTTTAAACTCCTCTAACTATTAACTTTTTCAATTTAATCACTCAAATTTACAAAATTAAATATTTTAGTTGCAATTAATTCAATAACAAAAAGTTTAACTTGAGTATTTTTATTAACCTAACAAATTTTATGATATCAATGATCAAATTTGTTAAATTTTTAAATTTAAGACTAAATAAGTGATGATTACTCTTATAATTTATTCTTTTTCTTACAAAAGGACTCTTTGATAATTTTTTTCAAATATATGATGTAACAAAATATTTAACACAAATTTACGGGGATGTCAATTGTTTAGCAACTATTTTAATAAATTAATTTGTATATTACATGTTATTTTATTCGTTTAATATTTAATTAATTTTTTAAATTTAAATTTTTTAATTATATTAATTAATATAAAATAATATTTTTATTTGAATTATTGAATATTGTTAGAATATATTAAGTAACAATTCAAATATTATAATAAAAAATTTTTAAAAAATAATTAAAGTTTTTTTAACATTTTCAATCTACAATATAATTTTACTTTAGATATATTAACGTAAAACAACATTATTCAAAATAATAATTAAGTTACCTAATTAACTCTGATATTAATTAAATAATAATTAATATACTTAGAATTCTATTTAAATAATAACTTTATTTTACATCAATAAATTTAACACCAACTTTTATTTAGTCAAAAATTGTTAAGGTAAATTATAATTATATTTATTACAACTTTTTTCCCTTGAGTTTTATTCTTTTGCCTTTCCATCGCATTCTCAACCTCTCCGCCACTTTTTCAACTGCTCACATCATCCCACTGCCACTAGCATGTCTCTTCATAGTCTCAGTCATCCTCTAACTCATCTTCTATGTTCCTAAAGCATTCTATCAGGGTTTTTTTATTAATATAATTTTTAAAAAAAATACTAAAATAGTATAGGAAAAAATTAACGATGGAAATGGTATGGACCAGGGTGGTGCCGCCTATGGCAATGGCGTGACCACCCTGGGTCCCACTAATTTTGCCATTTTCTGTTAAAAAGAAAAAAAAATTAAAAACAAAAAAAATGAAGCAAAAAAAAAAGCTGAGTGGCACTGGTGGTGGGCCTGCCACAAGCGGCGCCTGTGTGCCAGTGCCAGAGGCGACACTGATGGTGCCAGTGCCAGAGGCGGCACCGTGAAAAGACCCCTCATGCACGGGCATTTTGTATTTTTCTGTGTTTGAGACCATATATTATGGTCCCCTAACTCATTTTGGGAAGAAAGAAGGAGAAGAAGAAAAGAAAGAAGAGAAGAAGAAGAAGGAGAAACAGGCGGCATTGGTGAGGGAAGAAAAAAGAAAAAGAGAAGGAAAAGAAGAGGGAGGGAAGGAAAAATAAAACAAAAAGAAGGAAAAAAAAGGGTAATTTTTTTTAAGTAAGTAATTTATTTATTTTAGGTGTTATTATTATTGTGGATTGATTTTGATTTAATTTATAAATTTATTTTTTTGCAATGTGTTATTTGGTTAAAAAGAGATATTAAGATATGTTTGTATTTATTTTATATTTTCATTCATTTCTAATTTATTTTTAATTTTTATTGAAGTAAAAAAGCCTATGTATGTTATGTGTAAAGAACGTTTTATTACTATTATTTTATTTAATTTATTTGTTAAGTGTGTTTTAGGTTGATTTTTTTTATTTTTTTATTTTTTATGTGATGGGGTTTTATACTATTTTACAAAAATAGTATAAAAAATAAAATATTAAAAAATATATCTTAATAAAAAAATAAAATACGAAAAGAAATAAAATATAAAAAAATAATTTTTTTTGGGAAAGTGGTGCTGGCGGGTTTTTTTAAAATAATATAAAAAATAAAATATAAAAATAGTTTATTTTAAAAATAAAATCCAAAAATTTAAATAATACAAACAAAGGGACAAATTAGGGTTATTTACTAAATTAATATAAAAAACACTAAAATAATACATTTGAAACATTATGTACTAAAATAATATAAAAAAATAAAATACGAAAATAGTATATTTTAAAAAATAAAATCCGAAAATATTAAAAATACAAACAAATGGCCAAAATCAGGATTATTTATTAAATTAATATAAAAAACACTAAAATAATACATTTGAAACATTATGTACGAAAAAATATAAAAAATAAAATACGAAAATAATATATTTTAAAAAATAAAATCTGAAAATATTAAAAATACAAACAAAGGGCCAAAATCAGGGTTATTTACTAAATTAATATAAAAACACTAAAATAATAATTTAAAATATTATGTACTAAAATAATATAAAAAATAAAATACGAAAATAGTATATTTTTAAAAATAAAATCCAAAAATTTTAAAAATACAAACAAATGGCCAAAATCAGGGGTATTTACTAAATTAATATAAAAACACTAAAATAATACATTTGAAATATTATGTACTAAAATAATATAAAAAATAAAATACGAAAATAGTATATTTTTAAAAATAAAATCCGAAAATTTTAAAAATACAAACAAAGGGCCAAAATCAGGGTTATTTTCTAAATTAATATAAAAACACTAAAATAATACATTTGAAACATTATGTACTAAAATAATACAAAAAATAAAATACAAAAATAATATATTTTTAAAAATAAAATTTGAGAATTTTAAAAATACAAACAAAAGGACAAATTTAAAGTTATTTACTAAATTAATATAAAAAAATACTAAAATAATACATTTAAAACATTATGTACTAAAATAATATAAAAAAATAATATACGAAAATAATATATTTTTAAAAATAAAATCTGGGAATTTTAAAAATACAAACAAAAAGAAAAATTTAGGGTTATTTACTAAATTAATATAAAAAACACTAAAATAATATATTTAAAACATTATGTACTAAAATAATGTAAAAAAAATAAAATAAGAAAATAGTATATTTTTAAAAATAAAATCCGAAAATTTTAAAAATACAAACAAATGGCCAAAATCAGGATGATTTACTAGATTAATATAAAAACACTAAAATAATACATTTAAAACATTATGTACTAAAATAATATAAAAAATAAAATACGAAAATAGTATATTTTTAAAAATACAAACAAAAGGATAAAATTAGGGTTATTTACTAAATTAATATAAAAAACACTAAAATAATACATTTGAAACATTATATACTAAAATAATATAAAAAATAAAATATGAAAATAATATATTTTAAAAAATAAGATCCAAAAATTTTAAAAATTTTAAAAATTTTAAAAATTTTAAAAATATGAAAATTTTTATTTCCCAATGAATTTAATTAATTACATATTATAATATATTTAAAATAATATAGAACAACTTATCATGTGTTTTTAATTATTATTGCATCACTGAAATTATTATTAAATAAAAAATAAATTAAATTAAAATATATTGAACTACATGCCGGGTGTATTAAATATATTATATTTTAAACCAAAATATTTTACTTATTAAATATTTTAAATTATAATAAAAATATTTGTATTTGAGTTGGATATATTTATTTTTTTAATGTAGTATAGCAAAAAATATGTTGTCAAAAAAGCTATTTGATATTTTTTTGTAATTAAAAGCAATATATAAAATTTAGTTATTCTAATAAATATTTAAAATCCATCAAACATTAAAATTAATAACCGAAATTTATTTTGAAATTGCAGGCATCGCAATGGCTTCATTGATCAATAAGGATCTTGCTTACATATGTGACACAGTTAATAATATGGTAAAATATTGTTATTTGTTAATCACGGGTTCTATTAAAAAAAGATCTATATAATTTAAGCAAATAAATTATGTTATTATAACTATTTTCTGTAATTTAACACTGTCAGGACTCGTACCGGTATTAAGAGGCCAGGTGAATGGCTTAGGATATTCTCCGGATGCACGACTGATGCCCTACTTGGAGCTAGCTGGATTCGAGTTAGCAGCATTGACCCGGACGTTCGATTTGCGGTACGATTTAATATCCGCATTGGTTAAGCGTTGGCGCCCGGAGACCCACACTTTTCATTTGCCGTGTGGGGAGTGCACTGTCACTCTGGAGGATGTTGCATTGCAGTTTGGGCTCCCAATCGACAGGAATGCCGTCATGGGTGTAAGTGCGATAGCTGAGTCGGCTGCACTTTGTTATAGCCTACTAAGAGCCTCGCCTGGCGATGATGAGTCCAATTTTTCGGAGTTGAAATTTACATGGCTGAAAGCAAATTTTGAGCATTTATCAGTTAATGCCATTGAAGAAGAGTTGATGTGCGCAGCTTGAGCGTACGTTATGCACATTATAGGGGGTGTACTGATGCCCAATTCGAAAAACAACAAGGTTCATCTTCAATATTTACCTCTATTAGCTGATTTGTGTAATGTTCGTTCGTATAGTTGGGGTTCCACAGTTCTAGCTATGTTGTATCATAAGCTTTGTCGGACGACAAAGCCTAACGCCGTAGACATAGGCGGATGCCTTGTATTGTTGCAGTCATGGGCTTTTTATCGGATGTCATTCTTGGCATCGGTTAGTCACCAACCATACGTATTTCCACTAGTTAACAGGTGATAAAATTTAACTTGTTATTAATTGACAATTTCTTTATAATGATACTATTCTAACGATACTATATTTACTTGAAAATTGTTTTCGTACATGGAGTATTTATCCAGGTATCGGGAGGTCGTACACTGTCCCGATATATCGTTTGATGATTGAACAACATGCAGGGGAAGGGGTAAACTATTCAAATATTCGTGACATGTAATTACTTTGTATATCTTACGCGAACCGTGTTAAATTTTAGCCATGGTATTAATCGTGCAGTTTATATGGATGCCATATCGTAGACCAGAAATTGCAGCTATTATACCTTCGTCTGCCTACGTTCATTCTCAATCGTGGTGCACTAACGCACCAATTATCAGTTTCAATGTAGTCGAGTGGTACCACGGGGATCAAGTACTACGACAGTTTGGTTGCATCCAGTATATCCCGGATCTGCCAATACAGGTGGGGAAGGTTCACAGCATCAACAAGAGAGGGAAACATGGAATACATTGGGGGGTTGTGCACCGAAATTTGTTGCGGTGTGGGATATCGGATGGGTCGAAGACCTCAGATGGATATGTCTTCCGATTCGCAACCATCGTTAGAGTACATACAATGGTACTCTAGTATGGGGAAGCCTATACTTGGTAGGCAATCGACTATAGTCCCCTCGCACGTGCAACGACATGAGGCATAGCAGCTAGTGGCTGATATAGAGCCCGATCCACAGTCAGATCCCGAGTCCGAGTCCGAGCGATCTTATTCACATTCGGCTGATACTTCTTATAATCCAGATTTGCCGGCTCATGACTATTTCTTGGGCTCATCAGGGGGCAGATACCATTACGGGTTTGATATCTTTGGGTCGTATCCACTGCAGTACAGCACTTCTCCCAGCCCATATCCACCGCAGTATAGCACACCCCCGGCCCGTAACCACCGCAGTACTCCACTCCCCTTGGGTTGTATCCACCGTAGCATGGCACTACTCCCGGCTCCAGTTTATCGATGCCATTCGAGCCATATGATTTTTCTTCCATGTATCAGACACACTCACCCTAGACTAAAGAGGAAGTTGGTGGTCGCAATTACCCACAACGTGAACGTCGACCTCCGTAGAAATATACCCCGAGAACCATACCATCGAACCATCAATTTTAGGGGTTTGTTGGGTTTTGATATTAAAAAGTTTGTACTTTTTAGTATATATTTAATTAGATTAATTGCAACTTTGAAAAGTGGAACAAAATTTGACCATAACGTAAATTAGATTAATTTGGACATTTTGAACATTTAAACACTAAAACTTGTAACAAACTTAGTCTTGTAATATAAATTAAATACATTACAACATTAATCTAATTGGAACAAACTTTGCAATATAATTTCTTTATATAAATTAAATACACATAAGCTCAATTCTTACTCGATCGTGAAGATTGGCCAACATGATAGTTTCGCTGCGGGCATTTACTCCGATTATGACCAGGTAACCTGCATAATCCACAACGCGACCTCTCGGATTTCTCCCTAATGTCCATTTCATTACGGATTCTAGATGATTGCGGACGACCTTTCGGATTCCTGCATAACCCTTTGTCTGGGACAAGCTTGAAAGTCATCGGAGGCACCTCCCACGTAGACAGGTCAGGCAAGACGGGGAACTCATTTTCCCCCACACGTAACGTGCGCTCGAGTGTGTACACATCATCGATAAATTGTTCAACATTAAAGTTCACTTTAGCACACGCTGCCACGACATGCGCACGTGGATAATAATGTAATGACCCAAAATTCACGAACATCAGAAAAGTACAATATCGAGCCTCTGTCTTAGTAAATCAAGTTCGTAAATAATTATTAGGAATAATTGTGAGTCTAGTAATGTGTTTAATTAGGCTTTAATTAAGTGAAATTAGCTCAATTTAGAGAAAATAGTAAAAAAGACTAAATTGAATAAAGGGTAAAAATTGAATTATAGATTAAAATAAAATAAAAAGGACCAAAATGACAAATATGCCATTTACTATAGAATGAGGCAGCATAAGTGTAAGATTTTTCTTACTTTATTAAATTATTAAATTATATAATTATTATTTTATTTAAATTATAATATGAATTATGGATAAATAAATAAATAAATCTAGTTGTGTGACAAGTTAGGGTGATGAAGTATACAAGTGTATTGAAATAATAATTAAATAGGTACACTTGTAATATATTTAGTTATTTACTTAAATTTTAAGTAAAAAGATATTATTATTATTATTATTAAGCTATAAATTATATTAATTATTATTATATTATGAAATAAGTTAAGAAAAGATAAGTGCAAGGTAAAAATAAAAGACAAGTGTATTAATTTAAATAAGTACGTTTGTATTATTTATGTATAATTAGTGAAAAGATATTTTATATTTATTATTAATTAGTAAAAGATATTTATTAGATGTTTATTATTATTAAAATTATTAATTATATTATATTATGAAATAGATTAGATCAAGACAAAAGTAGGATGGATATGAGATACAATTGTAATATATACATTTGCTATTAAATAGATATTTTATATTTATTAATTAATTAAATAGAAAACAAATTAAAATAAAGTAAATAGATATGAAATAAAGAAAGGAAATAAAGAAGAGAAAGAACAGAGGCCGTTTGAACAGGGAAGAAAGAATAGGAAAGAAAAATAAAAAGAGAAAACTAAAGATTTGAAGTTTGAAGTTTAATTGGTAAGTTAAATTAAGTCATTTTCTCTTAATTTTGATGTTAAAACAAGGTTTTGATAAAATTAATTTGATAGTTTGAAAGTTTGTAAGCTTTTAAACAAAGTTCATGTTGAAGAAAAAGATGAATTAGGGATTGAATTGAATAAATTTTAAGTTAGAATTAGTAAAAGGATTAAATTGTAAAGTAAGCTATAAGGTTTGTATTAGAGGGATTAAATTAAAAGAAATTTTAAATTAAGGTTATATTATGAATACTTGATAGTTAGGATGAATATGGAAGAAAAATGAATAGAATTGAAGTATGAAATAAATGAAACAAATAAAAGAGTCAATTAGGATTAAATTTAAAATTAGATATAAATTGAGTAGAATTTTAATTAATTATTTAAATTAATGCTGTAATTAATAATGTAAAATGTTATTATTATTTTCATTTTCATAGCTAATAAGGAAAACGAGGCATCGGCATCCAAAGGAAAAGAAAAGATCGTTAAGGAGTAAACTCGTATTCCGAGTTTGTATTACTATAACTCAAACTATTTATTAAATGTATATTGAATTTATAGTTATGGAATAATTAAGATAAGGTAAGTATTATATTTGAAATTAAATATGAGTATGTGTGAAAATTAATTTGTATATGAATTAAGATAATAGATGTTTGAATTGATTGAGTATTGAAAATTTTTGTGGAAATGAAATTGAAATTGGAAAAGTAAAATAATACCCTATTAACTTGTCGGACTAGATTTGATACAAATGGCATGCCATTGGATTTGTGATGTGATGAGAAGATTTGTAGTTCAGCCGAGAAGATGTTTCTGCTATTATATACTTCGGTTTATCTAAAGAGGCATTTAATGCATTATTGGTTGTTATGGAGGATTTATAATATTTCGGGTGTGTTTGGGCTGGATATTCTGGTGTGTTTGGGTGGAATCCACGTATTTGTCGGAGTTCGAGCCTTGTTAATAGGGTAAATAATTGAAATGAAATTTTGAAAATAAAATTAATTGTTTTGGCACTATTGAAAAGTATGAGAAAGAATGTATGAGTTAAATTATGAATTGAGTTAGTATGTGAAAAATGGAATATGAATTTAAGAGTTATGAAGTAATATAATTATATATAATTAGTTTAAATGATTATAAAGTTTATGGTTGATGTTTGTAATTTATTAATGTTAAATAGTTTTGATTTATAGTAATACCACTAAGTATGAAATACTTAGTGTACGGTTGTTTCCGTGCGCAGGTCATTAGAGTTTTGGATCCGGTCCAGCATCCAAAACAAACCCGACTCCAACAAGAAAATTTTGGTGATGTATTTCTTCCTTTTGTTAAGTGGCACGTACTAGGTAGTTGAATATGAATTATGTATATACATTTAAGTTAAATGATTTTGGTTGTATATAAATGATTATAATGTTTTGGATTATGAATATGATATAAAGTTATGAAATGGTAAATTTGGTATTAAATAATTGAAATAAAATAAAAGTTATTAATTATACATATATACTAACATGTTATATTGTTTAAACTAAGGTATTAAATTATTATTTTGATAAAAAGTGGATGTATTTGAGTATACCTAATCATTGGTTGGAGTATTGATATTGGATTGTTTTGGGTTTGAAGTTTGCAAGGGGTTTTATGTAAAAATAAGCAGAAATGCTGTCGAAATTTTTATTAAAAAAAATTACGAAAAAATTTTCGGAGAATTCGAACAAGTTCCGTTTCACTTTTAATTTACGTTTTGGCTTCGAGCGTCTATTATTGGGACTTAACTATTAAATTATACTATGAATGTTATTTTATCTGTGAATTATTTTGTAAGTTGTCTGATATGTCTGGTAATGCCTCGTAACCCTATTTCGGAGACGGTTTAGGGTTAAAAGGTGTTACAAATGAAGTGTTTGGAACCTCTTGCAATCACACTGTCTGTTCTGAAGATCAACTCCATAGGACTTAGGTGGTATGCCGGGTCGACAACCAATGCTCTCGTAACATGAAACGTTTCAAGGCGTCGTGAATATATTTCTACATTCATTGACCTCGCCATCTGACAATTTGCAACCATTGCATCCCTGACATCTTCGACAAACACATGTCCCGCCTCCATCTGGTTGACTTGTTGCTGACCCATTCTTGGCATCAAGGTAGCCAACCTGTAGAATGTAGCCGAGAAGACAGATGAAATTGGAAGATGTTGTGTTTTCAACAACACAGCATTGACCCCCTCCACTAAGCTTGTGGTCATCTGACCATAACGAAAGCCTTCGTCAAAACTTTGAGCCCATTGCCACGACGCCATACTACCCAACCACTGTCGGAAATATGTATTTGTTTGACCCTCAATGTCACTCTCAAGTTGAGCCATTCTTTGACGAAAAATGTGTGGCTTTAGCTCGTGCGTTGTATATGTATTAGGAAACGATAGGTTACAGTACTGTCCTAAAACATTAAAACTTATATTTAGAAGATAAGATAATCATTTACCTATTTTCACAACTTGTCTCTTCCATTATGCATTCTTATAATCTCGATGGAAGTTAGCTGCGATATGTCAGATGCAGTAAACGGATCTCCATGGTACACCGAAACGCCTAATGGCAACAATTAATCATTTTCCTCTATCGGAGATGATGCAAATATTATCGTTGCTAATAACATACCTCCATAGGTTGGTAAAGAAGAATTCCCACGATTCCATGTTCTCCTTATCTACGATGGCAAATGCTATCGGGAGCACGTTCCTGTTGCCGTCTTGAGCAACCGCAAGAAGTAAGATTTGTGTATATTTTCCATATAGCCAGGTCCCATCCACTTGCACAAACAGCTTGCAGTAGGGAAATGCGCGCACACATGGATCAAACGTCCAGAACATTCGATGCAAATTCTTTTTCCCGATGTAGTTGGTCATCCGGGCCGTAATAAGGTCTTGTTTGTAACTCAATAACAGTCCCCGGTACGTACTCCCGCATAGCGGCTATCCATCCCTGTAGCTCGTTATCTGACACATCGAAATCCCCATATAATTGATCCATTTCCATCTGTTTAGCTATCCACGCCTTTCGATATGATACTCGATACTGAAATCGTGCTTGCATTTCGGCTATCAGTACCGAAACTTTAATGGTCGGCATGTCTTTCGATGATCATCTGTCATACGTGTTGATGTGCATGTGTGGGGCCCAACAAATTTGCGTATCGCCCATATCTGTAAATTTTGAATAAATGCAGCTCGTACCCGCCAATTACAGCCTTCCGCCGACTTCCAACATTCTCCAATATATAATGTCGGTTTAGACACTGTAACTTTGTAATCCACTGATATATTAATGCTATACCGCTTAATAGCAAATACGCATTTTTCTTTACTTTCGAATCTCTGGCCTATGAATAACTCCTCAGGATTGAAATTTATGGCCAGCCGATGAGCAGGAAGTATTTTAGGGTACTCAGGAAACTCAGCTGCATGCGCCGCGTCGGGTTATTGTGTATCATAATACGTCGCATCTGATTCCCGACCGAAGAAGCATTAATATTTTCATCGTCATTCACGTCTTCATCGTCAATATCATCTGGGACATCGTCCACATCGGGATCACTATCACTATCGACCTATTGATAACAAGGATCACTACTATTGTAACCATCATCACCAACTGCATCCATATCGGGTGTAAACATTAAGATCGATATCAGTCCCACATATAGTCGATTCACTATCAAATTACGATATTGGAGCCACCATGCACGGTTCTTAAGCTCTATGTTCTTCACCATATGCAGTGAGATCTTCATTTTTCTCCATACCGACTAACTCAGCAAATAAGTGAATCGGTGCATTTTTGTCACTCCCATTTCCATAGTAAAGAGCGATCATTGTCTCCACGTATTCGTCATCTACAAGTTCTATTTCAGTGAATTTGATGGGATCTGTCGAAACTGGAAACTTGTAGAAAAGTTTCGAGATCGTTCTCCCACAATGTCCAACAATTTTTGCGTTAATCTTTCCCTTCATATCATCTAACGAGACATTTCTATTAAATCTCATTACTATTTGTTGCCGACATTCAAATATGCATCCAACGGTTGTTGTCAAGATGATTCCATTGAAATAAACACATACAAAAAATTAATTATCCATCTTCAATGCTCAATCTGTTAAAAAATAAACAGAATTTCTCAAAATAAATTTGAACAGAAAATAAATTACTTAAATAAAAATTTAATTAATCAATATGAAATTTTTTTCATTCATAAGCTCATACTTTTTAGTTCTCATTTTTTACATGAACAACATTTATCTTTTACATTTAACCATCTAAATTCAATTCTACGTTTTTTTTAATCTCCGACCCTGTATCTTCCTCTGGGAAATACTATACAATCCAATTTAAATATTCTTAATTCTCTTCATATTCATCTTCTACAATCCAATTTGATAATTCCTCGGGATCTTCTTCCTCTTCAATCTTTATAACGGGTATTGATATTAGAAATTCTCTTGGTAATTTCCTAACATCTAATTTATCCATCAATGGTATGTCAATCACATTTTGCTTCCCAGTCAACTTTCGTGAACCTATACTTTGTCTCTCTATTTTCCTTGCTCCATAAGAGATTATAAACTTTACGAAGCATATAACTAGATTCCAATAGGTTTGCGGTACCAATGTCTTCCAAAGTTGGTCTAAAATGATTTGATGGTCCCATTCTATTAATGTCCCTCTAAGGGTTAAGTATTTCACTTTATTCTTCCTAATTATTTCATGACATTTCCACAACACTTCTTGCATCTTTTTATTTACTGTGATAATGTGTTGAACAATGTCTTCTTCTGGTTTCATTCTGTAATATTGCACTTCTCTCATCATCTTATCAAATTTCTCCCTTTGTGCTGAACTTATTATCTCATCAGGCAATACCAAATATGTTATCATGTCTAACAATATCTATAACATGCCAAATAAATTTCATAAATATTATCTAATTAACCTAAAACTGGTTTTTTACCCTAATAATATAAAAAATAGAATAAAATACCAAAATAGGTTGTTTGAAAGATTAAGTACCAAAAAAACCCACCTAAAACACATATAACAAATAAATTACATAAAAAAAATAAAACATTCTTTGCATAACATAAATAGGCTTTTTTAGTGTTTTTCTTAACAAAATTATAATAAATCAACAATAATAATAACTAACAATAATTAGGGTTTTTTTACTAACAATAATAACCAACAATCCTAATAATAGTTTTTTACTAACAATAATAACAACAATAATAATAAGGATTTTTTACTAACAATAATAATAACTAACAAAAAAAATCAACAATAATAATAACCGCAAAAACACAATAACAACATAAAAATCCATTATTTTAAAAAATATATATACCATTTCTTTTCTATTTTTTTTCCTTCTCCTTCTTCTTCTTCTCTTCTCCTTTCTTTCTTTTTCTTTTCTTCTCCTTGCTGCTATTTCTTGCTTCCCGAGTTGCTGCTTCTTCTTGCTTGCAGAAGATGATTTTATTATAGGACGGTGCCGCCTCTGCCAGAGGCACAACCAGTGCCCCTCTAGGACTTACACAATCCTTTTTTTTCGTTTTTAACTCTTTTTTTTCCTTTTTAACAGAAAATGACAGAGTCAGTGGGACCCAGGGTGGTCACGCCACTACCATAGGCGGCACTACCCTGGTCCATACCATTTTCGTCATTAGTTTTTTCCCTATACTATTTCAGTATTTTGTTTTAAAAACTATATTAGTAAAAACCCATTCCATCAAAATACCTGCAATGTGCCCTCTCTTCCTACCTTGTTGCTCCACCCCATCAAGTAGTTGCCACCACTACTCCATTGGATCAAACTTGTCACCAACAACCATCTGCCTTTTAGCATCAAGTCACTGAGATGTAAGAAAAGATGCGGCGTATGGAGGAGCGACTATTTGAACAACAACACTGTTTCCAATAGCAAAAAGAATGTCAATGCCTCCTTAACCAAAAAAATGCTCTGAATGAACAATTGATAGTTGAGCTCATATCTACCCATGAGATCCCCTAGAAGGGCAATCTAGTCTACCTGAACAATGAAGCTCAATCTACCATCTGCAAAGACCACAAGTGCCATCAACTGGATGACCTACCCACTGATAATAACCATCAATGGAGGAGCATATGATGGCATTGAGAATGGAATTGTGGCAAAAAGTTCGAAGGTCCAAAGCCGATAGACCTTATTGGAGTTATTCCAATAAACCCCTTTCTCCAAAAGTGTTGACCCATAATTTCCTATCTTCCAAATTCCCCAAGGTCTCTTATGGTGGTACAAGAGACCCGGAAGATCATTTGGCTCATTATTATAATCATATGAATATACTAGGGGGCCTCTGATGCGCTGAAGTGTTGTACCTTCTCAATGACCCTTACACATATCGCTTGGGCATTATACTTAGCCCTACCAAAAGGATCCATCAAAACTTTTGACCAACTAGCCAAGCTTTTCATGAGTCGTTTCTTTAAAACCCCGAAAAATTCTATAGTAAGATATTACCTTTGATATAGTAAAATAAGGAAATAAAGTGACAAAAAAGAAAATTTTGAGTTATGACAACATTGAGAAGTAAATTATGATATCTTGATTCAAGAAAGGACTAAATTATAAAAGTGAGAAAATTTTTGTGGCCCAATAGTAAATATTCAAAATTTGAGGGATTAAAGTATAAATATGAAAATTTTGAAGGACTAATAGTGAAAATATTTTAAGGGTGGAATAATCTAGAAACCAAGGGAAATTGATGAATTAGGACCAAATTGAATAGGTGAAGAATTATGAGGGACAAAATTACAATTTTACCAAATTTAAATGATGACTCAAGGATGGAATTTTAAAAGATCATAAAGGGAAAAATGGTCAATTGGAAAGAGAGAGAATTCTAGAATGAAATAATGATGCTAGAGGTATTTTGATATTTTATAATTATTTAATTAGATAAATATTATTTTATTAATATTTTAATAAGATATTTTATTATTATTTTATTAGTATAAAAGGAAGGAAAGATGAAGAATTTTCATCATCTTTCCCATGCAATACCAACGTGAGAAGAAGAAGAGGAAAAGAAGTTTTCATTTCTTTACAATTTGGTCCTTCTACCAAAAATTCATCATTTTCACCCAAAAATCAAAAGAATTTCCATAGCTACCAAGAGAGAAAGATGACAAGGAGACTATGAGGAGCTAGAATATCAAGTTATATTCAAGAAATAGAAGCTGGAGGAGAGAGAAAATCAAGTTAAAGATTGAAATCAATGAGACAAAGTAAGAACATCAAGATTTCAATATATTTTTAAGTTTGATATTATTGAAAAAGTATGGGATTGATGTTAATGTAGAGTTTCCTTAAATATTTTCCTATGTTCTTGATATGATAGTAAAGAGAAAATAAAAGAAAGTGAAGAAATAGTGTAGAGAAAGAAATAAGGGTGTTATAAACATGGTAAATAAACATCTTGCACTAAAACAGTTTTGGACAGCAGCAGTAGGCTAACTTCGAAAAATCACCATAAATTGTTTAAATCGAATTTGAGGATTAAAAAATATGAAATTAAATCTTATTGAGTCTAGTTTCTTATAAAAGAAACGGTGTAAGTAATGGAATTGTGAAATATGAGAAACAATAAATTTTGTGAGACAAGGTCAGAGTGACTTTGGGTTCCCCTGATCTAACTTTGGAAAAATCATCAAAAATTGGAGAAAAATAATTAAGGGCTTAAATTTATATGTTTAAAATACTTAATAAGTCTATTTTTAAGAGAAATAAATGGGAACATTATTTGAATCTTGTACGAGGAGATAATTAATTTTTAGTGAAGAAGGGTCGGAACTGTCAGACAGCAGAATAGGGGTGAATTTAAAGAATAAACTGTACTTATTGGCTAAATAAAAATTCTGAAAATTTTATGATAAGAAGACTCGTAAGTCTAGTTTCATGGAAAATTAGTGTATCTTAATTTCGAGTTCTTTAGCTCAAGATATAAATAATTTAGTGACTATGACGCAAATGGACAGTTTTGAATATACATATAAGTAAATAGTAAAATTATTGATAATGTTACTTGTAGCATGTTATATAAATTAAGAATGTGGAATGGAGAGGAGGAAAATAAATATATGAATTTTTAGCTAGCAAGGGTTTTTCACACAGGAAGAAAAATAGAACTAAGTTATCCGGATGAAATATGAAGCTCTTGTTGAAGCTAGAGCAATAAATTAATATAATTCCGGATGAAGTATGAAGTATGAAGTAAGTTTGAGATTTAAGGACTTGGGAGTTGTAACCAAATAAACAGAAGCAAAAGGGATGAAAAATTGAGAGAAGTATTTCATCCGGGTAATATACATACTGCTGTTTGTTACCGCCTTTAATAAGTTTACATTTAAAATGGATAATTTGTATGTTTTAGACTCAGGGACTAAATGGAATAAAAGAAAAACTATAGGGGTAATTTAGTAAAAATGTAAAAAATGACCAAAATAAAGGGAATGAGTTGTTTAATTGATTAAATTAATATATTGAATGAAATTATTAATTTGGATCAAGATTGGGTAAAAATCGGGGAAAATGAAAATTTTACCAAAATTCCCATGAATCTTAATATTTCTGAAATTTCGCCAAGTAAGTTCGTGTAACTTGAATTATATTCTTAAATGTTTGAAATGTGTATTATTGATGTGAATACGATTTGAATGTTCATTGCATGAAAATTGATGAAACATTGATATATTTGATAAAAAGGGGAAGAAATCGTGGTTGAATGAAAGGAAAATTCGATGGATCTTTGAAAAGGAATTGACGGTAAAAAGGATCTAGCCCGGACGAGTGATCCTATTCTGATATAGCCCTCCCGAAGAATATGTGGAAAATAGATTTAGCCCGGAAGGGTAATCCGAATTAGGGTCTGAATTTAGCTTGGACTGGTAATTCAAATCTAAGCTCATTAGAGTAGTTGTGGTTGCAGGGGATTTAGCCTGGACTGGTAATCCCAACAATACTCTATGAGTTTATATTACAGGGGATTTAGCCTGGACTAGTAATTCCATTGTAAGGATGAGGTTCGCGGGAGTGTGCTTTCTGAAATGAAATGTGTAAGACCATGGTTGAAAGATACCATGGCAACGTAATATGAAATGTGTAAGACCATGGTTGAAAGATACCATGACAACATGACGGGGAAATGAATAAGACCATGTTTGAAAGATACCATGACAACATGACAGAAAATGAGTAAGACTATAGTTGAAAGATACTATGGCATCATGTCGAAGATAAATAAGATCGTGGATGAGAGGCGCCAAGACATTTGTTGAACAACTAATATTCAGGTAATATGTACCAGATGACAAATGGTTATATGAATTGGTTATACAAAATGGTTGTGTGAAATGTTTACAAGAATTGGTCATATGGAGATATATATACAAAATAGTTGTATGAAATAATTAAGAACATAGATAAATGAAATAAGTATAGGTACATGGAATTTAATTTATGTTAAGTTTAATATGAACTATTACTGAAATAAATATACATAAGAAATAAGGAAGTGATGGTGCATGAAATATTGGTATAACGAAATAAATGATATATGCTTATGAAGAAATGGTAAGAGAATAATATGTTTCGTGACATGTACATATATGATTATCTTTGATATGTTGATACAAGGAAATTATGTAAGTTGAGACTATTATTAAACTCAAGTGTGATATGTCGAGAAAATAGGTATATCAATGTTGAAATTATATGAAATATGTACAAGTATATTAACAATGTTATTGTTTGATACATAGACAAGTATCAAGCTATTGATTGAACGGTAATATGTTTATTTATATGATGCATTGAATCGGTAAGTATTTAATTGAAATTTTTGTTAAATGATATGTAAATTCTATTAATGCCCTGAAACCCTGTTCCAGGAACGGATACGGGTTAAGGGTGTGACATTTAGTGGTATCAGAGCTACGATTTAGTCGGTTCTCGGACCGAATGTAGCATATGTGAAAGTCTAGAAATACATGTCATTATATACTTGTAATGGTGTGATATTTTCCGATTTTGGTGAGACTTGTTTTACTTATAAACAGAGATGCTTGTCAACCGAATAAAGTCATAAAGGTATGAATAAATGTTTTATAAAACATGTCGATGATGAATATTATGTTATATAAAGCAAATTATATTGCTACATGAAATATTGTGCTGATGACTAAATTACAAAATATAAAAAGTAATATATCAAGTACATGATAAGGATTATTAGGGAATTATGAATAAATAGTGAATTTTGAAATATATTACATGTATTAAACATGCAGAAGACATAAATGTACGGATTATTGGTACAAGGACTAAATTGTAAAGCATGTAAAAGCATTATGCGAAAAAGTGTAATAATGATATGCGTGCATAAAATAATTTGCCTAAGTAGACGAAATTAGAATCACTAAGATATTAGTGGCATGCCATTATGGGACCTTAACACGTCAGTGCTCTCTGTATAGCACTTCAGTGCTCTCTGTTTAATAGTGCATAATAATGCACCTTTATCAGTCCCGTATATCTTAAGTGTTTTATCTAGTCTACTAGGCCTTTGTTAAGTAAAAAGTAAACAATTTTCGTTACGAGGTAAAGAATTATCTTTGAGTAAAAATGTTGGTTATGATGAAATAGAACTCGTAAAGGTACAGATAAATGTTTTATAATACTTAAGAATGATAAATGTTATGTTATATGAGTGAATACATGAAAATTAAATTATGAGGCTTTACGATCTTTACCCCTTGCCAGTACAATTATATACAATGAAATTCATGAGATTTATATTAATTAAGTTCAGAAGTGTAAAAGTGAAAAAGTTCAATGGTTGAACAATTGATAATGCAGTCGGAGCTGAGAATGAGTTAATAAGTAAAGATGGGTTTTGAATAAAGATATTAGATTTTTTCTGAAAACTACTTGGGATATACATTACCACTGCTAAAGAAAGAAGTTATTTATAGGAAAATTAATTTATTCAGATATGGTATTTACAGAATGATTAATTGAAAACTTCTTCTGAATTAGTTTCTTGAGTGAACTGAATGATGTGAAATTATTGATGACTATACTAGTTAATGGATTGGTGAATAAATTGCAAAAATATTTGAATATAGCTGTTATAATTGGGTATGTTATAGTAAATTATTTAGGGATTTTATATGATATCTTATATGTACTGATATTTTCAGAGGTATATGCAACTGTTCATGTTTGGATGCTATAATCATTATATGGAAATGTTGGATAAATATGCTAGTAGACAGAAATTATCGCAAGTCTGATTGATTCACAAGTGGTACTACTCTATCTTTCTTTGGTTTTCCAAGCCAATATATGTGATAGAACACTTGATAATAAGATTCATATGATATTATTTTCTATTTCTGTTTGTAGAAGCTCTGAAAGGCAAAAGTGAAATATTGAATTAAAAATAAATTGTGAAATGAAAGGACAGAGAATGGATATAAATGATAAATTGGGTAAATATGTACATAAAGAAACTATAGAATTATAGAAATAATGAAATTCATTATCAAAAGAAAACAAGGAAATTTCGAGGACGAAATTTATTTTAAGGGGGAGAGAAAATGTAATACCCCGAAAAATTCTATAGTAAGATATTATCTTTGATATAGTAAAATAAGAAAATAAAGTGACAAAAAGGAAAATTTTGAGTTATGACAACATTGAGAAGTAAATTATGATATCTTGATTCAAGAAAATGACTAAATTATAAAAGTGAGAAAAGTTTTGTGGCCCAATAGTAAATACTCAAAATTTGAAGGATTAAAGTATAAGTATGAAAAAGTTGAAGGACTAATAGTGAAAATATTTTAAGGGTGAAATAATCTAGAAACCAAGGGAAATTGATGAATTAGGACCAAATTGAATAGGTGAAGAATTATGAGGGACTAAATTACAATTTTACCAAATTTAAATGATGACTCAAGGATGGAATTTTAAAAGATCATAAAGGGCAAAATGGTCAATTGGAAAGAGAGAGAATTCTAGAAGGCAATAATGATGTTAGAGATACTTTGATATTTTATAATTATTTAATTAGATAAATATTATTTTATTAGTATTTTAATAAGATATTTTATTAGTATAAAATGAAGGAAATATGAAGAATTTTCATCATCTTTCCCATGCAATACCAACGTGAGAAGAAGAAAAAGAAAAGAAGTTTTCATTTCTTTACAATTTGGTCCTTCTACCAAAAATTTACCATTTTCACCCAAAAATCAAAAGAATTTCCATAGCTACCAAGAGAGAAAGATAACTGTCGAAACCATTTTTTTTAAGAAAAAAATGGGGATCGACTTTTAAAGCAAAATGTGGAGTCACCACCAATCTTTTTGCTTAGGTATGATTGGATCACCTAATAAATCATTTTATTCCTATTTAAAACAATTTTGATCCACGTAAAATCAAAAATAGGTTCGGGAGCCGGTTACGTACGAGGAAGAGTTAGCACTCTCACTACACCTAAAAAATTGGTACCAGATTGATTAAGTGTTGTCCTTATGTCTAGGATTTTAGAAAAAAAATTTGAAATATGGTTCCTTTTTAAAACATTAGGGTGGTTCAAGTTGGTCGTCAAAATTCTCTTGTTTCAAAGGTATGCAGCATCATATCCAGCATGATTGGACACGATCTTTTATACCTTCAAAAATATGATTGATTTTTGACTTTCAAAAACTTTTAGGTTAAAAATTATAAAAGAATATCCAAATATTTAGTTCAACGAAAAATCGTACCCAGCACGGTAGGGCACGTTTTCTCGAATTTCTAAATATTAAATATTACCTTGTTTTTAACAAAGAAGTTTAAATAAATGATTGTAGATTATCTCAAAGTTATTTGAAATAAAATAGAATAATGGATTTAAAAAAAAAATCGTAAGGCAACATTTTGTAAGCCAAAAGAAAAAATAATTATCATGGGATAATATACATGCATAAAAATGTGATACTTGATGATTGAAGATAATATAACTTATTTAATCAACTAACAAAACAAACAATTAAATCCAACCAATCTAAGAAAAATATAGCCAATTTCCCAAGTATGGACGAAGAATAATCAATATAATAGTAATACAAAACGAAAATAATATACAACAATAATATACATAACCTAATACAACACAATCAAATGCAAAATATACAAAACAAAATGAAAATTTTAAAAAATATATATGTATAAGACAAATTTAAAATGATGAACACATAATATATTAAAAATGAATTGTTGAATTTGAAATAATTTATGTAATAAACTAGGGATATATATAATCATTGAAATAAATATTATAGAATAAAACATTTGAATCAAATAATATGCAAAATATTTTAAAACGTAAATTCATTTTAAAAATGACAATATACACAAAAACTTAAATAATATATAAAATATGAAAGAATAGTAAAAATACATGATAAGATATAATACACATAATAGATTTTCAAAACATATATATATTTAAAAATAATTATTTATAAAAATAACATGAAAATGCATACAAAATTAAATTAATTTTGCTATACATGTACAGATATATATAAAAAACATTTAAATGAGATAATATATTAAAAGAATATGGTATAAAGAGTTTCAAAAATAATAATTTTATAAACAAAAAATATGAATTTTAGAACAATAATTTAACCACTAAAATATTATATGTACAAATAGACACAAAAATATTTAAATGAGACTTTATGTAATATGATAAAACCAACTTCAAAATAATTATATGAATAAAAAAACAAAACAAAATTAATAAAATAGATAAAAATATTAAATGAATTTTAAAATAATAATTATCTCAAATAGAGAGCTTAATTAAAAGATTAGATGTGCAAAAGTATATACATATATAAATGTTTAAATAAAATTTTATACATAATATTAAAATAATATATTATAAACTTCAAAACAATGATTTTTTTAAACAAAGTAAAATTATTAAAGTAATTTCAATAAAAAAAATATTAAATGAATATCCTTTAAACAATGAATTATATAAATGGAAAATTTAATAAAAATAAATTCAAAATGAAAAGGAAATAAAATAAACTAACGGAATTGAAATTATAAGGGCTAAAACTTAAACATACAGCCAATAACCCTAGCCCATTCTTCTATACTTTAGCCAACCCCTAAATCCCCACTTCAAACCGCCGATTCCCATCCCCCAAACAACAATCTGCACATTGAAGCTTAGAGGACGAAATTTTTAGCCTCAAGATCTCCTCTTGACTTCGATTTCAACAAAGTAGAAAAAGACCTACGGCGTATTTACGAGGTAAGCCCCTTTCCCTTTTTTCTTTTTCTTGTTTTTCTTTCGAATACAAGAACCACAAATCCAGAAAAATGAAATCAAAGAAAATAAAGCATTTAGAGATCTTGAATCGGAAATCACCTTGTGTATTTCAGTATGAGTAGTGTGCGTAAGTTTTTTGTAGGTACATTCGTCGGCTTTTATAGCCGGATTTGCAGAGTAAAATCAAAAAATAAAATTACATTTTATTGTTGTTATTTGCTGTAGATTTTGTTTTTCTCCTTCTTGTATGTTCCATTTGCAGGAAAGGCCGTACACAAGCACGTGCGGAGACGCGCGCGAGGGGCTGGTGGCACACGTGTGGTGCTCATCCGAATTACTGGCTACTGCGCGAGAGGGAGAACCCTTAGAGCTTCTGAAACAATCACCTGGACCAGTCTTTGGGTCATGTATTGAATGGGCTGGGACTTTGGGTTATTAATTAATTGGGTTTAGGATTTATGCAATTGGGTTTTAAAAAATGTATCTGGGCTAGATTGTATATATATATTTTTTGGGTTAAATAACTTGTAAATGGATATTGACTTATTCTGGGCTGTTCATTGTTTTTGTTTTTGTTTTTATTTTTTTGGTTTTTGGTTTTGTATGGGCTTGGGCGAATTGGGCCTATTACAATAACAAGGAGACTATGAGGAGCTAGATTATCAAGTTAAATTCAAGAAATAGAAACTGGAGGAGAGAGAAAATCAAGTTAAAGATTGAAATCAATGAGACAAGGTAAGACATCAAGATTTCAATATATTTTTAAGTTTGATATTATTGAAAAAGCATGGGATTGATGTTAATGTAGAGTTTCCTTACATATGGTCCCATGTTCTTGATATGTTAGTAAAGATAAAATAAAAGAAAGTGATGAGAAATAGTGTAAAGAAAGAAATAAGGGTGTTATAAACATGGTAAATAAACATCTTGCACTAAAACAGTTTTGGACAGCAGCAGTAGACTAACTTTGAAAAATCACCATAAATTGTGGAACTCGAATTTGAGGATGAAAAAAAAATATAGAATTAAATCTTATTAAGTCTAGTTTTTTATAGAAGAAACGGTGTAAGCAATGGAATTGTGAATTATGAGAAATAATAAATTTTGTGAGACAAGGTCAGAGTGACTTCGGGTTCCCCTGATCTAACTTTGGAAAAATCATAAAAAATTGGAGGAAAATTTATATGTTTAAAATACTTAATGAATCTATTTTCAAGAGAAATAAATGGGAACATCATTTGAATCCTGTACGAGGAGATAATTAATTTTTAGTGAAGAAGGGTCGGAACTATAAGACAGCAGAACAGGGGTAAATTTAAAGAATAAACTGTACTTATTGGCTAAATAAAAAATTATGAAAATTTTATGGCAAGAAGATACATAAGTCTAGTTTCATGGAAAATTGACAAATCTTAATTTCGAGTTCTGTAGCTGAAGATATAAATAATTTAGTGACTTTGACGCAAATGGACAGTTTTGAATATACATATAAGTAAATAGTATAATTATTGATAATGTTACTTATAGTATGTTATATAAATTAAGGATGTGGAATGGAGATGAGGAGGAGGAAAATAAATATATGAATTTTCAGCTAGCAAGTGTTTTTCACACAGGAAGAAAAACAGAACTAAGTTATCCGGATGAAATATGAAGCTCTTATTGAAGCTAGAGCAACAAAGTAATAATTCCGGATGAAGTATGAAGTAAGTTTGAGATTCAAGGACTTGGGAGTTGCAACCAAACGAACTGAAGCAAAAGGGACGAAAAATTGAGAGAAGTATTTCATCCGGGTAACATACATACTATTGTTTGTTGCCACCCTTAATAGGTTTACATTTAAAATGGATAATTTGTATGTTTTAGACTCAAGGACTAAATTAAATAAAAAAAGAACTGTAGGGGCAAATTAGTAAAAATGCCAAAAAATGACCAAAATAAAAGGAATGAGTTGTTTTATTGATTAAATTAATATATTGAATGAAATTATTAATTTCGATCAAGGTTGGGTGAAAATCGGGGAAAATGAAAAATTTACCAAAATGCTCCTAAATCTTGATATTTCTGAAATTTCGCCAAGTTCATGTAACTTGAATTATATTCTTAAATGCTTGAAATATGTGTTATTGATGTGAATACAATTTGAATGTTTATTGTATGAAAATTGATGAAACATTAATATATTTGATAAAAAGGGGAAGAAACCCCGGTTGAATGAAAGGAAAATTCGATGGATCTTTGAAAAGGAATTGACGATAAAAAGGAGCTAGCCCGGACAGGTGATCCTATTCTGATATAGCCCTCCCGAATAATATGTGGAAAATGGATTTAGCTTGGACGGGTAATCCGAATTAGGGTCTGAATTTAGCCTGGACTAGTAATTCAGATCTAAGCTCATTAGAGTAATTGTGGTTGCAAGGGATTTAGCCTAGACTGGTAATCCCGACAATACTCTATGAGTTTATATTACAGGGGATTTAGCCTGGACTAGTAATCTCGCTGTAAGGATGAGGTTCGCGGGAGTGTGCTTTCTGAAATGAAATGTGTAAGACCATGGTTGAAAGATACCATGACAACATGATATGAAATATGTAAGACCATGGTTGAAAGATACCATGGCAACGTGACATGAAATGAATAAGACCATGTTTGAAAGATACCATGACAACATGACGGGGATATGAATAAGACCATGGTTGAAAGATACCACGGCAACATGACAGAAAATGAGTAAGACCATAGTTGAAAGATACTATGGCATCATGTCGAAGATAAATAAGATCGTGGATGAGAGACGCCAAGACATCTGTTGAACAACTAATATTCAGGTAATATGTACCAAATGACAAATGGTTATATGAATTGATTATACAAAATGGTTATGTGAAATGTTTACAAGAATTGGTCATATGGAGATATATATACAAAATAGTTGTATGAGATAATTAAGAAGATAGATAAATGAAATAAGTGTGGGTACATGGAATTTAATTTATGTTAAGTTTAATATGAATTATTACTGAAATAAATATGCATAAGAAATAAGGAAGTGATGGTGCATGAAATATTGATATAACGAAATAAATGATATATGCTTATGAAGAAATGGTAAGAGAATAATATGTTTCATGACATGTACATATATGATTATCTTTGATATGTTGATACAAGGAAATTATGTAAGTTGAGACTATTATTAAACTCAAGTGTGATATGTCGAGAAAATAGGTGTATCAATGTTGAAATTATATGAAATATGTACAAGTATATTAACAATGTTGTTGTTTGATACTTAGACAAGTGCCAAGCTATTGATTGAACGGTAATATGTTTATTTATATGATGCATTGAATCGGTAAGTATTTAATTGAAATTTTTGTTAAATGATATGTAAATTCTATTAATGCCCCGAAACCCTGTTCCAGCGACGGATACGGGTTAGGGGTGTTACAGTTCCTTGCCAACAAAAGTCTGCAACAGTCTCCTGCATACCTCATGTCTATCTACTAGAAGGAGAATGAATCTCTTCATGACTTTATTCATTGCTTGAAAGTAGCTACCATGACCACCAGGGGGGTTTCAAATGATTTGGCTATCCAGGATTTTATTATTTGCACGACTCATTATTTCCTCAAGTACCACATTGTCAGGAACCTACACGTTATATGAGTTGAACCATCAATTTTTAAAAATATTAAAAATATTTTTAATAATTTTAGTGATTTATAATTCTGAAAAATATTTTTTATATTTTTTTAAATTTTAAAAAAGTAATTAAATGCTTACATGTCATTCACGTAACAATCCACGTGTATGCTACATCAATAAAGTTAAAAACACGTTAACTTTTTTTATCCATTTTGGGATGATTTGACAAAAAAAAACGCAAGTTTAAGGATTAAGAAAGACGAAAAATAAAATTAATAGCTAAAATAATTTATTTTTATAAAGTTAATAGGTCAAATAAATCATTACGCATTTCTTTTATTGATATTTACCTTTAAACTGTCAGTAAATACAACTTGTTTTATGGCAGAATAGACATATATAACTTGTTTGACTGAACCCCGAATGAAGTGGCAAATGACTTTATATGAAGTCTTTAACTGGGTTTTTTTACTAAATTATTATAAAAAATAAAATAAAATACCAAAATAATACATTTAAAAAATTATGTACCAAAATGGTACGCTTAGGGTGTGCCGCCTGGTGCACAGGTGTGACCACCCTACATATTGACACCCTTTGTTTTAAAAAAAATATTAGTTTAAAAAAACAAAAACTGTTAAAAAAACTGATGTGACAGAAACTGTTAAAAAAACCGATGTGACAGGGATGGAGGGCAAGCCAGAGGCGACACTGGTGAAGCCTGTGGCAGAGGCGGCACCAATGAAGCCTATGCCATAGGCGGCACCATGCCATAGACGGCACCAGTGAAGCCTATGCCATAGGGGGCATCCACTCCCCCAAACCTTAAGGCATCAGTTATTGCAGAAGAAGATAGGGAGATGAGAAGAAAACATAAGTAAAAAAAATTACAGAAGAAGAGAGGGAGAATTAAAAATTTATGTAGATGGGATTTCAATATTATTTTTCTAAATATTATATTCTAGCAAATATTATATTTTAGCAATTAAAAATTACAGAAGAAGGCATCAATAATAATAGAGTAGATACCAAATATTATATTTTTCTAACTTGTTTGTAAATATGAACAAATTCAGATTTTCAACTAAAAATTACTCCAACTAGAAAATCCGAATTCCTTGATAGCATGGATCCACCTTAGTAATGTGCATACATAACAAATATTATATTTTTCTAATAATAGAGTAATGTCAATGAATTGTTTCTACAAAATTTAGATTCACTAAACGTCCATTGATAAATATTTTTACTTGGGACAAAATAATAATTTTATATGTATACTTTTTAAGGCTTTATTAAAATTTTTAATTTTTCATATTGAGAAATTTTTTTGGCATATTATTTTTTTAGTATTTTATTTTTTATAATAATTTAGTAAAAAATCCCATCTACATAAAAAATAAAAAGAATAATATTAAAACCCCATCTACATAATTTTTTAATTCTCCTTCTCTTCTTCTGCAATTTTTTTACTGATGTCTTCTTCTCATCTCCCTCTCTTCTTCTGCAATGACTGATGCCTTAAGCTTTGGGGGAGTGGGCGCCGCCTCTGCCACAGCTTCACTGGTGCCGCCTCTGCCACAGGCTTCACCAGTGCCGCCTCTGGCATGCCCTCCATCCCTGTCACATCAATTTTTTTTAACAGTTTCTGTCACATCAATTTTTTTAAACAGTTTTTGTTTTTTTTTAACTAATATTTTTTTTAAACAGAGGTTGTCAGTGTGTAGGGTGGTCACGCCTGTGCACCAGGTGGCACCACCCTAAGTGTACCATTTTGGCACATAATTTTTTAAATGTATTATTTTGGTATTTTATTTTATTTTTTATAATAATTTAGTAAAAAACCCATTTATCTGACATTCATCGTAGACTCCATCTTTAGAAAACCTCTTTCTTGGTTTTTTTACCTGTAAAAAAATTAAAGTACCAATTAAGCAATTAGAAAAGGTATCAGATGAAAGAATTATAAATATTAAAATATTTAAAAATAATTAAAATAATATTAAAACAAAAGAACTAAAGGAAAATTTTAAATAAAAATAAAATATTTAAAAATTAATTAAAATACAATTGTTAAAAATGCAACAATAAGACCTATAGTGTAACACCTTAATACCTGACCCGATCGTCGAATCCGAGTTACAAGACGACACATTCGTTGCCGGATCAACTATGAGCAATCATAGTTAATTCATATTGTCAAATGTTCGATTTTCAACTCAATCAAGCATACAATACAATATATGACAATTTTCAGGTCTTATACGAGCTTACAGAAGCTTTAAAGTTAACCCGAGACCGAAAAGGGTGAATTTGTAACAAATTTAAAACATTGAGCTTACATTGTGACGTTAGGGGATTCCTCGTTGCGACGTAACATATTGTCTAGCCTCGTTGCAATGACCAAAGTCCAGCATCGCACCGTGCCATGGTATTCAGATCTCGTTGCGACGACGTTCGAACAACATTGTGACGTTACATACTGCTTCTGCATTTTTAAGACACATCAACCTGCAATTTTCTTCCAACCAATCTCTAAACACAATCGATTCATATTTAGCTAACATATGCAACCCTCTAACATCAATTCATGTACTTTAATGCTTATTCAATAGAATGCAAATGCTTTATCACCTATAAGCTTAATACCTATTGAAATACATTCAATTTATATACATTCATATACCTATTTCACCAAGGCCATTAATATTTCAGATATCATACTATTTCAAACTAAACTTAAATCTTTTTACAAGCTATAATCAATTAACCAAATTCATACATCAACTTTTTGAACCAAAATGCATGTAACATAATTATACCAAAAATGAATCAACTTAGGTACATGCTAAACTTAGAACAAAATAGAATTTGTATGAACTTTGTTGAGTCAAGGATTAATTGTTGGATGCTGGATCAACTGCTCAAACTACCAGAATCTATTTTACCTATGCACAGAGAAAAACAAATTGTACGTTAAATCTATGGTTCAAGACAATATAATAAGATTATTCAAAATGCACATATTCAATTCCTACCCCAATCTCATACCATTTTTATGTCAAACACTTTCAATTTCATATAGCCATGCTTATACCAATCTTACATCTAATTCATTTACCTATTCATGTCAAAACTATCATTTCTACTTAACTTGTACATATTCGCTTTTACAACTCAATTCATCACATGAGCATCTAAACATACCATTCAATTCTCAAATATAAATTCATCCTTTTGAACTCATTTATACATATATTTATACTCAATCTCATGTTACCATTTTCATCTGTTTCTGAGTCTATAAACTTATTTTAATCAATTGGCCCCTAGGTCTCATTTTCCATTTGTTTCGCATATTACAATTCAAATTCATATATCAGTTCACACAACATTTATATAATTCATTCATTTGTAACCCTATTAACCTACACGAAATCAGATCGAATACACGAATCCATCACCTTTCATCTTAATTTGGCACCACAATGCATCATCAGATAAACCGAAGGAAAGATACTTGCACACATAATGCATCATCGAGCAAGTCGGAGCAATTGTATTGACACACGAGGAGTATCATCGGATGAACCAAAGCAATTATATTGGCACAAGAAGTGCATCATTGGATGAACCAAAGCAATTATAGTGGCACACATATTGCATCATTAGATAAATCAAAGTAATCATACTAGCACATAATAACATCATCGGATATAGTGAAGTAAATATACTAGCATGTAACTGCATCATCAAATATATCAAAGTATAAACTTGTATAGTTAATAAAGTAGCCAATTTCCAATTTCATCACATAGTTCAATTCATGTCCCATCATTCTCAAGTCAACATCATTTCATCATATGTTATAACATAATTCAACTCAATTTCATACCAATTTTCTATATCAGTTAAGTCATACAACTTTCTATTCTATTCAATTTAATCTCTGTCTCGATATTTGATCTCAACCAAAGAAATTCAATTAAAAAATCCAATAGCAACTCACCTCAATACTACATAATGCAAATTAACATGAATTTGCAGAAAATAAATGGTTCTGAATCATAGAAATACAAACCAAAAGCTCGCGCCACTCGTCGTCGACTCTCGCCTTTCCTTTCCCTCTTGACGGTCTTGCATCGTATTTAGCTACGATTAATTGTTAAATAATAATACAATAAAAAATTCGATATTAAATCACATTCAATTTCAAATTTATACATATTTTATAATTTATTCAATTTAGTTCCTAAAACAAGGACAAACATAACTTTCAATTTAGGGCCTCAGATTAAAATCCAATTTCACCAAAACCCATTAGGGACCCTTTATTTTCTATCTTTACAAAAAATTATCAAAAATTTTACATTTTATTCAATTAGGTCACTAATGTACGTAATTAACAATTTAGTCATTTTCTTAAACTAAATTTAATTCTATCAAATTCACACCTAATTCTTCAAGAAATCATTAATGGTAACTTTCTAAATCTTTAACAGTTTCACAAATTGGTACATGAGTTAGCTAAATCAAGTTCTCATAACCTCAAATCCATAAAATTTACAAGAAAAGGACTAGATTGCATTACCTATTATAAAGTCGAAAGTTTGATGAAAACATTGAAATTTTCTTCTTTTCTTCAATGGTGGTTTTGGTTGGGAGAGAGATGATAAGCTTTCATCCCTCTTAACATATATATAATATAATTAGTTAACTAATTAACTTAATTAAGTGTAATTAATTATTAAAATATGTTTAATTTGATTTAATTATAAATTAGTCATAATAGATATCATCATTATGTCCCACTATCTATATAAATTATATTGGTTTATTTACCCTTTTAATCTCTCGGATAATTGCTATCTAGGTCTTCAATCCATTTCCTAATTAAAAATTTATAGCGATTAGACTTTTACAATTTAATCTCTAAGCCTTAATTACTCACAATTTTTGCTAAATCACTTAACCAAATTTCAATTCATCAATATAATAATTCCGTTAATATCCCTATTTAATGTTTACGAACTCGATTAACGGAAATGATATCTCAAAAATTACGATTTTCGACACCACTAACTTTCGAGTTGTATAACTAACATTTATTAATTAAATAAGCACAATATTATAAATTTAAAAAATCTTATTTACAATACCAATATTACCTCTATTTAACTTGGATGAATAATAAAAAGTGATAAAAATATAAATATAAAAAGATCATTTTGTCCTTACTTATTTCTAGAGCTCCCTTTTAAGAGTTTGTTTTATATTATACTGAATATAATTTCGTGTTGCGGGATTGACTTTTTACAACGAGTGAATATATTATTTGGGGTCAACTTGGCAAGCATTCCTGTATTGACAATTGTTTTTACATTTGGGTTTAAACTTTCTATGGTCCAAGTTAATTCTCGAAGTTAATAATTGTTCAATATTGATGGTCAACAAAATATGTAAATGTTAATGACTAAATTTGACATTATTCCTTTTTTTATTTACTTATATTGTTATTTAAAGGGTTGACTCACTTTAACCAAGTTTCAACTCAACTCTTTTACAAAATAAAAAACATTATTATAAGGATATTTTTATCATTTTATATTTAATATAAAATATAAATTTTAACTAAAACAAAAATACAAATGTAAAATATTTTACTATTTTAATTTATTTTTATTTTTGAACAATCTTATTCTATTTGTTCTTTTTGACACAATGCCTAGAACTATCCAAAGCCCCTCCCAACCCATAAATACGAGGATAATGCGTTTCAGCGCACTCAAACCCATGTCTTCCTGTATTAACAATAATACCCATACCAATCGAGTTAAGACTCAACCCACTATTTCAATTTATTTGAATATAGTTTTATAAATATAATAAAATAATTAATCTAGCATAATATATTTTTTACTCCGTGCTTTTTTGATTTAGACATAAATAAAATAAGACAAAATGAAAAATCCAAAAGTTAGATAGGAACAGAATTGAGAGACTGCTCAAAAGTCGTGGAGTTAACCATGGCAAAGGAGAATGAAAGCAGCCAACCACCTCACCTTATATGTTTAGCTAATTCAACAATGTAAAAAAGAGTAGACAATTGTCTCTTTGCTGCCCAATGACCCATATTTCTCCTTTCATTGCCTTTAGATTCTGCTATACCAAGGTTGCAGGCAAAAGTAAAGGGACCAAAAACAAGTCCAAGGTGAGCTTTTTACTCAATTTTGTCATTACCAGTGGAATCTGAAATTTCATTTTTTGGTTATAGTTTGGGTTTGTCTAGAATGGAATAAATCTGAGTTATTTGTTGTTTAAAAATGTTAAAAATTGGGCGCTTTATAATTTATATCACTCTCATTTGGTTTCTGGTCTTTAATGACTGTTAAGTGTTTGATTGCTTGTGTTTCATACTTCTCTGAGCTCTAATTTTCAATGTAAAATTGTTGCGAAGAAGAACGATAGGAATGAATATGAGAAGCTAATAATCTCCTCCCTTGATCAGGCTGAGATTTTAAGACAAAAAAGAAATTGCAGGAATATGTTCTTCGTGTGATAATTATGGGGGCTCATTGTTGGATATTGGCAAACATAGTTGTTTCTTCTTTGAATTTTTGACTTTTTGTTTGAATTCTTTATTGCTAGTAAGGGAAGCCATCTCTCTGATATTTACAAATGGCAAAAAAAAGGGAAAGAACGCTGATGTGGTCATCATCATGTTTCAAATGTCACAAATTTGTCAAACAATGAACTTTGGTGAAATGTGATGCTGACTTTTTCTCAATTCAGTGATGACAAAAGTTCCATATTGGGTTAAATTTCCAGTCATGTGTTATCTTTAACATATTTTAAACCTTTTAGAATAGTTTAGTATATCTAGTCCTTAAGGATTTAAGGGTCTGTGGTTGGCTAGTGGAAATTCCCTTGAATAAGTTGTACTTAGTTTCTTAAAGACCATATCTAATTAAAGTATTAATTGACTAAGAGGAAGTTATTTGTTTCATCCTATGGAACTACTGCTTTTGAACAATAAGCTGATGTCAGTGTGTGTATTGTGGTTGAAACTGAATTATATGAGACAAGAACTAATCACTTGTCTTAAAGTTTCTAGCTGCAATGGGTCGTTGAGAGTTTAAAGCTAAATTACTTGAGCTTCTCGGACAAAAGAAATGAAAAGAACAAAAGTTTGGATCTGTCAATCTTTCATATATTTCCGAATTTAATTCACTGTCGTCTAGGAGAAGTTATGCAACACACTTTTACACAGTAGTAGAACTGCCAGAACACAGTTGACCTCTAATTTTCTTCTGAAATAGACAAAGTCAAAACTATTGCTTGTTTGCTCTCCAAGAGAAAAGTAGAAACAGGAAGCAATGAGCTCGAAGGTTTTAATAATAGACTGCTAAAGCATTAGACATAATGTACTTATTTGAATCTTGTAATGACTAAAGGAACACGCAATTACCGGAATTTATAGCCAGATCACTAGGCATTTTTTAGACAGACCAATGTAGTGTTGATGACTCTTCAAACCCGAGCTTGTAGGAAATGAGGGTAGAATTCCATATGATTTCATGTTATATTGAGAACATTTCTGGCAGTTTTAGAAGCTTTCCTAATTGTTCAGCATATATAAGTGGAGAAAAGGAGTTGATGATGTATACGTATAGATATAGAGATGCGGCAATTGTCAAGTCTGCTAATTATGCTAGTTGTGACGTTTACCTCAGTTATAGATGTTGGCTATAGTCTGTCAATGAGGTACAATTTCTTAATTAATGCTATGAGTTTTATGACGTCAAAAGAGCATGAAGAGAGGCCTAGGTGTGAAAGTTATTTGGTTCGGAACATACTTGGCGGGTACAAAAAACATGTCATTAAGTTTCTATCATTTGCTTAATTCTTTGATCATGAGCTGCTCGAAGAAGAAGAAAAGGGATCAGTCAGGGCTGTGCATGAAAGGGATCAGTCAGGGCTGTGCACGATCATGTAGTGTTAAAGTCTGTAGTTTGGTTGCAAAACAAATCATTCTGTGGACAAAAGAAAAGACTAAAGGAAAACTTTGATCCTACAATGAATTGAAGTGCCAAGAACACATAGCATCAATATATGTATGATGTAAAAAAAACATTTCTAGGAAAGGTCCTGTTGGGAAGAAAACTAGCCCACTCAGGTGGCGACAGGCAGCAATAATTTCTTCAAAGCTTCCTAGGAGTTATTTATTTAATCTTTTTGTCCATGGAAGGAGCGATGCGTAATGATGATGTAAAACCAATTTTTAGGCAGATTGTGATTGAAACTTCTTTCTACGCTGGTAGTTGTCCCATGAAGAGCAGAGGTCAAAAAATTTGAATAAAACATTTGGCAGGTTCCATTTTCAAACATGTTGAATTCAATACATCGAACCATGGTCTACGTACATTCACCAAGTGAAATTCCTTGTTTACTTATTATTTCATCATAAATCTATTAAATCATTTAACTACTTTTACATTTCATTTTTGGTTCTCTCCAGTATATTATATAGGCAACGGAACATTATCAAGTTCGACGAAGATTGACTACAGCATTGACCATTATTGCTTGTTAGGTAAGTAACCATTGATATTTTGAGATGGTTTGTTTAAAATTTTTGAAAGGGGGTTGGTGATGAGCTGTCATCACTTTATGTTGACAAGTGAACTTGCAAAGATTTTTCAAGGTTGTAAACTATAACCTAGAATGATCCAAAATGCTTTTCTGATCCTGTAATATCTTTTATAAGACTTTATTTTTAGATTGAGTTATCTATGATCTTATGTTCATAATTGGTAGAACAAATCAACCATGAAACTTGAGTTGGAATAGGCTATATTTTTGTTTTATGCCTTCCTTTTGCTATTGTACTAATAAAAAAATTGAAGATTACCAGCTAAGCATTTTTATTGTATTGATACACTAGAACTATGTTGTAGAGGTGGCTTTTGGTTACAAGATGGAGCATGAATCGTTTTTTTGTTGGGCGGGTGTAGTACTTCTGGTTGAGTCAGCACTCAAGATTTGTTCGGTTTAGCTTAAAACTATATTACTCAAACTTGGTGCAAGTGTCGGGTACGGATATGTCCCACTTTTTCTAAGGTTTTCCATGTATTTGGAGGATTTTTGAAAGGTCAATATCCCCATACCCATTTATGGATATGCACAGGATATAAGTGTCAAACAGGCATACTTCAAGAAAAATGAAGGGTAATATAGCCCTACAAAACACCATCACCGAGCATAAATATTAGATTATGAGCAATCCAACTCCTTGGTGACATAGAGGCATGCATGATTATGACTCAACAAAACTCTGGTTTAGATGTCTAGTGAGTCAACGAGCAGATGGGCTGACTACAAATTTTTCTTGTTTGTCCTTTATGATTGTTATTACCTTTTATGAATCCGCTGTTGTTCTGGTAGTCTTTCTTCAAACCTTGTCATATTTCATCATTTTGTTTTCTTGTCTTCAGGTGTTGAGTTTTTCAATGGGATTCAGCAGAGAGTAACGGCAAGTGTATCTTCAAATTGAATAGACCTAAATAGCAGTGACAGATATCTCTACAAAAACAGTGGGATTTTTCCCTAACTTCGATTTCTCGAAAAAAAAAATTAATCCTATTTTACATAAAATGATCTCTTAAGATCTTTGTTTATTTGCTATTACATCTACATTAACCTTCATGTTGAAGATGAAAAACTGCTACTTACTGAAGTTAGATTTTACTCGTGCTTTGTGGTACGATCCTATATACCACATCAAGGGGTGGTTACTTATTAATGTTTGCTAAACCCCAGTCCAGTTCATTTGTTCCCATCCTAAGGGAGGTTCTTTGAGATCGTTAACCATCTCCCAAATATCATCTTCATTTGCTTCTGGTTGATCAGAGTGGTCTCCTCCAGAGTGTGAAGTACTTGAGGAGCTTGTTACCTCCATCATAGAGGCTCTCTCTGAAAATGTTGCAGTCCTATTCTCATGAAGTTGTGTTGCTCGTGATACAGTTTCGAGTGGGCGTCTATCGAATGCTCGAAAGCTGCCTGATACCACGTAGATTCGACACAAACTGAATTCGTGTCTCAACTGCATTAAGAATATTTCAACAAATGATTAGAAATGGGAGAAGTTCATATTGAACTTTTGAGCCTGAAGAACAGTATGCAACTATATAATGCTCACCATCGGAGTCGTGGTAACAGCAGTCGGGTTGGGCACAGCTTCTATAGCTCTATACTCATTCATCTTCCATTTGGTTTTCTTCCCAGAAGGAGCTTTCCCCTTATAGAAAACCATTGTTTTCTTCATTCCGATCACTCGGTCATCGGAGGAGTAGACATAGCTGGGAGACCCTGTTGCCTTCCAGTAGCCAGAAGCAGTAGTTCGGTTAGCTCTCCCACCTCGAGCTTCCCTCTCTTGTCTTGGTGTGAAGTAAAACCATTGCTCAGTGTCTCGTCTACAACGCTCCCCCGCAAGCTCTGCGACAAAAGAAGGAACATGTTAACTTACTAAACCAGTCAGTTTTAAGCATGTTTAAGATTGAAGAATGTAATGAGGAGTGAAGAAAGCAATACGAGGAAGGTCCCATGGCTCGACATCGTAAATGTTGAGAACAGGAATAACACTGTGCATCTCTTGTCTCCGGCCGTCTAATTGGTTGCGTAGGTAGAAGGAAACTAACTCTTCTTCTGTAGGAAAAAACCGAAAACCAGCTGGGATCTCCATTAGCTGTAAGTTAGTTGTTCTTAGGGGTTTCTTCTTTTCTTTTTTTTTTTCTTTTTTTTTTTAATGTCCTTTGCTGTGCTATGCTTTTTCTTTTGGGTGGAAATGGTTGTTAAATAGGAGGGATGGATGAAGGGAGAGGGATTGCCGAGTGAAATTGGAAAATTGGGTTATGTTTAGGATTGGGTAGAAACTTCCACGCGGTTATGTGATGAAACATAATGTTCTTTTCTCCCTGTAGAGTCTCTCATTGCTTTCCTTCCAATCAAATCTCATGTTGAAGCAGTCAGCCTTCTCTCTCTCTCTCTACTTATTTCCGCATTATATCACATTAATTTTGGATTTCTTCTCTCAAACCTTTACTCTTTAAAAAAAGAAAGTAATTGCTTTAAACATCCTCAAACTATGACCTCATTTTAAATTAGTCCTTAAATTTTAAACCTTTCTAATTACATTATTAAACTATTGATATTATTTTAATTAGTTTCTTTTGCTATTAAAACCGTTAAATATTACATGTCACATTTTTATGTAATTAAATTTAAAATGAAATTTTAAATAAATAAAGCATTATCCCATAAATTTTAAAAGTCAAAAGGTAGATTTGAAAAAAAAATCAATGAAAAACCTTTCGTAAGAATTTCGAAAACCTCAAAAATTAAGAGTTTTACAAATTTATTTTTTTCTTAGTTTTTTTCGTTTTAAATTTTATCATATAAGATCTAATGTGTCATTTAATAGTTAAATTAACGATTTTAATAACAAAAATTTTAATTGATATAACATCGATAGCTGAAAGATGTAATTAAAATAATTTGAAGTTTAGAGATCAACTCATAATTTAAATAAGTTTGATCCAATTAACTTTTTTATAAAAAAAACTATAATTAAATTTAAATAAAACAATTTTATTATTAAATAATAATTTAAGTTGGATTGAGTTAGACTCGAATTTGTAAAATGCTTGTCCAAGACCCGATATTTGCATGTTAATTTTAACATCTTAATTTTCTACACCAGGTAATCATAATTATAAAAAAAAATATTTTATAAATTCTTCTTTTCATATCATCTATTGTACCTACTCAATAAAAATAAAAATGTCATTCATGATGTCACTTTACGTAAGTGTACGTTCATCCGTGGTATTTTCCCTTAGAGGCAATAAATCTGTAGTATCCGTCTGATTTGTTACGCATCTATTCGGTAATTATTGTAGTTTGGATACGACGACAAAGTCAACTTGTCTTAACCTGCAGTGCTTTACTTTGTGCTGGGATAATCAGGGAATTAGGCAGCTCACTTTTTTTATTATTCAATTCAGTCCTCCAGCCTTTTTTTTGTCAGACCTGGGAAATATAATTTTAAGATGAAACCGTTGTTTTAATTCGAAGATTAAATAAATAACACTGATTATTGTTAATTTCAACTTGATGATAAAAAGATTTCCACATGAAATTTTCTATTCTTTAACATAACACTTTATTGTTTGAGGTGATAGTAAGTTTAAAATTTAGGGTTCAAGTTAAATTCATACACGATATCATTATCACATATAATCGCTTAAGCTCAGTTTAACTTAAAGTATAATTTTAAATTTTGTCTAAACTCGTCTATATTTATAAATAATTAACTCAAATTTGTTTAGACTTGTTCATTAGAGCTAAGTAAGAAAAATTGAAAATTGACCCGAATTGAGGTATTTAAATGGTTTAGGGAATGTAAGTTTAAAAACTACGATTACTCGAAAGTGAACCAAATCCTATTTTTATTTTTTATGATATAAAAATAAATTTTTTATATTTAAAAAGTTCTTAAAAAAATATTGTTTTTTAGAAATATTGTCTAATAATATATAAAAGTCATAAAACAAAATTCGTTTTGTCAAAATATAGAAAAACAAAGAACTGAATCGAGTTAAAGTGAAGCGATATTACCTCTACCAAAAACGTATTTTTTAATATATTTAAATTTGATAGCATATAAAAAGATATGATAAACTGGTTATTTACTTAAAAACAGTCTATTTATGTTTAGATAAAGCGCCAAAAAGACATTGTGTTGAGTCATTTTCTAAGCTAAAAAGAGAGGATTAAGTTGCTTGGTTGAGGACCAAGTCATAGCATATTTTAGTGTAAATGACACAACTATATAATTTATAAAATCATAAGTCGGAATTGATGTTCCCAAATTATGACATTCCTTCTTTTATCCAAACTTTTTATTTCTTTCCTAAATTATGTGATTTATCACATGTTAAATATGATATGATTTAAAATTAAAAAAAATTAACATTAAAAATACAAAAAAAATATTATAAGAGAAGTTAAAAGGATGCTGCATAAAGTAAATAATAGTAAACCAATGATCTTATGCGACATTTTTATTTTTCTTTTGATTTTTTTATTTAACTCATTTAGTATATTCTTATTTTAAGATTATAATAGAATGTAATTTTCGAAAATGAGATTATTAAGAAGATGATTATAAAATTATATCCATATGTTTATTTCATTCAATTCTAAAAATATGATAGTAAATTTCGATATTGTCCCTATTAAATAAAATTCAAATTTAATTATTTTTAACATTTTTCAATGATATTTGTTATTAACAAAATTTAGTTTAAACAAGCAAGTAAATTGATCTATTTTTTTAATAACATTAATTTATTTTATTAAAAAATAACATTAATTTAATTAAAAATAAGTTTTTTTTACTTAGATAATAGAAAAATAATATTCAAATACCCAAATGATGTTTCACCCCATTATTTACCAAAATGGTATGGTTTGAAGGTGGTGGCACCACCATTATTTTTGCTGGCAATTATAATGTTAAATATGAATCTTATTTTCAGTCAAATTTGAAAAATAATCTTTCAGTTAAACTCAGTTTACTTGTTTCAATCAAGTACTGATTAGTTTAGATTATTTTATTATTATTTGACATATGAATTTAGCCTATAAATATGCTATTTTACAACCTTAAAAAAATACACCCATTAGAGATTAGAGATTAGAACTCATAACACATTTAGAGAATTTTGTGTTTACGTTTTGAGGGTTCTTTATTTTCGAGTTTTCGGGGTTTAGCCTTTATCTCCATCTTTTGTACTTTTCATTCTTTTGCCATTATAGTAAAATTATCTTTACCTGTGGTTTTTTATCCTCTTTGGAGGGTTTTTCCACGTTAAATTTGTGTGTTCAATTTCTCAATTTATTTCCCTATTTTTTTCTTGTTTGTTACTTAATCAGGTTGATCCTAATAAGTGGTATTAGAGCTAGTTTAATTTTCATAGATTAGCCCATTCAGATATGGCAGCAACAAGGTTTGAAATTGAGAAGTTCGATGCTGAGACAAACTTCAATCTGTGGCAAGTTCGGATGATGGCAATTCTAGTACAATCCGGTTTGAAAAAGGTTGTTACCGGGAAAAAAGCCTGAGGATCTAAATAAAACAGAATGGGAAGAGCTTGATGAAAAGGCTTTGTCTGTAATCCAGTTGTGCCTCACGAATACGGTATTGCATGAGGTATTGATGGAGAAGACCTCATCTGCCTTGTGGAAAAGGTTAGAAACTCTTTATGCGACTAAGTCTCTGGCTAACCATTTAGTGTTGAAACAACGTCTATTTACATTTCGCATGAACGAAGGTGAGCTTCTTAGAGATAATATCAGTCAATTCATTACTCTTTTAAATGATTTAAAGAACGTTGAGGTTCATATTGATGAAGAAAATCAAGCTATGCTATTATTGTGCTCTTTACCTCATTCATACAAGTCTTTTAAGGAGACCTTGATTTATGGCAGAGACAAACTCTCGTTTGAAGATGTAAATGGTTATTTTTTGAGTAGAAACAAACTCGACAATGAGCTTCATTTGGATAGCAAGGCAGATAGGCAAGCTTCCATTTTGATAGAATCAAAGAAACGAGATAAAAGGTGTCGCTATTGTAAAAAGTTAGGTCATGTCAAAGCAGATTGTTATAAACTGCAAAATAAAAGAGCTACTGAGAGTAACGAGGAGGATGTAGCTGGTGCTAATTTGGCCAATGAAAGCGGTAATGATTTCTTGTTAGTGCCAACGAGCGATAACTCCAAGCTCACGTCCGAGTGGATCCTAGATTCGGGATGTTCTTTCCACATGTATCCCAATAGAGAATGGTTCTCCACATACAATTCGGTTGAAGATGGAGTTGTATGCATGGGAAACAATTCATCTAGTAAGGTAATTGGTATTGGTACAGTTAAAATTAGGATACACGATGGGACGATTAGGACACTCTCAAGTGTCAGGTATATAGCTGATTTGCGAAAGAATCTCATCTCCTTGAGTATTTTAGACTTGAAAGGATGCATAATTAACATCGAGTAGAGCGGCATTAAAGTATCTCGTGGAGCTCTCATTTTGTTAAAAGGTAAAAGAACCGATAGTTTTTATATTCTGGAAGGTTCTACAGTGACTGGTGAAATCAGACGTCGCTCGTCCGTTACGGAGTTGAAGTCAACTCGTTTGAAGCGGAGGCAACTTGGTCATAGAAGGGAAAAAGGTATGACTGTTTCATTGAAGAGAGATTCTCTTTTGGATGTAGGTTTTGAAAAGTTAGGGCACTTTGTTAGTGAAAATCAGACCCGGGTTAGTTTTGATTTGACAGTGTACAAGTCGAAGGCTAGAAGTCTTCCAGTTTCTAAGCACAAATTCGACTCAGTTAATTTCCTGCATAGTTCAAGATAGGCTCATGGCGGGCTTTGGCAAAGACGGCGTTGTGGAAATATGAGTCAAGGTGGAGATTAGTTAAATATGACTCCTATTTTCAGTCAAATTTGAAAAATAATCTTTCAGTTAAACTCTGTTTACTTGTATTAATCAAGTACTGATTAGTTTAGATTATTTTATTATTACTTGACCTATGAATTTAGCTTATAAATAGGCTCTTTTACAACATTAGAAAAATACACCCATTAGAGATTAGAACTCATAACACATTTAGAGAATTTTATGTTTACGTTTTGAGGGTTCTTTGTTTTCGAGTTTTCGGGGTTTAGTCTTTACCTCTATCTTTTGTAATTTTCGTTCTTTTGCCATTATAGTAAAATTATCTTTGCCCGTGGTTTTTTATCCTCTTTAGAGGGGTTTTTCCACGTTAAATTTGTGTGTTCAATTTCTCAATTTATTTCCCTATTTTTTTCTTGTTCGTTGCTTAATTGGGACGATCCTAACACATAACCCCATCATTAAGCATATGATTTGTGTTAATATATATATATATATATATATGGAGGATGTAGGAGTGGCAGAACCTATATGTAGTTTATATCGGTTAAAATATAGATAAAATATAGGTTGGGAAAAATAATTTTTAAAGGCTAAAGGAGGGAACTTGATAGGCAACACCTAACAACACCTCTCTGCAGCAGAAGTGACCACACACTCACGGGGTTTGACGACCTGAACTGGGCGATTTAAGCCTCACATGTGAAAAAAAATGAACTTTATAATAGGGGTTATAGTCCCCTCAATTGTGTAAAAAAAAAAGCTAACAGTTTAGGAGAGAAGAAGGGGAAGGGGCAACAAAGTAGAAGAGAAGTGTTTTGAAAGGTTAAGTTTTATTTTTGTATTTTTTTAGGGTTTTAAAGGGAGGAGGCAATAGATTATTGTGGTTTTAATATTTATTATATATTTGATTTAGGGTTTAAGGTGAAAGATGCAACAATAAAATTTTTTGAAAGGTAGTTTTTTAATTATAATTTATTTGTTTAATATTTTTTAATACTTATTATTTGTTTGATTTTGTGGTTTTGGAAGGAAAGGAGATAACAACAAATATTATTTTAAAGGTACATTTTTGTTTTGCAGTTATTATTTACTTGTTTAAGGTTTTGTAATTCACATTAGTTGGATTTGTAATTTTTTATTATTTATTTTATTTTACCACAATAATTCAAAAAAAAAATAAATACCAAAATGAGACACCTTACAAATTAATTACCGAAATGGGTTGTTTGCTAAAATAATAAATATTGAAACGGGTTGTTTGCTACAAATTTGTACGATGACCCGTTTTGGTATTTAATTATTTTTTTAGATTATTGTGGAAAAAAAGGCCAAATATGTCATAAACCCGAGATGAGATTTTTAAAATAGAAAAATATGTTCTTTGTTTTTCTTCAATTAGAGAAATTATCAAAATAATTTTAATTTTTTATATAGAACTAATTTATACATCTTACATTAAATTGATTGAATACTAATTAATTGAACTAAATTTGCTTTACAAATTTTTACAGTTCTCGTACGTTGAATATTTGTTATGTAATAAAATTTTTGTTATTGGGATAAAAAATGAAAAAAAGAAGAAGAAGATGGTTTCTAAAAAATAAATGATAGACTTACATTAGTGTATCCCAAATTACATTGTTATTGATTTGTTTATATGAGTAAAAAAATTATTAATTATTCAAAAAAAATAACATACGGTACAAAATTCATTATCGTTATTTGTTCAGGCGATGATTGAATTTTTTATTTGAAACTGCAAACATTAAAAATGGGTTCTTTGATTACAGAAACAGATCAAACATCAGATACTATTAATGTGTTGGTAATAGAATTTTTATTTGTTATTCATGAGTCCTCCTATAAAGTTCCACACCATTTTTTATTTAATTGGGATATATTAACTATTGTGGTAATTTAGTATGGTCAGAGTCCGTACCGCGTATTGAGGGATCGTGTCAACAGTGTGGGCTATTTGCCGGATGAACGTCTTATGCCATACTTAGAGGCATTCGAACTCGGATCAGTGGCATTGATCCGTATGATTTGAAATACGACTTCATATCCGCTTTGGTCGAGTGGTGGCGATTGGAGACCTACACATTTCATTTGACATACGAGGAGTGCACCATCACACTGGAAAATGTTGCACTGCAACTCGAGATTCCAATTGACAGTAGTGTGGTCACTGGTGTAAGTACGACGTTCGAACTGGCGGCCCTTTGCTATGACTTACTAGGACACTCGCCCGGTGATGGCAACGATAAATTTACGAGTTTGAGATTTTCATGGTTAAATGTAAATTTTGAGTATTTATCGAATACTGCCACTAAGTGGGAGGTGATGTGTGTCCCTTGATCATATATAATGCATATGATAGGGGGTGTACTCATGTCAGATGCAAATAATAAGGTCCACTTGATGTACTTACCCCTTTTATTTGATTTTTACGCTGCTCGTTCGTATAGTTAAGGTTCAGCAGTACTAGCTACATTGTATCGTGAGCTTTGTCGACGACAAAGCATCGTACCGTGAACATAGGCTGGTGCGTAATATTGCTGTAGTCTTGGGCACTTTATAGTATGCCATTCTTGGCATCAGTTACTCACTAAACATATGTCTTCCCACTCATGAATAGGTGATAAAATTTAAGCATTACAACAAAAATTTTGCTTTTTTTTTTAATGAAAATTTGTTCTAACAAGTTTAATTTTTTCGTAGATGGAGTACTTTTCTAAGTATCGGGAGGTCATACACGCTTCTGATTTACCGATAGATGATTGAGACATGTGTCCGGGAAGGGGTAGTTTTTACTATTATTCATTACATGTAATTACTTTATTATCCTATTTGACTCATGTTACTATAACCTTATTATTAATTATGCAGTTCATCTGTATGTCACATTCCTTCCCGGACAGTGCAACCATTATTCCCCCGTCTACTCACATCCATTCACACTTATGGTACATTAACGCACCCCTGCTAATTTTTTCAACAGTCGAGTGGTATAACGGGGATCGAGTATTGCGACAATTTGGGTACATCTAATATATTCCGGATGTTTCATGGAGTTTGGGGGTTGTACACAAAATTAACAAAAGGGGGAAACAAGACAAGAATTGGGCATTAGAGCATGAAAAATATATTGTATTGTAGAACAACCAGTTAGGGCAAAGACCTCAGATAAATTATGCATTTGATTTGTGGCCCTTAGAGGAGTACTGACACTGGTACATGGTGAGTGGGAAACCTTTTTTATTTGGTGGGAAAATAATACTAGTCCCTCCACACATGCAACAACTAAGGCACCTTTCGCATCGTCTGCCACATCCACCTTCTACACCCAAACTCGAACGGTCTTATTCAAAATCTGAGGGAAGTTTTTATCATCTGGACTTGGGGGTCGATAATTATTTTTCGGGCTCATTAGGCTACACATATCAGTCAGAGATTCCTGGTTCCAATTCTAATCATTCGAATTTGAGATCACCAATAATTTTTTATATCTTCAACACATTACCACCCTAGCGCTCAACCTTTCCCATGCAAACCTTTAGGACATACAATTTCTTGAGTATGTTTAGCAGACCCCAAGTTTCGCCAATGGATGCTGTGAACGACGTTCCAGGTGAGGGTAATAATGACTACCATGAGCACCCTCAACATCAACGTTGAGCACCACAATGGTTTACCCTTCGGACAACACCATCGAACCATCAATTTTAGGACGTGTAATATTATATTTACTGTATATAGTTTGTAATTTAAATTTTCAAGTTTGTATTAATTAAATTATAGTAAATTAATGTTTTAAATCTTTTTTATTTTTAATGACTACTAACTAGAAACATATAATTAATAAATATTATTCATTCAACAAATATTACATTTCAAAACACAACTTTTGATTTTTTTTTTAACAAACTTTTGATTTTTTTAAAAACAATATTCATGCCAAAGTGGTGTTTAAAGATGTAATATAATTGTGTTGTTACTAAAATATAAATATGAAAATTCCATCATAATCATAAAAAAATTTAATACAAATTGAACATAGAGTACACTAATTCATATTCCACTTGATCAAGACAATTGTCTAATATGATAGGTTCGATGTAGGCATTTAATTCGGTTATGACCAATTGTTCTGCACATGTCACAAAGTTTTGGGTCGCTTTTCTGCTTTATGTGCATTTCATTACAAATCTTAGTGACTTGCGTGCGACCTTTTGACTTCCTACATAACCCTTTGTCAGAGACAAGCTCGAAAGTCAGTGGAGGCATTTTTTTTGTAGACAAATCACGCAAGATGGGGAACTCATTTCCCTAAATATGCAATGTGCACTCGAAAGTGTACACCTCATCGATATATTGTTTAGTATTGGTCGAGGCGCGAGTACAAGGTACAACGACGTGCATACAAGGGTAATGAAGTGTTTGGAACTTTCTACAATCTCACTATCTGTTTCAGAAATCAACTCTATAAGACTTAAGTGAGATACCGGGTCAACGATCGATGGATTCCATAACTCAAAAAAGTTTCTAACTGTCGAGGATATATTTCTACATTCATCAATCTCGATCTCTAATGGTTTGTATCCATTGCCTTCTTAACTTTCTTGACAAGTACGTGTCCCGCCACCTTCTGATTTACTTGTTTCAACCCAATTCTTGACATCAAGGTTGCCAACCTGTAAAATATAGCTGAGAAAATATATGAAATTGAAATATGTTATGTTCGCTTCAATACTGAGTTAACCGCATCTGCCAAGTTGGTGGTTATATGACCATATCGAGACCTTTCATCGAAAATTTAAGCTCATTTCCATGGTTTAAAGGTACCCAACCACTCTCGGAAAGTAGTATTCGTTTCACTTTGCATGTTACCCTCTAGTCTAGTTAGCCTTTGTCTGAAACGGTGTTGTTCTAACTTGTAAACTACGTATGTATTCTGAAAAAACAAGTTATATTTTCAAATTAATTTGTGGAAGTATTAAGAACATTCAAAATATTTTGAAATTTAATTTTACCCATTTTCGCAACTTGTTTTCACCAGTCTATATTCTTATAGTCTCGGCGGATGCATAAACAAATCTCCAAGAAACACCAGAACGCCTAATCGCGGTAACTAGTCCATTCAGCCTATTGGATATGATGCAAATATTACCATCCTTAACAATATAAGTCTGCAAGTTTATCGGGAAAAATTCTTACGATTTCATGTTCTCCAACTCCATAATGGCAAATGTTATCGGGAGTAAGTTTTGGTTCCCTTCTTGAGCAATCGAAATAAGTAGAATCTGCATATATTTTTCATATAGCTAGGTCTCATCAACTTGCATAAGCGACTTGCAGTGGGAAAAGACCCGCATACATAGACCGAAGGTCCAGAACATCCTGTGGAAAATTTTTCTTCCTGGTTGTAATTGGTCGTCCGGACCGTAATAAGGTCGTGTCTGCAACTTAATGACAATTTGTGTCACGTATTCCCGTATAACGATTATCCACTCCTATAGCTTATTGTATGATACATCCTAATCTCTGTACAACTGCTCCATGGCCAAATGTGATTCATGCTTTTTGGTATGACACTCAATACTGGAATCTTCTTACATTTAAGCAATCAATACTGAAACAGGAGTGGTCGGCATGTCCTTCACCATTGGCATGATGTAGTTGTAGATAGTTTTGGCGTCAAGTTTGCGGTGATCTTGTGTCATACGTTCAAAAGTGCATGTGTGAGGCCTAACAAATTTTTAGATCTCCCACATTTTCGACCTCTGGATAAATGCTGCTCATACCTACCAATTGTACCCTTGTACCGACCTATAACACTTTTCAATATACAATGTCAGTTTAGACATGAAAACTTTGTAGTCAACGGACACATTCATGTTATACTGCTTAAAGGCAAATACGCAATCTTTCTTGGTTATGAATTTTTGGCCCACAAACAACTCCTCACGTTTGGATCTGCAGCCAATCGGTGAGTAAGTAGTATATCGGAGTACTCTAGGAATTCGAATTCATACACCATATCGGGGTCTACGATCGACATGTATGCCCTAAGATCATTGCATATCACAATGTCTCGACTCGGGTTCCCAACTAAAAAAAGTTAACATTTCTATCATCATTCATGCTTTTGTCATTGATATCGACCTCGTCTAAATTGAGATCACTATAACCTTTAACCTCGTGATAAGAAGAACCATTTTTATCATATCCATCATCACCATTTGCATCGATCTCAATTACCACCGGATGTATTTGTAAACGTGGAACCAGATTAAAGTTCTCAAACACAAGTGAAGCATTAAGATCGATGTTGATCTCGCGTACAGTTAATCGCCTATCAACATACGCTCTCAGGACCACCGTACACGGATCTTGAACACTATGTTATTTATTTAATGAAGTGAAATCTTCATCTGACTCCACATCAGCTAACTTAGCAAACAACTGAATCGATTTAGTGTTGCCACTTTGAATCCGACAGTAAAGTGTGACGATTGCCTCCACGTCTTTATTGTCTATAAGTTCTATCTTGGTGAATTTGATGTGATTTGTTGAAATTGGGAATTTGTAGAATAGTTTTGAGATTCTCCTCCCACAATGTGTAACAATTTTTGCATTGATTATTTCTTTCATATCATCAACCAACACATTTCTATTAAATCTCATTACTATTTGCTGGCGACATTCAAATATAAATCCAACTGTTGTTGTCAAAATTACTTTGTCGAAATAAATACATACGAAGAATTGATTATCCATCTTCAATACTAAATCTATAGAAATAATTAAATTTCTCAATATTTTATTTTTTAAAAAAATATACTTTAAAAGAAAATAAATTTCATATTTATTAACCTTACAAATTCTTATTTGTTTTCTCTTCTTCTCCAAATTTTTTCCCCTCTTCTCATCTAATTTGCTAAATCGTTCAACACTATTCAATTCATATCATTTTGGTAAAGAATGACATTAGAATACCATTTTGGTATTTAAATATTATTTTTATATTATCTACATAAAAAAAACCATTTTTTTGAATAATATATGATTAAATTGAAAATAAAATTTAAATATTTCATATGTAATAAATTAGAATATAATTTAAAATTTAATTCAATAGTATTTAAAATTAAATATATTTTTTATTTTCTGGCAAAAAGTACTGCATAATGGAAATAAAGGAATAAGAAAAAGATGTTACAAAATAAAGAGAGATGGGGATAATAAAGAAGAAAAAAAATATGAAAGCAATAGAGAATGTAATTTTATTGATTAAAAAGGGTGATTACAATGCTTCATCATAGTCTTTATTTATAGGCATAAGAAGTATAGAAAAAGTAAATATCTAATTCTAATAACTATTAGAATTTAAAGTACACCAAAATTTTATCTTGATCATGATGAACAACCACTTAATAAGATATTATAAAAAAAAAACAATTTTATTTAAAGATAAATTTAAACTTTCCACCTATAGCCAATATACAAAGCAATCACATTCTAATGATTAAAAGAAAATAACTTTCAGATACATTCTCAATAAAATTAATAGTTTTTGGTATGCTATACATGGCCCATTTCATTTCTTAAGAAAGTCATTGCTTTCCGTTATATGTTCTCTAAATTCTAAATTTCAATCTCTTTTTTGGTACAGTGTAAAAAAATTGGAAAGATAAAAAATTGAATGGATAAAAAAATAAAGATGAAAAACAAAACTTTTGTTTTGATAAGTGCGCATGATAGAAAAAATTGAAAGGAAAAATAATTTTATTTTCATCTATTACTTGGTAGAAATAAAAATTGAAAAGAAAGAAAATAAAATATTTGAAAAATATATAATTTTAAACTAACATACAACTCTCTCTCTCTCGTTTTTTCTTTTTATTTTATCATTCCAATTTAGAAACATTAAATTTTATACATTAGAACAAAAAATAATCACTACTCATATTCTTCTCTACCAAATACACTAAAAATTTACTTCATTACCACTTTTTACTTCCTCGCCTCTACTTTTCCGCCGAATCATAAGCTAAAAATAAAATAAGTAAAGCTCCACTTAAAATGTTTGTGTTTTACTTCTTCAAAATCCATTTTGGATATATATATCTATATATATATCCGCGTAAAAGCAAAGTTGCACACAACCCATACGTGCAATTTGATATTTGCTTTGCTTTCTACACCATTTGGTTGACTAATTTGTAGTTTTTTTCCACCATGATAAGGATTTGCCCAATTTTATACGACACCACACCCTTCTTTGGCAGGTTTCCCATTTGTTGGGTTTTTAACAAACACAACTATGACCTCCAAACTTGCCTCTCTCCTTTTTGTAATATTGTAACAATCCCATCCAATTCATTTTTCTACCCTATACTAATCAAATTAGATATTTAATTTAGTTTCAACAATATTCTAACCATTTTAATCGGTTTGGTTGATTTTTTTATTAATTTGTCACTTTTTTTCTAATTTTATAATATTGATTGAATTATTGAATTTATCGGTTCCTTGATCAAAATAAAATATTTTACATTTTTTTATTAAATTAAAGTATGAATTAAAAGTATCTTTAACTTTAAATTGAACCTTTTTTTTATCTTAAGTTTTCTTTAATTTATTTACCATTGTAAGTTTAATTAATTACTGTAGCAGTGATATTAAAATCAATTGTGAAGTATGTGTTTGGATGTAAATGTATTGGTAATGATGAGATGAAAATAAAAATAACCATTAAGCACATTAACATAGATCTTATTCTTGTTTAAGTCTTATTTTGTATGGCCTTGTCTGAGTGCAATGAAAAAAAGGTGATTTTAAAAAGTATAGTCTAAGATTTTGTTATCAAAAATTATTTTTTGAGTAATAAAATGTTCATTTTAGATATGATGTTGCAAAGTAAAAAAAAAATTAAATCATGTTTAAATTCGTTGATATTATGATATATCAATATAAATCTAAAAAATATTATAACTTATTATTAATATTTTGATATATGAAATATAAATTTTAAATATTTTAAAATAATTAATATTAATATTTTTGACATTTAATTTGAATATATAATTATGTTTTAAATATTAAATATAACTATTACAAATTCAAATATATTATGTTATATATTTGTAATAAATTTCAATAAAAAAATAATTGTATATCCAATATAAAAATTACACAAACTATATTTAACTATAAAAAGGATTAAAAACCTCATATCACTCCAAAAGTATTTTATTTTCCAACTGCAGCATTTAATTTTAGCACATTTCGACTTCAAAAACTGTTTGATCAGCATTGTTTATGATTTCAAAAAGTTTTTTTTTAATAAAAATAATATAAAAATATAATTAAATACAAAAATGATATGGGAAACAAATAAGGAATTTGAACTTGTCAACTTCTTCCAAATTGATATTTATGATTTTTTTGTTTTAGATTAATACCCGAATTTTTTTTTGTCAATTAAATTGGTACCTCAGTCTAATGCCATTAAAGTTAGGACATGTGATAGAATAAGAGTGTGACACGTGGCATAAATGACATCATGATGGTGCCATAATCTAAAAATAAAATATTTTTTTTTCACTTTTCTCCCCAATTTTTTTATCCTTATGTTTTTCCTTCTTTCTCCATCCTCCCTCAACCCAAGTTGCCTCCTTTTCAACCTAAAAATGGCATCAGAGTTGAGTTGCTTTGAGGTTTCTAGTTAGGAGTTTTCTTTCAAATTAAGGTTCATGAAATTAAGGTTCATGAAATGGTATCCGAATTTGAATCTTTTAAAATCCCTGGTTTGCTCCATGAAATCGAGCTTAAAAAAGCTCAATTGCCGAAAAATTTAAATCCAATTTCAAATTATTCGAAAAGCGAGCTTATTTGTGATGGGATCGTTGTTAATACATTGCAAATCAAAATCAAAATCGAAACTGTTGTAGGCCAATTTTGGGACTGTTTACATTACATAAGCCCAGTTTTAAAATTAAACCCTTAAACTCAACAATATCCTAAAACCCATCAGCCCACATCCATTAAAATTTAAACCCATTACATCAATACCCATTAGCCCAAGACACAACAAATTAAACCCAAAATAATACCCAAACCCGAATGGCCCACTAAAGCCTAAACCAACCTAATACCCAAACCCAACATACAAGCCCAATACCCTAACCACCCTAACCCTAATCAGCCCTTAGCCGAACCTACCCCCAGTTGTCCCTGACACCAGCACCATTCCCTGCACCACCAGTCACCTCCACTGCCCATGCCCATCCTCTGCAATCAGTAAAGAAGACAAGACAGAAACAATAGGAAAATAGATGAAAAAGGGTTATAAAACCCGAATCAAAAATTGTAAAAGGGATTTGGCAGTTCAAAAAAATACAAAGGCAATAATACAAAAACAGTGTTTCAAGCACCACCAAAATCAGAGAATCAAAAACAAAAATCAAAATAAAAAACGAAGGTGATTGCTTTTTCATTTTTGAATCGATTTTCTTTCTTTCTTTTTTTCTTTTCTTTTCCTGCTCATAAACATATACAAATATATATATATAAAATTAAAAAGCAAAAAAATAAAAAAAATAATAAGATTTTTACCTTTTTCGGCGACTGTCTGGCGATCGACCGGTGACCGGCCCATGGCCGGGTTCCCTCCCCCTCTCCCTTTTCTCTCCTTTTTTTTTCTTCTCCCCCTTTCAAATGATTTTTTTTTTAAAAAAATTTATCTTTTATAGAGACCAAAACGATGCGTTTTGGTCCCCCCCCGTTTTAACGAAAAACGAAGCCGTTTTGGACCCGGGTCAGGTCGACCCGACCTGCTCCAGCTAGGATCCGCTTGTTTTTGCTTTCAGGGGCTATTTGCGCAATCGGTCCTTCCGCATTTTTGGTGTTTTCAATCAGGTTTATATTTATTTATAAATTGGCCCTGAAGTTTGTTATGATTCTCAAATTGATCCTCCGTGATGCGCATCGTTTTAAAGGTTTTGGAAAATTGCTCTTTTGGCCCCCCACAGTTTTATGCGCGTTCTAATAAGTCCCTTCCTCTCTACTTTCTTTTCGAATTCGCCCCAAAATTTTGTTTTATGTTCAATTTAGTCCTTTTCGTGTTAGTTTACTGTTTTATTTTTCAAATTATTTGTTATTATTTTCTGTTATTTACTATTTTTAATTATAATCTATGTACTTATTATATTTATTTATTACATGTAGTAGTGTATATTTACTATGTACGTATATGTATAGGCATATTTATTGATGGTATTACTTTATTATTTATTTTAATATTTCTATTATATTTGTTTTTTTTTATATTTCAATATTATTATTATTATCATTATGTATTAGTGTATGATCTTTTATATATGTATGTGTATTTAATATACTTATGTATTATATTATATATATATTTTCTTTATATACGTTATATATGCTTTTAATATTATATTTTATATATTATTATGTATATTTTTAGTATATATATTTGTGAAGTATTATCAATAGTTTATTATTATTTTTAATATGCATATATTGTGTATATATTTTAATACTACATTATATATATATTTTTATATTATGCATATATTTCAAATATTATATATTAAGTATTTCTAATATCCTTATTATTTATACTCATATACGTACGTATCTACGTAGCTTATTAATAAATTCATTTATATTGTTATCATTTCTAATGTATATGTATGTGTTATATATATTATGCATATATATTTTAATACTATATTGTGTATATATTTTACATATATTATATGTATTTTAATATTATATTTTTTAATACTATATTATGTATATATTATATATATATATTATGTACATATATTTTCTAATATTATTTTTTTTATATATTATCATGTATATATTTTAATATTATTAGTTATATATATTTTTTATACTATTTCGTGTATATATATTTATATTATCCTTATTATTATTATTATTATTATATATTTTATTATATACGTATAGACATGCTTTTTTCCATTGTACATTATTATATTTATTATTTATTTTTAACATATTATTGTTTTATTTTCTTTATATCATTATTATACCTAGTTTTTTGTTTATATATTATATTTTCTCCCTTTTTATTTTTATATTTACTATTTTCATTATATTTATTCATTACTTATTATTATTATTTATGTATATATATATTTTAAAAAATCCCATATTACGTAGAGACATTTCTAATATGTATTTCTAATACTATGTTATGTTTTCATATATATTATGTATATACTTTAGTATCATAGTTATATATTTTTATACGACCTTATGTACATATATATTATTATCCTTGTATACACATTTTATATATATAGTATTATTTTCGTATATCATTATATTTATTATTATACCTATTATTTTCACTATTATCACTTATCATTTTATTTTAATATTATTATGTATATATTATGCATATATTTTAACATTACTAGTTATATTTTTACTATCTTAGGTATATACTTCAAACACTATATATAGTATATTTCTAACACTATTACTATTCATATATATATTTTACGTACATACTCTTAATACCATTATTATATGCGTATACATATATATTCATTGTTTCCATTTCATGTTTAATTCTCGTATTACGTTTAATATCGCATACATCTTTATTGTTTTTAATATTATTGTCACATTTATTATTTGCTTCAATATATTTCTAGCTCTTTCATTTATTTATTTTTATATCAATTTTGCTTTGCATTATTTCGAAAATCTTATTCTTGTTTTCTTATTAATTTCAATACATGAGGCAACGCATCGGTTTAACACTAAGTCGTTGATTTCATCGCTATGTTGGGTGAATCATATCGGCTCATGTTGAAAACGGAACGCCCTTCTAACAAATCAAAATTTAAAATTTCTCGTCTTTTCAATCGGATCACGATTAAATCTTACATTGAACTCGTAATTTTTGAAAACCAAGACAACATATGTTTTACAAGATACCAATTTTGGGCGTCGCGAGGGTGCTAATACCTTCCTCGCGCGTAACTGACTCCCGACTCCCGAACCCTAATCTCTCTCTGGTTTTCGACGTAGACCTAAACTCGGCCTTCTTTTTGTTTAAAAGAAATAAATTTATTAGGTGTCCGGTCACACCTAGAAAAAAAAGATCGATGGCGACTCCTTTTTTATTTCAAAATCAAACTTCAGTTTTCAAGTTTTCACTAAATCGCCACAATTAGTGACCAAGCTAAAATTTTTACGTCGCTACAGAAACTTTCAGCCATGGCTTGTCTTGATAGTACTTGACGATGGAGCAAATCAAAATCCCAATACAAAATCAAAGTAGAAACAAGCTATGTAATAAACATGGAACCCCAATAAAAAAAGAAAACCAAAATCAAATTCACCCATTGGGGGAAAATGGAATCAAGTCCCAGAAAACAAACCCAAATTTAAATTTAGTTTTGCAAACCCAGAAAAATCTTAGATTTGCAAACATGTTTATCATCTGAGGTTAAACAGTAGAGGCAGCAGAAAAAAAGGAAAAGAAATAAGAGGCTAGGCAGCGGTGCACATTGACCGAAGGCAAGGGCATTAACGGTGGTGGCTCGATTTGACATCGGAGAGCAAGTGAAACATAGCAGGAAAATTCATACTCGACTATCTAGGGTTTTTATTGAGGACTTATCTTTTCGAGTTCAATATGCCTTTGGATCTCCGTTTGGTGATCCCAATTGTGGTAAGACAAACCATGATGCTATGTACTTCATACCAGAAACTGGTGGTGATCTGAGGGTGTAAAAGGGAGATCAGAGAAAGAAAGAGATCAAAGCTTTGGCCTATGTTTCATCAAATTTGGGTCGGATTCTTAGAAAACTAACTAACGATTTGAAGAGAGGTGGTGAAGACACTACAGAAAAATAGGTTTCTAGCGGCGTTTTTAGCGGCGTCTGGATAAAAAACGCCGCTATAGATCGAGCATTAGCTGCGCTTTTTGAAAAACGCCGCTAAGGATCGAGCATTAGCGGCGCTTTATGAAAAACGCCGCTATAGGTTGAGCATTAGCGGCATTTTTTGCAAAAAAAAATTAAGCACAACGCAGTCGTTTTATGTTGAGCTTTAGTGGCATTAGCAGTGCTTTTTTAAAAACGTCGCTATAGATCGAGCATTAGTGGCGCTTTTTGAAAAACGCCGCTACAGATTGAGCATTAGCGGCTCTTTTTGAAAAACTCCGCAAAAAAATTAAGCACAACACGTCGTTTTATGTTGAGCTTTAGTGGCATTAGCGGTGCTTTTTGAAAAACGCCGCTATAGATCGAGCATTAGTGGTGCTTTTTGAAAAAACGTACCTATAGATTGAGCATTAGCGGCGCTTTTTGAAAAACGCTACAAAAAAATTAAGCACAAGCCGCAATTTGCTCAACTGTGCTCGTAAAAAAAGTAAGCACAACGCCGTCAAAAAAAAGAACAATAAAAAATTAAGCACTACATAGAGGAATGGTTAGCGTGGTGGAGTGGTTATATTTATTGGAACGGTAGAAAATTGACTTTCATTAGCAAGAGAGACGAAAAGACCTGGTCAAGAAAACAAGGGGTTAAGGGTTGTTAAGGGTTGGGGAAGTTAAGCAGATTGAGTCTTAGCTCAATTAGTATGAGCATTGTTGTCAATATGAGAGAACATGGGTTTGAGTGTGTTGAAATGCATTATCCTCCTGTTTATGAGTTGTAGACATAATATCAAAAAAGAAATTGAGAAGTTAAATTTTATCAAAATTAATTTCAGTAAATTCTATCAGCTACACAAAAAATTAAACTCGTGGATACAAACTCTTCTTATGGAAGTTTAGTTCATTTTATAAAATTATTTTCGTACAGAATTTTAAATTTTTACAAATTAAATATATTGTTTGAAACAAAACAAACTAATTAATTTAAATGAATTTAAGAAATAATTAAACCTTTCAAATATAGAAACAAAGAAGAAAATTGGATTGAATCTAACTAAAAATTAAAGATTTAGTACATGTGTACTTCAATTTGATCAATTTTTTTGAATTTTATAAATTTTGTTGAATTTTTAAAAATTAATAGTAGGAAAGGCATTAGCGGCGTTTTTCTTATAAATGACGTAAAAGGTAAACAATAGCGTCGCTTTTAACAAAACGCTGCAAAAAATAAGTTTACTTAAAAGAAAACGACGCCGTTTTGTGGTGGCGGTTTTAGTGCCATTAGTGGCACTATGTTACAAAAGCCGCAAAAAATCGATTTACTATTTCCAAAGTGCTGCCGTTTTGTGTTAGACTTTTAGTGACTTTAGCGGCGCTACTTTAAAAAAGCCATAATATTTGATCTTTAATGGCGCTTTATGTGAAACGCCGCAAATAGTCATTTTGTTTTATTTGAAACGGCGTCGTTTTTCTGTCATCACTTTCATCCCATGCATATACCTGAAATCCCAAAATTTTCCCCCTAAACCTTAACCCCAAATTAGTTTGTTTTTTCCCCCAAACATAAATCATACCCTAAATCCCTTTCTTATTTTCCCCACTTTATTTTCCCCAAATCCTTTTCCCAGAAATCCCTAACATTTGCCCCAAATAATTTTTCCCCAAATCAGTTCCCCCATCCCTGAAATATTGTTTCCCCAAATCAGTTCCCGAAATCATCGTCGGCTACCCTCTGCATCACCCCTTCAGCCGTCTGCATCTTGTTGGAGTGCGGTGAGTCTTTGTTTTTTTAAAAGAAATTAACCACATGATACTTGCTGATTCTATAGCTTCCTGATGAATTTGTTGAAAATTTTAAAACATCTTTCAATTTGTCCCTGCATATACACGTTATAAATTAATTCAAACATCCACTATACGTTTTTTATGTAGATAGATTTTTATATTAGGAAACCCAACAAAAATATTTACTTTTTCCTAAGTGTTCTTTTTTACTGCATGATACTTGTTTCTTTCATTTCATAAAATGAATTTGTGCTTGTTTTGTTGTGATAGGATAGAAATAGAACTTGTTATTTAGCAGTATCAATGGAAGGATTCTAGACATTGAGGTGAAAAGAATGGAAACCAAAAAAGAGATTAAAAAGGTTTAAAGTGAGGAACATTGGGTTTCATACTTGGTCAAATTCTTGTAACGGTTTTTAAATCTATTTAGTGTTTGCTAACCCCAAGACAACATCACGGCCTTAGCTATTATTACACTGTTTTGGAGGTGGATTATTAAAAAAAAAAAGAGAATCATTTTGGAAATATATATATATATATATATAAAAGAATCAAATAAGTAAGTTTAGTAAGCTATTGAAATTTAAATTTTTAAATTTAAAAGCTAAAGTTTTGCCAAATTAGGTTGGCTGAACATCTTTGATCTTTCTTCAGTTTTGGTTGTTGAAGCCACCCTATCATTTAAATCCTTGGCTGGGAGAAAATAAATTGAAACTCCATTTACATAATTTTCATAACCTATGTGGACCATACGAGTAACCAGATTTCAAGGATATATCTGCCTTTCATCATTGTTTATTCTTTTATTTTTAAAATTTGATGGAATAAAATTAAGTTTCACTCCTCCTGCAATTATTCCAAATATTGCATCTCATCAATAGCAACATTTAATTAAAATTAGGTTTTCATTCTTATCAGTTTTTAATTGATGCAAAACAGGTTAGAAATAAAAACTTCTGTGTGTTTTCAATCTCTGAGTATTGTAGGTAGCCTTAAAGACAATGTAATCCTAGCCTTAAAGACAATGTAATCCAATGATAGGAAGAGTTTTAGATAAAAAAAATGAGGGATGGAAAATTACCAAAGAAACTGTAACACCCCAAACCCGGCCCAGAAGTTATGGTCGGATCCGGTATGCCACATCAAAAACGTAAAATAAAATTTCCATTCTAAGTCTAGAAAATCGTACTTGATGTTCAAAAGATTAATTTCATTATAGGTTAAAGTGAATGGAAGCTGTGCACTAGGTAGGAAACCGGAAAAGAGGTGGTGAGTCCATCGGACTGCTTAAGTACCAAGCTCCCTTCGGATCCAATCCTAGACATGCATACCGCCATTGCCACACCTTAACATCATGGATATTTCTAGGAAACCGATTTGATTAAGTCATTTTTAGGAAAAGTGATTAATCTTGGAAAAATAATTTTCATTACGGAAGCTTTGCTTGTTGTCGTGTTATTTTGAAATCAACTGTTGTTTTTAAAAACGCGCCCTAAAGCTATCCAATTTCAACAGTTAAAATAAGTAATACCTATCTTAGTAATACATATTAAAACCATTAAAAATAATTAAGCGGCCTTATTACATTTAAAAACCCAAAACTTCAAACGTAAATAAAAGGATGTCCAATTCACCAGAAGAAAATCAAACTTTCAGAACGGGTGGCCACTCCGAATTCCCTCACAGCTCCAAGCCCACTATGGTTGGGGATTTCCTGCGTGGATGAAAATAAAAGAGGTGAGTTTGGGGAAACTCAGTGTGTAAGGAAAGCCCATTCAAAGCCCAAGTCAGCTCAAGCCTATTGGGCCTAAGCCCATTCAGGCAACAGTGGTACTGGGCCAGAGCCCTTTTCAGATTACAATAAACTGGGCCTTAGCCCCTTACTCAGATAACAGTATAGCCCATAGGCCCATTTCAAAATACATGCAACATCAATAACATATGCAAGCCCATTTGGGGAGACTACTCAACCCACCAACCACTACACTCCATCCGTACCAGTCATACACTCCATGTGGGGATAGCTCAACCCACTCAGCCCAACACTCCACAGTTGCAGCATTGCTGCTCAGTTAACAGTAAATTGAGGCAAAACCTCCAGTACGTGGACAAGCCACTTTCAGTACTTCCTTCGTCAATATCCCAATCCCATGCATCAGATAATAACAACATGGCATGCAGTAAATAACAACAGTCAAACATGCATTTAAGTCAATTTAACCCTAGGGGTATTTCGGTAATTTATCTCCTAGGGGTAAAACTGTAAATTTTCCACTTTTAATGGTATTTCAATAATTTATCTATTTTAGGATTTTTCATGTATATTTCTACTTTTCACGTATTAACAGAATCACTACCGAGGGTTCTTACCGAATTGGGCCCGTTGGCCCATCATTCCAGTTTTGGCCCATTAAGCCCAAAAATATCGAGGGCACAGAAATCATACATTTTGCAGTCCAAACATTGCAGCTTACCAAAAACATTAATCGATTTAGCTCACGAGCATTCGTACACTCGCAAGTCTACAAAATATCGGTTTTTGACATTTCGGCTTTTCGACTTTTGCCGATCTAGACTAAGAAAGAGGGTGTTAGTTACACACCTGTTTGCGACGATATGCTGACGAGATCCACACACGAACCGCCTACAATTGGATTACTAACACGTTAATCTAACTATTCAAATACAAACTACGTATTAACCCCTTACAATATTCGGCCAACCACACCTACAGATCATAGTAAGCTTATAAGAAATCAATAAGCAACTCATTAACAAATTTTTGTCAATGTTTACCACATAATCATAATTTCACTGCAAGCTGTCTTCCTGAGCAACAGTCACTAAATTATTTATAACTGGAGCTACGAAACTCCAAATCAAGTTCTGTTAATTTTCCCTGAAAATAGACTCATATCTTCTATATATAAAATTTTCAGAATTTTTGGTTTAGCCAATCAATACCAGATTTTTCTCAAAGTTTCCCATGTTTCACTGTTTGACTAATCTGACCACTCTTCATTACGAATCAAATTTCTCATTGTACAGAATTCAAAATATGTTCTTGTTTATTTCATTAGAAACTAGACTCAATAAGCTTTAATTACATAATTTATTCAGCTTCTAATTCATCTCCCACAATTTATGGTGATTTTCCAAAGTCACGTTACTGCTGCTGTCCCAAGCAGATTTATTACCAAATCACTCTTTCACACATACCTTGCATGCATGTTATTTAAACATGTATATCACCAATCAATCATCACATATCTATGATTTTACTTAAGAATAATCTCCATTTCATCATTTTAAAGCACAACATGTTAGCTGATTTTTCCCTTTAACATCTAAGGCACATGCATGCTCATTTGTTTAGCTCAACTTCACCTATCTTCCATTTTTTTTCATCAAAAGAACATGAAACAACAACCATTTCCTTCATTTTAATTCATGACTAAATGCTCACAACACAACTAAAAACCAAAATATGCTTCAAGAGTTAAGGTAGAATCAAGAAGAACTCACGAACCTCAAAATAGAAGCAAGGTACCAAGAATTTACCTTCAATTTTCCTCCTCCCAATGACCGAATACTCAAGAGCTTTCTCCTCTCCTTTCTCTTCTCTAACTTTCAGCTATGATGAACAAAGATGGACAAAACTTTGTTCTTTTCACCCCTTTTTCTTTTAATAAAACTTCATATTTCATCCATTTAATTCTTTAATACAAAAGACATGAAATTCTTATCATGGAACATTTACCTAACCCATTATCATGGAACATTTACCTAACCTATTATCATGGAACATTTACCTAACCTATTATCAATTTGTATCAATTTGTACCATAAATTATGGATATCAAGTGCACATTTTGTCTACAATAACATGATGGCTGGCCACTTCATGTAAAATGGGAGGTTTGTCATGCAAATCCTCCTATTTTGCACTCCTATTTATTTGGTCACTTCAATTTAGCCTATAGCATTTTCAAACATTTTCACATAGGTCCTATTTCATAATTTCACTCACAAATGACAAAATTAAAGCATGAAATTTTGCCAACATTCACAGAATTCCCGAAAATTAGGGCGTTACAGAAACCCCATTAAACTGCTCTGCTAAAAAATTAATTGGTTTTTGTATAAAGAATTTGTGTTAGTGTAATTTAAGAGAGATGTGTGTTAATTTCCTAATAAGTATAGATTCTTGCTATTAAAAAAACGATTCACCTTTATCTCTGATTATGCATTTTTTGTTTCAATTACAATGGATTATGGAAAACTTTTTCTTTTAATTTCGTTAATTAAGAATTAGAGGATGATTTAGTGATGCCCTCACAGTGTTGAGATTACTAATCAAATTAAGACAATGGCAATCAATTGAACTAGGATTATCTCCACTGAAAAAGCAAAGTAAAATTGAAGATGGCTCAAAGATAATAAAGATGTATTCGGTAATGGTGGCAAACATAATCTAGTTTACAATTGCTTTGGCTTTTGGCTGTGGTCATTAAGTTGGTGTGAAATTGTCGGTAGCCCTCTGCTGTATCTTCGTCGGCAGCCCTCTACTGCTTCTTCAGCTTTCTACCATCCAGTTTTCTGCTATCTGCCACACTATAAGTTCTTTTTCTAAAAAGTATTAGTGAATTAATGTTGTCTGATTTTTTTTATTTTTTAAATTAAAGTTGTTGGAATGCATGGTAAATTGGAAGGTTGAAGCTGCCAAAAATAGGACATGTTTCCTATGATTACCGAGTGGTAATGTTTGTTTAATTGGAGTATAAATGCTATACAAAATAGGGTGTGTTTTTGTAATGACCCAAAATTCACGGGCATCGAAAAAGTACAATATCGGGCCTCCATCTTAGTAAACTGAGTTCGTAAATAATTATTAGGAATAATTATAAGACTAGTAGTGTGTTTAATTAAGTTTTAATTAAGTGAAATTAGCTCAATTTAGAGTAATTAGTAAAAAAGACTAAATTGAATAAGGGGTAAAAGTTAAATTATAGAATAATAGAAAATAAAAAGGACTAAAATGGTAATTAAGCCATTTATATGAAATGAGGCGGCATATATGATTTTATTTAGGTTATATATTTAAATATTATATATAATTATTATAATTATTAATTAACATTATGGTTTTATATTAGATTATTATTATTAGTATTATTATTATTAAATAGATTAAATAGTAGATAATTGTATGGTAATAAAAAAAATGTACATGTGTAAAAATTATATTGGTCCATTTTTAATTTAAATACTCAAATTACTTATAATTTAAGTATAAAGATATTTTATAATAATTAATTGTATTAATTATATTATGAGATTTTTATATAATAAATAAATTAAAGTTATGACAAATGTATGAGGATGATAAGGTACAAATGTAATAATATGTATGTGTACAAATGTAATATATATAATTGGTATTAAAATAGATATTTATTAATTATTATTATGTTAAAGATATTTATTAAATTAAATAAATAAATTATGAGATTTTTGTTTGATAAACAAATTAAATAATGACAATTTTAATAAAATTATTGGTACAAATGTAGAAATATAAGTGTGACCAAATGTAATACTAATATTCATTTTTAAATAGATATTTATTAGTAAAGGAAATATAAAAGAGAAATAAAGAAACAAAAGAGAATAGAAACAGAATTGAAAACGGGAAGTAGGGGAGAAAAAGAGAAAGAAAAAGGGAAAGAAAAAATAAAAGAGAAAACTGAGGATTTGAAGCTTGAATCTTTGATTGGTAAGTTAATTAAGTCCTTTCTAGTTAATCTTGATGTTTTAGAAGTTTAAACAAGGTTTTATTGAAATTAAGTTGATATTTTAAGAGTTTATAGGTGTTCAAGTAGGGTTTATGTTGAACAAATTATGGAATTAGGGATTAAATTGAATGAATTCTAAGTTAGAATTGAACAAAGGATTAAATTGTAAAAGAAGTTATAAGTTTTATGTTGTAGGGACTAAATTAAAGAAATTTCGAAATTAAGAAAATATGCTGGAAATTTTATAGTTAAATATGAGTTTAGACAAAATTTGAATGAAAAAGAGAGTGAATTGGATTAAGAAAGTAAGTAAGTAAGTTTAGTTAGGATTGAATTGAGAGTAAGGTAGGAATTGTTTAGAAATTTAATTATTTATTATAATTAATGCTGTAAATAATAATATAAATTACTATTATTTTCGTAGCTAACAAAGAACCCGGGCATTGGCACAAAAAGGAAAGGAAAAAGTTATCAAGGAGTAATCGCGAAATTCGGGTTTGTATTATTATAATTCAAGTTATTTATTATTAAGTATTTTTTTTACTATAATTCAAGTTATTTATTATTAAGTATTAATTTTAAATTTATTTATTTTATAGTAAGTAAATATTGAAGTAAGTAATTTTATTGAATTGAATTTAGAAAATTGAATTGAATGAGAAATACGTGTTAGTATTACTATAATTCGAATTTAATTATTATTAATTGTTGAATGTTAAGTTAATATGCATGGTAAGTATTAGTATTAAATTGTATGAAATATTATTGAATTGTGATTATATGTGAATAATTGAAATGCATATTGAATTGAGAAAGTGTATTGAATTATAAATATGTGTATTGAAAATTGATTGAAAAGTGGAAAATGATTAAATTGAAAATGTGAGAAATTGCGATTGAATTGAATTCAGATTTATATATGATCTAGAAACCCTTTGAACTAGTCGGGATGAGTCGGATATAGTTGGCATGCCATAGGATTGGAAGTGTTCAGGGATACTTCGACCTCGAGCCGATGAGACACTGGGCGTCATACTATTACTTCGGATAGATTCGATGAGGTACTGGGTACCACTTTACTTCGGCTAAGCCGATGAGACACTGGGTGTCAACTTTGCTTCGAACTATCTAATGAGGCACTGGATGTCAAACTGGTGTGTTTGGTTGGATCCGTGTATTCGCCAAAGTCCGAGTCTGTTAATAGGGGTAATTAAAAGAATAGTTAAGTTGAATAAAGTGAATTGGTTGAGCCACTGGAAGAAATGTAAGAATGGAACATGAATTGAAAATGTAATTTGAATGTGAGTATGAGAATAGAAAGCATGAACTAATGGTTCATGATTTAGATAATGGTTCAATATGAATGTTTATGATTTTAATTGACGAATAGCTAAATTAAATTATATGAATATATTGAGAATGACAAATTTAATGGCAAATTTATGTTTAAATTAGTTTAATAAAAATTAAAGTTATATGAATTAATTTATATGATTAATATGTTTATAATTTGAATTATGGTAATACCACTGAGTATGAAATACTCAGCATACTGTTGCTTCCGTGCGCAGGTTAATAGGTATTCAGAGTCTCGGTTCAGCGTCCAAGCGATCCCGATTCTAGCGCAAACTCGATGATGTATTCTTCTTTTGGTAAAAGTGGCATGTAATAGGTGTTATTTTAATACTTTAAAATGCTATATGATTTTTGTTGTAAAGAATGATATTTGATATTTTGGTGTTTAAACAATGAAATGGTATGAAAATTTATATGATATATTTGGTATAATTAGATATATTTGGTATAATTAATACTAATATGATTTTTTGATACTTGGTTTAATGAAATAGAAATAGAATTATCATAACATATTTGGTATAGTTAGGAACAAGTTGAAATAGAATGAATGAAGTTTATTTAATTAAACAATATATACGAATGTTTACTTAGTAAATTACTGAGTTGATGTTAAGCTATGTTTAGGTGTATTTAAATATCAAATTGTATGAATTGTGATATTGGTTTTGAATTGGTTGCGATTTGAATCTGATAGGAAGGTTAGATACTTATAAAAGGGGTTATATTGATTTTTTTTTTAAAAAAGAAAAGAAAAGAAAAAGAGAGACAATTAGTAAAAGCTTATATGAATTTATAACCATACTATAATATGTTTGATAATTATTTGAATATTATTTTTAAATTGTCCAATTGTCCGGTAATGCCTTGTAACCCTGTTCCGGCGACGGTTTAGGGTTAGAAGGTGTTACAGTTTTGGTTATAATGTGTCTCGCTCCTGCTATACATAGAATTATTTAATAATGGACTTTTATTTTGTACTTTTATTTAAGCTTAATGCTCAATTTGATTCTTCGACTATATTCGATCTTTTTATTTTGATATCTTTTTTTTTGTCTCTATTTGATACTTAAATTATTATTATATTACTTGTTTATACTCAACTTTTATAAAAGTTTTAAAAAAATCAATTAGTATTGTTTAATTCAAAATATGTCACGTGACATCTGTAGCCATTTAAATTGAAACATGTAACATTCATGTTTATTGAAATATTTCAAAAATATAAAAATAAATTTAAAACGTTAAGATATTTTTTAAAATACCATCGACTTTGGCCGGCGTTGATTATCGTTCCACAAATTTTATTTTGAATTTTAATATACTTTTTTTTAAAAAAAATTCAAATTCTTCTATAGAAATTATATTTTTTTGCAATTTTTTAAAAAATATTTCAGTTTTTCTAGAATTTTTTTAAAAAATTTTCCAAAGTTAAATCTTTTTTGCAATCTTGTAATTTTTTTAAAAATTTAACTATTTTTTCTATTTTTATAAATATTTAAAGTTTTTATATACTATTTTGACTTTTCAAAATTTACATTTATATACTTTTGAAATTTAAAAAAAAAATATACATTTATTTGAATTATTTATATGTTATATTTTAATTTTTTTAACCAATATAATTTACATAATATAAAAAATAAAAAGAAAGTGATGTGATTCATTTTAATAGCTTCACGTGCTAATTTTTTTCCTAATCATATGAATTAAAATATATAATGAAATGATAGTTTAAGTATTGAAAAAATTAAAAATAATAATAAAATAAAAGAAGTGTTATTATTTGTGTAAAAAAATAAATTTAATTCATAAAAATATATATAAATTCAAAACATATTATAACCAAAATAGAAATATATATCTAAATTTCATAACTTACATAATTTAAATAAATTTAATTTAATCTAATAAAGTTTAAATTTCATAACTTACATAATTTACATAACTTACATAATATATAAATATATATCACACCATAACTTACATAACTCACATTACTTACATAACTTACATAAGTTACATAACTCACATAACTTACATAATACATAAATAGATATCATATCATATCATATCATATCATATCATAATTTACATAACTTAATTATACTTATAAATAAACAACTTACTCGTGTAATTTATTGTCAAGTTTAGACTTAAAGAACTACGAAATGGATAGGAGTTGGATGAAATTGTCAAGGGTAAGCAACGACTATCGAAATGGAGTACAAACTTTTCTAAATTTTGCATTTCAAAATGCCAGCTAAGAGAATATGATTCTTTGCCCGTGTAAGAAGTGTAGCAACATCAATTGGCATTTTCGTGAAGTTGTCTACGAACATCTAATTGTTGATGGCTTTATTCGAGGGTATAAAAAATGGATTTTCCATGGAGAGTGTACACCTAGTAGAACCTCTTCAACGATTAATTCGACTTATCCTTATAGTGCTTACCATCAGTCTGTTAAAGAAGATGACATGGAAGGTATGTTACGGGATGCATTTAATATGCGCAGTCATGGTTTGTTATCGTTTCCACCTGACTTTGTTGCATCCGATGATTGTAATCTTGGTGGAAATGTTTTTACCGAAACAGGAAGAAGTGTACCTGATGAAGAGCCAAATGAAGAAGCAGCGAAGTTCTACACGTTACTTAATGAAATGAATGAAGAACTTTATGATGGATCAAATTTTCAAAAATGTCTTTCTGCATTCGTTTTTTTCACTTAAAATGTTTGGGAGGGTGGACCAGAAACTCTTTGACAATGCTGTTAGAGTTTTTGAGAGATATGTTTCCGTTTGCAAAAATCCCTCATTCATGCAAAGATATGAAGAAACTGATTAAAGATTTAGGCCTTGGGTAAAACAAAATTCATAGTTGCCCAAATGATTGCATATTGTATTGGGGTGATCGAAAAAACCAACAGTCTTGTCACGTTTGCGGTAAATCTCATTAGATGAATAGAAATACAGAAGATGTGAATGAGGATGAATATGAGACACAGTCAAGAAAGAAGCCAATAAAGATTTTACGATATTTTCTGCTAATACCAATACTTCAAAGGCTTTTCATGTCGTTAAAGACAGCCGAGTCTATGACGTGGCATTATGATCAACGAACCGATGATGGATTATTAAGGCATCCTGTGGATTCTTTAGCTTAAAAATCATTTGACAGTAAATTTCCAAGCTTTGCAAGCAATCCTCGGAGTGTGAGACTTGGGCTAGCATCTGATGGATTTAGTCCTTATAAAAGCATGAGCACTTCGTACAGTACTTGGCCTGTAGTACTTGTTCCTTACAATTTGCCTCCATGGCTTTGCATGAAACAATATTCTTTTATCTTATTTATGATTATCCCTAGAGAGAAAGGTCCCAAAAATGATATTGATATTTATTTGCAGCCACTTATTGAAGAGTTAAAACAGTTATGGGCGAGTGTTGAGACATATGATGTATTGAGAAAGGAGAACTTTTATTTACGTGCAGCTTTGTTGTGGACTATTAATGATTTCTCAGCTTATGCCAATTTAACTGGTTGGAGTACCAAAGGACGTTATGCTTGTCCTTGTTGTGCTGTGCAAACATGTTCGAAATGGTTATATAATGGGAAGAAGTTCTCTTATATAGGGCATCGTCAGTGGTTAGATGGAAATCATAGATTTAGATTTTAGAGGACTCTATTTGACGGTACTGAAAAGTTCAGAGAAGCTCATGAGCAGACCGTTGATCTGAAATCTTGTTCATCTTGAAAGATATCAATTTCAGTTATTGTAAGATGAATCAACTACCCAACACGCAAACAAAGAGAAGATCGAGAGATGAATTTGATGATGAATCTGATGAAGAAGGTGAACCTAATGAAGCGGACTTGTGGAAAAAAAAGAAGTATTTTTTTGAGTTATCTTATTGGGAGCATCACATTTTACGACATAATCTTGATGTCATGCATATTGAGAAGAATGTTTGCGAGAACATCATTGGGACAATTTTGAATATCGATGGAAAATCGAAAGATAATCTTCAGAGTCAACTTGATTTAGTTGACATGGGAATTCGACGTGATCTTCATCCCTAAGTACTTTCCAATAGGAAATATCGGTTGCCACTTTCTATTTTTGCAATGTCGAAGGAAGAGAAAGAAGTGTTCTGTATGGTGTTGAAGGATATAAAGGTCCTAGATGCGTATGCATCAAATATATCTCGATGTGTGAGTCTTAAAGATTGAAAACTATATTCCTTAAAATCACATGATTATCACATCTTGATGCAAGATTTACTGCCAGTTGCTTTACGGTGTTGTATGTCAAAAAAGGTGACGTCCTGTATAATTAAACTATCCAATATAATGAAAGCTATTTGTGGCAAAGTTTTGAATGTTGAAGAACTTGAGAACGTACAAGATCGAGCCGCTTTGGCTTTATGCAATTTTGAGAAGTTCTTTCCATCTTCCTTCTTCACTATTATGGTGCACTTGCTAATCTATCTCCCTCACGAAGCAATAATTAGTGGACCGATTTTTTATCGGTGGATGTATCCTATAGAAAGCTGTTAATTTATTTGTAAAGTATTTATTCATTCACCTATGTACCTTTAGTTACAACTTTTGATAATGTTGTATATCGTGTTTAGGTTCCTATGCAAATTGAAGTCTTATTGTCGTAATAAGTGTTATGCAGAAGGATCAATTGTTGAATGTTACTTGGCAGAGGAGTGTATGACTTTCAGTTCTAGATATTTAGAAGATGTTGAAACAAGACTGAATAGACCAAGTAGAAATGCTGGGCTCACTGATCATAACTTCGCCGAAACTTATTTATTTCAAAGTTATAGAGAACCAATCAGTAAAGTTGAAATTGCAGAATTAGATGATAGATCTTGGGTACAAGCACATCGATATGTTCTTTTTCATCATGATTCAATTGAACCATTACGCAAGTAAGTTCTAAAATTTGATAAATATTCATCTTTTTGATTTGCTTATCTTCTAACCAATTAAACCTCTTTTTAACATAGTGAGTACAAACAAATCTTGAGATCTCGTTCACGCTCCCGAAGATTACAACATCGAGAGATTAATAAGTTATACACAAAATCTTTTCATGAATGGTTAAACCAAACGGTATGCAACTAAAGCTTTTATTGACAAATAAGAACGTTTTCTCATAACATTTATAATTACTCAATTTACTTTCGATTCAATAGGTTTGGAATAGGAAGGACGTCAATGATGAAGTTAAATGGCTTTCCCAATGTCTGAATAGAGTAGTAAAAAGATATAGTGCCTTCCTCATCAATGGATTCAGATTTCATACAAAATATCGCGAGAGATTGAGGAGAACTCAAAATTGTGGAATAGTTGTTAATTCTTCAATTACAAGTTATGCTAGTACTAGGGACAGTAATCCTGTTGAAAGAAATGTGGAGTATTACGGACTTCTTACTGATATTATTGAGTTGGATTACTATGGCAGATGGAAAGTTGTCTTATTTCGATGTGATTGGGCTGATGTTAATATTGCTCGCGAAATTAAAAAAGATCAATTTAGTTTTACAATGGTAAATTTCTCTCGATTGATTCACATGGACACCAATTGATAGACGAGCCGTATGTATTTTCTTCTCAAGTGAAACAAGTTTTTTACTCGAAAGATCCAACTGATGAGGGTTGGTACGTTGTAACCCGAAACACCCCTAGAGACTTGTTTGACATGGGTAATAGAAGTAGAGATGACATCGTTGAAAGATCAGAAACTTTGCCTTTTCCAGAACAAAACTTAAATGAAAATATCTCTAGTACTAGCACATAATTTCAATGGGTTCGCCAGGATGTGGATGAAGATATTTACGAATTATGATGTAGTAAAATTTTATAATTTTTTTAATTATATGTAATATTATAATTTAAATCTTGATCTTGTTAAATATTTCAACTATTTTATATCTACTATTATTGTTGTAATTAGTTACTAAAGTTTCAACTATTTTATGTGTATTGTAGGAAAAATGCCTAGAAGAAGATTACGAAATCTAAAAAATGCCTAGAAGAAGATTACGAAATCTAAGTATTGTTCAAAATAATCCAAATTCGGAAGAAACAAATAGTGAACAACAGACTGCTATTGGATCTTCGAATGTTCCGAAAACACCTGACGAACCTGTAGAAGTTCAAAGTAAAGTTAAATTTAATTTACATGCGTGTTGACTTTATTATTGATTTCTTTTTCAAATTATTATATTATAATATACCATTTTTCAGCTGAAAGTGGTGGGACGCGCAGAGGTCGATGACATACGCTACTTAAAGATTTATACGAGTTAAATCTTGTCGAGCGTGTCAAAGTATCTAGAAACAATCTTGGTCAGCCTGTTGGATCAGAAGCTCGACTTTTAGCAGGATATTTGGGCATTATAGCATGAAATGCTAATATGTTGCCTATCAACTACAAGTCATGGCATCAAATTCCAGATAGTAACAAAAATCAAGCTCTCGATAATATAAGGTAACGAAACTTGAATGTAATTTATAATACTTTGGTTTAAGTTTATTTAATTTACTTTCAAACTTGTAGCTTGATACTATATTATGTCAAGAAGCATGGAAAAAATGGAGAGACCATAAAAGCAATTTAAAGAAAGAATATTTTAAGAAAAATATAAGCCTTGAAGAGAAATTACGAAATGTCCCATCCGGAATGCTAAGGTATCAATGGGAAGATATAGTTCGATTTTGGAATTCAAAGAAAGAAGAGGTATTACGTACTTCCAAACTCTTATAATTATTTCGGTTTATAGTGTTTACTATATACGTAATAATAATTTCATAATGTAGGACCGTAAGCGAGTTAGAACAAGCAGCAAGGAAAAACAAAAATTCACGCACACAGCAGGGTCCAAAAGTTTTGCTTATGTAGTTGAGGCCTAGGTATTTTAAAATTATTAATTGTGTCATATATTAATTACTTTCTATTAAATAATATTTTTATTACTATATTGTAGGAACGCTCGTCTGGTCAAAAATTTGAACGTCTTCAGCTTTTTGACATTACGCATATGAAGAAAAACGGATCTCCAATGACTTCTGAAGCTGAAGAAATTATGGTATATTTACTTAATAAAATTTGATTTATTTTAAATATTTATAATGTTTAATTATAATGGTTTAATTTGTCATTAGTAGTTTTAAATAATGTTAAGTTATTTTGTATTTGTTTTTATTATATATTTCATTTCTAACTCTTTGATTGATTTATTAGGAGAAATTAAAGGATAAAAAGGCGAAGTATGAAGCGATTACTTCGAGTGATAGTTCTGTTAATCTTGAGAACATTGATAACAGAATTATTACTGAAAGGTATGGTCGGGCTCGATTTCAAGAATTTGGTTTTAACCTAACCCAATATTTTGGATCTAGCTCGCAGCAATACATGCCTTCGGGGAGTCAAGCTCAAGCTGAAATTTAGAGGTTAAGAGACCAGATCGCTCAGATGCAAGCGAGCACAATTGAGCAAATAGCTCAACTTAGAGCGGAGGCAGTAGCGAGGGAAGTAGAGCAGAGCAGAAAGTATGACGAACTCTAGTTACAGCTTCAGAATATGATGACAATGTTTCAACAGTCGCAAAATCCGCCATCTTAGACATTTGTTTTCTTATTGTAAGAATCTTTTTAACATTGTAACTTTTAATATTATTGTAAGAATATTTTGAATTATACTTCATTTATTAATTTATATCATATATCATTCGTTGAATTTGAAGTATCATTTAGATTTGTCGTTTTTGGCTGAATTTCAAGCTATAGGAAGGGTTGGATACGGGTAGAAAAGTGATATTGCAAATCTGCCAAAGTTATTGGCATTTTTCGTAAAAACGCCGCTAAAGAACGCTACTTTTAGCGGCGTTTGTGGTGAAAACGCCACTAAAGGTGATGTTCTTTAGCGGCGTTTGCCGCTAAAGGTCATGTTCTTTAACAGCGTTTGTGGTGAAAGCACCGCTAAAGGTCATGTACTTTAGCGGCGTTTGTGGTTAAAGTGCGGCTAAAGCTCATGTTCTTTAGCGGCGTTTTTTCAGATAAATGCCGCAAACTTTAACGGCGTTTTTTGTGGCGCTTGTAAAAATGTCGCAAATAGTTTTAACGGCGCTTATCGGTCTAAAAAAACGCCACTAAAAGAAGGAAAAATAAAAGAAATTGAAATTGGAAAGAAGAAAAAGGAAAACCTGTAAAAAGAAGGAAAAAATAAAAGACATGAAAATAGTTTTTAAAAATATTATTTTATTGATTTTTAATATATTTTTAAATTATGACATCATGATGATGTCATTATGCCACATGTGACAATTCTATTTTGTCCCCTGCTCAAACTTAATGACATTAAAAAAAGTATCAAACTACTTGACGGATAAAAAAACTATAAGTACCAATCTAGGATAAATGAACAATTTCAGGTACCAATTTTATATTTTACCCATTATGAAAATGAGATATTTTCTACAATGAAGATCGGTACTGCATGACTGGTTGGTGACATCGCCCTATTTTTCCCCCAATCATCATGCAATAATATGGTTTTTAAGAAAAATGATTTTTTATTGATTCCCCTTGACACAATGGCGGCACTGGTATGTATTCTTTAAAAATACTTGCATTTTCAACTATATACACGATGGTTTAAAAAAATGAAAATTATTTTTTTTATGGGTGTTGCTTAACACATTTGCGACACCAATTTAATTTTAAAAAATGGTTGACACAAAAAAAAAAGTCGCATCGGCTTGATGCCTACCATTGACGTGACCGATCAATCACACCTCGATTCAACCGAAGCAACCTTTCTTTCTTTCTTTCTTTCTTTCTTTCTTTCTCTACGTCATAGTTTCCACGTCATCATCTGCTATAAGTTTTATCTCCTATTTTTGAACAGGTTTGATGAAACTAAAAATTTGTAAAATAGATTGGACAACCTCCTCCTACAATGTCAAGCAATGTTCGCACTAATTTTTTTGTTTCATTTTGTCGAGTTTTTACTTTTATTAAAACTCAATCCTGTTTGATAAGGTGATTCAAGTATACAACTGACTTCTGTTTGAAAAATGATCCCATCGCAATGAACATATATGATGAATTGATTATTCATCTTTGATACTAAATCTGTAAAATAAATTAAAAACAAAAAAAATATTAGTTCCTATTACAAAAAATATAACTTGCATCTCATACTATTAATTATCAATATATAGTCACATTATACATAATAGTAAAATAAATAAATAAAAAAGTAAAAAGTAATTAAAAACTAATATTACCAATTCAAACTTGATTTCTGAGGTAAAAAAACCCTGAATTTCTCAAATGAAAATTTATTTTCAATTTTAATTTCTAGCATCCTTTTTTCTTCCCTTCTCTTCTCTTGTTTTGTCTGCTTAAAACTATAACTATAAGTAATCAAAATTTGGTTTTTTTTTCGTCGGGAGAGTGGTATATATAGGGTATTGGTGTTGCCACATTGACCAACGGTACCCACTAAAAATATTTTTTTCTCATAACGGTCATATTTTTAAAAATTTTAACCCGATGCCGCCTGACTAGGCATCACTAACATCCTTCAACTTTTTTTCAAAGCTTTTTTTTTGTGTTAGCCATTTTTAAAATAAAATTAAACCGGTGCCGCCAATGCGTTAGGTGACATCTATAAAAAAAAAATTTCCCATATTTTTAAGCTATACAATTGAAAATACATGTATTTTTAAAGAATACATATCGGTACTACCATTGTATCAAACAGTACCAATAAAAAATTATATTTTTAAAAAAATAAAAAAAATAAGATGGTGCTGCTAACCAGTCAAACGACATTGACATTTATTATAAAAAGAATCTCAATTTTGTAATTAATCTATTTCCCATTCCATTTTTATATTTAAATTATTTTAAATTATTTTATAAAATAAACCTTCCAAAAGTACTTAGAAAAAAAATAGTAAACAAAACCTAGGTCTAGGTATATTACAATTATGAATCCAATCATGATTTAATGATTGATTTTGGGTATGGGTTTTGGATGTGTATTGTTTTCTTTTGTATTTTGAACTTCAAGAAAGTAAATTTATCAAATTTTAAAAAAATCAAACACAGATTTTAATTTAATATAAATATATAACATCGTCTATAAAATTTAATTTAATATAATTATGAATCAAAATTAAAATTATATATCAACAATTATATCAAATAAAAACTCATATATCACGTTAAAATTTATATATAATTTTAAACTTTACCCAAAAAAATAACTCTAATTTTGTGAAATAAAAATAAAAATCTATTTGAAAAAAGAGAAGTCACACTAGTTCTCAAGGTGAGTTAGCCCATTCAATACAGACTTGTTATACCCAAAGTGAAATAGGCTAAGGTTCAAGGGAGCCCTTAAAGGGGGAAAAATGAAAATCTGGCCTTACAAGAAGGTTCCTCATTACTTGCTAAACAATAAATAGGCAGTCACGGTTAGACTATAATGTCATTCCTATTATGTAATCTTCTTTCTTTTTTACTGCTCTATTGTAATATTCTTGTTAATTATTATTATTTATTCTTTCCTGTGCATTTATATATAGAGAACTCCAACATTTAGCTTATTAATTAAGGGTGTTCATGCATATCCCCAAAATTATAGGATCAATCCGTAAACTGTGCTTTAATCCTGGATTTTATTATTCATGATATTAGTTTTCCATTCACATCCGAAACTTAATATGTATATACATATAAAAGGAATAAAGAAGATGGGATTGCTTATACTGCTGCTCTCTGTTAAGCTTTATCCGTTTCTTGCACTTCCCAGAGCTTTCTTGCCAAAACCCTACCTCACTCTAGCTATACAACACTGCCTTTGTCATTTAAATCAATCTGTATAATAAATGCTATCATGATAAATATTTATAATAAAAATGAAGTTGCAAAATAATGATGCTATTGTATTCTGATGTAGGTTGACAGACAAGCATATGTCTTATATATACATTTTGATAGTCCATTAATATGCATGTTGCTAAATTTTAACTCTAATGTTTCAATGAAGAACAAAACGTTACAAATAGAAGTCCACCCAAGCGATTGCCAATGCCAGTGAAACTAGGTGATAAACAAAAATCACAACAGTAAACAGGCGTGGCGTTGGTGGCAGAGGAAGAGGCGCAGGTGACAGAGGCAGAGTTGTGTTTGTCGGAGGGGGCATGAATCATTCCCGTGGCTCTAATGGTGCAGGTAGCACCCTCCATTTTGGCCTTCTTTGCCTATCTCTTTTTCCTATATTTCTAAATATCTAATTTAGGATCATATTTTCTAAATATCATATTAGGTTACATTAAGATTGTATTATAGTGGTGATGCTCCTTTGGTAGGGTGTGATTCAACTATCGATCATAAAATTCATTTGCAGATAGATTTTTAAGGTGAATCGCAATATATATATATATAGAAGGAATTTTAGATGAATAATTAATTTCTCTTTAAATTCTAACTCTAAAAAATTTGTTATTTTCTTTTATTTTTTAGTAGGAGATTAGTATTAGTATATTTGCAATTGTTTTTTTTTCCAATTATAATTAAAAAAATCTCATTTAATTTTTTATGTTTTAATATTTATTAATTTTAAAAAATCTAATGACAAAATTATTTATTAAAATATGTCTATTTAAGTTTAAATATCTCACCATCTGTAAGTGATGAAGTCTTTAGAACAAATTTTAGGTGACCTTTTATCACCCACAAAGTGTCACGGGTTATGGATCAAAACCTATGACTAATGTAAAAAGATCGTTTCATTGAGGCCAATTGATTAAATAGGACTCATTCGACCAACTTGAACTGTCCTGATTCGTAGAACATGTGGAAAAGTCTATCTACTTAAAGCTTTGGGGCCTAGTGACGCACTTAAGGAAAATTAGGGTTGCTATGGTAAATATGAAAACTAATCTTAGAAGATTTGTAATATTAGAAGATTTGATTTTGTAGCCTTAGAGGATTGTGTAAATCCCTTAAGAATCTCAATTGTAGATTGACTTTAATCTAGACCGTAGATGTAAAATAAATTGTATCGTTGGATCTGGAGGAGTTCAATCTTCCCCCTCATTTGTAACATCCCATTGTATCCAATTGATAGTAATTGAATACTATTGAGAGCATTTACTCAAACACTTGGTATGCTATTGCTTTCCTATAGTTTTTTCTGTTCTCTCGTTACTTCTTTGTCTTTAAGGTGCTTCTACTTTATTTTTGGTGCATTGAAAAATTTTTCTTGATAATTCTTATCTTTTGAGAGAAAGGTCAACTTAGGTAGATTCGAAGCTAAGGAATTGCCTAAGGTCACACGGATTGTGAGCTTAAAGTTCTAGCCCTGTGACAGTTGGTATCCAAGATAAAGTTTGAAGGCGCCTATTAAGATAACGAAAGAAGTAGACGATCAGATTGAGCCAATAAAGACTCGTAGGAGGGTCAGAAATACTAGCTAATCAAGGGATATGATGTTGGCTTCAGAAAATTGAGTGGTTAATCTAGAGGAATCCATGGGGGATGTAAGGGAGGCACTCGAGGTAGTTGAGGGACGCACTGCAGAGTTGGACTTGATGGAAGAGCAACTAAGGGAATTTGTGTTCGAGTCTTTAGATTCCAGTGTAGAAGGAATGTGAGGGGTGTTCAATTACACAACGGATAAGCTGACAATAAGGAACAATGCTCTCGAGGCTACGATGGAGGCTCTGGAGGAAACTAAAGCCATGAAGAAGACTTTGAACATGAGAATTGAGGAGCTTGAGGGAGAGCTCGTTGTGTGTAGAGCCACTGTAGGTAAATAGTTATTGGGTGCAATACTAAACCCCGATATAGATATCCCCAAACCAGAGAAGTTTAAAGGGCAAGGTCCACGAAGGAAGTGGGCAACTTCTTGTAGGAAATGGAATAATATTTTCATGTTATGGGCATCAAGGATGAAGACGCTAAGGTAAATACTACTACTAGATATTTTATTAATTTCGCTCTTCTATGGTGGCATTATAGGTTCACTGATGAGAGATGAAGCGATACCACTATTGAGACTTGGATGGAGTTTTAGGATGAATTTAAAAAATAGTTTTGCCTACAATATGTCAATGAGGAGGCTCAAGATAAGTTGCACCTGCTTATGCAATAAGGCACTGTTCGAGAGTTCATTGAGTTGTTACTCCAAATCTTTGATTCGAGTGAGAATGAGCCATTCTACTGGTTCAAGGATGAGTTTTGAAGCCTTGGGCGAAACAAGAGCTATGTTGGCTAGGGGTCAAAGAGTTTACCAAAGCCATGGTCAAGGAAGAGTCTTTTGTCGAGCTTGGTCCAAGAAAAAACAAGTTTTAATCTTCTAAGCCCAATAAGATAGGTAATGGTAGAAGAGACCATAAGGAAAAATAAGATAAAAATGGTGATGGTGAAAATGATAAGAATGGTGGCAATGGGAAACTACCTAATGGGAATATTGCTTCTGTCTTAAGATTAAGAAGATTGATTGGATTTCAAAGACACTTTGAGAGGCTTAGTGTTTATAGCCATAGATTGCTCACTTTGTCCCCCTTTGTGAGTTTCTTCTTATTGTCCTTTTTCGGATCTTGGAATGAAGGCTTTAGATTTCCAGAAATTGCCTTACTCAACTTCTTATCACGAGATTGAGTGGCTAACTTTTCAAAGGCTTTTGGCTTAATGCCTTGAAGACTATAGCGTAATCGCTGTTCATTTCATGGATGCACATGTCGAGGGCTAAAGATTCTGACAATCTTTCCTTGGAGTTCAAATTTAGATTCCTCCAACTATGGATGTAGTCAATGATTGGTTCATCTTTCTACTGTTGTGCCCTAGTAAGTTCGATCATGCTTACAATGGAACGAGTGCTGTAGAATCTGTTGAGAAATTCACATTTAAGTTGTTCCCAATTGTTAATTATTCTAGGATCAAGGTCAGTGTATCAGTCGAAGACATTTCCTTTTAGTGACCAGACCAATTGTTTCACCATGAGATCACCACTAGTTCCAGCATTATTGCAAATCTCCACAAAATGAGGACATGATGGCATGGATGTAACTACCCAAAAGTCAGTAGTAACGGAAAGTATGGTTACAGGACTCCGTTTTCGTAAAACTGACTCGTAAATATTTTTATTAAATATTTTCAAAGATATCTTAAAAGTGAATTGAATTTTCGGATAGGTAAATTTGATGAAATAGTGTTTAATTGGAATACAATGACTAAATAGTATAAATTAATAAAGTAAGATTTTTAAAGAAATTATAAATAGAAATTGAATATCTAGGACTCGTAAAATAAATAGATCATTATTGATATGTTTTAATGATGGCTGGTTATGTTTTGTAGTATATGTAATATATATTATGTTATAATACTTAGTTATAATAATGAGTAAATGAAATAAAAATAAAATGAAAACAAGTAACATAGCGAGGAGAAAGAGGAACAGCTTAGCATTTTTCCATTTTCTTGTATGTCAAAGATGGGAAGAAGAACTTGGGAGAAACAACTTAAGGTTTTGATTTTTTAAGGTTAAATTGGTTAGTCAATTTAGTCCAATTTCTTGTAATTTTTATGTTTTTGGGATCCCGGTATTATGAGTTAGATAACCCATGTCCTATTTTTTGGTACTGCTTAAGATTTTAGATGTTACCATTTTTGAATAGCTAAAACTTTAGGGGTTAATTTGATAGATTTTTAGATTAGAAGTGAAAAATGACTAGATTGTGAAATTAATTGTTGATTTTGGGGAATAAGGACCAAATTGTAAAAATTTTGAAATTTAGGTGTAGAAAAAAGAAATAGAGAGAGTTAAATTTGACTTACAGTGAAATTGGCATAAAAATTTGAGGTTAAATGTGGAAGTTAGGCTAATCCCGATTTTAGGGACTAAATTGATTAAAGTGCAAAAGTTATATAAATTAGCAATTGAATGTGAAATTGTTTGTGTATTAATGAATTGTATTGTTTGTTTAATTTTGTAGCTAAGGTCGACCCAGATTCCTTGAAAAAGAAAGGAAAAGATAAGATCATCGACGAATAGCTCGGAGTTTACAGTTTGTATTTCTATAATTCAAACTATTTAAAATGTTGCTTTTGTATATTGCATCATTTGGTAAGTATGCATATATATATATTATTGAGATGTGAATTTGAATTGGAATGAGATGATTGTATGATTATTAATGAAAATGTGTTAAATTACATAGTTTTAAAGATATTGTATAATGTGATATTAGTTACGCACTTCATAACACGACTGTGTGTCTTCTTGATTTTATGTGTAGATTTTTCCACACGGCATCAGGCTATTATATGGCAGTATGACCTTAATTCGAATACACACAGTTGGCGACATGACTGTGTGACCTTATTTCGAAAATTTATACGGGCGGACACATTGATTGGAACACGACCGTGTGATCCATATTTCAATTTGTACACGATTTGGCCACATGATCATATTTTTGAGCCACATAGTTTAAACTCTATCACACGGCCTGGCTACATGACAAATTCAATTAAAATTTATGAATAAATAATGTTGTAGCATTTTCCAAAATTTCTATCAATAACAAAAAAATTTATATATAAATTTAGTAAATATTTAGATTTACTACTAATACATTAAATTTAAATTACAAAAGATTCAATTAAAAACTCCAAGATCGATGAGGTAATTGCGGAACTTGATTCCGTCTCCTCATGAAAATCCAAAACCCTGATAAATAAGAAAAGCCAGCCAACCTTTGTGTGGATAATTACGTCATTTCACCTCACGCCTATCCATCGCCCTGTACCTTCCCCAATCTCTCACTCCATTCAATGGACCTTGCGCCAAAACCCACGGCTAACAAGGTAAATTGGAGTTGGACCTCCGCGTTAATCGGCGCAGCCTCGGCCACGGCCGCCGCCGCTCTCATCAGTGCCAAACCCAAAGACCCAACTTTCCACCTCATCTCCATCAAACTCACTTCCTTCAAGATCAACCTCTCCAACATCAACGCCGACCTAACCCTCACTGTCCACGTCAGCAACCCCAACATCACCCCCATCCATTACTCTTCCACCACGATGTCCATCTTCTACGACGGCTCCTTCCTTGGGGAAGCTCATGTCAAAGCCGGGTCCCAACCGCCCCGCTCTTGCCGGGTCTTGGAGCTACCGGCTCGTCTGGACGGGATAGAGTTGGCTCACCATGCGGGTAAGTTTTTCGCGGACGTGGCCAAAAGAGAGATGGCGCTGGATGCTAAGGTGGAGATTAGCGGCACCGCTAAGATGCTATGGTGGGAACATAGGTTTAAAGTCCACGTGGAGTGTCATGTTACCGTTGATCCGGTTGTCCTTGATGTGATTGATCAAGAAAATGAATCCCAATTGGAGCTTTTCCTTGCTTCGTAGTTAATTGCTGTATATGCTCTAACTTACAATGGATGTACAACTATGTCTCTGCTTTTGATTTATGGTAATAAAAAGTTTACATCAAGTTGTTGACTTGTCATATTCAAGCATGGATAAGCTCTATTGTCGAAGCATATCTTTTGAAAATAACCCAACTTTGGGTGGAGAATCAAATGTATAAGCTTCATAATCATTGCCATCTGTGTGGTGTAAAAATCCCCTTGTTTATCAAGTACTTAAAATCATACATATGTAGCAGGGGAGCTATGATGTTATATTGAATGTTGGAGTTGCATTTGATTAGGCTTTGTGAGATTGGGAAGTACCGAAAAGAAAGAAAAATGGTGTTAGTTTCAAAATTCACATGTCGAAGGCGGAGATTAAGATGAGTAAGCTTTTGGGGTAACATTTCAACCTTTTTTTTTTTTTAAACTACACATGTTTTGGTATGGTATCCGCAATTAAATTGATAATGAAAAATTTTATTCTAATTATTATAATAAAACATTTAGTCCTTAATACTTACATATCCTATTAATTTGATCTCAATTCTAAATAATTTAATAAATTTAACCCTTCATATTTATAAATTTTATAATTTTAATTTTTAAATTTTTTAATAAAAAATTTCAGCTTTTAAAAAAGAGACACTCTACATCATTAAATTTGTAAACCACCACCCAACCAAAAAAAAAAAACTTGTCCAATAAAGCAAATGGTAAGAGGCACTATATTGATATCAAAGTAACCCAAATTTTTTTTTTTTAATTTACAATGCTCAAAACTCACAATTTTAGATATTAACTTTTTTTTATCATTTAACCCATATGATTCGTAAGCAATACAAGGGATATCTCAAGAAAACAAAGACATCCTTTTATATCCCATACAATAAAATATACTAATGCAATGCATGGGCTAAATATGCGACTATTAATTAAAATATATTTAATCATTTTGTAATTTATACATATGGTTTCTAAGTGTTTTTTTAGGATAATTACATTAGTAGCCATCTAACTATTAGTAAATTAAAAATAATTTAAAATTTTTAATTGAATACTTGAATTTAAATTTAAACTATGTAAATAAAATATTTTTAAAATAGATTAATAAAAAATAAACTTTAAAAAAAAACTTAAAACAGTTTCTAAAAAAAAATAAACAAATTTTATAAAGAGTTTTATAAAAAAAAATTATTACAAATAGATTTCATAAATAAAAAATTAATAGATTTTATAAACGTTTTTTCATATATATTTAATCTAGGAAATTATATATATCATATACAATAATGATTTAATACATTAATTTTATTAAATAAGATATTGAATTACAAAATATATAAAATGATTTAAACTTAAATATAATATCAATTATAAAATTTATACAAAATCATAAAATTATATTTTTAATTGATTTATACAATCAAATTCGTGAATCAATTAATCATATATCCAACTACTAGGATAAATTGCACAAGCTAGATGTGTGTGTGTTTTTTTTTGGGGGGGTGTGGTTTACAAATTTATAGACGTAGAATGCCTTTGTTTTAAAAGTTGAAAGTTTTAGTTAGGAAGTTTGAGGATCAAGTTGATAGAATTTATTAATGTAAAAGGTTAAATTTATTGAATTATTTAGAATTAAAATTAAATTAATAAAATATGTAAATATTGAGGACTAAATGTGTTATTATACCAATTAAAAAAAATTTTATTATCAATTTAATGATGGATGATAAAAATATAAACGAATTCAAGTGTTAATATCAAAAATGGTTGGATCACCGTTTGTTTAGTAGAAAAAAAAAGACGGTAATATCACATGATGAAGATCTCAAGTTCTTTCATATGTCATCTTCTTTCTTCTTCTTCTTTTTTTCCCTTAAATTTTGATCTTGCAAATTTCTACCTATAATTAATACTGTCTTTTCTATATAGTATTATTAAATTTTATTGCTATTTAAAGAAAGCAAGAAAATTGATAAAAATAATCGCTCATCTATAAAAATATCATAGAGGTACTTATATTATAAGTCGGATTACATTTTGTCCTATTTACTAAAATAAATAAATAAATTAGTCACTGTACGTTAGATCAAAGAATAAATTTATCCTTCTGTTAAGAATTTCATTTATTTTCATTTATAAAAACTAGCCTCAGTACGTCAGTATGAGGTATAAGTGGCACGACACATGTCACTCTTTGGTTATTCTGTCAGTCATGCTAGTTATTAACAGTAGAAATAGATGAAAATTTTAACAAAAATGACCAATTTGCTTTTTGATCTAATGTACAAGGACATTTATTTTTTTTCGAGTAGAAGAAGCAAAATGCAATATGACACTTAGGAGGTGTTTGGTTCGTTGAATGTAACATTACGATATGTTACATTTTGGAATGAGATTATGGTGTTTGAATTTCAAAATTTCGGCTATCTCGTATTATACTCTGTCATCTTATTACGGTCCATTCCTTAAGTAATCTTAGATTATGAGTGTAATATTAAATTTTAGACCAATTTGCCCTTTGTTTTTTTTATCATTCTAAACAATTTAATTTTTTTTCTTAAATAAAGTCTAGGACTAATTAAAAACAAAAAAAAATATTTTTTCTTAATAGTGAACAAGTCTTTTTTTTTTTAACATCAATCTCATTATAAGTTTTTATCATATCTACTTTTTTTTATACAATGGCTAGAACTACCTATGACCCCTCCTCAACTCTTAAATAGGGAGGATAATGCGTTTTATCGCACTCGAACCCACGTCATCCTGCACTGGCAACAATGCCAATACTAATCGAGTTAAGACTCAATCGGTAATAGTGAACAAGTAGATATCATACAATACAATTTTAATCATTATATTTTATTTAATAATTTATTTATTAATATATTAATTATGATTGGTGTAGCAATCATTTTTCATAAATTATTATAATTATGATTTATAAATTTATTGCAACACAATATATTTATTTATTAATATATAAATAAAAAAAGATTGTAACAATTTATCAAAAAAATTTGGAAATTGAGACTAAAAAAATTAAAGAAATTAAACTTATTTTTTTAAAAATAAATCTATAACAATGACAATTAAATAAAATGTACTTATAGATAATCTTACATTTCATCAACCAAACACTTAAATAATACATTTTAGCCAAATGAACAAAATAAGATAATCTCATATTCCTCTTGTAATGTTGCATTCCCAGAATCTTATTATGAAATGTAATTTAAAATTCGGTAAAGTAAACACCCTTTAATACAAACACCTTCATAGTAATTTTACCCACATATGTGAGATGCACGAGGGATTGTAAATATGAAGATGCCAAGCCAAATCTAACTTGAGAAAAGCAAAGTCAGATTGGGAATGTCTACATCAAATGAAAAAGGAATCTAGAGTTTTCTTTGCCCTAATCATAAATGCTATCATTGCACTGTAAAATGGAACATTCATTCAAAGGGGGTGAACCAACAATCCATTCTCATATCAATTCCATGTGATATTTAATTTATTTTATGTTTTCCAGTTAATTACATCGTTTATTTGAATCCTCCTCATATGTCAGTCCAACCAAATTTTTGACCCTCCAAAACTTAAAATAATAGGTCCTAAGATGAATGAAAATTTGTAAGTGCTAACATTGAATCAAGAGATTTTTAATGGATTATTGTTCATTTTTTTCCCTAAATGCTGTTTTTTTTTTAATTATTTTTCAAATGTGTTCTTTTAAAATGTCAAACGCATGGGATATGATGACATTATCCTACAACAATCATTAGTGCTAAAGTCCAGACTATTAGATCACATCCCAAACTTAGGCTCTAACTGATTTTTGAAAAAAAAATCATTTTAAATTTTATTTTAAAAATTAAAAATATATATGATAAATTAAAATAATTTTTTTTTCGATAATGAGAACACTCTTGCTAACTATTTTTCTATAATCGAGATACGAAAAATAAAATAAAAAAGTTTCCGTTTATATAAATTTGGGGTATTAGATTTAATATTTAAAAGCTTGTTAGAAATTTTTTATGTATATTTATATGAGTTTGAACTAGAATTAATTTATTTAAAGTTAAAATCTATTGTTTTCATCATTTTTAGTTTTACAAAGCTTTTTTAGTGAGAACAATGAATATAATTTTTAAATTTTCAACCAATGTTTTATTCAATATTTTCTGTTTTCCAAGAAAATGACAACTTCAATTCCTTAAAACCAAATGAAACCTTAGAGCTGTACTAATCACTAGCAAAAGAGAAAAAAAAAACAATTAATTGCTTACCCGACTTAAATTTGTTGGTCCTCAATGCATTTAGGAATTACCTTAGCCTCTCATATCAAAATTAAGTTAAGCAGTTTCAAAATTTTAAGTTATCTCTTATAATTGATAGCTTCGATGTGTAAACATTTCAAATTTAGTAATTAAGTTGAGCAACATTACAATGAGGTAAATGTTGTAAAAATAAAAAAAAGCATAATTTTTTTAAAATATCCTCAATATTTATAGGTTTTTGGGTTTGAGCCCTTAACATCTTTTTTTTAGATTGACACTTTCAACGTCCTGATTTTTCAGAAATCAACTCAATTTTAATGATAAACGTGAGTTGACCATAAGTCAAACTGTAGGTCAATTAAGTAGCCTATATGGCATGCTACATAAGCACGAAGTGATGTCATTTAGAAACAAAATTGTTTAACATTTTTTTTTTTTGCTTCAATCTTCTTAAGCTTCCCCTCATACTTCTCCTTCAAGCATAAATCCACCAATTCAATCACTTCCTTCAATGTCTTCGAAACAACCTGCAATTGTTCCTTACAAAGAGCATTTTTCGAAAAGTAAGGATGGGTCAACAAGTTCGATAAGCACAAAGGGATCCATTCCAGTTCCAAAATTATCATCTTCCACCTACTGAGAAACCCTTTCACTTCCATTGTCTTATCAACTGCCATCGGAACAAGCTTTTTATGCGTGCAACTATCTTTCATCCTATTGACAAAATTTGAAGAAAAGAAAGAAAACCTAGAATAAACCTAACCATTAACAATCCACATAGATCATAATCACAGCAATGCAACAAAGGCATGAAACTAGAAATTAAAAAAAAAGTATTGACCTTATCCATGAAAAAAGGGCCAACCCATTTGAGAAAAACAACAACCAATAACCTTAGAAAGGTAAGTAAAATTCTCAACTTCTCCTCCCTCATCATCATTATTATCATCATTGAAAGTCATTGAACTTTCAGAACAAGAACCCAAATTTCCTTTGTTTGTTTCCTGAGAAAATTAGAGAAGGTGAAGCAATAAATAGATAGATGAATTGAAAAGCAAATAAGGGTATCAAATATATTGAGAGCAAGCAACTTTAAACCAAACGAAGCAACGTTTGATTTTTCTGGTTTTTTATTAATTTAAAAGAAAACTAAAACCCTAAAAGGGGTTAGAACAATTAGTCCTCATTTAGCTTCTTACAACAGTGAGGAGTGAAAGGAAAGGGAAAGGTGATGGGGGTTGGAACAGTAATGAGTGAGAGGGAAGGGGGCAGCGATGGGGGTTGGACACAATGGCGACAGTAGTTAGAGGGTAAGAGAGAAAGAGGAGAAGAAAGAAGAAGATTGAATACAAAATGAAAAAAAAATGTTAACAATTTGTTTATAGATGAAGTGACCTCGTGCTTATGTGACACGCCACATAGACTATTTAGTTGACCTGCGGTTTGATTGGCGGTCAACTCACATCTTCTGTTAAAATTGAGCTGATTTCTAAAAAATCATAACGTTGAAGGTGTCAATAAAAAAAAAGAAAAGGTTAAGGGCTCAAACCCAAAAACATTAAGGGTATTTTCGATAATTATGCCAAATAAAAAGTCCTATAAGCTTGCCGTTCAATCTTTCTCCAGTAATGTAGGATAAAACTTAGTTAAAGATCAATAAAACTTCATTTGGCTTGTAAAATTGGCTCAAGCCAAAGTATGTATAAAAGTTTGATTTAGGCTGAAATCTTAAGCACTAGTTACTCATGGATGAATATCAACTAAATGTGTTATTCTCCAACTTCCTTAAATTAAGCACTCAATTCATTTTCGACTCTAACCTTTTTTTCACTCACTTTTTTATCTCTCCAACCTTCAAAATAAAGCATGATATACAAACGAAACAACTAAAATTAATTTTCAAAAGAAAATAACTAAATAAAAGAAACATTCATCTAAAGACACAATGAAACACTTTACTTTTGATTTTCTAATTACTAATAATATGTGCTTTCACTTCTATTTCTATTTTATTTTGTACTTTTTCTTCTTTTTCCTCTTTTTGATTGAATGAATATACATAATCAAATGAAATAAAACAGAAAAAATTACAAAGGAAAAGTAAAAAAAATCATGTTTTATCATCACACACACAAAAAAAAATCCATATTCATGTCTCTAGCTATTCCAATTGATACTTAAAGCTAAAATAATGAATCTATTCAAGCACTGAATACTTAAAGTGAAAAAACAAGGGACTAAGAAGGGTTAGGCACTAAAGTGAAAAAACAAGGGACTAAGAAGGGTTAGGCACTAAGCCTTAATTCACCTAGGTTATAAATCAAACATTTAAACAAATAGGTGATTAAACAAAGAAAAGGGCCTATAAATGTTCAAATCATGAGCACTGAGGATATTTATATATGCAACGTTAGCTTGAAATATCAAATGATCCAAAGATAGCTTAAATCATTCCTTCCACTAAATTTCACCTCAAGATAGATTCTAGGTTCAATTTTAATGCCATTTACACTCATGTAATCAATCTCTAGCTAACTACTAATTCAAAATATGTAACGCCCCAAATTTCTGTAATTTCGGCTTTTGTGATTGTTGAACATGGAAATATCGAAACTTTTGTTTTGATTCTTTTTGGTATATATATATGTGGTTTAAGAGGTTATGTGCTTTGGGGTGTGTTTGGGAGGTCCCAAGTTCAAGTTTTAACTTGGGCTAAATTTTGGGTTTATTTGAGTAAAGCCTGACTGTAGGTCAGTGGGCTTATAAGCAATTGATGGTAAAAACCTAACAGAATGAGCCTGTTGGTCAAGTGGTTAAAATGTGTATTGGTGTGTTGGAGGTCTAGAGTTCGATTCTCTGCAGTAGTGATGGGATTATTTTTGCTGCAAGTTTCAGTAAAGTGTTGGGTTTTATTAAAATTCTGAGTTGAGGGTTTTAGCAAAAATTAGGGGTTTTCTTATTTCCTTCTTTTTGGCAAAATATTTTCTCTGCTGTTCTTCCTCTTCCAAACCCTAGTTGCTGAACTTTTCTTCTTCTTTTTCCCTTCATCTCCATTTTTCTTCTCATTCGTTTTCTTCTTTTTCGATTAGTTGTAGCGTGTTGCTAGTGATTTCGTTGGTTCGGTAAGTTTGGTTTTTAATAAAAGTTAAGGGATTTCCTTAGAGATTTTTTAAGAAGGATTTTGGTTGCTGTTTAGGGAATATTCTAGGGTCTGTGGATAATTAATCGAGCTCTTAACAGCGAGGAATCATCATTATTCGTTGAAGGTAAGTAGATCTCTCATTTCGAGATTTGCCTATTCTTAATAATCTGACTTAAGAGACTGATTTTGGGCTCTGTATTGTCGATTTTAGGCTTTAGAGTGCTCGTGGTTGGATTAGCAGCGAAAGGAACCAGGTGTGTACTCTGATTACGCAGAAAATGAGTTTTGACGAAAGCCGAAAAGTAGCCTGTCGACGCCACACGGGCGTGTGGTCTGCCCATGTGGTAGCCTGCGTCGCGATACACGAACGTGTCACTGACGAGCCAGGCCGTGTGGGCGCCACACGAGCATGACAGACACGGGCATGTGATGGCTTGTAGGCCGTGTGCAAGGCACGTGCTCAGGCAAATAGGCTGTGTGGGCTACACGGATGTGTAGACCCACACAGGTGAACCATATAGGCGTGTGGAAATTTGGGCCAGGCCGTGTGATCCACATGGGCAAGACCAATTTGGGCCGTGTGACCTACACAAGCGTGTGGGCCCACACGAGCAAGGCACACGGGCATGTGAGCCCCTTTAATCTGAAATGTTCTGTAAGGTTGCACGGGTTGCCCAAGTCGATTGTGACCTGTAGTAGGGTCGGTAATCTTTATCTAGACTCTTAACTCTGTGATGTATGGGTATGCATGATATACTTAGCATGATTATCTGATCTGTTCTGTTCTGTAAATAAAGGTATGATTTGTTTGTCTGCATTGTAGCATGTCATGCTTGTATGATGCATTGCATCGGGGTGGGTTTGACGAAGTGAAGGGAGTACCTGAAGGCCTTCATAAGCCCGTTATCTGACAGCTAAGCTGCATACTTATGATATGTGTTGCGATGCGGTACTTTATAGTGTGTAGGGTTGGATGGGTCGATTATATCCCCATATACGGTGTGAAGGGATGGGTGGGTCGATTTTATCCCCACATGGTGTATTGGGTTGGACAGAGATAGTGTGTAAGGTTGGTGAGCATGATATTTCTGATATCTGATCTGTTATGCATGCGATATATGTATGGCTGAGGCCGAATAACTGTATTCTGTTATTTGTTTGTATGCATGTTGTTTATGGGGATGTACACACTGAGTTGCGAAAACTCACCCCTTTATTTATTTATCTGTTCAGGTAAATCCCCAGCAGTAGATGGATTGGTGTGACAGAGGGCTCAATGGTGACCACTGGTAAACATTTACGGATTTTTGAGTAACACTTTATTTTGTCTGCTTTATTTAAATATTTATTTTGGGTTTATTTTGGGGATTTTAAATTGTTAAATTATTGATTTATGAATTAATGATGTTTTAGCTGCAGTGTTAATGAAATGTTTTCACTTAATATTTGGAATAGAGATTTCACGACTTAAGTAAAGATAACAAATTGGACGACTTTTAACTTGCTAAGGTTTTTTCTAAAAAGCACTCACATGTGATGCCGCCAGATTCGGCCATAGCGACTAGGCCGGGTTTGGGGGTATTACAAAATAAGTGCTCAAAGTTTTAGGGCAATCAATTTTAGAAAAATAACATTAAAACTTGAATTATGCAAAACTATCTCTTAATATTAAAACATGGCATGGTGTATCATCATCGAATTAAAACTAGTAGATCTCTCTTTTTTCTTACCTATTTTTCTTTTATTCACTAAAAATATCCTAACCTTAAACAATCAAAAGCGAACGAAAATAACAAAAAAAAGACACTTGAAAACAAGCAACTTAAGGAATTAAAAACAATGAAAGTGTGCTTCTTTTCCCAAACTTAAAATCACATTGCTCTCAATGTGAGAAAGGCATGATCGATACAACAAAATAAAAAATAAAATAATAAAAAGGAACTAAAAGTATGATAGGTAAAGAAAGAAAACTCATTTAATAATTAGTTACGGTGTTATTTGTTGGATCTAATGCCCTAACTGTAATATTTTTGTCTATTTACACTTGTAATTTTTTCGAAGAGATTGGTTAATAAAATTATTCATGAATTACATTAATATCTTTATATTGTCCCCATGTGGTTTTTACATGTAAAGCAAAATAAAGGAAAATATTGGCTCACTGGCTATCTAATGTTTAAACTAATACAAAGCGGTATTACGTGGTCGGGTCGTAATACAAAGAGACAACTTATATTAGTAAATGAACCTAAACATGTCCTTATATTAGTAGACAAACCTACACATGTCCTTAGTCTAATTGAAAATGAGTAAACTGATTGAAAGATTAATATGTCGTCTATCAAGTCCAATTGGAGAGATACCTTGTCTTAAGCATCAGAGTGGATAACTCCCAAAAGATAGATACATAGATGTGACTGACTGGAATAACAGTATATTGGATTGGACCCAAGAAGAATAGATTATGAATCCGTTTATGGATTTATTCACTTGTGATATTCAAATTGTGACTTACCTTAATCTTGAGTGGATAATGGACTATGTATGCGTGACTCGTATACTTTAATGTAAGTAAAAGCCTAAGTTCAAATAGATAAGAAATTGAAAGTTGGTGTATTGGGTATACGACTTCTACAGTATATAGCATCATTCAAAATAGCGAAATTCATAGCCCAAGACACGAGTAAATAATTTTCTCCCATTGGCATTACATGATAGATGAAAAGTAAACATGGTATGGGTCATTCGGCTTTGTAATGGATGACTTGATTACTATTTGATAGTAATTGACTTTTTATTAAGAAAGATGTTGATTACCATGAGATAAAATAGGATCCATATAGGTAGAACGGATTTATCTCAAAAAGATTAAGGATATCCTATGAGGGTAACATACTTATGATAAGGTTATTGGATGAACATTGATTAGTGGTATGTCATTAGAGAGAGCTCAGTCACAATACTATAGTGGAATGACTTCGTAACTAAATGAGCTTATAATTTATAGGAGAAAAGCTGGAACTTAATTATAAATCATTTGAACCCTAATCACATATGTACAACCAGTCTCTTCGCTAGCTCATTGAAACTAGAAATGAATTGCATGTTGGATCAAATGTACAAAAATAGATAGAAATTGTAAAGTTAGAAAAATGAGAAACATTTGGAAATGAATGTGATTTTCTCTAAATGGAAATGACATGAAAAATTAATTTATGATTTTTCAAATTATTAATTAAATAATTGAAGTTTGAAAATGAAATTAAATTAATTGGTCATTGTGAATCCATTGCATGTATAAATATTAAAAATATCTTCTTATAGATTCTTTTATAGTAAAGTTGTCATGATTTTAATGGAATTAGAATCAGGTTGAGAAAATTATTTAATTGGAAAATTAATTTTATTTTGAGAAATAGAAAAAAATGTATTGGGTAGGGTTGAATTATAAAATGTTGGTTAAAATTTCATTAAGTACTTATAATTGGAAATAATATGGGAGAGGCCTAAAAGCCCCCATGTTAATACTAGGGATAACAAACCCTAGTATAATTAACTAGGGTTGCCGCCTCTAATTCTAGTTAGACTAGGATTTTGTTTCTTTATTGAAATAGATTTTTACTAATTCAACAACGCTTTCACTTCTTCTCTCTATAAATAGATGGCACTGGTAAGGCTAAACATATAACTTTGAGATATTGTTATTCTACCGGAAAATAGTGAGAATTTTTTTCTAAGTATAAATTCTAGTTTTCGGAATAACAATCCTACCAGTTTAAATTAAAGTGAGATTTATTTTCCCGCTAAAAGTAAAGTAAATAATTTCTGGTTTTTTGTTTGATTTGAATTCGTTCGATCCCACACTAGAAGTAGTTTGTGGTACTTGAATAACAGAGAATGTCATTTGGTTGAAAGCCGAGAAGAATAAGGATCCTTCTAGCCAAAAACACATGTTCGATTTCTATAAAGGTTTATTGTTATAAAATCACAACTGGATCGGTTTTCAAAATTTTAATTTTCTGTTGTACAAGAAAATAATTTTCGAACCAATTTTTTTTTCCAACATCATTCTTATCTAGAAGCAAGCAACTATTAAGCCTAAATGGTGACGAATTTAGAGTGGAGTAGTCTACCATATCATTATTTGCAATGTAACGCCCCAATTTTCGGGAATTCTGTGAATGTTGGCATAGGTTTAATTATGTTAGTTGGCCTCTAGAAGGCCCAAGCTTAAGATAGAACCCGACAATTTTAGTTAATTTTTGTTCCATAAGAAAAATGAGGTGAAATTATGATATAGAACATATGTGAAAATGTTTGAAAATGCTATAGGCTAAATTGAAGTGGCCAAATAAATAAGAGTGCAAAATAGGAGGATTTGCATGACAAACCTCCCATTTTACATGAAGTGGCCAGCCATCATGTTGTTGTAGACAATATGAGCACTTGATATCCATAATTCATGGTACAAATTGATAATGGGTTAGGTAAATGTTCCATGATAATGGATTAGGTAAATATTCCATGATAATGGGTTAGGTAAATGTTCCATGATAATGGTTTAGGTAAATGTTCCATGATGGGCATTTCATGTCTTTTGTATTAAAGAATTAAATGGATGAAATATGAAATTTTATTAAAAGAAAAAGGGGTGAAAAGAACAAAGTTTTGTCCATCTTTGTTCATCAAAGCCGAAAGTTAGAGAAGAGAAAGGAGAGGAGAAAGCTCTTGAATGTTTGGTCACTTAGGGAAGAAAATTGAAGGTAAGTTCATGGTAGTTTGCTTCTATCTTGATGTTCATGAGTTCTTCTTGATTCTACCTTAACTCTTGAAGCATATTTTAGTTTTTAGTTGTGTTGTGAGCATTTGGTCATGAATTAAAATGAAGGAAATGGTTGTTGTTTCATGTTCTTTTAATGAAAAATGAAAGATAGGTAAAGTTGAGCCAAACAAATGAGCATGCATGTGCCTTAGATGCTAAGGGAAAAAATCGGCTAATATATTGTGCTTGAAAATGATGAAATGGAGATTATACTTAAGTAAAATCATAGATATGTGATGATTGATTGGTGATATACATGTTTAAAAAAAACATGCATGCAAGTTATGTGTGAAAGAGTGATTTGGTAATAAATCTGCTTGGGACAGCAGCAGTAACGTGACTTTGGAAAATCACCATAAATTGTGGGAGATGAGTTAGAAGCTGCATAAATTATGTAATTAAAGCTTAATGAGTCTAGTTTCAAATGGAATAAATGAGAACATATTTTGAATTCTGTACAATGAGAAATTTGATTCGTAAGTGGTCAAATTAGTCAAACAGTGAAACATGCGAAACTTTGAGAAAAATCTGGTATTGATTGGCCAAACCAAAAATTCTGAAAATTTTATGGATATAAGATATATGAGTCTATTTTCAGGGAAAATTAACGGAACTTGATTTGGAGTTTCGTAGCTCCAGTTATAAATGATTTAGTGACTATTGCTCAGGAAGACAGCTTGCAGTGAAATTATGATTATGTGGTAAACATTGACAAAAATTTGTTAATGAGTTGCTTATTGATTTCTTATAAGCTTACTATGATCTGTAGGTGTGGTTGACCGAATATTGTAAGGGGTTAATACGTAGTTTGTATTTGAATAGTTAGATTAACGTGTTAGTAATTCAATTGTAGGCGGTTCGTGTGTGGATCTCGTCAGTATATCGTCGCAAACAGGTGTGTAACTAACACCCTCTTTCTTAGTCTGGATCGGTAAAAGTCGAAAAGCCGAAATGCTGAAAATCGGTATTTTGTAAATTTGCGAGGTGCGAATGCTCGTGAGGTAAATCGATTAATGTTTTTGGTAAGCTGCAAAATTTGGACTGCAAAGTGCATGATTTCTGTGCCCTCGATATTTTTGGGCTTAATGGGCCAAAATTGGAATGATGGGCCAACGTGCCCAATTCAGTAAGAAACCTCGGTACGTGATTCTGTTAGTACGTGAAAAGTAAGAATATGCATGAAAAACCCTAAAATAGATAAATTACTGAAATACCATTAAAAGTGGAAAATTTACAGTTTTACCCCTAGTAGATAAATTACCGAAATACCCCTAGGGTTAAATTGACCTAAATGCATGTTTGACTGTTGTTATTTACTGCATGCCATGTTGTTATTATCTGATGCATGGGATTGGGATATTGACGGAGGAAGTACTGAAAGTGGCTTATCCACGTACTGGAGGCTTTGCCTCAATTTACTGTTAACTGAGTAGCAAGGCTGCAACTGTGGAGTGTTGGGCTGGGTGGATTGAGCTATTCCCCACATGGAGTGTATGGCTGGTACGGGTGGAGTGTAGTGGTTGGTGGGTTGAGTAGTCTCCCCAAATGGGCTTGCATATGTTTACTGATGTTGCATGTATTTTAAAATGGGCCTATGGGCCATACTGTTATCTGAATAAGGGGCTAAGGCCTAGTTTATTGTAATCTGAAAAGGGCTCTGGCCCAGTACCACTATTACCCAAATGGGCTTGCATATGTTTACTGATGTTGCATGTATTTTGAGATGGGCCTATGGGCCATACTGTTATCTGAATAAGGGTCTAAGGCCCAGTTTATTGTAATCTGAAAAGGGCTCTGGCCCAGTACCACTATTACCTGAATGGGCTTAGGCCCAATGGGCTTGAGCTGACTTGGGCTTTAAATGGGTTTTCCTTACACACTGAGTTTCCCCAAACTCACTCCTTTTAATTTCATCCACGCAGGAAATCCCCAACCATAGTGGGCTTGGAGCTGTGAGGGAATTCGGAGTGGCCACCCGTTCTGAAAGTTTGATTTTCTTCTGGTGAACTGGACATCCTTTTAATTACGTTTGAGGTTTTAGGCTTTTAAATGTAATAAGGCCGCTTATTTATGTTTGATAGTTTTTATATGTTTTATTAAGATAGGTAATATTTATATTTAACTGTTGAAATTGGATAGCTTTAGGGCGCGTTTTCAAAAATAGTAATTGTTTTCAAAATAACACGAAAACAAGCAAAGCTTCCGCAATGAAGATATTTTCCAAAATTAATCACTTTTCCTAAAAAGGACTTAATCAAATCGGTTTCCTAGAAATATACATGACATTAAGGTATGGCAATGGTGGTTTGCATGTCTAGGATTGGATCCGAAGGGAGTTTGGTACTTAAGCAGTCCGATGGACTCACCTCCTCTTTTCCGGTTTCCTACCTGGTGCACAGCTTCCATTCACTTTAACCTATAATGAAATTATCTTTTAAAACACTAAGTAAGTTTTTCTGGATCAACAATATAAAATGTTTTGAACGCTTCGATGTGGCATGTCGGATCCGGTCATAACGTCTGGGCCGGGTTTTGGGTGCTACATGCAAGTTGAGACATGTGTTGATTTTGAGTCGGTAGTGTTTCAAAATCGTGTAACATGTATAAAGATAAGATTTGCAAATGTTGCTATATCCTAGTTACATATGATGGAACACACTGACATTGTCATCGTGGTAAGTGAGCTTGTTGAACTACTCCTTCATTTGGACCAAGTATTATGTCACCCAAGAAGCCTAAGAAGATAAGTAGGGCGAGCTCTTTAGCAATTGTTGCAATATAACATGTTGTTAGACTTGCTAAAAAAAATGAGGATTTAGAGTATGACAGATAATTATAATAATATGGTTGTTGGTCTTGTTGAAGAAGTCACAAATATAGGTGAAGGTTTTAGTGTTATGATAGCTTATTTTGTTTTTCCTTTGGTTGTTCTGGTGACTTCTAACAATGAAGAGGGGAAATATTGTTCTTTAATCTTAAGGAGGGGAAGGCCCCCTTTACCTACCCCCTTATCTTTTCAAAGTAACGATTATTGCAATAGAAGAAATTAGGGAACACATTGTCATAGAGGTTTTTGTCATGTTGGTGATGTTGGGCACGCAAAGTTGGCTTCGTTTTTGTGCTCTCTAAGGATATCTTGATATGATAAAGCCATGAATTCTTATTTGAGTGCTTATAGACGAGACTAATTATTGATGCCAAATCTGTTGAGGGGTTTGTGAATGGTTCACACCATGGTAGTGCCATGAGCCACTACTAATGTTTATGAAGAGTGGAGAAGAGTCGAGACTTGGGCAAAATATTAATATATGAGAAGAGCTTGTAGTCTTCTTGATGATTAGAGGAGCTTATACAAAGGAAAAGGAACTTGATGTAGGTCATTTTACATGATTACCTTATAATAAGGCTAAATTTCTTCTAGAATAAAAAAAAAACCTTCTTTTAGGATGCGACTAGAAGTGATATGATTTGATTGGTCTTGGAATTTTAAGGTGTGACGTAATGTGACTATAATTATTTAAAGGTTAAAAAGGTGAGGTCATGTGAAGATGACCTTGTCTTAAGCAAGCTTCATCAAGCTAATTGAATTTAATTGCGAGGTGAGCTTTATGCATTGTAGGGATCAATTGTTGGGTATAATTATTTTTATTAAATAGGTTTAGTAGTTAAAGTATCAAACTTATTTTTAATTTTGAAAGCATAATAATTATGATTACAATCGATTAAAAGAGACAAATAAACAAAAAAGGGACAATTTATAGATGTAGAGAAGGTTAATATATATTTTGCCCTCTATACTAGTCCAAAAGTACCTAGTTAGTATCTAAATTTTTTCTAAACATAGTTGGCGCTTGAACTTTTATTTCATCACTCGGGTTCGAATATCAACACTAACACCATTAATTTGTGCTGATGCGGCACTAATAGCCAATTCGATGGTAAAAAGTGGTAGCATCTTAACATGCCATGCGGCAAATATAAATAAAAATAAAAATATTTAAAAATATATAAATTAATAAAAAATATAAATTCTTTTGACATTAAAAATAAACTTGAACAAATGTTTATCCGGATTCATTCTAATATGTTTTCTTAGTAAGTTTATATATTTTTAATTCTTTTTACAAAATATTAGTTTTTTAGGCTATTATTATTTTGAAAAATATATAAAATATGCATTTATACAAATATAAAGTAAGTAGAATTAAAAATATATAAAAAATATAAAAAATATAAATTTATAAAAATATAAAGTAAGTAGAATTAAAAATATATAAAAAAATATAATATTTTGAAAGAAAAATATAATATATACATTTATAATAAAAATATATAAAAAATATAATATTTTGAAAGAAAAATATAATATATACATTTATAAAAAATAAAAAAATATAAATATAAAGAAATAAAAATTATAAAATTATAAAAATATAAAATTATTAAAAAACACGTTTTGTCTAGTTTTACCTTTTGTTGAGTTTCATTCTTGGTTTGAATTTTTTATTATTAATTTAAAATTTTCAAAATTGTATATATTTTTAATTCCAAAACAAAAAAGTAAATAACATGATATTTTACAAAGAATATATAAACTTATTAAAAACACATTTGAAATGAATAAAAGCAAATGAATGTCTAAATTTGGATGTAATTAGATAGCTATTTGTTCAGATTAAAAAAAATTATATTTTTATTAATTTATATACATTTTAAAGATTTTACTAATTTTTTATTTATGTGGTATGTTTAGAGATTTTTATGAGTCAATCTGTAAAAGTAAGAATTTCGATGCGAAGTGTATAATCATGAGTGTTGAACTGTAAATTCAGAAATAAAATATGATGGATATTTAGGGGTGATGAGGGATGATTTAAAATGGTAAAATTAGAGTTGATTTCAAGTAAATATCCTGGAATAAATTGAATACAGAGTGGGTAATTGCTTTTGTGGTTAAACCATTTCAAAATTCCGAAATTTATCCAATTGAAGTAGAATTATGAGTGAAGACATTGTTGAGGCAGTGAACCCAAACGTAATTAATTAAGAAAAAGAAATTTATTTGCAAATCTACTTAATTGTTTATTTGCAATACTCCTTGATGACTAAAAGACACCAATTTCTTTTTCTTTTTCTCCCCTATATTTTATAACATTTGCATGAAAATCTGCTAAATAAACTTCATTTGTTGATTGTAACTTTTTTTTTTTGGTTACCGGTGATTGTAATTATTTATGAAACTTGTTCACTATCTTCTTCATCAATATCACCATTTATCATTTCATCTTCTAAATCATCATCATCCTCAAAATCTTCATCTTCCAAAACTTGTTCATCATTAGGCTGCACAAATTGCAGCTTCAAACGCCCATCTTCCCTACACGCATGCAAGAATTCTTGCGTGGGGATCCTCACCTGTTTCAGCACAAATCTGCCATCTTGCCTGTAAGATTTAAAGCAAAACCATGGCTTCCCACTTTTCCCAATACATGAAATCGGCGGTGGAAATCCTCCTCCACTACTTGCTCTTGACCTCTTCATTTCACCATTCTGATTCTCCATTGTTGAATGCTTTGTTGTTGGTGATGGTGCTTTCGTCTTTTTGCTTTCCCAGTCTTGGTTCATCTCATTGTTCACCTCTTCAACACCATAGGAGCTCTCAAATCCAAGCTCTTCAGTACACAGCTGGAGGCTCTCAGGGTTCAACGAGAAGCTATCACTCTTCTTATGGCAATTAGAACTGTTTTCACCATTTCCATGGGAATAAACACCAATACTCCTGGAGACCTTCAATGTAGGAAAGGAAGAGGTAGTAGAAGAAGAGTGGGAAATACTTAAATTTTCCTGGAAATGAAGTTCACCAAAGAATTCAGTGAAAGAAGGTTTTTGGTCAAGGGGTTTAATCCCAGGCTTCCATGAAGAAGAAGAAGAAAGGGATTCAAGCAAAGTAGGGTTTTCAGGTAATGGGTTTTCAAAGATGTGTTTAATGCTTCCACAGGCAGCCATGGATGGGCTTTCCAGTGTTGTTTTCTCTAAAGCAAAGAAGAAAATACAAAGGGATTCGAAGTTGATTGAGGGCTTAAAGTAAAAGGGGGGAGAGGTAGAGAGGAAGGACACGAGAAACGACATGGGGTTGATTGAAAAAGATTAAAAAGGGAGGGTCAAGTTGCTATTAATTTGAGGGAAAGTTGAGTTTGGTACCTCTTCTAGTGGAGTGGATCAAGCAAAAATGGAAAGCTAGGGCTGATGAATTTATTAAAAATATTTATAAAATTTTAAAAAATAATTCGATTAACCATTTATTCTCCAATCCACTTTCGGTTTTGAAAACATTTACACCTTGGTAATTTAGAGAATGGAATGCTTATTGTTGGATGGTAGGTTTTAACTCTACCACCTTATTCTGGTAAAGACATTATATTACTTTTTATTGAGAATTTTAAGCTTTAACATAATCTTTTTTTTCTAGAAGGAAAGAGATATACATATGGACAAACCCATATATATGAAATATTAACTTACAATTAATTTCACACCAAAAAATCAAATATATTCGAATTTTTAGTCTTTTTAAATTTTAATATAATCATCATGGCTTTATTTTATGATATTTTTCCCAATCCTGAAAAGAAAAAAAATTTTATTGCATTCTAGAAATTAAGTGTTACCAATGATAACATGCCACGTAATGCCAATGATGAAATGCCATGTAGCAAAATGGTGGTGTCCAGGATGTAATGATGTGAGTTGTGAGACAATTTGCACCCTCCACTTCTCTTTATTTTTTTCACATTCAAACAAACTATATTGAATTATTTCTTCAATTTTAACCAGATTTTTCCAAATATCCGTCTGCATCAAGCTTCATCATTCAATATATAGGTAGAGATTTAATATTTTAATGATTTATAAATCATGCATAATAAATTTGAATAAGTGTTGAGATATATATATATACATATTTTTTTTATATTGATATAATAGATGTATCATGTTAATTTTAAATTTTATGTGTATGATAAATATAATTATATTGATTAATTTAATAATTTTATTTTGAAAATATTAATTCAAAGAAAACATATAAAAAAATTAAAACACTTTTGGTAAATCATTAAGAAATTAAAAAATGAAGTGATAATAATTGAGAAATTTGTAAAAAAAACATTAGAATATACATTAAAAATAAATAAAAAGTTTTTTACTAATTCGTAATAATTTTAACTATTTCTAATTATATATATAGCTTGTTGAATTGTTTTCAGTTCAATCAATTTATTTAATTCGATTTTAATAATCATAATTAACAATTAATCTTAAATTCCATTCTCGCTTAAAAAAGTCATTGGTTATAAGATTTAAAATTCTCAACAACCAGGTTCCACCATGAAGGCCTCCTACTAACTACTTTTTCAAATACTGTTATTAGTTTCCCATACATATTGAAGCTTACCATAATTAGCAGAATTGATTTGAAACCATTACTTGAAAGAAAAAGAAATACCCTTAAATTGAATTCATAATCTCAAATTGGGAATGGTGGAGATTTTAGGGGCAAATACAAAAAGGGATTATAAGATAAGTAAAGTGAGGCACAAAGTAAGTGGTCATTTTCACCTTTTTTTTTTCCACCACATCATTTTGGAATATGCTCAACCGTTCTTCTTATAACATTTTATTTTTTTTTAACAAAAATGTTTATCGCAGATAACAGTAATTATTTTTTTTATTGTGAGTGTTTTTTTAAAAAAGGTAAATAGTTGACCATGAAATGTTATCCGTGAATATTGAACTCTAACCTCATAATTAAGGGATAAAGAGATAAGATCAATAATTACCGCACCACAATAACATATTTCAAAATCAGCAAACATCGCACCACAACAACAAGGTAGATACTTTATAACGCATATCCACTTCCCTTTTTTCTATTGTATATCAATGGCTACTATTTTTCATTTTTGGTGGCCTCTCTATGCCTACTTATCCATTCTATTCCGATATTTTTTTATTCTAATTTCTAAAATTACATCAGAATTTTAGCCACTATTTTTTAATTTTATAATATATTATTTTATTTATATCAAATACATATTGGATATATTATATAAGGAAAACATGAAACATATTGTTGATATTTGAAAATTTAATAAATATTATATGGGCAGTTTGGATTAATTATTTTATAAATACAAGTAAATTCGTATCTATATTTTAAGCCACATTAACAAATTTATATAATATTGACATCATCCATAAATGAAGACGGAAATCCTATCCATAAACACCTTGAAGCTGCAAGTCACAGTGATAGACCACCTCTGGAAAGTATCTGTGGAGTGTGTGGTGTGATCTTCTTTCAACAATCACCACAATGTGTATTGGCTTTGGAGCATCCAACTTTATACTACGTCTTTTTCTTTTTTCCATTACCAAAATTTGAGAATAAGTTAGCTTTTTTGTATCAAAGCAAAGAAACAAGCCTCATATTTAGATTCTTGCTGGGAAAAGTTTTTTTAACTTTTATGCAGAATATGTGGAGCAGTGAGGGAATGCAGATAAAAAACCAAAAGTTAAGTGATCACATCAATCAGGTTACAATGTTAAATGTTAGGGGGTCATGTATTGAATTGTTTCATCCATGATTTTATACTAGGTTAACCCAAAACGCTATTCTATCACACCAAACTTGATAGAATATGGGTTAAGGTCGTCTAACTGGTGTTTTTGAGTATCCTTCATCGCCATGCTTCGAAACGTTCTGCCCTTGAATCTATGCGGCTCAGGTTGCGTATTCCTTTGGCTTTGTCAATAGCAAGTATGGATTGATTTTGTTCCCCGGACTTGAATTACTTGACTCACCAATATCATTATTTCTAGCCGGAGTTGGAGTATTTTCAGCGGAGATCTGTTTGTAGTCCGAGGGTATGGGACTGTGTTCTTCTCCATCTGCCGTCTCATTGTTTTGACTATAGTTCCTGAAACTTGCTCCTAAAGGTTCTTGAGCTATAGATGCGGTCTCTTTCTCTTCATTATCTTTTTGGGTATATGTAATGCAGGAGATGGAAGGCCTCTGATCTCCATCATCATCAAAAGGCTCCAGATAGGATGCCTCTGTAGGCTCTACCATTGAATACTCTTTCTCGTAGGGTCTTTGAGATTAGTGTCTTGAGAAAGTTCATCACTTGGACGGAATACACCAGTGCGGTCAAAGGATCTGCCATCTGCAATACAAATAAGCCATGGCCCATGAGAGATAGTCATCGAACCAACAATCAACCCAAATTCCATCTACACTGACCCGAGTCATGTTTGGGGCAAAAACCACGGCAATATTACGGGCATTCATCTTGTTGAGATGTTCTTGCTGGACAACATCAGCCATGAGATTGATGGCCCAATCCAGTAAAGCATATTCTGTTGGAGGTAGAAGCCTCGCAAGCTCGGTACACTGCTCTTCTGTCTCGCACTGCATTACTTGTTGGGGGTCTAAAGAATCCAAAACTCCACTTGGAAGTTCTCTGAACCAAGCCTAACAATAAAACCACCAACTTAGCATGTTACAACCTGAAAAATGAAGTGCTAAACTTCATACATGATACAGTTAAAAAGTCATGTTTCCAGGATGTATATTGGTATGCATAAGCATAACATGCATGCATATGAACAAGGATCATGACTTGAGATCTGTTGAGAGTGTAAAACTGTTGTACCAGCATTTGTATAGTTAGTTAGAAATTAAGTAACAGTATGTAATTAGTTATAGTGTTAGTTACATTTTCTGTATATATTTACTGCATTTTTACTCAAAGGAATTAACAGTTATTCATTCAACTCTTTTAGCTTCTTTTCTTAACATGGTATCAGGCTAAACCTTTTTCCTGATCATCTTTGATCTAGTTTTCTTCTTCATTCTTCTCTTCTCTTCTTTCTTTTTTTTTCTTCATGGCTAATCCTTCCTCTTTCAATTTGCCATTTGGCCATCCTCTTTATTTGCATCCTTCTGACATGCCAGGAATGCTTTTGGTTTCTCATCAGCTCACTGGAACTGAAAACTATTGCGTTTGGAGCAGGTCTATGCGTATCGCCCTTCTTGCCAAGAATAAGCTTGGTTTTATTGATGGTTCATGTTCCCGTGCTGACTTTGATGCTGATCTAATGCCTCATTGGGATAGATGCAATGCTTTGGTTCTTTCTTGGATCCTTAACACTGTTACTCAGGAACTTTCTGCTGGAATTGTTTTTGCGTCCAATGCTGCCATTGTTTGGAAGGATCTTCAGAAACGATATGACAAGGTTGATGGTTCTCGTATTTACTATCTCCATCGTGCTATTTCCACTCACACTCAAGGAGCTTATTCTATTTCCACTTACTTTACTAAGCTTCGATTATTTTGGGATGAATATGATGTTCTTGTTCCTTCATCTACCTGCGATTGTGATCTTATTCGCCGAAATGCTCAACTTCAACAACAACGTCTTTTTCAGTTTTTGATGGGTTTAAATGAAACATATTCTAATGTTCGATCCCAGATCCTTTTGATGCAACCTTTGCCCACAGTTAATCAGGCTTACTCGCTTGTCATGCGTGATGAAACTCAACGAGAACTTGCTTCTCCACTACCTGTCTCGGAACCTACTGCTCTTCTTAGTCAGCAATCATCAACTTCTTCGGTTTCCAAGAAGCGTTCTGATTTGTCTTGTAGTTATTGTCAAAAACGGGGTCACATTCGAACCGACTGCTATCGCCTCAATGGCTTTCCTGCTGATTTCAAGTTCACCAAGAAGAAATCACCAACTGTCAATCAAGTTGTTGTTCCTTCTTCTGATTCTCCTGCTATGCCTGCTTCTTCACCATCTATTGTTTCGGCTCCTACATTTACTGCTGAACAGTATCAACAGATCTTGGACCTATTACACAAGAACTCTTCTGTGCAAGCTGTAGCTCACATGGCAGGTATATCTTATGCATCTGATCCGATTCATTGGATTCTTGATACTGGGGCTTCTAATCACATGACGCATGCTTTTAATGCTTTAATTCAACCTGTTGCATGTGCTAACAACACTTTTGTTAAATTGCCTACTGGTAACACAGCCACCATCACTCATATTGGTACTCATAATCTTACACCTCATCACACTCTTAAAGATGTTCTTTACATTCCCTCATTCAATTTTAACCTTCTCTCCATTTCTAAACTCACCAAAGATCTCAATTGTTTTGTTTCCTTTTATCCTACATTTTGTGTTTTACAGGACCTTTGCAGTGGAAAGATGATGGGGATTGGTAAGGAACAAGATGGTCTTTATCTACTCCTCCCTCAACCCTCCTCAACTCCCACTTCCCTACCCGTACCTCTTCCTGTACATTCTTCAAATGTTACTTCTTTATCTGTTTTTAAGCATGTTGATTACCCTCTGTGGCATGCTAGACTTGGTCACACATCTTTTTCAAAGATGAATAAAATACACTTTTTACATAATGGCTCTGTGCATTCTCATAACATTCAAACATGCACTGCCTGTCCATTAGCAAAACAAACACGCTTACCCTTTCCACAAAGTACTTCACGAGAATCAAAACCTTTTACTCTTGTCCATGTCGATCTCTGGGGTCCTTATCGCACTTCAACTCATTCTGGTCATAGATATTTTTTAACCATTGTTGATGACCATACTCGAATGACGTGGATATATCTTTTAAAACTTAAGAGTGATGCCCTTTTTTACCTTAAGCAGTTTATTATGTTAGCCAAAACACAATTTTCTGGAATTGTTAAAACTGTTCGCAGTGACAATGGTCATGAATTTTTTACTAAAGAAGGTACTTTCTTTTTTCAATCCCTTGGAATCATTCACCAATCATCTTGTGTCCACACACCTCAGCAAAACGGTGTGGCCGAACGCAAACACCGCCATCTTTTAGATGTTGCCCGAGCATTAAAATTTCAATCGCATGTACCTGTTAAGTTTTGGGGGGAATGTGTTTTAACAGCTTGTTACTTAATTAATAGGTTACCTTCTGCAGTACTTCGCTGGAAAACACCTTTTGAGCTGGTGTATAATAGGCCACCAAATCTTTCTCACCTTAAAATTTTTGGTTGTCTTTGCTATGCCACAGTAACCAATCTGCATGATAAATTTTCTCCCAAAGCTACACCATCCATTTTTATGGGTTATTCTCAAGTCCAAAAAGGATATATCCTGTTCAATCCTGTTTCCCAAAAATTTTTGTTAGTCGAGATGTTCTATTTCATGAATCTGTCTTTCCTTTTACAACACCCTCCAAAGATCAACCCCTCTTTCCCTTGGATGACAATACATTTGGTTCTTTGCATGATCCTGATTTTCTTTTTACCACTTCAACACCACCACCACCACCTTCCCTCCCTACTTTCTCTATTTCTTCTACCCTACCAACATCTTCCTTACCCTCTTATCCAAACACCAAACCATCTGTCTGGATGCAAGATTACATTTGTCCTACTTCTTCATCTTCTTCTACTACTGCACAAGGTCAGTATTCAATCTCCAACTTTATAACATGTCATCACTTACCTTTACACACTCATTGTTTCGTTGCTTCCATCTCTACCACCTCTGAACCTCGAACCTACCAAGAGGTCATTCAACATGATTGTTGGAAAGCTGCGATGCAACAGGAAATTCAAGCTTTAGAAGCAAACTCAACTTGGGAGGTTGTTCCACTCCCACCAGGAAAACGTCCCATTGGCTGCAAATGGGTGTTTCGAATCAAATACCATTCAGACGGCACTATTGAACGCTATAAAGCCAGATTAGTGGCTAAAGGCTATAGTCAAAAGGAAGGTATTGATTTTCAGGACACGTTTTCCCCAGTTGTTAAGCAGGTTACAGTCTGAATTGTTATTGCTCTTGCTGCTTTATTTAACTGGCCTCTCATTCAAATGGATGTCTATAATGCATTTCTTCAAGGTGACCTTCATGAAGAAGTTTACATACACTTACCTCAGGGATTTGGCACTCCAGGGGGCAATCATGTATGTAGACTGCTCAAATCCCTTTATGGATTAAAACAGGCCTCAAGACAATGGAATTTGAAGCTCAGTGAGGCTCTCATCAACACCGGTTATGTTCAAAGTAAGCATGACTACTCTATGTTCATCAACTCATCTGGTAGCAAAGTTGTTATTTTGCTCATTTATGTTGATGATCTCTTGATCACTGGGAATGACAAATCCTTAATTGAAGACTTACAAGCAACTCTTCATCAGAATTTCAAAATAAAGAATTTGGGTACTCTCAAGTATTTCCTTGGCATAGAAATAGCAAGATCTAAAGAGGGTATCATTATGAATCAGAGAAAATATGTTCTTGAACTTATTAATGATCTTGGTTTGACAAATGCAAAGCCTGCAAATACACCCTTGGAGCAGAATCTAAAAATGACAAGTCTGGAATATGATGCAGCACTAGACATACACGATGCAGATACAGAATTAGAAGATGCAAGCATATATCAAAGATTAATAGGAAGACTCCTATATCTCACCAATACTAGACCAGATATTGCATTTGGAGTACAGCACCTTAGTCAGTTTATGCAGAAACCGAAAAAGGAACATTATGAGGCTGCTTTGCGTATTGTGAGATACCTCAAGAAGAATCCTGGTCAAGGTATTTTTCTCACAACAGAAGGAACGACAGATATACATGCATATTGTGACTCTGATTGGGCTTCATGCAACATGACTAGAAAGTCAGTTACAGGATATTGTGTCAAATTGGGAAATTCTTTGATTTCCTGGAAATCCAAGAAACAGAATACGGTATCTAGATCATCTGCAGAAGCAGAATACAGAAGTATGGCTACCACAGTTGCAGAGCTAGTCTGGTTGAAAGGTTTATTAGCTGAGTTGGGAGTTAAAATTTCAAAACCAATGTTGTTACATTGTGACAATCAAGCTGCCCTTCAAATAGCTTCAAATCCGGTCTTCCATGAAAGAACAAAGCACATTGAGATAGATTGTCATTTTATTCGAGAGAAAATTCAAAAAGGTGACGTGGAAACAAAGCACATCTCAACAAATGAACAAATGGCAGATTTACTCACTAAAGGATTAAGCATTCCTCAGCACAAATACTTAGTGACCAAGTTGGGAATGAAAGACATTTTTCATCCTCCAACTTGAGGGGGCATGTTGAGAGTGTAAAACTGTTGTACCAGCATTTGTATAGTTAGTTAGAAATTAAGTAACAGTATGTAATTAGTTATAGTGTTAGTTACATTTTCTGTATATATTTACTGCATTTTTACTCAAAGGAATTAACAGTTATTCATTCAACTCTTTAAGCTTCTTTTCTTAACAAGATCTCTCAAAACAGTTTCCTATGATGGTTGAAGAGTATCAGTGAAAGAAATGCGAAATTACAATTATGTACAATAAGTTTGCCTTGTCATTGAACTCCATAACCTCGTTTAGGTTGAGATGTTTGTAAGGGAATATGATGAAAGAGAGATTAAATGTACCTTAATTAGTCCAGCTAAACAGTGTGCATCAATCTCTTCTGGAACTACGCCACGATTTAGTTGTTCTCTAACATACTCCTCCTGACTGTTGTCTCCAGTAATTCTAAAAATCCCTTCTGCCTGCATGCCAAATATTATAAAGCTTAAAAGGAAACCAGAAAGGTGTAAACATATTGGCGTTGAGCAAAGAGAAAGGATGAAGCAAGAAACAAAACCTGCAAGCCTCCTAGAGCAAACAAATGCCTTTGCATTAACAAGAGTATTGCAGGCACACTATTCCCTCTTGAGTCATAGGATAACTGCATTGATTCTGTCGAAACTCCAAAGACATTTGCACTGCCAAATATATAATTAATAATACTAATAATAATAAAGGAGGTTTTATAAAAGGAAAAAGGATAAACCTGGCACTAGGAACTCTGGTGGGAACTTCAGGCTCAAACTCAACAGGCAAACCCAAGAAGCCACGGAACCTATCAAATGTAACATGAGACACATGTCTGACATTGGTTGGGATACCGATGTCCATACCAGAAAGCTCCCTTCCTGTACCAGAGGTCCAAGATTTCCTGAACAATGTCACCAGCAAAGCTAACACAGACAATTGATCCCCCTCTTGCTTGCTTCTCTTCTTTAATTTTCTCTCTTCTTCAACTCTTGGGTCACCACCTGTTACATTAACAAAGCCATCCCCATTACCATGAGCGAAGCTTAAGGATGTCTGGGGTGCACAGGACAACGCACCTTCATCATCATCATCGTCGTCAGACGTAGTAGAAGAAGAAGAATTCTCAGCGCTTGGAGGTGAAGAGAAATGAAGGACCTCCGTCATGGCTTCCAACAAAAAAAAAAAAAGAAGATTTTTCTTTTCTCAAGTTGAAAGAAAATGGCGTATAATGCTGGACGTGAGAATCATTAAGTGATCATAAACAAATAAAAAAAAAAAGTGGGAGCTTGAGGTTGAAACTACAATGTTTAATGCGCTATCTGAATATTATAGGGAGATGAAATTTGAAGCTGATTTATTGGTTATTTTTCAGAACAATAATGAAATGGTGAGGAGGAAAGAAAGTGAAGGAAAACAAATTAAATTTCTTTAGACCTCACAACTGTCTTCTTATATTATCGTTTTTCTTTTCTTATATCAGTCGTGTATAAGTTACTTAAAATAATCTCAGGAAAGAAATCAAAGGATTTTGTTAGGAGTTTTTTTTTTAGATATAATAGAATAATCACAGCATATTTAACATATGATTAATATAGCATATCTAATATTCATGTTTAAATCATTTAGTTGTACTGCTTTCAAATTGATTGGTATAAAGCAAATGATTCCATTTTTGTATTTGTAAACTTTTTCCTCATTTGTATATATTAAAAGATTTTTTACTTAATACATAAATTGGTATTTAAGTTTGACATTGTGTTAACTTTTTTTTGGGTAAATTATAAACATAGTTATTTTTATTTACCTTAGATTACATTTTAGTCATTTATGTTTGAAATGTTACGTTTTAGTCACTTACGTTATCGTTTTGTTACGAAGTGATCACTCTATTGTTAAACTCCGTTACCTTCCTAGCAGTAGTCTTATGTGATAGTCCAAATGAGTTTTAAATGCCAACTTGGATGTCTAGTTACTGGGATGAAAATAAATTTTTAATTAAATAAATTTAATATGGACTACCACGTAGGACATCCAAGTTGACATTTAAAACCCATTTGGACTACCACATAGGACCACTATTAGGGAGGTAACAGAGCTTAACAGTAGAGTGACCACTTCGTAACAAAACGATAACTTAAGTGACTAAAACATAATATTTCAGATATAAGTGACTAAAATGTAATTTGAGGCAAATAAAAGTGTCTATTTTTTATAGTTTACCCTTATTTTTTGGTCTTATCAGGGCACTTGTATATGACGAAAGTTATATTTTTTGGTACTCAAAAGTAACCATGTTAGCTTTTTAGTGTTTAATTCAAGTTTTGGAGTTGATTTGATGAAAATTTATAATTAGCTAATAATATTAACAATTAACTTTATCAAATCAACTCTAAAAATCGAATTAAATCACATCTATCAGACTTTATTTGACAAATTAAATGCAAAATACAATGAACACTAAATTTATTCTATTAATAAAATCATGAAAAATTCAAACTTAATATTATTAGGAATTAACTTTCATCAAATTAACCCTAAAACTCAAATTAAACATTAAAAATGTAACATCATTACTTTTAGCTACTAAAATATATAATTTTTATCAAATTCAAGTACTAAATTGGAAAAAAATATATATATCATATTAAAACACATATTAAACTTAAATACCAATGGAAGATTTTTTTAAGTGCGTTCAATCCATTCTCTCCTTTCTTTTTTCCTAATTTAAACAAAATTTTTTAAAGAAAATAAAACATCGAAATACATTTCAAAATCCTTTGTAAGTTCATTAAAGTAAAAAATTAGAGAAAATATTAATTTATAAAATTTTGATATAAAAAAAAATTATTATCATTTACAAGTTAAAAAGACATTAACAACTTAAATTTTTGGAAGTGAACTTGGGGGCCCCTTATTGAAAAAACAGTTAAAATGTAACCTCAATCCCTATATTATGACAAAATTTGATATCAAGCCTCTATACTTAAAATGTTAAAAATTATTATTAACATTGTTAATATTTTTTTATCAAAATTCATTAACTTAATATGTTGATTAGGTTATATTCATTTAATATAGCATATACTTCACAAAAAATAAACATTTCAAATTAATAGTTTTAATGAAAATACTTAAAGATTTAACGTTTGAAAATTGACTTTGATGAAAAAGTTGAATATTTAAAAATTAATAATAAAAATGTGAAATAAAAATTTTATAATTTAAAATTTACATATCTGATCATGTTTCTTACTTAAGGGTTTTTTGGATGGGTATTTACTTCTAGTGCGATGTGTTTATATATTTTTTTTGTCTCATGCTATGGTATCTAATTTCACCGTCATCGCTATTTTTACACTAACAGCAGATAAGCGCACCACCAATCCGAAAATACCCTTAGTTTTAAAAATATATCAAATACATTTTATCACTTAAATTAGTATTTGATTTTTCCCTAATTCTTTTATTCATAAAAGAAATTAGATACCAATTAGATAAAAATTAATAAGTTCAGGGGCTGAAATATACATTAACCCATTTAGAAAAAGTAAATGTGGACCAACACTCAATATCTTTGGTGCCATTTGAGGAAATTAACCTTTTAAGCAACTAATTGTTTTGTTTTATTTTTCTCTTTCCTCTCGTCTCGCTTCCTGTGGAGGCTAAAGCGGCTCCTTTCTTTCAGCTACCCACGCTTTCAAGCTTCCAACTTTCCCAGAAGCTCCAAGGCTGAAACCGAGGAGAAGACGCTACAATTACTAATTTGGGATTCCATCCTCAGTTTTGGCCAATACCCTTTCCAAGGTATAAAGCTCTCGGTATTAATTTCATCATTTTATTTCAAGCTTTATGTCCTTAGTTCTGATATGGGTTACTTTTATTCGACTCGTTCATGCTCAAAATTTGGTCCTTTTTGAGTAAATTAGTCGATGCTTTTGATTAGTTTGATAGTGGGTACCATACCATGTGTTTCTTTTATGTGAAACACTGCTTTGCTCCTTTGGATTTGGAACTGGTAGACTGTTGTTTGCCTTTAGTCTGCTATATGTATATGGCGTGGAAAAGTTATTGGCATTTGTTATATCTAATTTATTTTGTTTTAAAAACTTTTCATTGGGAAACTTTTTTGTTAAAGGAAGCCATTCTTGTGTTTGATTATAATGAATATATATAGGCTTCCTTTTATCATTTCTGATTCGGTTTGATTTTATTGTAACTTGTTATAACCAAACTGAAATTCGAATTCAATTGCTATGGGTGCCTAACATCATGTCATGGTCAAGATTTTCTAGTAGAATTTATTGTTCAATGTTCATTGCTTTCTTTTTTGCTGCTGCACTTGCAGTGACGCATAGGTGCCTAACATCATGTCATGGTCAAGAATTTCAAGTAGAATTTCTCTCTTGAATCACTCGAAGAATCTACGGATTTTGTCACACGAATCAAGGTAATCACCATGTTACCAATATTCAAATTTGGGCCTTTTAATTTTGCTTGTGCCATTGGAACTTTTACTTGAAGAACTAAGACGCAGGTATTTATGCTTGGTTGTAAAAGCCTAATAAGCTAAATTATTCTTTCACAGTCTTGCTTTAGCCTTTAAATGGTAATCCTCTGAAATTTGGATACATCCAGAGTTCAAAAAATTTTTCTTTTCCATTTCATATTTCTCCCAAGTCCAAACCTTAATGCAAGCATGCTATTCTAAGAAGTGTATTACCTGAGTGAACATTTTTTTGTTGCTCCAGATTTTTTCCTGATTCTTTATATTCGAGTTACAAGTTCTTTAAAGCTTCTTCTGGGTGTGGCAACAATGGTCTGATGCCAAGATGTGAATTTAGCACAAAGCCTCTAACGAGGTCTTTTGATTTCCTTCCTTATGGTTCTCGATGTTTAGTGAGATTATCTTCCTTTAGCAGTCAGCGCCAATGTGCTTCTCATGTGTCCCATGCTTCCACTGAGAGGAAATCCAAAAAGACTCTTTTGTATCTTACTGCATTAGTGTTTGCAATGGTGGGAAGTAGTTACGCTGCTGTCCCATTATACCAAAGATTCTGCCAGGCTACTGGGTATGGTGGTACTGTCCAACGCCGTGAGGTGAAGCTGAGATTATGCTATTCTTTATCCTATCCTTTTACTATTTTCAGGGTTTTCTTCTTTTCTTTTTTCTATTGGTTTTCAACCAGAACATATATTTGTTTTCTTTAGAGTGTTGAAGAAAAGATTGCTCGGCATGAAAAAGATGGGACAGTAGCAACAAGGTGCGCTTTCTAGGCTTTGGATGTAAGAGCTTATCTTTATCTATATTTTTCATGATTATCATCATAATATCCTTTCTGTTAATTTTATTGTGATTCTATTTCAATGCTTAGTTTTTGTACTGCTTTATGTGTTAAACCTGTTTCTGGGGTTTGTTTCTGCTTGTAACATTCTCAGTTCTACTTTTTGACATTTTCTGCTTAGATATGTATATGTTTCTTTGGTTAGTTGTAATCATGATTATTTATTATTATTATTATTATTGTTTTTAAAGTGAGATTTGTGGAAGAATGAGACAGAAACGAGTTTCTATGAGAGTGATAAGGCTTTATTCTAACTTTTAGAGCATGAAGTCATTCCCTCAATAAGAAACCAGTTACCATTCTTCTTATTAGAAAAATGATGGGAAAACGTTGAAACTTGTTTGTTGCAAGAAACATTTGAGTATGATGGGGAAACAACTTAAACCAATAATGGTCTTACAATGTTATTTCTGAAACAAATCAAGAGGGGAATGGGATGTTTTATGAGGTAAAACCATAAAAGGTGTCATAAGACAGATTGCAGGGTATCACTCCCTTCCGATTATACTTCTTCTTTATATACAGATGCGACTTTTTTACAAGAAGGTAACAAATAGGAGTGAGGTGGTAAATTTTAGTATCATTCATCATTTCACATCAGCTAGTTTGTTCAATTCAATTCATGCATTTCTAAAGATGCTATTATGAAGCTGTTAGACTTGCATCACGATAGTATCTTTCTTGTACTTCTATGCCTTTGTTTGAGAAATTTTCTCTTATCCTTTTAGGGAGATAGTAGTGCAATTCAATGCTGATGTGGCGGATGGAATGCCCTGGAAATTTGTTCCAACTCAAAGAGAGGTTCTCAATTTCTCTGTTGTTTTTGGGCACTGTAGAGTGCTTCTTTTATCAATTATTTCCTTATTTTTTTTATTTTTCTGCTAGGTGAGAGTCAAGCCTGGAGAAAGTGCTCTTGCTTTTTATACTGCTGAAAATCGAAGTTCAAAACCCATAACTGGTGTCTCTACATATAACGTCACCCCTATGAAGGTACTGATACTTACTCATGCTCCATTATGAAATTTGGATCTTTGAAATTTGTTATTTCTAAAGTTAAGTTATTGGTGTTTGTTCAGATCTTTGTCAACCTCTCAAACGTTATTTGGTTGTGTGAGCCGTTAGGCTTTTTAACCATTTCTTGCTAGCTTAGGTTTGACTTGTGCTGTTTAGGCTTGAATTATGTACATGATTTAGTAGTCTTCCTTTCAATATTTTTGTTCAAATAATTTATTCTTTGTCATATCCTTGTTACTACAATTCTAGTTTGGATTGAGAAATTTGTCTGCTGAGCTCTGCTACTCATTTATCCTCTTGTGCATGTCATAGATTCCATGACATACACTTCCTTTTCTCTTTCTCACTCCGTGTCTAAATTTATTTCTGGAATTTTTTAGTGGAACCCGCATGAGTCTATGCCTAATCTCTTATCAAGCATGTTTGAAGGTTTCCGGTATCATTATTTTATATTTATAGTTTGCCATTGGGGCTTCTAGGTGTCACGATAGGAGAATCTGCAATATTGTTTTTCTAATGGTCTTAGCCAGGAAGAGTCTGTATTCCAACTGTTAATTTAGTCGGAATATCTCTTGATGAGGGTATCTTCAAGTTTGAGATAAAATTATTGCAATCAACTCTTGTTTTGATTTTCCTTTTGCAAGCAAAAAAGGAAGTAATATTTATGTAAGATAGGCCCAAAATATCCAATAGCTAAGATAGAATTCCAGTCCTGAAGATGGCCCGTGAGGCAGGTTAAAGCTCACTTTCGAACCACGCAGTTGTTTTCATATGTTTGTACCAATACTTGGCTTTCTTTATCCTCTAATTTTTTATTTTTTACTTTTACATAATTTGATTATCCTTTTCTACAAATTGGATGACCAAAGAAACATTAGGTGAAATACAATGAGCTTGTTATGAGATGATAAGCTAGAAAGTGGAAGAAAAAAAACCTTTAGGGCGAAAAAATTGATTACATAGGAACACATTAACTTACTGGTAATGTTTGTCATTATCATATTTCAAGCCTTAAAACTTTGACTCGGTTTCTTGCCTGTTCGTGTTCCTCTTCAGGCTGCTGTTTATTTCAATAAAATCCAGTGCTTTTGCTTTGAGGAGCAGCATCTTCTTCCTGGAGAGCAGATTGACATGCCTGTAAGTCTTTTTACTGTTGAAAAGGCAAAACTTGTTGGTGATCGTCAACTAACCTGGACTTTCTTTCAGGTTTTCTTCTACATAGATCCTGAGTTTGAAACAGATGCCCGAATGGATGGTATAAACAACCTGATTTTATCATATACTTTTTTCAAGGTTTCCGAAGAATAGAAGGGGGATATTTAAATTCATAGTGAAAATAGAATGTCATTCACATGAGAATAAAAACTATTGGTTAGGATCCCATTTTCATATACCGGGAGAAGAGGGAGAAGAAACATTCTTTTGTCGGAATTATTTTGTTATTACAGTCTCCTTTCACCTCTTTATGGTGGAAACAGTCTATTTTTGTACCAGGCTCCTCCCTCTTCATACCAACTTTTTCAGTCATTCCCTAAACAAAACCAACTGCTTGTAGCTAGGGTTTATTATTGTTATACTAGTTATCATTTTCAATTTCCTTTCGTTGTTTCATATGGGTACTGAAATTTGCAAAAATGTTTTAGCATCTAACAAGGAAGTGCAGAACTTGTGTAAAATCCTTGGTTGTTCTAGTATGGAGTAAATGCGAATGTCACTGTCCGTATGTGTTTTATCTACTATGGAGTTCCTATCACTGTTTGTCTGCGTTGGTCATTGTGAGTTTTGAATCATACCAAGTACATAAATGAGGATATTCATCGTAATCTCTTGATATAATTCCTAAATCTTGTGCATTGAAAAAGAAAAAAAATAAACATAATCAAATTAACTAAAAAGGGTAGGTTTTAATATATTAGTTAGTAATAAACTAATTTTAATTGGTAATATTTAGTTATTTATATGGTTTGTTTGCGACAACAATAAAGAAAATGTTTTTCGTAGTAAGTTTAAATTTATAATAATAATTTTTTATTTTATATCTAATGTTTTAACACTTGTAAGTTAGTGTGATGAAGTTGTTGATGTCATATATAACAATACTAAACCAATTCATTTCGGTACAAAGAATAATATTTCTATTATCTATGGAAGATGGGAACCCTATCCCAAGTATAACTTTAAAAGAAAAAAGGCAGCCTAAGCCCTGTAAAATCTTCATCCACTTCCTCTTTTATTAAAAGAATCTATATTTAACATCAAATTCAACTATAGTATCATCTGCTTTTGAATCTTTTTGTTTAATAAACTAATGCTCTTCTATCAACTGAGTGTAAGTGATAAATGCTTTGCCTCATTCCCTGCAGACAAAGGAAGCAATACATCAAACTCATATTTGTTGTTGGTTTCTGTCGATTTCCTCATAATTCTATTTTCTTTACAATGTAAAGTTCATTGATGAAGAAGGGACCTGTTTGATGTTCATTGGATCATGTCTACAATAATTAATTACTAAAATGATTTGAAATTTTATTTCCTTCAACTATTTTCGGGTTTGATTATCAAATAAATTCATGAATCTGTCAAATCTCATATGCTGATGCAAGGTTTCCATGATTCAAAGCCATGGGCCCTGAAGTTGAAAGCCACCTAACTCTTTTAATTTTAAGTTTTCATATTTCTTAAAAGCAATTTCATCTTCAAAAACACACTCAGATGTACATACATTCAAAGCAGTATAGGTTTTTTTTTTAAAAAAAAAAGTAAAACAGTATAGTATTAATTAGTTAAAAAAAAAGTACACTATTTTGATTTAGAAGGTTTTGTTCCATGAGATTTGTAGATTAGATTTTTTTAAAATATGAATTAAAATATTACACGATATAAAAAAATAAATATGATATAAATATATGAATATATTAAATTTTATATAACTATTAATATGTAACAATTTTATAAAAGATTTATTTCAGATTAAAGTAATATGCATAGTATATAAATACACAAATTATTACACTTATAGCAAAAAAAATTCACAGGCAAAACTACTTTGCCTTGAATGTGAAGACCCAAAACTGCTTTATGTGTTAAATAGGTAGGGTAGTTGATTGAGAAAGAGTTGAAAATGAAATGGAGTAGACACATTGATGCACAACAAAAGCTGATGCCATCAACTTTGTTTAGGGGCAGGTTGTAGTTTTGGAGGTTTTAAGGTGAGAAAAGGGGGGAAAATGGATACTGGTGAGAAAGTGGCTGCCGTCTTACAGAGTTCCTCATGACTTTTGCTTTTGTTGATGGAAGCCAATTTGGACTTTTGTTCGGCTCAAGACAAAGAAGAGTTTCAATACACCAAATACATATATGTCATGAATGGGAGTTTTACGGCCAGCCAGTTGGTGCATATGTAAAGTTGACAGCAATAGCATTCAGCATCCTAGGGGTCCTGCTGATTCATACTAAATTGTTGAAACCTTACAATAAAATGATTCCAAATTCTCTACCAGATGATTGAACACCCTTTTTTAATATTACAAAAAATGTTATTTTGTATTATATTATATGTCTGTCGAAGATTAATTGTCTCAATCATCCGGATAACCAATTTTAATGGAATCATTTTGAGTGACCGGTATCCACCATCTAGACTGTGTCCAATAAAATGTGGCTACCTGCTGACTCCAAAGGATTAAAGAGAAGGGTTTAGACACATACTATTATGGGCTCACATGTATGTAAGCATAGAGATGAATGCATGCTCAAACAGTTAATATAATAACAGGGCATTGAATATCTCACATTATACTCCTCTTCTCTGGAATTTGAATTAATCTGATGATCCTTCTATCTTTAAATCCACAAGTTTTCAAGCAAAGATTAAGTATGCTATAACTAAGAACAGAACATTGGAGACAACAGATAATGCCTGCAACACAATTCAAATCACGGAGAATAACATGACTGGGTTGTTGAGAAAATTAATGAAGATTGTAGGGGAGGTATAGGGATATACAGTTTATGTTTTACTTACAATCTTTGTGCTGGGTGATGTATATACCATCCCTGGAAGATAACCTTGAACTCCAATGTTATAAACTGGGGTTCCATTAGGGTAATAGAGACCATAGTTCCCCTCTGATGCAGGACCAGGTTTTAAATTCTCATTAAAGAGTGCGAAAACATATATGTCAACCGGGACATTCGGTTTTGCCGGTGTGCTTTGTTTTTCTTCTATTCTTTTCAACAGGTTCCCATTGTACAACCCTGCATTCTCCGGTGTAGCTCCTGCTTCGTCATCATCACCTCGGGAAGGCCAACCGGTTTCCGAAATCCGGACTTCGATATCAGTATGCCCCATTGCTTTGATAGCTGAATAAACAGCATCAACTTGAGCATACAACATGTTGTCATATTTCAAGTTGGTAATTGGATCCACTGTCCCTTGATTAGACTGGAAAAGCACATAATCTAGTGGAACTTCATTAGGGTTGTCCTTGTATGCAAAATAAGGATATGCATTGATCAAGAAAGGTGACTTAACCTCAGCATGAAAATTGAGAATTCCGTGAAGATACTCGCCGAGATCTTGCCTAAAAGAACCGGCGGAAGGCGGAAAAGAGATGCTTAAGATATCGAGAGAATGCGCGGAAGTGACGGTTACTTTTTTATCAAGGCCAAGATCAACAAGAGCGTTGTAAACAGTTTGCATTGCAGGGAGGAGATTAGACCATAGCTGATGATCATAGGTTTTGAACACTTCGTTCCCCATAGTTATGCAAGTAATCCGGGTTTGAGGCAGGTGGGGCTGAACTCGCTGCTGAAGCCAGTTTCGAGCTTTGATAGGATCGGTCATGTTGGGTAGATACTCGTTACCGAGTCCGATAATGAAATCGACATTTGTATGGGAGAAGGCAAGAAGAACGTTAAGATCAGCGTCGTAGAGCTTCACTCTGCTGATATTGAGGGATTTGAGAAGATAGGCGACTCGAGATGGAGATGGAAGATTGTTTGCGATTTGGCCATAGTTGATTCCAACTCCAAGACCAAGGATTTGGATTGGAGAACCTGATAAACACCATAAAAACAAAGTGAAACACAAATACTAGTGAAAATTCAAGGAGAAAAATGTAGTTGTTTTTCATTTGTTGAGCAACTCAAGAGTTGGAAACCTGAGAAAAAGAGAAGTAGGAGAAGAGAAGAAGCAGCCATATAACTCATCTTAATCTGTTTCTCCATCTCTCCATTATAATTTATAATACTTTCTCTGTTTCCTAATCCAATGTTTCACCACTTTATTTTCGTAATAAGAAAATATATATCATGAAAAATTAGATGCAGAGGATTCAACACAAGTGTTAATGTATCATATATATATATAAAATTGAATTCGAAAATTATTAATATTTATTTACAAAATTACCTTTGACGTTTAAATTATTTGATTTTGCCTCCTTGCTGTCAGAACAATATACCGTAGATAACAAATGAGACGGAAAAGAAAAAAAGAAAAAAAGCATGCCAAATTGTATGAACGGCTTCTCCAATATGACCATCACGAGAAAATCAAGTAGATAACTTTGAACAGAGATTCCCATTGAGAGAAGAGAAAGAAAAATAAACAAAATGAATTAATTATAGAGAGGTGTCTAATATATAGTCAAAAGTTAAAATGATGTATCACCTGTTTTTATTCAATTGGTTAATGTGCTACATGGATTAACAAAAATTTTAGCGACAATAATTAGCTTAAATAATTATCTTGATTAGAGTAATCAAAATAAAATAAATCTTATTTTAAGGTGTAATTTAGTTTAAAGATTTTTTTTCCTGAGTTTTGGATTTTTGGGGTGTGAATATAAAGAGTTGAAAATTTTATGATATTAATTTCAAATCACTCGTATAGATATTTGAGCAAAAGTCTCTATTGAATGGAAAAAGACTTGTAAATATCCCAAGTTGTTAACATGTCATTTATAATTTGAGTTCATTTGGTTTTAGTTTCTTAACAAGTTGAAAGCCTTCGAATTTAATGGTTTAGACATATGCATTTAGTTAAGTTTGGATTAAAAAAAAATTCGTTTTCTATTTAAAATATATTAAATTATTGAAATAATATCTTATAGATTATTTTAAATAAAAATATTATTAATTAAAGAGTAATTTGAAGCAAATCAATTCATATTTAAACTTATAATAAATGTCTTAATTCAGGGTGGGCCGTGGTTGAAGCTCTGGAATTGCTGAGTGCTGTCTAAGGTAAAAGAGTTTGTATGGAGGTGTTTGCGGCACTTTGTCCCCCCGAAGGCACGGCTGATTGAAAAGGGTGTAAACATTGATGCTATGTGTGCTCGGTGTGGATTCATGTCTTAATGTATTGTGAATGTGAGAAATCTGTATGGAGAACGGTTGGTTTTCAGTTACAGCAGGCCACTGTTACGGCACTTGTTTTGTCAGAATCTTCACAACAATATGGAAAGAAATCTTCTTTACTTGCATTCCACAGAATCAAATACAAGTTTATATAGCATGCAGACGTACAACTATTCAAAAACTGAAGGTATTAACTGTTCCCTAACTAATAACAACTTAGTAACTGAAACTGTTACTCCTAACATTCCCCTTACTAATCAGCTTTTGTCATCAGTAGCCACTTGTTGACTTAAATCATACACACATAACTGTTCTCGAAACTTAGTGAAAACTCCTACTGATAGTGGCTTTGTCAATACATCTGCAATCTGATCTGAAGCAGAAACGTGACCGACTTGAAGAACACCATCTGCCACCTTTTCCCGGACAAAGAATAGGTCCATCTCAACGTGTTTAAACTTTGAGTGAAGGACAGGATTCCCTGCTACAGCAACTACGGCTGAACTATCACACCAAATCAAAGACTTCTTAGGAATTGACACATTCAACTCAGTCAGCAATGACCGGATCCAAACCAACTCAGCAGTGAGATGAGCAACACTCCTGTATACTGCTTCTGCCGTCGATCTAGAGACTACTTGCTGCTTCCTTGAGCTCCAAGAGATTGGATTTCCCCCATGAAACACACAGTATCCAGAAGTGGATCTGCGATCATCCACATCAGAACCCCAACTGGCGTCCGAGTATCCTTCAAGAAGGAGGTTTGACGATCGAGTGAATGTCAGTCCATGATTCAACGTCCCTTGTAGATACCTTAAAATTCGTTTGACAGCCTTAAAATGAACATCCAAAGGTCTGTGCATGAACTGACAGACCTTGTTAACAGAAAAAGCAATATCCGGTCTTGTGATAACTATATACTGCAAGGCCCCAACAATGCTCCGATAATGATGATCATCCTCTACTGGGCTGCCAGAAGTAGAGGAGAGATGACACGTAGTGACCATTAGTGTTGGCAGGCTATTCGACCTGTCCATGGATGCCCGTTGGAGAAGATCCAAAATATATTTTTTCTGGGAAAGAAAAAGTCCTTGTGAGGTGTAACGAACTTCAATACCAAGGAAGTATTTCAGCTTGCCTAGGTCCTTTAATGAAAACTTCGCATGTAGGTGATGGACAAATTCTTCTATGGCCTGAGCATCATTCCCAGTGATGATAATATCATCGACGTAGACCAGCACATACACTAACTGGGACTCAGACTGAAGAATGAATAATGAGTTATCTGCTTTAGAAACTACAAACTTCATGGACACCAAGAACTCTCTCAACTTATGAAACCAAGCCCGAGGTGCCTGTTTCAGACCATACAAGGCCTTCCGGAGCTTGCAAACTAACTTCTCACCATTGGTCCCTTGTTGTTCGAATCCTGGAGGCTGCACCATATAAATTTCCTCCTTCAAATCCCCATTTAGGAAGGCATTATTAATGTCAACCTGCCTAAGGGACCAATTGAATGACAGTGCTAGTGCAAGAACAGTTCTGACTGTAGTTGGCTTAACAACAGGGCTGAACGTCTCTTGAAAATCGATGCCCGCTTCTTGTAGGTATCCCTTGACAACAAGCCTACCCTTGTATCGAGCAACTGATCCATCAGCATGTCTTTTGATCTTAAAGATCCATTTACAACCAACCGCCCTACGCCCTTCAGGTAGAGGCATGAGATCCCAGGTATGGTTGGCAATTAAGGCATTGTATTCAGCTCGAGCAGCTTCTGTCCAAGCAGGACTTTGAAAAGCTTCGGTTATATTTAAAGGCTCCTTCTCCATCATAACGGATGCTAAGACTTTTGGCTTAAAAATTCCGCTCTTGGACCTAGTCTGCATGGGGTGAATATTATCTATTTCTGGAGCTCTTGTACTACACTCAGTCTGATCACATGAGGGAGACATGATCGTTTCAGGAGAACTGTGAACTAAGGAATGAGACGGTGTAGACCTTGGTTGTGCTGCAGAAAAAGGTACCTCAGTAGTGTTGCGGACCGGTGCTACTACACTGCCAGAAGAATTGTGGGAGACTACAACCGGAAGCATGGTCTGTTTTTGACAAGAATCCCTTGAGGAATCTGCAGGAAACTTTGAACAGAAGCCGTCATGAAATGGAAATCTATCTTCATTGAAGCGAACATGTCGAGTAAGGTAAACACGACCATCTTCATCAAGACACCTGAACCCTTTTACATTCGGAACACCCCCAAGGAAAACACAAACTTTAGATCTAAAATTTAGCTTGTGTTGTTGAAAAGGCCGCAAATCTGGGTAACACGCACAGCCAAAGACACGAAAATTACCATAGTCAGGCTTGCGATTATAAAGAACTTCATATGGACTTAATTGGTGTAACACAGGAGTAGGGGTCCTGTTTGTTAAGAAAACTGCATGCGCAAAGGCATAATACCAGTACTTCAACGACACGCCAGACTGAGCTAGGAGTGATAACCCCATATCCACAACCTGCCTATGCTTCCGTTCAGCAACTCCGTTCTGTTCAGAGGTGCAGGGACACGTGATCCTATGTAATACCCCTAGACGAGAGAGTTCCTTAGTTAAAGCACGATACTCGCCTCCCCAATCAGTTTGTAACATCTTAATAGATCTACCAAACTGAACTTTGACCATCTGATAAAAGTTGACAAAACAGTGAAAAACCTCAAATTTGTTTTTGAGGAAATAGATCCATGTGTATTTACTATGCATATCAACAAACTATACATAGTATGAAAAACCATTTGAAGGCATGTGAGCTGGCCCCCAGACATCAGAGACCACAAGTTCAAAAGGAAATTTGTATACAGTATGTGACAGAGAGAATGGAAGTTTGTGAGCCTTGCCCATCTGACAGGCCGTACAAATACGATCCAGATGACTTTGTACAAAAGGAACTTTACAAGATTTCAATACTTGAGCGAAGGCAGTAGAACAGGGATGTCCAAGTCTGTTGTGCCAAAGAGTAGCAGTTGAGAATTGAGCACTGTTGACTGAACACGATCTAGACTTCAAACCCGATCTGTCAATACCAGAAGCAGTCTTGGAAAACTGAAACCTGTAGAGGCCATCATGCATGTGGCCCTCGAGAAGAATCTGCCCTGTCTGAAGATCCTTCACAAAGCACAAAAAAGAATGAAATTCAAAGAAAACTCCATTATCTTTAGCGAACTGCCCTACCGATAATAAATTTTTACACACAGTAGGTACATGTAAAACACGTTGAAGGCGTAGAAGTCTAGACCCAGCCACAATAGAGGAAGAACCTATATTAGCTATAGAGGCAGACTTACCATTGCCCATAATGACTTGTCCTGTACCTGTATAAGGAGAGACAGACACTAGATTAGAATCGTCAGGTGTAACATGATTCGTGGCACCCGAGTCTGGATACCAAGTCTGACCAGAGGTTGTAGATGACGAACAAGAACATGAGCCAGAACAATGAACAGGAGAGCATGCTGTGGCAGAAGCCAACCCTTGAGCTTGATGAAAATTAACCGAAGTGTTTTGACCAAAGAAGTCTTCATCAAACCGATGATAACAGTTTTGCACAATATGATCAACTTTGCCACACAGTTGGCATTGAGGTCTTGACCGAGACCAACCACGGCCACCACCTCTGGTTCTTCCACGCGACCAGCCACGACCTGAACCACGATCCCCTTGCCTGAAGTTTTGAGAACGAGGAGGTTTCGAAGCTGCTGAATCATCTTGATATTTGGTTAGGTTAGCCTGCACAGGAACTTCTGAAAGTAGAGCCAACTGTCTAGTCTCACAATCAATAAGCATGTCAGTCAGTAAATCTAAAGAGATGGAAGTGGCAGACGCAAACACTCGTATGGATTCATATTCAATGGGAAGTCCAGATAGTATAACACTAATTTGTTCCCTTTCTGTGACCAAACTACCAACAGCCGTTAAGCTATCACACAAATTCTTCACCTTCAACAAATACTCTTTAACTGTCAAACCAGCTTTCTTGATTGAGTATAATGCATGACGCAAACTCGAGATCTTGATATCCGACGTAGTGCCAAACCGTCGCTCAATAGTATTCCAGAGATCAACACTTGTTTTAGCTTTGGTAAGATGAACCAAAACTTCATCCGTGACAGTTGAAAGAAGCCAGGAAGCCAGAAACTTATCTTGTTTTTTATGAACACGGAAGGCCGGATTGGCAACAAGACGTCCATCAGCTTCAGCGATAGTCACAGGAGGAACCGAAACAGTTCCCAAGATAAATCCTTCAAGATCGTAGCCTTCAAGAATCAGCAACACCTGATGTTTCCACAGCAAGAAGTTGTGTTCTGCAAGTTTGACCGTATCATGTTTCTGAAAATAATGAACAGTCGACGACCCACCATTTTCAAGATCAGGCAACTGGGTGGCCGCACTAGTGTTGGAGGAATGACGCGGAGTCTCATTCCCTGCTTCAGTATTCATGGAAAAAGAAGAATGATTCGGAAAAAAATCAGAAAAGAAAAATATTGGCTCTTGATACCATGTCAGAATCTTCACAACAATATGGAAAGAAATCTTCTTTGCTTGCATTCCACAGAATCAAATACAAGTTTATATAGCATGCAGACGTACAACTATTCAAAAACTGAAGGTATTAACTGTTCCCTAACTAATAACAACTTAGTAACTGAAACTGTTACTCCTAACATGTTTCAACTCTTCTTGATTTGCCAAGTGGTCGACAACAATAAAGGGGGCTGACGCTGATTTGGTCCCTTTGCTTCCATTGAAACCTCTGCTGTTGGAAGGCCGTGCAAGTGCCAGCCGAGCGAATTATTGCCCTTGCAGACGAGCTCTGGCGTGCTTGGGAGGAAGCTGGCCGAGTGTATGTAGCTGCCGGGGGTGAGAGGAAGGTGGCCGATGCAATAATGCTGGCACTTGGGTTGGTCCTATGTCGGGGTGATTCAAGTGTAATGTAGACGCCTCACGCTTTGTCATGGATGAGTCGGTTGGTTTTGCGGCTGTTATACAAGACTCGTATGGGCATGTGCTTCGAAGCTTCACTGGGCGAATGGAAGGACTGATTGAACCTTTATTGGCTGAGGCAATTGCCATTCGAGAGTCCCTCTCTTGGCTTAAGTCGCTTCATTTGGATCGGGTAGTTATTGAATCAGATTGTTTGATGATAGCTGAAGCACTACCCGTCTCTTACAACATCAACAATTGGTACATCCTTCATGATTGCTTGTGGTTACGATCATCTTTTGCATCTTTGTTCTTCTGTTGGACTTGTCGGAGTGTTAATAAGGCAGTTCACCCTCTTGTTAGGGTGGCCTTATTACATACATGTTCTTTCCACTAATGTTCAGTCTATTTGTATATTCTGATCTTACTTCTCTTGTGCATCATAAGAACGAGGGACCTAGGACAGAATGCAGCACAGGTAAGCTTATTGGCTAGAGTTAGTTTGTCCCTTTTCTTTGTCTCTTGTTTTATTTATTACTATAATTGATGAATTGCGGTTTTAATTTTTAAAAAACTTATTTTTAAGCAATATTTTAAACTTTGACGTCAATTATTTAAATATTTTATTTTATATAAATTTATTTTAAAATAAGTCATTAGAATTTTTTTTTCAAATTTTTATGAATAACAATTTTAAGATATAAGTGCAAGTACAATGGCAAATACAACATTCAAATAATCTATAATTAGACCCATAAATGATAGAATTTGAACTAGAACATGCTATTGCGCAATGTACACATATTTAATTATTATAATATACATTTTTAATAAAATAAGCTAAACATTTACAAATTTTAATTAAATAAAAATTAAAATTAAAAAACTCATTTTAAATAAATTATTAATTAGAATAAAAATTATAAAATAAAAATAAATAGATCATATATTTAATATCAATATATCAATGCGTAATGTAAATATGGTTAGTAAATCTATTTAATTTGATGAGAACCAAATGAACAACTAAGAATTCAACTTGCAATAATTTTAATTATTTTATTTAGGATAAATAATAGTGAGTAGTGAATTTAATCAATTGGAATTTTCTAAATGATTTTAAATCAAAAGTAGAATTTTATTTTTTAAAAGAAATATGATAATTTTTCTATGAAATACTTGAAAAAAAAATGTGAAATTGTTGGTAGGGATATCAATTGGGTGAGGCGGGAGATTCCAACTAAGAATTATCATCCTCATCCCCGCCTCACGACCCGCAAGACTAAAACCATCTCCACCCCATCACCCACGTAGGTCTCCAAACTCACCTAATCCCTGTTATATCTGTCACGCAACCCACTTCATATAATATATTTATAAGTATCAGAGAAATAAATATAAACCAATATTTTTATGAAAAAAAGCATGAAATACATGTCATCCGGACTCCCGCCACATATGTAACATTATTTTAACTATCACCATTTAAAAAAAAAAGTCGTTGTGACCCTTTAATTGATAAATAAAATATAATTTCAATACGAGTTTAAAAAATTCAAAAAATAAATTCCTTACATAATATCCAAATACAAACAATGTCTCAAATACATCCTAAATGTCTTCAAATGCAATACAACTGCAACAATTCCAAAAATCAATCAATACATGTCACTCCCGTTGCTTCTATATCACATTCATCTTCTAATTCTTCTATCAATTGTGAGCATTGTATCTCTTTAACTTTACCCAAAACTTGCATATGAGAAATTGTGTTGAGTACTCTTCTTTTTTTCTAAATTGGGTGAGAAATTGTGAAGTGCTCTCCTTTTTTTTTCAAAAAAAATAAAAATAAATAGTGAATGTGAGTTGAGTATTGTTATCAAAATTAAATTTTTAAAAATGTTTATTTTTTAAAAATGCTTATTATATTATGCGAGACGGGTATAAGGTCTTATCCACACCTGTCCCACCACCGACGGCGGTCTAATTTTTGTCCCCATCTCTGCCCCAACACCCGCGAAACCTGTACCCATTAACGTCCCTAATTGTTGGGAGGGGCGAGCATAGTTCCCAAAAGTAATAGTTTTCTTGAATTGTAAAACAGACTTAAAAGAAACTTTGGTTATACAAAAGAAAAAGTCTTTTCCTTATAAGGTATTATATAAATTTAATTGCTAATAATAATGGGATAAATATCAATTTTATAAATGAACTTTGATTTAATGTATAATTTGATACATGAATTTTGACTTGATGCAATTATATACATGAAACTTGAATTTTAGTTCCTATGTATACATGAAACTTTAGTTTTGATTCAACTATATATATTTAAAGAAATAAATACATAAATCTATTTTCATATTGAATTAATATAATTGTTTGTATATACAATACATCAACATAAAATGACACTAATTAAATTAATATAATTATTTATATATATAATACATAAAAATTATTTAATGTTTGGCATATGACATATTCTTCACGTTATACAAGCCTAAATTTTATGCTATTCACATATGATTGTTTCTATTTTGTTTAGAGGTATTGGATTTAAATATTAAATATAATATAATATAATATAATATAAATTTGGAGAGAGCTTACATATAGTTTATATATGGGAGGACTCGAATCTGAATATTTATGTTACATTTGGTAAGAGCATTATTTTCTATAAATGTTTTAGTATATAAGTTAGCAATAAATTAATTCAATTGGTAATAATTAGTTACTCCCATGACTTATTTTTAGCAAAGAAAATATATATTTTTTTACTTATTTTGAAGAGATTTTATTTTTTATGAGAGTTATTACTCATCTTTCTAATTTTAAGTTTAAATTTATACTAATTATTTTTTATTTTATATCTAACTATTATAATAGATATATGATAATAATTTTTTTTTACTACTAATCAAACGTGATATTAAAGATTTTGACAACCATATAAAAAAAAAGGTTAAAAAGTTAATTTTTTTAACTACTAAAGATCAAGATGTGACAACCGTATAAAAATAAAGGGATATATCATATTTCAAATTTTATTGTAAAAAGAATTGTGGAGTATAAAAAGATTTGTATTTAAGTCTTCAATTAACACCGGTTTTAGACTTAAATTTTAAATTTTAGAGAGAGAGAAAAAGGGGAGAAGAAGAAATCCACTTACACTAATATAAAAACTAAAATAGTTTTTTTTTTATCTTTTCATATATTTTTGTATGATTAATATTTTAGTAATTAAACCGTTAAATTTATCAATATAATTACACTTATCGTGCATGTAAATTTTAAACCAATTATGACATGAATATATCAATATATTTTAAACCAATTAAACCGTTGAATTTATCAATATAATTACACTTAGGTATTTTTAAAAATAAATAAAAAATGGACATAAAATAATAATAGTATTAGCTTAGGTAATTATGACATGAAGAATAATAGACAAATTAAATGAATAAACAATAAAATGAGCTAAACAAAGGACTGGGTTGAAACCAAGACAAAATTAGAGGTGCAAAATCGCAATAAAACTAATGGTGACATTGAAATGGGATCGAAATGAAATATGCACAAAAGTGGGCGAGCCGAAATGGGAATATTCCCGTACCATCAAAACGACGTTGTTTTAACAAGTACCAAAATGTAATTGAAATAATATTTTGGGCGAAATTTAAAAAAAGTAACAATGAGCTGATTTGAAAGGACCAGAAAGGAGGAGGGACCAATTGCACAATTTGTCCCAAAAGCAGAAACATGTAGATCCTGGGATTTGTGGCGCCGTTTCATTAGTATTATTTAAACTAAAAAAAATTTATTTCATTTCTAGCCCTATTTTTTTATAATAAAAAAACAGAGAGCATTTGCTCTCTCCCTTTCCCTTCCTCCTTTTGGCTAGAGTTTTGAAACCCATCATCGCCGCCGTCGTCATGCCTCAGTGAAGCCACCGTGGTTTCCACTGTAGACGGTGACCGTGGCCAGGCGAAATCGGGTTTTTAACCCTCCTTGAAATGAGCTCGACGGCAAGGGCTTCCTAGACCGAAGAAGATCAAAAGAGGAGGAACCCCACGACCTCCTTGGGTCGAATCTAACGACGGAGAAGCAGTCTCCGACGACGGGGTTGCATGGATTCGGGTAAGTTCCTTTCTCCTCTCTTCTACTTTTATTCGCCTCTTTTTTATGTTTAAAAGTAAGTTAAAAAAAATAAAAAATAAAAGAAGATAAAATAAAACAAAAACAGAAATAAACAAGAAAACCAAGATCAAAGGAAAAGATCGAAATCCCTTCTAAAGTTTTTATTTTTTTCTTTGATTTTTGATATGTGTGAGTAGAAAAATACAATGAAATTTTGAGGCCTTTATAGCCAAAGTACAAGATTTGTTCCATTTTTTTTGTTTTCTGCCATTTTCTTGTTTTTTTCTTCTTTGTTCTTTTTCTTTTGTGTGTTGCAGGTGATGTTAGTGGCGTCTGACGGGCGTAGAGGTGACGGTAGGATGCGAAGGCTGCTAGTACGGTGCACATGGGCAGCGGCGTATAGGGACCTAGGGTTTTCTAATTTACTAAAACTTAATTTAGGTATTCGGGCCTGGGCCATTAGGGTTTTTGTTAGTTTTGGGCTATTGGGGTTGGGTTTTTTTGTTGTTTGTTTTTTGTTTCTTTTTTTGGTTTCTAATGGGCCGGGCAAAATAGGCCTCTTACAATGAAGAAGATAAATCTATGATATAAAATTGCATAGGTCAATGATTGGTTCTTTACTCTATCTTATTACAAGTAGACCCAACATTATGTTTAGTATTTGCTTGTGTGCTAGATATCAATCCTGTCATAAGGAATCTCATTTACAAGCCATTAAGAGAATTTCTAGGTACCTTAGAAACACTCCTAATTTAGGACTTTGGTATCCTAAAGATTCATTCTTTATCTTGCATGCTTTTTTGGATGCAAATTTTGGAGGTTGCAAACTAGATAGGAAGAGCCCAATCGAGACTTGTCAATTCATAAGCAACATGTTAATTTCATGGTTTTTAAAGAAACAAAATAGTATTGTGTTGTCCACCACCAAAGCGCAATACATTTCCATCGATAGTTGTTGTGCTCAAGTTTTATGGATGAAACAACAACTTAAGGACTATGGAATTGATATAGATACTATCCCTATCAAGTGTGACTAGTGCTATTTATCTCACTAAAAATCTCATTCAACATTTTAGCACTAAGCACATTGAAATAAAACAACATTTCATTAAAGATCATGTCCAAAAGGGAAATGTAGTTGTAGAATTTGTTGACACCGTAAAACAATTAACTTATATTTTTACAAAACCATTAGATAAAGAAAGATTTTGGACACTTAGAAGAGAGTTAGGTATTCTCACCTTACCTTGATTTTGTGTTTAAATAAATCTTTTTACTTTGATGTTTTCAAAATGCTTTATGTCTTAAAATTTGCTTGAAAAAGTATGAACAAATTATTTCTATGGTTCTCATATGCAATAAGTTAGGGGGAGTTGATATTGCATGACTAGTTTATTTTTGACTTATTTGGTCTAATTTACATGATTGTAGAATGCCTTTGAATATGCTAAATTAGACTTTGTTGGATGTTAATATTCAAATTTTGCATGTCTTATAATACTCTGTGTTTCATATACATCATGCTTAAATTTGACATATTTAAGCATATGAAATCATTAGAATTTGCTAAAAGGCCATTCTAAGTTAATTTAGAACATATTAGAACAAGTCAAGTTGGGAAAATTTTCTGCACTTTGAAAAATAGATTTAACTTTTTGTATCTATACTAGTACTATTTTATCGATACATTTTAAAAAATATTGATACTCATTTAAAAAGTATTGATACTCATTGGGTTTTAAATTGTAACACCCCTAACCCATATCCGTCGCCAGAATAGGGTTACAGAGCATTACCGGAGTTTACAAAACAAATACAATTAATTCATGTTATTTACTATTCATATCTGAAACTAATCATATTCAATCATATTGTCCCTTAAATGAACCCTCGAGGTCCAATTATGCATTTGAAACAAGTCGAGACTAAATCAGAAACTCAGAAAATTGTTTGCGAAATTTCAAAATTTTTTCTTAAGTGCAAGGGACACAAGCCCGTGTGGCTCACACGACTAAGTGATACGCCTATGTCCATACCCGTGTAACTCTCTAACTTGGGTCACACGACCAACCACACGCCCGTGTGCTAGGCCATAAGAATAAATTTAATTTTCAATAATTAAGTGCAAGGATCACACTGTAACACCCCAAACCCGGCCTAGAAGTCTAGACCGAACCCGGAATGCTACATTGATCAACGAAGTGATCATGAGAAAATTTATACAAAAACAAGTCATTCAAAATTTCCATTTTCAAAACCAATCAAAATGCTTAATCGTTAAAATTCCATCCACAAGTTTAACAGGAATAAATGTATGAATCTAAAGTTTAAAACAGTAAATGTACCACAATTTATAAACCATACAGTTCAAAATGAAACAAATACCAAGATAGTATCATTAAACAAAAAGTGCATAATTGTTGTTCACAAGCCTATCCGAGACCTCCGCGTACTAAGTCTAGCATCCAGAACTTCGAACTGTACTTGAAAGGGGAAACAAAAGAGGGGGTGAGCTACTCGAGCTCAGTGTGAGATCAAAACCAATTAACTACAGAATCAGGCACAGAAAACCAGTAGTAGTTCTGAAACGAAACATACTTACAGAGTTGTACAGAAACAGTTGGTGCGTTCGAAACGGATGTACCAGCGGACAGCAATATTTAGAGCATATCGAAATCACACTCAGTTACACAATCGCAAATACTACTTAGTCCAGTAACAAAACTCTTAATAGTCACTAGTTTCAATTTAGTCAGTCAGATACAATCAGAGTTAACAATTTCACAGTGTCATAAATGCTTTTCAGTCAAACAGTAAAATAGATAGTCGCACTCACAAAACAGTCAATAAGATGCATATAAATGCAGTTGAGTTAAAGAAAACCTACCCATCCAGCTAACAAACCTCTCTGTCTCCCATCACTCCTCAATAGAGCTATTAAGCTCATCCAACCAAACACTCCATATAGGACCTCGAAAAGCCTATCCAACACTACACTCCAAATGATGTCATCCCGGGTTGTCCGGCAATGATGGCCATCAACATTGTCCACGACCAAGTATTGAGACTTCCCACGACCCTCGGGGTATTGGGGCTAACAGTATGCAAACAAACTGCTAGTCACGTATATTACGCAGCAAAGCTAGCGTATAAGTTGTATTGTGCAATGCGGCAAACCGCGGTACAAACATGCAGAATGAAATGCCAGATTAGATAGTGGTACGTAGTGTAGCTAACGTACTGTTGTATAGTACAATGTAGTAATCCGCTACACCGTTATCAGTAAAGTTCACAATCCTCAGGGTATTGGGACTGCCCAAGTCCCTCTTGGTAATAGGGGTTATCAGTGAGCTGTATGGTGCCATGCGGTAAATTGCAGTACAATCATGCTTGTCCACGACTCTCTGGGTATTAGGGGCTATCAGTAACCAGTAGATCAGCTGCCAGTTCAGTCAATCTTCCTTCTTTTCAAAATCCCACAAAAACAGTATATGCATATGTATGTGCAGTCAAATGTACATAATCAGAATACTAGTTTCAGACAGTTAATCAGAAGCAGACACTCACATCCAATCAGTCAGTTACAGAATAAAAAATTTGGACACTCATAACTCGAGTTCAGTATCAAGCTTATCGCACAACCAATCACAAATAACACACACATCGAACCCAGATCAAAGTCATAATTACCCTCAGTAAAGCTCAGTCGAGGGTTGAAACATACAGAGTTGCGATTATGCTTAAATTTGACCTAAAATTATTATTTAGCGAGATAGGGCCACACGCCCGTGTGCTCTAGCCGTGTGGAGCAATCCAGGCCGTGTACGGGCCCAAACGTCCGTGTAAAGGGTAGCACATGACCGTGTGACAGAGGGACACGCCTGTGTGAAGTAGGGACACGGCCGTGTGAATAGGTTGTGTAACCTATTGTCCAATTTTGCTAAAATAAGGTATAGGGCAGACACGACTGTGTGAGGGTCTCACACGTTCGTGTGCCATCAGACACGGTCGTGTGTTCCAAAATACACGCCTATGTGGGATCCCTAATCCCTAATTTCCCTAAACTCACATGCCCGTGTGCCGATGGGACACGGCCGTGTGAATTCCGACAAAATCCCCAAATCAGTCACACGACCATGTGGCACCTAATTTAGCCCGAAAACCCTAGTTCCTAAATCCACATGACTGTGTCCCGTGGCCGTCGGGGTGATCATGAAACCATTCTACAACAGCCCTAAAACTGTCGTTTCAGCCACCAGAACCGTTCCTAACCTTTACCCTATCAACATATATCAGAAAGTGATAATTTCTTATCTCTTCCATCAACTAAAAACCCAAACTAATGGGTTAGCATACAATAAAAAAATCAAATAGAAAATTTGTAAAAATAATAAACACATAAAGTAACGTAGTTACAGTTCGAATCCCACACCTGTTTGCGATCGGAGAAGACGACAGAGACATGAGATTCTTGAATCCATAAATAAACTGTTTTAGAGAACTATTTTGAAAAACCAAAAAGTAAAGAAGAATGGAGAAAGTGAAAGGAAACGTAACTTCCAAAAATAAAATAAAAAAATAAAAAATCAAATAAAAATAAAATAAAATAAAATCTAAAACAAATAAGTTACCAAAATAAAACTATTAAACCTCAAAACGTGCTTGCAAAAACTCGAACCTGCAACCTTAAGGTTCACCAACACTCACACCACCACCAGACCAACAGGCCCATTCTGTCACTAAATTGCATGACTAAACACATATGTGCAGCCTCCTCACTGTCCCTATGCTCAAATCCCAAAACTTATAGGCCTAGAATTCAGGGCGTTACATACACGGCCAGGTCACACGCTCATGTGCTAGGCCGTATGGCACACACAGCTGAGACACAAGCTCGTGTCTCTGCCCGTGTGAGCAATTCGAAGCATTCTGTTTCTCAAATTTTAATATGGAGGAGGCACACGGCCAAACCACACGCCCATGCGCATGACCGTGTTGTCACACACGGTTGAGATGCACACCCGTGTCTTTACTCATGTTGACAAAATAAGGCAATTTCCAAGCCTTATTTCTCACCCAACCTGGCATCAACCTATCCAACCAATTTTTGTACTATTACAAATCACAATAAGACATTCAATTTAAGTCAATTTCAAGTTCAATACATGCCATAACATCCCATTTATCCAAATATTTAATCTTACCTAAATGGCCATATATGTATTACCCCGAAAATTTTTATAATAAGATATTATCCTTGATATAATAAAATAAGGAAATAAAGTGACAAAAAGAGAAATTTTGAGTAATGTCAACATTGGGAAGTATATTATGATATATTAATTCAAGAAATGACTAAACCGTAAAAGTGAGAAAATTTTTGTTGCACAAGAGTAAATATTCAAAATTTGAGGGGTTAAAGTGTAAATATGAAAAAGTTGAAGGACCAATAGTGTAAATATTTTAAGGGTGGAATGATTTAGAAACTAAGGAAAATGGATGAATTAAGACCAAATTGAATAGGTAAAGAATTGTGAGGGACTAAATTACAATAATACCAAATTAAATGATGACTCAAGGATGGAATTTTAAAAGATCATAAAGGGTAAAATGGTCAATTAGAAAGAGAGAGAAATCTAGAAGGCGATGATGATGTGGAGATATTTTAGATTAATTAAATAAATAAATATTAGTTTATTAATATTTTAAATTGATTTTTTAATTTATTTTTAATTTATTTTTTTTATTTCACGTAATTTATAAGGAAAGAAAGATGAAGAATTCTCTTCATCTTTCCCATGCATCAACATGTGAAGAAGAGAGAAAGAAAGAAAGTTTTTCTTTCACCAAAAATCCACCATTTTCACCTAGAAATCAAAAAAAATTCCATAGCCATCAAGAGAGAAAGATAACAAGAAGACTATGGAGAGCTAGAATATCAAGTTAGATTCAAGAAATAGAAGCTGGAGGAGAGAGAAAATCAAGTTAAAAATTGAAATCAATAGAACAAGGTAAGAACATCAAGATTTCAATAAATTTTAAAGTTTGATATTATTGAAAAAGCATGGAAATAATGTTATAGTAGAGTTTTCTTATATATGGCTCTATGTTCTTGATATGTTAGTGGAGGGAAATAAGAGAAAGTGATGGGAAATATTATAGAGAAATGGAATGAGGGTGTTATAAACTTGGTAATTAATATTTTGCACTAAAACAGTTTTGGATAGCAGCAGCTGTCTAATTTTGAAAAATCACCAAAAAATGTGGAAATCGAGTTAGAGGTTGAATAAAATATGAAATTAAATTTTATTGAGTCTAGTTTCTCATAGAAGAAATGGTGTAAGCAATGGAATTATAAATTATGAGATATAATAAATTTTGTGAGACAAGGTCAGAATGATTTCAGATTTTCCTGTTCTGATTTTTGGAAAATCATTAAAAATTGTAAAAACGTATTTTTGGATTTAAATTTATTTTTTTAGATTCTTAATGAGTCTATTTTCAATAGAAATAAATGGTAACATCATCCAAACCTCGTACTAAGAGATAAGTAATTTTTAGTAAAGAAATGTCGAAACTGTCAAACAGTAGAACAAAGATAAATTTAAAGATTTTACTTTACTTATTGGCTAAATTATAAATTCTAAATTTTTTATGGTAGAAATATATTTGAGTCTAATTTCAAAAATATTAAGCAGATCTTAATTTGGAATTCTGTAGCTTAAGATACAAATAATTTAGTGACTATGACTCAATTGGATAGCTTGACATGAACATATAAGTAAATAGTGGAATTATGTATATATTAAGGATGTGGAATGGAGAGAAGGATGAGGAAAATAAATATATGAATATTTAGCTAGCAAGGGTTTACATTAAAAATGGATAATTTACATGTTTTAAGCTGAGGGATTAAATTGAATAAAAGTAAAACTTTAGGGGTAATTTTATAAAAATGTCAAAAATAACCAAATTGAGGGAAATTAATTATTTTATTGTTTAAATTAATAAATTGAATGAAATTATTAATTTAATATTGGGTGAAAATCGGGGAAAATAAAAAATTACCAAAATGCCCTTAAATCTTGGTGTTTTTGCAATTTAGCCAAGTAAGTTTGTGTAAGTAAATTTTATATATTTTTATGCTTGTATTGGATGTGTGCATACAAATTATATAAATACTATGAATATATTTGAAATTATTTGCATATGTCCAATAAGCCCGATAAATGATAATGCCCGATAAGTGACAAGTTCCAGTTGAATATTGAATATCGATGGATAAAGGTGATTTCCCATATTGAGGTCCTGTATGTGTTGCTAATGGGATTTAGCTCAGACGAGTAATCCTTGACCTTATTACAGAAAGGATTTAGCCCGGATGGGTAATCCTGATATAAGCCTTCTCAAGCATATGTTAAAGACAGGATTTAGGTTGGACTGGTAATTCTGCTACATAGTTCTTGTGAGCATCCTGATTGGTAGTGAATTTGCATGTGTTGCACACTATTATAACTCTTTGTGTAACACCCCATACCCGTAACCCAAGCTGGAGCGGAATACAAGGTATTACCTAACTCGATCTCATGTACTCAAACGTTCCCTAAGTCACCAAGACTTGGTCCAAAATAGAGCTTTTTCAACTTCTACTTTAAACTTCTTATTATGGGCCTACGAGCCCCAAACCGACCATTGAAAATTATTAGGGATCAACCCAGGTCCTTAAACCATCTATAGAAAATTTAACTTTGAAACAAGGCACAATCCCATGTTGAAGGGTAACACGCCCGTGTGGCTATTTCAACATGGTTGTGTTGTTGGCCCGTGTGGCTCGCACGGCCTAAGTAATATAGGGACACGCCCGTGTCCTTCACCAGGGAGGAAATAATTCTAATTGCACACCTACAGGGGTTTTCACACGGCCTGGCACACGCCCGTGTCCCTGGCCCGTGTCCTTCACATGGCCATGACATGCCCATGTCCTAGCCTTTGTGCAAAAACATGGACATTCTGTTTCTGATGTCAGCATTCCCAAAATGTCACACGGCCAAGGCACACGCCCGTGTGCTAGGCCGTGTCCATCACACGATTGAGACACACAGTCGTGTCTCTACCCGTATGTTTATTATCATGCATACTAACTTGAAATTTTTACGTGCAGGGGACACACGGCTGGACCATACACCTATAGGGCAGACCGTGCGTCACACACGGCCTAGACACACGCCCGTGTGTCTACTCGTGTGGAAAATATAAGGCTATTTACCAAGCCTATTGCCCCCTTACTTGCGCAACCTACATAATAGCAACCACATTCAAGATAAGACTATCTCATGCAACCAAATCAGCCACAATAGACAATGTTCCATTTGTGCATTTCACTCATCTATGAAAATAACATCTTTACATATGAATCAAAATGAATATTTACCACCATTCAAGGCTTAATACAAAATGAAGGGTTTCCAACCCAAGCCAACACATTTTGTCAGTTCTCAATGACACAAAAATAGTAAAGTCTAAGCCCTATACATGCCATATTCAAAAATATAAATCAAACTATACCAAATGCTTTGATTGATAGTGTGATCGATATCTCTAACTTCCGTTGATCCTTGAGCTAGATAGGCGGCACTATAAGAAAATGAAAAAGGAGAGGGAGTAAGCATAAAGCTTAGTAAGTTGCACATAAATAAATATACAACATAACTTTACCATTCATCAACAAGTACCATAATACACAAGTGACATAAGCAAAACTTACTCATCAATATTCAATACACCTTATATAGCATATATCGAGCTCACATTTCATACATACCATATAGGTACTTGTACCACTCACAACGCGGTTATACTTTCCTTATTAATTTGAAATAGTAACTTTCACTATTGAACCGTTTGGAATACTATCAAATATTCATTAAGCCTCAAACATGGGGTAAGGTGCCGATGCCATGTCCCAAACATGGTATTACACTGACACATCTTGTAGCTGATACATGTCCCAGACATGTCTTACATTGGCTTACGTCTCGAGGCCGATCCATGTCCCAGACATATCTTATACTAGCACTTGTCTTAATGTCGATCCCATGTCCCAGACATGGTCTTACACTGGCTCTCATAATGCGGCTGATGCATGTCCATGACATGTTTTACATTAGCTTACAATAACCCATATGTTATGGCATGGATATTCGATTTATTTCCTAGGTTCAAATAGAAACTCTACTATCTCTATTACCATTATGCTTTCTCAATTCCTCAATCAAACAATTCATGCTATATTAAATTCAAGTACAATTCAGCACATACATTAACATTGTAGTTGTATTATTTATATACAACTTACCTCGGATTACAAAATGTGGCGACTAGTCGATTTAATCGATTTGCTTGGCTTTCCCTCGGTCTAAGTTCAGATTCGGTATTTCTTGATCTATAATAACAAAAATGTACTTATTTAGTCACTAATTAAAATTAGGCACTCGAAAATTTATATTTTTGATAAAATGACCATTTTGCCCCTAGACTTTGACAAAATGACCATTTTACCCGTAGGCCCGAAAATTAATTTTTATAGAATTTCTCCACATCTTAAGCCTAGCCGAACCCTTTCTACTCTTATAGCTACTCCAAATTCCCACTATTTCACACACTTATCATTTATTTTACAACTTATGCAAAATAGTCCCTTTAGGTGTTTTTATGCTAACACCTTTCACAAAAGTTATTTATAAGACAACTAAAACTCATTTTTTTCCATAAAACCTCAGCAAACATTACAAATCCTTTCATGGAAAAATCCTACACTCTTGATCATTTTGCAAAATAGTACCCTCATTTGAAAGCTCATGCTTCAAAGGTCTCAAAAATGTAAAAATCATCAAGAAAAACTATCAAAATCACTTACTTGTGAGGATTACAAGTTGCTGAAATTTTTAAGCTTTCAAACCCCCTTCAATGGCTAATTTTCAGTGGAGAAAGAAGATGAAATAGGGATGATATCATCTTGCCTTTATTTACTCCTATTTTAGTCAAAATAAGCCACCTAACTTACCAAACTTTGAAAATTTGACCACCTTTGTCTCCTATGGCCGGCCATGCCTCCCTAAAGGGTCTAATTGCCCTTTAAAGACCCCCAATTTAGGTTCTCTAGCTATTTGACACTTTTAGCTATCAATTTAGGACTTTTGCATTTTATACGATTTAGCCATTTTTTCTCAATTGAGCACACGAATGCCAAAATTAACTCATCAAATTTTTTTATACTCTAATATAAACATGCAATGACTCCAAAATAATAATAAAATAATTTATTTGACTCCAAATTTGTGGTCTCAAGACCACTATTCTGAGTAGGCCCTAAATTGGGTTGTTACACTTTGTGAGCATCCTGTTACATGATTCGATCGTTTGTGATCTTGCATACGTTGCAAACATAAACGCAGCTCTTTGTGAGCGTCCTGACATGGCTCGCTTGAACTCTCTGAGACATGGCCATCCGGTGCTCCTGTTACATGGCTCTTTGTGAGCAATTATGAGTTTCCTAATTTAAAATTTCTTTGTGAACTTCCTAAGATTTAGCCCGGATGAGCATCCTGATATGTGGCTCGAGAGTGTGCTTTCCGATTATGTACACTAAAGAGGTACCAGTGGATACAAGTTAACTAAGTGTACTATATGAGTATCCATCGATATTTTAAATAAATTCAACAAGCAAAGTTTTGATAGGGTTAAATATGAACTAAAGATAAGTTGCTATGGAATGAAATATGAGATATGAAAATATGGCATGAAAAGAAAATATTTTTACATGTATCTGCCTGAAATATATGAAAATAATGTTACATGAAATATGAAAGTATGAAATGTTTATATATGAAAATGAAATGGTTTTATGAATACGTTTATCTATGAGAATAGATTTGTATACCTTGAGTGTACTATCCGTATAGTTATTGTTATCTCAATTGATTAATGAGTAAAGTTCTAACATGAAATAGATTGAACTTAAGATGAATTAATATGAAAATGTAATTGAAATATAGAGATATGTTTTGAAAACATTATAGGGATGCAATATATGGTAAGGATATGTGTTAGGGCTTGTGATCAAAAGGATTAAATGTACCATGGATGTTTATATTGAAATGAATGAATATAAATCGGAAGTTCGTTGGATTGGAAAAAAAATTATGATTTTGTGAAAAATTCTCTGAGATTCTGACTTAGTCCTGATTCATTTCTAATGCATGTTTTGAGCGTCGAGGGTCCATTAAAAGGACTATAAGATTAAATATGTTCAATTTTGAATATGAATAGTAAATAACTTTTGAAAATTTTGGTAATACTCTGTAACCCTATTTTGACGACGGATATAGGTTAAGGGTGTTACAATATAAACATATAAGTATATTTTACCCATCCATGCAACTATTAATATATTTATGTAACTTTCATCATTCAACCATTTCAATACACACATCAAGCATGATAGGGCCTTATATAACTACATCAAAATATGCTTAACACTAGCCATTCCAATAGCTAGTTACAACCAAAACATTATCATGTCAACATTGGCTAATTAGCCTATACATGCCATTATGACCAAAATTAGTTTTCTAGTTGTGCCAAAATGAGACAAGGGATAGTGCGATGATACTCCAACTAGCTTCCAACCTTTACGAGCTTCCGAGTACTCCAAAACAAAGGAAAATAAAACAGAGTAAGCATTTAATGCTCAGTAAGTTTGTATAACTGGAAGTTTAACTTACAACTCATTTCCATTAAAGTAAACATACAAAATGCATCCAAGAAATTTGGCTAATAGCCTAAACACCCAACTTTATCAAAACATGTTAGTCATTGTAATTCACACAATTGTCAAGAAACATGAATGAGCTCATCATGTAATAACTTTCATATACATATACTTTTTTTATCATATTTCCATATAACATGTACATTTCATGACAAATCATTTCAAGTTCATTTTAGTCGTGTTAGAACTTTGCCTGTTGAATTTATTTGAAATATCGATAGGCACACATATAGTACACTTAAAATGTACAAAACTGTAATCCTTCAATTCATATTCAAGGGTACTCATTATAGCACATAATCAGGAAGCACTCTCTCGATCCATATAACAGGAAGCTCATGTGGGCCATGTAATAGGAAGCTTATCCAAGCTATAACAGGAAACTCATAAGAGTTTAAAACAGGAAGCTCATGTGAGCTTAATAGGTAACTCCGAAGAGTTATTATCAGGAAGCTCCGGATAGTCATATATCAGGAAGTTCAAGCGATCCTATATCGGGATGCTTATAAAGAGCTGCAGTTTATCCGTAATACATGCAGGATCAATACCGATCATATAACAAGACGCTCACAAAGGGCTGCGGTATGTCCGCAACACATGCAGGATCAATACCGATTGGGATGCTCACAGGAACCATGTAATGGGAAGCTCAAGAGGTATTATAACAAAATGTTTTTCCAAGTTATGGCATGTCCACAACATATGCAGGATCACAACCAATACGGGAAATACTGTATCCATCGAGTTTCATTTATTCAAACCGGACTTATAACTTATCGGGCATTATTGGACATGTGATCAATTTCATACATAAGATAAGACATTTATACAATTCACAAATATACATCTTTCAATTCAAACATATTAATATACATGATTTAGTTACACGAACTTACCTCGTCACTTGCTCGTATATAGAAATCTACTAATCTGATACTTTTTCTTTTCCTCGATCTAACTTTTTATTTGATCTTTCCCGATCTATATAAATGAATTTAAAATCAATTTAACACACTTCATATTCAATTCAATCGAACTTACATCTTAGGAAAAAGTACCATTTTTGCCCATATACTTTTAATTAATTCCAAGTTCGTTTTTGGGCTCGGAAAAAGGAAATTCATACAATTTAATCCTTATTCCAAGCCTAGCCAAATTTTCCATATAACATTTACAGCCCATGTAATTCATAAAATTTAGAATTTTTTCATGAATTTTACATTTTTACAATTTAGCCCTTAAATCACAATTTCATCAAACTTCTCTTTACAAAAGTTGTTTATCTATCAACAACCTTTCATTTTCTACCATAAATTTTAAAATTTCAGCATACTTATCCATGGTAAAATTTTAAAACTTTGATAACTTTGCAAATTGATCCCCAAAATAGATAGATTAGGTTATTACAATCTCGAAAATGTAAAAATTACTAAAAACGGGACAATATTGCTTACCTAAGTACGCTTACTTGATGTCTTTTCTCTTAGCTAGGGTTTCCATAAAAGTAAATTGGGGAAGATGATGAAATAAGATGATATTAGATTTTTATCATCTTTAATTATTTCAATTTCTAATTTAGTCCTTTTCTTTTCTTGAATTTTCATGGATGAGTCATTATAATTATCTACTAACGCCATTTAATGGTCAAATTGTCATATAAGGACCTCAAGTTTTGAATTCCATAGCTATTTACTATCTATAGCTGCTAGAACTCAACTTTCACATTTTATGCAATTTGGTCTTTTCTATAATTAAATATGTAATCGGTAAAATTTTTATAATGAATTTTCATATGTCTTTCCTATCATAATGCAGACCATGTAATAATATTAAAATAAATTTTCTTTCTAACTTAGATTTGTGGTCCCGAAACCACTGTTCTGATTTCACTGAAAACGGATCGTTACATAAATACTCTTATAGCGTGCTTTTCCAATAGATTAAGAAAACCTACAAATTTTTTAACCCGTTTTTGAAAACCTCTCAACCCTAACTTCATAAATCTTCAAAATTTTCACTTTTTCTTTAAAATCTTGACACAAAACAACCAACATTGCCATTTTATACAAGGATTCAACAAGTTTGCTTTGAATTTTCATCATTTCCAAGCAATTTTGAGGTAAAATTCATTTTTCTCATTTTGAATTTTTGTTGAATTTTTGTCAAATTATTTGTTGAAAATTATGTTTTTAGGTTTATTTGGAACCTATATATTGTATTTTCTTTCAGGAGGTTGCCTAAACTTAGTCAAAGTCTTGAAAATTTTCTTTAAACCCTTTGCCTACAAGGTGTTTGATAAAATTTCCCAACTAAATTTTTAAGTGCAAATATTGTTGTCTTTAGTCTAGTTAGTTATAATGCCTATTAAGAAATGTCCTCATTTCGATCCTTCGTCTTCAAATACATCTAATGGTCAAACTGTTTCGTTTAGTGATTGCTTTAGATATGCAAATGATTCTTAAAGTTTTGACCATTATTTTTCTAAACTCAAAGTTAACGTTTCATGGACACTTGATTTTTATTTCTTAGCCAAAATTAATTTTTGATTTCTTGAAACTTTAGTCGAATGGCATTGGATTGACCTTTTTTTTTTAAATTCGTTCACCAATGTATGCTAATCTTATTTAAGCATTTTATTAGAATTCTAGACTAAAACATGATGAAACGGGTGAGACAGTGGTTGCCATTAACTCTGCACTTATGAAAACAGCTATACGTCTCACCTTGGAAAACTTTAGATAATTTTTAAAACTTCTTCCCAATGGTGAATCGAATGAGAAAGGCTCTTACAATCTGGCGTTGAACATTCGACGCTCGTACACATCTGAGCTAAATGTCCATGATTGTGTTTTGCACCATATTATCACATGGATATTGCATCCGATTTCAAAACATGCAATTCTTCGATCCACTGGTTATTGGTGGATTGATTGTTTTCATAGTAATAGGCATCTTGATCTTGCTATAATTTTGCTTTATGAAAAAACCAAGATCATTGGCAAGGAGCTTTCTAGCAATCTCACCTTGCATTTTGGAACCTACGTGTCTTATATATTTACCCGCCTAAACATCCCTACCAATGTCAATCCTTCCATGTTCGTTAAACTTCAACCTATTAATTTTTCTGCTCTTCATCGTGTTGGCTTCAAATTGAATCCTCTTATCGACAATTGGGTTAAGGATGGCCAACCCAATTCCCAAGAGGTTGATTATGAAGACGTTGAAGATGAGCATGAAGAAATTCCTCCACCCGAGCTCCTATCCATGCCACTTCTTTTGCTCCAACTCAAGAATAAATTTTTTCAATTGACACGCTAGCCATTCTTGGAGTGATCGGATCATTATGGGATGATTTTTAAAGGCTTAGACATTAGGGTGTCTAGGATGGAAGATAATTTTGAATCTAGGATGTCTAGGACAAAAGAAAATATTGCGTATCTTTTGACTCAATTCCCTCCTCCTCCACCACCTTAAGAAGACTAGAGTGCATCTCATTTTCTCATGCATTATAATCATTTTCATTGCACATTTACATATATTTATGTGTTCGAACTTTAATTCTTATTTTGGTATCTTTTGTAGATACTTGGAGGTTTAATGTTAGTTATTTGCTTTCAATTTTTAAATTTCTATTCTTGGACTTACAAAGTCTCTTTCTTAAGCTTTATTTGTTGACTTTTGATATAATAAAAAGGAGGAGAAGAGAAAGGTAAATTTAATTGGTATTTGGTTGATTTTTTTATGATTAATCTTTTAATGCCAACACCTAAGTGACCAATTTTTCATTCTCAAGTCTTTGTTTCAAATTCATAAAATCAAGTCATTGATTCAAATTAAACTTTAACAAGGGGAGTAACAAATTCAAAAATAAATTTACTAAAATGTTATGTTATATCAAAAAGGTAGAGATTGTTAAACTGATTTTATTTGATAAATTGTTTTGATATAACAAACAAAAATATTTTTGAATAAAGTTTGTTTTTTAACAAAAAAAATTCTAAAATTCAAAGCATAAAAATCATTTCAATACTTACAAACATCTTAGAAAATGTTGTGAATACTTGGAAAATTCTGGACAAAGTTCCAAAACGACTTTAAACTCTTTAACTCGATTGAAACATTTTAAAATCGATTGAAAAATTGCTCTGTACAAGAAGTATGGATATTTTTCAAAAAGTATTAATACCCATACAATTTTTATCAATAACCTTTTCAATATCAATACTAAACTTGCTTACTGACTTGAAACAAAAATTGAACAAAAGCAAAGAGTACCAATACTTTTCAAAATATATCGATACCTATTGTATTTTTATCAATACCATCTTTTGATATCAATACCATTTTTGTATTTTGACTTGATGATTTTTCAAATAATCACAAAAAGTATCGATACCCTTTCAAAAATATCAGTACATTTTTCCAAGTATTGATAAAATGTCTTTGGTATATTGTAAACTAACTTTAATGGCCATTGAATCAAAGATTAAATGCTAATAGTATCGATACTTGTAGAAAAAGTATCGATACTTTTTGTTGCAAGTGAATTTAATGATCTAATATTTTCATCCCCAACGGTTCTATTTAATTCCTCAACAATCACAATGGTTGAAATCAATTAGAGGGTACAAATATCAGCTTCTAAAGATCCTACAATAAGAAGAAAGAAATTTAAAGCTAAAAAATTAATCAAACAACCTTTGTGCTCAATTTTTCCATACTTTTTTTTATATACACTTGTGAGCTTCATTGTTATTCTATTAGCTCAAGTGTTTTTCTTTGTAATTGTGTTTAATTGGAAAACACTTTAAATTCTTGTTTTCAATTTTTCTATTCTTATTCTTTAGCATCCACAAATTTTTTAAAAGGTCAATTTAATCCCCTCTTAACAATTTCGGTTTAATTATTTGAACTAACATTTTGATTCGAACAGATCATTTTAACAAGCTTTTATAAAAATGTTGAAGAAATAAAACTAAAAGATGATTTTATTAAATGTACTGTATGTCCTAAATAAAAGAAGAAAAAAACTGTAATAACTCATTTTTTTTTCATGTCTTAATAAAATATTTCTAAAGTTTGTTTTTGTAAACGTAGTCATAATTTTAAATTTTATACATTCTTTTTTTTGAAACAAAGTTAAATAATTTTTTAATTGAAAGTACTTTATAAAAATATTTCATAAAATAAAACTCAAAAAATTTGACATATAAATTTTACAAGAATAATATAATTAGAAAAACTGAAAGCTCAGATTATTTTTTAAGAAACAGTTTATTAAAATTTCCAATTTATATAATTTTAAAATAATGTAGAAAAATAAAATATATTAAATGTAAATTATGCTAAAAGAAACGAAGAAAAAGAAAAATCATTGCTGTACTTTTACTTTCTTTAATGGGACTGTAATTTCCTTTGAAAAGTTGTACCACGGTATTGAAAATACATGTAAGTGAGGTGACAACTAAACAAACAAAGGGAGAAGAGAGATCTATGGCGTGTACTTCTAACGATGTTTTTTATTTTAGCTTACATATTCTTTTTTTCTCATTCAAAAGCTATAATGTTAATAGAAGTGGTGAGTCAGAAATTTTTTTCGCAGAATTATTTTATATATTTTGTGATAATAAAAATATAATTTTATTATTTTAATATTTTATATTGTGTAATTTTTAAAAAATTAAATTAATTTTTATTATTTTTTAAAGTTAAAAGTATAATTTTACTATTATTAATTTAAAATTTTATAAATTATAAAAAACTTAAACTAAAAATTTATTATTTTAAGTGACCATGGCTCTCTAGGTCTCTACTATGCTCCGCCACTGTTTAAGAGATTAAAAGCTTGAAACAATTTTTTCTTTTTTTCTTTTTTGCATGTTTCAGGTTTTGTTCATGCTTTAAATCTCATGCATTTAAGTTCTGGGTTTACATTTATATGATGTATAAGCTTAAAAAAGCTTATTGTTCTTTTAGGAATTCATCATCTCTAATGGGGACGCTTCGTGTTTGATGAAAGGTCTGTGAGAGGGAGAGAGACGCCGGGAGGAGGGGAGGGACGGTGGGGGATAGGAGAGGAACCACATTAGAAGATCTGTCAAAGTTCAGGTACCAAAGCAGACATTAAACCTTTTCTCTATAATTTTTTATTCTTCTTAAATGCCAGGTTGGAATTTATTATTTTTCCAAATAAAAAATAATTTAATTTATATTTTTTTATAATATACAAACATCAATTTATCTATTTTATTAATAGAGGGATCGAAACATCATCTATTCCGAAGTATAAAAGCTTTTCGGATATACTTTCTGGTTAATGACCTATCAGAGGCTTTTGATCTCGACTTGGGCTGTGTTGTGGCGCCAGATAAATAGAAAATTTATGGCTAATCCAAGTCATTGCACTCATGATGACTATATTCTTAAAATTATGTGTTTTGAGTTTTGTCAAAATTTCTGCATTAGAGAAAAGTAGGGTGAATTTGATTTATTTTGCTTCAACTTATTTATAAAGACAATAAATAGAATAATTTATTATATTTATTAAATAAGAAATTGAGGGAACCAAACTTGAATAAGACTAGATTACTTTCTCCACCTTCTGGTTTATATTTTATTATTTTAGAACACTTTCAAATTATTTTTAAAATTCACTTTTAATACTTATTTTTGAAAAGGTGTTAGGGTGGAAAAGATAATTCAATATTAATAATTATAAAGTACAAAATCATACTTGACTAGATTTAAGTTAAAATAAAATTTTATAGAGCTCACGTATAGTTGACATAGGACGAAATTTGAATTTTGATATTCAAAATCCCATGACTTCAAACATATCAACATAACCAACGCCTATTAACATCTAATATATATATATATATATATATATAACTTCTATATTTTTAGTTAACAGAACTCGTAGTGAAGTGACATCGTTAAAATAAAATTCTACTTAATATTAGGTTTAGGTTTCATCTCTAAATATTCTTACTTCCTCCTTTTTTCTTTTTTTTTATTATAAAAATTGAAGAGTTAATCTCTTTACTTTAATTTATCAAAATTTTATAATCTGAAATTAGTCTAATTGGATAAAAATGTTAAACATTGTACATGAAAATATATAATTGAACCATTTATATGAAAAAAGTTAGCAATAGCAATAAATAAATAAATAAATGGGTAAATTATAAAAATAGTTATTTTTGTTTGTCTCAGATTACATTTTAGTCACTTATGTTTGAAATGTTACGTTTTAGTCACTTACGTTATTGTTTTGTTACGGAGTAGTCACTTTGCCGTGAAGCTCCGTTACCTCCCTAACAACAATCCTACGTGGTAGTCTAAATGGGTTTTAAATACCAACTTGGATATCTAACTGGGATGACAATAGTTTTTCAGTCAAAATGGAAAAGAAAACTAAAAGAAAAATAAGACAAACAGTTTTTCTTTTCCAATTCAAGGTGTAATTAATTTAAAATTTACAATTAATTAAATTTATTTAATTAAAAACCTATTCTCGTCCATCCAAGTTAGCATTTAAAATCCATTTGGACTGCCAAGTAGGATTGCTGTTAGAGAGGTAACGGAGCTTAACGGCAAAGTGACCACTTCGTAACAAAATAATAACGTAAGTGACTAAAATGTAATATAAGACAAATAAGAGTGACTATTTTTGGAGTTTACCCTAAATAAATTTATGAAATTTTGATAAAGTAGAGTGACGGAGAATCAGAAAAAACAAAGTGTTTGGACATTTATACTATCAAGTACTAATATTCTAAAAATTTCAGTTTGTAAGATGTATAATTCAAAGCTATTTGTTTTCTGTTTATGGAAAATTTCTTAAATATAAAAGAAAAATTAAGGTATAGATCACAAACTCAAAATATAATTCACGAAAAGGAGGAGAGACCGAGAGGACCCACATTGGTTTGAAAGTGCAAGAAAACAGCCATTGGCAGCCGAAGTTTGCAATTGAGGTGAAAGAAAGGAGCGTTGGCTAATGGTTATCGTTTGATTTGGTTCTTCAAATAATAATAATAATAACCCAATGTGAAAGAAAAAAGAAAACCTTCGAATCCAACTCTTCAACAATGCTTGTTTATTCCTTTATCACTCACTTTAAATCATTAGCCACTGCCGTTTCGAAATTCCCAATCTTCTTTTTTCTCTGATTTCGGGTAAGCCTTCCCCCCCCCCCTTTTCTTTTGGTTGGATTATTTGTCATTTTATGTATAATTTCAGATATTTGTTGAAAGCCCAGATGCTAAAACTTCAATTTCGATTTTATTTTTATTTTTATTAGTATTTGGTTTTGGATTTATAGGTACTGTCAATTCTGGGATTATTCTACTTTCTGAATCACTGAATTGATTTTAGCCCCTAAAAAGCATATATTTTTAAGAACCGGGATACTGCTTGATTTTGACTTTGATCCTTTACTTGAAGATTCATTTTAGATCTTCATTTAGTTGGAATACTCTGAGATATTGGTGTTACTTAAATCTCCCTTGCAAACCCATTTTTCTCTTCTATTTGACGCTTAAGTTTTGCTTTTTTGGATGTGAAATCTGTTTGAAGATCTAACTAAAACTCATATTTTTGAGTGATTTTTTTTTGTTTGTTTGTTTGTTTTATCACAGAACTTTTTTCACTACTGGGAAAGAATACTTGGGCAATGATTTCAATTCCATGTCAACTTTATTTTGTTGAGTTGTGAAGAATTTGTGTTTGATTATATCTAGTTGAGTATCTTCAGAAAACCTAATTTGTAGATTTGAGGCTTTTTTTATCTTTATTGACAATGGAGCACCTACCAGTTGAAGTCATTGGAAACATTTTGTCTCGGCTTGGAGGTGCCCGGGATGTCGTGATAGCCTCTGTAACATGTCGGAAATGGCGAGAAGCTTCTCGGAAACACCTTCACACCCTAGCATTTAACTCTAATGATTTGCCTCCTTATCGTGATATTACCCCTAAACAATTAGAGATCCTGATTACTCAAACAATATTCCAAACTACAGGATTGCAAGGCCTATCAATTTTGATGGATGATGTTGATGAGTTCTCGGCTTCTACTGTTATTGCGTGGCTCATGTATACAAGGGAAACCTTGCGCCGGTTGTTTTATAATGTACGGACTAGTCCGAATGTTAACATTCTTGAAATTTGTGGGAGGCAAAAGCTGGAAACATTGGCACTGGCCCACAATTCAATAACAGGGGTTGAACCTAATTTTCAGAGATTCCCTTGTTTGAAGTCTCTCTCTTTGAGTCATGTTAGTATTTCGGCTTTGGATTTGAGCCTTTTACTTACTGCATGTCCGAAACTTGAGAGCCTAGAACTTGTCAATCTGGAGATTGCAATGTCAGATGCACAAGTGACTGTAGAGTTGAGCTGCCCTACATTAAAAAGTATTTATGTCGAAGCAATTAGTTTGGATAAATTTATGCTGGAGGCTGACAGTATCGAGCGTTTGCACTTGAGGGATTGTGCCCTTGAACTTTTTGAACTGATTGGGATAGGCACTTTAAAATATTTCAAGATTGATGATGTTAGTGTGATACATCTTGACATTGGTGAGACTATCGATAATCTTGAGGTTGTTGATGTCAGTAACTTCACAATCATCTGGCCAAAGTTCTACCAGATGATTTCAAGATCTTCAAAATTGAGGAAGCTTCGGCTTTGGGATGTGGCCTTTGATGATGAAGATGAGGTTGTGGATTTGGAAACAATTGCTGTATGTTTTCCACAGTTGAAACATCTAGCATTAAGTTACGAATTGAGAGATGGTGTCATGCATTATGGTCTCCAAGGGTCTTCTAATTTGGAGAACGTGATGGTGCTGGAGCTTGGATGGACTGTAATTAATGATCTCTTCTCGCATTGGGTTGAGGAGCTGCTAAAACGGTGCCCAAATCTTAGAAAAATGATTATTTTTGGGTCTGTCTCTGAAGTCAAGTCGCATGAAGAATGCCAGATATTGGCCAATTTCACCTCATCTATTGTTCAGCTGATGAGGAAATATATGAATGTAGAGGTGCACTTTGAATTTGAGTAAATTCGCTCAATTCCATTGTTAACTTCAAGTTTTGCTTCAGTTATGAATTATATGATCAGATTTGCAGGTAAGATTTACAGAATGTAAATCCTAAACATTTCTTTTATTTTACGATGTCTTATGAATGATTGCTGGAATTGCTTCAGCTTGATTCAAAATATATATGCAATCAGAAGAATACTGTTGTCTTTTCACTCATTAGTCAGTTTGCTCCTTTGCTATTATTCAACAATTTTGTTTCATTACAAAATTGAAAATTCTCTCTCTATGATTTACACATGTTATCACATGGGCACCCTTCTTCTTGAAGTATTTTGCTATATCAGTGGTTTGGACAAAGCTTATGTTTCAAAGTGCTTTATACAAAAGCGATATACTGCTCTGTGTGTATACACATGAAAATGAATTCATTTTGGAGTTCGCTGACTTTCAATAGTGGGGGAAAGATCAATCAATGTGATGAATTGCATTTCCATGACACTCAAGGTTAACTGATTTCTTCTGAAAACTTGAATGTTTCTTTGGTCTCTGCCTTTTATATTTCAGAGCCAAGGGAAAGTAATTTAGTTGTTTCCTTTGCCGAAAACTATTTTGGGTTGCAGTTGATGTATGAGAATACTGGAACAAATGTTATAAACTTATAATGCAAATGCCATTTACACGATCCATATTGACATATATTTTTGACCTATAAGTTGAAATCATTTCTAGAGTCTTAATGCTTGTACAATTTTCACACACACATATATATTTATATTTCTTTTATCTTGTCGCTTTATGATCTATACCTATATTACTTTAACTCGGGTTTCAGAGACAGGGATGTTTCCAGCATGGGTTTGATCAATTTTTTTTCTCTGTTCTAACATATATTTGGAGAAACATACCCTGTACCCATGCCAGCATATGCGTTGGACAGAGGTACTTTAGGGAAAATGATGAGTTAGATCAACATAGTTGTAAGCAGCTAGATTCTTGTTAAACTAAGTACCAAGATTTCTTGTTTTGGTTCCATGGTGACTGTTCTCTTAAAATCAAACAAGGTGCATTTCCCTTTTGAAATTTCTGATAGGTCGCTTATATGCCATTGATGGGAAGGCGTACTTAGGGGTGCAGGCAACGCTAGAGATCACAAAATACTAACATTTTTTTATATTTTTATTTCCTTGTTCTTTTTTCTGGTCCACCGTAGTTCTCAATAACCTTTTGAGCATCATGAAATTTGAAGCTACATGTTGAGCAGTGCTTTCATTCTAGTTTCTGCATTTATTGTATTTGTTTCAATCATTCTGTGTGCTCCCTTGGCTATTCAATTCTGTAAATAAAGCTTTCCTCTCACTTCCTTGTATTATTGTGGCACTTTTTTGTGTGTTATTTTTACCTGTGGAGTTAAATGAGTTCGAGGGTTATTTTTTTGTGTGATATTTATATGGAAAAAAGTTGCATATGGAGAGAACAAATAGATATGCAGGCATTGTAAGATGTCATGGAATGAAGATATGTTTCTTTGTATGGTTTTTATTTTTCTTTTTGGTGGCATTTCTTTTATAAGCACAAGAAATTAACACTAGATGTTGCCTAACTAGATAATGGTTGCATGACACGTTTATTTCCGGTGAAGAAATACATTCGCGTTGTAAATATGCATATGAGTTTGTGTTTCCTGTATCAGTGGACAGAGATGTGCTTTACTTTGTGTTCTTTTATCTATTTGTTGCTCATATTTATTTAGACTCGAATGCTCTAAGGATGCTGTTGAGCTTGACAACAACTCTACACAAGTGTGCACGCACAGGAATGCATGAACGTGTATTGGAGAAAGAGAGGAAATCGATGGGCAACGCGAGACGACATTGAAGGTAAATTTTACATTGTCTGCAGGTTTGGGGTTGCCTCTTGAATACTGGCTGCACCGGAATGGAAAGAAACTTCCAGTGGTTCCTCACTTCTCTCTGTCTCCACTTTGTGTCCGACTTTCTTGATGTGCATAATATATGAATACTGAGTAGTTCAATTTGTTATCTATACTCCATTGTCTTCCTTTTTTGGTGGGCAATAATGACTTTTAATGTTGAAGTTGGATTCAGTATTACTACTATTGTGGTTTGAATAGTTCGTTTTTGACTTTTAAGCGCTTCCTAACATTAAGTATCAAGTTGAAATACAATCCCAGTTTGTTGTGTTATTAGTGTTCCATTATAACTAAGATTTGATGCCAATGGGGCCCTTTGGTAGTGTTGGTACTAGTAAGGTTGAGCACTTGGGTTTGGTTATATAATGTATAAAGTTATATGAAGGCTTGTTTGTTGGTTGAGTTAGTCACTGAAATAATTTAGTTCAAGGTTTGTAATCATTGATTCTGATTGGAACAGTTGTAACTTCTACTAAGATTTGGTGAGTTCTTTGGAGGGATGTTGATTATTTTATCATTAATGGTATCTTTGGTTACTAGTGTAATTATACACAGATATAAAATAAAAAATAATATATTTTTAAAATAAATTGTTAAAAATTAATGGTATCTGTCGGACTTCCATTGCTTGTGGCAGCCTTTTTTATCGGCCGTTGGCCTCCTTTCTCGCTCCCACCCTCTTTCCTCCCTCCCCTCCCCTTCCCTTTTCCTTTCCATTGTCTCCCTTCTTTACTCTGCTCTTTTTTCTTCCCTTTTTTTTTTTCTTTTCCCTCTTTGCGTTGGTGGTACTCATCGGTCGGCGCTCTTCGACTGGTAGGGTTACCCCTGGCTGTCAAGTGCAATTTGTAATGGGCCTTCCATTGTTGTTGGGATCTTTCAGACAAATAAAAATGAATTCCATTTAATTTTCTTTCCTTAAAAAAGAAATTATTTATCCATTTTATCAACTTAAAGCTTGCAAAGAGGGAAACAAAACTTAAAGAAATGGTAGAAGATTAGAAAGCTAGACTTGACCATATAATGAAAGTTTTACATTTGCGGCCATTAAATGAGAATTGAACTTTGAAGCGAACTCTATTATGGAGTTATTTTCAAAATAACTTTATCTACACACAAAATCTTCTCAATACTAGGATTTGTGAAGTGGAGCCTACAGGAATGCTACATTAATTACAATATGTAATCTCTCTCCTATCACACATGCTGTAAGGTTTGCTGGGAACAAAAGCTTGGATTTTTTGTCTTCTTTATTCGGAAACAAGAAAGGAGAAGAAAGAGAAAAAAAAGGGAGAGAGAGAGAGGTTGTTGATTATAATGAATCTAGAAATTTGAATTATAAATTTTTTTTATTTTAGCATTTATTAATTTATAATTTTTGAAAGAATTATTTTTTGGGTTAAAATAGAAATTTTTTTCTTACATTAATTTATGATTTGATGATTTATAAAGATTGAAATTGAAAATTTCCAATTTTCTGGGGCCTTGCCTGGCCCTTTATTCACTTGATTATAATGTTTCTTTAATTATTCTTTCCTATAAAACAAATTACGTAAAAGACTAACGAATAATATTTTATATATTATTAATGAGTTTTTTAGATTTCATAATTATAAATATATGAAGAAAAGAAAACTTTCATTGCTTTAAAAAAGTTGAGTAAACTACACTTATAATCAGCTAACACTAACTTTATTGTGGTCACCTAGCTCTCTATATATTTTTAATTTTATCACTAATATTTTTAAATTTAATTTTTTTGGTCGCTACGAGAGTTGATTATTCTTTATTGATATATTAATAAATTTAGTCTTTTTAATATTTACACATTTTATCAATTTAATTTTAATTCTAAAAATTATATAAAAATAAAAATACATAAAATTTTAAAAAAATAATAATCTAAAACCTCTTTACTAACTTTAAATACCCATTCCAATTAAATCTCGGTTTGCATAAGGTGCAGCTCAAGCAGTGGTTAGATGTGCACGGATCTTCCCTCTGACAGGATGTTAATCAATGAAGGGGACCCCGATCGTTATCTTCTTGTAAAAGGCGAATGACGAAAAGTGCCTATAGAGGTAATATGGTGGATGGATCAAGCCTAAAGGCGATGGTGGCAGGAGATAGAGGATTGGAATGGACCTCAACGGTCAGGGTGCTTACTATTGGCTTGTTTACTGTTGGATGCTTCTACCGCCGTCAGCAATTAGCAACAAATGTGGACATAGGTGAATTTGGGAGCTTTTCAATTCCTTGGTATTGTGGTTTTTAGATGAGGAAAGCTCAAGTGCGGCTAGAATTTATACTTTTTTTTTATGTTTTCTTTCTAAGTCTTAGGGTTTGTATTTTATTTGACTGTTTTTATTTTTTATTCCCATTTGTAAAAACGTTGTCGAATTGCTACAATAAAGATGCCTACCCTTTGTTTCAAAAAAAATAATAATACCTATTTCAATTAAAAATAAATAAATACCCATGCCCATTCTGACATTGTGAATGCAGTTACAAAAGCTGGAAGGAATATAACAATTCATAGTATTTGGGTAATTTACTTAAATCTAATTAAACTTAAAAAATCAAAATCTAATTAAAAGCAAGAATGGGAATGTACAGAACAGAGCATTATGGTTATTTAAAGGTTATTGTGGTTTCACCTTCCAGCATACTAATTGGGACCAGAAGTGGTGTATGGTTTTGTTCAACTCTAGCGCAAACTTGGGAAAAAGCATATCGGCTACTACTTCGGAAAACTTTTCAAAATCTTGAATTCATCATCCTTACTGCAAATGCATGCTTCTATTAATGTCTGTTGCTGTATTTGAATGGAGAAAATAGATTCGGAGACGATATTGAATTAAATAGTAGACTTCGAGGCACAAGTGACGCTTTCCAAAAAGAATAATTTGTCCCCACACAAAGCTGCTAGAGGATTAAGACAAAGGTCCTCTTAGGATACAACGAAGTTTTTTTTTATTTCCTTTAATTAGAAAAATCGAGGAATTTCTTAGCTTTTACTCTAATTTCTGAAATTAGATTGATTGTAATTATTATTGTGAGCACCATAATCCCTCTATTTATATACACTAAATGGACACTATTGAAGAGTAACAACTCTTCGTGTTGGACATACTTCTTAGAAGAAACATGTCCCATTGAAAACAAATGTATCCATTGGATGAATAAATCATCACTTTCTAATTTGAATAAGTGCTCATAAATAATGAATTTACAATCTACAATTTCCAACAATCCCTTACTAGATTGCTAATTCCAAAAAATAAGTACACACCGATTATGCATAGAGAAGGGTGTCTGCAGATTGAACCTTTCTTTAGTGCAAACACTCAATGTATCAACAAAATGAATGGTGGCTAGAGTAAAACTCATCCTCCTAAAACATAAAAACTAAATCTTGATTCTTAGTACACGTTGTCATTTGATAACTTGTTATTACCTTTTGAACCTCAAAACTAACTTTTGGCTAGAACAAGATAGGGCTTCTATTCTCAATGATGCGATTAGAATGGTTTTAATCCCATCTTAGTGATGGTACTCTTAACCAAATCCTTTGACAAACCATTTGTCGATGGATGAGCTAAATTGTCAATTGACTTAACATAGGTAACAGTTATCACACCGTCCTTAATTAATTGTCTCACATACTCATTTCTCAAACTTATATGTCTAGACTTTCCATTGTATTTCTTATTGTATGCTCGAGACATGGTGGATTCACTATCACAATATACGGAAATGGGAACTTACATTGTGGCCACACCTTTATATCTAACAAGAAATCTCTTACCCATTCTACTTCCTTACTAGTAACCACCAAGGCCATAAATTCAACCTCCATATTTGAAAATGAGATGCAAGTTTGTTTCTTAGAGGCTCAATTAATAACTCTACCTCCGATTGTAAAAATCCATCCCGATGTGGACTTATTGTCACTTAGTCTTGTAATCCAATTTGCATCCGAGTAACCTTCTAGTACCGTGAGATAATCACTATAAAATAATCCCAAATTTTTTGTTTTCTTAAGATAGCCAAAAATTAAACAAATTTTTTTCCAATAATTGTACTGGGACTGTAATAGCCCGTTTTTAGGTCAAATCAGAACTTTGGTTTTGGAACCACTAAACCGAGTCAAAATATTTATTTTATTATTTTATTAAGGTTTACAGCATGATAGAATGATAGTATAAAATTTCGTTAAGAAATTTTACCGTTTAAATGCTTAATTCGGTAAAAAGGACTAAATCGCTTAACGCGTAAAAGTTGAGTACTATTGTTTAAAGGTATTAAATTGCTATGGTTTATTAATATGAGAGTCCTTGCATGTCAATTAGACCTTAAATGATATAGTGAAAGTTGTTGGATTGGTTTTTTTGAAATTATTTATTTTGGTAAAATGTTAATTATGTTATATTAAATAAAACAAAACCAAAATCATATTATTTCCTTCATCTTTATTGCCGAATTTGAGAAACTAAATAGGGGTTTTGAATCTTCCATGGTTTCGGCACATTCTTAGCTAGATTAAGATACAGTTTTGACTCGGTTTTTAATGATTTCTACATTTTTGAGTTCGTTGCAGCTTAATCTAGTTGACTCGTACCTTCGTTTTTAAAACTGTTAAAGATTTTGAGATATGTCATTGTTGAATATTTAAGTATTTTGAAGCTTCTTGTTAGATTTTTTATGCTTGTTAATAGATATACAAGTTTTATAAAATGAGAATTAGGGATTAAATTGTAAAAGATAGAAATGTTGTGGTTGGAAATGTGAATAAATGAAAATATGGGCTGCTATGAGGTTATATGAAATTCGGCTATACAAGGGTTAAGGGTAAATTGCATAAATTTGCCATTTTGTGTATAAAGGACTAAATTGCAAAGTAGTCAAAAGTATAGGGCAAATATGTAATTTGCCAAATATGTGTGAATTGAATTAAATGGTTACTAAAAATTTTGAATTTGACAATATATAAACCAAGATAAGCCGAGTTCGGGTTTAGATCGGGAGAAGGAAAATATTAATGAGTAGCCGATAGTTGATATCCAAGCAACTCGAGGTAAGTTCATATAATTAGAATCGAACTTATATTTATAATTGGAATTTCTATCTTGAATATTGTATGAATATAAATATATATATATATGAATTATAGAATTGAAATGCCTATTGGTTATATGCTCAAATTTATTTCCGAGTCCCGTTTGAACCGTAGAAAGTCGTAGGATACAAGTGACATGTCACTAGGGTTACCGTTTGGTCGAGCTCTGGCATTTGTTGCAAGACTCACCACAGTTCGTATGAGCTTACCGTTTTAGCTCTTATGAGCTTACCATTCAGCTTTTTAGAGCTTACTGTTTCAGTCCTTAGGGGCTTACCGTTTCAGCTCAACGGAGCTTACCGTTTAGCTCAATTGAGCTTACTGTTTATCGGCTCAAGAAGAGCATACTGATAATGGCTCGAAAGAGCATATAAGATGATGAATTGACGGATTTTCGATTTATACACTTAGTGTGTATCACCCGAGTATCCTTGTAACACCCCTAACCCGTTTCCGTCGCCGGACTGGGTTACAAGGTATTACTAATCAGAACACGTATTCGAATAATCACATGCATAAACTTGCACACATTTATAAACCATTCATTTTGTCATTTTCATTTCATCAAGCCAAATATAAATGCATTCTCCAATAAGTTAGACAATTGTTCACTTCCAACCTTGTTCATCCATTTTATAAATCATTACCTATTTTAATACACACATTAAGCATACACTGAATATTATCCAATAAATAACATGCATTTTTAGCTTAATAATGCATAATTATTTATAACACCATATACATTCCCTATTTATATATAACCGAAACACATCATTGATCATTATCATGTTTATATATATATACTTAAGGTAAAATACATATCAAGTCATTTCCTTGTGCATAATTATTTATATAGTCAAACACCAAATCACAAAGTTAATCAAAACCATTACAAATGTCTTCCTCTTATAATAAACATATTAAAACAATCTTATGTCATGTTCGAACATAACCAAACTACTTATAATGCTATCTCATATTCAACACTATGACTAGATACAACAGCCAAGATACAATAATCACTTATATATGAATACCATAACCGAACCAGCCTAATACACACATTCAAATTTAACAAGCATCTTTAACACTCAAAATATATGTATATAACTATACCACATGTAACTTTCATTCAAAACACATGACATAATAATCTAAAGGAACTCAAACATAATCCAACAAAACCGGATTAAAGAATGGACGTTAACCATTTTCAAAGCATAAAACACCTATTTCAAACATCATGCATTCATAGTACTTAACACGTTAACTAAAACGAATTCAAACCACAACCAAGCATAACCGAATTCAAACATAGAAATTAAGACATTTTCGCATGGCTCAAATTATACATAAACCGAAATACAACATTTCAAAAGTATATCCCAGCCTATACATGCCATAGTTCCAAAATGTAACTTATAAAATACCGAAGACAGTTGATAGTGTGATAGACTTTGTTGACGATCCCCGAGCTTGTAACTTGAATCCAAAATCTATAAAACAGAGTAAACGAAAATACACAAAGTAAGCTATAATAGCTTAGTAGTCATAAGAAAATAAACATCCCAATCATATAATCAACTCATTTTAAGCTAATCCAAACTTCATTATCATTACCATGCATAACCTTAAACCTACAAATGAGATAAATATCACATTTTCATACACAAAATCTACCTTAGCCGAATGCTCACTTAATCAATTTGACCTAATATTATTCAATGTCAAAGCCAAAGTGTCTTAATATAGTCAAACATACACATGCACATTTATATAAGCTCAAAAACTATAATATAACATTATGTACATATACCACTTATATAGCCGAATATGCATGATCACATATATACACACATCCAAGAATAAATTCTACAATATTCATACTATTTATTTACTAAGCCGAATACACATACTAAATTCACATGAAATCTTCATTCGTATCACACATAATTAGTAACAAATATCAAGTTATTTATTTACCTTATATCAAGTAAACAACAAGCTAACTCATACCTGATCATTTAGCTCATTTAATGTATTCAATTACCACATCAGCATAAAGTCTTTTAGGCATAAACTTATAATAATTCACCGGCATAAAGCCTGCTAGGCCTAACCCTGTATTTCACACCAGCACAAAGCCAGCTAGACTCAAAGTCTGATTTTTATACACCGGCAATAAGCCTGCTAGGCATAAAGCCCGATTCAATTCACCAGCACAAGGCTTGCTAGGCTTAAAGCCCGAATATCGCTATTATAAAGCTGTCTCATAAATAATTCATTATCGAAAATTCCAGATATTCCATATAGTTCATACTGACTTTCAAATGTTATAACTCAGTCGAGTTAAACTCAAATACGTTATTTCTATGCTTAACATTCGGCTACTCTACTATAAACTTATGAATTCTAAATCAACATATTAAACTGAGTTACATTCGAAATTTACAATATTTAATTGCTTACAGACTTACCTCGGATATCGACGAACGATGTAAATCGACTATTCGACTATTTTTGCTTTTCCCCGATCCAAGTCCGATTTCTTTTGTTCTTGATCTATACAATTTCAAATTAATCTCATTGAAACACAATCTCATTCAATTTAATCCAACAACACTTAAATGGGCAAATTACCATTTTACCCCATGATATTTCATACTTTTACAAATTAGTCCTAATTGCATAAAAGACAAAACAAGCATAATATGCTAATGCTATACTTAGACCGAATACTCCCCACACCCATACAAGTCCTCACATTTCATTTATTTCATAATTTAGTCCCTCAATTTATTATTTTTATAATTTATCCCTAATTACTCAAAATCATCAAAAACTCCAATACAAAACATGTTAATTTAAAACATATATTTAATATTTCATCATCAAACATCACAAAACACAAATATTCATCAATGGCATAACTTAAAACATTCATCAAAATCAAAAATTCTAGCATGGGTCGGATAGTATTCGAAGCAACGATCTCAAAAACGTAAAAATTATCAAAAATTGAAACCAAACTAACCTTGAATCAAGCTTGAATAGTGCTGAATGCCCTAAGTTTATTTTATTTTCTTTTATGTTCGGCAAGAACAATATGAACACCCAAAATGGCTTTATTTTTTTATTATGTTTTATGATATATAATAACATATTATAAAATTTGCATAATTAACCTTTTAAATGAAATATAAAACCATTTTAAGTCATGGTCACTTCCGTCCATTGTAAATTATCATGGGAAATTTGCAACATAAATACCTCATATAAGAAAGACATCATCAATTTAGCCCTTTTTAAAAATAACCATCAAATTTTCACTTTACTCGATTAAGCCCTTTTATTTAATCGGGCACTCAAAAGACAAAATTAATGCACAAAAATTTTACACATATAAATTCACATATAATAAACATAAAAAATAATTTTTTAAATATTTTTCTAACTCAGATTTGGGGTCCCAAAACCACTGTTCCAATTAGGGTCTAAATCGGGTTGTTACAACTCTCCCCCTTAGGGATTTTCGTCTCCAAAAATCTTATCGGTGAATAGGTTTGGATAACGTTCTCTCATTGCATCCTCTGGCTCCCACGTTACTTCCTCAACTCCTTGTTTATGCCATAGTACTTGAACTAACAGAATCTTCTTATTTCGTAACTCTTTAATCTCGTGAGCCAGAATACGAATCGATTCGTCTTCATATGTCATATCAGGTTTAATTTCAATATTAGACGGACTAATCGCATGTGAAGGATCAGATCGATATCTATGAAGTATCGAAACATAGAATACATTGTGGATCTTTTCTAGCTCAAGTGGCAACAATAGTCTATATGCAACTAGCCCGATACGCTCTATAATCTCATACGGCCTAATAAATCTCGGACTTAATTTGCCTTTACAACCAAAACTGAGTATTTTCTTCCACAGTGAGACTTTCAAGAAGACTTTATCTCCGATCTGAAACTCTATATCTTTACGTTTCAAGTCCGCATATGATTTCTGACAATTTGATGCTGCTTTTAGACTTTCACGGATTACTTTCACTTTCTGTTCAGTTTTTCTGATCAAATCAACCCCGTGTATCTTATTTTCACTGAGCTCAGTCCAGTACAATGGTGTATGACATTTACGACCGTACAAAGCCTTATAAGGTGCCATTTTGATACTTAATTGAAAGCTGTTATTATACGTAAATTCAATCAGAGGTAGGTATCGTTCCCACATACCTTCGAACTTAAGAATGCAACATCTCAACATATCCTCAAGTATCTGAATGATTCGCTCAGACTGGCCATCTGTTTGCGGGTGGAAAGCAGTACTGAAATGTAATTTCGTACCTAGCGCATCTTGCAGTTTCTTCCAAAACCGCGATGTAAATCTTGGATCTCTATCTGAAACAATAGATATAGGCACACCATGTAATCTCACAATTTGAGAAACATACAATTCAGCCAACTTATTAAGTGAGTAATCTGTACGAACTGGAACAAAGTGAGCAAATTTAGTCAATCTATCTACAATAACTCAGATTGCATCTTTCTTGCTCGGTGTCAACAGTAAGCCGGATACAAAATCCATCGTGATTCTTTCCCATTTCCATTCAGGTATCATGATCGGCTGAAGCAATCTAGAAGGTACCTGATGCTTGACTTTTACTTACTGACAAACTAAACATTTCGATACAAAGTCAGAAATGCATCGTTTCATACCTTGCCATCAATAGTGCTGTTTCAGATCATTATACATCTTCGTACTACCTGGGTGAACAGATAACCGACTATTGTGAGCTTCATTCAAAATCATCTGAATCAACTCTGAATTCCTCCAGACACATATTCGGTTTTGAAATCTCAAACAGTCATCAGCATTAATTCGAAACTCTAAATCAACATTTAAATCACATTGAGCTCGTTTCGCTATCAACTCATTATCAACCTTCTAGGCATCACAAATTTGTTGAACAAATAACGGTCTTTCTTTCAATTAAGCTATTATTGAACCATCATCAGACATAGCCATATGCGTATTCATTGGACGCAAAGCAAACATGGATTTTTGACTTAGAGCATTAGCAACAACATTAGCCTTTCCCGGATGATAGTCAATCACTAGCTCGTAATCTTTTAGCAACTCAAACCATCGACGCTGTCTCAAATTCAAATCCTTCTGAGTCATCGAGTACTTCAAACTTTTATGATTAGAATAAACATGACATTTTTCACCGAACAGGTAGTGGCACCATATTTTCAATGCAAACACAATAGCTACCAACTCTAAATCGTGTGTCGGATAGTTCTTTTCATGCGGCTTTAACTATCTCGAGGCATAAGCTATAACTCTGCCTTTTTGCATTAAAACACAGACCAAACCAGTTAAAGATGCATCACTATAAATAACAAATTCTTTACTCGATTCTGGCTGAACTAGCACTGGAGCTTCGGTCAAAAGGGCTTTCAACTGATCAAAACTTTTCTGGCACTTTTCTGACTACTCAAACTTAACATATTTTTGTAGTAACTTGGTCATTGGCGTTGCAATCATCGAGATCCTTTTCACAAATCGTCTATAGTAACTAGTAAGTCCCAGAAAACTTCGGACTTCAGAAACGTTTCTCGGAGGTTTCCAGTCAAGTATTGCTGAAATCTTACTCAGATCAACCCGAATACTTGACGCTGAAACAACATGTCCCAGAAAGCTAACTTCGTGTAACCAGAACTCACATTTACTAAGCTTCGCATACAACTGTTTTTCTCGCAAAGTTTGTAACACATGTCTTAAATGCTCGGCATGCTTGGTTTCATCATGGGAGTAGATCAATATATCATTAATAAACACAACCACAAACCGATCTAAAAACTACCTGAAGATTCGATTCATCAAATCCATAAAAACTGCAGGTGCATTAGTAAGTCCAAATGGCATCTCGTTCGAAAAGCAGTTTTTGGTACATCGGAGTCTTTAACTCGCAACTGATAATAGCCAGATCTCTAATCTATCTTCAAAAACACTGTAGCCCCTTTCAGCTGATCAAACAAATCATCAATCGTGGCAACGAATATTTATTCTTTATAGTCACTTTATTTAGTTGGCGATAATCAATACACATCCTCATAGTTTCGTATTTCTTTTTCATAAATAGAACTGGCGCACCCTAGGGAGAGAAACTCGGTCACGCGAAACCTCCATCTGTTAACTCTTTCAACTATGCTTTCAACTCTTTTAATTCAGTAGGTGTCATCCGGTATGGAGCTATTGAAATCTGATTCGTCCCCGATACTAACTTAATACCAAACTCTACCTCTCGGATAGGTGTCAAACCTGGCAATTCTTCAGGAAACACATCCGGATACTCGCACACAACTGGTACGGATTCACTCTTCTTTTCAGTCACTTTACTATCAAGCACATAAGCAAAGTAAGCTTCACAACCTTTTCTCACATACTTCCGAGCTAACATTGAAGATATTACTGCTGGTAAACCACTCAGATCATTAGATTCAATCCGAATAATCTCATTGTTCTGACATCTCAAATCAATGGTCTTTCTTTTGCAATTAACAACGGCATCGTGCAAAGTCGGCCAATCCATACCCAAAATTATGTCAAACTCATCAAATGGCAACAACATCAGATCGACCAGAAAGCATGAATCTCGAATCATCAACGGGCAATTTTTACACACTTTGTCAACCAAAACACACCGGCCCAGAGGGTTCGATACTCGAATCACAAACTCAGTAGACTCAACAGACAAAGTCTTACTTGATACTAATGTTTCACACACATAAGAATGAGTCGAACCAGGATCAATCAATACAATAACACTAGTATCATAAAAACTGAAAGTACCGGTAATAACATCTGGGGAAGAAGTGTCCTCGTGAGCACATATAGCATATGCTCTGGCAAGTGCACGAGCCTCAAATCGAACTGCTTTATCTTTCATCCCTCTCTGACTACCACCTACATTACCTGAATGCCTGGGTGGTCTGCCTCGCACAGACATATTATTCGGTCTTGCGTTCTGAACAGTGTTTTGTTTGGCTAACATTGGACAATTTCAAATAAAATGATCCATCGATCCATATTTAAAACAAGATCGATCATGCAATCTGAAATTCCAGAATGCCATTTACCACAATGCTTGCACTCGATTCTATTATGTTGAACATTACCAACACTAGCTATCGAAATGGCTCGTGAACTCACAGGAGGTCAGTCTCGATCTCGTCTAGAAAAGCCCGTAGTATCCTTAGATTGACTAGAATCATCTCTGAACTTCTTCGATGCTGATTGAAAAGTCTTACCCGATGATCTTTTACGGAAATCTCTGGCTTCAAAATTAACTTTTCTTTTCTCTTTCCCAACCTCTTCAGCTTTGCAAGCTCGCTCAACAAGTACTATGAACTCTTTGATTTCAAGTATACCAACTTGCAATTTAATGTATTCGTTCAAACCATCTTCGAATCTTTTACACATGATAGCTTCAGTTGAAACATACTAACGGGCATATCAACTGAGTCTCACAAATTTCTGCTCATATTCTGTCACAATCATACGGATCCTGTTTTAATTCGAGAAATTCCTTGCGCTTTTGATCAATGAATCTCTGGCTGATATATTTCTTACGGAACTTAGTCTGAAAGAAGTCCCAGATCACCTGTTCTCTTGGAACTACTGGTACTAGTGTAGTCCACCAATGATATGCAGTGTCTCGTAGTAAAGATATAATACATTTTAAGCACTCATCCGGGGTACAAGATAACTCATCAAACACGCGGATAGTATTATCAAGCCAAAATTCAGCTCGTTTAGCATCATAATCATCAGTAGCTCTGAATTCTTCAACCCCGTGTTTTCTGATTTTATCAACAAGAGGCTTGTTAAATCTCATCGGAGGTACCATAGGTATCGGAGATGGATTATTCGGGGGTGGAGGTTGTTGTGTAACCAGGTTAGTTTGGATATATTGAGTAAACCAATCGTTCATCATTTGGTGAAAGGCTTGCTTACCCTTTCCCTTTTGGTTACTCGAGGTCGGTCGAGAATCAACCGGCGCTGTCCCCTGCGGGGAGCAGGCGCTATGCTCTTGGCATCATCAGCTACAGCTCTGTCGGGATCCATATTCTATACGAAAACATATTTTCAAATGTCAGAAGTCATCACACTATCGCAGTATATATTATGGCATGTATAGCTAAACTCACACATGCTACGTTAGTCCTAGAATTGACTAAACCGTAGCTCTGAGACCAATAAAATGTAACACCCCTAACCCGTTTCCGTCACCGGACTGGGTTACGAGGTATTACCAAGCAGAACACATATTCGAATAATCACATGCATAAACTTGTACACATTTATAAACCATTCATTTTGTCATTTTCATTTCATCAAGCCAAATACAAATGCATTCTCCAATAAGTTAGACAATTGTTCACTTCCAACCTTGTTCATCCATTTTATAAATCATTACCTATTTTAATACGCACATTAAGCATACACTGAATATTATCCTATAAATAACATGCATTTTTAGCTTAATAATGCATAATTATTTATAACACCATATACATTCCCTATTTATATATAACCGAAACAGATCATTAATCATCATCATGTTTATATATATATGTATATACTTAAGGTAAAATACATATCAAGTCATTTCCTTGTGCATAATTATTTATATAGTCAAACACCAAATCACAAGTTAATCAAAACCATTACAAATGTCTTCCTCTTATAATAAACATAGTAAAACAATCTTATGTCATGTTCGAACATAACCAAACTACTTATAATGCTATCTTATATTCAACACTATGATCAGATACAACAGACAAGATACAATAATCACTTATATATGAATACCATAACTGAACCAGCCTAATACACACATTCAAATTTAATAAGCATCTTTAACACTCAAAATATATGTATATAAATATACCATATGTAACTTTCATTCAAAACACATGACATAATAATTTAAAGGAACTCAAACATAATCCAACAAAACCGGATTAAAGCATGGACGTTAACCATTTTCAAAGCATAAAACACCTATTTCAAACATCATGCATTCATAGTACTTAACACGTTAACTAAAATGAATTCAAACCACAACCAAGCATAACCGAATTCAAACATAGAAATTAAGACATTTTCGCATGGCTCAAATTATACATAAACTGAAATACAACATTTCAAAAGTATATCCCAGCCTATACATGCCATAGTTCCAAAATGTAACTTATAAAATACTGAAGACAGTTGATAGTGTGATAGACTTTGTTGACGATCCCCGAGCTTGTAACTTGAATCCAAAACTATAAAACAGAGTAAACGAAAATACACAGAGTAAGCTATAATAGCTTAGTAGTCATAAGCAAATAAACATCCCAATCATATAATCAACTCATTTTAAGCTAATCCAAACTTCATTATCATTACCATGCATAACCTCAGACCTACAAATGAGATAAATATCACATTTTCATACACAAAATCTACCTTAGCCGAATGCTCACTTAATCAATTTGACCTAATATTATTCAATTGTCAAAGCCAAAGTGTCTTGATATAGTCAAACATACACATACACATTTATATAAGCTCAAAAACTATAATATAACATTATGTACATATATCACTTATATAGCCGAATATACATGATCACATATATGCACACATCCAAGAATAAATTCTACAATATTCATACTATTTACTTACTAAGCCAAATACACATACTAAATTCACATGAAATCTTCATTTGTATCACACATAATTAGTAACAAATATCAAGTTATTTATTTACCTTATCTCAAGTAAACAACAAGCTAACTCATACCTGATCATTTAGCTCATTTAATGTATTCAATTACCACATCAGCATAAAGTCTTTTAGGCATAAACTTATAATAATTCACCGGCATAAAGCCTGCTAGGCCTAAGCCTGTATTTCACACCAGCACAAAGCCAGCTAGACTCAAAGTCTGATTTTTATACACCGGCAATAAGCCTGCTAGGCATAAAGCCCGATTCAATTCACCAGCACAAGGCTTGCTAGGCTTAAAGCCCGAATATCGCTATTATAAAGCTGTCTCATAAATAATTCATTATCGAAAATTCCAGATATTCCATATAGTTCATACTGACTTTCAAATGTTATAACTCAGTCGAGTTAAACTCAAATACGTTATTTCTATGCTTAACATTCGGCTACTCTACTATAAACTTATGAATTCTAAATCAACATATTAAACTGAGTTACATTCGAAACTTACAATATTTAATTGCTTACAGACTTACCTCGGATATCGACGAACGATGTAAATCGACTATTCGACTATTTTTGCTTTTCCCCGATCCAAGTCCGATTTCTTTTGTTCTTGATCTATACAATTTCAAATTAATCTCATTGAAACACAATCTCATTCAATTTAATCCAACAACACATAAATGGGTAAATTACCATTTTACCCCATGATATTTCATACTTTTACAAATTAGTCCTAATTGCATAAAACACAAAACACGCATAATATGCTAATGCTATACTTAGACCGAATACTCCCCACACCCATACAAGTCCTCATTTTCATTTATTTCATAATTTAGTCCCTCAATTTATTATTTTTACAATTTAACCCTAATTACTCAAAATCATCGAAAACTCCAATACAAAACATGTTAATCTAAAACATATCTTTAATATTTCATCATCAAACATCACAAAACACAAATATTCATCAATGGCATAAATTAAAACATTCATCAAAATCAGAAATTCTAGCATGGGTCGGATAGTATTCGAAGCAACAATCTCAAAAACATAAAAATTATCAAAAATCGAAACCAAACTAACCTTGAATCAAGCTTGAATAGTGTCGAATGCCCTAAGTTTATTTTCTTTTCTTTTATGTTTGGCAAGAACAATATGAACACCCAAAATGGCTTTATTTTTTATTATGTTTTATGATATATAATAACATATTATAAAATTTACATAATTAACCTTTTAAATGAAATATAAAACCATTTTAAGTCATGGTCACTGCCGTCCATTGTAAATTATCATGGGAAATTTGCAACATAAATACCTCATATAAAAAAGACATCATCAATTTGGCCCTTTTAAAAATAACCATCAAATTTTCACTTTACGCGATTAAGTCCTTTTATTTAATCGGGTACTCAAACGACAAAATTAAAGCACGAAAATTTCACACATATAAATTAATACATAATAAACATAGAAAATAAATTTTTAAATATTTTTATAACTTGGATTCGTGGTCCCAAAACCACCGTTCCGATTAGTGTCTAAATCGGACTGTTACAATCCTCGATTTTCCGAAGGTTCAACGGGCATTATTGTAATGACCCAAAATTCACAGGCACCGGAAAAAGTACATTATCGGGCCTCCGTCTTAGTAAATCGAGTTCGAAATAATTACTAGAAATATTTATGAGTCTAGCGATGTGTTTAATTAGGTTTAAATTAGGTGAATTTAGCTTAATTTAGAGTAATTAGTAAAAATGACTAAATTGAATAAAGGGCAAAGGTTCAATTATAGATCAATAGAAAATAAAAAGGACCAAACTAGCAATTTTACCAATTAGCATAGATGAGGCGGCATAAACTGTAAAAAATTTAAGGTTTTCTTAGATATTTGTTATTGATTGATTAAATTAAATTATAATATATTATTAGCAACTAAAACAAATAAAAGAAAGAAAATAAAGTAAAGAACAAAGAAAAGAAACAGAATAGGCAAACGAAAAGCAGGGGAAGGAAAGAAAGAAAGAATAAAGAAAAGAAAAAGGGAGAATTAGGGTTTGAAGGTTTGAAAGTTTAATAGGTAAGTTAATTTAGCCCTTTTTACTTAATTTTAATGTTTTAAAAGCTTTAGAACAAAGTTTTGATGAAATTAAATTAATATCTTGAAAGTTATTAGAATTCTAAATATTGTTCATGTTGAATAAAAAAAATGAAATAGGGGTTTAATTGAATGAAATTCAAGTTAAAATAGATATAAGGATTGAATTGCAAAGTAAGCTATAAGTTTTGTGTTTTAGGGACTAAATTGAGAAAATTTTTGGAATTAAGAAAATATGTTGAAAATTTAATAGTTAAATTTGAGTTTAAATGAAATTTGAATAGACATAAGGTGTGAATTGGTGTTATAAATTTGGTTATTAACATTTTACATCAAAACAGTTTTGGGAAGTAGCAATGGTCTGACTTTGAAAATTCACTAAAAATTGTATAAATTGAACTAGAGGATGAACAAAATATTTAATTAAATATTATTGAGTCTAGTTTCTTATAGTATAAATATTGTAAGCAATGAATTGGTGAATCTAGAGATATTTGAAATTTTGTTAGACTGGTTCGGGGTGATTTCGAGATGCCCTGTTTTAAATTTGGAAAATCATTATAAATTGTACAAAAATTATTATGGAGTGTAATTTATATGTGTGAACTCCTTAATGAATCTAGTTTCAAAATAAGTAAACAAGAACCTTATTCGAGTTCTGTACAACGAGATAATTTATTTTTAGTAGAGAGAGGTCAGAACTGTCAAATGAAATAACAGGGGAGTATTTAATGAATAAACTGTACTAATTGGCTAGACCAAAAATTCTGAAAATCTTATGGTGAGAATATATATGAGTCTAGTTTTAAGGAAAATTTATGGATATTAATTTGGAGTTTCGTAGCTCAAGATATAAATAATTTAGTAACAATGACTCAAGTAGACAGCTTAATGGTGAAATTATATATATACATTAAAAATGGTTAAATTTGCATGTTTAGGCTCATGGATTAAATTTAATTGTGTTATATTGATGATTATAAATTATTATTATTTTCGTAGTTAACAAAGAACCCAAGACATCGGCGCACAAAGGAAAGGAGAAAGCTATCGAGGATTAAAACGAGAAATTCACGGTTTGTATTACTATAATTCAAATTACTTTTTATTAAATGCTATATATCAATTCTATATTTAATAAGTGAATTATAAGGTAAGTATTGATATTTGAGTTGAATGAGAATTGAATTGAATGGTGAATGTGTATGTATAATTGAATTGTAAATTGATTTGAATGTGAAAATTTTAATTGAAAAGTAATCTTGGAATGGAAATGAAAGTGAATTGAGAATTGAAATACCCTATTAACTAGTCGGGCTAATTCGGATATAATTGGCATGCCATAGGATATGGAAGTGTACGGGATTTGCCGGCTTTATCGATCAGGCACTTTATGTGTCGTATTTCAGGCACCTCGTGTGTCGTATCAGGCACCTCGTGTGTCGTATCAGGCACCTCGTGTGTCGTTTTAGGCACTTTATGTGTCGTATACTGATCAGGTACTATGTGCCGTTTTAGGCACAATGTGCCGTACTGGTGTATTTGGGTTGGAATCCGTGTATCCGTTAAAGTCCGAAATGTTAATAGGGTGAATAATTGAAATGAGAAGTTCAAATGAATTTGATCGACTGTATTAGTGAATATGAAAGAAATTAAATTTGTGGACTGAAAATTTAGATTGGAAATGAAATGCATGGATTTAAAATGATTGTGGTGATTAAAACCTGGTAAATGTGATTTGTAACTAAAATTGAATAATAGCTAAAGATTGTTTATTTATTGTTATTTAATGATAACTTAAAAAAAAGAATTGTTATTTGATGCTGAGTTCTTATTTTATTTTTTTAATTGCTATTGCAATTTGAATTATGGTAATACCACTGAGTATGAAATACTCAGCGTACGGTTGTTTCCGTGCGCAGGTTAATAGAAGTCTAGTGTCCTGGTCCAGCATCCGAGTGATCCCGACTTCAGCGAAAAGATTTTGGGTGATGTTTTCTTTCTTAATTGAAAGTGGCATGTACTAGGTGTTGTATAAGTTATATAGATATACTTGTAAAGTTAGTTATAAGAATGGTATACCATATTTTGTTATTAGTTTGATAAAATGGTAAATATTATATTATATAATTTGGTATAAGTTGGAATGAAAAAAAATGAATGAAGTTATTAGTTAATTTGGATTAATATTATGAATGTTTAGTTATTAAATAACTATGTTAATGAATTGGTTATGATTTAGATATATTTAGGTTTAAATTGTTTTTTGATTGTGCCATTGGTTTTGGATTAGGTGGTTTTTGGTTTGAATTTGCAGGGGGTTTTATGTAAAAATTAAGAAGAAATGCTGTCGAAATTTTTGTAAAAAATATATATATATTTCCCTGAATACTCGAACAAGTCCCATTTCATTCCACTTTAATACTTGTGTTGGGCTTCGAAAGTCCATTATAGGGACATAATTCTTCAATTATACTATGAATGTTAAAATAATTGTAAAATATCCATAAGTTGTCTGATATATCCAGTAATGCCTCGTAGCCTTGTTCCGGCGACGGTTTGGGGTTAGGGGGTGTTACAATTATACTGATATGAAATATGAAGTACATGTTACATGAATAATATACTTTACATGAATTATATGTTACATGGATTATAAATTTTACATGGATTATATGTTATAAGAGTACATGAGATTTATATTTAGTGTGGATACAATGATACTTGAGTTACATGAATTGAGAGTTGTTTTGGATGTTATATGAATGTATATGTGGTTGGTTTCATTCTTATGAATTGATGAATAGATGAATATGAGATAACTAACTTGTGATTGGTGATGTGAATAGGCATTATGAACAAATGGGTTGGATTTTAATTTGTGATAAACCATAAATTATACATATTTTTACCCCATGTTTAATGCATTTTATAGATGATTTCTCATTATAATTGGTGAATTCGATGCTCCTAATGCTTTAATTTCATGTTTTGGACTCAGGAGAGCACCAAGAGTCAAAAGGAGCCAAAAATGAGCCAAAAAAGGAAAAAATAGACCAAATCGATAAGATGACACGGCCTAAGCCTTGCCACACGGGCAGCTCACACGCCCATGTCTTTCGAGGGTGTCGACCAAGGCTTTCATGATTCACACGACCTGGCCATTGACCCACACGGCTGTGTGCAATTTAACGGATCGAACACAGCCTGTTAATCACGTCACATGGCTAGATAATAAAAAGATAGTTATTACTAGTACTTTTGGTTCCCTTGGGTACGATATCCCGGTCTTGCCATTACTATACTATTGTTCGATAGGTGCGCTTGCCTTTTCGTCGTGGTAATAGTTAGTCTAGGTTTGATCTTCATTATAAATATTTATTACTTGTTACGAATCACGCGATCAATTTGTTAAAATGCTTATTGTCATTTGGTAAGTTTAATTCTATATTATACATGCTCACTAAGCTTAATGCTTACTCTGTTTATTTTTTCGTGTTTTATAGATCCGAAGCTTGCTCGATTCGGTTAAAGTCGGAGATTACTATCACATTATCCAAGCAACTTTTGGTACTTTTGGAACTTATGTAAATGATGTAAATATGGCATGTACAGGCTAGTTTTTAGGTTGAATCATATGGTTACTTATACTAATGAATGTGATGTGAATTTTGGTATTTGATCAAGCTATGTGATATGGCTTGAGTTGGAATTGGTTGGCTTAGTATGAAAGCTTATATGACATGTCTTTAATATGAAAAATTTGATGAATGGTATTTGACATATATGGTGTTGAATGTTGACAAATTAATATGTTTTGTAGTGAATGATTTGATAAAAATGGAATAGGTATGAATTGGTTATATTTTGCATATGAAATGGTTGAAAAATAATTACCAATTGTGGTTATGTATTCTTGTGATATTAGTGTGGCAATATGGCTTTGCAAATAGCCTATTTTTGCCTACACGGGTAGGGACACGAGCGTGTGTCTCAACCGTGTTGCTCGAAGGCCATTTTGAAATAAGCCTGAGCAGGCTACACGGTCAATCACACATAGGCGTGTGCTAGGCCTTGTGGCCAAGTCAGTTTCAAGTACGGGTTAGACACACAGGCGTGTGACTGGCTATGTGGCCAAGTCAATAGCCTCCCTAATTTTCACACGGCCTGGCACACGGGCGTGTCATATGGCCGTGTGTACAAGTTAGTATGTATACCCTGTTTTGCCACGGTTTAGACACATGGGCCTGTCTAATGCCGTGTAAAGCACACAGACTGTTCACACGGGTGTGTGATAGTTAAAAAGTTGAAAACTTTCCAAGTTTCTGAAATTTGTAATATGTTACGATTTAGTCCTAAATGTATGATTAAAGATTAATATGTTTGTTTTAAGTTCATAATGGTTGTAAATGAATGTTATTGATAGAATTATGATGTTTCTGGAAAAATAATTGTTTTAAATTGAATTAAAAGTCTGGTAATACCTCTTAACCTATTTCAGCGACGGTTACGGGTTAGGGGTGTTACAAGGACAACTTGTAAATCTTGCCAATTTGCATACAACAAATGTGATATCAGGTCTAGTGCAATGCATTGCATACATTAGACTTCCAATTGCGCTAGCGTACTCAAATTGCATTATAACCCTGCCTTTATTCTCACTTAACTTGAAGTTTGAATTAAATGAAGTGTTCAAATTCTTGGTATTCAAGTGTTCTAACTTTTCCAATACTTTCTTGATGTAGTTAGATTAGCTTGGTGCAAAACCCCTTTCATGCTTTTGCATCTTTATACTTAGAATTGTATCTACCTCATTGAAATCCTTCATCTTAAAATTAGAGGCTAGATACTTTTTAGTCTTGCAGATACCTTCTATGTTCGTCTAAAAAATCAACAAATCGTCTACATAGAGACAAATAATTACATCGTACCTATTAGTAAACTTAGTGTAAATACACTTATCTGCACTATTATGTAAAAAACCATATGACAAGATAACCGAGTCAAATTTATCATGCCAATATTTAGGCTTTTTTTTGAAACCATATAATGACTTGATCAACTTACACACCTTATGTTTATTCCCAAAAAGCACAAAGCCTTCTGGTTCTCTTCGAGATCACCATTCAAAAAATTCATCTTAACATCCATTTGATTTACATATAAATTATAGATAGATGCAAGTGCCATAAGAATTCGAATGGAGGTCATCCTGGCCACCGGTGCATAGGTGTTAAAATAATTTAGGTTTTCCTTGTGCCTAAATCCTTTTGCCACTAACCTAGCCTTAAAGGTTAGAAAACCCCCTATTGGAGTATTCTTTCTTTTAAACACTCATTTACACCCGATAAACTTCGATCTTTGAGGAAGATCGACTAGAATCCAAGTATTGTTGGATAATATTGAATCAATTTCATCATTGATCGCCTCTTTCCAAAATGCCGTATCCCTAGAAGTCATGGCTTTACCATAGGATTGTAGATCACCATCCATATTAAACATTATGGGGATCTTCCTAATTACGGATTCTCTATTTCCCTCAACGAGGAATGCTAAAGATTGTGAGGAAATGAAATTGGGATAAAAGCCCTTTACTTTTCTCACTCTTTGACTTTTCCTCAACTTCGTATCCTTATTGTCACAAAAACTTCTCTTGGTTTGATCACTTGAGATCATTGGTTGATATTCTTTTTTCGAGTCTGTTGAATAATCAAAAACATTATTTTCAATAAATACAACATCTTTTGTTTCAATTATCGTATTTGACACTAAGTTAAGAACACTATAATCCTTAGAGTGTTGGGCATATCGAAAGAATACACCCTTGACAGCTCTTGGTCCTAATTTTGTTCTCCGTTGGTCGGAAACTCTATAGTAAGCCAAACACCCCTATACTTTGAAATAATCTAAATTTGGCATCTGACCTTTCCATAACTCATATGGAGATACTTTGAATTTTCTTGATGGTATTTTGTTAAGGATATAACACGCAGTCAATAATGCTTCACCTTATAGGTTATATGGAAGTTTATCATTTAAAAACATCGAGTTAATCATATCCATTAAAGTACAGTTCTTTCTTTCCACCAAACCATTTTGTTGCGGAGTATAAGGTGCGGAACACTCATGCACCACACCTTGTTCCTCACAAAATACATTAAATTCATTTGAAAAATATTCATCACCTCTATCACTACGAAGCACTTTGATTTTCTTACTAAACAAATTATCAATCTCATTTTTAAAATGTTTAAACATATCAAAAACCTCGTCTTTACTTCACATGAGATACACATAAGTAAATCTAGAGAAGTCGTCTATAAAAGTGACAAAATATTGTTTTTCATCTCTTGTTAGAATTCCATTTAATTTACTAACATCTGAATGGATTAAATTTAACACTTTTGAATTTCTTTCACACTTATTAGGAAACCGTTTCTTGGTAATTTTTGTTTGAATACAAACTCATCATTACTTAGACTGATATAACCATTCTTTTGCATATATTGTAAAGTTTTAAAATTAAAATGTATTAGATGCGCATGTCACAAAGGATAAGATTCAACAATATAAACAAAAGAACTGACTTTATTCATATCAATGCTCAACTTGAACATGTCCTCGTTACAATATCCTTTTCCTACATATATATCACCCTTAACCAAGACTAACTTATTGAATTACAAGATAACCTTGAATCATTTGTTACACAAAAAACTCGCGGACACTGAATTCTTTCTCACATTGAGAACATGCAACACATTAATCAAGGTCAATTTCTTCCCAAATGTGAAGTTGAGTTCCACCGTCCTTTGACCAAACACCTTAATTGATTGGAAGTTACCCATAAACACTTCATAGTTTTCCACTAGTTCATAACTCTTGAATTGTTGTCGGTTATTACACATATGGATAGTAGCTCCGGAGTCGAGCCACCAATTATAAAACTTATCGGTAATGGTTATGTTAAGTTCTATAATCATACCAATTTCCAAACTTTTGATCCCTTCTGTAACCATAGCCACTAAGTTAATGTCCTCCACCATATTGGCTTTGGAAGTTATGGCATCTTACTTCTTTTTGAGAGGTTTACAATTCTTAATGTAGTGTCTTCTCTATTGCAATTATAGTTATTGCGAGATTTTTTCTTCTTATCTTGTCTGTCGTTAGTCTCGAATGTGGCCTTTTACTTACTATTTTGAGAGTTCTTGGACTCGCTCACATGGTTCACTTTAAAATTTTGGGGAAGATATACAACATCACACTTCTGAATTTCTTCTTTAATACACAAATGGCTAAGTATTTTCTTCACAGTGAAGTCTTCTGCCATATTGGCTTTGGAATTTGTGGCATATTGTTTCTTTTTTAGAGGTTTACAATCCTTAATGTAGTGTCATTTTTTTTATTGCAATTATAGTAATTGAAAGATTTTTTCTTCTTGTCTTATATGTCATTGGTCTCAAATGTGGCTTTTTGCTTACTATTTTGAAAGTTCTTGGACTAGCTCATATGGTTCACTTTAAAATTTTGGGGAAGATATACTACATCACACGTCTGAGTTTCTTTTTCTATACACAAATACCTAAGTATTTTCTCTACAGTGAAGTCCTCTGCCATATGCAAAAGTTTCTTTCGATAATTATTACAAGACAAAGGTAACTTTGAGATGATAGCTCTACTTGTAACAATTTCAGAATAACAACTTTCATGTCACGAAGCCTGTTTACAAGAACTTGTAGTTCATGGACTTGATCCATGATTGAGATACTATCGAGCATTTTGAATTCGAAATACTTCATCATTAAAAATTTATCGGTCCCTTGTCACTCGGTGTTGTATTTATCTTTAAGAGCTTTCCATATTTCCACCGAAGATTACATTGACATGTAGAAATTATATAATCGATCAGACAAAGTGTTGAGGATCTGTCTAGGACATGTGAAATTGTCTTCCTCACACTTCTTATTGAGTTCTACCACTTTCACAATTTCCTTGGGGTTTGTATTGGGGATGAGATCCTCCACAGGTTGTAGGTTTGGATCCAGAATGTATGCCACATTTACGATGGTGAGAAGGAACAACATCTTGTATTTCTAGCGATTGAAGTTTGAGCCATCAAACCGGTCAAGTTTCACAAACTCTTGGTTCATCACTTTGAATGCGGTAGTACCCTTTGTTGCCATCTCCAAAATTGTTCTATTTGATTGTTTGGGTATTTGAGTGGAAAAGATAAATTCAGAGAAGATATTGAATTAAACAATAGACTTCGAGGCGCGGGTGACACATTCCAAAGAGAACAATTTGTCCCCACACAAAGCTTCTAGAGGGCTAAGACAAAGGTCCTCCCAGGATACAACGAAGCTTTTTTATTTCCTTTGATTAGAAAAATCAAGGAATTCCCTAATTCTTACTCTAATTTTTTAAATTGGATTGATTATAATGATTATTGTGATCACCGTACTCCCTCTTTTTATATGCACTCAATAGACAATGTTGAAGAGCCACAACCCTTCGTGTTGGACATACTTCTTAGAAGAAACATGTATTATGAAAAATAAATATATCCATTGGATGAATAAATCACCACTTTCTAATTTGAATAAGTGCTTATGAATAATGAATTTGCAATCTACAGTTTCCAACAGTGTCGAGAATCAAGTTTGTGTTCATCGAAAAAAGACTTGAGAAATGAAATAAAACTCTTTCTTAAGAATCTGAATTAAGTTTTAAATCTTGGCAACTAAAACAGTTTCTTAGGCTAGCAACTATGCTTACAAATCCAAAATCAACTCCATCGTCACTTGTACCAACACCCGATTCATTGTGTTAGGGGTCTTTGGTGCATGATTCAAGAGTGCTAATCAAATCTTTAATGGCAACTTGAATGAATATAGGAAAAAAATCATTTTTTATAAACTAGGCAAATTAGAACCATCATAATCGAAAACAAGAAGAAAATTAGAACCAGCGAAGTGCAATTGAAATAAATACACCACCTCAAAACCGTATGTGAATTAAACTTCCATCACCACACATATTAAAACATATCACCATCAATGCGGTCTCACATTATTCATGCAAGTGAAAAACACAATCAATCTTCTGACTAGAGTTATAATGCATTGTGTAACATCCTCGGCTATGCAAGTATTATGGAACAACAACTATAACTATACACATGATTTGTTAATATTTAAGTTTCAAAAATGAAATCCATTTACTCAAAATGTTTTGTAACTTATAATCCATTTATCCTTTTCTTTTTCTTTTTCTTTACCCTGATTGCCACACTGTCTTCTTCATCTCCCATCTTGAGCTTAATGGTTTCTGATTTTTACAAGGGTAAAATTGGTCAGCAAGCATTTTGGAGAGCATGCAACAATTAATAAATAAACATGAAAACAAAATAAAAAATGTTTACTAAGATTGATTTTTTACCATCATTTGGTGCATATTTGGTGCACACCCATTAGCTTTAATAAGTTTTAGCTTCCCATTTTCGGAAACCCCAATTTCTCCCACAATCCTGTTGTTGTTCTTGGAATCATCTTAATTTTGTAATGTATTACAACCAGTCTGTAAACACAAAACCTTTTGCAACCTGAATCCCCATATTTTCAAGCTTTACTAAAGCGTCTGCAATGTAATAGATGTTTGATCTCCGCTTAAGTCAAATGCAAAATCTGTTGAAAAAAACAAGTTTGGAAAACGTAGCGGAAAATAAATTTAGGGAAAATAGATTTTAAAAAGTTTTTCGAAACAAGATCTTGATTGTGATATCTAAAGTAATAAACACTTAATCAAAATTATACCTTTTCGGTTCGTCTAGGATGAGCGCTTCGACCGAGTAGTTTTCTCTACTATCCTTAAAACTCGTGTCTGTCGAGTGTGGGCTCACTTCGAATCAGAAAATTTTTCACAAAAATTACTAGTAGAGTAATTTCATAATTTCTCTAAATTTTTGGGTTAAGTTGTAAATCAGAAAAATATCTTTGGAAATTTTCTGAAATAATCTCTTTAAGAATTTTCTTTCTACAACTTTCTCTTGAATTCAAGTATGTGTTAAATAATGACCTAAGACTCTCTTTATACAAGGAGAGTTTAGAGAGTTCAATTATGATTAAACTTAATCACCGTAATATTAAATTAATATAATATTTATCAAGATAAATATTAGATTAAAATTAATATTAAATATTATTAAAATAATAAATTATTTATCTACAATATAAACATTAAATCAAATATAATATTAAGATAATTATTTTAATATTAAATTAATAAAATATTATTAAGATAAGTATTAAATTAATATTAATATTAAACTATTAAAATAATATTATTTTTGGAATAGTTAATCTGAATTCAAATTTTCTGGTAAAGTCCCAGTAAGAGTGTAACTCTTCCATTGCTTAACCATCAAAGACCAATCGCTGTTGGCACAACCGTGTTCGGTGATGCAGGTGCGACACCCTTACGGCATTTTAAGCCGGTCTGGTTTAGCCATTGGTTGGACTGTCGGTCCGGTTTCACATATTAGACTCGGTTTGACCAAATTTTGGGTCTTGGTCTCAGTTTTGGGCTCCCGGGCGCAATTTACAATCTCAGGTCCAATTTTCAAGTTCAATTATCCATTGGGCCAATTGTTTGATTTGAAAATTAATTTTTAAAAATATCATATTAATTTGATTAATTTAATTTTACTTGATCAAAATTAATTTTTTCAAAAATCACTTAGATTTTGCAAATTAATTTTTCAAGAAAATTCTTTAATCAAATTCTCTAATTGAACAATTCTCACAGCCACATAATTTAATTCAACATCGAATAAATCGACTCAATTAAATTATTTTCAAAGTCGTAGAATTTTTTTTTGATTCAAATGCAATACAATCGAGTTTTTGTTGCGTTAGCGAAGGGACCAAACAGACATATACAATTAGGCTCTAGTAATTGCAATTGACCAGAAGCATCATTCTGATAATTGACAATTACTTAATCATGGACTTAGTCTATAAAAAGTACCATGATTGAAAAGTCATTATTTTTATATTTTTTACAAAAATAATTCATCCAACTGTTATGTCCAATGACCTCGTCATATGTGTGTTAGACTCATATGATATCCTTGATTCCTTCAAGTTAAATTTGTTCACTCAATACAATCCTATTTTATCTCATTGTCACCATTGTGTCTTAATGATTAATATTATCACTGTCAATAAATGACTGTGATAAATTGCTCGTTTGAAAACTAGCAACCTGTGGCCACGTTCTATATTTATCAATCCACACAATGCCAGTGAGAGGACATCATTAACTCTTTAATTGAGCTATAAATTCCACTGTTGCTAGTAAAGTCATGTCATACACAAGTCATGCACCTAACATACCGACTATGGACTTCATGTTCTTCACTTAATGGAGTGAAATCTTCAATTGGCTCCACATCAACTAACTCAAAAAAGAACTGAATCGGACCAATTTGGTGACTCCAATTCGGGCAACAAAGATCGACAATTGTCTCCACGTCTTTATTGTCTACAAGTTCCATTTCGGTAAATTTGATGGGATTTGACGAAATCGAAAATTTGTAGAATAATTTCGAGATTCTCCTCCCACAATGTCTAACATTTTTTGCACTAATCATTTCCTTCATTTCATCAATTGAGACATTTCTATTAAATCTTATAACTATTTGTTGGCGACATTCAAATATACATCCAATTGTTGTCAAAATTTCTTAATCAAAATAAACACATGCAAAAAATTGATTATCCATCTTTAACCCTAAATCTATAAAAATTATTAAATTTCTCAATATGCAATTTTAAAAAAATACTATAAAAAATTAAATAATTAAAAAAAATTACCTTTAGAAAGTAAAGAATTTGTAAACCCTCAAACAAAACCCTAAAAGACTTGTCTTTTTTTTTTTCTTTCAAACCCTCATTTCCTCTTGTATTTTCTCTACTACTAAGTAGTTGTGGTTTTTTTTAAACCCTATTCTTTCTTTGCTATTTCTCAACTAAGTTAAGTCTTTTTCTGTCTTCTCTTCTCTTCTTTTTTTCTCTAGACCGACTTCTTCCTCTCTTCTCTAATCTTTACTCTCTCTTTTTTTGAATCAGCACACATTTTTTTCAACACCCTAAAATTATTTATAAACCACAAAACCTTATTTTTTTGGTGAAACCCTAAAACACTACCATAAAAATCATGAAACCCTAAAATACAGTTGAGGTGTCCAATCAAACTAGTGATGCTTGTCAGGAAGGCACAGCCCTAATCCCCAAAATACGACTTGTATCCCTTTTTTTTTTTTTACCTTTATAAAAAAGAAGCAGTCTTACCCCTACACCACCCTTAACCATTAAAATATTATTTTTTTAAACAACAAGCTAATGATTGGGGTGAATACAAGGTTGGTGTCACCTCTACACCATCCTCAATCACCCACAACATACCATTTTGATAATAATGTGGGTGGAATACCATTTTGGTATTTTTTATTTATTTATTTTTGTATTATTGAATTAAAAAAGCTTTAATACAGTGATAAAATTATACTTTGATGTCTCTTAAAAAATATAATTTAATCTTAACCTCTTAGAGTAAATTTCTGGATTCGTCCTTATTTTTAACAAGGTCTTATGTGCCAATTTTTGCCACGCTTTTAATTTTACTTCCAATAATTTTTTTCTTTACATCCAATAAAAATATAAAAATAATTTTATATAAAAAAAGACAATGTTGTTTCAGTAGACATAAAAATGGTCAACAATGAATATGGAACTTCTCTTGTTCTTTCTCTCTTCGGGAAAGAGAAAAAAAATGCTTTAAAAGTTTCAATCTAGACAGAAAGAGAGAAAAAAAATACGAAAAGGAGTCGTTGCGGCCTCCTCTGTGGTGGTGGAGAATTCTCCAGGAATGATATAGTTTTTCTTTTTTCAAAAAATTAGGAGTAAATTGATAAAATTTGCGGGCAAATTACCAATAAAAGCCCCTTTTTTTTAAATTTATCGAAATGGGCCAGGTCAAAAATTATTTACCGGAATGGGCCAGTTTTTACAAAACGCGTCTACGTCAGCGCGTTGTAAGGGGAAAAAGCAGGAAAACGCTTCCTCAAGGAAGCGCTTTGCCTACGTGGACAGAAAACGCTTCCTTGAGGGTGCACTTTTAGTCCACGTAAGCAAAGCGCTTCCTTGAGGAAGCGTTTTCCCCGTGTTTGAACAGTAGCAACAGCTACTTTTTTGACCGTTGGTAACCCCCCCAACGGTCCAAAAAAAAACTATAAAACCCCCCACCCCTTTCATTTTTTTCACACTTAAATCCTTTCAATCTTCAATCTTTCAATATTCTCTCAAATTTCTCTGAAATCTCTCAAATTTCTCTTAAATTCCTCTCAAAACTCTCATTAATTGTTTCAAAAAAGCTCTAATTTTATTTTTTCTAAATTTATTTTTTAAAATAAAAAAATTTAATCGTGTTAGCAATAGCCGGAGAATTAATTCACTTCGATGATAAACACATATCCGTCGAACAAATGCAAATGGTAAGTGTTAAATTTAATATTTAAATATTATTTAAGATTTCTGTCATTTATGCAAATTTAAATAATTTTTATTTTATTATTTCTTATAAAAGTCTGTAGATCGGATATTGCAATGCTATATCTGTAACATGACTGGTCCTCCATCACCGTTGATAGAGGATTACCTACGGGAAGCTGGTTTTTGGCACGTGGCGATGATAGGTCGGGGTGCAAGTTGGACCCGAAACTTATTAGTGCGTGGATAGAAAGGTGAAGACCTGAGACGCATACATTTCATCTTCCATGTGGAGAGTGTACTATTACTTTGGAAGACGTGCATTTGCAATTAGGATTGCCGGTGGACGGGGACGCAGTCATTGGGTCCGTTTATTCTGCTGATTGGGGAGCGGTATGCTACGAGCTTTTTGGTGCTATTCCGGATAATATTAACGGAGGTCGAATCGAGATGGGTTGGTTACGAGACACATTTCCGGAGCCAGATGATGATTCTACCGAACTAGAAAAAATTTGATATGCTCGAGCATACATTCCTCAGATAATTGGAGGTTATCTGATGCCGGACTTGTCACGAAACCTTGTACATCTGAGATGGCTGCTGAAACTTATTGATTTTATAGCAGCTGGTGAATTTAGTTGGGGGTCTGCCGTGTTGACAACATTGTACCGGGAGATGTGCGGAGCTACGCAACCAAATAAAGCGAAAATTAGAGGTTGCCTATCACTACTGCAATCATGGGCACGGTTTTGCTTTCCATTTTTACATCATCGAGTGGACCACCCATTTACATTCCCACTCATAACGAGGTAAATTTTATATTAGATTTTACAATTATTACGTAAATTTAAAATACAATCGTATGCTAAAAATTTATTTAATTAGGTGGAACCATTCGGCAAGTTATGCTCGATTACCAACCTGTCTTGAAGATATATGGCTTCTATTAGAGCAACGATCAGAAGCACAAGTAAATATTAAAAATATATATATACATACATAATAAAATAATGGATTCATATTTAGTATTTAGTATTTTTTATTTAACTAATATTTCCATCATTTTTATATAGTTTCAATGGACACCATACGAGGATCCGGCAATTCGGGCAGTAATTCCGGATGAATACTTGCAAAATCCGAACGCTTGGCACGTGAAGGTCCCATTGGTCAACTTTGCTATTGTGGAGATGCACCAATCAGACAGAGTATTACGGCAATTTGGATTCCGACAACCGATTCTTGTGGCACCTGAGGTGTTGGATGATCATCACAAAATCGACTTACGACAATTGCATACGGATTGGCCGAGATTCTGGTCACACTATATCCAAATGTGGAAAGATCGGTATGATTATATACCTACTCGGGAACCGACCATCGTTCCAGAGTTGGCGTGTGTGCCAGAATACATGCCATGGTTTAGGATCCATGGCAAGCCATATTTACTGTCAAAAGAGAAGAGGCAGTGGTAATTGCGTGTTCAAAGGGAACGACGTGGCCCTTTAAATCCTAGAAGAAGGGACGACGACGCAGGCCCATCAACAGTGCCCACACAATCACCCGGCCCAGCAACAGGACCTATACAGTCACTGGGCCCGACAGTTCAACCGTCGACACCCACAGCACAACTTCTTTAGATGATGCCAGGTACGTATCCTAGCCCTTTTATGTATCGTAGCCCTTATATGTTTCCTTTTTCTAGTCCTATGGTAGGTTGGAATGCATGGCCCGGTTCATCTCCATTTCCGATTACTCCGAGTGGACCTCTGATCTATATAGGCAACCGTCACACAAGGGATCGCAGGAGGGGCCGTTGGGGAGCTCTTCTTTTTACCAATCCCCATCACCTTATGGGTTTCAAACACCTCCGCCATTAATGATGCAAACACCTCCACAGTCACTATTCTATCAAGGCGGGTCATCTTCCCAACACCTACAACCAGAATCCTCACCGGAGTAAGCACAACCCCCGCCGGAAGCTGGACAAAGGAGGAATCCAACGCGTAACCGTCGACGACCTCCATGTGGCACTGAATCCGATCGGCACGAACATTGTTTTTTATTTTAATATATTTGTACAAATATTTTGAATATTTTTATATTATTTCATGTAATTAGATAAAAGGTTGTTTTAAATAAAGTAATTGTAATTTACTTTTATATTTTTAATAAAATGGAAATTATTTTAAATAGGGCAACATTTTGAATATTTTTATATTATTTCATGTAATTAGATAAAAGGTTGTTTTAAATAAAGTAATTGTAATTTACTTTTATATTTTTTATAAAATTGAAATTATTTTAAATAGGGCAACATTTTGAATATTTTTATATTATTTCAGGTAATTAGATAAAAGGTTGTTTTAAATAAAGTAATTGCAATTTACTTTTATATTTTTAATAAAATGGAAATTATTTTAAATAAGGTAACATTTTGAATATTTTTATATTATTTCATGTGATAATATAAAAGGTTGTTTTAAATAAAGTAATTATAATTTACTTTTATATTTTTAATAAAATGAAAATTATTTTAAATAAAACAATATTTTGAAATATTTTTATATTATTTCATGTAATAAAATATAAATAATACAACATATTGACAATTACAACAACTATCAACTATTGCGATTTGGACATGATCTACTTGTATGGCCTGGGTTCCTACACCATCCACATAACTTTTGCTGATTGGTTGTTTCTCGGATATCCATATTGTTGCGTATTCTAGTCGAGCAAGGTCGACCCTTTGGTTTACGCCACAACTCTCTATCCGGTAACAGCTTAAACGGAGCAAGCGATACAGAGGGCCACTTACGCTCATCTGGGACTGGTGGAAATATGTGTCTCCACACGTTGTACATGTATTCCAATTTGTACATGTCGTCGACATAGCTCAGGGGATCCAGATGAAAATTTTGACAAGCTGCAATTACATGAGCGCATGGATAACGAAGTGCGTCAAACCTCCCACAATCGCAAGTCCTATTTCTTAAGTGTACACGATATTGCCCGCCAGTAATACCTTGGTGCAGTTTGTCAAACTCTGTCATACGAAACCATAAGTTGTCTTGATCGTGACACACTGTGTGCATAGTGTTCGCCCGTGCCTTCGCCTTGTTAATTTCTTGCAATACCTTTGCGCACCATACATGGCCTCCCTGCATTTGGCCTGCATAACTAGCTGCTCATTTCGGAAATAGTGCCGCTAAATGAAAATATGTCTCTCGCACAACTGATGTTATCGGTAAATGACGTGTTCCTTTCAGAACAGAATTTATACATTCGTCCAGGCTTGAGGTCATGTGACCATATCGTAAGCCGCCGCCGTATGCTTGTGTCCACTGTTCGAAAGGTATATTACATAGGTAGTTATGGCCCTCTTCGTTAACTGAATGGAAAACTGCCAACATCTCATGAAAACGGTCCTTACTTATCTCATACCCTGCCAATATAAGTTGATAGCGAAAATTACATACCACTTTTCCATTTAAAATAAATTCAATATTCCAAACGAAATTTTATTAATAGAGATAAAGTTAAATACCCATGTTGGCCACTTGCCGTCATTCACCTTTAGATGGATATTGCCTGTAGTAGTTGGAAGCAATATGCCTTAGGCAATACCGATGGTGTGTGCGATGCCATAGGCTTCCCTGTCGCTCAATTGCAGCTAGTGTCCCGGTGCCTCGATCCGATATAACGCATATAACAGGTTGGGGGCAAACATGCATCCTTAACCTAGAAAGAAAGAAATCCCAGTCATCAGCTGACTCCCCTGGTGTTATTGCAAACGCAATTGGAAGGATTCTTCCACTACCATCCTGTGCGACTGCCAGCAATAGCCGATGGGTATATCTATCGTACATAAAGGTACCGTCAATTTGTACCAATGGCTTACAATATGCAAATGCGTCTCGGCATTGCTTAAAGCTCTAGAAGAGACGCTTAAATACTTGGCATCCACGGAGCAATCGGTCGTTGTAGTATGCAGGTTCTGTTTGAAGGTCTGTTATGCAACCTGGGACGTATCTCTCTAGCACTTGACACCATTGCCATATTTCATTATATGAAGCGTCCCACCCACTATGCATCTTCTCCAAAACCTTCTGCTTAGCTATCCAAGCCTTGCGGTAAGAGGGCGTGTACCCCATTTGGTTACGAATATTGGCAATTAAGACTGGCACTGAAGTCTTAGGACCTGCCTTCACCGTGGGTAGTATTAAGCTAGCTAACATAGCTGAATCTATCTTGGGATGATCTTGTGAAATACCTGTCAACGAAGTACGTTAAATAATGTAACATTACATAATAACAGTATTATTCAAAAACCTTAAATACTGTACCTGCAACACATGTATGTGGACCTTTATACTTTTTTATCTCCCACAACCCTGTCCTTTTCCTCAACGAGGCGTAGATTTTCCATGAACAACTTCTGTCTTGCACTGCACACTTCGCCTCAAACTTATAGGATTTAGATTTAACCACGTGGTAGTTAACACCGTTATTGATGCTATGTTGTTTCAATGCACCAAGAAAACTATCCTTATTGGAAAACTCTTTACCAACTTCAAATTCACTCGAATCCAATAACAAACTTATATGATCATGCGTTCTGTGTGGTAGATCTGGAAACTCCAATGCATCATCTGCAGATAGATCAACATTATGCATATGGGCTGGAGGCGAGTATGCCCTGAATCGTGGATCTTTTTCTTCATCTAAACCCCCTTCAACATCTTCAGGTTCAGTTGGAATAGGCTCCGGTTCAGAAAATAATCCAACTTCTGTACCATCGCGACTGGGCTCTCGAGGTGGATCCACATCGGACTCATCATCTAACTCACCATCATCTGCGACGTATGAGGTCCCTTCACCGGTAGACGTCATGGGGAGTACATCATCCCTTCTTCTGGGCGTTTCATAACATCCCCAATTGGATGTAGATTGCCAAGCACTATAAGTTAATGTCGTTCCCCAGTACGTATTTCCAGCATCAAACATCGACCCACCTAGGTGCATGTCCCATCCACTAACAGAGTGTCGTGCAGGGGTTGTGTATTCCATACCGCTACCAAAAATCAGCGGTTCTGTGTTATGTAACCCACTAGCGGAGTGTCGGGCAGGGGTCGTGTATTCCTCTCGAACAACAGCCGCAAATGTATCATTGGGCAATGCAAATTGTACATATAACTTAATATATGATGCTCCACTAGCAAGATGAGTCTGCACCATTGCCTCCAAGCTACGAGCACCTTTGATGTCGAACGAGTCATATGTTACTGGACCAATAGAAGCACAAAATCGATACCTAATAGACAACACTTTCATTGGCGTCATTCAGAATATTTTACGCCTAATCCTTTTACGAAGTTCTGTCAAATCTATGTTCTGGTTAAAAACCAGTCGTATTGTATTCTCCAAAAAAAAACAACACCGTTCTCGGTGTGACGAACCTCACCATCATAGTAAATAATAGCACTAATGCGTTCACTCATCTTTAATTTTTATCCTTCTTAGCCTCTCTATTTTTTTTTTGCTGTAAGTTATGCAACCTGAGAACAAAATTTGGCTCATTTATAGCCCAAGTTATTTCAGAGACCACTGTAGCAAAAGAGCGTCAACGTGGGAGTTTCTTCTAGTAATTTTGCTGAAAATGCATCCTGCTTAAAGCGTTTTTACCACTATTTGCACAGACACGTCTTCTCAAAATTATTTTTTTAGAGACTACTGTAGCAAAAGAGCGTCCACGTGGAAGCTTCTTTCAGTACTTTTGCTGACAATGCATCCTGCTTGAAGCGTTTTTGACACTATTTACGCAGACACGTCTTCTCAAATTTAATTTTCAGAGACTACTGTAGCAAAAGAGCGTCCACGTAGAAGCTTTTTTAAATTAACAAATAATTTAATTAAGTTACCCTAAACCCCAAGCCCTAATTTATTTGATTTTTTTCTTAAATACCCTAAAACCCTAAACTCTAAAATCCTAATCTAATTTTTTTAAAATTTATAATTAATTTACTCAAGTAACCCTACCTAATTTATTTGATTTTTTCCTTAAAAACCATAAACACTAAACCATAATCTAATTTTTTAAAATTAGTAATTAATTTAATTAACAAACACTAAACCCTAATTTATTTAATTTTTTTCCTTAAAACTCTAAAATTTAAAAACCCAAAATTCCTAAAACCTTAACCCTAATTGCAAAAAACCCTAATAAAAACACGGGGAAAACGCTTCCTCAAGGAAGCGCTTTGCCTACGTGGACAGAAAACGCGCCCTCAGGGAAGCGTTTTCTGTCACGTAGGTAAAGCTCTTCTTTGAGGAAGCGTTTTCCTGCTTTTTTCCCTAACAACGTGCTGACGTGGACGCATTTTGTAAAAACTAGCCCATTCCGGTAAATAATTTCTGACCTGGCCCATTTCGATAAATTTAAAAAAAAAAAGGCTTTTATTGAGAATTTGCCCAAAATTTGCAAATATAGAAGGATTTAATTTATTTTTATGTCAATAAATAGCCACATCAAACTTCTATTAGTGACTTAATGATAGTGACTGAAAAGTAAATTTTTTAGAAGTTAATAAAAAAATAAAAAAATTTATAATTAGATGGTCAAAATAAAAACATCATCATAGTTAGAGAATTATTTGTGTAGTTTTTTATTGAAACAAAACAAAGAACTTAATTTGCTTTAATTTTCTGTTCTTTCCCTTGTTTTAGTTAAGTTAAATTAAATAATAAAATAAAAAAAAAGGAAAGTTCAAAGAAATGTTTTAGTTAATTTACAACATTTTCCAATCACCAAATCCAAACTCTTAAATTTTTTTAGACCAATCATTGGTATGATGAAGGGAATAATCGGTAGAAAGCGTATTTAGCAATAAAAGTAGCAGATGAGCATAAACATAAAATATAATATCATGTCCTTTATTCAATAATGCTTGTCATCCCAAAACCCCTTTATAACATTGTTTTTTAATTTACACACACACAAAAAGTGGTTCAAATTTGTAGCTTTATTTTAACTTTCTATTTCTATTTCTTTTCTTTGTGGGTTAGACAGTGTGCAACTTGAAGGGTTGGTTTTTAATGTTGGGACAAGCTTTGATATGTATGGTCCGAAGGCAGAAGGACAAAAGTTTGGGACACTGACAACAATGAAACCTCACCTAATCTGGGAAAATTGAGCCCTTAATCATGAAGAATTAAGGACAGTGTACCCTAAGTCCCCTTCCCCTAAAGAAACAAAATTTTAAGGAATCTGAAATGTGGCATGGGCTTTTAGGTGATGACAGGGAATGGATGTTGACCTATCAACTATGGAGATAACACCAAACATATCCATCTCATGTTTAAAGATTAAATATATGCAAATGGGTTTTTCTTGTTGATGACTTTGGTTGGAATGGGGCACACACCACTCTCTTATTAATTGCCAAAAGTGAGCTCAGATCACCCCCCCCAATCCCCATTTGGAGATTTTGAATACTGTAAAAGAAACCAATATCACCCTCTTTTCTTTTATAACTTTTTGATACTCTTTTTTATTACCAAAGGAAAAAGAAAAGCTTGTGTCATCTAATCAATCTTATCCAAATTGGTTTTAGAGCTTGGTATAAGTGTTTCAAAGATATTGTTTAATGGATTTATATATAACAAAAAGTTGCACCTTTATATTAAAAAAAATGTGTAGTGCAATGATAAAACTATAAGTAGGATATAATGCAAGGAAACCCTTATTTTATTTGTCTGGATAGTACTTTGCAGCCCTGAAGGGGTCCATAAAAAGGGCCAATGAGAAAGAGCATGCTGTTCGGTTACAATGAGAGAGTGGAGTAGGAGTCAGTGATTCACTCCAGTAGAGAGACCCCGCATTCTTTTTTTTTTTTTGTTAATAAAACTCAAAGCCCCACAAACAAATAGACATAAATAGAAGGGAGTCTGGCCCTGAGGGGCAAGATTTTGTGTACCGTAAGAAGAGTTTTTAAAGTCTGATAGAAAAATATGTATATAATTACACTGTAGAAGAGGTGTGTTGTAATCAATCAGGTTGGTTTCTTCATATTGAAGTAGAGACAGAAAGTAGAAGAAAACGACACCCATGGAGGATCAAAAGTTGCAAAGAGAGAAGATATATATATATTTATCTGAGAAAAAGACTGGGCCCCTTCAATTTGTTTCTATTTAGATCCCACTTTTGACAAGCAAAGCTTTCATCTGGTTATCTTTTTCTACTCTTTTTTTATTATTTCTTCCTTTGGGTCTCTCATAAGCCACACCCAAGGTAGTCTGCAGCAAAGCTTTCATCTGGTTATCTTTTTCTACTCTTTTTTTATTATTTCTTCCTTTGGGTCTCTCATAAGCCACACCCAAGGTAGTCTGCAACATGTTCGTCGTCTAAACTGTAAAGAATCACCAAGTATTGCATGGCGAACCATCATATTCCTTATGCACTTCTTCATGGAATGAATGTTCCCACAAGTTTCATGTATGTAATTTCCAATACTATCTTCTTTTCTTTCTAAAATTGGTCCCTTTTTAAATTTGTTTCTATCTATGTCAGTAATCAAGAAGGATCTGCCTTTGATTTTGGAGAGCTAGAAGAAGCCATTGCTCTGCAAGGAGCTAAAGCAAGTAAAGCTCCTTATCTTCATTTTTTTTCATTTATTTATTTTTTCTGACGTTTGCTAAAGCTTAAAAGCTTTTTAGTTTAACCACCAACTCTCCTACACCTCAAAAGATAAGAGGTTTGAACATGTCTATAGGGGAAAAAGTAGGGGGGGTTACCATTTGCAGTACAGTAATGATAGTGAGGCTAGCACACTTGAATGGCGTGAGGCTACAAACATAGAAATCTGACCTCCCTACCATGATTTACTGACTCCATAACTGTATAAAAGAGAAAGCAGGCTGAGTTTATTAGGTTGCTATTGCTTCTAGCTTTCAACTTCAACCTCTTTGGCTTTGATATATATATTTTGGGAGATCCTATGAGATTTTGCTTTTGGGATTCTCTGCAGATTTATTAACAGGCAGAACTGCAGCTACTTTGGAGATGTTCCCTTCTTGGCCTATGAGATATCAGCAAACCCCCGTACTAGTTTCTTAACCCTTCTTTTTCACCATTGTATGTTTGACCATGTTTATAAAATAAAAGTGTTTGACAGTGGACCAGTTCTATGGGTTTAGACTACTTCTTTATATATTGCTGTTTAAATGGTTTGTTTTTGAGGTAATTGTGGATCTTTTTTTTCTCAATCCAGGGAAGTTCAAAATCAGGAGGGGAAAGTACAGATTCAGGCTCAGCTTTGAACACTATCTCAAGCAAAACTGAGAACCAGTTTGAACCAGACTCCCCCATCAGTAAAAAGGCATCATCTTCATATCATCAGGCTCTTGACCAGCAGAATCTACAGCAACAACAACAACAACAAGAGATGGCAAGTGATCCTTCAAGAACAGGAACATCACTGAATCAATCAGCTCCCATTGTCAAACTTCTCCAAGAAAAGGTCCTTAAAAGAACTACAGTTAAACATGCTTAAATTATTAATTAATCTCCCACAGTTTTTACTTTTTTTTTCTCTCTTCTTTTCAATCCCAACAACTCAGGATATTGAAAAGTTGGTATCATTTTTTGTCATTATTACTATTCTGATCCTTACTCTCTCCACCCCTACCCGTTTTTTTTTTTCTCTCTATGATCATTTCTTCATGCATATACAAGGGCACAGATCCGAAAAACCCACAGAAAATCAAAGGGTACAGAGTTTTTCTGATTTCTGAACGATTTTCTGGTATCTGACATGAAAAGAGAGAAAAAGCTGTACACTTTGAGAAGCTAAGAGAGAATCTGCACGATATATATATGTATATATTAGTCTCTTTCTTGATTGGTCACTATAAAACCGCATCCCCCCACACTTAAGTCAATACCTATAACTCACAGATGAACTTGTTTTTATCCTCTTTAAAATCAAACCCCCCCCCCCCAAAAAAATTCTTTAACCCTAAACATAAAGAAATGGCAGATTCTGATTATTTTTGCTACTCTTATCATGTTCATGGTTACTTGTTAGAAGAACAAGAGTCACATCACATCACCAATCTGTTTCTCTTAGAAATTTTGTGAGATCTCTTTAATCATTATATTTTTTTCTGTCAAAAAATCTACGGTAGTTTTTCTTTGATTTTTAAATTTATTGTTTTGATGATATTTTTTGTATTTCTGGTTTGGCTGTCTAAACTTGATAATTTATGTATTTATAACGCTGACTCTCTAATTTTCCAGCTTACCAAACAGCCAAATGCTCTCATTTTCCTGAGCAACTTCTTGTCTGTGCTTGATAAGAATCTTCTAAATCAGCAACCACTATTTAGTGTTTTTTTTTCTTCTTTAATCAAATATGAAATGGGTGTTATTTCATCTCATTAAACATATGTTAATACATGCACTTCGTTTATAATGTTGCAGAAAAGGGCTTCAACTTCTGAGAAACAGCTTGATGCCAAGGTTAAAATTTTAATACTAAAAAAACCCAACTCTTTGTTGCTAGATTCCTTCTGAATCAAAAAAGAAACTTCTTTTTAGTTGAATCTGTTTTAAATTGTTGCTTTTTTTTTTTCTCCAGACATTGAGGCGTTTAGCTCAAAACAGAGAAGCTGCAAAGAAAAGCCGTCTTAGAAAGAAGGTAACATAAAAAGGACATATATACACTGAAAAAAAAACATACATTTGCATGTAGTTTCTTACTTAGGTGTCCATAACATGTAAACTGATGCATATATATATATGCTTAAACAGGCATATGTTCAACAACTAGAGTCGAGTAGAATGAAACTAACTCAACTTGAACAAGAACTTCAGAGAGCACGATCTCAGGTTTTTCTTTTTTCTATATTATATTGATTTTGATTTATATATATTTACGGTAAGTGTTTAGTGTTTCTTAATTAAAGTGCTTAGAGTTTTTGATTTTGTGAAATAGGGGCTTTTATTGGGGAGTAGCGGTGGTGTTGTTGGAAATATTAGCTCTGGTAAGTTCCTAATAAAAAAAATTAATGTTGCACTATTAATTTACTAAAAAGGGCTCTTAGTGTGTGAATATTTGCTGAATTGAGAGACTTGAAGAAAGTTTTAAACTGATGGGTAGTTTTGGAAGCACAGTGGCGAAATGTCGAGCATGCATTTTTAGTCCGGACTTTGACATAAAGTTGATTACTTTATTAAGGGGTAATAACTTATTTGATACTTTAATTTTACATAAAAAAGTTATTTTAATTTTTTATTTAATTTAATTTTTTTTAAAACTTGTTAAATCATTTAAAATGAATGAAAAGTAATCAGTTGTTAATTTTGTGGCATGTACGTGAATATTACATCAAACATTAATTAATATTTTAAAATTTATTAAAAAAGTATAAAAATATTTAAATTTTAAAAAATTAATTAATTGCTGACATGATATGTACGGAGTGTGAGTAAAGTTAACAAATGTTAATTTTTTTATTTATTTTGGATTGTTTGACAAACAATACAAAATCAATAACTAAAAAAGACAAAAAAAAAATTATTTGACTAAATAAATTATTATACCTTAATTTAAAAACAAATGGAAACTTGCGTCCTTGAATTCTTTTTTGATAATATTCATTAATTAAGTTGCCTAATTAAATCATGTACCTCATTTTTCAAATGTATAATTGCTATTGTTGAACAATATATAAAGATAAATTTAATTATTTTTTGAATGGTAAAATGATATTTTAAGTCAAATTGGCTCGTTTTAATATATATATATATATATAATATTTTTTAAATCCTTCACGTATTTAAGTTAATTATAATCATTTATGAATAAACAATTATCTTTATTTAAATTTGATTTCCCAATTAACACTTTTTGACAAATTCATTGGAGGACTGATCTGAGATTTGGTGTAGGGGCGGCAACGTGTGACATGGAATATGCAAGATGGTTAGAAGATGATGAGAGGCATATGTCGGAGCTTAGAACCGGTTTACATTCGAACCTTTCCGACACCGACCTTCGATTGATGGTCAACACTTACCTTTCCCATTACGATGAAAATTTCCGGTTGAAAGGAATGGCTGCCAAATTCGATGTTTTTCACCTTTTAACTGGGATGTGGACCTCTCCGGCGGAGCGTTGCTTCCTTTGGATGGGTGGTTTTAGGCCGTCTGAGCTCATCAAGGTTTCTTTCAATGCTTCCAAAATGGAATTCTTTTTCTTTTCGTTTTTTGGCTTTCAGTGTTAGTGGGACTGATCAATGATTTCGTTTAAACAAAATTGTGTTCAGATATTAATATCACAATTGGACCCATTAACGGAACAGCAATTGATGGGGATCTGCAGCCTCCAGCATTCTTCACAACAGGCGGAAGAGGCACTCAGCCAAGGACTGGAACAGCTCCAACAGTCTCTCATCGACACCGTTGCTGGCGGTCCTGCCATTGATGGAATGCAACAAATGGCTATTGCCTTAAGCAAGCTCGCCAATCTCGAAGGCTTCGTCCGTCAGGTAACATTATAAAAAAATCAAACGGTCATATATGATAAATCATGTAGTTCAAACGCTTGTTTGTAGTCAATTTCATATCATTTTATTCTTTAAAATAATGATATGAAAGTTGCTTATCAATCCTGCCATCTGACAAATTCTTTTTCTATGATGGATTTCGTGTTTGACCATTAATATTAACAGGGACATATATGATTATAACTTAAAATATTTATGAAATTTTATATTTGCCACGTGTGTGGGGATGCTGAATGCTATTGGGGGGGGGGTGATTTCTATTTTGTTGATCAAACAATCATTTTTGTTGGGGGATTGATATTTGCTTTATCTGTAAGAAGTCAATTGGAATACTGGAGGATGGGATATTTTTATCTATAAATGTTTCTTTCAATAGGTGGTTTGAAAGATAAGCCCTAGCTAACTTGAACAATTAATGGATTAATCAATTTCTGATGGGAGTTCCTGTTTCAAATAATTTGATTAATGTATGTAGGCTGACAATTTAAGGCAACAAACTCTACACCAATTGCCTCGGATACTAACTGTAAGACAGGCGGCACGCTGTTTTCTGGTAATCGGAGAATACTACGCAAGATTACGAGCACTTAGTTCTCTTTGGGCCTCCCGTCCTCGAGGGTAACATCTTTTAATGTTTTTATTAACTTAATATTCGGATATAATAATTATAATCATGATATGATATGATGTAGGAGGTTGATGAGTGATGAGCAGCCATGCCAAACAACAACAGAGTTGCAAATGGTGCAGCCATCACAGAGCCACTTCTCACACTTTTGATAATTCAAAACAAGAAATCCATCCCTCCTAGCCAGCTATATATCAATATAATTTCTGTATTTAGTTTCAAAATCATATATGCAGCAAAGCAAATTGGACTATATATGTAATATATTTCATCAAAGCACGTTTTAAGTTTAGAGGAGATAGGACTTTTTTTTTGAAAAATATACATATATATATGTATATGTTTTCTTTTCTAAGTTATTGTTATTATTTAAGTTTATCCTTTGTAAATGAAAATTCAATTTTAATGTGCATAGGGTGCTAGCTTTTTCCTTCCAGAACAAATTTGCTCGATAGATATAAGTTGTGATTATTGCATGAAAAAAAAAAACCTAAAAATAGGCATCATAATGTTGTTCACGCAATTTTGAAATTTTTTGTATTCACGGGCCTTTGTTTAGAAAATTTCATTTATCAATAGCAGTCTCACTCTCTTTTTAAAAGTTTCTCTTCTAAAGCTTAAGTGACACACTTAATTTAATACTTCTTTAATTACCATAAATTACAGTCACTTTTCCTCATAAATAATCACATGTAAACATCTTCAATTATTTTCATAATCATTGAGATTTTTTCAATATTAAACATTTATCATAATTCGATGTTTTAAAAAAACCATGATTTCTGCACGTCTTAATTTCACTATTAGGCCATCATCACCCATCAAAGTCCATAAAACAAGACTCCAAAAAGTTCCAAGTAAAAAATATATCAATCCAAATCTGACAAAGTTTTATCCAATTTCCAGCATCATAACAAAAGATTCAACTATTAATGCATACATGAAGAAAAGCATTAATAATTAAGAATCAAGATAACATAATATCATATCAAGCTTAAGGAACAGAATCTTTAGTTCAACTAGTTTATATACCCGTACGATGCATGGGTTAAACATAATTGTATAATTATAAATAAATATTATAGAAATCTATACTAACATAGCCTTATTATCAAATTATTGTTTAACATTTTGATAAAATTATTATTTAATATTATAAATATTTTTAATAATGTTTAAAATATCAAAAAAGAAATCATTGAATTTTTATAAGTAAATATTGTTTTTAATATTTCTCTTATAAAATTTTGATTAGTAAACATTTTAAAATTTTCAATAAATTTTAAATTTTCAAAACAAATAGATATTAAAAAAATGTTTTTAGTGATTTAAAAAAATTAACGTTGTTTAACATTTTTAAATATTTGATTTAAAAATTTAGTACTATTTTAAAAATGAATTAAATAAAGTTTTGTTATGTTTATGAATGATGATAAATCTTATTATTTTTTAAATCAAAATATTTTTATTAATAAATACTTTAAATTTCTAAAGAATAATTTAATTTTTTAATATATATATTTTGAAGCTTTAAACATTATTAAAAATTTAAACAAATATTAAAAGTAAAAAAAAATGAATGATTTTTCCTTACCCTTAATGATGTTTGGAGTTGTAAAAGATCATCCATTTGATGGACTTCATCAACAATAACTTCCCCTGGCTTTTCAACATCAAGTTCTTGAGACTCAGGTTCAACTAAAGGCTCAGTTGCAACTAGCTCATTATTTGGCATATTCACTTTATCATTTGTATATTCGATGGCTACTCTAGTTGGTTCATCTTTAACAACAACATTGAAGGATTCCGTGAAAGTTTTCTTATGCTTATTATAGATTCTAAATGTCTTGCTATTGTTGGAGTAACTCAATAAAATCCGTTTATCACTTTGGTCATCAAACTTGCCTTTGTAGGATTGATCTCTTAAGATGTAGCAAGTGTTTCTAAAAACATGAAAGTACCTAATAGTAGGCTTCCTCCCTTTCTACATTTCATAAGGGGTCCTTAAAAGAGCTCTATTGATAACATGAACAATTGTATTGACTGCATCAACCTAAAATCTTTGTGAAGCACCTTCTCTATTAAACATAACTTTGGACATATCTTAAATGGTTCGGTTCTTTCTTTCAGCCACACCCTTTTGCTATGGAGTCTTTGGAGCTAATAACTCATGCCCAATGTCATCTTCATCACAATAGTTATTGAATTCTTCATTTTCAAATTCTCTACCATGGCAACTCATCATGCCAATCAGTTGCCCATTCTTATTCATCAACTTATTGCATTCATGTAGTCGCCACAAACTTTGGGAATAACTCTCTTAACTTTGGCAAGCCTCTTACTACATTGTATTTGACTAAGCGCCGAAGACCTTTGAAGTGAACATGACTTGATTTCTCATGCAAAAATTCCAATTTTGAAGAACTAACTGTTGGAAAAATCTGGTTAAGAAAATGATTTTCAATTACAATGAAAGTTCAATTTTTTTTTCTAAATTGAGCTGATTTTTTCTATTTATAGCAATAAACTTTTACCAAAAAGTACTTGTGCTTTGAGCAAGATGGATTTGAATTGTTCCCAGCTTTCAACCAAATGACCTTCTCTGTTATTTTCATACCACGAATTGCGCTGAGTGTAGGCTCGAGCAATACGAAACAAACATAGAACCAAAAACGAATTTTGTTACTTTTAGTAGAAAATAATCCTCTCAATAGAAACCAGTAGAAATTGTAATTCTCAGAAAATTAATTAATTATAAGAAGATAAATTCTCACTACTTTCTAGAAGAATAACAATATATGAAACTTGTGTGTAACTAGCTCTACCAGTGCCATCTATTTATAGGGGGAGATAAGAAAATCGTGGTTAAATAAGAATAACATAAATACTATTTATTTAATGGAAAACACTCCCCTAGTTCAACTAGAAGAGAGGGGGTGCGACACACCCTAGATAATAACTCTAGGGTTGTTACCCCTATCATGTAATATGAGTGGATTTAGGTTTTTCCTGTATTGGGTCCAACTATATGTGCTTCCTGAACTTTTTATGTAATGACCCAAAATTCACGGGCACCGGAAAAGTGAGTTATAGGGCCTCCATCTTAGTAAACCGAGTCATAAATAATTCTTAAAAGTAATTATGAGTTTAGTTGAGTGCTTAATTAGGATTTAATTAGGTGAATTTTGTCTAATTAAGAATAATTAGGAAAAAGGACTAAATAGAATAAGGTGTAAAAGTTGAATTATAAATTAAAAGAAATCATAAATGATCAAATAGACAATTAAGCCACATTTGGTATATGAGGCGGCAAACATTAAAACAAAATCTAAGAACTTTGTTAAGTTATAAATTATAAATATATTATTTTAGTTATAAATTGTATTAAATTAATTTAAAATAATTATATTATAACATTTTAATATGATCAATAAGTTATGATTTTGACAAATGGATGGTGATAAAATAATACATGTGTAATTAAAATATGTATACAATTGTAGTTTATAGATTTAATTTGCTTATTAATTAAGCATAAGATATTTATTATTTATTATCTATTATTATTAAATTAAAAGATATTTAATAATTAAATAATTAGTATAAGATTTTTTTTTGGTTAATAATAAATTATGATTTTGCCAAGTGTAAGGTAAAGATAAAATACAAGTGTATTAATTTAAGTATGTACATTTGTAATATTTTTATTTAATTAGTAAACAAATATTTATTATTTATTATTATTAAGTTAAAAGATAATTATTAATTAAATAATTATATTATAAGATTTTTATTATTAACAAATTAATGGTGACAATTGTAATCTAAATATTTGTTATTAAATAGATATTTATTATAATTATTAATTAAATTAATAATAATATAAAAAAATGAAATAAAAGAAACAAAAGCATAAAACAAAAGAAACAAAGCTAAAAAGAAACAGAAAGCATTCGAACAGGGGAAGGAAAAAAACAAGAAAAGAAAGAAAAAGGAAAAATTAGGGTTTGGAAGCTTTAAGCTTTAATTGGTAAGTCAATTAAGTCATTTTCTCTTAATTTTGATGTTTTAGAAGCTTTAGAACAAAGTTTTGTTGAAATTAAATTGAGGTTTTGGAAGTTTTTAGATTTTTGAACATAGTTCATTTTGAACAAAATAATGAATTAGGGATTTAATTGAATGAATTTTAAGTTAGAATTGATTAAAGGATTAAATTGTAAATTAGGCTATAAGTTCTGTGTTGTAGGGATTAAATTGAAGGAAGTTTTAAATTAGGGTTTTATTATGAACATTAGATAGTTAAGTAGAATATGGAAGGAAATTGAATAGAAATAAAGTATGAATTGAGTTAGAAAAGTAAATAAGTTAATTAGGATTAAATTGGAATTAGGGTATAAATTGGATAGAAATTCAGTTATTATTAATTAATGTTGTAATTAATAGTGTAAATTATTATAATTTTCGTAGTTAGCAAAGAACCTGAGGCATTGGCACAAAAAGGAAAGGAGAAAGTTATCAAGGAGTAATCGCGAAATCTGGGTTTGTATTATTATAATTCAAGTTATTCATTATTTAATATTTATTTTGATATTTATATTTAATAAGTGAATATGAGGTAAGTATTAATATTGAGATGAATGAAAGTTGATATTGAATTAATAGTATTTTTGAATTGAATTTGAATGATTTGTGATCAAAATTGAAAGTGAAAGTGAAATTGAACTTGAAATTGATATGAATTGTGAATTGAAAATCCCTATTAACTAGTCGAGCTAAGTAGGATATAGTTGGTATGCCATAGGATTAGAAGAGTTCAGGGATTCTTTGACCTTGAGTCGATGAGACACTGGGTGTCACTATTTTACTTCGGATAGATTCGATGAGGTACTGGGTACCAAATTTACTTCGACTAGGCCGATGAGACACAATGTGTCAAATATTGCTTCGAACTATCCGATGAGGCACTGGGTGCCAATTTGGTATGTTTGGTTGGATCCATGTATCCGCCAAAGTTCGAGTCTGTTAATAGGGGTAATTAAATGAAAAGTTAAATCGAACGAAATGAATCAGTTGAGCCATTGAAAAGAAATGTGAATGTGGAATATGATTTGAAAATGTGAATCGAATATGAAAATGTGAATAGAAAGCATGAACTAAATATTCATGAGATAAATAATGGCTCAATGTGATAGTATAAGATGTTAACAAATGAAAAACCAAATTGAATTGTAAATATAGAGAAATGGAAGTTATATATGAATTAGTCTGGTAAATTTTAAAGTTAAATGATTTAAATCATTTAATTTATTGGTTATTATATTATAATTTGAATTATAGTAATACCACTGAGAATAAAATATTCAGCGTACGGTTGTTTTCGCGCGCAGGTTAATAGGTATTCAGAGTCTCGTTCAGCATCCAGGCGATCCTGACTCTTGCGCAAAACTCGGTGATGTATTCTTCTTTTAGCAAAAGTGGTATGTACATAGGTGTTAATTTGGTCACTTTAAAATGCTATATAATTTTTGTTGTAAAGAATGGTATTTGATATTTTGGTGTTTAAACTAATGAAATGGTATGAAAATTTACATGGTAGGAAAATTTACATGATATGCATGGTATAATTGGTGCTAAATTTAGAATGGATGAATGAAATTCTAATTTAATTTTTAATGGTAACATAAATGTTCATAGAGTAAATTATCAAATTATTGTTATAGGTATGATTTTAATACGATTAAACATGAAATTGCATTGGTTGAAATATTGGTTTTGGATTGGTCTTGGTTTGAAATTGCAGGGAAGGTTAGATATTTATAAAGTGGTTATATTAAGTTTTTTAAAAAAAAAAGAGTCAATTAGCAAAATTTTTATATGAATTTATGATTATATTATAATATGTTCTATAATTATTTGAATATTAATCGTAAATTATCCGATTGTCCAGTAATTTCTTGGTAACCCTGTTCCAGCGACGGTTTAGGGTTAGGGGTGTTACATTTTACCCTACGCTTTATAATTCAATCCAACACAATATTTGTTTTCTACTTCTCAAAATAAAAATTATTTATTTAATTAAATTAACTAAATTAATTTCCCAATTAAAAAATTTTCTCAACCCAATTCTAATTCTGTTAAAGTCATAACAACTTTATTATAAAAGAACCTATAAGGAAATATATTTAATTCATATTCAATGGATTCATAATGAATAATTAATTTAATTCCATTTTCAAACTTTAATTATTTAATTATACTTAATTAATAATTCAAAAACCTTAAATTAATTCTATAACAACCCATTTTCAGTGTTGTCAAAAACTGTGGTTTTGGGAACACAATTTCGACAAGTGAGTTATTATTTTATTATTTATTTAATGTCTACAGGATTATATTAAGGTCATATTAAAGTTCCGTTAAGAAAATTTGAAGTTTAATTAGTTAATTAAGTGAAAAGGACTTAATTGTAAAAAAAGTGTAAAAGTTGAATTTTATTAGTTAAAAGGGCTAAATGGCTATGAAATATTAAACCGTCCTTAATGTTAGTGGACAAATTTGGACATGATTATGTTAGTTTTAAGTTATAAAATAAGAGTAATTAAGTAATTAGCAAAAGAATGGAAAATAAACTAAAGAAAATATGAACATCATCTTCCTCATTTTACATCTTCCACTGAAAAACACCATCAAAATAGGGTTAGAGCATTCGGCCAAGCTCCCATCTTGCACGTAAGTGAATTCAAGCCTCGTTTTTAATGAATTTTATGTTTTTGAGTTTGTTTTTGCTTAATCTAACTATCCCGAGGGTTAACTTGCAAAAAGGTTAAAGGTTGAGGTTCTTGACATGGATGTTTTTGAATGCGTTTTGATGTTAATTGATAGATTATTAACTTTGGTTGTTAAATAAACATGTTTTGTTAAGTGATTTTTGATGAAATTGCCAATAGGGATTAAATTGTTGAAAGTGTAAATCCACGGGTTTTATTGTGAATTGTTGATAATTATGGGTTGTTACAAGGTCCCTTGTATCTATGGTTAACATGGATTTAGGTTAAAATGAGTAATATTCAAGTTATGAGTTTAAGGACTAAATTATGAAAATTTAAAATATTAGGGGTAATTTCATAATTTTGCATAAATATGAATTATGGATTAAATTGAATGCTAGAAGTACTTAATTGAATGAAATTATCTATTTAGATCAAGATAAATGACAATTAGACTTAAATCGAGAAAAAGCTAAAGCTTTGGATTAGTTCGTATTTCACTTCTACGACCTTAGTTATCGAGGTAAGTTCGTATAAACTATGATCGTTTCAATGTTAGCTAAATTTGACTATTTGCTATGTTGTTTTAATATAATTGAATCTGAATATAAATGTATCAATGTTATGAATAATTGACGGATAACAAATCTCGTTTGAACCTTAAGAATTCTTAGGATACGAATGACATGTCATTAGGGATTTAATATTTTGGGTGCTGGTCTTGAATGCCTTACCGATGGTTGAGGTCCTGCATTTTTTTTGAATTCTCCACAGCTCGTGTAAGCAGCATCGTGTAGCTAACATTCCAACCCACAGTTCATGTAAGCAGACCTATTTCACAGCTCGTGTGAGCATTGATGTAAAAGAAATGTTACAGTTATATGGAAAGGCAGATTATGTGTGAGCATTTCCAAGTATCCGATGTAATTTTAGATGGTTCAACGGGTAAGAAAAGGAAATGAATGGTAAGTATGCAAATGAAAATCTGCTTATCTTATGGTTGAATTCATTTGTATCATGGACAAGTATACTAACTTGTGAGTTGATAATGCTTGTATAGGCTTATGTAAACTTATGATTTTGGGTTGATATTGTACTTATTCTATAAATTGTACTAATGAAATGGTAAGTTTTGTTTAAGTTTATACGAGCTTACTAAGCGTTTGTTGCTTACATAGTTACTTTCTTTTGTTTTATAGATTATTGGAAGCTCAATTGTTTGGAAACTCGTCGGAAACCTATCACACTATCCAGCAACCATTTGGTAGTTTTTGAGTATTTTGGCCAAGGTTAATAATGACATGTATAAGTCTTTTGTAATGGTAGTTCATGGATGTGCAATAGATGTTTTGGTATGCAAATTCTTTGAAGTTTAGGTTTGGTTTGATGAACTTTAATAACCTACCAAGTTATGTCATTTTGGTCTCTTTTAAGTGCTTATATATAAGGTTTTTTTGGTATGTTTGTGATGGCTTGTAAATGGACATTGGTGGTATCATGTGGTAGATAATTGAACTAGGTTTTTATGCTTGGAATATGACAATGTTGACTTCTATTGGTAAATGATGTGTAACATATTGGTTAGATGAATTAGGATGTTTGAAATGGTATGTTTATGTGTGTTTGAATGATGTTTAAATCCCTCAAATGTGCGCACAAATGGAATGGTTAGTCAAACATGATTTGGCCTTGAAATGGCTTGATTTTAGGTCAATTTTTGGGTTTACACAGCTCGAGACACGAGTTGTCACACTGTCGTGTAACACACACGGACTAGCTATACGGCCATGTGTCATTTGTAAAATTCTAGTGTTTTAAGCCAGTGAGTTACACGACCTAGCACATGGTTGTGCATGGCAACTCAGAGAGTTACACAACCTGGCACACGACTTGCGAGACGGCCGTGTGATCCTACTCAGTGAGTTACATTGGTGAGGACACGGGCCGGGACACGGCCATGTATCCCTTTATTCGATTGTTACACGACCTAAGCTATGTCCCATGGCCTGGCCACACGGCCGTGTGACCCCTGTTTGCACATTTTTGCATCTTTTTCTTAAAACTTTTGTTTTGTTCCGATTTAGTGCTAAAATAGTTCTAAGCTATTTTTAAGGCATCAAAGGCTTGATTTAGGGACAAAATACATATGTTATAAAAAGTTTAATTTATTTAATAATATAATGATAAATGTTTTTCGATTGATTGATACTGCTCTGTAACCCTAATCCAGCGACTGAGATGAGTTAGGGGCGTTACAAACTTTCAAGTCATTTAAGTATAGAAATGACTTAAGAGTTTTTAACATCCCTAACCTGTATCCTTCGCCAAATTATGGTTATAGAGCATTACTGAACTATTGGAACATTTAAACTTAATGTCATTCAGTATCCTAGACATATCCTAAATCAATCATACATAAACATATCATACCTAAATCGAGTCCTCGAGGCCCTTAAAATACCTTAGAAACAAACTACGACCAATTTGAAATCATTTGGAAAGTTTAGGAAAAATTCAAAAAATTTTGGAAATAGGCGTCACATGGACGTTGAGGCACACGGCGATACACACTCATGCCTCAGACCGTGTAACCTTCAAACTAGGGACACACAACCGTATCCCAGCCTGTTTCCTCACTTGTGTATCTCTTTGAATAAGGCCAACGGCCATGTAACTCTCTAACTTGCCCCACACGCCTGTGTGCTAGGCCATGTAACTCACTTACTTGCAAATGAAGGAACTTTCAGATGACACACTGCCGTGTGCCACACACGGTTGAGATACACGCCTGTGTCTCAAGCCGTGTGGACCCAAAATGAACCTTAAACAACAAGTTTACCATTTCAAGCTTACTTGTAACCTAAGTAAACCATTTTCTAGCCAAAAGACCTATTCAAAGTGACATAATCAAGCCAAAAAAATGCTAAATCATCTATTTAACATTCAACCAATATGCCACTCATAAGCACCTCAATCACAAACAAATAATGCTTACTTAGACATGTCAAAAACTACCTCAAATTCAATCATCATATCTCATTCCATACTAAGTTTCAAAACACAACACAATTGAACATTCTTACTCTAACACTTTGCACCAAAATGTTTTATACATCTATTAATAAAAAGTGTTCCAAAAGGACTTATCTAGTCATGCATCATAAGTCCAACACCATCCATTAACATCAAGCATAAACATACCAACTTTTAACATTTACATATTCACCAAAACATCATAATACCAAGGACCTCTAATGTTACATGCCACTTTAACCAACTACTAACAAGTATCAAAATGACACTAAGCCTACAAAAACAATTCCAAGAGTCCTACAAAAACAAATCAAACTAATAAGCACAAAAAGAGCTTAGTAAGTTCGATAAGTAAACTCGTTTGCTACCAAATACCAAATTTCCAAAGGATGTTAACTTTAATTACACCGGTAAGAAGCCTGCTAGGCACTAACCTGAATAACACTGGCACTAAGCATGCTAGGCACAAAGCCTGAATATCACTAGCACTAAGCCTAGTAGGCACAAAGCTTGAATAACGATATAACTCAACACTTAAACATCGTTCCATAACAAACTATAAAGATTTAAATCACTAACAAGAACTTTAATTCAACTTTACATAAACTTAAAACGAACTTACATGACTAGTTTGCAGAAATCGCAAAACATATGGACTACTCCGAAATCTTTCCTTTTCCACGATCGTCAACAAGTTCATGGTCTTAAACAACAATTTCATTCACTTAAATACTTCTAAACTTCAATTTAATCTATAATTCATTTTTATGTAAACTTACTATTTTGCCCCTAATATGTTAACTTTTTCTTAATTTAGTCCTTAAGCTTATAACTTAAAATCTAACAATTTTAATCTAAATCCATGTTAATCAAACATACAAAGGACCTTGAAAAAACCATAATTATCATCATTTTACAATAAAACCTTAAAATTTATACATTGAACAATTTAGTCCCTAATTCCAAAATTCAACAAATATAACTTAAACAAAACTTGTTTATTTCTCAACAAAGATTCATAATCTACCATTAAACACCAAAACTCATTCAAGAACATTCATGGAAAACCCCTCAACCTTTAACAGTTTTACAAATTGACCCCCGGGCTAGCTAGTTTAAGCTAAAACTATACCAAAAACATAAAAATCATTAAAAATGGGGCTTGAAAACTCACCATGCACCCAACCAAGCTTGACCGAATACTCCCTCTTCTCTAATGGTGTTTTTAGGTTTTCCAACAACAAAAAGATGAATATGATCACTTTGATTCATCTTTTCTTAAGCAATTTTTCTTTAATTTACCAAACGATTAAATTAACCTTTTAAAATCACTAAAATTTCATTAAAACCTTGCCATGTACATCCACTATCACTTTAGTTGGTCCATTTACCATTCAAGTCCCTTTGTTTAAGGTTTCATAGGCATTTGAATCTTTTGACTAATAGAACTCAAATTTTACACCTTACAATTTAGTCATTTTTACTTAATTAATCAAACAAACATCGAAATTTCTTAACGAAATTTTAATTTGATCTTACTAATATCCCATAGACATCAAAATAATAATAAAATAATAATTTACTAATCAGATATGTGGTTCTAAAACCACTATTCCAATTTCACTGAAAACGGGTTGTTACAACTCTCCCCCTAAAGGAATTTTCGTCCCCGAAAATCTTACCAGAAAATATATTTTGGTACAGTGATTTCATCAATTCTTTTGTCTCCTACGTAGCCTCTTCAACCCCGTGATGATTCCACAATACTTTAACCAATAATACCTTTTTGTTTCGGAGTTCCTTTACCTCATGTGATAAAATCTTGATCGATTCTTTAGAATATGACAGATCAGGCTAACTCTCTACCTCACAAAGAGCTATTATATGTGAAGGATCTAATCTATACCAACCCAGCATAGAACATGAAAAACTTTATGAATCTTTTCATATTCCGGGGGTAGAGCTAATCTGTAAGCTACAGGACCAACTCTTTCAATGACCTCGTACGACCCGATAAACCTCGGACTTAATTTCCCTTTTCTACCAAAATGTAAAATCATTTTCCATGGAGAAACTTCTAAAAACACTTGATCGCCTACAACAAAATCAATATCCTTACACTTCAAATTTGCGTAAGATTTGTGACGATCTATCGTAGCTTTCAAGTTATCTCGAATTGATCTGACTTTGTCTTCAATATCTCAAATTAAATCAACTCCTTCTAACTTTCTTTCACTCAACTCTGACCAACATAATAGAATTATACATTTATGCCCATATAAAGCCTCATATGGTGCCATTTTTAAGCTCACCTGATAGCTGTTATTGTAAGCAAACTCAACTAACAACAAATATTTCTCCCAACCACCCTCAAACTCAATAATGCAACACTGAAGCATGTCTACTAAAATCTGAATTAATCATTCAGATTGACCTTATGTTTGTGGATGGAAAGCCATACTAAACTTCAATTTTGTATCCAATGCCTCATGTAACTTACTCCAAAACCTTGAGGTAAACCTCGGATCACGATCTAAAATGATTGATAACGGAACACCATGTAATCTAACAATTTCATCAACATAGAGTTTGGCTAATTTCTCCAATGAAACGTCAAAATTACCAAAATCATATTCATTCATAATAGCTATATTTATCATACTTTATGATTTAGCCCATTCCATACATCATATTCACTCATAATAACTATATTTCTCATACTTTATGAGTTAATCCTTTAGATGCCAAAATCAACAAAAGTACAATTAGCTTAAATAATAGACATTATAATATAATTAAAACATAACATAAAATATGGAACTTGTCAAAAATAGCTACAAACGAAACGTTAAGGACTAATCTATAATTTTGTCTTTTTCTCGATTATCCTCCAATTGGTTCAATTCTCTATCTATAAGATAATTCATTTCAATTTATCAATTCTAATTGTATTATAACATTATATTATGTGCATATGACAGTTCAATTTCTATTTTTGAATGTTCTTTAAAATTTGTGCATTTTATACAATTTAGCCCCTAAAATTGAAATTGCCATAACTATCAAATTTGAATCTCGATTTCAAAACCAATCTCAATTTTATCTTTCTACAGCCTTTTATTATCCATATTTACAAAAATAGTAAATCAATTTCAAAATTTATGCACTATAGTCCCTATGTTCAAAAGCTAGGAAATTTGTCTTGAAATCTAACAAATAACACCAATTTAGTCCCTTTATTATAAATTAGTCTTGTTTTTTCATGTCTAAGCTTAAAATCTAACAAATTAACACCAATTTAGTCCTTTTATTATAAATTAGTCTTGTTTTTTCATGTCTAAACTTAAAATCTAACAAAGTAACACTAATTTCATAAAGCATTCAATAATGACTACTTTTGAAAACTTTAATAGCTTTACTAATTAGTGCACAATCAAACTAAATTAAGCTCTCGGGACCTCAAAAACATAAAAATTATAAGAAAAAAGACTTAAATACATAAAAAAACTAAAGGACAAAAAGCTTAAAACTCCAAAACCCTATTTTTCATTTCGCACCCACGGAAAGTTGAAAAAGATGAAGCAAAATTGTCATCTTTTCTTTTATTTCGTCTTATATACTTGGTTTAATAACCAATTAATTATAATTTATTTGATTAAACTTTAATTAACATACTTAATGATGATTAACTAAATTGGTGGATGAAAGTTTTCATCCACCACCATTTGGTGATTTAATAAAGGTTTAATTGATCAATTGGTCTTTAAGTTAATGAAAAATCCAAAGTAATTGACTTTTACCACTTTTACAATCTAGTATTTGTACTTTAATTTACTATCCAAATGACAAAATTAGTGGACCAAATTTTAATTAAACTTTATACTAACCTCATTAATATTAAATAATAATATTTACAGACTTGCTCGTCCGAAATGGGGTTCTGAAACCACCGTTTTTGACACCACTAAAAAACGGGTTGTTACACAATCATTTAGATTTCTAGGTTTTTTCCTTTTCTAGTTTAGACTTTATTTTTCTATTTTTTTTATTTTGCTACATTTTTCTTCTTTAGTTCAAAAAGATACAAGGACCTATTATGTTATTTTGATTTTTTCTTCAAAGTATTCAATAGATTTTAATGTTTTAGATACCAAAAGTTGCAAGGTATTAATTTGGGTTGTGGATTTGTGGGATATTCTTACTTGTCATCATTTCCATCAAGGACCTCTTCAAGATCTACTAAGCATTTCTCAACCCTTACCTAATTTGTGATTATCTGATTATTCATTTGAGCATGAAATTGATTGTGTTTTATGTTTTGGTGATAAGTAGTAACTAAACTTGATGTGGTTGGTCGATTGAAATGTTGCATGATTAATTTTAGGGTGAGAGACTAAATCTTAAAAATTGGATTAAGTCAAATAAACTTCAAAACATAAAATTGGAAACTCTAGGGAAAAAATTATATAGGTGAGACCGAGAGGAGATCCTATTGTGAACAAATTTGATTTTCCCGATTTAGTCTAGTTAGGTCAAGAGATAAATTGGACTAAATCGTCTAATTCTATAAAATTTAACCAATTAGGAGTTTAATCTATATAAAAGTGATCAAACTGAAAATTGGAAATCATGGATAGTATAGTATAGTATGAATATGTTACTAATACAACTATAGAAATAAGGACATGATTAGATTAAGAGATAAGTTTGTCTGCTCAAAAATAAGTTTTTTGGGATGTATGAAGAGTGTTGTGAAATTATGGAATCTTGGGTTTGGAATGTGTCTGGTTTGTAGAGTTTGTAAAGGGAGTCGAGCCATCGCGGTGGTAAATAAGGTAGTCCGACGGGACTGTAAATATAAACTCTAATATGAAGCTCTAAAGGAAAAGTCCGTGGCCATAACATATTCTGAAAAAGAATTTTTGAATGACATTTTATCTAATAGGGTTCTCTGTGTGTCCCAAAGCAATGATGGGCAAACCTCACTCAATGTGAGTTTGGGCAAATCCATATCGTAAACACGAAAGTTATGGGATGCCTATGTGGGATCCTGTTAGCCTTTGTGGCATACACTGAATGAATCGCCTTTGTGGCATACTCTGTATATATAGCCTTTATGGTGTACTCTATATGGAACACCTTTGTGGCATATTCTGTAATAAGGACTTTTGGTGTTTACGGTATATCGTTGGTTTGCCTAAGATGTGTTCTGTGGAGTCCGTCGGGACAATAAACATGAGACTCTATATGATTGCTTGTATGACGTGTTTTGTTAGGCTTTCATGGCATTTTTTGTAATGTTTGGTAAGAGTTGAATCTGAATGACTGTCATTATTGTACGATATGAGTAAATTCTTTTAGTTCTATAATAAGTAAAGCTAAGATGAGGTATTGATATGTTTTGGGTTATGAGTGCTTAAGTCTTAAGGGTTTCCATGAAAATTATATGTGAATTTGTATGCTAAGAAGGGTATTCGTTATGCTGATTTGTATATATATGGAAAGTTAAGGGTATGGTATCTTCTTCTAGAATTATTTTGAATTAGGGTTAATGTTATCTTGAATTATGTGATTATGATATATCACGATATGGAATTCATCAGAGTGGACCATGCAGTGATTTATTAGTATGGATATGTACGGTACTGAATCAGGGTATGTCTAAGTATGGATTGATGGTATTATATTCTACGTAAGTGTTCACCAAACATATATGTATCAGTCGTGATAAATGTCAATGAATAGCTATTTGAGATAAGAGTATGAGTTAATGTAAGGATTATTGGAAGTGGTTTTTTTAGCGTATGTACTGTTAAGAAATTATTATGGGATAAGAGATTTATTATGCATTTGGAATGATTATTCAATTAGATAGATAAGGAAGATGGAGTATGATAAGAGTAGGATAGCTGGAGTTTAAGAGTAAGGATATGAATCGAGTTTGTTGTAATAAGATTATTTTAAGTTATTTATCTTGTTTTCTTACAATAAGTGTCTAATTAAAATGTCAATTAACATGTTTAAAGAAACGAGAAATTGTAAATTGTTTGTGTTATAACACCGAAGATCTGGACCTGGTGAATTATTTTAACCCAATTGTTAACGACATTAAAAAAATGATGTGGCTAGTGCTCAACGCACCATGTCACCTAGTTCCTATTGTAACGCCCCAATTTTCGCGAATTCTGTGAATGTTGGCATAGGTTTAATTATGTTATTGGGCCTCTAGAAGGCCCAAGCCTAAGATAGAACTCGATAATTTTAGTTAATTTTTGTTCCATAAGAAAAAGGGAGTGAAATTATGAAATAGGACCTATGTGAAAATGTTTGAAAATGCTATAGGCTAATTTGTAGTGGCCAAATAAATAGTAGTGCAAAATAGGAGGATTTGCATGTCAAATTCCCCACTTTTAATGTAGTGGCCGGCCAAGGTGATGGATAGTTGATAATGTATGCATTTTAGCATTTTAATAGTTAATGGATGATGGGCATTAGCATTTTAATAGTTAATGGATGATGGGTATGATAAGCATTATGAGCATATTTTTATTGGAATTATGGCATGAGTATGGCACAAATATTAGTATATCATTTATGTGTCATAAAATGTTGAGTGATAAGAATAACAAAAGGAAGTAAATGAAGGTTTTTGTTCATTCTTTGTTCTTCATAGCCGAATTTGAGAGAGAGCAAATAGGGTAGGAAACCCTTGAATATTCGGTCACTAGGAGGGGGGAAAATTGAAGGTAAGTTCTTGGTACTTTGCTTCTATCTTGATGTTCATGAGTTCTTGATTCTACCCTAACTCATGAAGCATATTTTGGTTTTTGGTTTAAGAATATATATATTAATATATATATATATATATTTTATTTTTAATTATTTTAAATTTTTAATATAACCATTTTTATTATATTATTAATTTGTGTATTGTTTTAAGAATTGTTTTAGTATTATTTTTATTTGTTTTAATATTTGTTTTTATGTTTTTAAATATATTTGATTTATTATATTTTTAAATTTTTTTATTTAATGAAATAAAAAATAATTTAATATGGGCCGGGCCAGGCCGGGCTCGGGCTTAGTAATTTTATTTCGGGTCGGGCTTGGGCAAAATTTTAGACCCATATTTTGGGCCGGGTCCGGCCCGGGCCTAGTAGACGGGCCTAAAAATTTGTATGGGCCCGGCCCGAACCCGACCCGGCCCAGCCCATGATCACCTCTAAAGTAGGTTTTTCTGAATCAACAATATAAAATGTTTTGAACGCTTCGATGTGGCATGTCGGATCCGGCCATAACGTTTGGGCCGGGTTTGGGGTGCTACATTTAGTGGTATCAGAGCCAGGTTACAACAACTCAGTTGTGGATCGGGTCCAAAAAGGGTTTTCAAAACTTTATGCCAAAAAAAACGATGGTATTTTTGGAAAAATCTGACTTTTGTAATTTCTTGTTTAAAGGAGATAATCTCCGAACTTTTTTTTAACACAAATGTTTGGAAAATAGATTTCAAAAAGTCTAAATCTTTTGAGTTTATCTGAAAACTGATGAGGTGGCACACTGAATCCCCGGCACCAAGGCTGTAAGTACTATTCTGTTTTATATACTGAACTGTACTGTAGTTAGTACTAAACCTTAGAGATAGTACTATAGATAATATAGCGTAAACGCTACGAAACTGAGACTGTAGGGTAAACTAAGCCCTAGGAAACTGAGACAGTAACTAAACCGTGGTTACGCAAGAACAACTCTGAAACCTTATTTGTTCATAAGATATTCTGTAATAAACAGTGGAAACAGCAAACTAACTGCATAAAATTCGTAATCAGATAAATCGATATGAGTACGAGAGCTACTCGAGGAAGAGGCCGTGGTCGAGGCCGAGGTAGTACTCAAGCTGGATCTTTGTCTTCTGAATACATACCCGCTGGAGTAGCACGACCACCATCGGTGGATGAGAATGGGCCGTATGATCGGGCCGCGGGGGATGACGCTCTATCCCAGGCCATGTTAAGAGTTTTGGAAAGAGTGGCCGGAGCTAATATCGGGCCCATGAATAGGGGGTCCATTTTTGAGTGACTCCGGGCCAACGGAGCGAAAGTTTTTAGGGGTGTATCTGGAGTAGCCCCAAATGTGGCTGAGTACTGGTTGGAAGCCACGGAGCGGATTATGGATGACTTGGACTGCTCAGTAGAGTAAAAGTTAAAAGGAACAGTATCCTTACTACGGGACGAGGCGTATCAGTGGTTGATCACTGTGAGAGAGGGTACCCCAGCTGAGAGGGTAACTTGGGAGTTGTTTAAGCAGTCCTTCAAGGCGAAGTATGTCGGAGCTAGCTATGTGGATGCGCGAAGGAAGGAATTCTTGAACTTGACCCAAGGTGGTAAGACCGTTGCTGAATATGAGGCAGAGTTTCTGCGATTGAGCCGGTATGCTAATGGTATTATCTCTACCGAATACGAGCGCAGTGTTCGCTTTGAGGATGGCCTCAGGGATGAGCTAAGGGTGCTCATAGCTCCGCAAAGAGAGCGCGATTTTGCTGCATTGGTAGAAAAGGCTAAGATAGACGAAGAGGTGAAGCAAGCTGAATGAAGGAATCGTGACAGAGATCGAAATCGGTTCAGGAGAGATGCTAGACCAACTGGTGCTGCAAACCGGAATGTTAAGAGAGCTAGGATGGAAGAACCAGTTCGAGCGGTTCCGGTGAATACTGTTAGACCACAAGCTTGTGGAGATTGTGGTAGAATGCATCTGGGGGAATGTTGGAAACGTTCTGGGGCTTGTCTTCGTTGTGGATCAAAGGAACATAAGATCAGGGATTATCCTAAGAGGCTAGCTCAGGCTCAAGTGGTTGAACAAAGGGTTGTGCAACCCTTGCAAACAGCGCGAGGTGGACCGTCGCCATCGAGAGGTCATGGCCGAGGTCGCGGTGGCAATGGCCATGGACGTGGGGCACCTGGCAAGGGTACTGCTAACACTGAGGCTCGTCAGCCAGCTTTGGTATATGCTGCTCGTCGTCGCAAGGAGGGTGACGCACCTGACTTCATAATTGGTACGTTTTTTATTTCTAGCATGCCGTATACTACCTTGGTGGATGTTGGATCTACTCATTCCTATGTTGCATGTGCCATATTTGGGTCGTTGGGTGTGCACTTTGAGGAGATTGTGAGTGGGGTATCTGTACTAAGTCTTTTGGGTCACTCGGTTAGGGTAGACAAACTGTATAGGGATGTACCCTTAGAAACTCAATGTAAGATTGTCCCTGGAGATCTGGTGGAGTTACCATTCGAAGAGTTTGATCTCATTTTGGGAATGGACTGGCTTGTTAAGCATAAAGCGACTCTGGATTGTGCTGCTAAACGAATGGTGTTAAGGACCACAAAGGATGAGGAGGTTATGGTGATAGGTGAGCGAAGGGATTATTTGTCCAATGTGGTGTCGACATTAAGAGCCGAAAAGTGGATTCGAAAAGGTTGTGAGGTCTATTTGGCATTTGTAAGTCAGTCAGAAGAGGAGGGACTGACAGTGGATAAGGTTAGGACCGTAAAGGAGTTCCAAGATGTTTTTTCGGAGGAGCTTCCAGGATTGCCTCCCAACCGAGAAGTTGAGTTTGGAATAGATTTGTTGCCTGGAATGGCGCCTGTATCCATCGCACCGTATAGGATGGCACCGAAGGAGTTAGTGGAGTTAAAGGCTTAAATTCAAGAGTTGTTGGATTAGCGCTTCATTAGGCCAAGCGCGTCTCTATGGGGAGCACCGGTGCTATTTGTGAAGAAAAAGGATGGGACAATGCGCATGTGCATCGATTACCGCCAGTTGAACAAACTGACGATAAAGAACAAATACCCTCTGCCAAGGATTGATGATTTATTTGACCAACTTAGAAGAGCTTCGGTATTTTCCAAGATTGATCTTCGATCTGAATACCATCAGTTAAAGGTAAAGGAAGTGGATATTCATAAGACAGCATTCAGGACTCGATATGGTCATTACGAGTTCCTGGTTATACCGTTTGGGATGACGAACGCACCTGCCACTTTTATGGATCTGATGAATCGAGTGTTCCAACCTTACTTGGACCGATTCGTGGTAGTTTTCATCGATGATATTCTGGTATACTCGGAAACCGAGGAGAAACATGAGGAGCATCTACGTATTGTGCTGCAAGTGCTGAGAGAGAAGGAACTATATGCAAAGTTTAGTAAGTGTGAATTTTGGTTGCGAGAAGTGGCTTTTCTAGGTCATGTGGTTTCTGCTGAAGGAATTAGAGTAGATCCTCGAAAAGTTGAGGCAGTTCTGGGATGGAAGCCACCAAAATCACTATCAGAAATTCGAAGTTTTCTGGGTTTGGCAGGCTATTACCGAAGGTTCGTAGAAGGATTTTCTCTGATTACTGCACCATTGACGAAACTGTTAAGGAAAGGGGTAGCATTTGTCTGGATTGAGAGTCAGCAAAAAGCTTTTGACCATTTGAAAAAGGTATAGTGTTGATTCAACCGGAGTGTGGAAAGGACTTCACTGTGTACAGTGATGCGTCACATGTGGGGTTAGGATGTGTACTGATGCAAGAGGGTAAGGTGGTCGCTTATGCTTCGCGGTAGCTTAAGTCTCATGAAGCGAACTACCCTACGCACGACTTAGAGCTAGCAGCAGTGATCTTCGCGTTGAAAATCTGGAGACATTACTTATATGGAGAAAAGTGTATCATATACACGGACCATAAGAACCTAAAGTATCTGTTAACTCAGAAGGAGTTAAACCTTAGGCAACCAAGATGGGTAGAGTTGCTTAAGGATTACGACTGTTCGATTGAGTACCACCCAGGTAAGGCTAACGTGGTGGCTGATGCGTTGAGTCGAAGGGTTGTTTCTGATTTGAAAGCCTTGTTTGAACGTTTGAGTCTGTTTGATGATGGAAGTCTGTTAGCAGAATTGCAAGTGAGGCCTATTTGGACTGAACAGATTAAAGAAAAACAGTTGAAGGATAACTCGTTGGTTCTTCGGTTTCAGCAAGTTGAGAAGAGTGAGAATGAGGATTTTGGATTGGATAATGAAGGAGTTTTATGCTTCCGAGGAAGAATTTGTGTTCCGAAGGACTCTGACTTGAGACAGTCAATATTGAAGGAAGCTTATGGGGGACTTTGTGCCATGCATCCTGGAGGGAATAAGTTGTATCACGACTTGCGAGAACTGTACTGGTGGCCTGGGCTTAAACGAGAAGTAACGGAGTTCGTAGGGAAATGTCTGACATGCTAGCAAGTGAAAGCTGAACACCAATTTCCTTCTGGATCACTGCAACCGGTGAAAATTCCATTGTGGAAGTGGGAGAGAGTCACTATGGACTTTGTGAGTGGACTACCTTTGACACCCACCAAGAAAGATTCTGTGTGGGTAGTGGTGGGTAGGTTAACAAAATCTGCCCATTTCATACCAGTTCGTACTGATTACTCCTTGCAAAAGTTGGCTAGGTTGTATGTGGCAGAGATAGTGCGACTACATGGAGTGCCAGTGTCGATTATTTCCGACCGAGACCCTAGGTTTACACCTCGGTTCTGGAAGAAGTTGCAGGAGGCATTGGGTACACGTTTGGATTTCAGTACTGCCTTTCACCCATAGACAGATGGACAGTCGGAGAGGGTTATTCAGATTTTGGAGGATATGTTAAGGGGTTGTATCATCGATTTTCGTGGGAGTTGGGAGGACTACTTGCCATTGGCGGAGTTTGCATACAATAACAGCTACCAAGCAAGTATTTAGATGGCTCCATATGAGACACTTTTTGGGCGGAGATGTCGTACGCCTACGTGTTGGACAGAGTTGGGTGAACGACAAGTGCTTGGACCGGAGTTGGTGGCAGATACTGAAAGTAAGGTTAAGTTGATAAGAGATCGATTAAAGGAGGCATCTGATAGACAGAAGTCGTATGCGGATCTAAAGCGCAAAGAGATAGAGTTCGCAGTTGGGGATATGGTTTTCTTAAAGGTTTCACATTGGAAGAAGATCTTGAGATTCAGCAAGAAAGGCAAATTGAGTCCGCGGTTTATAGGGCCTTATCGAGTTCTTAAGCGGGTAGGGCCAGTAGCGTATCAGTTAGAATTACCACCAGAGTTAGACAGAATCCATGACGTTTTTCATGTGTCTATGTTAAGACGATATCGATCGGATCCCTCACATGTTGTGCCAGTGGAGGAGATTGAAGTAAGGACTGATTTGACCTTTGAGGAAGAACCCATAAAAATTTTAGATCGAGAGGTTAAAGTTCTAAGAAGGAAGTCGGTTCCGTTGGTAAAAGTACTGTGGCGTAATCATGGAAGGGAAGAAGCTACTTGGGAATCAGAAGAGACTATGCGTCAACAATACCCTCAACTATTTGGATTAGGTAAATTTCGAGGCCGAAATTTCTTTAAGGAGGGTAGAGTTGTAACGCCCCAATTTTCGCGAATTCTGTGAATGTTGGCATAGGTTTAATTATGTTAGTGGGCCTCTAGAAGGCCCAAGCTTAAGATAGAACCCGATAATTTTAGTTAATTTTTGTTCCATAAGAAAAAGGGAGTGAAATTATGAAATAGGACCTATGTGAAAATGTTTGAAAATGCTATAGGCTAATTTGTAGTGGCCAAATAAATAGTAGTGCAAAATAGGAGGATTTGCATGTCAAATTCCCCACTTTTAATGTATTGGCCGGCCAAGGTGATGGATAGTTGATAATGTATGCATTTTAGCATTTTAATAGTTAATGGATGATGGGCATTAGCATTTTAATAGTTAATGGATGATGGGCATGGTAAGATTATGGGCATATTTTTATTGGAATTATGGCATGAGTATGGCACAAATATTAGTATATCATTTATGTGTCATAAAATGTTGAGTGATAAGAATAACAAAAGGAAGTAAATGAAGGTTTTTGTTCATTCTTTGTTCTTCATAGCCGAATTTGAGAGAGAGCAAATAGGGTAGGAAACCCTTGAATATTCGGTCACTAGGAGGGGGAAAATTGAAGGTAAGTTCTTGGTACTTTGCTTCTATCTTGATGTTCATGAGTTCTTCTTGATTCTACCCTAACTCATGAAGCATATTGTGGTTTTTGGTTGTTGTTTCATGTTCTTTTGATGAAAAAAAGAAGATAGGTGAAGTTGAGCCAAACAAATGATCATGCATGTGCCTTAGATGCTAAAGGGAAAAATCGGCTAACATGTTGTGCTTTAAAATGATGAAATGGAGATTATGCTTAAGTAAAAATCATAGATATGTGATGATTGATTGGTGATATACATGTTTAAATAACATGCATGCAAGATAGGTGTATGAAAGAGTGATTTGGTAATAAATCTGCTTGGGATAGCAGCAGTAACGTGAATTTGGAAAATCACCATAAATTGTGGGAGATGAATTAGAAGCTGAATAAATTATGTAATTAAATATTAATGAGTCTAGTTTCAAATGAAATAAACGAGAACATATTTTGAATTCTGTACAATGAGAAATTTGATTTGTAATGAAGAGTGGTCAGATTAGTCAAACAGTGAAACATGGGAAACTTTAAGAAAAATCTGGTATTGATTGGCCATACTAAAAATTCTGAAAATTTTATGGATAGAAGATATATGAGTCTATTTTCTGGGAAAATTAACGGCACTTGATTCGGAGTTTCGTAGCTCCAGTTATAAATGATTTAGTGACTATTACTCAGGAAGATAGCTTGCAGTGAAATTATGATTATGTGGTAAACATTGACAAAAATTTGTTAATGAGTTGCTTATTGATTTCTTATAAATTACTATGATCTGTAGGTGTGGTTGGCCGAATATCGTAAGGGGTTAATATGTAGTTTGTATTTGAATAGTTAGATTAACGTGTTAGTAATCCAATTGTAGGTGGTTCGTGTGTGGATCTCGTCAGCATATCGTCGCAAACAGGTGTGTAACTAACACCCTCTTTCTTAGTCTAGATCGGCAAAAGCCGAAATGCCGAAAATCGGTATTTTGTAGATTTGCGAGTGTGCGAATGCTCGTGAGGTAAATCGATTAATATTTTTGGTAAGCTGCAATGTTTGGACTGCAAAGTGAATGATTTCTGTGCCCTCGATATTTTTGGGCTTAATGGGCCAAAATTGGAATGATGGGCCAACGGGCCTAATTCGATAAAAACCCTCGGTAGTGATTCTGTTAGTACGTGAAAGGTAGGAATATGCATGAAAAACCCTAAAATAGATAAAGTACTGAAATACCTTTAAAAGTGGAAAATTTACAGTTTTACCCCTAGGAGATAAATTACCGAAATACCCCTAGGGTTAAATTGACCTAAATGCATGTTTGACTGTTGTTATTTACTGCATGCCATGTTGTTATTATTTGATGCATGGGACTGGGATATTGACGGAGGAAGTACTGAAAGTGGCTTGTCCACGTACTGGAGGCTTTGCCTCAATTTACTGTTAACTGAGCAGTAAAGCTGCAACTGTGGAGTGTTGGGCTGGGTGGGTTGAGCTATTCCCCACATGGAGTGTATGGCTGGTACAGGTGGAGTGTAGTGGTTGGTGGGTTGAGTAGTCTCCCCAAATGAGCTTGCATATGTTTACTGATGTTGCATGTATTTTGAAATGGGCCTATGGGCCATACTGTTATCTGAATAAGGGGCTAAGACCCAGTTTATTGTAATCTGAAAAGGGCTCTGGCCCAGTACCGCTGTTACCTGAATGGGCTTAGGCCCAATGGGCTTGAGCTGACTTGGGCTTTGAATGGGTTTTCCTTACACACTGAGTTTCCCCAAACTCACCCCTTCTTTAACCTTACAGGTAAGCCTTGATGTGGGTGACTTGGAGCCGGAGGGGATTCAGAGTGGCCATGGTGAATACTTTTGGGTTTGAAAAAAATAGACTGGTTTTCTTAAGTTATTTTTAATTACTATTTAATTTTGGGGTTGTAATAAGGCCATTTTAACTTTTTTTTTCTTATTTGATTTTTCTGGGATTATATTATTAAAAACAACTTTAAATTGATGGATACTAATTCAAATGGGCTAGACTTAGGGCGTTATTTCAAAGCGATACTTGTTTTTTTTTTAAATAACACGACGTCACGAATATTCGATTTACCAAAGAAATTTCAACTTGTTATAACCAAGTGTGGCAATGGATGTGGACATGTCTAGGATTGGATCCAATCGGAGTGCTTGGTACTTAAGCAGCCTTCATGGCTCACCTCCTCTGTTATGGATACCTATCTGGTGCCCAGCTTCCATTCACTTTAACCTATAATGAAATTATCTTTTAAAACACTAAGTAGGTTTTTCTGGATCAACAATATAAAATGTTTTGAGCGCTTCGATGTGGCATGTCGGATCCGGCCATAACGTCTGGGCCGGGTTTGGGGTGCTACACCTATTTTCTTGAAATAAATAAAAAAAGTAAAAATTAAAAATAGTAAAAAAATTAGAAAGTCTCAAAATTTTAAAATAAGAAAATTATATAAAATTCCCAAAATTTAGAAAAATATTACTATTATTTTTTGAAAAATACATAAAATACCAAAAAAGCAAAAATACAAAAAAATTGTCAAACAAAATCAGAAAAATCTTTAAAAAAATTTAACAAATAAAAAAAAAGAAAAGTTATATAAAATTTCTAGTAATTAAAAAATATACTTTTTCTTTTTCAAAAAATTCATAAAATAAAATAAAATGATAAAAAATACAGAGAATGTAAAAGAATTAAAAAATCTAAAAATAATTTAAAAAATCAGAAAAAATGAAAAGCTTTAAAATTTTCTAAAAATTTAATAGTTATGATATTCCATATTTAATACACTTATAATAATAATAATAATAATAATAATAATTTTATTAATAGTTAGTAATGTAAATTAATTATGAATAGTTAGTAAATAAAACCACCATATCACTAAAAATAATATATATTTACTTTTAAAAGCTTTTAAATACGTGACATAATCTACTTAATCTTCTATCTATATATATATACGGGAGCAAAAAATTATAATTACAATACTGAAGATTCCAAAAGAGTGATAGATTATCATTCCAAAATCAAATAAATAAAATCTCTATGATTCTTCTACGATTTTAATGAACTTTATAGTCATTTTAACCCCTTATTTATATATATATATATACCAAAATGGTTGAATTTCTTAAAATATTAATTTAGGGTGGATTTGGATATAGTGAGGGTGTGATACAGTGTGTTTAGTATATTTTTTATCTTACACTATAATATCGCTACAAAATTTAATTTTATAATTACCGTCATTTTTACATTAATTGTAGATAAATACATTGCCCATCTAAACTCAACTTTAAAATCTTCAAAACAATATTTATAATAAAATAAAAGACTATAAATGAAATGATTGAATAGGATAGGGACTTGACAAGTGTGAGAATGATTGTATTTAACAAATTTACTTAAAAAAAAAAAGGAGAAATAGGACAAGAATGTGATGTTTAAAATAAATAAGAGAAATTTCTGTGTTGGGTTTACAATAGTTACGTGAAAATGTTCATCTATTCTTCAATATTTTATACAGAATATAAAAATGATTCATTTTCCAAGATTTGAGTATTTGGTTTTGGACGGCGAATTAAAATAATAAAAAATGTCTATTTCTCCTCCATCACTCTCACTGCTCTTTATAAGTAATTTTTTATAAGCATAATCAACTTTGAACTACATAAAAAAAAATCAGTTATATTTTGTTTTCAAACTTTTGGATTTTTACAAATTATTAAATAATAGATAAATAAATTAATGTTTCTTAATTTTACTGACGTGATATTCTTATAGTAGTCTATATGTATATTATATCAGTAATTATTTATAAAAAAAATTTATTATATAGAGAATTATAAAAAAAATTAATAATATAAAAAATTATGAATTATAAAATATAAAGATTTAAAAGTAAAAAATATATTACAAAATCAGTAATGCTCGTCATTTTGCCTTTTCAATGCTCAAATTAATTTCTTTATTTTCAAACTCTTCAAATTCTTTTCTATCCAATTAATTTCTCCACTCTCCTTGTTGGTCTTTAGAACAAGCTTTCGAATCCAAAACCTATATCAAATTTAAGCACCCAATTACTTCAACAGCTTGTTTATCCACCAAAGTGCACCTTCTAAATCCAAAGTTGCTAATTTCTTGTAGAATTTAGGGAGGGAAAACACACTGAAAATCAAAATTGAAAATGAAAATGGAAAATTTGTTTCAGTTTGAATTTTAGTTAAAAGCAATAAAAAATAACAAAAACAAAAAAAATTCCTAACCCTAAAATTGATCAACAAAATCAAACCTCAATTCTAGTTTTTACTTATCAATTTCAAAAACCACGATCCAAAATAAAAAAAAAACATTGAAAATAGAAACAAAACTATTCAAAAATTTCAATCTATTAGATTCAACCATAATCAATCATTCCAACAAAACCTACTTCATCTTTTGTTGATTATAACAACCCTAACGACTTTGCCAGTGTTGTAAAGGCTCAACCTGTAGATTCAGGCTCTCATTTCAACAATCCCAATAGCCTATTGGAAATATACTATCGCAAAACGAAATCATTAGCACTGACAAGAAAATAAACTAAGTGTAAACAAATAAAAATAATTGCTGTGTCATAGAAGAACTATTACCTTTGAAACAAATCTGCCCTGATCGGAGTAATCGTATAAAGGATGTACCCCCGAAGGTTAACATAGTACTTCAGTATTCATACACCCAAATAAAGAAGGTGGAATAGAATTGGTATTACTCTTCTTGAAAGGAATCAGAAAACAAAGCAGAAAATGCAGTTGGAAATTTGACTGAAAAATTGCTAAAAAGAAAACAAACGAGAGAAATGGAGAATGAGTGAGATTTTCATTTACTTGTTGTGTAAAATGAGGAAAATGACCTGCTATTTATACTGTTTTCTGAAGGGGCAAAACAGTAAAACATGCAGCATTAGTTTCCTCAAAAAGTGCAACTGACTAGATTTTTCACAATAGTCAGAGGATTTTCAGCAACTAAAAATATTTTGAAAATAGTTTTAAAAAGAAAAATCAGAAATTTTATCCAAAAAGAAACACACACAGTAAATGTTGTTAACACGGATTGAGCCGGGAGGCAGTTACATGGTGTGTTGGGCTTTTAGCCTCAATTATTCAATGAGGGTAAGAGGCAAGGCTATATTTAAACCCCCTTAGAAAAATTTTCTCAACCAATGTGGGATTACCTACTTTGCATTACTAACATTCTCCCACTAACGCAAAAGAATTAGAAATTTTGTAAACATGAGAAAAGGTAAAATGTGAAAAGAGCAACAACGAAATTAATCGCTTAAGTACTAGTATTTTGTGGATTTGAACTAGTATGTAGTGAAATGAGTGAATCCTCTTTTTAACAAGTGAATGAATCTTAAACTTGTTAAGATTAGGGTTAACTCATGACACACGACTAATCTCAGATTCAATTGATGTTTTGCAATAGATCAACAAGTTTTAGCCAATACACCTCGAGATGTTGGTAAGTGCTCTAGAAAGGCTACCCAATGTCTTTCATAGAAGATGGCCAGTTCTTCGCACTTATGTAGGTGATTTCATCAAGTCTATCTCAATAGAGGCTACCCGAATCAGGACTATGAAATCATTAATAATATTTATTAGTCTCATCCTCTCAAATTTAAATTCGTTAATTCATCAAGTCTTTCTAAATAGGACCACCCAAAATCTGGAATATGAACTCATTAAGAGTAAGAAACTCAACCTCACATGTCAATGAATTCATCTAGTCCGTCTCAATAAGACCACCTAAAACCTAAGATATGAATTCATTAAGAGTAAGAACTCAACCTTATGCATGTACATCATTTACCATAAGGATAGGTAAAATGTACACTACGAGTCTTTCCATGGTTTCGTTTGACCATATTGAACTTACGAAACTAAGTTAGTATCCACCATGAATTCCTTAACCATTAAGCTTAAGACCCATCCTCCTTGACGTATCAATAACCATTTTCCTATTTAACCTTTTAGTTAGTGGATCAACTAGGTTCCTTTCAAACCTCATGTACTCTAAAGAAACTTCTCCATTCTTTATTAAATGTCTCACAGCTTTGTGTCTTATTCAAATATGCCTTTTCTTACCATTATAAGTTTGACTCTTGGCAACGCAAATAAAGGCTTGTGAGTCACATAATAGAGATACGAGAGGTGTCAAATTTTCTCATAAAGGAATCTCTACAAGTAGATTCCTAAGCCATTCGACCTCTTGCACTGCTAAGTTCAGAGCAATAAACTTTGATTCCCTCGTGGAGCGAGCAATACACGTCTGTTTAGCAGACTTCTAAGAAATAACTACTCCACCTAAAGTAAAGTCATGCTCATTTCTAGAGATAACTTCATCATTATTAGTTACCAAGTTTGCATCACAATATCCCTCTAGGATTGCAAAGTATTCAAAAAATTCCAATTCCCAAGTTAATATACTTTTAAGGCATTTCAACAATTGATTTAAAGCATTCCAATGCTCATTGCTAAGATTATGAGTATATCTACTTAGTCTATTGACTACATAAGTAATATTAGGCCTTGTGTAGTTCATCAAGAACATAAGGCTTCTAATAGTTTTAGCATACTTTGATTGAAAAACATTATTTACTTTATTCTTTATCAATTGTATGCTAGAATCAAAAAGAGTCTTCACAGGGATTATATCAAAGCTATTAAACTTATTTAACATTTTCTCTATATAGTGAGACTGGTTTAAAGTAAACCGCTTTTCTGATTTAGGAACCTTAACCTTAAGATTACATCTACCTCTCTCAAATCAATCATATCAAACTTGGTAGATAAAAAAAAAATTGGTTTTGTTAAGAATTCTATATTAATGCTGAAAATTAATATGTCATTCACATATAGACATATGATGACACAATTAAAACCAAACATATTAGAATCCACATATGCATATGCACCATTAAAAATAAAATCAAAATTAAGAAAAATCTTATGAAATTTCTCATACCATTTGTACGGGCCAAATTTGTCTAGCCCTTCAAAGAGACCCAAACCCACACATAGGCCCAAATTTGAGACTCAACTAGCCAAATTTAGGGTTTCAAAAAAGTTGAAACCCTAATCAACCTCTAGCACCGCCGATGTCACATCATCAGCGCAAGTGGTGCACTTGCCCACTGCCTCCACTGTTGCCACCGCCATTTACCTGCAAAAGAGAAGAGTAGAACAATTCTTAAAGAAACAAGTTGTAAATGGCTATAAAAGCCATCTAAGAAACTATTGTAAGGGGTTATTCTTCAACGAATAAATGAAATAGAACAAAAAAGAGAGAATCAAACATCAAAATAGCAAATCTACGAAATAGATTCGGAGAGAAAAACAAGTTATAAAAGGGTAAAGGGTTACTGTTGTTTTTTTCTTTCCTTTTTTATTTATTTTCTTTTTTTTTCGAATCTACTTATACACATATTTTGTCATTTTCTCTATTTTTCTTTAAAAAATCAGTTACGTATAAATAAAAAATAATAATAAATATACTTTTTTTGGAGTTCGCAGTGGTCGGCGATCGAGGCGGGGCGACGGCGATCCCTTCGCCGGATTCTGGGTTCGTCCAGAGAGAAAATGAAGGAAACCCCCCTTTTTTGTGAAAAACGCACAACAAATGGCCTTTTTTCTAAAATTTTACACGATGTCGTTTTGCCTCTATCCGACCCGCTCCAGTTGAAGATCCGCGTGTTTTTAATGGAAGGGCTAATTGTACTTTTAGCCCTTCCGCCTTTTTATTGTTTTAAAATCAAGTTCTTTTGTTTTTTTTAAATGTGTCCGGTAATTTATTTTGGTTTTCATTTTGGTCCTCCCTTATGCTGCGTGTTTCAAAAGGGAGGGAATATTGCACTTTTGGCCCCCCACTTCTTTCGTTCATTGCAATATGGACCTTCCCTTTTTTTTATTTCGGATTTGCCCCGAAACTTCTGTTTTAAAGCCCAATTTAGTCCTTTTTCAGTATTTTGCTATTTTATTTTTCAAGTTAATTCCTATAATTTATTATTATTATTATTATATTTACTATTATTACTATTCTTATTTATTACTATTAACATTAGTATTATTATGATTTTATGTTCATTATCATTTTTGTAATTATTACTATTACTATTTTTTACTATTATTATTTAACATACTATTATTACTATTTTTTATTATCATTATCACTATTACTATTATTATTATTTTTAACTATATTATTATTATTGTTATTGTTATTGTTATTGTTATTGTTATTGTTATTATATTTACTACTATTATTTTTATTATTATAACTATTGTTATCATAATATTATACTATTACGTTTGTTATTAGTATTGATATTAATTATTATTGCCCTTTTATTTAATACTATTATTAGTATTATTATTTTCTTAAATACTATCACTATTATTATATTCCTTACTAATGTACTATTATTATTCCCTGCTTAACTATTATTATTATTATTATTATTAACCTTTTATTTTTCCTTTACATTGCTTGTTCGTTTTATTTCTCCATTTTTGTTCTCATTATTCTTATTATGCGTTCATCTTTATTCCGTTATGTTTGTCAATATCGAAATTTTTATTTGTTCGTTCATCCTTCATTATTTTATTCTATTATGAGTTTATGTTATATCAACCTTTACCCGACAAAAATAATTCTTTCATAGAAGCAACATTCAATATTGGAAAATTCGAGAAAATCGTGCCCTAACTTACTGGGTTTCGATTTTTCTCGTTTAACCTAAATAACGACATATTCTTTTAAAATCGCAACACAAGTTTTGAATAAAATGCTTATTCTCGAAGATACGAGTTGTTGCGTCCTAACTTACTGGATATGACATCTTGTTACCTCGAGATAAGATTTTTGCAAACAAAGGCAATATTCGGCATTTAGAAATTCGAGAAAACATGCCCTAACTTACTGGGTTTCGATTTTTCTCGTTTACCCTAAATAACTGAATATCCTTTTAAAAAAAGGGTTAAAATACATGAATTTTAAATAAAATGCAAGCTCACTCTCAAAAGTTCGAGATGTCGTGTCCTAACTTATTGGATGTGACATTTTATTATTTCGAGACGAGAAGGCCTTTAACATTCAAGTGTTTCTTTTTACAAAAGAGGGATCGTATTTTGAAGTCTTTCAAGGTTTCAAAATTTTGACAGTAAGACACTAATTAATCAATTAGGTACCAATTTTGGGTGTTACGAGGGTGTTAATCCTTCCTCGTGCGTAACCGACTCCCGAGCCCACCTTTCTGAATTTCGTGGACCAAAATCGTTGTTTAAATAAATCAAACCATTTATTAAAAACAACCACTTTTACGAGGTGACCCGATCACACCTCATCAAAAAGGATCGGTGGCGACTCCCGTTCTTTCGTTTTCGTTTCCTAAGTCGATCCCTATTTTCCAAAAAATAGTTTCGACAACTTGGCGACTCCACTGGGAACTTAAAAAAGAGAGTCAAGCTACGAGTTGATTAACTTTTGTCTTTTTTGTCGAAAATTGAAAACTTGGTTTTGATATACGATCTTTCATTGCATTTCATCCATTTTGTGTTACAATCTTCATCATTTTATTCATATTTTATTTATTTGGTTCGAGCTTTTTTGTATATACCTGCACATTACATTGGTGACCGCGTGGTTACATCCTTTTTAAGTGGGAGTGAGAAACTATTCCTTCGTGAGGTCTTCACCTCCATGCAGGATAGTGGATCGCTTTCGAGATACATCTGTACCTATGTCTTCGTGAGATTTTCATCTCCGTGCAGCCATAGGGAAATGTATCCCCCTAAACTGAACTCGGTCTATATGAGCCTAAAATGGGTAAGGATCAAGGAATCTGCTGGTTTAGGTACTTTTACTTTAGAACCAAACCCCATATAGCAAGCCATAAGAGCCCACCCTAGGTAGAGCCACTCTAAACCTCTAGTGGTCACCCGGATAGGAAGGAAGTGTTGAGTCACATTCGATTGCTGAATAGAAAAGCTTGTTATGGAGAATAGATTTCCTAATAAAGTGGAATATAATACGGCTGTTCGAATATGGTCCGAGTAAACAACAAGAGAAGGCTGATAGTCCGTGAAGAAATACATAACTTTGTTTCATTTCCTAAGGATTCCAGCCAACAAAGATTGTTCGAGAGCAGTCATGTCTTAAAGAAGCTGACAAGCATCGCGGGGATAAGTGAGCAACGGGTCGCTGTCCGGATCGAGCAGAAAGGAGATAATAGAAAAATCTTTTGAAAAATTCGTAAGATTTGACCATAACGTCCAGATATAAAGAAAAAGATCGGTGTCTTCGCTTGGAATATGAGGGCAAGGCTACATATGTAATCCGTTTTATGTAAAGAAATTTGTTTTCTAGAAAAGTTGTTCTAATGGAATTGAATCTAGAACCAATGCCTCACTTTCTTTTTGCATTCATCCCATGCATTTGCATTGCATTTCATCACATGCATTAGTTTTTCACAAAAGGACCCTAATTAGGTAAGATTATTTCAGCTAACTTGAGAACCGACAAAAGTCTACTGAACTGAGTATCGTTACGGTACTCGTGTTAACACAAAGATATGGACCAAAGATTGGAAAGACTTGAACAACTTCAAAGAGAGATACAAGACCAGTTACAAATACAAATGCAAGAGCAGCTAGCGAAGATCCAGTAAGATGTGAGGGACTAAATGCTAGAGTCACAAAAGAATATGATGAATCAGCTGTCCCAATTACTGATTAAAGGGCTAAAAAAAGGAAAAAGCTCCATGATCAATGCTGGGGAGGATAATGAGGAGCCTCTCTACCCTCCGAGTTTAGCCCCGAATGCTCATATATGTCCGCAAGGTGTACCTATTGCTATCAGATCCTAGTAATATCAAGCTGGTATCTCGGCACCAGTGGATTACCCGATAGGCTCAGGCGCCAATCAGAGGGGCAATCCAACCACTCCTGTAGTTCCTGATCTGGACGAAATGGAAAAAACGAAAATGGAACTACCAAAACAAATCGAGGATCGGTATAGGTGGTTAGAGGAAAAACTTAGAGCAATGGAGAATGCAGATTACCATTACGGGGTTAACGCCAAAGATCTGAGTTTGGTTCTAGATTTATTACTCCCGCCGAAATTCAAGACTCTAGAATTTGAAAAGTATAATGAGACTAGTTGTCCTGAAGCTCACATCACAATGTTCTGTCGAAGGATGACAGGGTATGTTGATAATGATCAACTGCTAATTCATTGCTTCCAAGATAGCCTGATTGGGTCAGCTGCCAAAAGGTACAACCAACTGAGCCATGCCAAAATTCATTCATGGAAGGACTTGGCATAGGATTTCATGAAGCAATATGGCCACGTGACAGACATGGCGCCCGACAGGATTACACTGCAGAATATGGAAAAGAAGCAAAATAAGAGCTTCAGACAATATGCCCAAAGATGGAGAGAGGTAGCGACACAAGTTCAGCCACCTCTTCTGGAGAAGGAGACTACGATGCTTTTCATCAATACTCTATGTAACAGCCCGTTTTTTTAGGGTTGATCGAAATAGTGGTTTCGGGGCCACCAAATCCAAACGAGTAGGTTGGTAAATATTATATTTAATATTTACGAGTTAATTGTGATTTTAAAAAATTTTTTGATATTGTGATTTTTTTTATAACCGATTTATTAAGTTCAAGTGGTATGACCCTAAGGTCAAGTAGGTTTAGAAAATGAGGTATCGGGACCTTGTTTCTATAAACCGAGTCGTAAATATTTTTATAAATATTTACGTAGTGACAATAAGATGGTATTAAAGTTTCGTTGAAAATTTTTATCGTTTCGATATTTAATTAAACAAAAAGGACTAAATTGTGTAAAGTGCAAAAGTTGTGTTCTATAACCTAAAGGTATTAAATAGATATAGAACTTAAAAGTAGAAGTCCTTATTTGGTAATTAGCTCATTAAAGAGATAGTGGGATATAATGGCTTGGCATTTGGTGTAATAAATAAAGTGTATAAAGGTTAATATTGTAAATTGGTTAAAAATAATAATAAAATGAATATAATAAAAGAATCAAGGTGTCATCTTTTTCATTCTCTTTTTACTAGCCGAATATGAAGGCTTGAGAAGCCATGGAAGAAGCTTCCAACTTTCAGCTAATGCATGATCAAGATCGGGTGGAAAATCGAGAAAAATGAAAAATTTACCAAAATGCCCCTGAACTTTGGTATCTCTACAATTTAGCCAGGTAAGTTCGTATGCAATAAGCATTGTTAAATTGATGTTTCTAATGCTTTAATATTGTATAAATTGTATATACGTGAATATTTTAATGTCTGACGACATATCGACAAAATGTGGCACTTAGTGTGCGGGGCAATCAAATATAGTACTCAGTGTACGAAATATTGAGAATGGCACTTAGTGTGCGAGATATTGAGAATGACACTTAATGTGCAAAATATCGAATGATTCAAAGGGAAATTATAAATTGTGATTGAATGATTAAATAGAGCAAAGTGAACAGGTATACATGCTATATTATATGAATTGTTTATGAGACGACTTTATAATGGTCATATTTGGGCTTTGAGCCTAGCAAGCTTTAAGCTGGTGAATACTATTATCGGGTTTAAAACCTAGCAGGCTAAATGCCGGTGATTTGATAAAAGTCTAAGACTATGAGACCTTGTGTTAAATCGGCAATTGAATTTTTTCAATGCATTAAGTTGGCCAGGTATGTGATATATTCTTATGCATGTTAGATAGATTGGAATTGAATCATGAGTGTGAAATGAGAAGCATAGGTGAAAATGCCTATGTCATATATGTGAGTAAGGGCAAAACCATCGTAAATTATCGATAAGGGTGGACTACGTGCGGAATCATCTTATAATTGCTAATTTGAACAGTTGTGTGCGAATCATTGAGCATGATGTATTGTATTGAGATTATGCTTGAGTGAAATTATAGATATGTGATGAAGTTGATTGGTGATATACATGTTTAAATAATGTGAATGCAAAGAATGTGTGAAAGAGTAAATTTTTAATAAATCTGCTTGGGAAAGCAGCAATAACGTGATTTAGGAAAATCACCATAAATTGTTGGAGTTGATTTAGTAGCTGAATAAATTATTTAATTAAAGCTTAATGAGTCTAGTTTCTTATAAAAGAAACCGTGTAAGCAAAAGAATTGCTGATAATGAGATATTTGAAGTGGCGTGGGATAGAGTCAAATGACTTCGGGGTCCCCTGTTCTGTTTTTAGAAAATCATTATAATTTGTAAAAAAATGGTTATAAGATAAAATTTATATGATTAGACTCCTTAATGAGTCTAGTTTCAAATGAAATCAAATAGAACATATTTTGAATTCTGTACAATGAGAAATTTGATTCGTAGTGAAGAGTGGTCAGATTAGTCAAACAGTGAAACAGGGGAAATTTTAAGAAAAATCTGGTATTTATTGGCCAAACCTAAAATTCTGAAAATTTTATGGATGGAAGATATATGAGTCTATTTTCAGGGAAAATTAACGGCAATTGATTTGGAGTTTTTTAGCTCCAGTTATAAATAATTTAGTGACTATTGCTCAGGAAGACAACTTGTAGTGAATTTGTGATTATGTTGTAAACATTGATAAAACTTGTTAATGAGTTGCTTATTGTTTTCTTATGAACTTACTAAGTGTAAAGCTTACTCCCCTTTTCTTTCCCATATTCCCTAGGGTTGCCAGGTTAGCTCGGGTTGGAGGCCGTCAGAGATATTATCACATTGTCAAGTCTACACTATCGGCGTAAGTAAATCTTAGTGTTTCGAGTCTATGGCATGTATAGGGTTGTAAAGTTGAGTAAGTAAATGATACAAGACTAAGATATTGGTAAATATTTACTAATGCCTCATTAATATTTTGGGCCTTGTAAGCCCGATTAAAGGATAATATGTGTGTATGAAAAGTTTAAAATTGATCAAAAATTTTTACGGTCTGGTTTTATATAAATGGATGAGTTTAAATCTGGTAACACCTCGAACCCTGTTTCGGCGAGGGATACGAGCGAAGGGTGTTACACTCTAAAAACCCCGTTCATTAACCATATGTTGGGAAGCACTACTCTGAGCTTTTTAGATATAGTAATGTCCGGTGAAATGATTGAAAATACGGTAAGAAGTGGGAAGATAGATGCAGGAGAAAGCGCTAAAAGGTCAACCCTGATAAACAAGGAAAATGAAGTGAACATCGTGAGCACGCCTTCCAAATTGGTCAACGTAGGCCAGCCGAGGGCTGTAACCACTAGCTATCAAGGCTCTTCAATGCAGGAATCCAACTTGAGGTCAATACAGAAAGGCTCCAGTTTACACCGATCCTGATGTCATATAAGGAGTTGTATCAGAATCTTTTTTATGTGCATGTGGTGTCTCCGTTCTACTCAGAACCCGTGCAACCTCCGTTCCCAAAATGGTATAATAAGAATGCTCAATACAAGTACCATGCGGGAATAATGGGACACTCAATCGAAAACTGCACTACATTTGAAAAATTGGTCGAAAGGTTCATTGAAATAGGGATTGTGAAGTTTGATGATTCCTCAAAACCTAATCCCTCCTACAATGCAGTAAATGCAATCTTTGAAAGTGAGGGCAAAAGATTGTGATGCCTTGAACAAGTTAAAAGCCTGGAAAGAATATCGGGGAATCTGAATGACATATCCGAAGAGAGAATCGGGGAATAAAAGTTTTCGAACCGTTGCATACTTGTGAGTGTTTTGAACAATGGGACTGTGGAAGAGATCCCTGTATTTTTAGAGCCAATCTAGAGTAATATTCAAAACACGCTTGTTGCTTTAAGCCTAGAAGCAATAAGAATCCTTTTGTAAAATAGGCTTGTGTCCAAAATCTTTATTTCAATAAAATGCATCTTTTTGAGCAAATATTCTTTTATTTTTTCCATTTCATACTATACAAATATTTGTTCTTATATTCCTTTGTTCTTTGAACTTTCTTTCAATTATTCTTCATTCATGATCATACCATACAAATAATCATCCTTAGAATCATCTATTCTTTGGAATCTGCCTTTAGTAAGTCCCTAGATATCAATGATTTTAGCGACGCCGTCACTGACTCCGAGTCTCTTTTTGAGTGAAATATGGACCTAAAGGGATCTCAGTACTTTGAAGATGACAGGGATGGTAACCTATTTTCTGATTTGTTAAGGATGGTAGAACAAGATGAAAAAACATATCCTACCTTACAAAGAGTCAATGAACAATAGGCCTAAGAGAAGAGAAAAAGGCAAGGATCGAAGCCTGCATCACCACAAAGACAAAGCAAAACGTTCATATCAAGATATACCTGGGCTACTAAGACCTGTGGATGCTGTTAAAAGAGGACTCCAAGCATGTCAGAAGGACATATGCTAATGGGTTTACAATGGCCAGGCTAATCATGAGATTCAGATTCTGCTGGTCCATTGTAGAAGGGAATTGCATCAGTTATGCCGTAAATGCCAAATTCATAGAGACGGGATTCATGTGCCCCTTTATTTCTTCGTAGATTTTCTCTATATGAGGCCTGGAGGTTATGGGCCGATCTCATCGAAAGCTTCTAACAGGTATTAATTACTTCACCAAGAGGGTAAAAGTCGTTTCATATGCCAATGTTACTAAGTCGATAGTCATCAAAATCTAAAAAAAAACACAATAACAACAACAAAAAAGGATCGTGGAAGATAACCGAGACTGGTAAAGATTGGCATAAAAAAGTTACCGTTTACCCTCTACGCTCATTGAACGTCAACCAAAGACCTTCGTCGGGGCAACACCTTTCTCACTAGTTTATTGGAAACAGTTTTCGCCCACTGAAGTCGAGATTCCTTCTCTCCAAGCTTTAATTGAGTCAAGAATTGGATGAAGTAGAATAGGTCAAGTTTTAATATGGTTAAGTGAACCTGATCCATCATGGTCAAATATATTGGAAACGAATGATGCAAGTTTATGGCAAGAAGACTTACCCTAGAGAATTCCACGAGAATGACTTTGTTTTGAAAAGGAAAGGACCTCAGAGGAAAATGGATGCTGAATCAGGAAGGACCTTACGTGATAAATAAGGTTTTCTCTGGAAAAGTGTTGATTTTGATCGAGATGGATGGCAAAAACTTGCCCAATCCCATAAATCCAGGTTTAGTCATAAAAAAAAGGGAGAGGCCAAGGCGAAAACTTGCAAAGGGCGCATTGAGACCAAAGGTATTTTGAATTGAAAACCCGTAAAGGGCGATTCAAGTTTTGATCGAATGTGGGGCATGCGGTAGTCTTGCGATACCTGAATTAACAAGGAGGAGAGATGTTACATCTTGGGGCATCAACAAGGGTACTCTAGATCCCTTAAACACATATTGGGCTAAAAAAAGGGAGTCATCAAGAAGTTCATATAGAGAAGCTCACGTTGCAATATCTAGGGCACCTATTTTCTTTTTATTCATTTTGTATTCCAGCAATGTTTGCTTTTTGTGATTAATCTATTCCCTTCAAATTTTGTTTCTGAAAAATTTCAGTTCTGTCCATTGTTATGATCTTTTTCAAGCATTTTGCATCGAAATGATGATTAACGGACTAATGACACTTTCACAAAAGGAGTTCTGCATATTACTCTGAAAGTTTTTAAATAGTACAGGAACCTGAAACAGGACTATTATTTAGAACTAATCAAACCTAAGGATTGGAAATATTTGAGAAAGAAGAGTTTAAATTAGGACTACCTCTTTGATTTTTCTGTCCAAGATCTAAGCTGAACAAGAAGACAGGATATTGTTTCAGTGATAGAACCTTGATGAACAAAGAGCAATGGCAACCCAAACTTTAAAAAGGGATCATTCTCATAACATACTGCACTCATGCATTTATAGATCATTCATAGCACATCTAGTTAGGAGCATTCGATTCATTTCGATCATAGCATCCTAATCATTTGGCATAAGCATAGGTACATGAAACTGATTCTACAGATCATGTCCCTAGAGGATGGTGTAGCAACGTCGGTGAATTCACAGATCTTATCTCCCTAAGCAGTAGTGGAGCAGATCGAAGACGGTGAACCTTAACCCCCTAAGCAGTAGGGTAATAGGCTAAAAATTACAGATCTTATCTCCTTAAGCAGTAGTGGAGCAGATCGAAGACGGTGAGCCTTAACCCCTAAGCAGTATGGTAACAGTCTGAAAATTACAGATCTTATCTCCCTAAACAGTAGTGGAGCAGATCGAAGATGGTGAGCCTTAACCCCCAAAGCAGTAGGGTAACAGGCTAAAAATTACAATTCTTATCTTCTTGAAGTTCAGGCGGAATAGATCGAAGCTACAAATCTCTTCTTCCTGAAATGACACTAGAGCAGTTCGAAGCCACAATTCGTATCTCCTTGAAGTTTCAGCGGAGTAGATCAAAGCTACAAATCTCTTCTCCCTGAAATGGCACTGGAGTAGCTCGAAGCCACAATTCGTATCTCCTTGAAGTTTTAATGGAGTAGATCGAAGCTACAAATCTCTTCTCCTTGAAATGGCACTGGAGCGGCTCGAAGCCACAATTCTTATCTCCTTGAAGTTCCAGCGGATGAGATCGAAGTTACAAATATCTTCTTCCTGAAATGATATTGGAGCGATTGAAGCCACTAAACCTTATCTCCCTGAAGTTGCAGTGGAACAGGTTGAAGTTACGGGTCTTATCTCCCTGAAGTTGCAGTGGAGCAGACTGAAGATAGCAAATATTATCCCTTTAAAGTTGCAGTAGAGCAGATTAAAGCTATAAATCTTATACCTCTGAAGTTGCAGTAGGTCGGATCAAATCTACCTTAACAAGTCTTATCTCCCTGAAGTTGCAGTAGAACAGATTGAAGCTATAAATAAATAGATCTTATCTCTCTGAAGCTACAATAGAGCAGATCATAACAAACCTTATCTCTCTGAAGTCGCAGTGGAGTGGATCAAAGCAACAGTTCCTAACCACTAAGGATGCAGTGGATTGGAAATAAATCTACTTGAAGGAAAGAAGCATCAAAAGAAGTCGAGGCTCGGTAGGTCCAGGCAAATTTGGCCCTCTTAAGGTCTTTGCTCCATTCTCGTTTCATGACAATGAGCAAAGAGGGGTAGCTGTACGGGCCCAAATTTGTCCAGTCCTTCAAAGAGACCCAAACTCACACATAGGCCCAAATTTTAGACCCAACTAGCTAGATTTAGGGTTTCAAAAAAGCTGAAACCCTAATCAATCCCTAGCGCCACCGACGTTACATCACCAGCGCAAGTGGCGCACCTGCCCACTGCCTCCACTGTTGCCACTGCCATTTACTTGCAAAAGAGAAGAGTAGAACAATTATTAAAGAAACAAGTTGTAAATGGCTATAAAAGCCATCTAAAAAACCATTGTAAGGTGTTCTTTTTCAACGAATAAATGAAATAGAACAAAAAAGAGAGATTCAAACATCAAAATAGCAAATCTACGAAACAGATTCGGAGAGAAAAACAAGTTATAAAAGGGTAAAGGGTTACTGTTGTTTTTTTTCTTTCCTTTTCTATTTATTTTCTTTTTTTTCGAATCTACTTATATACATATTTCGACATTTTCTCTATTTTTCTTTAAAAAAATCACTTACATATAAATAAATAAAAAATAAAAAATATACCTTTTTTTGGAGTTCGCGATGGCCGGCAAAGGTGTCCAACTGCGGCGCAACGGCGATCCCTTCGCCGGATTCTGGGTTCGTCCAAAGAGAAAATGAAGGAACCCTCCCTTTTTTGTGAAAAACGCATAGCAAATAGCCATTTTTTCCAAAATTTTGCCTTAAATAGCCCTCCTAAAACGACGTCGTTTTGGGCAGGCCCTTTTGGCACCAATACGACGCCGTTTTGCCCCTATCCGACTTGCTCCAGTTGAAGATCCGCGTGTTTTTAGTGGAAGGGCTAATTGCACTTTTAGCCATTCCGCCTTTTTATTGTTTTAAAATCAAGTTCTTTTGTTTTTTTTAAATGTGCCCGGTAATTTATTTTGGTTTTCATTTTGGTTCTCCCTTATGCTATGTGTTTCAGAAGGGAGGGAATATTGCATTTTTGGCCCCCCACTTCTTTCGCGCATTGCAATATGGACCTTCCCTTTTCATTTTATTTCGGATTTGCCCCGAAACTTCTGTTTTAAAGCCCAATTTAGTCCTTTTTCAGTATTTTGCTATTTTATTTTTTCAAGTTAATTCCTATAATTTATTATTATTATTATTATTATTAGTATTATTATCATTTTATGTTCATTATCATTTTTGTAATTATTACTATTACTATTTTTTACTATTATTATTTAACATACTATTATTACTATTTTTTTATTATCATTATCACTATTACTATTATTATTATTTTTAACTATATTATTATTATTATTATTATTATTGTTATTATTATTATATTTACTACTATTGTTTTTATTATTACTACTATTATTCTTACTAAGGTATTATTATTACTACCATTTTCTATCTACTATTATTATCTTATATAAAATATTGTTATTATTATTATAACTATTGTTATCATAATATTATACTATTACGTTTGTTATTAGTATTGACATTAATTATTATTGCCCTTTTATTTATTACTATTATTAGTATTATTATTTTCTTAAATACTATCACTATTATTATATTCCTTACTAATGTACTATTATTATTCCCTGCTTAACTATTATTATTATTATTATTATTATTAACCTTTTATTTTTCCTTTACATTGCTTGTTCGTTTTATTTCTCCATTTTTGTTCTCATTATTCTTATTATGCGTTCATCTTTATTCCGTTATGTTTGTCAATATCGAAATTTTTATTTGTTCGTTCATCCTTCATTATTTTATTCTATTATGAGTTTATGTTATATCAACCTTTACCCGACAAAAATAATTCTTTCATAGAAGCAACATTCAATATTGGAAAATTCGAGAAAATCGTGCCCTAACTTACTGGGTTTCGATTTTTCTCGTTTAACCTAAATAACTACATATTCTTTTAAAATCACAACACGAGTTTTGAATAAAATGCTTATTCTCGGAGATACGAGGTGTTGCGTCCTAACTTACTGGATATGACATCTTGTTACCTCGAGATAAGATTTTTGCAAACAAAGGCAATATTCAGTATTTAGAAATTCGGGAAAACATGCCCTAACGTATTGGGTTTCAATTTTTCTCGTTTACCCTCAATAACTGAATATCTTTTTAAAAAAAGGGGGTTAAAATACATGAATTTTAAATAAAATGCAAGCTCACTCTCAAAAGTTTGAGATGTCGTGTCCTAACTTACTGGATGTGACATTTTATTAGTTCGAGACGAGAAAGTCTTTAACATTCAAGTGTTTCTTTTTACAAAAGAGGGATCGATTTTAAAGTCTTTCAAGGTTTCAAATTTTCGACACTAAGACACTAATTAATCAATTAGGTACCAGTTTTGGGCGTTACGAGGGTGCTAATCCTTCCTCGTGCGTAACCGACTCCCGAGCCCATCTTTCTGAATTTCGTGGACCAAAATCGTTGTGAACCGATCACACCTCATCAAAAAGGATCGGTGGCGACTCCCGTTCTTTCGTTTTCGTTTCCTAAGTCGATCCCTGTTTTCCAAAAAATATTTTCGACACCATTGTTTTGGAGCTTGTTTGAGACGATACAAATATTTTTTGAGTCTGCAAACTTTATCTTCCATTTCAGGTACCACAAATTCTAGAAGTTGCTCTATGTAAAACTTTTCGTCCAAATCACCACTCAAGAAAACTGTCTTCACATCCACCTGATGTACCAACAAATTGTGGATGAAAGCTAAAGAAAACAAAACACGAATGGTTGAGATCTTAGTCATATGAGAGTATGCATCAAAATAATCTACTCCAAATTTCTAAGTGAACCCTTTTGCAACTAGTCTTGCCTTATTCCTCTGTATTGACCCATCTAATCTAAGTTTCTTTCTAAAGACTTATTTATTTCTAATAGGTCTAAAACCTCTAGGTAAGTCTACTAGTTCCCAAGTGTAATTAGACATAATAGACTCTAGCTCATTTTAAATGGCATCTCTCCAAAAACTAGCATCTTTTGATTTTATGGCTTCATCATAGGTTTTTGGATCTTCATTTGTAAAAAATGCATGAGCAATCGAATTACTTATCAAGTCTAAATCACTAATCTCGGTTACAAAGGAAGTAAAGAAATCAAGTCCGAAACTAGTGACAGTCCTTTGTCTTTTACTCCTCCTAGGTTCAACATAATTATTAAGAACATATCTATTATGTGTAATAGAGGAAGAAAAATGCTCATCTATCAGTACTTATGCTAGATTTCTTTAAAGGAAACACATTCTCAAAGAAAACAACATCTCTAGATTCACGTTGGAATGATCATGCAAAGACATGAATCTGTATGTAACACTATTTAGAGCATACCCAACAAATATAGCATCAACAAATTTAGATCTGATAGTGCTCTTTTTAAAAGCAAGCAAGCCTACTTTTGCTAAGCACCCCCACACTTTCAAGTATTGTAGCTTAAGGGCATAACTTTTCCACAATTCATATGAGGTATAGTTTAATTTTTTATGAGGAACTTTATTAAGAATATAGTTTGCAGAAAGTAAGACCTCCCCCCACATATTGTTAGGTAAACTAGAACTTAGTAGTAAAACATTCATCATTTCTTTTAGAGTTATGTTTTGTCTTTTAGCTATGTCATTCTATTGTGGGAAATAAGGAGCAAAAAACTCATGTATAATGTTGTATTTCTCATAGACCTCTTTAAGGAAATTAGTGTCATATTTGCCACCTCTATCGGATCTAAGACGTTTAATTCTCCTATCAAGCTAATATTCTACTTCTGATTTATAAAGTAGAAAAATTTTATCAGGTTCATCTTGTAATCTTAGAAGATCAACCTTTGTGTATCTAGAGAAATCATATGCAAATGTGATGTAGTAGTGTTTTCTACTCTTACTCTCTGTGTTTTTAAAGTCTGCTAGATCAGTATGAACTAACTCTAAAAGTTCAGTCTTCCTATCAGTATGAGTTTTAAAGAAGGTCTAACATGCTTAGCTTCAACATAAATTTCACATTTATTAAAGCTACTATAATGTAAATTAGGGAGTTTATTCATTTTTATGAGCTTTTTTAAAGAATGAATATTCACATGACCTAATCTAGCATGCCACATATCAATAGTCGGTTTGACAATACTCGATTCAGCCCTAATCAGAGTGGGCTTAGCATAGTCATACATAGCCCGAGGAGTAGGATGTATAGGAAGTTGCTGATTACTAAGATTATTATCCATCTCCACAGTAATGTCATTTTCCTCTTGATCATTTATAAAAATCTATTGACCTTGCCTTGTTTCTCTTACCTCTTTGCGATTTTTGCGAGTAGTTTTTCGATCTCATTATAAAAAACTAATGGTTCCAACAGGTTGCCTCTAGTCATAAACCAAAAGAACCTATAAGAATCAAACAAAAGAAAAATTAAAAATTAAATTAAAAACACAAGTATTAAAATTAAAATAAAAATGGCTAAATTAATAGAAATAAAGTTTTCCTAATATTCTAGTCCTTGACAACGGCGCAAAAAACTTGATGTATCACGAAACCAACTAAAAATTTAACTAAGGCAAGTGCACCTATCAATTAATAGTATAGCTATGATGAGCAAAGATATCGTTTCCACGAAGACTAAAAGTACTAACAATTACTGTTTTTCTATTATTTAACTGAATAATTTGAGTGATTGATTAAAAACTAAAATTAACTAAATTAATTAACTAATGAACATAACAAAGAACAAAACATGAAAATAATTCAATAACAACCAAGAAGCAAAACAATACCTAGGAAAGAATTTGCCTAGATTTCTTTTGTCACTACCAATCTAGATTACGCAATTTCTTAGCACCTTGATCTGTAGAATTTCCTAAATTATGCTAATATCTCTTTCGAGCATAAAAGCAACTGACTCTAGGTTGATTAATTGAAATTTCTTTCTAATTAAAATCCCTATTATCGAATTAATTCGTGCTATGGATTCCCTATTAGATTTGACTCTAATTCGATAGATTTATGTCATCCTATATCTAGGACTGCATGCAACTCCACTCAATTAAGCAAGATCTACTTTTAAACAGGGTCTATTCAACCATCGATTTAAGCAAGTCGAACATGGATCAATAATATAGAAATATTAAATTAAGAATGAAGCACACATTATTAAGAATAAGAAACTAAATATTTATTGCGTAAAATAAAAATCAAACGACAAAATCCATCATAGGGTTCATCTCCCTAGGTATTTAGAAATTTAGTTAATGCTTGAAAATAAAAAAATCCAAGGTACAATATAACCGAAAGAAATGAAGAAACTCATGATTACTTCCTATGAAATCAACTGCAAATCTTCAATTTTGACAAAAATTTGTTTCAAAGTTGGTTTCAATGGTGTTTTTCGAGTTTTCTTGATTATTTTCTAACAACTCTCTCTTATCTTTTTATTTTTTTCATATATACATCTTAGAATGCCCAAAAAACCTAAAAATTCTAATTTTTTATTGTTCGGTGTGCAGTTTTATGAAATTGACACGGCCTACCACTCGTCCGTATGGGTCACACGGCCATGTGAAATGATTTAGCCTATATGGCTCTTGTATCTTGCTCCAACGCTTCGATTTTCACTCGTTTTTCACTCCTTTAACTCCCAACTGCTCTATTAAGCATTAAAACATGGATTCAAATGATTAGGAGCATAAAATTCACAGTTAACATTAAATAATCACCCAAAAACATATTAAGAGTGAGGTTAAAATATGTTATCAACGTCGCCCCCAAGGTTAACATAGTACTTCAGTATTTGTACACTTGAATAAAAAAGGTGGAACACAATTGGTATTACTTTTCTCGAACGGAATTGAAAAACAAAGCAAAAAATGTGGTTGGAAATTTGACTGAAAAATCACTAAAAAGAAAACAGATGAGAGAAAAAGAGTATGAGCGAAAGATTGTTATTTGCTTGTTGTGTAAAATGAGGAAAATGACCTGCTATTTATACTATTTTTTGAAGGAGCAAATCAGTAAAACACGCAGTGTCAGTTTCCTCAAAAGTGTAATGGGTCAAATTTTCCGCAACTAAAAATATTCTGAAAATAATTTTAAAAGGAAAAACATAAATTTTATCAAAAAAAAATATGCACAGTGCATTTCGTAAACACATGTTAACACGGACACAGACATGTGTGTTTGGCCTTTAACAATTAGTTAATGAAGATAAGAGGCAAGACTATATTTAAACTTTCTTAAAAGCCTTTTTTTTCAACTAACGTGGAATTACATACTTTGAATTACCAATATAGTCAAATTTTGGTTTTCGCAACGGAGAAGATTGTATCTGAGTTTCAAGCCAATCCAATTGTTGAAGTCGTAGATCGAAGAAGGAAAAATTTGAAATCATAACCTCCAATTCGAGCAATCTGAGTGACTCTTGATAAACCCAAGCCCATAAGCATATGTAGGACTTCAAGACGAGGTGATTGGGCAGATATCGTGAATGCGAGAGGGGATCTGGTTGTTGGAGTTAAAGAAAAAGGGAAAAGCTCCAGTTAAAGAAGGAATAATTGCAAAGTAAAATGAAGAAAATTTGAAATTTTAATTTAAATTTTAAATTTATTTTGTATATCAATGGAAATGGAAAAGAAGAAAAAAAATTAAATATTTATTATCATTTTTAATTTTTATTATTTTTATATAATTAAAATATTTTTATATTTTCTGAATTGTTAATAATTTTTAAAATTTTTAAAATTTAAATAATTATTAACATGACTTAAACTGTCATATAGAATTGTGAATTCTATGTAAAAAAAGTTAACAAACAAAAATTATTCAATTTTTATATAGTTTTTATATAATTGGAAGCCAAAAAAAATCGATATGAATTCAACAACTCTTCTTTCGAGTAGTAGAGTATCATTCAGGCTTATCCTTGCTAAAAGCCACACTTTTAGAGCATCGAATCAATACATCTAAAACACACTATATCCAATGCCGAAAAGAAGACACAAAAATCCCCAAGTATTTGAGAACTCCACTCTAATCCCACCAAGCAAAATCATCTATATCTAACAACACTAATCATTTAAAAAAAATTTTCTATTGAGATTGAGTGTATTTTTAATCATTACAATTTGGATATTTCAATATTAGATTATAGCACGTTCAATCTAATATTGAAAAAGAGATACAAAAATTCTTAATTTTTTGAGATCTTCACTCAAAATCGACCAAATAAAATCATCTAAATATCCGACAACACTAAATCAATTAACCTTTTTCCTATTGAGATTGAGTTCATATTTAGCCATTAAATTTTGGATCTCATGTGTTCTAAGTAGTAGCAAAAGATCCATGAAAATATTAGATTATAGCACACCAAAGATGTGGGTGAAAAATGTTGCTATAAAAATATATTTATTAAAAATTATATAATAATTAAATGAGAATTTAGTGTTAGATTTGTAAAATAAATCTGAAATAAAACTTAATAAATCAGGATCTATCATGTCAATTTATCAAGAATAAATCAAAAATAAAACTAGATGGGGAAACTTACCTGAATCCATGAATTCCTTGAAATTTTACCGGATCTTAAAGATTTGATCTTCCAAATTAGCACACAATAAATTCAGAGAATATCTGAGAATATTTGCTCTCTCTTTCCTAATGATTGGTGTAATGGCCAATTTTTAGCCCAGACAAATAAACAAAAAAATAAAATCCAAATAACCAAATAAAGTCCATTTTACAAAAACAAACAGCAGGCCCAAACCCAAAACCAAATGACCCATTACATCAAACCCTAGCCCATTATCTTAAACTTTTTTTTCAACAGACAAAACCTTAGTCCCCAAGGTGCAGCCGCCGCATACCCCTCTGCCCTTGACCAGCGCCGCACGCTACCCTTGTCCACCACGCGCGCCGCTTTGTCACACGCATCTGACATCTCTGACAACCACCTACAACACGCAAACGAAAGAAGCCAAGCAGAAGAAACAACATGCAAAAAGACAAAAAAAAATGAAAACTAACAGTTTATGAATTGGCTATAAGAGCCACGATTTTCATTTGTAATTTTTTTTTACGAACATTAAGCAATCAAAAAGCAAAAATAGAAGAAAAAAAAAGGTTGATTTCGATTTCCATTTTCGTGTTCTTTTCTTTTTTATTTTTTTATATATATTTTTTTATCTTTTATTTTTAAATCTCTTTTAAACAAAAATAATAAGAGAAGGAGAGGGCTTGCCCGGAATCCCTGTGATTGTGTCACCGGAGACTCTCTCCGTTGCTGAAATCAGACCCAAAAGGAGGAGAGGAGAGACTTTCTTCCTCTCAATCGACGGGCTAACGGCGCAAAGGCTAGGGTTCATAACCCTAACAGAGAGTTGAGAAACAAAGGGGGAGAGGGTGTTTTGTTTTTTCTTGAAAAATAAAAGAAGAAACGGCAGATTGAAAAAGAAGGAAGATTTTGGTTTTATTTCATCTTTGAAACGACGTCGTTTGGTGGGATGGGGGTTTGCACATTCTCCCTAAAGGGAAAATTTGTGCGATTAGTCCTTTTCATTCGCAACTCCATTCAATCGGGCTCCATTTCCTGTTTTCTTTTTGTTTTTTTTTTAATTTTAACCCTTAGATTTCGTTTGGTTTTCGATTTGGTCCATTGTGCTGTCAGGGTAAACGCACGCAGAGCATTTAGGGGATTTTTTTCATCTAGTCCCCGCTAGTTTCGGGGCGTTTCATTTAGATCCCTGATTAACTTTTCAGTATTTATAATTTTGTACCCCGAATTTTAACTTGTTTTTAACCATGTCCTAAATCTATTTAATCCATTTATTAACTTCTTTTTTTAAAAAAAAACATTTCATTTATATGTTATTTCAAATATTTTATATGTTATTTACTTTACATCTATTCTTACTTATTTTAATGTACTGTTTGTTTAAATTATTATTATTTATTTTAACTTGCTTTTTGCATATATATTTTATCCTGATCTATTTTATATGTATTATTTATTTTATATTCCTTACCTATTATTATATATATGTATACATATAGTTTACTTCAAGCCTTTTTATATATTTATAATTCTTTTAAAAATCGTTTTGTTATATATTTATTTTAAATTATTTTGTATTGTTTATTTTTAAGTTATTGTACATTATATATTTCAAACAACCTTTTTTATTACCTTTGAACTATTATAATTATAAAATATATTTATTTGTCCCTTTTTTTAATTTTTTTACATATTATATATTTTTTTAACTTGTTATATAACATTTTAAATTAACTTATATATTACTTATTTTAAAATTATTTTATATACCTTATTTTAAACCCATTTTACTTATTTCAAATAATTTTATTATTTATTTTAGGTTTTTTTACATATTATTTACACCTTTTATATATACATATTAATTATTTTAAAATTATTCATTTTTTTTAAATTCTACTTTGTGTGGTTATGGATTTTAAAATACCTTTTTACATCACTTATTTTGAACTCATTTATTATCATTCTAAAATTTGTTCACATTTTATTTATTTTAATTTGTTTTATACCTTTTTATCATTTAATTCATTGGTCCTTATTTATCGATGTTATCATTTAAATGTTGTATGATTATTGCCATTGCATGTACTATGATTCGTTATTTCTTTTTTCATATTATTGTCATTCACTTGTGTAATATTTTATTCATGTATTATTATTCCATGCCCATTATTGCATTTTTATTTCATGTCATCGCATTGTGAATTAATATTTATCCAACTTGGATCGCTTGATTTTGTTCCAAACAAAATAACGGATGTCGTTTAAATATCGTGTTCACTATTATTCAAAAAAGAAATATTTTAAACAAGGCAATGTTTCGCGTTTTGGAACATCGAGGAATTGTGCCCTAACTTACGGGGTTTCGATTTTCTCGTTGATTCTAAATAGCCAAATATCCTTTCGAGTTTTAAAAAAAACACGGAATTCCAATTAAAATTAAAGACAAACTTGCGCTCGGGAGTTCATGGTATCGTGTCCTAACTTACGGGATGTGATACTTCGATATCTCAAGACGAGGAAATCTTTAGCAATTGTTTTGATCTAATTCAAGCCCCTTTAAAATATACATTAATAAAAAGGATCATATTTTAAATTCGTTCCCAATTTCCAACTTTCGACATTGAGACACTAACTAATCAATTCGGTACCAATTTTGGGCGTGACGAGGGTGCTAATCCTTCCTCGCACGTAACCGACTCCCGAACCCCTTCTCTCAAGTTTCGTAGGCCAAAAACACTGTTTTAGTAAACTAAAATGTTTTATTAAAACAAAAGTGATCCGATCACACCTAATAAAGATTGGTGGCGACTCCCGTTTTAATCTTCGCTTTCAAACAAAGTCGATTCCCGTTTTCAAAAAAATGGTTTCGACAGCTTGGCGACTCCACTGGGGACTTTGAGAGTCGAGCTGTAAATTGATTAATTTTTGTCTTTTGTCGAAAATTGAAAATCAGTTTTAAATTTACGATTACTGCATTGCATGTTGTCTGTTATTTTCGTGGTTCTCTTCATAATATGCTTGCTTCAAGTGGTTTAATTCTTTGATGTATTGTTGCATATCGCATCGCATGAATTGGTCGATTTTACCCTTTAAGTGGGAGTGAGAAACTATTCCTTCGTGAGGTCTTCACCTCCGTATAGGATAGCGGATCGCTTCCGGGATACATCCGTACCTACGTCTTCATGAGATTTTCATCTCCGTATAGCTGTAGGGAAATGTATTCCCCTGAACTGAACTCAATCCATATAAGCCTATAACGGGTGAGGATCGAGGAATCTATCGGTTCAGGTACCCTTACTCTAGAACCGAACCACATATAGAGAGACCTAGGAGCCTACCCTAGGTAGAGCCACGCCAAACCCTAGTGGTCACCCAGATAGGTGTTCTATTTTGTTGATTATTTCTTCTATACTGACGTATTTTATTTTGTTTTGTCTATAACTGCATTGTATTACATCATCATAGAAAGGAGGTGTTGATTCATATTTGATTGCTAAATAGAACAATTTGTCATAAGAAAATGAATTTCTTGATAAAGTGGATTATAACATGGTTGTCTAAATATGGTCTAAGTAAACACAATGAAAGAAGGCTGATAGCTCATAAAGAAATACACGACTTTGCTCCATTGCCCGATGATTAAAATCGACAAAGATTATTCGAGAGCCGTCACGTCTTGGCTTTCTTAAAGGAGCTGACGAGTATCCCGGGGATAAGTAAGCAATAAGTCGTAGCCTGGATCAAGCAAAAAGGAGTTAATGGGGGCATCTTTTAGAAAATTCGCAAGACTCAACTATAACATCCGGATATGAAAAGGAAGATAGATGTCTTCGCTTGGAATATGAGAAAAAGGCCGTATATGTAATCCGTTTTATGTAAAGGAATTTGTTTTCTAGAAAAGTTGTTCTAATGAAATTGAATTCAGAACCAACGTCTCTCTTTCTTTTACATTCATTCCATGCATTTACATTGTATTACATCATTTGTATTAGAGTTTCACTAAAGGACCCTAATTAGGTAAAATTATGATAGTTAATCTGGAAACCAACAAGAATCAACCAACCGAATACTGTTACAACACCCGTCGCAAAACTAAAGTAATGGATCATAGATTAGAAATATTGTAATAGATGCAAAGGGCTATGCAAAAGCAATTACAAACACAGATGCAAGAGCAACTAGCTAAGATCCAACAAGGTATGAGGGAAAAAATGCAAGAATCCCAAGATAGTATGATGAGCCAGCTGGCCCAGTTGCTGGCTAAGAAACGTGAAAAAGGGAAGAGCACTACGATCAATTCAGGGAATGATAATGAAGACCTTGTCTATCCTCCGGGCTTTGCTCTAACAAACACCCAACCACAACCAGAGGTGCACCCACGAGGGGTACCCGTTACTATTAGGCCCCAGTAATACCAGGCCGATGCCTCGGCACCAATGAACTTTTCAACAGGCTCAGGCTCTAATCTGAGAGATAATCCAACCAATCCCATTATCCCTGACCTTGATAATGTGGCAGAAATGGAAAAGGCAAGAGTAGATCTGCCAAAACAACTCGAGTATCGGTGTAAATGGCTTGAAGAGAAATTCAAAGCAATGGAGACAGCTGACTACCTTTGTGGGGTTGTAATACCCCTACCCGTATTTATTGCCGGAATAGGGTACGAGGCATTACCGGAGTTTACGAATTAAATTTTTTTTATATATTCAATATAGCTCTTTTATAAATATCTAACATTCCCTGTAATATTAAATCGAGACCAATCCACATCAACCAAATTAATTCAACATATTTTCATGATAGATTCATGCATTTATATAAGATAACGTCATCACATATCTATAACCAGGTTTGTTAACTATACTAATGGCTGACTTTACATTCATTTCACGTTAACATTTACTTTGTTAGCTTATACATGCCATTGATTTCCAAAATAAAGTTTCTTTATATACCGAAATCCTGAGGTTGACAGTGTGATGTGTCTCCGACCAAATCCGACCTCCGAGCTCTTAACACTACAAAACAGGGAAAAAGGAAACGGGGTAAGCACTTTGTGCTTAGTAAGCTCATGTAACAAGAATTATACTTACCTAATATTTTCAATACAATACAATAAACATACATATATCCATTCAATGCATTATTACCCTAATATGCACAAACTCAACATTCAAGTTAGTACAATAATTTCCATATACTAATAATATATACTATGATTGATGAGCTCGTCAATACCATGATTTCCATTTCCTTGTTATTTTTCCATATTTATCCCGTTGAATTTCTTGGAATTTTCGATGTATTTTCAGAGGTACACTTTTAGTGTACAATTCCGAGTCTGTCAATTCATATTCATGTGCGCACATTTCCATTTCAGAGAGCACACTCCCGCGAACCTCAACCTTGCAGCGGGATTACCAGTCCAGGCTAAATCCCCTGCAATATAAACTCATAGAGTATTGTCGGGATTACCAGTCCAGGCTAAATCCCCTGCAACGACAATTACTCTAATGAGCTTGGATCTGAATTACCAGTCCAAGCTAAATTCAGACCCTAATTCGGATTACCCGTCCGGGCTAAATCCATTTTACACATATTCTTCGGGAGGGCTATATCAGGATAGGATCACCCGTCCGGGCTTGATCCTTTTTACCGTCAATTCCTTTTCAGAGATCCATCGAATTTTCCTTTCATTCAACCGGGATTTCTTCCCATTTTATCAAACATATCAATGTTTTATTAATTTTCATACAATGAACATTCAAATCATATTCACATCAATAACATACAATCTCAAGCAATTTATGAATGTAATTCAAGTTACATGAACTTACCTTGATACTTGTTTGTAAACAGTAAAAATCTACTAATCCCGAACTTTTTCCTTTCCTCGATCTAGCTTCGTATTTGAATCTTCTGGATCTAAATAAATAAATTTAATTATCAATTTAATACATTTCATGTTCATATGCAACATTCTCTATAATTCAACTATTATTTATAGTTCATTCAAAGCTGTCTACTTGAGTCATAGTCACTAAATTATTTATAACTTGAGCTAAGGAACTCCAAATTAAGATCCGTTAATTTTTCCTGAAACTAGACTCATATATATATTTTTACCATAAAATTTTCAGAATTTTTGGTTTAGCCAATCAGTACATTTTATTCTTCAAAGTCACCCCTATTCTGTTGTCCAACAGTTCTGACCCTTCTTCACTAAAAACAAATTATCTCTTTATACAGAATTCAAATGATGTTCTCGTTTGTTTCTATTAAAAATAAACTCATTCAGAATTCTATAAATATAAATTTAAGTCCCTAAATTTTTTTATTCAATTTTTTATAATTTTTCAAAGTCAGAACAGGGGAACCCGAATTCATTCTGACATTGTCTCAAAAAATTCATTATATCTCAAAATTTACAAATCCATTGCTTACAATATTTATTCTATGAGAAACTAGACTCAATAAGCTTTACTCCCTTATTTTGTTCATCCTCTAATTCGATTCCTACAATTTTTTGGTGATTTTTAAAAGTTAGTCTACTGCTGCTGTCCAAACTGTTTTAGTGCAAGCTGTTTATTACCATTTTTCCCCTAAGCTTTTAATAAATGATAATTTCGTCCCTACTCAATTAGCCTCTCAATTGAGATGATTTTTCTCAATTAACATTTTATTCTATCACCTTAATCTAGTTTACAACCTTTAGGAATCATAATTTCAGCAATAGGCGTTAATTCCAAACATTTTCACAATTAGGTCCTAAAAATCAATTTCCATTGAAATTGCCTAATAAAATCATCTCATAAACAAATTAAAGCTTTAATTTCATTCTATTTCATCATAAACTTACAGCACTCAACCACGGTGACTTTAAATTTCATCCATGAAATCAAAAACTAATGAATTTAATAGTAGGACCTAGTTGTAAAAGTCTTAGAAACACAAAAATTACAAGAAAAAGGCAAGGATTAACTCACTTGGTGCAAAACTTATGAAATACCAGCTTAGATAACCCTCCTATGGCGTTTTAGCTGCTGGAATTGAAGAGAAATGAAGAGAAATCTAGATATTTCCTATTTAGTCCTAGTTTTATTTAGTTAATTTTGCAATATTCTAATTTTACCCTTAATTTATCAAATTTTCTGCTGATTTCATACCCTTGCCGTCCAGCCCAAATAACTTTTGGGTCTAATTGCCTTTTAAATCCTTTCTCATTAGACTCTTAAGCTATTTAATCACTCTAGTAACTTTTACACCTATTACAATTTAGTCCTTTTCATTTAATTGACTACCCAAACATTAAAATTTCCTAACGAAATTTTACTACCACATTAATAACATTTTATAAATATTTATAAAATTATTTTCGACTCGGTTTTACGAGATAGAGGTCCCGATACCTTATTTTACCCAATTTCTGCAATAATTTCTTTTTCTAACTAATCACTAAATCGATAAAATTTTCCTATCAATATTTTCATACGATTTTCCTATCATATCAATTTTCAAGCAAAAATATTGAAATAAATTTCTCTTTAAATCGGATCTATGGTTACGAAACCATTGTTCTGATAACCTTGAATTTAGGCCATTACAGGGGTTGACGCCAAAGATTTGAGTTTGGTCCCAGATCTGGTACTTCCACCAAAGTTCAAGACTCCAGATTTTGAAAAGTATATTGGGACTAGCTGTTCTAAAGCTCACATTGCGATGTTCTGTCGAAGGATGACAAGATACGTCAGAAATGATCAACTGTTAATCCACTACTTCCAAGACAGTCTGATCGGGTCAGCTGCCAAATGGTACAACCAACTGAGTCGTGCCAAAATTCACTCATGGAAGGACTTAGCACAGGCTTTCATGAAGCAATATGGCCACATGACAGACATGGCGCCTAACAGAATCACATTGCAGAATATGGAACAGAAGCAAAGTGAGAGCTTCAGATAATATGCCAAGATGGAGAGAAATAGCAACACAAGTCCAACCACCTCTTTTGGAGAAAGAAACCACAATGCTTTTCATCAACACTCTGAAAGCCCCGTTCATTACCCATATGTTAGGAAGCGCTACCATGAGCTTCTCAGATATAGTAATGTCCGGTGAGATGATCGAAAACACAATAAGAAGTGGGAGGATAGACGCGGGAGAAAATGCCAAAAAATTAACCCCGAAGAAAAATAAAAATGAGGTGAATAATGTGGGCAATAGGTATTTCAGATCGGTCACTGTAAGCCAGCCGAGGGCCATGACCACCAACTATCAAGGAACCTCAAGGCAAGACTCCAACTCGAGACCAAATATAGAAAAACTCAAGTTCACACCCATCCTGATGACGTATAAAGAACTGTATCAGAATTTTTTTGATACGCATGTGGTGTCCCAAATCTACTCGGAACCCGTGCAACCTCCATTCCCAAAATGGTATGATGTGAATACCCATGTGAGTATTACGCAGGAGTAACGGGGCACTCAATCGAAAACTGCATTATGTTTAAAAAGTTGATCGAAAGGCTCATTAAAGTGGGAATCATGAAGTTTGATGATTAATCAGAACCTAACCGCCTCGATGAGACAGTAAATGTGATAACTGAAGGGGATGGCAAGAGAGTTGCAATCCCTTGAAAAAGAAGCCTGGAGGAAATATCGAGCAATCTGGACCTTGACGACGTATCCGAAAAATAAAAATGAGGTGAATAATGTGGGCAATAGGTATTTCAGATCGGTCACTGTAAGCCAGCCGAGGGCCATGACCACCAACTATCAAGGAACCTAAAGGCAAGACTCCAACTCGAGACCAAATACAGAAAAACTCAAGTTTACACCCATCCTGATGACGTATAAAGAACTGTATCAGAATTTTTTTGATGCGCATGTGGTGTCCCAATTCTACTCGGAACCCGTGCAACCTCCATTCCCAAAATGGTATGATGTGAATACCCATGTGAGTATCACGCAGGAGTAACGGGACACTCAATCGAAAACTGTATTATATTTAAAAAGTTGATCGAAAGGCTCATTAAAGTGGGAATCATGAAGTTTGACGATTAATCAGAACCTAACCGCCTCGATGAGACAGTAAATGTGATAACTGAAGGGGATGGCAAGAGAGTTGCAATCCCTTGAAAAAGAAGCCTGGAGGAAATATCGAGCAATCTGGACCTTGACGACGTATCCGAAGAAAAAATCGAGGAATAAAGGTTTCCAAGTCCTTCTATACTTAGGAGTGTTTTGAACAATGGGACTGTAGAAGAAATCCCTGTATTTTTTAGAGCTAAATTCCGAGTAATGTCCAAAACACGCCTATTGCTCTAAGCCTAGGAGTAATAAGAGGCCTTTTGTGAAATAGACTTATGTCTAAAATCATTATTTCAATAAAATGCATTTTTGCTATCATTTTGAGCAAATATTCTTTTATTTCATTCATAATCATACTATACAGACAATTATTCTTAGATTCTTTTGTTCTTTGGGCTTTCTTTCAAATATTCTTTTATTCTTCATTCATGACCATACCATAAAATAACTATTCTTCGATTTATTTATTCTTTGGAATATTCTTTCGTACCTACAACAGGTCTCCAGATATCAACGATATGAGCGATACTGCTATTGACTCAGAACCTCCTTTTGAACAAGATATGTGTCCGGAGAAACCTCTGGACCTTGAAGATGACCGAGACTGTAGTTTATCTCCTGGTTTGTTAAGGATGGTAGAACAAGATGAGAAGCAGATACTACCTTTCAAAATGTCAGTGAAATCCATGTCCTTCCTCTATATAGGCATGGATGTCATTGGGGCCGATCTCGGCAAAAGCTTTTAGCAAGTACTGATTTATCTATGGAGTTATCCGTTACATCACTAAGCGGATGGAAACTGCTTCATACGCTAATATCCTAAAGTCAGCATTTGCCAAAAAAAAAGGAATCATATGTCGATATGGAATGCCAGAAAGAATTGTATTTGACAATGTGCTAAACTTAAACCACAATGAGATATCAGAAGTTTACAGCCAAATCAAACACCACTGTGTCGCTTAAAAGTGAATAGTACGGTCGAGGCGACCAATAAGAACATCAAGAAGATCGTGGAGAAAATGACCGAGACCTATTAAGATTGGCATGAGAAGTTGAACATCGATCAAAACATTTACCAGGGCAAATGACTAAAAAAAAGAGTGATGATGCGAGCTTACCAAAAATGGTTCGCCCTAGAGAAATCCGTGATAGAGACTTGATGTCAAAGAAGATACTGCCCATATAAGAGGACTTCAAAAGAAAGTGGATGCCAAATTAGGAAAGATCTTGTGTGGTAAAGAATGCCTTATCTGAAAAATCATTAATTGTTGACTAGGAGGGATAACAAGGACTTTCTTAATCTTTTGAGTTCAAATCAAGAAATACTTCGTATAATAAAAAAGAAAAAAGAATAAAAAGGAAAAAAAAGGAGAGGCCAAGGCAAAAACCCGCAAAGGGCGCCTTGAGACCAAAAAGGATTTGAGTTGAAAACCTAAAAAGGGCGACTCAAATTCGGATCAAAGTGGGGCATGCAGCAGTCTTGCTATGCCTAAATTAACAATGAAGAAGTATGCTACATCTTGGGGCATCGACAAAGTATTCCGGATCCCCTAAACACATATCGAGTTCAGATAGTCCTCAAGAAGTTAGTACAGAAAAGCTCAAGCTGCGATATCTGGGGCACCTAGTTTTCCATTTTACCCATTTTGAATCTACTATCTTTGATTAAGTTATTCTTTTCAAGATACGTCCCCAATAAATTTCACTCCTATTGCATTGCTATCTTTGATTAACTTATTCATTTTGAGTTAATTTCCTTCTTATTGCATTTGCAATCTTTGGTTAATTTATTCATTTCGAGTTTTGCTCTCAATTAATTTCTTTCTTTTCCATTGTTACAATCTTTTTCAAGCATTTCATATTGAAATAACGATTAGTGGACTAATAATACATTCATAAAAGAAGTTTCGCATATTACTCTGAAATTTTTTAAATAGTACAAGAACCTAAAATAGGACTGTTATTTAGAACTCACCAAACTTAAAAGTTGGAAATGTTTGAGAAATAAGAGTCTAAATTGTGATTATGTCTTCGGATTTTCTGTCAAAAGTATCAGTTGGACGAAGAAGCAAGATATTTCGTCGGTGATACCACCTCGACAAATAACGAGTAATGTCAACCCATGTGTAAAAGGGGATCATTCTCGGAAAAAGAAAAATGATACCCTGCATTCATAAAAATATCAGACATATACATCTAGTCATCACACCTAAGGAATGGTGTAACAGATCAAATTGATTAGAGATTATTCAAATCCTATAACTCTGAACTGCAGCAGGATGGATGGAAGAAACCAAATGTTATTCTCCTGAAGTTGCAGTGGGAGGTGTAAACTTTATGTCCCAGAAGGTACAATGGAAGGGACTCTAAAATTATAGCGGGGCAAGCTTGCTGAGCAGATTGTGATTATTTCTTTGGGTTTTCTGTCAAGAATGCCAGCTGAACAAGATGGCAGCATGATATGTTAGCGATAATTCCTTATGAACAACGAGCAATGATACCTTAAGCCTTTTAAAAATGATCATTTTTATTCCTGCATTCATATATTATCATAACACATCTAGTTAGGAGCATTTGATTCATTTCGATCATAGCATCCTAATTATTTGGCATAAGCATAGATACATGAACCGATTCTACAGATCATGTCCCTAGAGGATGGTGTAGCAAAATCGGTGAATTTACAGATCTTGTCTCCCTGAAGTTGCAGTGGAATAGGTCGAAGACGACAGATCTTGTCTCCCTAACCAGTAGTGGAGCAGATTTAAGCCACCATCCTATCTCCCTAAGCAGTAGTGGAGTAGGTGAAATATTGTAGATCTTGTCTCCCTGAAGTTGCAGTGGAACAGATCGAAGGCAGCAAATCTTGTCTCTCTAAATTTACAGTGGAGCAGATTTAAGCCACCATCCTATCTCCCTAAGTAGTAGTGGAGAAGGCTGAAGATTGCAGATCTTGTCTCTCTGAAGTTGCAGTGGAACAGATTGAAGACGGCGAATCTTATCTCCCTAACCAGTAGTGGAGCAGATTTAAGCCATCATCCTATCTCTCTAAGTAGTAGTGGAGTAGGCTAAGGATTGTAGATCTTGTCTCCCTGAAGTTACAGTGGAACAGATCGAAGACGGCAAATCTTGTCTCCCTAACCAGTAGTGGAGCAAATTTAAGCCACCATCTTATCTCCCTAAGCAGTAGTGGAGTAGGCTAAAGATTGTAGATCTTGTCTCCCTGAAGTTGCAGTGGAGTAGATCGAAGCCACTGACCTTATCTCCCTAAAGTTGCAGTGGAGCAGGTTGAAGTTACAAGTCTTATCTCCCTGAAGTTGCAGTGGAGCAGACTCATGATAGCGAATCTTATCTCTCTGAAGTTGCAGTAGAGCAGATTAAAGCTATAAATCCTATACCTCTGAAGTTGCAGCAGGTCGGATCAAATCTACCATGACGAATCTTATCACCCTGAAGTTGCAGTGGAGCAGATCGAACCCATTAACCTTATCTCCCTAAAGTTGTAGTGGAGCAGATTGAATATAGCAAATCTTATCTCTCTGAAGTTGCAGTAGAGTAGATTGAAGCAACAAACCTTGTCCCCCTGGAATCACAGTGGGTCAGGTTGAAGTTATGATTATTATCTCCCTGAAGTTGCAGTGGAGTGAATCAAAGCAACAATTCCTATACCTCTGAAGATGCAGTGGGATGAAACAAGGCTATTAGAAGAAAAAAAGTACCAAGAAGTTAAGATTTGGCGAGACTAGGCAAAATTGGCCATTTTGGAGTCTTTGCTCTATTCTCGTTACACGACAATGAGCAAAGAGGGGTAGCTGTAATGACCAATTTTTGGCCCATGCAAATAAACAAAAAAATAAAATCCAAATAACCAAATAAAGTCCATTTTACAAAAACAAACAGCAGGCCCAAACCCAAAACCAAATGACCCATTACATCAGACCCTAGCCCACTATCTTAAACTTTTTTTTCAGCAGACAAAACCCTAGTCCCCAAGGTGCAGCCGTCGCATGCCCCTCTGCCCTTGACCAGCGCCGCACGCTACCCTCGGCCACCACGCACGCCACTTTGTCGCACACATCTGACGTCTCTGACAACCACCTGCAACACGCAAACGAAATAAGCCAAGCAGAAGAAACAACATGCAAAAAGACAAAAAAAATGAAAACTAACAGTTTATGAATTGGCTATAAGAGCCACGATTTTCATTTGTAATTTTTTTACGAACATTAAGCAATCAAAAAGAAAAAATAGAAGCAAAAAAAGGTTGATTTCGATTTCCATTTTCGTGTTCTTTTCTTTTTTATATTATTATATATATTTTTTATCTTTTTTTTAAATCTCTTCTAAACAAAAATAATAAGAGAAGGAGATGGCTTACCCGAAATCCTTGTGATTGTGTCACCGGAGACTCTCTCCGTTGCTGAAACCAGACCCAAAAGGAGGAGAGGAGAGACTTTCTTCCTCTCGATCGACGGGCTGACGGCGCAAAGGCTAGGGTTCATAACCCTAGCAGAGAGTTGAGAAACAAAGGGGGAGAGGGTGTTTTGTTTTTTTCTTGAAAAATAAAAGAAGAAACGACAGATTGAAAAAGAAGGAAGATTTTGGTTTTATTTCATCTTTGAAACGACGTCGTTTGGTGGGATGGGGGTTTGCACATTCTCCCTAAAGGGAAAATTTGTGCGATTAGTCCTTTTCATTCGCAACTCTATTCAATCGAGCCCCATTTCCTTGTGCTGTCAAGGTAAACACGCGCAGAGCATTTAGGGGATTTTTTTCATCTAGTCCCTGCTAGTTTTGGCGCGTTTCGTTTAGATCCCTGATTAACTTTCCAGTATTTATAATTTTGTACCCCGAATTTTAACTTGTTTTTAACCATGTCCTAAATCTATTTAATCCTTTTATTAACTTCTTTTAAAAAAAAAAACATTTCATTTATATGTTATTTCAAATATTTTATATGTTATTTACTTTACATCTATTCTTACTTATTTTAATGTACTATTTGCTTAAATTATTATTATTTATTTTAACTTGCTTTATGCATATATATTTTATCTTGATCTATTTTATATGTATTATTTATTTTACATTCCTTACCTATTATATATATGTATACATATAGTTTACTTCAAGCCTTTTTATATATTTATAATTCTTTTAAAAATCGTTTTGTTATATATTTATTTTAAAAATCGTTTATTTTTAAGTTATTGTACATTATATATTTCAAACAACCTTTTTATTACCTTTGAACTGTTATTATTATAAAATATATTTATATTGTCTTTTTTTTAATTCTTTTACATATTATATATTTTTTAAACTTGTTATATAACATTTTAAATTAACTTATATATTAATTATTTTAAAATTATTTTATATACCTTATTTTAAACCATTTTACTTATTTCAAATGATTTTATTATTATTTATTTTAGGTTTTTTTACATATTATTTTACACCTTTTATATATACATATTATCTATTTTAAAATTATTTATTTATTTTTTAAATTCTACTTTGTGTGGTTATGGATTTTAAAATACTTTTTTACATCATTTATTTTAAACTCATTTATTATCATTCTAAAATTTGTTCACACTTTATTTATTTTAATTTGTTTTATACCTTTTTATCATTTAATTCATTGGTCCTTATTTATCGATGTTATCATTTAAATGTTGTATGATTATTGCCATTACATGTACTATGATTCGTTATTTATTTTTTCATATTATTGTCATTCACTTGTGTAATATTTTATTCACGTCTTATTATTCCTTGCCCATTATTGCATTTTTATTTCATGTCATCGCATTGTGAATTAATATTTATCCAACTTGGATCGCTTGATTTTATTCCAAACAAAATAACGGATGTCGTTTAAATATCGTGTTCACTATTATTTAAAAAAGAAATATTTTAAACAAGGCAATGTTTCGCGTTTTGGAACATCGAGGAATTGTGCCCTAACTTACAGGGTTTCGATTTTCTCGTTGATTCTAAATAGCCAAATATCCTTTCAAGTTTTGGAAAAAAACACGGAATTCCAATTAAAATTAAAGACAAACTTGCGCTCGGGAGTTCATGGTATCGTGTCCTAACTTACGGGATGTGATACTTCAATATCTCAAGACGAGGAAATCTTTAACAATTGTTTTGATCTAATTCAAGCCCTTTTAAAATTTACATTAATAAAAAGGATCATATTTTAAATCCATTCCCAGTTTCAAACTTTCGACATTGAGACACTAACTAATCAATTCGGTACCAATTTTGGGCGTGACGAGGGTGCTAATCCTTCCTCGCACGTAACCGACTCCCGAACCCCTTCTCTTAAGTTTCGTAGACCAAAAACACTATTTTAGTAAACTAAAATGTTTTATTAAAACAAAGGTGATCCGATCACACCTAATAAAGATTGGTGGCAGCTCCCGTTTTAATCTTCGCTTTCAAACGAAGTCGATTCCCGTTTTCAATAAACTGGTTTCGACAATGGGTATTAGAAAAGATATCTTGTGTATAATTTGGGGACCATAACCCTAATATTTATAACCTTGGCATATTAGTTCTAATTCCTAATTAGCTCATCATTAATTAGAATTTGATTAGAACTCAATTACTAGAGTATTTGCACATATTTGACCCATACTTTATTTAATAATTAAAGCCCAATAAAATTCTAACCAAATTAAATCACTTTTAATTTGGGCTAGCCTATCATGATGGTAAATAATAACATGTAATTACCTTTATTATATGTGATGTCCATATTTTCTAACATTTAGTTCAAATGATAAAGTTAAAACTCTGATAATCATAAAAATTTATATAATAATTAAACGAGATTTTTTCTAATGACAAAGTTGAAACACTAAAAATTATAGGAATTTATATAAGAATTAAATGAAGATTTGATTCAATGATAAAGTTGAAACTCTAAAATTCATAGTAGTTTAGATTCAATGTTTGTTGTATCTATGTCTTTTTTGTTGATTTTATATAAAATGTAAACAGTAAAAAATGCTCTTATAATAATATAATTTACATTATTATTATTTTTTGAAACTATTGCTCCGGTTGGGCTTTATTAATAAGCATATAAAAACCAGATAGGGGCCGTAGAAAAATACAAAATAGAGTCTGCCTAACAAAATTTTGACAAGAAATTAAAATAAAATAAAAACAAAAAACTCTAGAAAAAATGTCAACACTATTTCGCCCAACCAGAAGAGTCTGTATTCGTCTTGTCATTTCAACCCTTGCGTGCATCTTTGACATATTGCCTCATTAATTAATCACTTAGTTCTTAGGTTTACTAGAGTAGGGAGATAGCTGAGGGTAGCTATCCAAGCTGTAATATTAATTTTTGAATGGAGGTCATTGTTCTAGAGTTTTTTGTAACATCTGTTAATCTCATTCGGCCTATAATTTTTATTTCTTTGTAAAAGAATCTTGTATTCGCTGCGCACCGTATATTCTCCAGATGCCTCGCCCCTACATATTTGAAAGTCTTTATGAGAAAAATAAGCCAGTGGAATTCGCATAATCTTTTGAGCAACCTCTTCAGAGAAGGTAGTTGAAATCATCTCAGATCTCCATGTTCTGTTCCTACTATCGATAAGATCTTCAACCTTCGTGACATTTTGCCTATTGACAGTTTTTTTATCAGTAGGTAATCAACGTTTGGAACCCAGACATCTTCTTCAATGCTGATATTACGCCTGTTACCCACCCTTCGTCGCAGTCTTGAAAGCAGAAGTCCTTTTGCAGCCCATATACTTTTCCAAGTATATGATGGTAAGCTTCGTAAATATGAACTTAAAAAGTTAGAATTTGGATGATACTTGGCTTTTAATGTTCTTACTAAAAGGGATATAGGATTATCAATTAGTCTCCATCCTTACTTCGCGAGGAGGGCCAAATTAAATTTACCTAAGTTACGATATCCAAGTCCACCCCCATCTTTTAATTCACATAATCTGTTCCATGGACACCAATGAATTCCGTGCCATTAATTGTTCCATCTCATTACATATTGATAACGGTAATAGAAAGCATGCCATTGTGTATGTTAGAATTGTTTGTAAAACGACTTTAATGAACATCTCTTTTCCTCCTTGTGACAAAAAATGGGTATTCCAACTATAGATTTTCATCTTTATACGATCTTTCAAATGTTGAAATGCCCTTCGTTTTTTCCTACCTACCATATTTGGCAAGCCTAAATAATTTTTCGAATTATTGGACCTTTTATTAACTCCCAGCCAATTTGAAATATTAGCCTGAATTGTCTCCCTTGTATTTGAGCTAAAAAACACAGTCAATTTTCCATAATTGATGCATTGACCAGAGCGTTCCTCATATTCTTTAATAACTTGTTCAATCGTCGCTATTCGCCTCTCAGTCGCTTCCCCGAACAGAATACAGTCGTCTGCGAATAAAAGATGAGAGATCTGAGGTCCTTGTCTACTTACTTTAATCCCTTTAATTCTTCCTTCCTCAGTTGCTAATCTAAGTAAAATAGAAAGTCCTTCACTACATATGAGGAATAATAAAGGACTAAGAGGATCACCTTGTCGTAACCCTCTCTCTGGGGTAAAGACCGTTCCTAGAGTTCCATTTAAGATAACCGAGTACGAAACAGTGTCTATATAATGCATAATCTTCGCAACTCATTCATCGTCAAATGCCATCCTGAGCATCATTTGTTTCAAAAACCTCAACTCCACCCTATTGTATACTTTGCTCATATCAATCTTAAGAGCCGTAAGCCTTTTTTCCCTACCCTTTTGTTCCTCAAAGTATGTAGAATTTCATAGGTTAGGAGGACATTATCTGTTATTAGCCTTCTCGGGATAAACGCACTTAGAGCTGGGTCAATACAAAAATCAAGTACTTTTTGAAGTCTGTTGGTAATGGTTTTTGAAATGATTTTGTAAAATATCGAACAAAGGCTAATGGGCCTAAAATGAGTAGGGTTTTTCGGTTGAGCAGTTTTTGGAATTAATACTATATTTGTATGATTTAAAGGTTTCAAAAACTTACCTTTATTGAGGAAATTCAAACAGTAATCACTAATCTCTTTTCCCACAATATGCCAGAATTTCTGGAAAAAAATAACTGGAAAACCATCAGGTCTAGAGGTTTCTGTTGGCCCAATGCTGTTTAGCGCTTCAACAATATCTTTCTCCTTATACTCTGCTAATAATAATTGATTCATGTCCTCATTAATACACCTGTTAACACCCATAAGAAAGTGGTTTGTGTTGCATACCCCTTTTGATTTAAAGAGCCCCATAAAGTAATCTTTGATAATGAACTCCATATGCACCCTTTCTGTTTTGAGAACCCCATCACTATCTTCCAAACCCCTAATTTTGTTCTAATACATCGTCCTCCCTATCCATTCCATCAAGTTCAGCCAATCGATTTCGAAGATTCTTTGTTTTTCTATGGTGTTCCCCCTTGATATTTCGCCTCCATTTCTGTAGACCAACTCCAAGATTTTCCAGTTTCTCTAAGGCATCCCCTGATTTCTCATCCCATAATTTTTTGATAATATCAGCACAAGTCGGCTCAAGAAGCCACTAAGATTCGAATTTAAAATGGTGTCTTCCGTCATGTGAATTATTTATCTCCGTTTGGATTAAAATTAGACAATGGTCAGAGAATGAGTGTGGGAGATGTTGTACCAGATAATCAGTAAACACTTGGAGCCATTCATTATTTGCCACTCATCTGTCAAGTGTTTCTCTAATATTTGTGTCCTTAAAATTACCCATCTCCCATGTATTTTTCTTTCCTGTATAACTCATGTCAATCAATTCACATTCATCTAAGACCTTCCGAAATTCCTCCATCTGTCTCTCGTCTTTTGTAGCTCCTCTTCTCTTTTCGTGAGCATACATTATCTCGTTAAAGTCTCCACACACACACCATAGCCTTGATTCTCTACTTCATAACCTTCGAAGAAGGTTCCAAGATTCTTGCTTATTTGATTGTTTTGGACTTCTATAAAATCTCGTAAACCTCCATTTACTTAAAATATCCTCTCCTTTAATATCAACATCGATATGGTACTTTGAATAGCTACGAACATGAATCAAGTAATTGCCGTTCCATGCAAGACATAGCCCACCACGTGTGCCCGAAGCTGATATGTCCAACCCCTTCTGAAAACGACATCTTTTCTTAACCTGTTCCATACGAATACAATCTAATTTTGTCTCTATTATGAAGACCAATTGGGGTTTGTAGAGTTTTAACGTGTATTGAAACCTCCTTATAGCCCGGGGGTTCCCCACCCTCGAACATTCCAACTTAGGATCTTCATTGATTCCAGTCGGCTTGCCAATTGGCAGCCGCCGATATATATTGTGTCGATTCTGGAGTATCTTGTTAAACAACCTGCTCAGCATCAATGTTTGTATGCCCCTCCACACGTCCGTTATTTGTCTTGACTCTGTTATTCATATTTTCATTAGTGGGATATGAGTCAATATCAACTTGTTTTTCATGAATAAATTTGTGTTTACGCCAAATCATCTCAGATATGATTACATCAAATTTCCCCTGTTTATCTAAGCGGCGCCAACTGTTTCTGTGATGATTTACTTGTGTAGCTGCTATCACTTCGGTGAATTTCTCTACCCCCATCTTGTCTATTCGAATCTCTACCATGCCACTCTGATTCTTGTTTGCCTTGTCCTTCACAATTATCGGTATTTTTTGAGGGGTTAAAATATCTTCATTATCCCTACTATTTTGTCGCTCATCTCCTATTTCCTGAACAATAGGGATTCCTTTCGCCTCTTTCTCTGTCATCGTTCGGTGCTTCTGTGTCATTAAGTCTGTATAACAATTTCCATCATTACCTGTTGCTTTCTCGCTTGTATAGTAACATTGATTCATTGTTTTCTTTTTTAGGGATCCGTACCATATGCTTTCTTTGCCTATTATGGAAGATTCAGCCGTAAGCGCTATTGAATAAGGTAGTTCATCTTCTGTTTTAGCTCGATCTTCAGGCGATACTTTCATGCAGTCTTTTGACAACATGTCCTAACCTAGCACATTCGAAGCAAAACGTTGGTAGGGTCTCGTATTTGAACGGAAGCCAGATTTTTCCTTGTTTGTTCAGAGATACATAAATACCTCTTCGTAGAGGTTTTTAGACGTCTTAGTTAACCCTAAGCCTGCAAAAATCTCCTTTTGGCTCTGATTGAATTACTTCCCCAAACGTGGATCCCACTGCATGCATCAAATCCTTCTTATCACATTCAGGAGGACACGGTCCAATTTTCATCCAAAACGGAGAAATAACCAATCTGATTTTGCTCAGCTCCATTGGTTCCGTTATCCGATCAAAAATTAATAATTGTTTTCGAAAAAACCATGGGTGCCGTTCCATAATCTGCTCTAAGTCTTCCTCGTCTTCGAAGGATATTGAAAACAGGTTTTGCCCTGCAGTAAGAATTTCAAATTTCTTTGTTGTTTTCCAGATGCTTTTTAATTATGCTCTCAAACTGTCTGGATTGTAAGATTTCTTTGACCAAACAGTGCATAGCAATGTCGGAATTTCAGATGGCCTTACTAACTCTTTACCGATAACTGGATCAATTCTTCTTCAAGGAGTGCTAGTTCCTTCTCTTCTTCCATACCCCCAAGTCACCACTCGCATTCTTCCCAACCACAGTAGTCGTTGTTTCTTTGGGAGACTCAAGAGAGCACTCTTGACTTTTTTTAGGGTTTTATAATTTACATTATTAAATGAATAGCTTTTTTAATCATTTTTTAAATGAATTCATACTCGATTAACTCGTGAAATTTACTTAGAGTTTTTGACATAGATAATAATTGTGTATATATTTCTTCAAAATATATTTTAATTTTTTTAAAAAAATACCAAATTTAATAAGATAAATTACATTGCACATTTATGTATTAATTTCAAAAACTTATGTTTTTTTAAAGCCTAAGACTTTTTTATACTCTATAATTATATTTCTTGAATTTTTTTTTAAAAAGTATGTCCATGTTAAACAAATTTGATTTGTCCAAAAGATTAGCTAAATTTTTAACCGGACTAATCTTACTTCAATTCAACTAAGGTCTATTTAGATAGGGTGAGAAAGAGTAAATGAGATTAAAAATAATGGTGATAATGAGGTTAATTATTATAGTGATGAAACTAAAATAAGTGATAAAATATGGGTTTAAATTCAAATGCAGTTATAGTGGGAATGTAAAAATGAAAAAGGTTCTATTTATATCAATATAATATATAGTAGAATCATATTTATTTTAAGTAATGATTAAAATGTTTATTTTATATTTATTTTAATAAAAGAAAAGAAATTAATTTTTTTTAAAAATGAACGACAGTACATGAGAATATTTATATATATTTAAACGGGATTTACAAAATTACAATATTAAAATATAATATTTTACGCTATTAAAATATTAATATATATTATTTACTTATTATCTTATAATATTTTAGCAAAATTATGTATTAATTTATTATACATTAATAAAATTAATTAAAAGAATACGTTTACTACAAAACCTAAAAGTATAATGGGTTAAAATTAAAAAGGAAAAAAAGAACATGGGGAAAACTGAAAAAAATGGTGTTACAATGGAAAAGCAAAATTTCCTACTGGAGCAAAAGCCGTCAGTGTAAAACTGAAGTTGCAACACGTTCTAAAACAGCCAACTCAGCAACTCCTATGTTATCCAAACATCAATTGTGGTTAAATTGGAGTTAAAAGGCTGTTTAAACAATTTGTAACGTGGGTAAAAATGCTTCCAAAGGAAGCCTAAGTTTAGGATATGATTTTTATCTAAATTAATTAATTCAAATCCAAATTAATAATTATTTATTTTAAAATTTTGAAAATGTTAATTTAAATTTAATAATAATAAATATGTGAACTGTTATACATTAAAGAATGAGAGAATAAAGAGAGAAATATGTGTTTTTATTCATCAATAAGAATCTATACAATGCTTATCTAAAGTCTATATTTATAGATATATGGAGTATCAATGAAATAATATTCTATTCCTAATGGACATTAGACTTCTTATCTGAATGGACATCTACTTTATAATAAAACATTATAACTCTCCATTTGACGTCCATTGATAGATAATGTGCTTTTTTGATACTTTACTACGAAAAAACCCTATGGAAAAGAAATTCTTAGTGAAGGAAAAAGATTAGGCATGTCTATAATATGCATAACATACTGTCTCATTAATACCTTAGTAAGGAAACTCGATGAGACAAAATCTCGGTTAAGAAAAAAATAAATACAATTTGTATTTACTCCCTCTCATGAAAATATCAAATAATATCTTAGAGTTGACATATTTCAATATTGAATACTAGCTTTTCAAATGATCACTTTAGTGAATTTGCTAAATGTTTATATCATCATTCTTTTGAAAGTCATGAGTGAGAAGAATTTTGAGGAAATATAGTTTGATCTATTTAGGAATACCAACAATAATCATAACAAACTTTAATCAAAATCTTTCTATAGAAATACATATATTCAAATAATTTCCATTTATATAAATATTTACTAGAACATATTGAACAATTTCCCAAGAATTTTTACATACTATTGACATTCTAAATACTTCAAAAATTTTAATATAAATTTCACTATATAGTGATTCATATAAATGTTGTAATAATAATTATAAAACACATATCAAATCTTTCATGAACTGCTAGCCTAATAAGATATATAAAGGTTATTGCATCCATCATTAAAGAATATCTCCTCATAACTTAGAGAAAAACTTCATTTTTTGTATTTCGTTTTCACAAAACTATTCATTTGTACCCCAATGGTTTTATACTTTTAAATGTTTGGACTTCTGGTCCAAAAACTTTAGAAAGTAAATTGCAAGTGAATTGTGTCTTTCCATTTTGGTCAATATATTCTATATTTAAGATTTTTTAAGACCCTCATTTTCTTTCATTATTTCAATAATAATATTAAATACAAAACCACTTTCATTAACTTTTCATTTTGGTTTCATATTTTCTCATATTGACATAACTTATTGAGATCTATTCATTTTCATTATTTTTATCTTTAGATACATGAATCTCTTTTTGGAGTTTTAATGATTAGTTTTGTCTTGGGTCGCTTTTGAAGCACTTACCCTCATTATATAACCACCTAGAGTTGTTATTTTCTTTTACGAGATTTTTCATCGTTGGAACCAATTGGTCTACTATGCTTCAGACATGCATTACTTTTATTTATTCTCAACAAGTTGTAGTAGGACTTTAATTCAATTCAAAACATTAGCTGGTATATAAGACTTGGTTGTTTTCATTAGGTCAGAAAATGCATCTAGTAGTTAACTTGCAATAAAGTGAATTATCTTTTAAACTTCTTATTCAAATTACATTTTATAAGGATATAGATAATAGTAATTCTTTCCGAGTAATTATTTCATCCAACTATTATTTTTCTCCCTTAATATGAAGAAAACTGTCAAATTAAAATAGTAATCACAAACACATGTCATAATTGAATTTTCAATTCTTTTAAAACATCTAATAATACAAGGAGACTCAATTAATATATATCTCAACTTTCTTTGAATACCTATTTTTTGTGCATTGTGGAGTAACTTAAATATATACCGCACATTCAAAAATTCTAAAATGGGTGCCATTTGGCTCTTGACCAAAAGTCAATTGTAATAGTTAGTATTTATCATAACTTATCAACATGATGCGTAAAAGTGTTAATGCATGTAAAATATCACACCCTTATACATATACAAAACATTTTGTTCTCAAAAGTAATAGTTTAGCTATTAACTGGAGGCATCTAATCATTAAGTCATTTTATATGTATAAACAAGTTTTTGCGATAGTTATTCACACTGACAATCTAGCATACAATTGTTAGGCTATCAAGACTTACAAAAATAAAGATCTAATTGAAAAAGATGAATTAGTAGTAAGTAGCAAGTAGGGTTGTATCCTCGGAGATTGGTAATAACTTTATTTCTTAAGCAAAAAGAAGAAAATTAAATTGAAAGTAGATTTTTATAAAATTGAAAGCTAAAACTAACTTAAAAACTAAATTTAAATTAAAAGCTTAAAATAAAGAAAACAATAATTAAAATTTTTGAAACCAGGATAGCTTAATCTATCTATTTGGAGGATTAATTTGAAAAGTTATCAAAGTATGAAACTTGGGTCATGGATGTATATGCTGAAAATTAGAAATTTATGGTAGAAAATGAAAGGTTGTTGATAGATAAACAATTTTTACAAAGTGATTTTTGATGAAAACATGATTTAGGGACTAAATGTAAAGCTGTGAAAATTGATGAAAAATTCTGAAATTTTTAGAAAATATGTGCTATAAATTTTATGTTGAAACTTTGGTTAGGCTTGGAATAGGAGTAAATTGCATAAATTTCATTTTTCGAGCTTAGGGACAAAATGAGAATTTATGGAAAAGTTAGGGGCAAAATGATAATTTTTCCTAGGATGTAAATTGAGTCCACTTGAATATGAAATGTGATAAATTGATGTAAAATTTACTCGTATAGATCCGGATAGACCAAATTCAGAACTAGAATGGGGAAAAGAGGAAAATTTCAGATTTGTAGATGTTATGTACACGAACATTTGTCAAGGTAAGTTCGTATGTTCGTATAACTAAATTGTGTTTATTTACATGCTTGCATTGATTGTGTTTATGTAAATAGTATAAATATGATAAATATGTGAAATGATTACATATCCGATCAAGCCCAATAAATAAAAATGTTTAAATTAAATGATAATGTCTGATAGATGATAAATGATAAACGATGAAAATGTTACTTTTATGCTTGGAATGAATATGAATGTGATCATTTGAATTATATGGATGATTATAGATGTATGAAATAATCACATGCCCGATAATACTTGAAAAATGTTAAATTCTGTTTGAATAAATGAAAATCGATGGATAAATGTGATTTCTCGAAATGAATGAGGTCCCGCATTTGTTGCTGGTGGGATTTAGCTCGGAAGAGTAATCCTATTGACCGTATTTCTAAAAGTATTTAGCCCAGATCGTTAATCCTGATATAAGCCCTCTCGAGCATATGTTATGGATTGGATTTAGCCCGGACGGGTAATCCAGATTAAGCTCTTTAGAGCATATGTCATAAAAAGGATTTAGCCTGAACTAGTAATCCTGTTGTATATATGTGTGGCTCGAGAATGTATTCTTTGAAATAGTAACTTATGGGTACCATTGAATATGAATGGAAGGATCCTGATTTGTACACCTTGAGTGTACTACCTATGTAACCATCGATATTTCAGATAAATTCAACGGGTAAAAATCTTGACATGAGAATATATTAATAAGAAATGAGTTATTACACGTATCCGTCAAAAGTACAAGGAAATAATGATGCATGACAAATGATATATGAAAACATGAGATGATGATAATTGTACATGGACTTTATTTGATGAATATATGTTTATTCTTGATTATAGACTTATACAACTTGAGTATACTAATCGTGACCTTGATATTCCGAGCAATATGAGTAAAGTTCTGATATGAAACGATCTGAACTCGAAATGAACTAGTATGAAATTATACTTGTAATAATGAGATGAATTATGCATGTTGACTGAATTCATGTTGTTGAAAGCATATGTGCTTGGAACCTTGATTGTTGTTGAGCCCATATATGTTTTGATGTTATTATGGAATATATGACTAACAAGGGCAATGAGGATGTGTGTAGGGCTTGAGGTCAAATTAATTGAATATGCCTTACATAGTTACCTCAAAATAGAATGAATGGTAAATTAAGTACCATGTTATACGAACTTACTAAGCATTTTATGCTTACTTATTTTTATTTTCCTGTTTTATAGTAAATCGGAAGCTTGTTGGATTGGAAGCTTGGCGGAGATCACTCACACTATCCATCAGCCCATGTCGGTACAATATGGTAAATCAATTGTGGTTAAAATGGCATGTATAGGTTATATTGGCCATATTGGCAAGTAAATGTAAATGATTATTGTAATCTATCCATTGGAATGGCTAGTGATGATTTTGTTTTGGTATATGTATATATATGTATTTAAGTTTATTTTATGGAGATAACATAAGTGTTTATTATTGATTGATTGAGAAAGGTTAAATAAGTATGCTTATAAAAGGTAAGATTAAAAGCATGAATGCATGTAACAATATATCATGTTAGATGTTATATATTGCTTGAATTCAATGCTTGGATTGGTTGGTGATTGGATGTAAGTTGGTGCAGGAATTTGCTAAAAATTTTGGGTGAAAAATGAAACTAGAAGTGGCTTTATTTTGTCCACACGGGCAGATACACGGGCGTGTGTTTAGACCGTGTGTAACACACGGCCTGATACATGGGCATGTGGTTAGGCCGCATATCCCCTGCATCTTAAATTTGAGAAGACGGAATGCTCAGAATGGAGCACACAGATAGAGACACGGGCCTGTGTCTCAGCTGTGTGTGCTACACTCGAGCGTGTGTCTTGGCCATGTGAAACTTGTACCTAATTTCGAAAATAATTAATTAACTGCACGGCCTAGCACACGGGTGTGTGGCATGGCCATGTGTACAAGCCAGAGAGTTGCACGGGGTCGAATACGGCCTGTAGCACGGGCGTGTCCCTAAGACCACACGAGCATGTGCCCCCTGTAACTTGGAAATTTTTTGAAATTTCGCGAAATATTCTTAGAGTCTCGGATTAAGTCCTGACTCGATTCTAATGCTTGTATTGGGCCTCGAGGGTCCATTTAAGGGACATTATGAATAATCTCGGAAAAAGAACAGTGATTGACATGATTCACTTGTAAATGTTCTGAAAGTTTTGGTAATGCTCTGTAACCCTCTTTCGGCGACAAATACGGGTTAGAGGTGTTACAAACACCCTATACCTGTTCCGATTGTCAGACCCAAGCTATAGCATGCTACAGTAATAAACATGAACATTCGTAAGTAGTTTGTTCATTATTTTCAATAATCAATAAATACAAGTTAATTTCATGTTACACATGCACTACAATCAAAACTGAGTCTTAGTCGGGCTTAAGAAAACTTTTGAACAAGTTTAGAACTAAATCGAAAACAATCTAAAACATTTACAAAATAAGAGAAAGAATACAAAATAGGGGTTACCAACCATCAAACAGAACCAAAAATATCAATTTATAATAAATTACAATCAATTCCATGTTATTTAATCATATCGGGACCTAAATCGAACTTACGAAACATTTAAAATAAATCGGGAATGATTCTGGATTAAAATAAAACTTTTACAAAATATAGGCAAATAATGAAAACAGGAGTCACACGGCTGTGTGACCAAGCTGTGTGACAAGGCAGAGACTGTAATAGCTTATTTTTCAGTGGTGTCGGAACAATGGTTTTGGGACCACAAATTTGGACGTGTGAGTCCATAAATATTAATTATTTAATATTTACGAGGTCATTAGTATCGTATTAAATTTTGGTCCAGTAATTTTAATATTTAGATAGTTAATTAAAGAAAAAAAAAGACTAAATTATAAATGCTGTAAAAATCAATCAATATTGAGTATTATTAGTTAATAGGGTTAAATAATTAAATGGGGGGAACAAAATGAAAAATATACCATGTGGACGAAATAAGGTAAATTTGGTAAGGAATTTTAATTAAAATAAGGATAAAATAATATTAATAATGTAAAAGCTAAATAAAAGTGGGGGAGGGGGGAGTTGTCATCTTCTTGGTTTTTTTTTCTTGAGCGTTGGCTGAAACACTATTTCTTTAAGGCTTGGGAGCTTGGTTTGTTATTTTTGAATGCATGTAAGCTCAATCATTACCCGTTTCTTTTAAATTTTAATTTTTTGTGATTGTTGTATTGATATCTAGCTAGTTTAGGGACTAATTTGTGAAGTTTTTAAAGTTTAGAAAATTACTATTGATGTTCTTGAAGTATTCTTAATGTTTGTTCTTGAGCATGACGCTTGATGATAATTTTGATCTAATTTGTAAAGTGATTTTTAGTAATTTTCATGATTAGGGATTAAATTGAAAATAAATTAAAATAGACATGATTTTTCTTGATAAATTCAGAATTATAGGGATTTTTTAGAATGGTTAAAAATTGGGTTCAATGGGTTTAAAGTTTATTTATGTGAAATAAGCTTGTTTTAGTCTTAAGGACCAAATTGATTAAAACGTAAATGTTTGGGGTCTAATATGCAAATTGTAAACTTGAAGTTATATGAAATTTTGACTAGTAATTGAAATAAATTATATCATAGATCAAGAACAAGTAGATAACTGAGAAAAAGGAAAAGTAGTTGAATAATCTCTGAATCTTTATCGTTACTACAGTTTAGCCCTAGTAAGTTCCTTTGGTTTATTTTAATATAAATTGCAATATAAATTGAATGAGGTAATGAATGTTGAAATTAATGTTTTACTGTAAATTTCATATGAATTAAGGCAATAAATTGCTTGGATCTGTGTTTTACAAAAATAACTCCTGAGCCAGATGAACTTAGGATAGAGTATGACTGGCATGCCAATAGGTTATAGTGCGTGCTGTTCGGGATTCGTTTGAGATAAGATATGATTACTATTTATTTCTTGTTAACTAAATATATTGAAGTCCATCATTTTTTGTGGACTATCATGTTATATTTACAGTGTTTCTGGCGTGTTGTCAGGGGTAGATGTAAAGCTTCCAGGCTTGGCACTTGGTGTTGATGCATGTTATTGGTTGGAATGGCTAGTTAGAGCATTTGATGTGTTTCAGATGGATAATTGTGTACTCATATCCGTATAACATTCATTCTGGCAATGTTTCTTGTGTTAAATGTCTTGTTATTGAATTGTTGAGCAATTATTCATGAATCTGCTGATAGCATTGTAGCTTGATAGTGAATGATCTGGTACTTGTTTATGTATAAACTCACTTGTTGTGGATTGTGGTTGATAAGAGACTCTGACTTTTAATCTTGTTATTAAAATTGTTATATTTAATTCGGTAAGTTTTATCGTTTGAACAGTTGAACATGCTAAGCTCTAGTGAAGTTTATTCGTGTTCTTTTCTATTCCTTGTAAATAACATTTTGTGGAGTCGGGCGATCAGATCAACTTGACGATTACACTATCCAGATACATTTTGGTAGATTTTGATATGTTTATTTTGGGTTATATGGCATGTAATAGATGCTTTTGTATATGTTTAGATACTTATTACAAATGTTATGTTTTAAGCTTGGTATAAGCTTACTTGTGTATATGCCTTTAATCTTGGTGTGAATATATTCATATAAAGTTGTTTTGGTCATGTGATATAAACCTTATTTAAGTGTTTGAGTCATGGTATGAATGAATGTGAATGATTAAGAATAAATGATAAGTTTGGCACGAGTTTTATATATGAACTTATGAATTTGAATGCAAATTAGTCAATGTGTCAAGTGAATTGAGGTTGATAATTAAATTGTGGTGTCAATGAGGACACATTGGTTAGGCACTTAGGTTGATTGTTTTGTCATGTTCTAGGCTTGTTTAAATGTGTTTCTAAATTATAGAAATGGTTGGTTTTGATTTGCCTTAGAACTTAAGTGTTGGATAAAATCTACTATGTTTTGGAAGTTTTTTAAGGTGTACACGGCCTGGGCTATTCCACATGGCCTAGCCACACGGTCGTGTGACACACACGGCCTAGCCATACGACTGTGTGTCTTATTAATTTTTAGCTGTAGGATTTTCACTCGGTCACAGTTAGTTACACTGTCTGACAACACAGGCTTGTGGGGAAGCCACACGGTCATGTGTGAAGCCACACGGCCTGGGCTATTCCACATAGCTGCGTGACCCCTATTTCCAAAATTTTCAAAAATTTGTATATATTTCTGTTTTGATACAAATTAGTCCCGGATTGTTCCCAAACTACTTTTAGGGCCCTGTAATTGTATTTATACCATAAATTGATTTTGTTTGTTATATGTTTATAAATTATTTGTTTAATTGTTTTGAAATGAAGTGAAATGTCCTGTTTTTCTTTGTAATGCTTTGTAACCCTAATTCGGCAACAGAGACAGGATAGGGGTGTTACAGGGACCGTGTGATGCAGAGACATGGCTGTGTGTCTAAACCGTGTATTAGAGCTCAGACCATGTGGAAAGAGACACACGGTCGTGTCTCCAGATCATGTAACTAACTGATGTCATGTGGACCTAAAATTACCCTGAACGTGTAGCACCTACGGTTGTGTCAACGACTCGTGTGTGACACATGACTGTGTGGTAGCCCATGTGCAGCATAAATAACCTGCTTCAAGCAATTTTCATACCATTCATACCAAATGACCTACTATACCATTTAACACCATTCAAACCTACTCTAAAATATGTACATTGCACATCACAACTCAATAAGCATTATTTCTTTAACTAGAATATCAATAAGCAAAGTTCAAAATATAACCTAAAACTTTATACCAATTTCATCAAGTAAAACATACCATAACTGCTAATTCCTTTAATCATTTCATATCACAACTTAATTACATCATATGTAAACATTTAACTAACATACCAAAGTCCATTGCCATTTCATGCTATCATCTAAACAAATACTTAATACTATCCATGTCTTTGCCATAATCATCTATGTCCTAAATTACCATATGCATATATTTAAATATTTTATATTCATTCAAACACAACCGTGCCAAACCACAAACACAAGTTTTACATTTCAATATTTAATCCTCTTAAGTACATGCCACAAATAACCAAGCTCGAAACATCAAAAGTCTACCGAATCGAGAGATGAAAGGTGTATGCTTCTCGTTGATCCATTCGACACATTTTGGACAGTTCAAAATCTACAGAAAAGTAGTAACTCGAGTAAGTATATAAAATACTTAGTAAGCTCATACAATATAAACAAATAACTTATTGATAGCTTATTCATTTTGCACGATTTACATGTTCAACTCGACTTATTCTCAACTTAATACCTGCTAATTAGTGCATTTTGTGTTTAAAAATTGGCAGGCACGAAATTCAGTGACTTTAAATCAAAGACAAGCAAAGAAGGGGTTAAATTGAAGCATGAGAAAGAGAAGAATGACCAAATTGTAAATTTGGGACATTTGAGGGGCTAGTCAGATTTTGACTTTGTAAAAGCCAAAATTAGTAAATTAAATCTAAAATTATTATGTGTAGTTAGTGGTAGGTGGAAAAAGCCTAAAATTAGTATGTAGATTTTGTACAAATAGGTGGGGTGGTGTACTTGAAAAGACACCCCTGAATTTGCTTAAACAATTAAATTAAATTATTCTTTTTCCCTTCTACAAAAAGTAATAAAAGGAAAGAGAGCCAAATAGCCAACATTACCTAAAGGAAAGACAAAAAAAATGGGGGGAAATGAAGGCCCAACTGGCCAAAAAAAAAGAGAAAATAAACTCCCAAACCCCTAACCTTACTTTTCCTTTCCCTTTCTTCTTCATCTTCTCCACAAAAAAGAAAGTTCTAACCTTCATTAACACCAGCACGCCATTGCTGCTGTTGAATGTAGTCGCCACATCGATCGGTCATCGTCGCACCCACCTAGGACAACGCCAACAGTCCGCAAGCACCACCGCCACTCACATCTTTTCTCCTCCATCACTGTTCGTCTCTCATTTTCTCCACCATGAACCATCATTCGACAGCCCCTTCTCTCACCCACATACCACCACACTCCCCTAGCACCTAACCATCACCGTTCCACGAACTTTAAAACCCATAACACCATCAAAATTTTAAACACCAACCCTCACTCCAACCACCTTAATCGACGCAGTATCTTAAACACCCACCAACATCCTTTGACACCTACGTCATCACTGACGCCGACTACCACAACCGATAAATGAGCTAGTGACGTCTCCACATAGCAATACTAACATTGCTGGAGATTCGAGTCAACAACTCGACTCGCTCGACGAGAATGTTTGACCATCACGGGACAATCAACTTAATAGATGAGGCTGTGTCTACACTGTTCCCACTAAAGGACGATTATGAGGGTCTCTTAACTTTTTGACCCTGGAGCATCTTGCAAGATACGACAATATTCGACACCGTCCACTCCCAATCTATAAGGAAATTGATCTTTACACCCTTGATATGTTAAATATTCGTGATGCTGTGATGAACTATTTTGATACTATTGGTTGGAGTTTATTTGCAAATATCTCATGTAGTGCATATTATGAATTAATTTATGAATTCTACAAAACATTTAGCTTCAATAATAATGTGTTAGAAACTATTGAAACGTAAGACGTTGTCTATTTTCTGTTACTTGGTAAATACTTTAGGATGTCGATTTCTGATTTTAACATTGTCATGACTTTCATTGACCCTGACAACATTCAAATCGATTCCTACCATACTGCTTTGTTAGATATTCCAAGTAATTCAAGATGTTTATTGTGCTTTAACTCATTTTAGAAACCAACTTTATAATCCAAAGACCTCTAAGGACTTGTTGGTGCATGAACCCGCTTTGAGATATATTCGTCAGTTTTTAGCCTTTATTTTTTCAGGTCAAAATGATTCATCATCTATTTTATCTAAAACTGAATTTTTTTTGTGGTGCATGCATTCTGGATTTAACGTTAATTTAGGATATTAGTTTGCACGGAACTTTCATGTAGTTTTACGCTCTAATCGGCCACTAATACTTGGCCCTTATATTACAAACTTAACCTCTGAATTTTTTCCCTCTGAAGTCGATTTCTCATCCTTAACATGTACATATACTATGGATAATCTAGATGGATATTGTTTGGATTCTATGGGTTTGCTTGTCGGCACCCCTACTGCATATTATTTTGTTCCTCTAGGTACATGAACTATTCGCGGTAATAAGGTCTTTCACTAATGTCCAAATTTCACTATTAGAGAGTAAGATAAGTAGCTTTCTTCATCTATAGAGGCACGTTTAAGTAGGATCGAAGCTCGAATTGAAACAGTGGAAACCTAAGTCTCCACAATCCTCGACATCCTACAAATTCGTTACTCCCAACACCGACAACATCATTAGAAACACATGGGGAGTATTCTTAACCTTTCTCTTTGTTTGTTGTTTGAGTTACTAGCTAACGTTAAACCGGAGACATCGGCTAAAAAGGGGAAAGAGGAAGTCAACGACGAGTGACTCGGAAAAATACAGTTTGTATTTCTATAATCTGAATTTTAATTATCATTTGTTATGTTTTAGTTTATATGTTATGGTAAGTAATTAAGGTAAGTTTTAGCAATTGTTATTGTAACCCCCTTACCCGTACTCAAGACCGGAATCAAGTATGAGGCGTTACCAGACATGTACTCGAACATTTTCGGGAAATACGGGTTATAAAATTTCGTTCCAATTTGAACCTAATCAAACAACATCTTAGAGTCCCTATTATAGGCCTACGGGGCCCAAAACATACATTGAGAAAGGTCCGAGACTAAACCGAGGACCTGAGAAAGTTCTTGAAGAATTTTCTAAGTTAAGCCTCACACGCCCGTGTCCCCTACCTATGTCGAATTAATTGAATTTATTTTCTATTTCGAACCTACAGGGGTTTTTACATGGCCAAGCACACGCCCGTGTCCCTGGCCTGTGTCCTTCACACGGCCTAGACATGCCCATGTGATCGCCCGTGTCCAAAAACTCGAGCATTCTGTTTATGACGCCAGCATGCATTTAGGGGCACATGACCAAGACACACGCCCGTGTGCTAGGCCGTGCCCTCCACACGATTGAGACACACGGCTGTGTCCCTACCCGTGTGTTTACTACCATGCATTCTGACTTAATATTTTTAGGTGCAGGGGACACATGGCCATTTCACACGCCCATGGGGCGGTCCGTGTGTCACACACGACCTAGACACACACCTGCGTGTCCACTCGTGTAGACCTTGTTAGGCAATTTTCCAAGCCTTAGGTCACCCTCTAATAACTATATCCACTTATAGTTTTCAATAACACTTAACATGGTGTAATTATACTATTAAATGACCTTAATATACCTCATTGCATGTAAACCTCATCTCATCGGTTTTTATACATGCTAGGTTGTCCTCTTTATCTTAAGGATTTCCATGACTTGTAACTTAATTAAGATTGGCTCGTTATCTTAACTCATTGCCAAAATTGTGGCCTAACCACATCATGTGATTTGGTCATGCTACACATGACTAATTGTAGTACACCATATTTAATCATTACATAAACATTGGAACATAACATGCACAATTTGGTAGGTCATAACCTACACCAACAGAGCCAATTTCCATGGCTATATACAAGTGAATATGTATACTTTTATAAGCCTTCATATTGGCTAATCAAATAATGCATATAACAAAATAACAAAAGGCCTATACATGCCATTGAACAAAATAAGAGTATCTATATACCAAAGCTAGACAAGATGATAGTGTGTTGACTCTCCAACCGTCTCCCAGTCTTTGCTAGTCTACGAGCTCTGTAAGACAGGGTAAAGAGAGAGGTAAGCATTTACATGCTTAGTAAATGCTTAGTAAGCCCGAATGACTAGAAAGTAAACTTACCGATTAATTAGCATACATCCATATTAGGCAATAAAACCAACAAGCATGAAATAGTTTCCCTATCACATGCACTCAATCAACAAGTTAGTCTCATAACAATGCACCATGTAATTTGTCTTAGATGAGCTCATCATTCAACATTTTCATTTTTATATCTCATGTTAATCTCGTTGAGTTTCTTAGAAGTCTCGATGGATTATCCATTTACTGTCAAGTCATAAAAGCGATCATCTCAAGTATGCACTCCTACAAACCTCACATCATACGGCGGGATTACCAGTCCAGGCTAAATCCCCCGCAATGTAAACTCATAGGGTGATGTCGGGATTACCAGTCCAGGTTAAATCTCTTACAGCGACAAACACCCGTAATGAGCTCGGATCTAAATTACCAGTCTAGGCTAAATTCAGACCCTATTCGGATTACCCGTCTAAGCTAAATCCTTTTCTGCAACACATGCAGGATCTCAAGTCATATAAGCCATGGTTTATCCATCGAATTTTCATACTTCATGGATTTTCATTTAATATTATTTCATTATTATTAACATACTTCATGGATTTTCATGCCATCATTATAGCCAATTATCTTACATTCATAACATATGTAACTAGGCATATTAATAGTTCACTTAAAGTTATTCGAACTTACCTAGTATCCGTTTTGGTTTTGTGTCTTAGTTATTCCGAAACCTTTCGTTTTCCTCGATCGACTTCCGGAATTTATTCCTCGTGGTCTATAACAATAAAAATGAATCATTAATACCTCACATTATTCTTTTCGAGTCTAAATTTTACCCACGGACAAAATGACTGTTTTGCTCCTAACCTTTCACATTATTTACGATTTAGTCCCTAGGCTCGTATGATGAAATGCATGAATTTTCTACATTACCCAGGCCTAGCCGAATGTTCTTTCCTCTTATGGCAGCCCACATTTTTTCATTATTTCACATTTCTACCACATATTTTACACCTTTTGTAAAAAAGTCCTTTTAGGGGTTTTTCATGAAAATCACCTGGAAAAAGATGTTTAACACACATCCAACTTTCATATTCCTCCATAAATCATCAAAGAATAAACATGTCACACATTGGTCACTTTACATACATGAACCCTAACTCAAAATATGGGTAGAAATGGAGAGACTAAGTTACTGGGATTTCAAAAATACGAAGAACATTAAAAACGGGGCTTGGGAGCACTTACTATTGAGCTTGAAAAGTGAAGAAACCCTAGCTATGGTGGCTCTCAAATTTCAGCAGCAAGGTGAAGAAGATGAGCTGAGTTTTGGCTTATTTTCCCATTTTATTTCATTAATTAGCCAAATGACCAAAATGCCCTTAAGCCCTTTCTTTCAAATTTTATCCATACATGCCCATTTTTTTTCCAAAAAATTAGAAATTGGGCAAATTCTCTTTAAGGACTTCTAATTAATAATCTAAAGCAATTTTATACAAATTGCTTCTAGAATCCAATTTTTGCACTTTATTCAATTTGGTCCTTAATTTCCAATTGGACACATTACTCATAGAATTTCTTCATGAAACTTTAACACATGCATATACTCATATTCTAGATCTAATAATAATCATAAAATAAATATTTTAACGTCAGATTCGTGGTCCCGAAACCACCGTTCCGACTAGGCCCTATTTTAGGATGTTACAATTTTTGAATTGAATTTGTATGGATATATATGATTGATGTGGAAATTGAATATTGGATATATATTATATTTGAAAAATATGTTGATTGGGAATGTGATGAAATTGATATGAATATGTGATTATTGTGAAATTTGAATATTTGTTATTGAAAAGTGAATTGAATTGTATTGAATTGAGAATATATGTGATTAATTGAAATGTGTACTGATTGGAAACTGGAAAGTGAATTGAATACCCTATTAACTGTATTGGGCTAAGTCGGATATAGTTGGCATGCCATAGGATTGGAAGAGTTCAGGGATACTTTGACTTTGAGTCAATGAGGCATTATAAGTGTCGTATTACTATTATTACTTCGGATAAATCCGATGAGGTACTGAGTACCGTACTGTTACTGTTTTACTTTGGCAAAGTCGATAAGGCACTTAGTGCCGTACTGGTGTGTTTTGGTTGGATCCGTGTATTCGTCAAAGTTCGAGTCTTATTAATAGGGTAAATAAATGAATTAGCAATGAAAATGATATTGAATGATTTTGTACCTGATATTGAATTGGAATATTGAAGTGAGAAATGAAATTGAAATGTATGAACCATGGGTTCATGAAATGGTGATTGATATAGTGAGATATGTGAATTGTGTTTTACATTGAGAAGTGCTATTTGAGATATCAATTAATGAGAATCGAATATAAGGTGAATGAATTAAATAATTGAATGATTATGCTGATTATATGAATTAAATATGCATGTTATGTCAATTTCATTTAAGTATTCAGATTAAAGAAATACCATTGAGTTTTATACTCAGCGTACGGTTTGTTTCCGTGCGCAAGTTAGGTAAAGTCAGATTGTTGAATCAGCATCCAGAGCTGATCCCGAACTCAAAGTGGTGATGTACATTTCTTTTTGGTAAATGGCATGTACCTAGGATGTTATACTTGTCATTTTGGATAATGTATGTAAATGAAGTATAAGTTAATATTGGTACTTATATAAATATGTTTTAGGTTATAGCTATTAATGGTATATTTTGGTTGAAATTAGTGTAACCTTATATTTGGTTCAAATGGTGGTTTTTGAATTAATTTGGATATTATGGTTAAAGTATTGATATAAATAAATAGGTTAGGTCATTAGATTGATTAATTTATGAAATGTATGTTATTTACTTGCGTAATGTTTATATTTGAATTGAAATAACTGGTAATACTTTGTAACCCTGTTCCGGCGATGGATAAGGGTTGGGGGTGTTACACAAAGAAATAGTTTGGCCAAGGCTATGTATACATGTAAGGTTATCGGTCTAGGCTAAACCTTTAAAACAACAATAGATTACCAGTTTAGGCTAAATCTGTGTTACATGTATATTTGAGTCCGTAACAAATGTTGGAGCTCAGTCTAAAACAGGAATCATTCAGAAATCTCGTGTATGAAAGTTTTACTTGGTCTATCGAAACTATCTCAAAATTCAATTTATTTCACATAGACAAATTCAATTTCCGCAGTTTATATATATAAGTAACGACATCTAATAACGAACTGTAACCACAGATAGTAGTATCAACTTACCTGTCAAAGTAATTTAACTATTAGGGACTAATAGGTAATTTTTCATTTTCCTCGTACATCTTCCGATCGATGAGATTTTTTATCATGCAAAGCATAGTTTAATTCAATTAAATCAATTTAAACCACATAAATTATTAAATTTATGCATTTTAATCCTTTTTTATCATATTTTACAAATTTACCCCTAAACTTTTACATTTTATTTAATTTAGTCCCTAAAGTCAAACTTATCATAACTTTCAAATTTAAGTCCCAATATACGTAACCGATCCTGATTGCATCCATAATTAACCTTCAATCACTTGAAAATTGCAATATGTGCATGCTAAGTTTAACATATTTACATATTAGTCCTTGAATGCAAAACTAACAAAATCCACTTTAACAAAATAGTCCTGAAACATTTCCAAGCTTCAAAATTTTACATTTAATATTAAGAACATTCAAAAATCATTATGGTAATTTTAAAAAACTTTAATAATTTTAAAAATAGAGATACGAATTAACTGAACTTAGTTGCAACAATCTCAAAAACATTAAGATTACAAGAAATCGATAAAAAATTCATTCTATGCAAAGTAAAGAAAGATGGCCGAAAGCTTTTGAAGGTTCATCCATTGTGTTTCGGTTTTCAATGGAGAAGAAAAAGATGATGAAAATGTTATTATGTTTTTTACTTATTTTTATTATAAACATATAATTTTAACAAATAATTTAATCCAAAAGCACCATTAACCGTCCACCCACCATGATGATGGCCTAATTGTCTCATAAGTCCTCCTATATTTACTAATTAAACCATTTAATCAATATAATTTAATAGTGATTAGGTTTTACGTTTTTATAATTTAGTCTTTTTTCTTTAATTAATTATCCAAATGTTAAAATTTCTAGACCAAAATTTAATACACCTATATATCAACTCCGTAAATATTTAATAAAATATTTTTAGGCTCGATTTATGAAAACGAGGTCCTAATACCTCGTTTTTCAAAATTACTTGACTTTAAGGACAACCGACTTGCACTTAACTAATTATCCAATTAAATACAAAGTATCAAATAAAATTCACTTTATCATAGTATTGGACTCGTAAATATTATATAATAATATTTACGAGCTCACTTATCGGAATTGTGGTCCCGAAATTACTGAAAAACGGGTTGTTACAATAATTTTGAACTACAACATAAACGAGTTATCACTGGTATTATAATGAAATAAAAAATTACAAATTTAATTATTCTAATTGACAAGACAAGCGTTCTAAGCAATCAAATATCAACTGAATATTTAATAAACCTGAGCAATTGTAATTATAACAAAATATGTATAAATACGAAAGAAAAAAAAAGGGGATTTAAAGTGAAAATTAAGTCTCACAGATCCATCGAATCAAACTTCAATTAACCTTCAATTAGAAAGAGAGGATTTAGCAATCCATGGAATAAGAAAACGCCAAAAAAATCAGTTCGCAAGATGCCCGATATTCAATATAGCTAAAAAGTTTTCTAATCCTCCAAAAGATCCTATTTATAAGGTTTATCTAACAAAAATCAGGGCTACAATACAAGTTTAAGCATTATATTTAAAAAGACAAAATAGCCTTGAGTCTGGAGTCAAAACAAAAAAATTCCACGTGGCGATAGTTGGCACCGCGGCTCAACGACATGGTGCAGGGCCGCCCGAGCTTACTGCATCGGGGGCATAGTCACGTGGTACGGAGTAGCTGGTTTGAAAGCTAGGGCACCAAGGCTAGGATGGGGCGCGACTGGGCAGCAGCTTATTCATTTCCGTTCAGGTCTCCTTATATTCGTTCATTTCGCTCTCAACAATTCTTGACATTGCATTCAAAGCTCGTATTTACCTAATTAAAGTCACAAGGATGCCAAAGTAATCCTTTATAACTAATCAAAGCAAATACGAGAAAAATAAAAATGTAATTAATAATAAAACTAAATTTATAAACAAAGCTCAAACATGATTTTCCACTTGAAGAACAAAGAAAAGTAAAATGATAAGGGTCTAAAATGCATGAATTATGAGTAACAATAATCATTAAAAGTTTAAGAAATAAACTCACCAACATTAACAATAATTGTCTCGATTGCATAATTTAAAAGTTTTGTTCTTAAGTAAAATATTAAACAAGTAATCTCGCACATGGAATGTTGTGAGTTGATAACTCACATGTGATTATCTTGTAGATGTATCTATCAAAATTTTATCAAAACATTCACTTTCTAGATAATTGGGTTTATATTTCTTTTAGAAATACAAGTGATTCAATCTCAACTTTTGTTAGTGAAGTTCTAATAAATCTTCTTTGAGAACAAATGAGACTTCAAAATCTTTAAAATGAAGAATCTCTAGGTGCTTTAATAAAAATTCATGTAAATCCTCATTTATTGTATCATTTTTTGTTGGGATGATCTAACTGATCATACCAACTAATTAATATAATTTGGACCAGTAAACTCTAAGTTTACTATTTCATGTGATTCAATCATACTAATATAAAGTATAAACTAAATAAAATGTAGATAAATTTTCACTAAAATATTCATCCAATATAAAATATAGAAAATAATCTAACCTGAGTTTTAAGAAAATTAACTTATATACTTTGTAGGAATTAGAATGTTATACCATGCAAACAAATATAACTAGCAGTATATCAATGAAAATAACAAATTAATAAGTCAAGAAGTAGTTATAATTGTGAAATAGAAAATGTCGAAACCCTTTTTTTATTTTAAAAAACAATGGGAATCGACTTTTAAAACCGAGTGTGGAGTCGCCACCAATTTCTTGATTTAGATGTGATTAGACCACCTATTAAAAACGCTTTATTCAATGAAAAATAAATTTGGTTTAGGAGAAATAAAGAAAAACGGGTTCGGGAGTCGGTTACGGATGAGGAAGGGTTAGCACCCTCATTACGCCCAAAAACTGGTACCAAATTGATTTGATGTTGTCCTTAGATCAAAAAATATTTTTCGAAGTATATAAAAAAAATTTAATAGCTCAAATTAGCTGTCAAAAATTTCTCGTTCCGAAGATATGCAGTTTCATACCCAGTACGATTAGATACAATCCCTTATACCTTTAAGATACGATCGATTTTCGAATTTTTAAAAAAAAACTTATACATTAAAAGTATAAAAGGTTATCTAAATATTTGGTTCGTCGGAAAAGTCATACCCAGTACGATTGAGCACAATTTTTTCGAATTCCCCAAATATTAGATATTGCCTTATTTCAAAAACTTTAAATAATTGAAATTTAGAAATTTGCTTAAAAAACATGTTTATTCATTTAAAAATTAATGAAATATTTAATGCATTATAAAAAATAATAAATATGAAATAATATACTCGAAATACAATAAACTTTGCTTAATATGTCTAACAATCATTCTAGGTATAATGTAATAAAAAATTCTTTAAGCATGGATAATGAATAATAATAAAAAATAATATACATGATCATAACACAAAATAAAATGATGTACAAAAATATGTATGAAACAAAATGAAGAATTAATGGTCATATAATATATCTAAGTTGACACATTTGCATAAAACTTGGGATATACGTTTATTGAAATAATTATTATAAATTTCAAATTTCAAAGTTAAAATCAAATCATTCACAAAATATTTAAAACATAAATTTATTCAAAAATTGAGAATTCACAAGATAATTTAAATAATATATTAAATATGAAGGAATAACAATATATGATATAAAATAATATACAAAGTCAATTTATGAAACTTTGTATTAATAAAAAAATAAAACTAATAAAAAATGAAGTAAATATATAGGTTATATAAATAAAAAATATATATATATAAAAACATAAGGATAATATGAAATACAATAAATTATATGATTTAAAAGGATTCTTAAAAATATTATACACATAAATTTTAAAAGAAGATGTATATACATAGAAAAATATTTACATAAAGTTATATGAAAATAATAACATGTACCATAGTAAGAATAATTCAATATATACCATATACATGTAAAAAAACGTTAGAAATAATTATATATCAAAATATCCTTTAATTAAAATATGAATTATAAGGTTAACTTAATTTTATTATAAATTATATACATAAATAAAAAAAATACAATTAATGACAAGTTTATTAAAATCTATATATATAAAGATATCAAAGCCTTAATAATAGATGCAAATTAAATATAAATACAAAATATATGTTTATTAATAATTTAAATGATACAAAATATGTGAGATTTTCCTTTTGAATAAGAAATATATGTGAATAAATTTAAAAAACTATATGTATAAAAATACCAATGTTTAAAATGTATTTAAATTATATATACTAATAATTTTTGTATATGTATAGTTAAAATTTAATTAATGTATATAACATGTGATTTTATTTTAGAAAACAAATACATATATATCATGTGGACAAAAAATAGTTAAATATATGTATAATAATTTAATGTTGATAATGTTCATGGAATAAAACCAATTATTATGAAGTATATACATGTATAACAGCACATAAAAACATTACATAAAATAATGTACAACCATATGAAAATTCAAGTACCCCAAATTACAACAAATAAATAACCAAAAATACAAATAACACAATTAACATGTACATTACAAATAATATAAATGACAAGAAAGTAAAAGAATAAATATATCAACAAAGTAATTCAACAGGTATCGGCAAATGAAATCAAATTTAAAATTATAACATAAATTTAGCAAATTACTTAATAGCAATCAAAATAAACTAAGAAGGACAATTGGCATAAATAGATAAACTATTAATAATGAAATAAGGACTCATATATGACACACTTGATTTCACTGGGATCATGTTTGAAATTATTCCTAATCTTAAAACATTGCATGAAGACAGGGATTAAAATGCCAAAACATACAAATCTGATGAACAATTTAAAAACAGAGAATAAAGCAATTTAGGCGCAAAGGAGAGCAGATCCTGATGCAGCGCAAAGAGAAAGGGCCTGCTGCGTAAATATTTCATCCTTGGCGCATCTGGATGGAGTCGGGTCTCCAATTGGGCGAATGCGCGGACCCTTCCCCCCTTTTTGTTTTACACGGCGCCGTTTCAAAAAAATTAAGGCATTTAAACCATTTTTTTTCTGCATCATCCCCAAAACACAGCCCCCTTTTGCAGCCGAAAATCACAGCCTGGGAACTAATTTTTTAAGGTTTCTTTTTAGCATTCGAATCACCATTGTTTTGGTGACTATCTGCATGTAAAGAGCACCCACTCTCCTCGTTGAAGGCAGTTGAACAAGTTTTTTAAAAAAGATTTAGTAAGTATCTTTCTCTTCTCCTTCTTTACTTTCTTTCCAAAATTTAGATAAAAAAACAAAAATCCTATTCCGTGAAGGCTCCTTTCATCGCGCAGCCACTAACCTTCATCAGTTTGATGGCTAATAGTGCTGATGATGATCGGATTTTATCAACGGAGATCCCAATTTTAGAAATCCGGTAATATTGCTTCCTTTCACTCTTTCTTTTTTTTTAAAAAAAACGAATCTTATGATATTATTTCAAAAAAATGAAATAAACTCCAAGGATTTAAACAAAATTTTAGTGTTGCTCGATCCTCACCCACATCTACGCATGTCTGTGATGTTTGGGCTATCATCAGTATCGAGAGCTCCTCTTAGCGCCTAATCCTCAAACTAATTAAAAGAGAAATGAAGAGAGGAAAAAAAATCTGGAAAATCACCTTTCAAAACTTTTTTCTTGTGTAGTATGCGTCCAGTATTCTCTGTGTGTAATCTTTGGAGTACAAAATGAGGCTTTTTATAGCCTGAATTTACAGAAAAAATGAAAAATAAAAAATACATTTTCCCTCTGTCATCTGGCTGTACATTCTCTTGCTCTTTCTCGTATATTCTTTTGCAGGTATGATGCAACAACTGTACGGAGAAAATCCCTCGTGAAAGTTGTGAGAAATCGTCTCTCTGGTGCACTTCTAGTATATTCCAAGAGCTGCTGCTGAAATTCCCTTTTCTGCTAGGCTCTTTCAGATTTGGGCTAGACTTTAGGTTTATTAGGATTGGGCTTTAATTTCATGTAAAGGGTTTTGGGGTATTTGTTTAATTGGATTAAATAATGTATTTGGGCTACTTTTTATAATTTTGGGCTTGATGATGTAAAATTTAAACATGATCATAGATATTTTAATTTATTTGGGTTTATTTAAATAAATTAAATGAGCCCGGGCAAAATTGGTTGACTACAGAAAATTTTTTAAATGCCATTGTAGTAACCAAAATTTACCCGGGATTTGAAATTGAAAATAAATAAATCAATAAATAATTGTTTTTAAGCAGTTAATATAACAGTCCATTTACATTGGCCCACTGTTGCTACCCAAAACCCAAAGTAGTCCCGTAACCCAAATACAGCAAACCTAGGCCTAAACTACCTAGCAGACCCACAAACACCCGTGACCCAATTAAACTAGCTAGCCCAAATTCAAAAACCCCAATTGGCCCAGCTTGTTACACCAAGGCAGGAAACCCTAGGGTTTCTGCCTTTCTCCTTGCGCCGCAAACAGAAGCTTCCAGAAGCAATTTCAACGGACACGTCTGCTTGTCTCTTATGACGTTTCAGTAACCCTCCATCAGCACCGTGATTCGACCTCCATAATCAGCGCGCAGCAAGGTCATTGCCGGATCCCTCGCTGGATTGCCTGCAAGAAAAGGAAACAAACAGCAGATACACGAAAAAGCAGAGCAGAAAATGGCAAGAAAATCATAGCACATCAGTCAAAGATACAGAAGACACAAAATAGAAAGAAATCTTAGATTTCTTTCCCCGAATATGTAAGGGACCAAGGCTATAAAGCCTTTCTTTTCACTTGTAAAAAGTACGGACGTTCTGAAAAATACACACAAAGCAGCAATAAAAAATAGTAAAACAGCAGATTCAAAGGTTTTAGGTTTCATACGAAAACAGCAGATTCAAAGGTTTTACTATTTTTATTCTCTATTATTTTCTTTCTTTTTTATTATATACATACATGTATTTTTAATACAACAAACGATTCAAAAGCAGTTCGAAAACTAAAAGGAGAAACAGTTCATTTTTTTAGTTATAATATGCAAAAAATATTTTTCAAAATAAGGAAGAAAAGTACTACCAGTGAAACGCCTGGAAAATGAGGACTTTTGGCCTTCGAGCCACCGCGAATGGTGGCGTGTACGGTGGCGCGTGCGATGGAGTTACCATCGGAGAATGGCCAGAATTTGCTTGGCCAAAGAGAAAGAAAGGATTTTTTTAGAGAAAAATGAAGGAATGAATTTTTTTGTTCTAAAAATCGGCTTTTATACCCTTCTGAAATGACGCCGTTTAGAGCTAATTTAGTAGCCCTAAAACGGTACCGTTTAAAGGTTGACCCTCACGCGAGTGACACGACCCGGGGAAGGATCCACGTGTTTCTGTTAAAAGGGATATTTTCTATTCAGACCTTTCCGCATTTTGGATTCTTGTAATTAAATCCTTAAACATTTTCTTATTTTTAAAATTCAGCCCAGAAGGAAGGTTCTGGTTTCAATTCGATCCTTTAGTCCATTTAAATGCAGGAGACAGAACGCAATCGTTTTGTGAATAGGGAATTTTTCCCAATAAGTCCTTTTTGTTTCATAGGTGTTTTAATTAGAACCTCAATTCAGTTTTTTTTTTTCAAAATTCACCCTGTAATCTTAATAAATTTCAAATCTAATCCTACACATTTATATATATATATTTTATATTGTTATTTTTTTATCTTTAATTTTAATTTTTATGTTTTCATTTTATATTTTATAATATTATTATTTATTATACATTATTTTATTATTATTATTATATTTTCACTTATATTATGTATATTTATTAATTATTTATATATATTGTTTTTACATATTACTTTCATTATTTTGTATTATATCTATCACATTTCCTATTTCCTATAAATTTAAAGCATATTTTATTATATAACATTTTTATATTTTCATTTTTATATATATGTTATGTATATCATATGTTATTTATGTTTATATTATTCACTATATTATTTAAATTTTTAAATTTTTAAATTAAATTATATTTTTAACTCATATTATATACATATTAATTTTTTATATATATATTATTTATTTTTATGTATTATTTTATTTTAAAAATGATATTTTTATATTCTTTTATATACTCTATTTTTATATTCTTTTAAACTAATATATTTCCTATGCATAATTATTATTCTATTTTTGTTATTATATACTACATCTTATATTTTAGAATTATTAATATCACATTTAATTATGTGTATATTTTGTTAACAATTATTAATTTTATTTTTATTAGTTTTGTTATATATTATATTGTAGGTACCATGGGTGTGTTAAATGTTATTTTTTATAATTCTTATTATATGTTATATTTTGTAAACATGTACATTGGTATTGTTTTTATTTGTATGTCATACATTATTTAATTTTTGCTTATTTATATATCATGCATTATTTAATTATTACCTTGTATGTTTATATATTTTGTTTATTCATTCTCAATACATGCTATACATATCTTTATATGCACGTTGTTAAGATTTGTTATATATTATTCTTATATGCATGTATTTAGTAAATGATTTTTCTTGTATCATTGCCAATGTATCTTTTACATGTATGTTTTGTTCATTTATAATTGTAATATTTTATTCCATAATAATATGATTCTTTATGCATCATTTTAAAAAAAAAAACTCCAAAGTTTTTAAATAATATAAAGGCAATGCTTGGTGTTTGAAAATTTCGAAAAAGTAGTGCCCTAACTTATTAGGTTGCAACTTTTCTCGTTGAGTTCGAATAATCAAGTAACCTTCTAAGTTTTAAAGACTTTCAAAATATAAACGACTGTCTTTGAACAACAAAGCGATATGTCCTAACTTATTGGATGTAGCATTTTGTCATTTCAAGATAGGAATTTCTAAAAAAGGTTAACTTAGTGTCAATACTTTGATACGAGTGGACCCAAATTTTCAAGGAATCAAAGTATTTTAAAGAGGATTACATCTTAAAATTTTTTAAATTTCCGACCTTAAAGACATTTGATAATTAATTAGGTACCAATTATTGGGCGATACGAGGGTGCTAATCCTTCCTCGTACGTAACCGATTCTCGAACCCGTTCTTTTTATTTCGTAGACCACAACTAATGATTTTAAAACAAAATGTTTTAAAGGTGATCCAATCACACCTAAAAAGATTGGTGGCGACTCCCGTTTTCGTTTTTAAAGTTGATTCCCATTTTCAAAAACTCAATTTAAAAATGGTCTCGATAGCTTGGCGACTCCACTGGGGAATAATAAGAGAGTCAAGCCGTGTAATTGATTATATCTTGTCTTAATGTCGGAAATTTAAAAAATTTTAAAATTTAATCCTCTTTGCATTGCATGTGTTTGTATTATTGCATGTGTTGCTATATTCTGATACGCATTGCATTTGCATGACCGTTATGGTCACACCCTTAAGTGGGAGTGAGAAGCTACACCTTCGTGAGGTTTTCGCCTCTGTGCAGGATAGTGGATCACTTTCGGGATACATCCGTACCTATGGTTTCGTGAGATTTTCATCTCCGTGTAGCCATAGGGAAATGTATTCCCTCGAACTGAACTCGTTTCAAATGAGCCTATAATGGGTGAGAATCAAGGAATCTGCTGGTTCGGGTACCTCAAACTTTAGAATTGGCCTCATATAGAAAACTGTAAGAACTTTAGATATTACCTTATAAGTTACTACTGAGATTTATTGATATCACGTGGTACTGACTTTTCTTTTTCTTTTGTTTGCATGTCATTTTGTATTACAAAGGTATCGATTCACAGTCAGTTTCTAAGATAGAAAGTTTTATTATGGAGAACGGACTTCTTGATAGAGTGGAGGGCAACGCCAATGTCCATAGATGGTCTGAGCAAACTCAACTAGAAAAGGGAGATAGTGTAGCTGTTGGATACATGTCGGAGCTGCCAAATTACACTCGCATCAGTGTCACGTAGAATAATCTCCAAGAGCTTAAGGAGATTTGGGATCAGTGGGACAACGAGACCAAACATTTATTCTACGGTAATTACGGAGACGTACCTTACTTGCTTAATGTTCAGGTAGACGAGCATTTGTTCCGAGACCTTGCACAGTTTTGGAACCCAGCGTACAGTTGTTTCACTTTTGGGGAAGTAGACTTGGTACCTACTGTGGAGGAGTACACTGCCTTGCTTCGTTGTCCCAGGTTTCAGAATGGTAGGATCTATTCTCGAGCTGCTTGTGTCCCTACCTTTTGGAAGAAGTTGATGATTATTACGGGGATGAGCGAGCAGTGGGCCATGGCCCGAATTAAGGAAAAAGGTGAATGCAAATGCATTTCATGGAACGCTTTGAAAGAATTGATTCTGACACACCTTGATGAGACGAAGAAGGTAGATGTTTTTGCCTTAAGTTTATATAGATTGATGGTTTTCCCTAGGGCTTTGGGATATGTGGATGAGGCAACCACGGATCTTTTTCATTGACTCAGTAAAAAGGTCACTTCTGTCCCTGCAATTCTAGCAGAAACATTCAAGTCTTTAGGTGCATGTAGGAGGGCTGATGCTGGCAGGTTTATAGGATGTGCTCAGTTACTTCTGGCTTGGTTCTACAATCATTTTCGGTTGATAGATGGGGTGGTTTGTCAGGTTTTCTTCAAGGATTATTCACCATTGAAAGATATAGTAGCTTCAACTAGGAGAGTTGATATTCTAGAAGAAAATTGGATAGCGCTACTTCAGAACCTTCAGTCGAAAGATGTTGAGTGGAGGGCTCCGTGGATGATGCCTGGAGAGGTTCCTTATCGATGCGGCAATTTTGATTGGGTACCCCTATTGGGAATTTGGGGTGCCATTGGTTATGCCCATTTGCTCGTGCTAAGGCAGCATGGGTTGAGACAGTTTGTGCCAGCGACTCATGGGTTGGCTCAAAGTGAATTTGTATACAGAGGAGCTGATTACAAGAAGAGGATTAGCGAAATTTCTAGTGCTTGGAAGAAGACTTGTCGATTGAAAGGAGTAGCTATTAGCCCTGCTACCACACCGGAATACGTTGAATGGAGAGGTAGAAGGGTGAATGATAATATCCCTAAGCCAAATGTGGAAGGAGCTCGACCAATGGAGGAATATTTGCGAGCAAGGCCCTCAGAGTTAGAAATTATGAAGTAGGAGTTCGAGAGAAAAAGCTTGGAGTTTGAGAAAAGGATAGCAAAACTCGAAGAAGAGAAGATGTACTTGAGTTTGGACGTCGAGGTTCAAAAGATGGAGGCCGAAAAAGAGAGGAAAAAAAAGAGGAAGATCAAGATGATCTAAAAGAGCGTTACAAAAGGGCACAAGTATCATTGAGAATGGCGAGAATAGGAGGATCTTCGGAGCAATTGCAGAAAGAAGTCCAAGAGGAAAAGGCTAGAGCCGAGTGTTAGGAGAGGAAGTTCCAAGAGATGCAAGTGCAGAATTTGGCATTAGAGGAAGAGAATAAAGGATTAAAGACTAAGGTGATTGAGCTTGGAAGATCCGTGTGTTGGCACCAAAGCCATAATTTTACGGTCGAGTTAAAGGAGCTAAAGAGCAAGGTTGAGGATTTGGAGGTAGCATTACATGACGGTGAACTCTGGGTTGAGCAGCTCAAGGCGCAAGAAGATTATCTAAAGGGAGAGCTACATCAAGCTAGAGGACAGGTCAGAGAAAGGGATCATGTCATTGGAGAGGCCATAGCCCAGATTCGAGAGGTTGCTGAGTATATGCAAGACTTGGTAATTCGAGCTGATGTATTGAGTCTGATATATTCATCATCGTCGGATGTAGGACGAGAGTTAGCCCTTTTATTAGATAGAGTTAAAGCTTTGGGCCTTAGGACGAAAGCGTATTTATGATCCTCTTATATGTAAAGATATTTTTTTTCTAAATAAAATTTTCTAAATGAAGTTGAACCAGAATCGATATTCTTTATGCATTCATGTATTTGCATCTCATGGTATTTCATCACATCATTTGCATTCAAAGTTATAGAAAGACCCTGATTAGTTAAAGTTTACTTTCAAAAGTAGAAAAGGAAATCTGGAAATAACACATACTTACGGCACTCGTACTAAAACTAAGAGCATGGATCAAAGGTTTGAGCAATTACAAAAAGATACTTAAGAGCAAATGCAAGAGCAGTTGGCCAAAATGCAGAATGAAATGAGGGAGCAGATGCTAGAGGCTCAGAGAAACATGATGGCTGAAATGACTCAGCTACTAAGAGCTACTGATAAAGGAAAAGCTCCCATGGCGATCATTGAAGAGGAAAATGAAGGTTCTCCTCCAAGTTTTACTTTACCTCATGTGCCTCTGCAAACCGAGGCACCTCCTAAAAGGCCATCTGTCACCGTGAGGCCTCAACATGGGCTAGTGGATGCTGGAATCCCTGTAAATTTCCCATCTGGGTTGGGAAATAATTTGGGTGATAACTCGATCAACCCTATCACTCCTGATTTGGATTTAATGGAGAAGGAAAGAATGGCCACTGAATCCGCGAAACAATTGGAAGATCGCTGCAGATGGCTAGAAGAAAAATTCAAGACTTTGGAAGGCACTGGCAATCATCATGGGATTGATGCCAAAGATTTAAGTTTAGTCCCAAACCTAGTGCTGCCTCACAAATTCAAAATGTCGGAGTTTGAGAAGTACAATGGTACTACCTGCCCGGAGGCTCACGTCACATGTTCTGCAGAAGGATGACAGGGTATGTAAACAATGATCAGCTGTTGATCCATTGTTTTCAAGATAGTTTAGTGGGAGCAGCAGCCAAATGGTACAATCAGTTGAGTCAGGCCAGAATAAATTCTTGGAGGGATCTTGCACAAGCCTTCATGCAACAGTACAACCATGTGAGTGATATGACGCCGGACAGGATTACACTTCAGAATATGGAGAAAAAGCCTAATGAAAGTTTTAGGCAATATGCACAACGATGGAGGGAAGTGGCAATACAAGTACAACCACCATTGTTAGAAAAAGAAACCACCATGTTGTTTATCAACACTTTAAAAGCGCCGTTCATCACTCACATGTTTGGAAGCACCACGAAAAGTTTTGCAGATATAGTTATGGCAGGGGAAATGATTGAGAACGCTATAAGGGGCGGTAAAATTGAGGGGGAAATGGCCAAAAGATCAACCCCAAGAAGAAAAGACAATAAGGTAAACAACACGAGCAGCTTCAATTCGAAAGCAATCACGGTTAGTCAGCCCAAAGTAGCCACAGTTGGGCAGCAGAGCTCTCAAAAGCAGGAATCTAATACCAGGCATGAGAGGATGCAATTTACACCTATACCTGTGACGTATTGGGAGCTTTATCAAAACTTATATGATGCGCATGCTATAGCCCCTTTCCACTTGAAACCATTACAGCCTCCATATCCTAAATGGTATGATGCAAATGCCAGGTGTGAGTATCATACTAGAATATCGGGGCACTCAATTGAGAATTGTACTGGATTCAAGAAAGTCGTAGAGAGGTTGATCAAGAATGGGGTTTTGAAATTTGAGAGTACTTCAAATACTGAGAACCCTTTGCTGAACCATGACCATCAATGAGTGAATGCCATTGTTGAAGTTGGTGGAAAAAGGGGGAAGGAAAATGTTGTTGAAGTAAGGATGCCTTTAAAAGTAATCTGGAAAGAGAGGGATAATAACCTCTGAGAAAGAAGGAAATGAAACGAGGAACTATTGCGAGTTCCATGGGAAGGAAGGTCATGAGACCCAAAATTGTGAAGAATTTAAAGCCTTGGTGCAAGGTTTCATTGACAATAAAGAGCTACAGATTTTTGAAGATAGCTCTTATAAACGAGAAATAAATGTGTTAGAAGGAGAACAACAAGGAATCAGTCGGCCAAGGATCATTATCTCCCTGCCAGAAAATAAGGAAGTAGAGACACCAACAGTGCCTAAGGTCATCATCCATAAGCCCAATCCTTTTTCTTACAAGAATGACAAGTGGGTGCCTTGGAACTACGACTGCAGTATAACGGTACTAAAGGAAGAGAGTATAGCCAGTGCGTCTAGGGGCACGCAAAATGAAGGTTCCTATACAAGAAGTGGGAAACATTATGATGAGGGGGTATCAGAATGGAGCCCACAAAGACGAAAGATGTTGAGATGGAGAAGGAAAAAGCAACCAAAATACCCATCAATGAGTCAATTAAGGAGGAAGAGGCTAAGGAGTTTCTAAAGTTCTTGAAACATAGCGAATATAGCGTGGTCGAGCAGCTGCGTAAGCAACCGGCATGTATATCAGTGTTAGCCCTACTCCTGAGTTCTAAAGTGTATAGGGATGCATTGCTAAAGGTGCTTAATGAAACATATGTCACCCATGACATATCAGTTAACAAGCTAGACCGATTGGTAAACAACATCAGTGCTGATAATTTCATCTACTTCAATGATGATGAAATTTCGCCTGGAGCATTGGGTCAACAAAAGCCCTGCATATTACTACTTGGTGTAAATGATACACATTATCAAGCGTACTCATCGATAATGGGTCTGCTTTGAATGTCCTTCCCTTATCCACCTTGAATCGATTACCCATTGACAGTTCGCTTATGAAGGCATGTCACAATGTGGTGAAAGCCTTCGATGGAACTGAAAGGAAAGTAATGGGACGAATTGACATCCCTCTGGAGATTGGACCAAATACGTATGAAGTCAACTTCCTGGTAATGGATATCAAGCCCTCCTATAATTGTTTGTTGGGGAGTCCATGGATACATTCGGCAGGAGCGGTGCCTTCTTCATTGCACCAAAAATTAAAGTTAGTGACAGATGGACGCTTGATAACCATCAATGCAGAGTAGGACATCATAGCAGCAGTCACTAATAAAGCTCCTTATGTGGAGGCAAATGAGGAGGCTATCAAGTGTTCTTTTCGCTCCTTGGAAATTATTAATGCTACCTTCATTTTGGAGGGAAGTGAGGTGTTGGTACCCAGAATGTCTAGAGCGACAAGGATGGTCTTGCAAATGATGATAGGGAAAGGAGCATTGCCAGGAAAAGGATTAGGAAGACAGTTGCAAGGCGGGATTCAGATCCCAAATCTGATTGAAAAGAAGGACCGCTTTGGCTTAGGTTTCAAGCCAGACTACAAGCACAAAAGGCAGGAAATTGAGAAGCGCCAAGCAAGAAAAAAAGCGCGTTTGAATGGAAGAGAAATGGAGTGGGAACCGATGACATTCCCACCTATATCCAAATCCTTTAAGTCAGGAGGATTGCTGATAGAAGAAAGTCGTCAGGTTAATGCTGTACATAATGAGGGATCGGAGCAAGGAAACCTCGAGGGCATTCACCCTTACGAACCAGGGAGCTCTCTAAATAATTGGACTGCGGAGGACTTTCCTGTAGTCTTTAGAAATTTTTCAGAGTCCCTAGATATCAATGATATGAGTACTGATACTACAGCTCCTGATTTCTCTTACGAGCAAGACATGTGTTTAGAGGAACCTCATGATCTTGAAGATGTTCAAGATTGTGACATATCTCTTGATCTGTTAAGGATGGTAAAGCAGGAGGAGAAACAAATCATGCCGTATGAGAAAGAGACAATAGAGAATATAGCCCTAGAGGAAGGGAAGGAGTTGAAAATTGGAACCCTAATTAGCAAAGACACAAGGCATGGTCTGATTGAGTTGCTTCGAGAGTTCAAGGATATCTTCGCCTGGTCATATCAGGATATGCCTGGATTGAGTACTGATATTGTAGTACATCGTCTTCCGATAAGACAGGATTGTAAACCAGTCCAACAGAAGTTGCGAAGAATGAGGCCAGACATTGTCCTAAAAATAAAAGAGGAAGTCAATAAGCAGTTCGATGCAGGGTTCTTACAAGTGGTAAAGTACTCTGAATGGGTGGCTAGCATTGTGCCTGTTCCTAAGAAAGATGGAAAGGTACGAATGTGTGTTGGTTATAGAGATCTGAACAAAGCAAGCCCAAAAGATAATTTTCCTTTGCCGCACATTGACACTTTGGTTGACAACACAGTGGGATATTCATTGTTCTCCTTTATGGATGGTTTCTCAAGATACAATCAGATAAAGATGCATCCTGATGACATGGATAAAACTACCTTCATAACCTTATGGGGCACCTTTTGCTACAAAGTGATGCCATTTGGGCTGAAAATTGCAGGGGCAACATACCAACGGGCTATGGTAAACTTATTCCATGACATGATGCATAAAGATATCGAGGAATACGTTGATGATATGATCGCCAAGTCGCGAACAAAAAAAGAACACATTGAGGTCTTAAGGAAATTGTTCTTAAAGTTGAGAAAATTTTAGTTGAAGCTCAATCCAGCGAAATGCACCTTTGAGGCCAGATCGGGAAAGTTATTAGGCTTCAAAGTCAGTGAAAAGGGAATTGAAGTTGACTCAGACAAGGTTAGAGCCATACGAGAGTTGCCTCCGCCACGTACTCAGAAGGAAGTTCAAGGATTCCTAGGAAGGTTGAATTACATCGCTCGGTTCATTTCACAATTGACTGAGAAATGTGATCCTATTTTTCGCCTCCTCAGAAAGCACAATCAAGGTACTTGGGATAAAGAATGCCAGAATGCTTTTGAGAAAGTCAAGCAGTATTTGTTGAATACTCCAGTGTTATCTCCACCTAGCCCGGATAAACCATTAATACTGTATTTATCAATGTTCAGTAATTCTATGGGATGTGTGCTTGGTCAACATGACGAGTCGAGAAAAAGGGAGAAGGCAATCTATTATCTCAGTAAAAAATTCACTGACTGTGAAATGAGATATTCACCAATTGAAAAGTTGTGTTGTGCGCTAATCTGGACCACCCGAAGATTAAGACAGTACATGTTATACCATACCACTTGGCTCATCTCAAAATTGGATCCATTGAAATACATGATGGAGTCAACGGCTTTAAATGGAAGAATGGCGAGATGGAAAATTTTACTTTCAGAGTTTGATATTGTCTACGTAAGTCAGAAGGCTATAAAAGGAAGGCGATAGCTGATTTCTTGGCTAGTCAAGCTCTAGAGGATTATGAGCCATTGAATTTTGATTTTCCAAATGAGGAATTAATGTGTATAGCAATGACTGGAAATTCTCCATGGAGGCTCAATTTTGATGGGGCTTCTAATACAGTTGGGAATGGAATTGGGGCAGTCTTGGTATCCCCGAATGGCGATCATTACCCGTTCACGTGCAAGCTGGACTTTGACTGTACAAACAATATGGTTAAATACGAAGCATGCATCATGGGGCTCCAAGCAGCCATAGAAAGAGGCATAAAAACCCTAGAAGTATATGGAGATTCTGCGTTGGTAATCTATCAGCTAAGAGGTGAATAGGAGACAAGGGACCCTAAATTGATCAATTATCGAAAGATAGTTTTGGGGTTACTTGAGGAGTTTGATGATATCACCTTTAATTATCTCCCACGAGATGAAAATCAGATGGCAGATGCTCTAGCAACCTTGGCCTCAATGATTAAGGCAAATAGAGAGGAAGAGATGAGACCAATTCAAATGAGTGTTTATGAAGCTCCAGCTAGCTGTTGTAACCTTGAAGAGGAACAAAAGAATGATAATCCTTGGTATCATGATATATTGCTATATGTAAGAGATCGTAAATATCCAGAACAGGCAACCGAAAATGACAAACGAACTTTGAGAAGGTTAGCTTGCGACTATGTCTTGGACAGGGATGTCCTGTACAAGAGAAGGAAGACCAAGTACTTTTGAGATGTGTCGATGCTGGGGAAGCCAAGCTAATTCTAGAGGAGGTTCATGAAGGTGTATGTGGTACCCATGCAAACGGGTTCACGATGGCAAGGCAAATCATGAGGTTTGGCTATTACTGGGCCACTATGGAAGGAGACTGCATCAACTATGCCAAAAAATGCCATAAGTGTCAGATTTATGGGGACAAAATTCATGTACCGCCTTCACCTTTACATGTGATGACTTCTCCATGGCCTTTCTCCATGTGGGGCATGGATGTTATCGGACCTATATCACTGAAAGCTTTGAATGAACATCGGTTTATCTTCGTGGTAATTGACTACTTTACAAAGTGGGTAGAGGCCGCCTCTTATGCGAATGTGACCAAATCAGCTGTAAGTCGATTTTTGAAGAAGGAAATCATTTGTCGGTATGGAATGCCTGAGAAGATCATATCTGACAATGCATTGAACTTGAACAACAAAACGATAGCGAAGGTTTGCGACCAATTCAAGATCAAGCATCACAATTCTTCTCCCTACTGTCTAAAAATGAATGGGGCAGTGGAGGCCACTAATAAAAACATTAAGAAAATAGTGGGAAAGATGACTGAGACTTATAGAGACTGGCATGAGAAATTACCGTTTGCACTCCTCGCCTATCGGACATCTGTCAGAACTTCTACTGGGGCAACTTCGTTCTCGCTAGTTTATGGGATGGAAGCAGTGTTACCTATTGAAGTAGAAATACCTTCTCTTCGAATTTTGATGGAGGAAAATTTAGATGAAGCTGAGTGGGTTCAGTCCCGATATGATCAATTGAACTTAATTGAAGAAAGAGGCTAAAAGCCATTCGACATGGTCAGATGTATCAGAAGCAAATGATGCGAGCTTACAACAAGAAAGTTCGACCAAGAGAATTCCATGAGGGAGACCTTGTACTGAAAAAGATCCTTCCTATTCAAAAGAATTTTAAAGGAAAATGGATGCCGAATTGGGAAGGGTCGTATGTCGTGAAAAAAGCTTTCTCCGATGGTGCATTGATCTTGGCGGAAATGGATGGGAAAAGTTTACCCAATCCAGTAAATTCAGACTCAGTTAAGATACTTTGTCTAAGAAGGGAGAGTCCAAGGTGAAAACCCGTAAAGGGCGTCTTGAGATGTTTCAAAAAAAAAGAGAGAAAAAAAGAAAAAAAAATAAAAAATAAAAAAAATGGGGAGGCCAAGGTGAAAACCCGCAAAGGGCGCCTTGTGACCAAAGGGGTTTTGAGTTGAAAACCCGAAAGGGCAGCTCAAATATTGAAAGGCATACGGTAATTTTGCTATTCAACGAAGAGCGAAGAATGTTGCATACTAGGGCATCGACAGAATACTTTGAATCTTCTAAACACATGCCTTCATGAAGTTGATGTATAAGCACTCAAGCAGTGATATCTAGGGCATCTAACTTCTCTTTCGTTTGCTATCTTTAGATTCTATTTCTTCTTAAAGATATGTTATCAGATTTATTTCCTTTGTATTGTTGACAATTCATTCAAATCTAAAAGATTTATTCATTTTCCATCGTTCTTCAAGTATGTTGCATTGAAATAATGATAGATGAACTAAAATATTTTCACGAACAAAGTTTTGCACATTACTTAGGAATTTCTAGATAATGCAAGAAACTAAAGCAGAACAATTGTTCGAGAAATTCACGTAAGTAAGGGATGAAGAAACTTGAGGAATTTCTTTCTTCCAGTCCAAAAGGAAAATGGACAAAACCAATGATTCAATTCTTACAGACATCCTCAGTAGATTGTAGTATTAGAGGAAGGCCTGCAGGCTGAGCAAGAATGAAGGAATGAATTGTGGCGCCTAGGATAGGAGTCATATTCACAGCATTCTGCATCATAACACGTTTAATTAGGAACATTCAACTCACTTCGAGCATAGCATCCTAATTATCAGGCATAATCATTCCACAGGTTATCGAAGACGACATGCTTTAATCCCCTAAACAGCAGGGTAATAAGCCATAGCATAGCAGATTCGACCTTCAGACAATTACACTGAAGCAGATCCAAGATGATTTGGTATTCTTTTGTTTACAAGGAACAAATCGAGGACATAGCAGATTTGACTCTCATACATTCTCAGATATAGCAGATCTAACCTTCAGATGTTTATACTGAAGCAGATCCAAGATTATTTGGTGTTCTTGTGTTTACAAGGAACAAATCGAGGACATAACAGATTTGACTCTCAGACATTCTCAGATATAGCAGATCTAACCTTCAGATGTTTATACTGAAGCAGATCCAAGATGATTTGGTATTCTTGTGTTTACAAGGAACAAATCGAGGACATAGCAGATTTGACTCTCAGACGTTCTCAGATATAGCAGATCTAACCTTCAGATGTTTATACTGAAGCAAATCCAAGATGATTTGGTGTTCTTGTGTTTACAAGGAACAAATCGAGGACATAGCAGATTTGACTCTCAAACGTTCTCAAATATAGCAGATCTAGCCTTCAGATGTTTATACTGAAGCAGATCCAAGATGATCTGGTATTCTTGTGTTTACAAGAAACAAATCGAGGACATAGCAGATTAGACTCTCAGATGTTCTCAAACAAACTTAAGATGATTTGGCATTCTTGGAACAAATCGAGGACATAGCAGATTGGACTCTCAGATGTTCTCAAACAAACTCAAGATGATTTGGCATTCTTGTGTTTACAAGAAACAAATCGAGGATGTAGCAGATTTGGCTCTCAAGTGTTCTCAAACAGACCTAAGATGGTTTGGCATCCTTGTGCTTATAAGGAGCAAATCAGAGACGTAGCTGATTTGGCTTTCACGTGCTTATGTTCGGTGGAGGGTAGACCGAAGATATCAACATGCAAGAAGCAGATAGGTTGAAGATCATTCGAGGAAAAAGATCTCAAAGACTAGACCAAACCGGGCAAATTTGGTCCTTCATAGTCTTTGCTCGATTCCTATTACATAGCAATGAGCAAAGAGGGGCAGCTGTAGTAACCAAAATTTGCCCGGGATTTGAAATTGAAAATAAATAAATAAATAATTGTTTTTAAACAGTTAATATAACAGTCCATTTACATTGGCCCACTGTTGCTACCCAAAACCCAAAGCAGTCCCGTAGCCCAAATACAGCAAACCTAGGCCTAAACTACCCAGCAGACCCACAAATACCCGTGACCCAATTAAACTAGCTAGCCCACATTCAAAAAGCCCAATTAGCCCAGCTTGTTACACCAAGGCAGGAAACCCTAGGGTTTCTGCCTTTCTCCTTGCGCCGCAAACAGAAGCTTCCAGAAACAATTTCAACGGACGCGTCTGCTCGTCTCTTATGACGTTTCAGTAACCCTCCATCAGCACCGTGATTCGACCTCCATGATCAGCGCGCAGCAAGGTCGTTGCCGGATCCCTCGCTCGATTGCCTGCAAGAAAAGGAAACAAACAACAGATATGCGAAAAAGCAGAGCAGAAAATGGCAAGAAAATCACAGCACAACAGTCAAAGATACAGAAGACACAAAATAGAAAGAAATCTTAGATTTCTTTCCCCGAATATGTAAGGGACCAAGGCTATAAAGCCTTTCTTTTCACTTGTAAAAAGTACGGACGTTCTGAAAAATGCACACAGAGGACCAATAAAAAATACAGAGGTTCAATACGAAAACAGCAGATTCAAAGGTTTTACTATTTTTATTCTTTATTATTTTCTTTCTTTTTTATTATATACATACATGTATTTTTAATACAACAAATGATTCAAAAGCAGTTCGAAAACTAAAAGGAGAAACAGTTCATTTTTTTAGTTGTAATATGCAAAAAATATTTTTCAAAATAAGGAAGAAAAGTACTACCAGTGAAACACCTGGAAAATGAGGACTTTTGGCCTTCGAACCACCGCGAACGGTGGCGTGTACGGTGGCGCGTGCGATGGAGTTACCATCGGAGAATGGCCAGAATTCGCTTGGCCAGAGAGAAAGAAAGGTTTTTTTTTAGAGAAAAATGAAGGAATGAAATTTTTTTGTTCTAAAAATCGACTTTTATACCCTTCTGAAACGACGCCGTTTAGAGCTAATTTTAGTAGCCCTAAAACGGTACCATTTAAAGGTTGACCCGCACGCGAGTGACCCGACCCGGGGAAGGATCCGCGTGTTTCTGTTAAAAGGGATATTTTCTATTCAGACCCTTCCGCATTTTGGATTCTTGTAATTAAATCCTTAAACATTTTCTTATTTTTAAAATTCAGCCCAGAAGGAAGGTTCTGGTTTCAATTCGATCCTTTAGTCCATTTAAATGCAGGAGGCAGAACGCAGTCGTTTTGTGAATAGGGAATTTTTTCCAATAAGTCCTTTTTGTTTCACAGGTGTTTTAATTAGAACCTCAATTCAGTTTTATTTTTTTTTCAAAATTCACCCTGTAATCTTAATAAATTTCAAATCTAATCCTACACATTTATATATATATTGTTATTTGTTTTATCTTTAATTTTGATTTTTATGTTTTACATTTTATATTTTATAATATTATTATTTATTATACATTATTTTTCACGAATTATTATTTTATTATTATTATATTTTCGCTTATATTATGTATATTTATTAATTATTTATATATATTGTTTTTACATATTAGTTTCATTATTTTGTATTATATCTATCACATTTCCTATTTCCTATAAATTTAAAGCATATTTTATTATATAACATTTATATATTTTCATTTATATATATATGTTATATATATCATATGTTATTTATGTTATAGTATTCACTATATTATTTAAATTTTTAAATTTGTAAATTAAATTATATTTTTAACTCATATTATATATATTAATTTTTTATATATATATTATTTATTTTTTATGTATTATTTTATTTTAAAAATGATATTTTTATATTCTTTTATATACTCTATTTTTATATTCTTTTAAACTAATATATTTCCTATGCATAATTATTATTCTATTTTTGTTATTATATACTACATCTTATATTTTAGAATTATTAATATCACATTTAATTATGTGTATATTTTGTTAACAATTATTAATTTTATTTTTATTAGTTCTGTTATATATTATATTGTAGGTATCATGGGTGTGTTAAATGTTATTTTTTATAATTCTTATTATATGTTATATTTTGTAAACATGTACATTGGTATTGTTTTTATTTGTATGTCATACATTATTTAATTTTTGCTTATTTATATATCATGCATTATTTAATTATTACTTTGTATGTTTATATATTTTGTTTATTCATTCTCAATACATGCTATACATATCTTTGTATGCACGTTGTTAAGATTTGTTATATATTATTCTTATATGCATGTATTTAGTAAATGATTTTTCTTGTATCATTGCCAATGTATCTTTTACATGTATGTTTTGTTCATTTATAATTGTAATATTCTATTCCATAATAATAATATGATTCTTTATGCATCATTTTTTAAAAAAAAAACTCCAAAGTTTTTAAAAAATATAAAGGCAATGCTTGGTGTTTGGAAATTTCGAAAAAGTAGTGCCCTAACTTATTGGGTTGCAACTTTTCTCGTTGAGTTCGAATAATCAAGTAACCTTCTAAGTTTTAAAGACTTTCAAAATATAAACGGCTGTCTTGGAACAGCAAAGCTATATGTTCTAACTTATTGGATGTAGCATTTTGTCATTTCAAGATAGGAATTTCTAAAAAAGGTTAACTTAGTGTCAATACTTTGATACGAATGGACCCAAATTTTCAAAGAATCAAAATATTTTAAAGAGGATTACATCTTAAAATTTTTTAAATTTCCGACCTTAAAGACATTTGATAATTAATTAGGTACCAATTATTGGGCGATACGAGGGTGTTAATCCTTCCTCGTACGTAACCGACTCCCGAACCCGTTCTTTTTATTTCGTAGACCAAAACTAATGATTTTAAAACAAAATGTTTTAAAGGTGATCCAATCACACTTAAAAAGATTGGTGGCGACTCTCGTTTTCGTTTTTAAAGTTGATTCCCATTTTTAAAAACTCAATTTAAAAATGGTCTCGACAGCCATCTTTGAAGTAACTAAATATAGAAATTAGTCTGAATTCAATAAAATCATAACTGAAACCACATGCATTTTTACAAATAAAATTTATCAATTTTCAAAATGCATAAAAATAAATCTTTTCTTTGCCTAAATGTATATACAAAATTAAGTGTAGGAGCATCCCAATTAAAATCTAAAATATAGTATGGAATTGTCAATCTAAATTTTAATATAATATTATTATTCGTTTCTATATTATTTTTATATTTTTAATGATCATCTCTTTGAATGATTATAAAATCACTTATCACGTCGATATATAAAATTATATATTACACTTCCTCAGTTCCAACGATTAATTTGATTATACACTTAGAATTGTTATTCAACAAGTAATTTGACGTGTTAGTTTACTTTAAATAAATTTGTTTAATTTTGGATAAAACTTTGAATGAGTAAATCCTTCATCACTCAAATTATAATTTTAAATTATGTTTTTCAACTTCAAGATATTCAGATAAGTTAATAAGGTTAAATTCTTCTATTAGTTTTTTACTTTCTAGATTTAATTTCTAATTTTTATTGGTTAATTTTAGTTTTTTTTATTTTTTGAAATGGTAAATTTTAATTATTATATTTTAAAATTTTAACTTGGTCCAAACATTCGTAGTTAAATCTGTTTGGTTAAATTCAACAACTAGTCCAATACTATACATACAATTATAGATTTAATTCATTTTTTCCAATTAAATCATTCTAAGTCCCTACACTTTTCAAAATTTAAAATTTTAGTTTTAACGCAAATAAAGGTTGGTAATCCATTCTCTTGAAATTTAGGTAGTATAATATGTGGAAATAGGAAATTGGCATGCATTACATATATGACAACATGTTTGATGCAGTAGATTTTAAAGATAACAAAGCTTTACTTTGGGTCCGTTTGTTTGCAGGAAAACATTTTTCGAAAAATATTTTAAAAATATTTTCCTGCTTTTCCAGTGTTTGTTTGACTGAAAACATTTTCCATTTGGAAAAAGTTTTCCAAGACACAGTTAAAATCTCTTAAGTTTTAGGGAAAATGTCTTACGGATTTTATTTCTGTAAGACATTTTTCGGTTCCTCCTTCATCCAGGTAAGTCTTTCTCCTTATTCTATTCTTCATTCCTTTTCCTTCTTCCTTTCTTCATCTTCTAGTCCGTCACATATCTTCTCATCTCAGGCTGCTGTTTTGTTTCCTTTCTTTCTCTCTTCCTCTCTTTCTCAGGCAAATCTCATTCCTCTTCGCTGGGTTTTGGCTTAAGGTATGGCAAAAAGCTTTTTTTTTTTCTTCTTGTTCTTTACTTGTCCACATTTTAACTGATTTTAAGCCTAAAAAATTTATGCCTTTCTTTGTTTCTTTAGCTAGGCAAGAAACTTGAATGATTTTGGGATTCCAGAGCTCAAATTTTTAGAAAAGAGAAATATCATAAACAAGCTTGAAATTGAAACCGATTGGTTTTAAAAATCTCCAATTTTTGTTCTTTTCGTTGTTGATCTCTCTTCAGATTCATCTTCTTGTTGCGGTTGCTCAAGATTCCGTCATTGTTTCAGGTAATTCTTCTGTTTCCGAATCGAATTTGTGTTGATTTTTCTGCTGTTGATTCGATGAATTTTTAGTCAAAATGGAGTTGAAATTGATTAAAACTATATCTAATAAATGATAACCAAAAAAAAGGACTTCTCTTTTTGGCTGATTGAACCTGTTACTTTCAATTCATTGAATGGATAATGGATGTATGTCTTTTTGTATGTATATAAACCAAAGCTCTAGTTTGATTAAGGGATAAAAGCAAGATTTTAATTACTGGAAATTTTTTTTATGAAGTTAATCATGTGCTTGTGATCTGTTTTTATGTGGGATAAAAGCAAGATTTTAATTCATGTTTCTGTGGGATTTGAACATATTTTTTATGAATGCTTGTGATCTATTTTGTAATTTCCTTCGTATATCAAACATAAAATATTTTTCTCACAGTAATGTAGACTAAATCATAGAGAAAATTCAATATTTTGCTCACAAATCTGATAAACTAGCAGCTAGAATTGGAGTTTCTTCCATGTTGGATTACCTTTTTCGAATCATTGATTACCCCATAATCACATTGACATTCAAAAATAGAATTTATTCCATCTATTGTAATAAATAAGACATGATAATCTCTTAATCCAAGTTTAAATGAAATAAACAGAATTTGTTCCATCTATTGGGAATGCTAGAATCCTCTTTCTGTTCATTACTCTTTTGTTGTTTTCTCTTCTGAGTAGCCATGGCAGCTCATAGAATCTCTTCATTACTTACTCGTTCACTCTCTGTTTCTTCTTCATCTGTTTCTACTTTTTTTTTTCATCTCTAGGTGCCCAACCATCCCTTTTCTCTTGGTTTTTGATTTAACATAATAGTTTTCTGTTTGGTTGCTCAGAAACTAAAAGAAAATAAAGGAAATTGTTGGTTTTTGTTCTTTTCAAAAGGTTCAAACTTTGTGCTTTGAAGCTTTTGTTTGACTATTTTCATATATTTTTATTTCTGATCAGTTTTCTTACCATCTAAAGTTTAGTTTTTTGTCATGAAAATGTAATATGATGCCACGTTTTGTTTGTAAATGTGCTTGATTCTTGTGCTTGTTATTTTTGTAAATGATGCACCTTTTCAGTTTTCCCCAGAACATGAGCTGCCAATATTAGAAACCATAACCCTTATCACTTCGAATAGTCTTTCACTTGTCTCGTAATTTTTGTCTTTGTAGTCTAGCAAAAGGGATTGGCTTATCCTGTACATGGAATTAGCAGCCAGTACCTTGATAGGGCACTTTGAAGAGCTTGTTTTTGAAACTGCAGCATACATTAGTCAGATAGATTTTAGTTTTAACATCATCTCAAGCTTAGTATGAGAACTATTTTGGGGGGTTTTGAGCTTGTATTCATTTATCTTTCCTTGATATAATTTGAATGTGTAAGCTATTCTATGGAACTCTTTAATATAAATGAATACTGAATTGAATTAATATTGAAATTGTATGTATGCCAAATAAAACAAAAATTATTAATAGTAAGTATGTATGCCAAATATAAGTATACTATGTTAATTTTTAGGAGTTTTCATTTATTTAAAACTTATTAAATTATCAAAAAGAAGAAGCTATACTTCATTCTTATTACATGAAAATTCAAAGCAAAAACTGTTAATTATTATTAAATGATGTTTAAAAGATACTTTTAGAAACACTTGTTATTTTGGTAGGATTACAAATATTGCTTTTATTAGTTGGAGGGTCATGATTATGCTGATAATCAACTCTTTGAAAGAAGATATAAAGAATGTTGAAGGGTTTATTTTAATTGCATGTTCGTGTATAATAAGATCCAAAAGTTTATGATTATTTGTTCAATCATAAACAAGTGATGGTAAACAGATAATGCATGGACATCTCCCTCTATGATTAAAACTTTGGCATCCAAAAGAAAAATGCTCAATTTGTGTATATATAAAAAAAATAATTAAAAATATTGAGTGAAAAAAATGAATATTAATGAAAAAAAAGTCCATTAAAAGCAATGTGTTATATAAAATGTTATTGCATTAACTGAACATAAAGATGATTACTTTAAGTAATAGTAAATGGTTTAAAATCCACAGTATTTTACTTACTATTAAACAATGCCTTATAATATATATTTCAATCTAAATCATTAATCCTTACATTAAATATAATATCACTGCTATAAATGAATCCATTAATCTTGAAAAAAGAAAAAAAACAATAATAATAAAAGGAAACAAAAGGGGAAGTGCATGGAAAACATGTTGAACTTTCCTAGTCAGTGCAAATATTATATTGTTGCTTTATTAAAAATTATAAATGAATATCAGATATCTTCATGAGCTACTAGTGTATCAGATATCAGTTTTCATATACGTATGGCACTTTGTCATTGTAACTTTATTCATATATGTGGCATTATTTTGTGTAGATGGATCGTAGTCAAGATCAAAATGCAATTGTCGGAGTCGTGGCTTCAGTTTTAGTTTTAGTGGCTCTTTGGATTAAAAAATAAAAACTAGGAAGGAAATTGCTTCTCACCCTCGTGTGAATCGAGATTATGAAAGAGAAAATTACATTAATAGTATTTTATATAGTGGTAACCAACATTGTATTGATGTGATAAGGATGAGACCGATTGCCTTTTTTTATTTGTGTGATATTCCTAGTAGGAATAATTTGTTACAATCAACTAAATCTGTGAATATTAGGGAGCAAGTAGTTATATTTTTACATATAATTGATCATAATATAAGGTTCCGACTGATTGCATCTAGATATTATAGATCAACTGAGACAATTCACCGTTACTTTAGGGTTGTATTGAGAGCTATTTTGAAATTATATAAACTAGTTATTAGATTACTTGATGAGTCAAATCCTAGTGAAATCAGAAATAATCCAAGGTTTTATCCTTATTGTAAAGATTGTATTGGAGCATTAGATGGAACTTATGCTCGTGCATCCGTTCCACTTAGCATTCAAGGAAGATTTCGTAGTCGTAAAGGGGGGACGACACAAAATGTATTGGTTGCCATTACATTTGATTTGAAATTTTCTTATGTTCTAGCTGGTTGGGAAGGTAGTGCACATGATTCTCTTATTTTAAGTGATGCACTTTCACGCCCAAGAGGATTAAGAATTCCGAAAGGTAATAATTATCATTAAATACCAAATAGTTCTAGTAAGCTCATAACTTATTAGTATTAATTATGTTTTGTAAAATTGTAGTTAAATATTATCTTGCTAATGCTGGATATGACATCCGAAATGGATATATTACCCCATATTGTGGTGCCCGATATCATTTAAAAGAGTTTAGTGCTCAGGGGCCTGAAAATACAAAAGGAACACTTTAATCTTCGACATTCATCATTGCAAATCACTATTGAACATGTTTTTGGGATTTTGAAGAAATGATTTCGTGTATTAGATGTTGAACCGATTTGGAATTTTCAAACTCAAGTAGATATAGTTTTGGCTGCTTGTATCATTCATAATCATATAATGGGAGTTGATCCTAGTGATTTACTTAATCAAGGATTATACGAGGAGCCTGAGTCTGATTTGATAATACCAACTCTTATAGAGCGAGAAGAAAGAAAATTAACAAGAGAATTGTCTGCTAAGAGAGACAAAATTGCGCAAACTATGTAGACTGATTATATGGCTAGAAATATTAGGTAGGTTTAGGGCTTAGGCTTAGAGTTATTGTTTTTATGTTATGTATGTTTTAGTATTATTATATATATATTTTTGTTAATGTTGGTTGGATAATGATATTGAAATTTTAGTTTGTTGGATTTTGAAATTATTATATCTTGAATTTGTTAGATATTGAATTTATTATGTTTTAAGCTTATTGGATATTGAAATGATTGGCAATGGCAATTATTAAATGTAGAATGGGTAAGGGCAACAAAGAAGGGACCTCCAAGCAATTCAGTGGACAAAACCGATGGAACATCTTTTTCTTGAAATTCTAGCAGAGGAGGCCCAAAAGGAAATAAGCCTTCTGACACTTTCAAAACAGTTTCTATTAATCGAGTTGCCGAAGCTATTTCTGAAAGATTTCAAGTCCAATGCGATGCGAAGCATGTGGAAAATCATTTGAGGACTGTAAAAAACCAGTGGCAGATTATATGCACAATTCGGGGTGAAAGTGGTTTTGGATGGGATGATAACATGAAAATGATCACTTGTGATAGAGCGACATATGATGCAACAGTGATGGTAATATATATATATATTAAGTATATTTCAATTGTTTTTTACTTGTTATTCTAATTGTGTATAATATCCAACAGGCATACAAGAAGTATGAACCATTTTTGAATAAAAGCATTGATCATTATGATAAAATGTCTTTGGTTGTTGGCAAAGATATGGCAACAGGGAGTTTTGCCAGAACATTTGCTGACATAGATTTGGCTGATGGTAACCAAGATTTAGTGCCTATAGACTACGACAATGAAGAGACTAAAGAGGTAAGAACAAAAGTATCTTCATCTGGCACATCCAAACGTAAAAGAAAAATGCTCAAAAAAGTGTTGTTGATGAACAAATTAAATTTGTGGGTGAAGAACTTGGCAAAATTACTAATGCTTTGGAACAATTTATTGCAGATAAGACACCACATCTTTATGAAGAAGTGATATCGATAGAAGTAGAAGGATTTGATGATGACTTCCTGTGTTCTGTGTTTGATTATCTAGTGAGTCATGAATCAAAGGCCAAAGCTTTTTTAGTTAAAAGTAAGAAACATAGAAAAATTTGGCTTCAAAAATTTTCTCAAGGTTGAAGATATTGATACTTTTAATGTGGTGAAATATTATAGTTATGCACTTGGACAATATTGTTGTTATCATGTGGTGTACTAATAATTATGCATTTGAATAAGATTATTAATTTCTAGTATTAATTGTGGTTTGGAAGCTAATTTATAATTATTCAATCCTTTTTTTTATTTTTTATAACATAATTACAAATAATTTATTTGACTTTGGTTGTTTTCAATTTGTGGTAGTTAATATTCTAGTTTAATAATTGAGTATTATTATATATTTAATTTGATTTATTTATTTATAAATAAATCATTGCAATATATGTAAAAAAATTTAAAATATAAATTTATTAATATATATAATAAACTCAATTAAACAATAAAAAGATAATAAATTCTTAAATATATATTTGTTTAATTTAAAACAGCTTTTCCGGAAAATATTTTCAGAAAATCTGCCAAACAACAGAAAATATTTTACACAGATTCATCCAAATACCAGAAAAATAAATCATTGAAATTATTTTCCGAAAAAATTTTATTGACAAACAAACGGAACCTTAATAAATTTAACAATTATTGTTCGATGGAAATTAAAATTTAAAAAATATAAAAATTAAAAATGATAAAATAAAATCAGAAGGATTAAATATAAGTGCATTCACTAATAACAGAATTTAATCCAAGTATAATAGAAAAACAAATTTGTGGAGTTTGAAGTAAAAAGACAAAATGAATGTCCAAACGTCAATCCCTCCAAAATCTGTCACATCCCGTTTAAAAAAAGAAAGTGAGAGACAATCATATTACAATAAATTTAGATATTTAAATATGAATAATGAATATTTGGGTATATTTTAAAATATAAAATCATATATTCATAATTCATATCATATCCCGTTGAATACTTGAATCAAAGTTAGAGAAGTGATTTGGGCGTACTAGTTTTGATTTTCTCAAATTTTAATGTGTTCCTCGTGCTCCTTAAAAAAGAACCTGTTCCTCATACCTCCCTCCTTTCATACAAACATGTTAGGTAGATATTTTTTTTATTAATTTAATATTTCAACTTTTCTTTATGTGGGTGTTAATTGCATTTTAAAAAGGATAACGTGGCGTTCTCTCACTGCATTGTGTTGCTCATTTTTTTTAAATAAATTGAAAATATGTACAGAATTTTCTTTTAAAAAGTCTATATTTTAAAAATAAGAAAAAATTATTTAAAATTCTTATAAATTTAAAAATATTTATTTTAATTTTTTAAATACATAAATATAAAAAAATGTCAAACTAGTCCATTGAGTCTCAGTTCAATTAGTATGAGTATTGTTATTAATATAAAAAAATATGGGTTTAAATGTGCTAAAGTACATTATACTCTTATTTATGAGTTAATAAAATTGTTAAAAAAAATTCAAACAAAAATCTCAAAAAAAAATCCTAATTTGAAATATCTAATTTTAATATAAAATATGTATATTATCATATCCCGTTGAATCAAAGTAGCATGTGAAAAGGTTAGACAAGTGATTTGATCGTACTATTAATGATTTTCTCAAATTTTAATGTGTTCCTCGTGGTTGTTATAAAAACCTGTCCCTCATGGGTCCGTCCTTTCACTCACAAAAAAAAATGTATATATATAATATTATATTTTTATTAATTTAATTTTTGAAGTTTTCCATCATTTATCACTTTATGTGGGTGTTAGTATTATTAAAAAAAAAAAGATAACGTGGTGTTCTCTCAATGCATTGTGTTGCTCAATTCTTTTTTTTCTTAAATAAATTGAAAAAATGTAGAGAAAATTTAAAAAGAAAAAACTCAAAATATTTTGCAAATAAGAAAAATTAAATAAAATTCTCATAAATTTAAAAATATATATTTTATTTTTTTACATATATGAAATACAAAAAAAAAAAGAGTGAAAATCCAAAAAATGTTAAACAAATCGATTGGATCTTAGCTCAATTGGCATGACATTGTTATCAATGCATGAGAATGTAGGTTTAAATATATTAAAGCGCATTATCCTCCTATTTATAAGTTAAAGGATGGATTACGCTTAATTCTAAGTCTTGTGTCAAAAAAATCAAATATAATTAAAACCTATAATGAGATTATTAAAATTTTAAATAAAATCAGAAAAATTTCAAAAAAATTTAACAAATTTAAAAAATATGGAAAGGATTTAAAAATTTTTCAGAAATTTAAATTTCTGAAATAAAAATAATTAGTTTCACCTCCCACCTTAACGCTGGATTAATCTGTTAACCCAAACAACTTTCTTTTAGTTTTTTATTGATTTTCTTACTGTTTTATTTTAATCCGCCGTGCAAAGTCTTTCAATATGTAGAACTTTTACACTCTGATTATGGGTATATAATATAAGGAAATATTTGTTACAGAAGTTTTTACCCTTTATAAATAATGTGAAAAGTTGATAAATGCACTATAAAATATATAATGAATTATTAAATAATACATATATTTAAAAAAATTAAATATCAAAATTTTTTGATAGATCAATTACATCAATCAGTCTGTATTAAACTAAACAAAAATTATTACAATTAATAATCAACACATCTTTTATCGAATCCAATGAAACTTCAAACAATTGAAACATGAGGTTCTAACATGTTTAGCAAATATAAATTTTAAAATTAATTGTGAAATAAAAAAAATATATTTGAAAAATATATATTATAGATAGTGACCCATATAATATTTAGATTAAGGTTTTGACGTAAGTAATGTAAACCCAACACATAGAAATTTCTCTTATTTATTCCAAACGTCACATTCTTATCCTATTATAGTAGAAAATTAAAAATAATCACACTTGTCAAGTTCATATCTTATTCATAAACTAGTTGACGGTCTACTTATTCAAATAAGATTTTAAATAAAATAAAATATCTTTCTTTTTGTACTATGACTTGTTGATTGTGAATGATAGTGATGGAGCATCAACCCTTTAGTTATAATGAAAATAAAAGAAAATAGTATGATAAATCCAGTTGTGTATGCAGGAAGGTCTTTCCAAAAGGATTAAATTTTAAATAATTTAAATATCATACACATCACTCTTCTGAAATTTTCACTACTATATTTATTTCTCATTATAATAATCTATCATCTGCAACTATTGATTATATTTAAATAATAATAATAATAATAATTTAAGGTAAATTTCTTATAAAAAAAATTAGGGACAATTTTCGAATAAAAAATATCATATTTCTCATTATATAACAAAACATATTAGACTATATTTTATATAAAAATTAATTATAGGAATAAAAAAAATTCAAATTTACAATTTACTTTTGATATAAAATCTATATAATTTTTTTTATTTAAATCTATATAATTTTTAATGATTTTAATAATATGAGATAACACAGTATTAACAACAAGGGCGAAGCAAAAAAAAAATTTTAGGGGGTCGAAATGAAATTTTAATTTTTAATAGTCTATATCGTTATAATTTTTAAATGATTAAATTAAATTTTTATAATTTTAAGTGGGTCAAAGTGTAATTTTACTTTTACTTATTTAAAATTTTATAATTTTATAAAGAGTCAAAATAACAATTTTTTATTTTAAGCCCCTATCAACTCCTGGATTCACCTTTGATTAACAATATATGTTTTTTACTTTAAAAAAACAATACACATTGCTATATTTAATTCATTAATTAATTTTAAAAGCATTGATATTTATTGTTAACATTATCGATATGTTTAGACTTATTTTATTTTTAATATATTATTATATGTTATATTTTTGTTGAATAAAATCAATAATTTTTATATGAATACAAAATTATGCATATATCTTTAATTTTTTTGTTGCAAATTATTAATTAATTGTAAAAAATAAATATTATAAAAATATTATAATAAAAATACACACAAATAACTCAAATAAATCTAAACTAGTTATGGTCACGTAGATTATGTAGATTAAGTAGATTATGTCACGTATTTAAAAGCTTTTAAATGTATATGTGTGAATATATATATATATGTTTCCAATTTTAGTGATAGGTTATGATCTTAATTACTAACCATTCATAATTATTTACCGTAATAACTATTCATAAATTTATTATAATATATTATAAGTCTACTAAGTTTTAAGATTTTTTTTAAAAATTTTTCCCTATATTTTTTATTTTAAAAAAAATGAAATTTAATATTTTATTTGTATTATAAAATAAATAGACAGACAATAAAAAACAAAGAAAATAAAATAGTAGAACAAAAGAGAGTGTATATTTATAAATCAATCAGAATATTTTCAAAGTTTCTCTCAAGTTTCTATTTATAGACATAATAAATATAAATAAAGTAGTCAAGTAGAGATCTATTTCTGATGACTATTAGAATTTAAAATATATCAAAACTTATCTTGGTCTTGATGAGCATCCACTTAATAAGATATTCATAATAATTTGACTTTTTTATTTTATGTTTTTTAAAAGTAAATATTTAAATTTCTGGGAATTCAATATATTTTTCATTTTTAAAATTTTTGAGATTTTTTGCACTTTTCATTTTTTAAATTTATTTAAGTAAAATAGATTTTTTTTAAGGTCCATAACGCGTGGGGTAAAGTGACATGTGGCTCGAAACTTCAAATACCAAATCGATAAAAAAATTCTTTAGTTACCAAACTAATAAATGGTTGCAATTTTTTTTTTTTGGGTGGGGGAATAGTGCATTAACCTATATTTTGAATATAAATTTGATATGTTTCTATATGGCCTTATCTCACAATTTGATATCTATCCTATACATTTTTTTTATATTGGTAATTGAAAATTTTTTAGTCACCAGTGGTATTTATATTACTTTTTTCTTAAGTTGATACATTCGTTGATTATTATTGGTTGGACTTTTAATGGATATAACATATTTGTGTAAAATGGGTAACATAATAGTAGTTTAGATACCACTTGTGATAGAAAAATGTTTAGGTATCAAAATGGGAAAAAATGCATAGTTTAGGTACCAATTTATGATAAAGTCTTTTTTTTAAAATAGATTTAACGATTTAACTAATTAAAGTACCAACATGGAAAAAAATATAATTTAGGTCTCATTTGTGACAAAAAGGTTTAAGAAATGGGAAAAATGGTATAATTTAGATGTCAATTTATAGGTTAGGCCATCTATATATGTATATTAAATCATTGACTGAGCTGGCGTCACATATCAACTAGCATCGTCTCAATTTAAAAATTACTAAAATATCTCTACTTTTACAACGTAACACATACTAATACAATAGTATTCTTGTCTTTTCATGTTTTTTTATTAAAGTAATACTATGATAGAATTTAAAACTTTTAATTTAACATTTCAACTAAGGGTTTATTTGAAAAACACAAAATAAATGGATGAAAGTGTAATTACTAGAATAGTAATTGCATTCTCTTATAATTATAAAGAATTGCAATTTCCTAAAAGTCTTTGACTATTAAAGTGTAATTACAATGTAATTCCCTATGCCATATTTGGTAGTACAGACTGTATTTACAAATTGTGGGTACCTCGTTATATAATTCATATTTTATAAAATATTAATTATTATAAAAATTATCAATAGAATGAAAAAAAATTATGAACAAGTAATAAAAATTAAAATAAAATAATCATATGTAATATGTAATATGTTAGTCCAAAAAAAAAGTGGATAATACATTTACTAATAAAAGTAACAAGAAAAATAAATATTATATGCATTTTTATCTAATTCCTTAACATTTCAATAATATAAATTTAGTCCAAATACTCATGCATGTTCATACTTATAACACTAATATAAAAAAAATAAGTTTTCAAAAGTTAAATCATGTACGAGTGTTTGAAAAGTCATAAGGTAATTGAATTTAATTTAATTACCCGCATAATTACTCTAACTCTCACCCTTCCCCTAAGAATTAGAAAGTGTAATCAGAATACTCCAATTACATCCAATTCGGTAGAACCAACCAATTACAATAATTATCCAAACATGTTACCTTTGAGTAATTACAAACAATTACACTTAAATCTAATTATTATATGACTTTTCAAACATTACCTAACATTCACTTGATTTAAAATTTACATATTTCTTTTCACCATAAGATGAATGTGCCATAAAACTAATATATATAAATCATGAAAAATATGTATATAAAAATATTTATAAATATCAAATTAATCAAGTTAGTTAAATTTCAAACATGAAATACTCATTAATAATATATAATATTATGAATTTGTTTGATTGTTTTAATTCAACCTCCAAAATTAAATTAAATTATAATTGTTGTGCAATTGAAAGAGTAGTGGATAACTATTGGGTTAATGTGTAAGTTTGCTGAAAATAAGATTTACTATTATACTTTAAGTTGGTTATTGTCCTTATTAATTAAAAACAATTTTATCACTATACTTTAATTCTATATTAAATTTTAATGCTTTATTTTTATTTTATTGAAATTTTCCACTAAAGTTATATTTTTTATTGAATTTTTCTATTCAATTTAAATTTAAAATAATTGAAGATTAAATTTAATAAAAATATTTTATATTTCACTTTAATATTTAAAAACAATAAGTTAAATAATTTAATATTAGATTTAAGTGAAAATGATTATTTTATAAAAATAATTTTTTTCTTTTATGATATATATATTTTTGTTTTTCAAGTTTTTATTTCATTAAATAGAAATTTTAATTTTATTTATTTATTTTTAATATTTATAAATTAAATTATTGTTAACTATTATTTGAAAGAATTTTTCTTATTAAATTAAGTTTTAAAATCACCAAATTAATAGTGAGTGGTAAAAATTAATAAAAATATCAAATTTGGTGGAAAATTTTAAATATAAAATTCAATCATGAATAGTAAATTTAAAAATATTTTAGTAATAAAATGACGAATATCAATAAAAAACGAAATTTAATATTCATATATAATATAATGATACCCAACAACAATTTCTAAAGACGTTAGTTGCAAGAACTTTTTTTTTTGGTAATAACTTCCAATATTCAAATTCAATCATGCATTCCAATTGTACTCATCGGGACAGACATATTTTTATCAAGATTGTGATTTCACAAAGTGATTTCACTTTTATTTTTCAGCTCTGCTAATTTAATTATCTTAAAATATTAATAATATTAATATAAATTAATAGTAATTAAAAAATAAAAATATCTTTAACGTCTGGATCTCGAATACAGAATAGTTTGTACTATGAAATCAATCAATGATGAATACAGAATAGTTCAGTTTTCAAGTATTTTCTTTATTTTAGTACTTCTATCTTTTATTTAGTTTTATAGAGTTACTTACATGGTATCAGTCGCCGTGATTCTGGAGAGCTGCTTCTTGTTTTGACTTCATGACTACCATTGCTTCTCCTGACTCTGCCTCTATCGAGCATGGCTGTCCGGCGTTCACTGGTGCTCGGCTTCCCTCGCCATGACACTGTTAAGCTGGCTAATGGCAATTTTGTTCAATGGCAGTAGCATGTTTGTCTGATTATTAAAGGCTACAAACTGACCAGATTTTTGGAGGGCACGTTACCTCTTCCGTCGCATTTTGTGCAGTCGTTGGAGGGATCTCTTGTTCCAAATCTGGAAGCCTTGACATTTGTTCAATAGGGTTGATTGCTCAAATGGCCTGTGATATTTGGAACACGGAAACTCGTCTATTTGCTGCCGTCTCAGGTGCGAAATTATCTTGCATACGACACGATCTACATTCTCTCAAGAAAGGTAAACTTTCAATCACCGACTATGTAGCAAAAATTCAAAACATTTATGCCTTGATCGAAGCCTCTGGATCTCGAATCTCGGAGGCAGAGAAAGTTGAGGTTGTTCTTGCAGGCTTAACTCCAGACTTTGATGCCGTTTTTACCTTAGCATCATTCTCCACCGAAACTCTGCCATTTCAACGTCTAGTAGATGTGTTGCTGGAATTTGAGGCACATCAAAACCGCGCGGTTCAAGAGCTTTCGATTTAGGCCAATTTTGTGGAGTCCGTTTCGGCCTCGTCGATGGTGGATCCTGGTCGTGACGGTCGTGGCAGAGGTTTTCGGAACTGCACTCAGTGTCAGATTTGCGGCCAATTTGGGCATTTAGCCCAACGGTGTTATTACCGTTTTGATCGCGATATGGAGACATGCCTACTCCAAACACGACTCCGACCATGGTGCCATCTGGAAATACTGTCACGGACCATGTAATGACACATTTGGTAAGCCTGGATGGTGGTCGGCTCGCGGTGCTTAGATATTGTTTGGTGGTCGTGGTGGTTTCGGTGGTCGGTGGTCCTTTAGACCTTCGGTGATAACCCTGATGGTGTGCTCATTTGGATTTACGTGGGGGAATTTCCAACATGGAGGGTATGTTCCGTTTTAGCCTTCTGCTAGGGTTACTAATCCCTTCTCCACATACACTAATGATGCAGGCCACATGAATGGGCCCACTGGTGGACCAGCCCCACATGGTGCGCTTATGGATCCTTCAATTGGGCCGCATGATTTTGGGTACTATGGTGCGGCTAGGCCAAATAATTCAGGCCATAGTTTCGGGCCTTATAGTAGGCCGAATAATGTGGACTCAATTGTTGGCCAAAACAATGGACCAAGTGCAAATTTTGTTAGGCTTGAGGCCATTGATAATACTCCCGTACAAAATCGTGGTGTGCCGTGGTGAACTAAACCGAGGGCACGGATTCATGATGTTGATGCATCACTATGCATTGGCTTGCCTTGTATTCCTAACTTTAATGCCTCTGATTTTTTAACCACATTTGGGTCCAATGCCAATACCAATCAATTTGGGCCTATTTTTGATAATAAAAATTCCTATCTTCTTATGCTGTAGGGACCACGTTTTGGTGTCCTGATTCAGGAGCTACACACCATGTATGCCGAGAAGACACGACTTTGCATGGGTCCACGCCATACTCAGGTACATCTTCTCTTCTTATAGGTGATGGAACACCTATACAAATTTCATGTGTTGGGAATTTTAATTTACATATACCGAGTAAAGTTCTTCATTTGTCTAATGTTCTGTGTGTGCCAAATATTCGGAAGAATTTGTTGTCAGTATCTAAGTTTGCCAAGGACAATAATGTGTTTTTTGAATTTCACCCATCAATTGTCTTATTAAGGACATCTTGACTTGGGAAATTTTACTGTGGGGCCACACTCGTGACGGGCTCTACTATTTTTCACCGGCTCTTCTGACTCCTTTATCAATGATCCGTCTGTCCTCAACACTAGTTTTCAACCCCTCGGTGGTGGTGATGATGTGTTTGCTTTATGGCACCGCAGGTTTGGTCATCCGTCTGCTTCATTTGTTAAAAGTATTCTTGCTAAACGTAAAATTGCTTCTAATAAATTGTGCCTTGATAATATCTGTACTACATGTCAAAAGGGGAAATCTCATAAACTACTTTTTTCCTATTTTGCTATTGAATATAAAGATTTTTTTGACTTGGTTGTCTCCGACTTATGGGGTCCGACATCAGTTCCATGTGGCAATAATTTGTATTATATTTTGTTCATCAACATGTATAGTTGATTTACTTGGATTTATCGCATTCAGCGTAAGTCTCATGCAATAGAGTGTTTTATTCAGTTTTAGAAAATGATTCAAACTCAGTTTGGGAAAGGCATTAAAAGGTTTCAAAGTGATTGGGGCGGTAAGTATCGTGTTTTCACGACGGTCTTGAATAATCTTGGGATACTTCATAGTTTTTCCTGCCCACATACGTTCGAACAGAACGGAGTAGCTGAACACAAGCATAGACACATTGTTGAAACTACTATTGGTCTTTTAACCCAAGCCAATTTGCCTATGGGTTACTGGGCTTATGCCTTTTGTAGTGCCATTCATTTCATAAATTTTCTACCTACTCCACTCTTGAAAGGGCAGTCTCCTTATCAGATCCTTCATGGTCTTGAACCTACATATGATCATTACGGGTATTTGGCTACTGCTGTTTTCTGTATCTATGACAATTCACACGTCACAAGTTAGACTTTCGTTCTCAACCGTGCACATTTTTGGGATATAGCTCTCAACATAAAGGGTATCACTATCTCACATTAGATGGTAAGATAATTGTTTCTCGACATGTTGTATTTGATGAATGACGATTTTTGTTTCCTTCATCTACCATAGCTTTAGTTAGTACTAGTCCGATTGTCTCCATGTATGTATCTCTTATTAAATCTATTGTTGCCCGTCCTGCTGCGACTAGTGTGGAAACCACTGTTGTTGTGCCCTCTTCTCACTCTAATTTCATATAGTCCCCTTCAAGTGGTTCCTCGACCGCATTAGGTTCTACTCATGGAGATTTGTGTATTTCAAACTCAACAGACGCTGATGGGTCTTATGCTCAGGGACCTGATCTGGATCTGGGATCCTCGGTTCCTTCGTCTATTCCACTGGGCAATACTCATAATATGGTTACTAGGTCTAGAGCTAGGATTTTTAAACCCAAGGTCCTGACGATAGAGGCCATTGACTATGAACTACGCAAGGTTGAAGAGGCGTTTGCTAATCCAGAATGGAAACTTGTAGTTCAAGCAGAATTTAATGCATTTATGGTTAATTCCACTTGGGAACTTGTTTCCCTGCCCCATGGATGAAAAGTGATAGGGTGTAAGTGGTTTTTAAGGATAAAGAAAAATCTTGATGGAATAGTTGCTAGGCGAAAGGCTAGGCTTGTCGCGAAAGGGTGTTCGTAGGTTCCGGGGTGTGATTTCAAAGAAACGTTTAGCCCAGTGGTAAAACTTGTGACTATTCGGATCATATTGACGGTTGTTGTTTCTCGTGGTTGGCAGTTTCATCAAATAGATGTTAATAATGCCTTTTTAAATGGAGATCTCACTGATGAAGTTTTCATGCAACAACCTCCGGGTTATGTTTAGACTGGTCCAACTGGAGAGCAGTTGGTGTGTCGTCTAACAAAAGCATTGTATGGGCTGCGTCAAGCACCACGTGCCTGGTTTAATAAGTTGAAGTAGTTTCTTGTTTCTACTGGTTTTCTTGTGTCCAAATCTGATACGTCTCTATTTGTTCGTGTGACGACTGAATTTGTTCTTTTTGTTTTGGTTTATGTGGATGATATTATTATTACAGGGAGTACGACTGACAGTATAAATGGTTTCGTTCAGCTGTTACATAATAAGTTCTCTTTGAAGGACATGGGGGATCTTCATTACTTCTTGGGTATTGAAGTCACTCGATCTGCCACTAGAAGTCTACACTTATGCCAACGCAAGTACATCGGAGAACTACTTGACAGGAGTTCCTTGACTAATACAAAGAGTGTTCACTCACCAATGATCAGTTCATCCACGTTGTCTAAAGATGAAGGTGAGCGTCTTGTTGATCCTACGGAGTATCGCAGCCTTGCTGGTGCTCTTCATTATATAGTGTTGACTCAGCTTGATATTGCTTATGCTGTAAATTGTGTATGCCAGTTTATGCATCCACCTACTTCAGTTCATTTGGTGGCTTTGAAACGAATCTTACAGTATTTAGGTGGGACTATTGATCATGGCTATTTCGTCCATTCGACATGCTCTCCCTTATTGGCTATGCTGATGCCAACTAGGGATTGGATTTTGATGATCGTCAGTCTATGTCAGGGTTTTGTGTATACTTCAGTGATACGCCCATATCGTGGTGTTCAAAAAAGCAACAAGTTGTTTCTCGGTCAACAGCAGAAGCAGAATATCGAAGTCTTGCTGCCACCACCAGTGATATTACATGGTTAGTCTCTCTACTAACAAATTTATAGATTTATTCTGCCGATTCCCCTACTGTTTGGTGCGACAATTCTAGTGCAATGGCAGTTGCTGCAAATCCGGTCTTACACTCCAAGTTCAAACGTGTTGAACTTGATCTATTTTTTGTCCATGAAAAGGTCGCTGACAGTTCACTTGTTGTTGGCGAAGTACCAGCTTATGACCAGGTTGCTGACATTTTTACAAAACCATTGTCTGTCTCTTTGTTTACTAGGTTTTGTTCTTTACTTCGAGTCTTACCTATTGAGAACCTGGGTGAATGTTAAAGTATGTAAATAAGAGGTTGTTAGTCTGTTAAAAAAGTCTGGTATATTGTAAGTGGATTAGTTAGCAACAATTAAGTAATTCTTTGTTATATAAGTTCTACTCTTTGTACTGTGAAATCAATCAATGATGAATACATAATAGTTCAGTCTTTAAGTATTTTCTTTATTTCAGTATTTCTATCTTTTATTCAGTTTTATATAGCTACTTACAATTTTTAAATATAATTAAAAGATACTTGTCTTCATCTAACCATTGGTTTTAGAAATGTTTTCCTCCACTTACATACACCAAATAATAATCCCAAAATGAAAATAAACATTTTCTATTTAGAAATAATAAAAGAAAAGTATCTTTTAGGATTTTGATTGTTGATTTTTTTATTACTTCTAACTATTTTTCTAATTTCTGATTTTTTATTAGTTCCATATAATTTTTTAGTACTAGTTTAGTGAAAGTTTAACTTTTTTTTTTAAATGAATTCTTTGAGTTTGGCTATATATACACGTACAAGGGGTTTGATATATCTTGGTAGAGTTGCAAAAAGGGAGAAAAGAGTGGTGGAGCAACATGGCTAGTAAACCAGGCGTTCTCAGTGATTGGCCATGGAAGTCAATGGGGAACTTCAAGGTAACATCGGACCTCCTCTCCCCCTTCTTTTTTCTTTCTATCATCGTAAATTTAGCTAACATATATGTATAAGCATGCATGCAAAAGGCTTAAGCTTTGAATCTTAATTGGGTGGTTGCAGTATGCGCTTGTGGTTCCGGGGGCAATTTACAGCACGTACTCGTTCATAAGGTGCAAAGATGAAAACGAGAGGAACTGGTTCATGTTTTTGGTCTTACCATTTCTGGTGTTTAGATTGATTCACTATCAACTATGGATTTCGTACTCTCGTTATCGTACTGCCAAAGGGAACAACCGGATACTTGACAAGAGCATCGACTTCGACCAAGTTGACCGAGAGAGAAGCTGGTGATTCCCTCTTTCCCATCTCTTTACTTTACCTACTTTCTTTAATTTCTTCAACTTAAATGCTTCAAACCCCTAAACCCATCCGAATTTCTAAGTTAAATCACACCCATTGCTACTGTTGAGGGGATTAGCTATTGGACCTATGATGGAAGGTATTTTCCTATTTAAAGGGCTTTGTCTCCCCGTTATGAGAAGAACTCGAAAAGTTTATGAAATTAGGAAGCATTTTAATCAACGTAGATACGATTTGGAAGTTCATAAAAGATGTGTCAATATTTTTAAAAATTAATTATAAAAAGTGCATTTGCAGAGATTGAACCGTCAACCAAGGCTTTATATGCCTTACCTTAGCATACCTATTATTGCTTGGCTAGACAAGTTGATGGTTCAATCCTCATAGGTACATTTTTCATAATTAACTTTTAACAATATTGATATCGCTCCCATGGGCTTGCAAATCACATCTACCTCAACCGAAGTGCTCCCTAAAGAAGATAAAATTCAAGAGTGGAGCAATACTTTCCATTAAGGGTTTGAGACCCACCTCTCCTCAACACTTACCTACTTAAAAACAACCTAACATTCTTAAAAAGCAATCCTCTATATTTCTTTAAAAGAATCTGTAATATCGCTCTTAAAAATTGATAGATATTGGATATAATAATAAACAATAATACATTTCTAAAAAAAAAAATCTTGTTTGAATTTTGAAACCAATATTATTATAATGAATAATCATAATCTCTAAAAATAAACTAACCACCACCTTAAACATGAAATAAAAATTAAAAGAAAAATCGAATCCTAGATTTTATATAACTAAGGCTTATATCGGACAGATCAGAGATATAATTTGAGCAAAAACTGACAAACCTAAGATCCGATCTGTTTTTATATTAGCCTTACTTGTTTGAATTCATTTCTACTGTTCTAAATCTTCTTAAATATTAAGCGAATCAGGATCCTTTGATAAAAGAATTAGGCTAAAAGAAACTTAAAAATATTCTAAAAATAAAAACAATATATATATAAACCAACAACAGAAATTGAATCACAAAGCTTAACTTAACTATTCATTTATGTTGGAGTTTTAAGTTTTCATTATTTAATTTAAAAACAAATTATAAAATTACTGAAACCAATAAATACTTTATAAGAAATCTTATTGTTTTAAATTTTTTAAAATTTTTTAATATCTTTAATTGATTAGTATTCGGTTAACTCATAATAACAACTCAAAAAACACTTATAGGTGTAAAAATTATATAACAAATTTATAAAGAATTGATCTAAAGATAATATGCTGTCTTTGGTTAAAATGACAAAGTTGAGATAGTAAAAATCATGATGTCTTAAATTCAAATCTTATGATATGTATATGTATTTTTTTTAGATTTGTCAAAATACAAAAAAATATCCTCAAAATTATATTTATTATTTTACAAAAGAATTTCTTTTTGATAATCTTACAACTAAATTAGAACTTAATTTATTAGTGATACTACCTCAATTGAATTTTTAATAATAATATTAGACTATATTTTATCACGCTCATAATATAGGTAAAAGAAAAACTTAATTTTAAAGTTATATTTTTAAAAAATTATTTAATAATTAAATTATAAATAAATCCTTCAATCCTTACAAATTTTATTTAAATATTTCATATAAAATAATAATAAAAATATTAATTACTGTGTAGAACTATAGTTAAGTCCCACTGTCTTCAGAAAAAAAGAAAAAAAAAGAAAAAGAAAGTGGTCCAACGAGCAGCAGATGGGATTTACGTGGATGTTATTAAAGTGGTCCAGCGAGAAGCAGATGAGATTTACGTGGATGTTATTTTTTTTGAACATAAGTATGACAGCATTTAATTTATAAGAAATAAAAACTCTAATTTTTGGTCCAACTATCTGTAATTCATAATTTAAAAAACATAACTTAGAAAGCTGTAATTGAAATAGTTAAATAAATAAGGTTGCAATAATTATGTTTAGATAAATATTAAAATAAAACTGAGGTAAAACAAATGGAAACCAAACTCAGGTAATAAACAATATATCAACCTATGGAGTTTTAATTATTGATATACTTGGGAGATTCAATAATTATTGAATCATAATCATGTTTGATATACTTATCTAAATTATGGAAGATGCAATAATTATGTTTCACTAATTATCTAAATTATGTTACAATAATTATGTACTAAACAATATCAAGATTTGGAAGATTCGGTAGTTATGCTTCAATATTTAAACAAAGTAAGACTTTCGAAACATTTGTAACGAGTTTTAGTTATTATTGATAAAAAAAAAAATTCTATGTCATCTTCAATGAAATTTTGATACTACTCCACTTATATTTATTATTGATTAAATATAAATTAGATAAATTTAAAAGAAGGAGTATTTTTGTAATTTCATAACTAAGTTGATGACATGGATGACACCAACTTAGTAACATGCTTAAATCTTAATTTAATTTAGATTAAAATATGTCCTAAGCCCCTGTATTCTTTGCAAAATTTAAAATTTAGCCCATATACTTTTATTTTTGGGAATCTAGTTCTTCTACTTTTCATATTTCAAAATTTAGGTTCAATTGTTAACACTATTATTTTGAAATCTGAAAAGTAGAGGGACTAAATTATTAAAATTAAAAGTATAGAGGCTAAATTTTAAATTTACAAATAGTAAAGGGACTTGCCAGATACTTTTAACCTTTAATTTAATTTCTTGAAATGTAGTGAATTGTATTTTTATTTTGTTTTACGCGTATCGTAAATTATGAAATGGTGGCAGGGACGATCAGATAATACTGAACGGAATATTGTTCTACGGCGCGGGGATTAGTGTTAAAAGATCAATTTAACATGCCCTTCTTTAAAGCCGACGGTACACTGATCATACTGCTACTTCACTGGGGTCCGGCTGAGTTCCTCTATTACTGGTTACACCGAGCTTTGCATCACCATTACCTCTACGCTCGCTATCACTCCCATCATCACTCCTCCATCGTCACCGAACCCAACACCTGTAAGCCTCTCTCACTTCTTTATCTATACACTTTAATTACCACCTTGTCCACTTATTATTGTTTTGTTTTGGGCAGCGTTTGTCCACCCAATGGCAGAAGTGCTTGCGTATTACGGGCTCCTTTTGATTCCAACGTTGCTATCGGTATATATTGGAAAAGCTAACATCGTGGGGGTCTTTATATATGTTACTGTTATCGATTTCTTGAACAACATGGGACATTGCAACTTCGAGTTCATTCCCAAATGGTTCTACACCATCTTCCCTCCTCTCAAATATATCATTTACACCCCTTCGTAAGTCTACCACGCCTTGCTCCTTTTTTTTTTTGTGTGTTACGAATATTGTTGTTTCATATTCGGATTTTGTTTCTTTGTTACGACAGGTTTCACTCTCTGCATCACACCCAGTTTCGGACAAATTACACTCTTTTCTGTCCACTCTATGATTATGTCTACGGCACGGTGGACAAATCAACAGATAGTGTGTATGAAAACGCACTAAAAGAGAGGCAGAGTCACCGGACGTGGTTCATCTCTCTCATTTAACCACACCCGACTCCATTTACCATCTACCCCTTGGGTTCCCTTCGTTGTCCTCCAAGCCCCAAGTTTCCAAATGGTACCTCCTCTTTATGTGGCCCGTCACGGTTTGGTCTATGCTCTTAACTTGGGTTGTAGGCCATGCGTTCATTTCAGAGCGGAACGCCTTTAAGAAACTCAAACTTCAAGCTTGGGTTGTTCCCAAATACAATATGCAAGTAAGAAATATACATGTTTTCCTTTGGTTAATTATATTTACTTCGTCATTTGATTCTACATTTTATTTACACATATATTTTCATGTAGTATTCCTCAAAATGGCAAAGAGAAACTATCAGTAAATTGATTGGACAAGCCATTCGAGATGCAGACAAGAAAGGAGCTAAGGTGCTGAGTTTAGGCCTTCTGAATCAGGTATGTTAATATTTCTTTTTATGTTAAATTCTTCTATTAGTCCCTATAAAATGCCTAAATTATGAATTTAGTCAATGTATTTTAATTTGGTATTTTTAATGCTATTTCTAAAATTTTACATGATAAACATATTATCACATATGTTTTGTCATGTTAGCCTTCTATTTTCACATAATACATAAAAAAAAAGCTACGTCTATTTTTATTTATAGGTTTAACAGTTATTGTTTGAGTTAGGATTAAAATTTTAAATTTTGAAAAAAAATATAAGGACTAAAAATTATCTATTGAAGAATAAGTACTATTTAGGTTCTGATTGAAATTTTAAATTTTAAAAAGTAAAAGGAATAAATTGACCAAATTAAAGTGTAAAGACTAAATCAACAATTTACTTGTAATATAAGGACTAAAATCAAAATTTAACCCCCGCTCTCTCTCTCTATATATATAACTAACTTTTCAGAAACTTGTAAAATTTTTAACCGTATTTTAAAAAAATTCAGCATGAGGAGTTTACCAGAAACGTTGAGCTTTATATGAAAAGGAACCCTCAGCTTAAAATAAAAGTCGTAGACGGGAGCAGTTTAGCAGCAGCGATTGTCTTAAACAGTATTCCTGAAGAAACAACACAAGTTCTCCTGAGAGGCAGAGTTTCCGAGGATGTTTATGTTTTAGTCCAAGCTTTATGTCAAAAGGGTATCAAGGTACGTAACTTCAAAATCCTTTGGATAAAATATATATGATCAAAGCATTTAAGTTTAGATAATTAAATTGAGTTCTGCACTTAAGTTTTATATGTTGAGCAGGTGCTGACAGTGCAAGAGGATAAATACAAGAAGCTGTTGAAGTTTGATAACAAGCTTCAAAGTAATTTATTTCTTTCCGAAAGATACGATACCAAGGTAAAAGAAAAAAAAATTTAAATCCATGATATTTACGTACTGTTTTTTTTTTTTTGAATGATGTAAATTTTTGCAGGTATGGTTGGTGGGAGATGGACTGACCGATAAAGAACAGTTTAAGGCACCAAAAGGAACAATATTCATTCCATTTTCGATATTCCCACCCAAGAAAGTCCGGAAAGATTGCTATTACCACACTACACCGGCTATGGTGGCTCCTGCATCTGTGGAGAACCTGCACTCTTGTGAGGTTAGTAGTAAACAAGGTTTAAAAAAGAAAAAGAAGTCTAGAAATGAAATGATTGTGTGGAAGATGAAGTCAAAAATTTTGGTGGCATGCATTTTTAAACCTTGAAAACTGCAGGACTGGTTGCCGAGAAGGGCGATGAGTGCGAGCCGTGTGGCCGGGATAATTCATGCTTCTGAAGGGTTCGACGTGAATGAGTGCGGTGGCACCATTTTCAGCGTCGATAAAGTTTGGGAGGCCAGTCTTGAGAATGGATTTCGCCCCTTGCCAATCTCCACTTAATCAATAATACTTATGAGAAATCATGTAGTAGTACTAATGTATGCATATCAACTTCCATCTTCCTTGTATTTTATCTAGTTGTAATATTGGTGGGTAATAATATTTTATTATCTAGAAAAGTTTAATAAATTATAATATTAATGAATAATTATGTTTTTTTATAATAATGAATAATTATGTTGTGATTAATAAAAACAAGATGTAAACAATTGTAAGATTCAATGAATTTCTTTTGCAAATTTGTATTAAAAAATTAATCATTACATAAATTGCTATAACTCATGAGAAATGTGAGAAGGAAAGGTAGATGAGAAAGGAAACAATAGAGAGATGAGAAGAGAAAACAATTAGAGTATAATCAATTGCATAATCAATGTAACACTCTTTACCTGACCCGATCGTTAGGTCCGAGCTACAAGATACTATATTCATTGTCGAAGCAGCTATAGTCAAATATACACCATATGATCATTCACACATGCAATTAAGTGTATTTCACATTCATTCTATGCTAAATAATCATTTACACATCCCATACAAGGTTACAAAAGCTCATTTGCTAACCGGAGGTTGAATTATGATCAAATTGTAAAGTTTTCAAAAGTTCGGGTTGACATTGAGACCTCATGGTTTCCACATTGTGGCAATGTCAATCAGTGAATTACGTTGCAACTTTAGGCATCTTGATGTCGTTGTAACGATCCGATTTTCAATGGTATCAGAAAATGTGGCTTCGAAACTTCATTTTTGTGAATTAAGTTCATAAATATTACATATTAATATTTACGTGTATAATATATTGTTACATCAAATTTTGGTCAAGGAATTTTTCTAAATTAAGAGTTAATTAAGGCTTAGGAACTAATTTGTACAGTTCTAATTGCTATAAATTTTTAATTGACAAAAGACTTGGGGATTAAAATGGAAATTAAACAAAGGGCCAAAATGGTTATTAGGCCATTTTTAAATATGAGAAAGTGGATAATGACGATGAAATCCACTAAGAATGGTTAGTGGATGATTATAGTTAATTAAGCCATGTTTAAATTAATTAAGCTAGTTAATTAAACTTTAATTAAACTACATATACTAAGTTAGTGGAGAAAGATGAAAGATTCATCTTTTTATCTTCATGCCATCCATGAAAAAGTAAACCTAAGGAGGCTTTATACCATTTGGCAAAAAATTGGTAGGTGATTTCAAGTCTTTTTCTTGTAATTTTTATAGATTTGAGATCATGGGAGCTTGAGTTAACTAGCCCATGTACCAATTTGTAAAATTGCTAAAGTTTTAGAATTTTGTCATTGATGATTTCTTGAAGAATTAGGCTTGAAATTGATAGATTGTAAGCTTAGATTATGAAAAGGACTAGATTGTATAGCTAATTTAGCTTAATTGTTAACTTTGTTACATTAGGGGCTAAATTGAATAAATACAAAAATTTTCAAAATATTGTTAGAAATAGAAAGTTTAAGGTCCCTAATGAAAATATGTGAAACTAAATTTTTAAACCAAAGCTAAAAATTGAAAGTTATGCTTATCCCAAGTTCAGGGACTAAATTGAATAAAATGAAAAATTTTAGGGATATTGAAAAATCAAAAAATAAAATTCATATAGGTTCATTCATATTATAGTATAGGAATAGGAATATTTGGTGTTGATTGATGATATAAAAGGATTGTTTAAATCAATAATAAGATTGAAGTGGAGTTAGTTGGGGAAAAACTAAAATTGTAGATTAGTTCTTGAAGTATCCACTTTAGGTATTTTGATCAAGTAAGTTGGTGTGGAACTTACCACTCTATTTATTCTATGCAATAATTATATTTGAATTTATTTATATATTAGACTTGAGTAGAATTAGTAAATTTGACATATAAGTTTTAAAATGGATTGAATTGTAAGTTTGTATAAATATTGGCTATATTGAAATGGTATAGGGTCTAAATACGAATATGTATTGATTATACGACTTGTAAATGAAAATTGTGATCTTGTATAGGATATGATTGAATTGTGGATAATTACAGAGATTGGTGATGACATATATTAGACTTTAGTAGAATTAGTAAATTTGACACATTGGTTTTAAAATGGAATGAATTGTAAGTTTGTATAAATATTGGCTATATTGAAATGGTATAGGGTGTAAATACGAATATGTATTGATTATACGACTTGTAAATGAAAATTGTGATATTGTATAGGATATGATTGAATTGTGGATAACACATTTATTTGGTGATGTTGTTATATGTTTAGTTGTAACATAAAGTGCCAAAGGGTAGCTAAGTTGAATGCCGAATTGATTAGTTAATTATGCCTTAAATGATCAAGGCATGTTTAATTTCCATTTGAATTTACTAAGCATTCTGAATGGTTACTCTGATTGTTTTCCTTACTTGTAGATTTTCGCCTTACGGAACTATCAAGCAGGATCAATGAGGAAACATACACTATCTCGAGATAGTAGTTATAATTCATTTTGAACCTAGTGATTTGCCATGATTTGGTGTAGCAAATTAAATTAGTTTTCATACTTGAGGAGCTTGAATACAAGCAATTTTAGTATGTTTTATTTATGTTTTCTTAGTTTAGTTTAATTTCAATAAAAAGTGCATTTTGATTCTTTTATTGACCTTAGGGGTTGAATGAAGCCTTAAGGCAAGCTAACGTATTTAGTGAGTGTGCAAGAGACCATTCAAAGACATAGGAACTCAAAACTAGTCGCTAGGTTTCAACATGGGGAGATTAAGGTCACAACATAAGGAGAAGAATGACAGAACCAGTATACTACATTAGATGTCGCGACATAGCCAAGTGATGTCACAACATACCCCTAAAGCTACTCCTAAACCATGCATACTACCTTCGATGTCGCGACATAGGGACTAGGGTGTCACGACATCTGTCCTGTACGGGAATCACTTACAAGCCAGGGGTGTTTTGGTCCACACAATGGAAATTAAAATACGAGAATGTTAGATGAACTAAGGTTGAGGACGATGACAAACCTAACTTTATAAATAGGCTCTTAAAACACTTGTTTAGGGATAGCTTTTTCAGACATTAAGTTTTGCTCTATAATTTCAGTTTGTAGTTTTTAGGCTTAAGTTTATTTTTAGTTTTTTTTTGTTCTTCGGAGAACGTGGTTTGTAAATGCGATCAAACACTAGTGGATTTTCTATGTTTCATCTTGAAAATATAAAACAGGATTCTCTAAACTTTACTTTTGATTTGTTATTTATGCTCATCTTTATATTCAAGTTTATTGTGTTTATGAGATCCTCAATTAATCCTCTTATAGGGATTAGCGAGTGGAGGTGTGATTAATTAATTCTTATGTAGGGTTTTCTTAACAGATTAGCTATTTGGGAGAGGAAGAACTTAAACCCTAGGCTTGATGACCCTGGGAAGTCATTTATGTGGGAATTAATCCAAAATTGGTATGGTATATCTGTGAACACTTTAGCCCCAGACCGATTTGGACTATGAGGTCGAGATATAAGTAGTTCTTTCCAACTATTACTTTAGTGGAAGATCGAGAGATCCTGCTAGAGTAATGGCTAGTTTGATTGAGTAAAAACCTGAAATAGGAATTATTTATGACCACCAAAGCAAGCTAATTACGCATGCCTAGAATTGATTAAAGTCTATAAACTAAGTTTTCTAAAGTACTTTACACTTAGTTTTTTTTATTTCTATTTCATTATTTATAAAAACCCAAAAATACTTGCTTTTATGTTTTATCGTACTGTAACTTATTTAAATTACTAATTAGATTTATTTGTGTTTAGGTTAGAATTAATTTAGTACTCACCTCCCTTGGGTATGATCCTCGGAGTATTCAACTACTTTGTTGTAACTATATTACAACTTGACCCGTATACTTGCAGACATCACTTATTCCATATCATTTATGCAGGATTCACACTCTGGATGTTGGTACGTCTAGAGGCGGTCACCTAGATATTGTGGCATGTATATAAGGGCCTTTTTTGTACAAATGTTCTAATTAGGAGTTTACGTCTTTATGAAAATGCGATACTAGTTGAATTTAAGTAATAGGTTTTGTATGTGATCAAATTGGTGTATGTTTTGGCATTGTGTGATCATAGTATGTGTAATGTTTTTAATTGATATGTTTTGGGCATGTTAAAGGTTGCAAGAAAGCTAGTTGGAATAGTTAAGATAGTGAATGATTTGAGAAATTGTATAATGGAATAGTAGGTATGGAATATAATTGAATGCCATGTTTGTTTGATACATGTTGGAGTCATATATGTGTTTGACTCTTAAATTTTAAATTATGGTAAGTTTAAGTTGAAAAATATAACAATTTGGTGTAACTAGTGGCTAAAGGGATGAATATGCTTAAACAATAAATGTTGGTTTAATTTTATCTTGAATGTTTGATGTTGTATTTCTATAGACTTGAATTAACATGGTTTAATATGTATTTATTGTGGAAAGTTGCATGAATGGTTATTAGGATTGGATTAAAAGCATGAATTGGTACCAAATGTACATTTTGATTAAAAACAAGAGCCATGTCTCGACGACCAACATTCCACGTCGTAACTTTGGTCGACAATAGGTGACGTTGTGACGTCGATTTCATGAAGTTACGACGTGACTTACTGTGTTTGCGACATCACGATATGAAAATTGTGAAGTTGCAATGTCGGTTTGAGATTTTTAAAGCTTTACAATTTGGTCATAATTCAAGCTTGGGTTAGCAAAAGAGCTTTCGTAAGCTCGTATGAGATCTAGAAATGAATATGTTGCTTAGTATAAACGTTGTTTACACTTAATACATGTGTGAATAATTAAATGTTTTATAATTGACTATAGTTGTTTCGACAACAAATGTAGCATCTTGTAGCTCAGACCCGATGATCAGGTCGGGCAAGGGGTGTTACAGTCGCGACATCACTCACTATTGGCCCATGTCACGACGTCGAGGACTCGAGGTCACGACATTTCCCTTGTTTTAGCAAATAATACATTTAACACAAGTTTCTTGCTTTCAATACAACACATATACATTCATACAACTTTCTACAAACCAAAACACAATCAATCTATACCAATCTATGCTAATTTAAGTCTATGAACATATGAAATCAAATATTTAAGATAACACCTAACAAACATTTATTATTTAAGTAGACTCATTCCTTTAACAACCAACTATACCAAATGGTCATATTTTTCAATTCAAGCATACCGTACTTATGCAATTTAGAAGTCAAACACTTAAATGACCCTCACATGAAACAACCAAGGTATACAATATGTTATATCACATGCTTAACAAATCAAATAAACCATTTCCAGACCTATTCTCAACTTAGCTACCCCAAAACAACCTCTAACATGCCAAACCATACAAGTTTAAGATCATTATTCTTAATAGCATTAAACTTGACCAAATCATGCATCAATTAGGTTATATTCCATGTTAAACATACAAGTTCAACCATCAACTGTTAGAATTATAAAATAAATTAGAAATAAAACGTAATAAACCAGGATCTATCATGTTAAATCATCAAGAATAAATCAAGAATAAAACTAGATGCGTAAGCGTACCTGAATCCATGAATTACTTGAAGTTTTTTTTGGATCTTGGGGATTTGATCTTCCAAATTAGTACACAAGAAATTCAAAGAATATTTTTTCTTTATTTCTTAAGGATGAGATTTTAGAAAAGATATCTTGTGTGTAATTTGGGGACCATAACCCTAATATTTATAACCTTGGCATATTGATTCTAATTCCTAATTAGCCTATCATTAATTAGAATTTGATTAGAACTCAATTACTAAAGTATCTATACATATTTGACTCATACTTTATTTAATAATTAAAACCCAATAAAACTTTAACCAAATTAGATCACTTTTAATTTGGGTTAACCTATCATGATAGTAAATAATAATAACATGTAATTTTCCTTATTATATATGTGATGTCCATATTTTTCAACAATCTCCCACTTGGACCACATATATATACTAATTATTCTATAATTACATGTCATTATATAACCTTATGAGCTCAAAAATTTAACTATCATACCCAAAAGGTATTCCGAACAATCTTGTCCATTAATTATGCTAACATAGAACCAAGGCGACTTTCGTTACATATATCATAATTAAATCCATCCTTGATCACGTATATTAACACAAACAAATGACATATATCAAGTATGGATGTGTAGCATGGAAATTACATGCAATATGATCTAAACATGTCTATTTCCAAGTGATCCTCTTTAAACTTAAGTGAGGTTAGTATCAAAATAACAAATAGAGTGAATAAAATGAATACTTTATTTCTGATCAGAAAATAATCAAATACATAAATGTCTAAAAAAAATATAAAACAAATAAAATATATAAACTCCTACTAAATCATGATATCTTCAAATAATGTAACACCCATATGAGCAGTGTGCTCATGAAAGACCTTGAGTGGTAAACCCTTTGTGAGCAGATGTACTATCATAGAGTTTGTCCCAATGTGCTCTATGGATATTTGACCATTTTGCATTTTTTCTTTCACAACTAGGAACTTTATGTCAATATGTTTTGACTTAAATGAACTCCTGTTGTTATTGGGATACAGCACTACTGACTTATTGTCACAAAATAATTTGAGTGGTCTTTCTACATTCTCCAAAATGTGTAGCCCTGTGACAAAGTTCCACAACCATATTCCAAGATTTGATGTCTCATAGCATGCTACAAACTCTACTGCCATAGTGGATGAAGCTACAAGTGTCTATTTGACACTTTTCCAAGATATAGCTCATCCAGCTAACAGGTAAATATAGCCTAATGTAGATTTCCTACTATCTTGGCACCCAACGAAATCAAAATCAAAATACCCTATGACCTCTAAAAGATCTGATCTGTTATAAGTAAGCATGTAATCTTTTGTTCTCTGGAAATATCTCATAACCCTTTTGACACACGGCCAGCCCCATGGGCGTATTGTCCAGCCGTATGTCCCCTGCACGTCAAAATTTCAAGTCAGTATGCATGGTAGTAAACACACGGACAGAGACACGGCCGTGTGTCTCAACCATGTGGAGGACACGGCCTCTGGCCATGGGCGTGTTCCTTGGCCCTGTGCCTTAAATTGGATGCTGACATCAGAAATAGGATATCAAGGTTTTTAGACACGGGCTACGACACGAGCGTGTCATAGCTGTGTGAGGGACACGGGCCAAAGACATGGGCATGTGTCAGGCCATGTGAAAACCCCTGTAGGTTCTAATATAGAATTTAATTCACACGGCTATAGGAAACAGGTGTGTCTTTAGTTGCTTAGGGCGTGTGTGTCACACGGGCCATCAACGCGACCATGTCTTAATGACCACATGGGCGTGTTACCTTTCTACATAGGCGTGTGCCCTGTTTTTCAAGGGTTAATTTTCTAAGTTGGATAAGGACCCGAACTGGTCCCAAATAATTTCCAATGGACGCTTGAGACCTCGTAGGCTCTAGTTAAGAAATTTAAATAAAGTTTGAAAAAGTTTTAAGTTTGATCAAGTCTTAATGATTTCGAAAACGTTGGAATGTATGTATTTATATGAGGTAACGCCTCGTACCTCGTCCCGGCGTAGGACTTGGGTATGAGGTGTTACAATGTTATAGCATGTCACATTTGTATATTGCATTACATTGGGATGGTAGTTGATATTGTTTGGAGGAAGTGTACTGAAAGGCCTCGAGCCTAATTTATTGGCAGCTTAATTGCAAACTACTGTCTAGTGCCGCATTTGATACTTTTTGAAGTGTAAGGATGGGGGTTGATTTTATCTCCACATAGAGTGTAGGGCTGGACGAAGATGTTGTGTAGAGGCTGGCTGGATAGGATTTTGTGATTGCATATCTGTTACTGTACTGATTACTGATACTGAAATGGGCCAAGGCCTTAATGCATGACTGCTCCTGTACTGAAATGGGCTAAGGCTCTAACTGAAACTCAATCTGGTACTGAAAAGGGCTTAGGCCTAGACTGTAATTGCTTTCTATATGTTGTTTTATATGGGATTACACATTGAGTTTTTGTAAACTCACCCTTATGTTTTATCTGTACAGGTAATCCCCAGACATAGGCAGATCGGAGCGGCGGAAGACTCAGCGGGGCCGCACGATCTATTTCATTTTATTTAGTACTTAATTATGATGTTGATTTTATTTTAGGGTATTTTACTGTATCATGGCCTTTTTGGATTTTTGTTTTTAATTTAGGACTTTTATTGTTTTGGTTTATAACTGCTAGTACTAGGAAAAATTCGAGTTTTCAAAAGAAACAACGTTTTAACAAAATCCACGAGTACGCAAACGATTTTATAAGCTTCCGCAATAAATAAACATTTTGAAAACTTTCGACTGATTAGATAACACAATTTTGGAATTAATAAGTAATAATGCAAAGTTTCTAAACGGAAATTGGTTTAAGCAAAGCTACGATTTTTCAAACACACTACCATGTGACATCTCTTGATCTGACCATAACGTCCAAGCTGGGATTGGGGTGTTACATTTAATAGTATCAGAGCCAAGTTGCAAAACTCACCTGTGGATTTGAGTTTTAAAATTTTCTTTTCTAAGAACTATTTTCTAATGATTTGAAATATTTTTACCAAATGTATGGTACACCGAGTCTCTGGCGCCGATCCTGTAAGTCTTCTAAATTGTTATATGTTTAAAAACTGAAAATACTATAGATAAGTATGTACCGAGACTACTATAGATAGATTGGAATTAAAACACTCAAGATTGTATATACTGATACTATAGTAAAATCGATAGACATTGATTGACACTACGATGTTTGAAATAAACTTTATACTCCTGATACTGTTTTCATAAAATTTCTGTTAATAAACACTGAAACTGTAAACTGATACATAAAACTGTTAATACAAATAAAAAACAATCGATAGACATTGATTGACACTATGATGTTGGAGCTTAATGTGGATGCGCAAATTCTTGAATATCAAGTGAACGGGTGTTAATCAAGATCACTCAATCAAACCATCTTGGTCGACTATATAACCACTTTTGGTTTCTGTTTAAAACCAGGTTCCTCCTTCTAAGATTAAAAGAAGCAAAAAGGTGCAGATTTTAGCATATATATTACTGGTTTCACTTAAATTTCTAGCAGAGCATCTTACAAATGATAAATGAAGTATCCCATAAAACACATCCAAAACATTGAACAATTCACCGAATAATGTACATATACAGGGGTCTTACCTCTGCACAAGTTCCCGTAAAACCGCTTCGCAGTTTTTGCTCTCAAAAATCAGAAGGTGCCCAGCATCAGGAACTTCATGATAATGAATCCATGGAAGCTTTTCGGAGAGATAACGATTTACTTGAAATGGAATGATTCTGTCTTCATAACCTTGCCAAATATGGACCGAACCCTCATTATTTGGAAAAGGATTAATTAGATCCATGGGATCAAATTCCCATTTTCCATAACTGACCATTATATCTCGATGCAGCGACTCGTAAACACCTTGCTGCTGAATCTTCTCCTGCAGTCAGACATGTCGCTAACCAACATAAGTTGGAGATACTTGCAGTGATAACATGCAAGTTAAATAACTTATGTATTCAATGGTGGAATGAAATGTCCAAGAATAACTCTTTGAAGAAGGGTCTGCAATGCGTGCTTAGGGACTTTAAGAAAAGCATTTAGTGATGCATTAATCTATAGCAGTTTCTTGTTCTTTCTAGTGATGAATCAATTTATAAGAACTTAACAACCTGACCGACACTTGGAGCTTCGGACCACTTCTTCAAGATCTCCAAATCACTTTGGCTGAAAATCGCCATATTTCCAGCCAGAATGCTTAGTGAAGGGAACCATTTCTGGGACATCCACCAGTAGAACAACAAAGGGGTGTAATGCGCAACTCGGAATGACCATTGGTCTTGTGCAAGCAACCTACTGAATGCATCATTTGATAAATTTGCAGGAAGACAAGGCCACCAGTAGTTAACAAAGGGAACTACAAGAGAAGCTCCTGCCAATCTGTAAAAATGAGAAAATCCATTGCCAAAGTAACTTCTTTCGTTTAGTAGAATTAGAAAGCAAGAATTCTGCAAAGTCAAAAGGAAGAAAAAAAATAAGAAGCTTATAATCTGTAAACAAATCTAGCAACATGCCTATGAGGTATGTATTTTAAGCAACTGTAAACAGGGTATGCTCCCATTGAGATCCCAATCACATAAAACTTAGAACCAATCTGCAACTTGTCAGCTAGTTCTTGAACATCATATGCTTCACTCTTCACTGAGCGTGATGGATTTGGATCACTGTCTCCATAACCTGATCTATCGAAGAAAAGGAAATAGATCCTGAGTTCCTCTACAAGTTCCTGAAAACCAAACCACAATACTGAAGTCACAGTATCTTCTTTTCAAAAAAAAAACTTAAGCTTTCTGAAGATAAAAACTAAAATCAAGCAGTTGCTGAAACAACATAATGGGTCATAAACTAGTCATGGCCCACCAAAGCAGGGATCTTCCAGGGATGAAACGGAAGAAGTCTGACCCATACCCTTTCACTAATTAGCAACTCTCAAGTATTACCATATATAGTTTTACACTTACAACACAAGACTTCAAAAAATATATTACTAGACCATGTCCCCTAGAGATGATAGAAGATCAAAACATAAAACCTACTTTATATCTTGATATCGGTTTAAGGTAACAAAGATCATGTCCCCTAGAGATGATAGAAGTGCTCATAAATGTAGTGCATAGTCTGTCGCAATATTGCAAACTACCGGTCATCCTTCCATGTAAAATTTCAGAATTTGTAACAAAGTAAAAACTCCATTAACAAGTTTAGAACAAGATATGATAAGGTATGCAAAATTGTAAATAACCAAAAGTTCATACTTCAGATGCAGGTAAATTCAGATCTTTGGAGCTGCCAAAGCCATGAATGACAACTATTTTGTACTTAGCCTCTTCCCTGGGAACTCCAGCTTCCCTGTAAGCCAAATGCCTCCCATCACTGAGCTTAATTCTGGGAGAAGTGACAGGAGGCCCATCGGGTGAGCCACATATCTTTGGAGGGGGCGGCTTTAATGCTCGATAAGTCCATCCCAGGAGGCCCACTGTGAAAGCTACCGCTATAGGGGCAATCATTGCTGCAAAGGGAGAAAACACCATAAATCCATCATATCACATAATTCAAGAAAGAGGAAGATTTTTACCCGGTTTCATATTCATCCAAAGCAAGTTGAAAATATAGGGAATGTTGAAAGCGTATGAATAGAGAAAATGGTAAGCAAAACGTGCTTATGGCTCCTGGGGTTCTTCAAAAATTCGTAGGTAACAGTATCACTTTAACAGAATAATAATGGGGAAATCCTCAGCCATTGTTTTGTGCTTCTAAGTTTCTATGTTTTTTTCTTGAGAAAAAAGTAGATGGAATGAAAGCAGGCCACAACATACAGAGCCAAACAGACGGATTGATTTCAAGTTCTGGGAAAAAATACAGCCAGCTAGCTATTCACGGAATAAGGGGATCTAAAGGGAAGCTGATTGCTTACGTGCTTAAAACATGGGTGATTTTCAAATTATAAACCCTACATAATCAAGCGAGCCTTTATCCAATAGTATATGTGAAATTTAGATAATGCAACCATGTCCTTAATGCAGACAAATATCTGCCTATTGCAATCCACTTTTTGGGGATCAATGAAACTTCCCTCAGCCAACACTACTAGAACTACAGCAGAACAGGAAGGAAGCAACAGCAGCAGCCAAAGTAGGAAAGTTAGCTACAAATTAAAACCTAATGACTAATTGGTTCAGGACCTGCAGAAATTAAGAGAAAGCACAATCATAAATATCCCAATATTTCATATTACAACTTTCAAATAAGATTTATTTCCAGTAGTTCAAGTTCATAACAACCAAATCAAAATTGGAAGTTTCCTAAGTAGCCAGTAACTAACAAATAGGAAACCATTCATATCATTTTACTCATAAATACTCTAAAACAAAGAGTTGATCCGAAATAGATAGATAATATCCAGAAATTCCAAGAAACAATTAGATAGGAAGAGATGAAGAAATAAAAGGAAACTAAAAACCCCAACCTGGAAATGATCTGGATTTGACACTGTTAGCTGTGGTGTGAGCTCTGGCAGATGCAGCTGAGACCTTTTTCTTAATCCGGTCAAGACTTCAAATAATTATAAGAAAGCAAAATCCCATTTGCTGAAAAGGACCCAAGTCCTTACTGTTTTTGATAGTGCCAAGTGATATTTGTCATTGCAAGAAACGTGCCATGCGTCCGACAAAAACAAAACTAAAACTACTAGTCTCCAAATCTGTCATTTTGACTGTTGTTTCAAGCTTGGAACTTTGTAGGATTGTGCACCAGTGAGTCAGAGATTTTAAGGATAATAATCATTTTAATTTGTTTAGAAAAATGAGGTGATATTACCCCTACCATTACGTTCTCCGAAATTAATCATGCCAAGGTTGATTTGGTGAAAATTCGAAACTTTATCCTGAGCAAAGTAACTGTTGAAGATATGGGTGATAGATGATTCTGGTTTGTTTTTGTTGCTATAATTTATATTTGGAAGTATATGATTTCCATCCGTAATTTTGTTTTAGAATGTAATATGTTTAATCACTAAATTTTCTATTTAATTGCTGTATTAAAAACTTCAAGTTTGAAAATGCAAGTGTGGATATATCATAATATATTTATATTGATGTGTTTTGATGTATGATTTTAGATTTATTAATATTTTTCAAATATTTTATAATTATATGTATATAAATATATTTATATGTAAATACAAATTTTAAATTATATTTGATATACCCTTCATGCATAACAATTTGTCAAGCCGTTAATTAATAAAATAAAATAAAATTTAAAGACTTATAAATAAATATTACTAAATTTATTTAAACCTAATTAAAAATTAATTACAATTTTCTTTTCTTCTTTAGATATTTTTTGAAGTTATGAATTTACCCAATCGGCTTCCTTCGCTACAGAAAGAGGAGACACTTGCTATTTTGATGGAGATAGAAACCTTTTTGAAAATAATGATTTAGATTTGAAAGAAGCCAATAGCACTAATTTCTGTAATATTTTTAGGGATCACTTTAGTATTATAAGATAATTCAATTTTCAAAAATTGCAGGAAGAGGATGAGCTTTTCCTTCCATCTACAATTATCGTCGTCTCTATTTTCAACCGATAAATCTCCTTCAAAGGTAGTCAATGCAGTGCTCCAATTATTGTCGCCATAGCTCCTATCTTTGGCTTCGATTTAGGCTACTGCTTTGTTGCCACCCAAAGCTATCGTTGTTAGTATCAAAATATTGCTCTTTCAAATTTTCACAAATTTCCTTCAAATATATTGCCAATTACCTCACATGTTTCAACTATAAATTATTAATTATTATACTTAGCTACTGTCAATTGGACTTCAATGTGTTGTAGTTAATTTCAACATATTTTCTTTTTAGATTACTGTCTTTGAATGGGAGGAAATAAGGTGAAGGAGTGTCTGGTCTTGAATGAAGTCATGGGAGAGTTAAGAAGAAAAGAAAATTGTAATTAGGTTTAAATAAATTTATTAATATTTATTTTTAATTCCTCTAATTTTCTTTTATTTTGTTAATTAACAAGGTGATAAATTATGGTTTATTGATAATGCATGGGACTCATACACTCACGCTATATCAAATATAATCCTATTTAATATTGTAGATTTTATTTTAGGTTTATTACTTTTATTTTAAATGTAATTAATTATTTTAAGAATTTTTATTATTAGATTTAAATATATAATAATACATTAATAAATAAAAATTCATATTGAGGATGAAATGCATTTATATAGAATTTTTATTCTAAGATGTGTTGGGTTAAATTCAAATTAAGCAACAAATACGAATGAAAATTCGAAAAAATTAGATACAAATATTTACGTACGAAAACCCCTTCGAAGAGAATCAAAACCCACAGGTAAAGAAAATTCCACTAAAACAACAAAAACTGCAGAGGAGTACAAGATGGAGAAACAAACAAATCTAGAACTCAAAATTACAAAGTTTTCCCGAAATTCCCACAAACTCTCTCTTAATTTTGTTGTTATTATTCAAAACTATCTAGGGTTTTTAAAAGGCCTTTTTAAGGCTAAAATTCATGCGAAAATATGATTAAAATATTCCTAAAATAATCAAAGTTAGACTGGGAAAAGAGAACTGAGTTTAACTAGAAGAAGAACCATGGTTTCGTAGGGAACACGTCATCACATCATGATGTCGTGTTTAGCTCGTAGGGACGCCATGCATTGCGTCGTCGGACGATGAATTCTTCTTGTTGGGACTTCGTGTGTCGTGTCATCAGGACTTCCTCTCTTCCTCGTAACGACTTCAACTCTATTTCATACTAAATGCAAGGCACACTCCATAAATCTCCACCTTAACTCATATTTCCGAAATGTCTTTTTTGTTGAGTCCCGTTAAGGGCCTAACTTGATATTTGTCAAATGTTTACCAAGTTTAAGCAATGCTTGAACTAGGAAATTGGAAGACTTTTTGTCATCATGTTTGCTGGGTTGTTTTCTTTGCCGATTTTATGAATCTAAGCATCTCATTAAACGATCAACTCTCAAACAAAATGGTACCAAATATCCATATGTTTGTTCTTTCGTGATGCCTCTGATCATTGGTGAGATGTATGGCACTTTAACTATCGTAATATACAACAGTTGTCGTTTTTATCAACCAGTTCCCCGATTAGACCTCTCAACCAAATGGCTTCTTTCACAGCCTTTGTGGTAGCCATATTCTACCTCTGTAATTGATGATACCACAGTGGCCTGTAAGGTGGCTTTCCAGCTAATTATGCAATTACCGAAAGTGAACAGATAAGTTGTGAAAGACCTTCTTTTGTATAGGTTTCTAGCATAATTCGAGTCCACATAGCCGACTAGACCTACTAAACATCTTCCGAATTCTAAACAAGTATTGGAAATCCCCCTCAAATATCTAAGTATCCACTTAATAGCTTGTCAGAGTAATTTTTCGAGTTTGGTCATGTACTTATTTACTACATTAATAGTATGTTAAATATCAGGATAAGTGCAAGCCATTGCATACATTAGACTTCTGGCTACATTAGAATAATGAACCAAAGACATGTATATTTCTTCATCTTTGGTTTGTGGTGAATCTGAAGCCGAAAGTCTGAAGTGTGTAACTAAGGGAATACTAACTGGTTTAGAATATTGCATTCCAAACCACTCGAGAATTCCTTCTATGTATCTTTGTTGTGACAAAAATAGTTTCCTGGAGTGTCTATCTCTCGAAATTTTCATCCCTAAACTCTTTTTGGCTACACCAAGATCTTTCATCTCGAACTTAGAATTGAGCATGGTTTTTAATTGATCAATTTTGGATGGGTGGTTTAACAAGCTACCAAGTTTTGTTCTTTTAAAGGAATTCCATCTCCTCTTCCATATCAACGAGCCACTTATTGGAATCAAAAGCCCGAACTGCCTCTAAATACTTCGAATGGTAGGCTGAATCAATGCTCTTCGCAACACTTAGAGCATATGCCACTAGATTTCCTTCACAATATTTTTTTTGTGGTTTTATCTCTCACCTTTTTCTGTATTGGGCTAACTTATAATCTTGAAGGGTCTCTGATTGGGATGGAGAGGCTTCGAAAACCTGCTATTGCTTCAAAAAGGCGTCTGTTTCATGATTTCTATGTTATATTGCGATGTGACGATCCTCCTCGTCAAGACGTTACCCTTGTTCATTGTTATGTTGCAACGTCGAGCTTTATGACATAAAGGCGTCACTTTTTTGTTTTTTCGGCTCCACCTTGCTTGAAACACTCGGCTTTTATATATTATTTTGACCTGGTGAACCCCTTTTTTGATAGAATCATCGATGTTTCATCAAACGTAAAATCTCTACTAACGATGATCTTACTCATTTCTAGGCACCATAACTTATAATCTTTTATCCCAACAGCAAAACCCAGAAAAATACGAACCTTTTTTTGACAAAATCATCGATGTTTCATCAAACGTAACATCTCTATTGACGATGATCTTACTCGTTTCTAGGCACCATAACTTATAGCCTTTTATCCCAGTAGCAAAACCCAAAAAAATACACTTCACAACCCTTATTTTCAAGCTTTCCCTGGCTAACTTAAGCATAAGCAGGACAATCGAATACCTTATTTTCAAGTAATGTTATGTTCATTCGTTCGGCAACTTTTTTTTGTTGCAAGGTACCTACAATTGTATAGTCTCTCAATTCCTTCTCGTTTGCAAAAATCGTTGAACTCACTGAATATAACTCGAGGCCATTATCCATTCTTAGTCGCTTTACAAACTTCCCAGTCTACTTTTCAAGTAAGGTCTTCTACTACTTAAAGATCCCTAATACTTCATTCTTGTGTTTCAGGAAATATACCCAAACTTTTCTAGAATGATCATCAATAAAAGTTAGAAGATATCTGCTATCTCCATTGAAGACGACTGGAGCCGGACCTTATAAATCGAAATGAACGTAGTCAAGGATCCCTTTAGTATTGTGCATCGCCGAATCGAAGCTAATTTTAGTTGCTTCCCATAAACACAATACTTGCAGAAATCTAACTTTCCAACTCTGAAGCCTGTAAGAAGACTTTTTTTTGTTCAAAACGATCATACCTTTTTCACTCATATGATTGAGTCGCATATGCCACTACTAGGTTGACCCAAAATCTGTAAAAAGTAGATTTTCACGTTGTTGCGACACCAAAAGAGTCTTCATCATAACATGGTCATGATCTCGCCTCTACTTCCATAATTGTTACCAAACTGGACACTATTGAACCTTGCAAAATGTATAGGCTGCCAACTTTCTGTCATCTCATCAAAATAAGAGCTCTAGAAGATACTTTAAGTCGTTTGCTCAATAGCGAACTTGTAACCATTCGAGTGTAGAATACCTAAAAAGACGAGATTCTTTTTTAAATCAGGCACATGCTTGACATCTGATAATGTTCGATCTTGTCATTTATCTTAATATGAATGGTACTAATGTTGCTTATTTTGCAGTTTAGTTATTTCCTATAAGCACAACTCCATCTTTAATCGAATTTTACATGGAGAAGCAATCCCTGTTAGGATACATATGGTAGGAACACCCTAAATCCAAGATCCACTCAGATGTGAACTTAGATCTTTTGATTGTTGACACTAGTAATAAATCATCACCTCTATCCTCAACTACACTAGCATCGGTTACATCAACTTTCTGCTTCCCTATCTTGTTGTTTTGGGTGGCCCTCTTATTTTTGTTCTGTAGTTTATAAGATTCTGACTTAATGTGACCCATCTTTTTGCAATAACCACACTGCTTGTCACAATTTCTTAATTTTGATCTCGCCCTTGATCTTTTTTTGACTCGAATCCTTAGATTATTGTCTTCATCTAGCAACCAAAATCGAGGCTTGCCCATTTGACTTGTTCTTTGAACTTAACTTATTGTTGAGTTTATCTTTTTTTAATAAGTTTCCCTTCATGTCCTCAAACGAGAGTCTCTCTCTACCATAAATCAGGATTCCCTTAAAAGTTTTCTATGAAAGGGGTAAAGAACAAAGCAATAACATAGTTTGACCTTCGTTGTCTATATTGGTCTCGACATTCTTCAAGTTATTAAAGAGAGTAACAAATTCACTGATGTTAGCCCTAATAGACTCACCTTCTCCCATACAGAACATGTATAATCATTGTTTTAATACCAATTGATTTGCGAGGGACTTTATCATATAAAGGGCTTTCAATTTCCTCCATAAAATTGTTGTTGTCTTCTCCATAAGTACCTCTTACAATACATTGTTAGTGAGGCACAACTAAAGTGTTGACAGTGTTGGAAAAAACTTGGTTTGAAAACCCTTTTTTTGCACAGTAAAAAATTAAAATTTTGAAAACCGACCCAATTTGTAATATTTATAACAATAAACCTTAACTAAATTCGTACATGTGTTTTCAACTTAGAAGACATTCTTTATTTCCAGCTTTCAACCAAACGATCTTCTTCGCTATTCTTGTACCATGAATTGTTTCGAGTGTGGGTTCGAACCAATTGAATCGAAACACAGATATAGAAAAAAAATTTCTATTATTTTGGAGTGAAAACAAAAATTCTCTCTTCTTAATAAAAACCAATAGAATTATTATCCTGAAAAAAGTATATGTAATAGTTGAGAATAAATTCTCTTTATTTTTTGGCAGAATAACAATCTCTCAAAGTTGTGTTTATGGCTCTACCAGTTATATTTATTTGTAAGAAGAGAAGATAGAACCCTTGTTGAGTTGTAGTGGTTTATTTCAAATAGAAAAATAACATCCTACTTAGAATAGGACTAGAGTGGATGACACACTTTAGTATTACTATTAGGGTTGTCGCCCCTTTCATATCTATGAAGGGTTTTGGGCCTCTTTCACAACGGTTCCAATTACAAGTACTTACTAGGCCTTTTTAACCCAAAACTCTATAATGTAATCCAACCCAATTCAATTTTTCTATTTTCCCAAATAAACTTTAATATTTATATATAAAATAATATTCTCATCCTCATTTTTCCCTTAGCAAAATTTTGACAATTTTACCTTGGTAAATTTTTGACCATTTTGCCCCTAGTAAAATTTTAAGAAAATATGTTCAATATTTCACAATTCAACATGTTCACTATGACCGAATGGTTTATTTTCATTTTCAGGATTCAAAACAGTCCAAAATTATAAACTTATCCTTTCGATCATTTTTTAAGTAATCCATATAGGATTGCAAATGGATCATTTCTATTTTCATTTCCATTTCCATTTCCATTTCCATTTTTGGAAATCTACATTTATTTCCAAATGATTTCATTTCTCTATTTCAGAGAAAACCATAATCATTCTTGAATGTTTCCTATTTCTCTTTTCCTATTACACAATTTATTTATAGTTTCAATGAGCTAGCGGAAGGTTTGATTGGACATATGTAGTTGAGGCTCAAATGATTTATAACTAAGTTTCGATTTTTCACTTATTAATTATAAACTCATTTAGACACGAAATTATTCCACTATAGTATCTTGACTAAGCTCTCCCTGAATGGCATACCATTACGAAAACAACTACTAAGTGCTCGTCTGATGACCTTGTCATAAATGTATTACCCTCATAGGATATTCTTGATCTTTTGGGGATAAAATTTGTTCTCCTAATATGATTCTATTTTATGTCATGGTAAATATTACATCTTTCTTCATGAAAAGTCAATCACTATCAAATAGTAATCAAGTCATCCACCACAAAGACGGACGACCCGTGGCAACATTTACTTTTCATCAATCATGTAATGCCAATGAAATGATATCATTTACCCATGTTTTGGGCTATGAATTCTACTGTTGTAAATGACACTACATACTGCAAAAGTTGTACACCTAACAGACCAGCTTTCGGTTCCTTATCTATTTGAACTCAGGCTTTTACTTATATAAAAGTGTAAAAGTAATGCATATAACAACCCGTTTTTAGTCAAATCAGAACAGTGGTTTCATAACCACAAATTTAAGGTTGAAATATTTATTTTATTACTATTTTATTGTTGACAACATGATAATATGTTTGTGTGAAAATTTCGTTTAGAAATTTTATCGTTTGAATGGTCAATTTGATAAAAAAGGACTAAATCGCGTGAAGTGTAAAACTTGTTCTATTAGCTAAAAGTGTCTAATAACTATAAAACCTTAAATTTAAGGTCCATATATTGTAATTAGACCATTAATTAGATAGTGGATGATAATGGCTTGGCATAATTGAAATATTGAATTAATAATAAGGTTAATTTTGTAATTTGGTAATTAAGGTTAATTAAAATAAAACAAAATCATTTTATCACCTATTATCATCTTCTCCAACCGTTTTCTAGGGAAAAGGAAGCCATTTTTCTCCTTTACATTTGGCCAAGCTTCCTAGTTCAATTGTAAGTTCGTTTTTGTCCCGTTTTTAATGTTTTCTACGTTTTTGAGATCGTTGTAGCTAAGTCTAGCTAACTAGGGACTATTTTACAAAACTGTTAAAGATTTTGAATGATTCCATTGATGAATACATGTGTATTTTGAAGTTTCTTGATAGATTATGAATGCCTGTTGATAGATATACAAGTTTTGTTAAGTGATTTTTAGTGAAAATGCAAAATAGGGATTAAATTGTGAAATGTGTAAATTTAGTGGTTTAAATGTGAAATAAATGGAAAATATGGGCTTCTAGGGGTATAATAGTAAATTTGCTAGCATGGGTTAGTCTTGAATTTCATAAATTTGTGATTTTGTGTAATAAAGACTAAATTGTAAAAATGTGAAAGTTTTGGGACTAATGTGTAAAATAGCTCAAATGTATATTTTGGATTGAACTGAAAAAATAGAGGAATAAATAAGCTGATTTTGATTACTTATAGATCAAGAAAAGAGGAATTCAGACTTAGATCGGGGAAAAAGTAGAGTAATTGAATAGTTGATCTGTTTCATCATTTCCGTACATGAGGTAAGTTCGTATAATTGAACTTAAATGTGTATTTATTTAATTGATGGATGGAATTGAGATTTTATTTATCCTATTAGTTAAATTTGGAGATCTTAAATTAAATGTACGGTTAAATAAGACAAGTTGTTGAATAAGACCATAGCTAGGCTATGGCAATCAAAAAATAATACCATAACCGGGTTATAGCATGTGAATGCAAGACCACGGTACGACCATGTCAATGTATTTGTAAGACCATAGTTGGACTATGGCATCGGAAAATCGATGTACTCGTACCGTAAGCATTCATAAGCTGGAGTGGTTTGGTAAGAGAATTGGTGAGAGATAGATACCTATCGGTACAGGTATGTACGGAAAAATGTTCAAGTAACGAGTTAAAAGAAGTTGAGGACTTATGAGTTACTATGTGGTTAAACTTTATGTTTAACTCATTGATTAATGCTTTAAATGCTATTTATGTTATCTATTTTGAAATGCTAATGAATGATGAGATTATTTCATATTTACATATGAACTTACTAAGCTTTATAGCTTACTTTGTTTATTTTTCATTGTTTTATAGTATTTTATAGCTAGCTCAGATCCGGGGATCGTTAGGGACTTTATCGCACTATCGGACATCTATTTTGGTACTTTTGAAGTTATGTATATATGGTATATGACATGTATCGGCTTTGGTCATTTTGGTATGTTTGATAGAAATGTATTTTGGCTATTAGAAGTAGCTTATAAAAGTTATGTGGTTTGTTGTAAATATTGCCATATGATATGGTAGATGTTGAATTATGATATCCAAGTGTTTATTATGGTAAGAGGTATTTAGTTGGTTGAGATATATTTATTGTGGATTGGTTTGGATGATAAATTAGATGATTTATAGTACATGATATATATATGTGAGTTATGACTAATAAAGCAAATTGAGTTGATAGGTATTTGAATAAGTAAATGGCATTGAATTGAGTATTGAAATGGTTGAAATAGATATAGTATGATTTGTATATTGGTTGATGATGTTTGGCTGCATATTTGTGTCTTGAAATGGTACCATTTAAGTTATGTAGGTACATGCAAATTTGGGTGTCAAATTGGCTTGGTAAATAGCCTATTTTTGTCTACACGGGCTGAGACATAGGCGTGTGTCTCAACCGTGTGTGACCACGGTTATGTTACACGACCGTGTGCCCCCTGGTGTTAATTTGAAATCAAGTCAATATGTTCCACACAGCCTCACACACGGGCATGTGACTTGGCCGTGTAGCATAAGTCAGTATACCCTATAGGTTTGGTACGGCCTAGCACAAAGCCTGGCACACGGTCGTGTATGACCATTTTTAAGGCACACAGACTAAGCACACGGGCATATGTGTTGGCCATGTGACCCAAGTCAAAGAGTTACACGAGGTCGGACGTGGGCTGGGACACGGCCATGTGCTCCCATTTCGAATGTCCATACGGCCTGTGACACAGGTGTATCTGGTGGCCATGTGAGACACACGGTCAAGCCATAAGGGCGTGTGTCCCTTGTTTTTGAGAAAAAATTTCATTATGTTTTAAAAATTTACAATGTTATCGGTTTAGTCCCGAACCACTCCCAATGCATGTTTAGGGTCTTGTAGGCTTGTAATAGGGATCATGTGATTGAAGTTGATTGATGATTGCTTCAAACGTGAAAATTTATACAAAGTTGAATTTTTAATTGTTTATAAGTTCGGTAATACTCTGTAACCCTATTCCAGCATTGAATAGGGTAAGGGGCGTTACAACACATACATAGTCCGCCATCCACTCAAGATTTATGTATGCCATACTATAAATGTCACAAGTAAATAAATCCATAAACAGATTCAGAATCTATTCTGCTGGGGTCCTGTCCGATATACTGTCAGTCATATTTATATCTCTATCTTTTTTTAGTCATCCGCTCTGATGCCCAAGACAAGGCATCTTCCCAATTGGACTTGATAGACCCATATTAGTCGTTTAATCGGTTTGATCATTTCCGATTAGATTAATGATATGTTTAAGATCATCTACTAATACAAGTTGTTTTTTCGTATTACGACTTGACCATGTAATACCACTTAATATTAGTTAACATTAGACAACTAGTGAGAAATATTTGCTTCCATTTTGCATTGCATGCAAAAACCATGTGAGGACAATATTCAAAGTATTAATGAAATTAATGAATAAATTTATTAACTATTCTGTTCAAAAAATTACAAGTGTACTTAGACGAAAATACTACACTTAGGATAATAGATCCAATAGATAGTGCCTTCTCATCAAGCTCCTCCCATTATGTCTGATTCGAATCGGCTGGCTTTTACCCTAGAATGACATTTTTTAGACCGTTCTAAACCAGAATCATTATCATTCGAATTTTTAACAAACTAAAATTCGTGATCACATCAAACTTCTCATATCGTAACTCGTTGCCATCTCTGAACGGGTTGTAAGCAAAAACTGAACCAAGCTTTGATACTAGTTTGTTGGGTTAAGCTTGAATTAAGCAACAAATATGAAGGAAAATTGAAAAAATTGGACATAAATATTTACATGGAAAAACTCCTCCAAAGAGGATAAAAAACCACGAGCAAAGAAAACTTTACTAAAATGGAAAAAACTACAGAGGAGTACAAGAGGGAGAAACAAACAAACCCTACACCCAAAATTACAAAGTTTTCCCGAAATTCCCACAAACTCTCTTAATTTTGTTATTATCATTCAAAACTATCTAAGGTTGCTAAAAGGCCTATTTATAGGTTGAAATTCATGTGAAAATATGAGTAAAACATCCCTAGAATAATCAAATTTAGATTGGGAAAAGATAACAAAGTTTAACTTGGATAAGAAACCTGGTTTCGTAGGGAACATGTCGCCTCGTCGTGATATCATGTTTGGTTCGTTAGGATGCCATGCATTGCATCGCCAGGACGACAGGTTCTTCTCGTCAGGACGTTGCATGTCATGTTGTCAGGACATCGATTATTCCTCATCACAACACCGACTTTGTTTCATTTGAAATGCAAGGCATACTCTATAAGATGAAAACGTGATTAAAGATTTAGTATTTTTTTATTTTAAAAGGATGGTATTGATCCCAAAGTATAAGAATGAAATTCATCCTTAATTATTATTAAAGCTTTGGGGACGAAATTCGTAGGAGGATTTTTCATGATTCACCCTAAAACTTTTTAAAAAATATGATTTTAAAATATGTACGTTGAGATCACTCTCTAAATCAAATTTTCAAACCACCACAACAGTTTTAGAGAAGTTTGAACCTTTGTGTAATGGGCCCAATTTCTCCATGGACTAAGAACTTGTGAAGGAAACCGTAGAAGCTTTGGGAAGCCCACTCTATGGCGTTGCCTTTAAGAAGTCCAAGGCTATCACTTGGAACCAAAATGAGGTCAAAATAATTGGAGCCCAACCTGGTAATTGGACAATTACAGACAAAGATGGGGCTTGCTGTGGGAGAAAATTGAGATCTCTACTCTTGGTTAGAATGTGATCGAGAGGTAGGAATTAGGTTTGGCCATTCAAGGAAGGCTTAAAACAATCTTGCTTAAGATTTGAAAGGCTGCCAGATTTTAGGCTCGAAAATGAGAGCGACTCCAACATGCCATTCAGCGTAATAGGTTGAATCTCGACGACCACATCGCTTTTTTTTTTTAATATTTATAAAAAATATAAAACTTTATCAAATAATAATTAAAAAATCATACAACCAAGTTCGTTTTGTTAAAATAAACCTAAAAATTCAGAATAAATCATAATGAACAGTTCAATTTTTTTAAAAAAAAAACTCGATTGAATCAAACTAAATCGATATCACTACTATATAATTGATTAATTTTTAATTTTAAATTTTTTAAAACACTCATCTACTTAAAATTGAATGAAAGGGTTTATATATATTGTTTATAATTTGTTTAAATTTTATTCTTTTGTATATTTCTTTGCTTAATTTTTTAAAATTTTAATATATTCTTGGATTTCTATATTTCCATATTTCCATATTTTTTATTTTTAATTTCTTTTTTTATAATTTTTAGATTTTTTTTAAATTTCTAAATTATGAAATCATAATATCTCATATGTGGAGGAAATAAGTGGCTAGTAGGAGATGAGTGTTGGATCAAATAACACGAAAGAATTTTGAGTTAGTCAAGTTGATGAGTTTTATTTTATTATTTTTATTTGATTTGAATTTTTTTTCAAATTAAGTCGAATAAAATGAAACTCAAGTTGAGCCAAGTCTAATAAATTTCTTCAAAATTTTAAAAAATCAAATAAATTAAAGAACTGAACTGCTTGACAAAAAATAATTCTAAGTCGTGATCTAAGTAAAAAAAAACTTTGAAGACTAAAATGAAAAAGGAATAATTTTTGGAGCTAAATCAAATAAGGAAAACATTAATTTTAGGCTTAAGGATGTTAAAAGCTATCAAACTTTTTAAAAAAAAGTAATTAAACCCTATTTTTTTTGCACTCACTTGAGTACTTGAACTTTCAAAATGCATAAAAAGACTCTCAAACTTCTTCAAAAAAAGTAATTAAACCCTTACCTTTTTTTTCCACTCAATTGGGTACTTGAGCTTTCAAAATGCATCAAAAAGACTTTCAAAATTTTTTAAAAAAACAATTAAGCCCCTACTTTTATTAAAAATTAGAAAAAAACTATAAAAAATAATAAATTTTAGAAAATTATTAAAAAATAATAAAAATGTAAAATTATTAAAAAATAGAATTTTTTATAAAAATTATAAAAAATGGGGGCTTAATTGCTTTTTCTTTGCAAAGGTTTAAGGGCCTTTTTTGATGTATTTTGAAAGTTTAAGTACCTAAATGCGTACAAAACAAAGTAAAAGTTTAATTAATTTTTTTGAAAAAATTTTAAGTTTTTTCACCCTTAAACCTTAATTTTATATTAACTATTAAAATATTTGTATAATATATATGCCTATCTATCTATCTCTTTATCAATTTATAGGTAATTTTTTTATAACAATTACATATGATAACATTTTAAAGGTGAATGATTCAAAGAAGGGAAAAAGCTTGCTTTCTTTCAACAAATATATTCTCAAAAGAAAGTGTTGGGAAGGCCCCCATCATTCTATTGCATATGCACATCATTAACCAATAATTATCTTAATTAATTATTCTAATTAAATATATAATTAAGTATAAATTTTTACCCAAAGCTAGGCAGAGAATCGTGGAAAGAGCCGGTATAGGTCTCTAAAATTAATAATATCGTACATAAAATATATACATGAATTTATAAAATGAATTTTTGAAGGGGAAGTGGGTATCAAGGGTGGATATGATGCCTGTATCATATGTCAACTTACATCTCTTAAAGTTAATGGTATCAACTAATCTCCTCAAAAAAGTATACTCAACTGATTAAGCTAATTATTAGTATCTTTTGATAGCAATAACAAGTAATTAGTAATTCGCACTTAATCTACAAGATCTTTGTATAAAGCCAGTCAATATAGGTTGGGCATATTGGGAGTATTCGATACTTATTTAGTTTTTTTTTTCAAGTATGGTGATTATAGTTATAATCATAATTATTTTAATTAACTTTTGTCATAACATAATTGAAATGAACCTAACAAACTAAACAGAAGAACCAAAAAATTAAAGTTATCACTAATCAATTCGGACTAGGTTCTAAACTTAAAAAAGGACCTCAAAACTAGACATCAAAACTTAAGTTCATTAAACAAAAATGGACCTGTAATGCCCCAAACCCAACCCGATTCATTGGGTTCGGATTTGGGTGTTACCACACAAGACTCACATTACGTACAATGGCAATTTACAATTACCTATTTCTTTAAACATGTACTATGGCATTTTAATCAAAAACTTGTTACAAGAAAACAAGGGTTGTGTTTAATATATATTTAATTTCAACAGACTCAAATTAAATCACTACAAAATGAAAATTTATTTATTACAGATTCAAAGGGTGTATTCCTAAACTACGCCATAACTCCACTGTATGGATAATAGCCCACTTCGCCACCACCTTGGTGCACTCCTGGCGTTATCTCTCAAGGTAAAGTCTTTTCTTAATTACTTGAAAATAGTTAACAAATCTTGTAAGTACAAGAGTACTTAGTGAGCTTATGAACCATATATTGATGGTTTCTTTGCAATCTTGTATAAATTGCTATGAGTCAACCATATTCTGCATCATTTACTTCGACTAATACCAACACAGTTTTGTCATTCCTTTATACGCCAGTTATTATGCCCTTATCATACTTAATCTTCCATATCTTGTTAACTGAGGAATCCATCCAAACATTTCACAGATCAGTTATCCATAATACTTACTTAATAGAACACACTCTTAGAAACCACTTCCAACAATCCATACCTTAGCCTATACTCTTATTTCTAACAATTTCTTATTGGTATTATCTTGGGCGGATACATATATTTGGAGGATACTTACACAGAATTTCATACTATTGGTTCACACTCAGACATAAGGCTGTAAATGAACCGAGCTTGAACGTACAAACCTTTGTTCATTTTCGTTTGTTTATTTTTAAGCTTGTTCGTGTTCAGTTTGTGTTCGTTAAGAATTTCAAATCTTTATTCATGTTCGTTTGTTTAATGTTCATGAACATGTTCATTTAACTTAATTGAACATGTTCATGAATATTAAACAAACATGTTCATGAACATATATTTGAATATGTTCACGAACAATGTTAATAAATAATAAACAAGCAAACAATAAATACATACACATACATATACTGTTCAGATATAAAATAGTCAAATATAAATATTAATAATTATATTATAAATGAAAAAAATACAAACCAAGATAGTTTTATTAGTATAACAATAAACGAGTTTTAAGATAATTTTATTAATATATACTAATGAAATTTTTATAAGAAAATATCATTAAAAAATAAACGAGTCATAAACGAGTCAATAAATGAGCTTATTAACGAGCTTGTTCGTGAACATAATTGAACCGAACATACCACTATTCGTGTTCATTCGTTTATTAAACGAACATAAAAACATTGTTCATACTTGTTTATTTAGCTTAATAAACGAACATAATCAAACGTTATACGAACAGTTCATGAACAGTTCATCGAACGTTTTGTTCATTTACACCCCAACTTAGACATCCCTAATGCAATTTTGTACACATATCCATACTGATAATTATTACGTATAACATTCAGATGAACTCCACATCATGCTATATCAGAATCTCATAATTCAAAATAGCATTAATTTTAGATAATTTTATTAATATATACTAATGAAATTTTTATAAGAAAATATCATTAAAAAATACACGAGTCATAAACGAGTCAATAAATGAGCTTATTAACGAGCTTGTTCGTGAACATAATTGAACCGAACATACCACTATTCGTGTTCATTCGTTTATTGAACGAACATAAAAACATTGTTCATACTCGTTTATTTAGCTTAATAAACGAACATAATCAAACATTATACGAACAGTTCACGAACAGTTCATCGAACGTTTTGTTCATTTACACCCCAACTTAGACATCCCTAATGCAATTTTGTACACATATCCATACTGATAATTACTACGTGTAACATTCAGATGAACTCCACATCATGCTATATCAGAATCTCATAATTCAAAATAGCATTAACTTAGATTCAGAATAATTTTAGAAGGAGATGCAATACCACTTACTTTCCATATTTACATTTCATTGTGACAAATACCCTTCTCAACATACAGATACATATTTCTTTTTCATGGAACCCTTACAAATTTATTCAAATCTTATTTTAGAGCATATCAATACATTATATTCGTCATACTTATTACAGAATGACTAGAATTTATTCATATCTTACCATAGAGGCAAACTGTGGCATCCTCCAACCCGTATCCCTCACCGGAATCGAGTTGCTGAGCATTACCGAAGTTTATAGATCAAACAGATAGAAATTTCAACATTTCATATAACATAACATTCATGTCAGACACCAATCAAACTCATACATATTGTCCCTTATTTGAGCCTTCGAGGCCCAAAATACGCGTTAGAAACAAGTCGGGAGTAATTCAAAAATTTAGGAATTTTTTCAGAATACATTAAAAATTTTCAAAGCTGCAGGGTTCACACGGCTGTGTGGCCAGGCCGTGTGACTCATATGTCTAGGAGACACGCCTGTGTCTTAGGCCGTGTGGGCATTCGAATTAGGGACACAGGGTTGTGTCCTAGCCTGTGTTCGTGCCTGTATAACTCTCTGACTTGGCTTATATGGCCAAGCCACATGCCCGTGTGCCAAACTGTGTGCCCTTTCGAAATGGCTTCGCACGCCCGTGTGCTAGTCGTGTGTCTCACACCGTCGAGTCACACACCTGTGTGTCTGGCCGTGTGGACTCAAAATGTACCTTAAACAACAAGTTTATCATTCCTTGCAAGCTTGGACACTAAGTAATTTAAAAATCATTTGTTTAACCAGTTCAAAACACAATCAAACACATTCAAATCATTTCAAAACAATCATCCTAGGTGTCTAACCAGTGTACCCTCATTGGTACCATATTTATATAACCAAAACATATCATCAAAGCATTATTCAAGTCCAAATTATAAACATACCTAATTTAATCCATTTTTCCTAGTTTATGAATACTTAAACATCAATTTAACATGCCATAATATAACTTCAAACACAAGCACATATTCATCTGTATATAGCAAACCAATATTAAACTTATAACCTTATTTACAATCAAAACACAAAATAACTGTTATCTAGACACCCTAGGTACATGTCGACACAAAAGATAGACATTACCACATTTGAGTTCAGGATCGTTGTTGGATGTTGGATCGGTGATCAAAAGTTAAGTACCTAACCTGTGCACGAAAATTAAAATCATACGCTGAGTAAAAACTCAGTGGTATTTCTATAATTTGAATATTTAAAGACAAAACAATATAATATGCACAATTGAATATTTAAAACCACATTTATTTTTACAATAACATTAACCATTCAATACTCAAAACATAAATACATCATTTTATACCATATTCTTATTCAATTTTCATCACTTGCTATCTAATAGCTTTTCACAATTTGATCCACATATCATTTGAAACAATAACAATATCCAATTCATGAATACATAATTTATGTGTCTCATTTTCATGTTTCAATTCACTATCCCATTTTCAATTCATGTACAATAACATCCAATATCAATCATAGTATTGTTTTATTTATTTACCTCTATTAACACGACTCGAACTCCGACGGATACACGGATCTAACCAACACACCAGTTTGGCACCCAGTGCCTCATCAGATAATTCCAAGTAGTAAATTGACACCCAATGTCTCATCAAATAAATCCGAAGTAGTAAATTGGCACCCTGTGTCTCATCAGTTAAACCAAAGTAAATTGGCACCCAGTGCCTTATTGACTCAAAGTCGAAGAAATTCCTGAACTCTTCCAATCCTATGGCATGCCATCTATATCCGACTCAGCCCGATATAGTTAATAGGGTTTCAATTCACTTTCCAAATACAAAAAATATCCAAATTTCACATTAGCACATTTACTCATATATATTATTCATTTCAATTCAAATAATCAATACATTCATAATATATCACTTCAATCCATTCAATCAACTTTGATTCAATTTAATATCAAAGTGCCAAATACTCACCTCAACACTTACCATATGCATTAAATTGAATTATAACAAATTAACAACTAAGTTTGGATTATAAAAATACAAACCAAGAATTCCGAGCTATTCCCCGTCGACTTTGTCTTTCCCCTTTTTAGCTGAGGATTCCGGTACGAATTTAGCTACGAAATTAAAACAATTAAAATTCATCACTATAACACAATTCAATTCCATATTGAATATTTCAATTTTTACTCAATATTTTCCTAATTTTCAATTTAGTCCCTAAACCAAGACTAACTTTATTTCTCTACAATTAATTCTATATTTTCATACAAATTTCACTTTAAACTAAATTTAACTCCCTATTTTCACTTAAATCCCTAAATTTCAAAATTTTCACAATTTAGTTCTTATTATTCAAAATTTACAATTTTAATCCTTTTTCACTTCTACCTTAAAAATCTATCAATTTAATCCCTAATACTAAAATTATTCAACATTAACAACACTTAAAAACTTAATAATTTTTAAAATTTTGACATGGGTCTGGTAATATTTAACACTGAGATTCCAAAACATAAAAAATACAAGAAAAATGTACTAAATTGACTATCCAATTGAATTTGGAAACTTTGAAACTCTAAAGCCCTTCGTCTCCTTCTTTCTCCATTTTCTTTCTTTCCTTTTTTTTATTTTCTGTTTCGTTTTGGTTTTCTATTTCTATTTCTTTTATTTATTTGTTTTATTATTATAATATAATATATATACTTAAATATTAATTAACATATTATAATATATATTTTAACTTAAAATTTTATAATAATTTCACCCTTATGCCGCCTCATTTATAAACTATGGAAAAATTGCTTCCTTAGTCCTTTTAATTTTTTAATCTATAATTCAAGTTTCACCCTTTATGCAATTTAGTCCTTACACTTAATTACTCCTAATTCATGTAAATTCACCTAACCAAAACCTAATTAACTACACAACTAACTCCGTAAATATTTTTAATAAATATTTACGAGTCTGATTTACGGTAACGTAGTCTCAAAAATGCACTTTCTGACACCCATAACTATCAGGTTATTGCACAAACATTCAGATCAATAGCTTACCAGATATTCCTGTCTATTCACGCCACATAGGTTTAACAGAACACGCTGCATAGGCAATCATATAGAGTATGCCATCACGACATTCCATTCAAAATTTTCCACAAAAGCACTCTTTTCAGAGTTTGCCATAAAGATTATCTTTTTTGGAGTTCGACATAAAGGTTATTCTTTCAGAGTTCTCCACAAAAGCTATTTTTAGTTGTCCTGTTTAGAATATGGATTTGCCTAAACTCATATTACGTGAGGTTTGCCCATCATCATCCCGAGACACGTAGAGAATTCCATTGGGTACTCACCATTCTTTAGTTCTTATTCAGAGGGTGCAATGGCCATGAACTTTTCCTTCAGAGTTTGTGTTTTCAGTCTCAATGAACTCCATCAGACACCACCACGGTGAACAGACACACTCTCTTGATAGACTTTTTGTGCATTGACACAATTTGAATTCAATATTTTATTTCATTAACATACACTCAACTAGAACACACATATCATAGCATGCATTTCAGACATATACATACTCAGCTAAACTTCAACGTTCCAATATGTAACATTCTGGATTTTGGGGTTAGAAGATTTGAGACTTTTGATTATGAATAGTGACTAGGTCAAGAAGTTGTGTTTATTTTAGCATTTTAGTTTCAGAATGAGCCTGCTGGTTCGGTGGTTGGATGTGTGTTAGTTTATCTCTAGGTTCTGAGTTTGAATCCTCGTGTGTGTTTGTGGTAGTAATTTTATTTTATTTTATTTTAGATTTGTTTTTGTTTTTGTTTTTATTTTTTTATTTTAAATTTGTAAATAGAGAATCCCAAAAGGTTGCATGTTTTGTTTTCTTCATCCCACGTTTTTTGTTTCTTTTTCTTTGGGTTATTCTTCTTCTATAAATTTGTTCTTCAGTGCTCCCCAAAAATTCGTAGTCTCTATCGTTTCATTATTTTCTGTCTTGTACTGTTGATTTTGTTCGTTAGGCAAGGATTTTCACATGTTCATTAAGTTGGTTTCGAAGTCAGATTTTGATTAGGTGGTGGTGACGTCTGATCCTTTCAGTAGCTTGGTTCGCAGAATCAAGTGTGCACTCAGAAAATTTTTTTTATTCTGGTTTAGAATTTTTTAGTGGATTCTGTAGAGATCGACAATTTCTGTGGAACTCTGAAATTGGTTAATTGATGTTCTATGTTGTTGTCAACTTTATATGAAATCCTACAATTTCTGGTATGTTTCTAGGTTTAAGCAATCGGGGGTCAGTTTGGTGGTTAATTACGCCACTTGCAAGATGTTTCGAGGTGGTTTTGAAACCACATGGGTGACCATACGGGTGTGTACCAGTTCACACAACCATGTGGAATTGAGGATTAGGGTTTTCGGACGAAATTTGTGCCACACAGTTGTGTGGCTGAAATGGGGATTTTTATTGATTTCCACATGGGCTTGTGTTTTAGACACATGACCTTGTCCTGACACACGATCGTGTCCTGTTAGCACATGGGCGTGTAAGACTTCCACACGACTGTGTCGGCCCTACACCACATTTTAGCTCAAATGGACATAGAGTTACATAGGTTGTTCACACGGTTATGTTCCTTGGTCACACAGGCGTATGTCATAGTCATACAGCCATGTGCCTCCCTTTACACAGGCTTGTGCCTCCTTCACATGGGCGTGTTGTAATAGCCTATTTTTAGTGAAATCAGAACAGTAGTTTTGGGAGCACAAATCTAAGGTCAAAATAGTTATTTTTATGATTATTTTAATGTCTACAGCATGATAGTATGTTTGTGTGAAATTTTCATTAAAAAATTTTATCATTTGAATGCTTAATTTGATAAAAAGGACTAAATAGCGTAAAGTGCAAAAGTGATGTTTTAATAGCTAGAAGTATTAAATGGCTATGAAATTAAATAGTTGAGGTCCTTATGTTGTAATTAGACCATTAATATATTTATTGGAAAAAGATGGACATAAAATGGATGATATTAAATGGTTTTTTAATAAGGTTATTTTTGTAAATTGTAAATACATGTTAATAAATTAATTAAACAACAAATGTTATCATCTTTTATGTTCTTCCACCACTAAATATTACAAAAAGAAAAGCCATTGTTAGGGTTTTATAATCGGCTAAGCTTCCTACCTCAATTATAAGTCCGTTTTTGTCCCGTTTTTAATGATTTCTATGTTTTTGAGATCATTGCAACTAGGTCTAGCTATCCTAGGGACTAATTTGCAAAAATGTTAAAGATTAAGGATATTTCAATTGATGAATAAGCATGTATTTGAGTGATTAATGGTATACTATGAATGTTTGATGATAGTTATACAAGTCTTGTTAAGTGATTTTTAGTGAAAATGCAAATTAGGGATTGAATTGAGCAATGTGGAAAATTTATGGGTAATTTGTAAAATAAATGAAAAATATGGGCTGATAGGGACCTAATTGAAATTTCGGCTAGCTGGGTTTGGGTGAAATTGCTTGGATTTATGATTTTATGAAATAAGGACTAAATTGTAAAAGATGTGAAATTATTGGGGCAAAAGTGTAAATATGCTTTAATGAGTGTTTTGGACTAAATTGAATAGAAAAATAATTAAATAAGTTGATTTTGATTACATATAGATCAAGAAAAGCAAAATCTGGATCTAGATCGGGGGAAAGACAAAGTACTCGACTAATCAATCTATTTAGCCATTTTTATGTTCGAGGTAAGTTCGTATGTAATAAGCATTGTTATATTTGTGTTTTAAATGCCCTGATATTGTATAAATTGTGAATTAGGAATTTGCGGATACAGTCGATGAAGATTCGGTGTTGGAATTCGGTTGAACCTTTGGAATAGATTAGGATACAAATGACATGTCATTAGGGAATACATTGATTTGGCTTCAGGCCATGATATTGGCACTTTGGGTGCGAGTTACTTTGATTTGGCTTCAAGCCATAATATTGGCACTTCAGGTGAGAGTTACTTTGATTTGGCTTCAGGCCATGTGATCGCGTGATTTCGTGAAAGGTTTTAAATATTTATAATTACTCGTTCTTAAACTAACTATTATTGCGATGTAGGCAAGTGTACCTATCGAATAGTAGTATAGTTTTAGCAAGACCGGATTGTCGAACCCAAAGGAACTAAAAGTACTAGTAATGACTATCTTTTTATTATCTAGCCTAAGAATAATGAGGTTTTGTTTTAATTAACTAATTATCTAAACTAAGAACGCACAAGGAAAAGAATTGGGGAATTGTTTTTGGGGAAAATCAATTGTCTTAAGACAATACCTAAGGAAAAATCCACCTAGACTTTACTTGTTATTCTGGCTCCGAATCGGACGATTTATTCATTCAACTTCTTCTGCAGAGATCCCTAAGTTATGTTATTATCCCTATTCAAGACTAATAACGTCTAATCCTTAGATTGAATAACCGAGACTTTTCTCTAATTAACACTCTAGGGTTACATTAACTCGATCTATAGATCCCCTTATTAGGTTTCACCCTAATTCGGCAAAATCTTGTCACCCTATGTCTAGGCGCGCAATCAACTCCGCTTAATTATGACAAATGTACTCTTAGACAGGGTCTATTCCTCATCTGAATAAGAGCATGTCTTGAATCAGTATCCTGGGATATCAAAACAAGAATTAAGAACACATAATTAAGAACAAGTCAAATATTTATCATACGATTCAGAAAATAATAACAATATTCGTCTTAGGTTTCATTCCCCTTAGGTATTTAGGGGTTTTAGTTCATAATTAAATAAGAAAACATCTCAGAAGAATAAAGAATACAAAACATAAAGAAAACCCAAAACTCCTGAAGGGAAATTGAGGAGAGATCTTCAGTCTTGATGATGAATCCGGCTTCTGAGATGGATAAATCGGCTTCCTTGGGGTAATTTCTTACTCCCCCTTCTCCGCCTCCCCTTATTTCCTTCTCTAGGGTGTATTTATAGGCTTTGGAATGCTTAGAAGCCCTCAAAATTAGCCTTTTCCAAATTGGACTCAACTTGGGCTCGGCAGAGACACGCCCGTGTTTGATTACTTCAGGCCGTGTTCGAGCCTACCAAATTGACACGGTCGTGTGGTCTGCCCATGTGAGGAGGCCCAGGCCGTGTTAATTTCGTACTTTGGCCCATTTTCTCCATTTTTGCCTGTTTCTCGTTCCTTTCACTTTCCTATGCTCTCCTAAGTATAAAACATGAAATTAAAGCATTAAGAGCATCGAATTCACCAATTCTAATGAGAAATCATCCATAAAACGCATTAAACATGGGGTAAAAATATGCATAATTTACGGTTTATCAAATACCCCCACACTTAAGCATTTACTTGTCCTCAAGCAAAATTCTCAACTCATGATCAAAATAAATGCTTCTCAACTTATAATTTCTATCGATAATATCTCACATTAATCCATAAGTAATCATACATTGAGAATTCAACTTAAAAGAACGTAAAAGTTTCAAACATTCCAAGTTGAGTATTTAATCATGCAAACACAGGTGTCTCTCCGCATATAAGTAATTACCTTTGATTCAGAATATCACAGAGTTTCACATCCTCACTAAAGATTCATTCAAATCACTCGAGGTGTTTAAGGACAATAAATGAAGCACTCAATAGTCAATAATGAAAAGTCATTACCATAGGCTTGCATGAAAATCAAATCTCCACCACTATAATTTAAGATGATACATCAATCAAAAGGTCTTTAGAGGGTTGTAATGAGGCCTGGTTAGGGGGGTGTGGTCACAAGCTGAAAGAAAGGATTAGAATCGAGATTGAATTGAAAAATTACCTGACTAGAAAAAGAGTTAATCATTACTTGCGTACAACAGAGCTTTTCTCAGAATATGAAATTACAGATATGTATACATAGTTTTTTTTAAGAACAAGTCAAATAATCATCGACTAACTTATTACAAACAAGACATACCTAAGCAATTTCTTCAACTCAAATCTCGACAAAAATAGGAATCAAATTAATTTAGGGGATTTCAACAATAATGGGTTAAGGGTTAATATTAAGGTTAATACAAGGAATGGCTTGTTAGACTCAAATGGGTTTACTAAGGGTTAATCGTGGAGGTAGGCTTTTCATGGCATGAGTGGGTTAATCCTAAGTGCCTTAATCATTTTGATATATCAAATCAAATGGTGTGGTCTCCACATGCATAATCAAGCAAGTTCTAGAATAACAGTTCAATACTGACGCACTCAAAGCAATAATAAAAGTGAGCGTGAAAGAATTAATAGATGCTCAAAAGGCTCAAAAATATCACAAAAATTATGGCTTTTTGATGTTTAGACTCGTGAATTCCAATTCAAAGTAATACCTAGACTTGGGGAAACAACCTATAATTTTAAATTCTTAAAAATCAACTCATCATGCTTGTTTCTCTAATGTCTTAAAGTTTAAACAATCAATGCATAAATCCCTATGTTTTAATTCAAGATATATCAATCAAAATCATAAATCAATTAAAATTTATTCTAATTATGATATGAGAGTTTTTTAAGAGAATAAGGCAATCATTCAGGGATTTTTCTGATAATGAAATAAATACCCCCCACACTTAAGACGTACATTGCCTTCAATGTACAAAGATAGATATTAGAGTATATAAAATTAAGATAGGGAGAGAAGTGAAACTTCTTGTATGATGAATTCCTTGAACTGGAGTTCTGGAGAGGAATCGGTTCGAGAGTGGAGGAGGATACTCCGTCGGTCGTGGAGGTTCATTAGGCCATAAGTCCTGCGCCAAAAGAATGTTATATCTAGTGGTAGCTATGGTCGTGGTCGATCAGGACATGGTAGTCGTGGAGAACCTTTCCCGGTGGAGTTTTAGTTCTTATGTGACGATGAGCTTAAGAGCTCTATATGACTGTGATAAAATCAAGAACTTTTTAGGGGATATTAGGGGGAATAATTATTCAAAAAGAAATAATCAAAATTAATAATTAAAAAAATTTCTAAAATCTAATAAAAATAAAAAGTAGTTTCAATAAAAATTAAAAACATAAAATAATAAATAAATATGTTTAAACATCTTCATTGTTGGATGGTTCGCGAGTGGGACTGGCGATGAGATGTGAAGGTGCTGACAAATCTGCTGTAGAGTAGTATCAATGTTGTCAAATCGTTGAAAATATTGCTGCTCGAATCGGGTGAGGGGATCAAAGATGCCAGCATATGAAGCTGCCGCATGAACTGGATGAGAGGGTGGTGCTGGCTGAGTCGGTTGGCCCTCATGCTGTGGGGGGACATTGTAAGGCCCCGTACCCGAGACCGTTGCCGGAGTCGAACACGAGGTGTTAACGGACTTAATTCATTACTTAAACAGCTCATACAATTCATTTTAAAATTTCCAGACAAGCTGGCTAACTGCATCACAGTCGCTTTAAAAATCATATCTCTAGTTTCGAAACTCGAAATCCAATTCCGTAAATTTTTCCTAAAACTATACTCATATATATATCTAGTAATTTTTTTCTAGAATTTTTGGTTGGGCCAATTAGTACAGTTTATTAGTTAAAGTCTCCCCTGTTTCAGGGTTCGACTACTATGACCTCTGTGTATTACGAATCAGATATCTCCCTGTACAGAGTTTCAATGACTATTCCGTTTGTCTCTAATAAAACTAGACTCAATAATGAATCTTTAAATATAAAGCATGACTTCTAATTATCTTTGTAAAATTTATGGTGAATTTCCAAAGTCAGAATAGGGGATCCAGAAATCCCTCTGGCCCTATTTCACAAAAATTTAAACATCTCATAAAATATAGCTCATATACCTGTTTCTCTTCTTCCATAAGAAAATAGACTCATCAAGCTTCGATTCCATAACTTATTCATTATTTAATTCCATTTCTACTATTTTTAGTGATTTTTCAAATTCACATCACTACTGCTGTCTGAATCTATTTTATGGTAAATTTTACCTATTTCATGGTTTCCATGGATTAGCTAGTAATTTGACATACATAACACCAAATATGATCATGATTAGCCATTCCAATGGCTAATCATTACCAAGCATTTCCATACCACTCAATAACCATATCATAAGACCATATATACAAAATGATTATAATGCTATATATGCCATACTCAAAATATGCAAGCCATTATGCCAAGATGGTATACGGATAGTGTGAGCATGCCTCCGATCGTTCCCTTTTTCCGAGCTGGCTTGTCAACCCTACAAGGAATGAAAAGGAGGAAGTAAGCATAAATGCTTAGTAAGTTCACATGCAAATAGCAAATAACATAACCATATAAGCAAACATAAAACATCATTTGCATAATCATCACCAAGACATTCATATCACATTTTCATTTATCATCTTACCATATTGTTGTTATATCGAGTTTTCAACCCGAGGATTAAGTACATACCTGTTCAAAGTATCCATTTCACAACACTTACCAATACGTCCCTTTCATCTTGAGTATTCCTCCATTTGAGTAGAATTTTACCCGTTGAACACATCGGAATATAATTCGGATACATGGAAAGTTTGCACATAAGTGCTACATATATAATCAAGAAATCATGTAACCCGCCCCTAAGTGAACTCGGACTCAACTCAACGAGCTCGGGCGTTCGTATCCATAAATGAACTCGGACTCAACTCAATGAGTTCGGATGCCTAGTTACATCTCACGAACTCGGACTCAACTCAACGAGTTCGGACATTTGCATCCATAAGTGAACTCGGACTCAACTCAACGAGTTCGGATGCTCAACCATCCTAGTGACATCTCACTTGTATCCTAATCTATTCCTAAGGTTCAAACGGGCTTTTTCCCACGATCTCACATTTGCCGTCTTCCATGGAATATCGGAATCGATACTCGGTAGCAATTCATATTTATCAAGTAGTAAACATAATTTGCATATTACTCAACATTAACCACAAAGCATAATATTTCACGATAAAAAAATCAACATATCATCATATCATTTAAATAACATAAAAATATTTAAAATAATAACTATGTTACCAACATTTACATATGAACTTACCTCGTATGCGAAAATGGCTACTTTTACCATTTCGTCCACAACTTGGTATTTTCCCCATTTTAGCTCGAATTTTAGTTTTCCTTGCTCTATCATTTAAAATATAGTCTAATTAGGACTCACATTATTCAAATTGACCCAAAATCATATTTTGAAAAAATTATAATTTGCCCCTAAACTTTTCCATATTTACACTTTTGCCTCAGAGCTTGTAAATTAAACTTCAGCCTATTTTCTTATGTTTTATGACATGCTGATCATTTTTCCCTTCTATGGCAATATCAAATTCTCACTCTAACATGTACTTATGACTATTAGGTATTTTTACCGATTAAGCCATTTTGCTAGTTTTCGCTTAAAACCGAGTAGCACAAGTTGTCTAACATAATTTAAACCTCATATTCTATCATAAAACATAAAAATACACAAATTTCACCTATGGGTATTTTTCCAAATATAAACCCTAGGTTAAATTATTGCTAGCATAAGCTTAATCGAGCTACCGGGACTCCAAAAACGTAAAGAACTTGAAAAACGGGGCTAGAATGGACTTACAATCGAGCTTGGAAGCTTGAAAAACCCTAGCCATGGTTTCTCCTTGCTATATTCAGCCATGGGGTTGAAGATGAGCAAAATTGGCTTTTAATTTTGTATTTTAATTCATTTTACCCCTAAATGGCCAAAATGCCCTTACTACTAAACTTTCCAAAAATTCCATCCATGTCCAATTTTTGTCCATAGACTTAGAAATTGGTAAAATTTCTATTTAAGACCTCCTAATTAATATTTCAAAACAATTTCATACTAGAAACTTCTAGAATGCAAGTTTTGCAAATTATTCGATTTAGTCTCTAATTTCAATTTAAGCATTTTATGCATAAAATTTCTTCACTAAATTTTCACACAATCATGCAATCGTATCATAGACCTTAAAATAATCATAAAATAATTATTTCTATCTCGAATTTTGTGGTCACGAAACCACTATTCTGGCTAGGCCCAAAATTAGGATATTACAACTCTCCCCCCTTTAGGGATTTTCGTCCCCAAAAATCTTGCCAGAAAAGTGGTCTTCACTTTTAATCTCATATTCGGTGCCGAAGAACTTGCACTTAGACTGTACCTCCAATACATCTCTTCAATTTCTCATATGATCTAAAAGCTTACAGTCTCAACTCTCAACTGTTCTTAAATTTTCAACCCTTCTCAGTTTCCCATGATATCATGACATAAAACCCGGATCTAAACTTGATTTAATGGAGACCGGAATTCCAAGAAATCCAACAATCAAAGAGACCTGAAATTCCATGAATCTGATAAGTAGGAATTCATTCAATATAGATATGATTTATAAATCTCGCCAAACATTTAACAATAGGATACATCACATTTTCCTCTTTCCGCTATGGAAATAATTCTGATATGGCCTCAAGAATAATCCTTCTCATTTCCATCCCAATATCAACACTGACAAGGATAATTTTGATAGATCGCAATGCTCGGCTTTAACCCCTTCAACAACTCCGATTTTATGTAACATCGAATGCTCTAAACTATCACATTACCTCACTATCTTGAAACACATCACAATTCATACAACAGTACATTACTGAAAGTCAGGAAGTCTTTGCTCAATGTAGACTAGTCTAGTTCAGACGCTTCGGTTACCAATATTCTCATCTATCTGAACTCTGTCAACATGTAATAAACTTTTCAGCTTTCACAAGATGGAAACCTTATCATTCGTAGTGACTTAAACTAATATTCAACTCTTTCTAATAAATATACACTTCTCGTTCAAACTATTTACTCTTTTATTCGTACAAAATGAAATTCTATTATCAGACTTGGGAAAAATAATCCTGACATAATTGTCACATGAAATCTTTCAAATAAATAATTTACCATACCGACTGAAACTCGCGCTTTTATCACCTATGCCTTTACTGATGTCAAATCCTTACACAGAAATTAGAAAACATCCCAATACTAAAATCACCACATTACCAAGATCAAATTAGAAGTATAGTCATATTTGACATGATTATCACGAGCTGGAGAACCCACTTCGAACATGAGTCGTAATTGACAAATTATGGAACAAAGATAACAAGAAAACCGAATAAAAAAATCCAAGATAGAGAAACCTGGAATAAAGAAATCCAGAATAAAGAGATCCAGGATAAAGAAACCCAAGATACGATACTATGCCGGAGAATCGAAAATCAAACTCATAGAGAAAATACGGAATACCTCGATAATTCTTCAAAGAAAGAAAGTCCGGAAGAAAACATCATTTAATCCCACTGAAATCAAATATAACAAGATCAATATATCTTCCCATACATATATATCAGATGAAGCATCAAGTAGAAGAAACAGAATCATAATATCATACGTATTCTCTCATCAATTCTTATCAGACGAAATGAAATAGAATACCCGATGAAATAGAGCAATATAAATTATAAACCAGTCAGACTACCAATGCTTTCATCCAACACCAGAATTAGAAGACATTCCCATATAACAAGAATTTCTTCAGAAGATCAATAGCCATAGAAATATTTCTGAGAACGGGTAAACACATAGAACATCTCAAAAGAGACTGCTAAATCTGTCCAGTCATAACTGTCACACTTAGATAGTTCACATTTCAAATATCATTTCCCCAACTAGTTCTGCCATCACAAATTTCATATTAAACCATTCACTAAAGAAGGTCAGTTCTGAATAAATTTTGATTTACACTTTTCTCGACCTTGCACCTGAGTAATTCAATTTACCAAAGAGAATTTCCTTCTCTAACTGGGACAGTGCATAATTCCAATAATCTTTATATCAATCCGATACTTTACTGGCTCTGACTTTACTTATCAGCTCATTTTCAATCTCTGATCATACTTATAATTATTCTATCACTGAACTCTTTGGGTTCTCAACCGGAAACTTATTCAATACAAATCTCATGAAATTCCATTATAAGTACCACTTCGGTAAGGGGGAGGGGTTGTAGGACCTCTGACTCGACTTTCTTATACATACACATATGACATAACTCCCATCATCATAGCAACATCATCAAAATCATGTCATTCATTCAGGCAATGCAACATTCATGTTGGCTTACACAAATTTTCCTATTGTCCATTTAGACAATATACTTATGCATACATTCTATGTTTTCTAGATAACTTTACTTATCCATTCATTTAATTAAATTAATTCATGCTCATGACATCATATAAGGCCAAACAAACATAGATATTTGCATCACAATCACAACATTCGTTTCGTGCATCATCATGTACATATCATTACAATCATATAATTCAGTCCAACAATTTAACATAGATAAGTTCATTCCATTATAATCCTTTATCTCATAAAAATTATATATCATTAGCATTCATCAAGATTAGACGTCCAAATCAAGACAAGGACATTTTCATTCGTATCATAATATTATGACTTTTATTCATACCTCTACTACTTTCTATTTATTCCATTCATCTTATCAAGTAAGCCACATACACTACATCATATGAGCATTAAGCAAATATGAATATTTATCACATATGTATCATAAACTTTTATTCATACTTTTCTGAACTGAGACTTATCATAATCATAATTTTACTCAAATACCTTCACATAACATTGAACATGGTCGGCGCAGCTCAGTTGCAGAGTACCCTGTCTAAATAAGACGATACTCATACGCGTCGGAAGACATCACACTATCACAGATCAGTGGCATGTATAGCTAAACTTTTACACATGCTAGGTTAGTCCGAGAACTGACTAAACCTGCTCTAATACCACCAAATGTAACACCCCATACTCGAGACCGTTTTTGGAGTCGAACACAAGGTGTTAACGGACTTAATTCATTACTTAAACAGCTCATACAATTCATTTTAAAATTTCCAGACAAGCTGGCTAACTGCATCACAGTCGCTTTAAAAATCATATCTCTAGTTTCGAAACTCGAAATCCAATTCCGTAAATTTTTCCTAAAACTATACTCATATATATATCTAGTAATTTTTTTCTAGAATTTTTGGTTGGGCCAATTAGTACAGTTTATTAGTTAAAGTCTCCCCTGTTTCAGGGTTCGACTACTATGACCTCTGTGTATTACGAATCAGATATCTCCCTGTACAGAGTTTCAATGACTATTCCGTTTGTCTCTAATAAAACTAGACTCAATAATGAATCTTTAAATATAAAGCATGATTTCTAATTATCTTTGTAAAATTTATGGTGAATTTCCAAAGTCAAAACAGGGGATCTAGAAATCGCTCTGGCCCTATTTCACAAAAATTTAAACATCTCATAAAATATAGCTCATACACCTGTTTCGCTTCTTCCATATGAAAATAGACTCATCAAGCTTCGATTCCATAACTTATTCATTATTTAATTCCATTTCTACTATTTTTAGTGATTTTTCAAATTCACGTCACTACTGCTGTCTGAATCTATTTTATGGTAAATTTTACCTATTTCATAGTTTCCATGGATTAGCTAGTAATTTGACATACATAACACCAAATATGATCATGATTAGCCATTCCAATGGCTAATCATTACCAAGCATTTCCATACCACTCAATAACCATATCAAAAGACCATATATACAAAATGATTATAATGCTATACATGCCATACTCAAAATATGCAAGCCATTATGCCAAGATGGTATACGGATAGTGTGAGCATGCCTCCGATCGTTCCCGTTTTCCGAGCTAGCTTGTCAACACTACAAGGAATGAAAAGGAGGAAGTAAGCATAAATGCTTAGTAAGTTCACACGCAAATAGCAAGTAACATAACCATATAAGCAAACATAAAACATCATTTGCATAATCATCACCAAGACATTCATATCACATTTTCATTTATCATCTTACCATATTGTTGTTATATCGAGTTTTCAACCCGAGGGTTAAGTACATACCTGTTCAAAGTATCCATTTCACAACACTTACCAATACGTCCCTTTCATCTTGAGTATTCCTCCATTTGAGTAGAATTTTACCCGTTGAACACATCGGAATATAATTTGGATACATGGAAAGTTTGCACATAAGTGCTACATATGTAATCAAGAAATCATGTAACCCGCCCCTAAGTGAACTCAGACTCAACTCAACGAGCTCGGGCGTTCGCATCCATAAATGAACTCGGACTCAACTCAACGAGTTCGGATGCCTAGTTACATCTCACGAACTCGGACTCAACTCAACGAGTTCGGACATTTGCATCCATAAGTGAACTCGGATTCAACTCAATGAGTTCGGATGCTCAACCATCCTAGTGACATGTCACTTGTATCCTAATCTATTCCTAAGGTTCAAACGGGCTTTTTCCCACGATCTCACATTTGCCGTCTTCCATGGAATATCGGAACCAATACTCGGTAGCAATTCATATTTATCAAGTAGTAAACATAATTTGCATATTACTCAACATTAACCACAAAGCATAATATTTCACGATAAAAAAATCAGCATATCATCATATCATTTAAATAACATAAAAACATTTAAAATAATAACTATGTTACCAACATTTACATATGAACTTACCTCGTATGTGAAAATGGCTACTTTTACCATTTTGTCCAGAACTTGGTATTTTCCCCATTTTAGCCCGAATTTTAGTTTTCCTTGCTCTATCATTTAAAATATAGTCTAATTAGGACTCACATTATTCAAATTGACCCAAAATCATATTTTGGAAAAATTACAATTTTGCCCCTAAACTTTTGCATATTTACACTTTTGCCTCAAAGCTCGTAAATTAAACTTCAGCCTATTTTCTTATGTTTTATGACATGCTGATAATTTTTTCCTTCTATGGCAATATCAAATTCTCACTCTAACATGTACTTATGACTATTAGGTATTTTTACCGATTAAGCCCTTTTGCTAGTTTTCGCTTAAAACCGAGTAGCACAAGTTGTCTAACATAATTTAAAACCTCATATTCTATAATAAAACATAAAAATACACAAATTTCACCTATGGGTATTTTTCCAAATATAAACCCTAGGTTAAATTATTGCTAGCATAAGCTTAATCGAGCTACCGGGACTCCAAAAACGTAAAGAACTTGAAAACGGGACTAGAATGGACTTACAATCGAGCTTGGAAGCTTGAAAAACCCTAGCCATGGTTTCTCCTTGCTATATTCAGCCATGGGGTTGATGATGAGCAAAATTGGCTTTTAATTTTGTATTTTAATTCATTTTACCCCTAAATGACCAAAATGCCCTTACTACTAAACTTTCCAAAAATTCCATCCATGTCCAATTTTTGTCCATAGACTTAGAAATTGGTAAAATTTCTATTTAAGATCTCCTAATTAATATTTCAAAACAATTTCATACTAGAAACTTCTAGAATGCAAGTTTTGCAAATTATTCGATTTAGTCCCCAATTTCAATTTAAGCACTTTATGCATAAAATTTCTTCACTAAATTTTCACACAATCATGCAATCATATCATAGACCTTAAAATAATCATAAAATAATTATTTCTATCTCGGATTTTGTGGTCACAAAACCACTATTCCAACTAGGCCCAAAATCAGGATATTACAAACATCATTAGGAATTTTCTCGTAGGCTTCCTCTTCGGTAGATTGGGTGAGACGGCACTAGGGAGGGTAGGTTCCTCGGCGCCTCTCAATCATCCTCATGGTAAGCATGCTCGAGATGCCTTGTGGAGACATCTGGCCGATGAGGGTGAAGGATGATTCTTGGGTCGCGGTGTTGAGGAGCCCGAAGTGTCGCGCCAGCCGAGTCATGTAGGGGCCAATGGAGATGACCCCCTTCCTATGCCGTTCTGTCTGGTGCTGAATCGTAAGGGCGATGAAATAGGCAAGGTCGATGACGTGCCCTTGCGACATGCACCATAAGAAGTAGACGTCGTAGGTGTTGACGACATCAGTACTCTCTCGCCTCCCTGTAATCGTGTGAGCTAAAATAGCATGTAAGTACCTCAGGGATGGCAGCAGAACTGATGCCTTGGAGTGACTAGGATTTTAGGAGGCCGTGCTAGAGGCCAAAGTGTTCCAACACTTCGAGGGAGAGAAATGTATGTGGCGATTGAGAGCATGTAGTTCATTCTCCTCATTGAACTCCTCTGTGTATAAGCTTAGTGCCACACCGAACTCTGGGATGCTTATCTGGCGGACTAACCTACCTAGGCGAAACTGGACCGTGCTAGGATCATCGTAGTTTGTCATTATGGTCTGGAGATGGAACGTTGAGCATAGTTCCATCGTGAGCTCGAGGTATGTTGGTTCAATGATCCCAAAGAATAGCTCCCAAGGGTCAGTGGTTAGGAGGGCCCGAATCACATCAGCCATCTGAACTTGTTCTATGGTAGACCAGTTGATGCAGCGGCCCGTAATTAAAGGTCAGGCCCGAAGTATCTGGAAAAGTTCTTCCTAGGGTCGTCGGGGAAACTGTAGAAGAGGGTGACAAATTTTCGCGATTGGACCTGCAGAAGAGGACGCTCCTTTCCTCTTCTTTGAAGCAGGTATGGCGGTTTTTTTTCCTCTTGAAGATGACATTGTGTACCTGCAAGTGGAGACATCAATTCATCTTTTGATGAGTAGTCAATTTATAATATATTAAAGGAAAGTGACTAAATTCGAAAAGGAAAATGCATAACTATATTCAGCCACAATTACTAAATTCAATTAAAACAATAAGTTCAATGACCCATTTCTTTGTGGCATGAGCATAGTAATATAAGCAAAAATGGCAAGGAATGGAATGCAAAATACTATATGAATGAAAAGAGATGCCAACAAAGTATGCATGATTATTTCAACTATCCTAGCCATGAATATTCACTTCTAACTAATTGAATGAAGTGTAGGAATCATGTAATGAGTAAGATTTTAAACATGAGAAAGATGATAAGTTGTTTGATAAATGAAATTTATGTGATTATCAATATGGAAATAACATGAAAAATATAAATTAATATGGTAAAAAAACATTATAAATCAATGAAATAAAAGAAAAAGGAGTTAACAAACGCTAAGGTGAGAGATTGGGCGTCGAGAATGGAGTTGTAGGTGGCGCACGGGCGTGGTAGGGAGGCCGTGTGGAGTTGCAGTGGCTAGGGTTAGGGTTTTTGAATGGGGAAGAAAGTGAATAGTGCAGGGTATTTATAAATTTTGGGCCATACGTCCCGTGTCCCCCAATTTCAGCCCGTGTGATTCGCGAATTTCAAATTTGGGTACGTCTGATATTTAGTACACGCCCGTGTCGTACGGTCGTGTCTAGCTTCGTTCGCTTCTCCCACGCCCGTGTGTGCAAGCCCCACGCCCGTGTTAATTTAACAGGTTAGACCACGGGTGTTCCACACGGGCGTGTCACATGCCCGTGTTGTTTTAGTAGGCTCACCCACGGTTCTTCCACACGAGCGTGTCTCACGCCCATGTTGTTTTGGTAGGCTCGACCATGACCATATCGCATGGCCGTGGCATTTTATCGTAACCCATGTTGGAGAAATCCTTGCCCTTTTTTCACACGGTTTTAAGCACGCCCGTGTGCTTGGCCGTGTCTCTATGAAAACACCTGTATTCAAGATTTCTATTAGAAGTTAGGAGTTAAATACCAAAATTTAAAGAAATTAATATTGTTAGTGCTCGGGTTACCTCCCGAGAAGCATTTATTTATAATCTAAGCTCGACTTACCTTTTTAGTGAATGGTCATGGTGGTTTGAGGAGTTTATACTCCTCATTCCTGCTACCAATCTCATCAAAATAAGGTTTTAATCGGGTGTTGTTTACCTTAAAAATGCTGAATTGAAAAATACTGAGTACCGTAAGAGGGGTTTCCTTATTCGGTGTGGTAGCAATAATGTGGGGATCTGCGGCATCTAATAAGACCTTATCACCAACCTTAAGTTGATTTGGAGAGGTATCGAGCTTGTTTTGGTGTAGTTTCGATTTGTCGGGTGCGTCCACCATTTATCGAGTTCCTCGATTTGTAGTCTTCGATCTTCATGAATAGGTCCTCTACTATTGCTTGAGAACGACTCATGTGCTTCCTTCCGATTTATTTTCTACAAAGTAGGTTTCACCATATTGTTAGGTTTAGTAGAATGGTTTAAATGATCACCTTCAATTCCTGATGTGTTGCCAGAATTGTGAGCTTGAAGGGTGATTGTTTCGTCTCCCACTCGGAGTGTGAGTTCACCTGTGCCAACATCAATGATGGTTTTAGCAGTTGCTAAAAAGGGCCTTCCTAAAATTAAGGGAGTGTTGCTATACTCTTCTATGTCTAGAACAATAAAGTCAACAGGAAATATAAATTTATCTATTTTAACTAGCATGTCTTCAATAATACCTCTAGGGAATCTTATAGTTTTATCTGCTAATTGAATGCTCATCCTAGTCTGTTTGGGTTTCCCGAGACCTAGTTGCTTAAACATTTTGTAAGGCATGACGTTGATACTAGCCCCTAGATCAGCTAATGCATAATTAACGTCTAAACTACCAATTAAGCAAGGAATATTAAAGCTCCCTGGGTCTTTTAGTTTGTTGGGTAGTTTATTTTAGAGAATGGCCGAGCAAACTGCGTTCAGCTCCACATGCGACGCTTCGTCCAACTTCCACTTATTTGTTAAAAGCTCCTTTAAAAATTTCATTGCGTTTGGCATTTGTAATAGAGCTTCAATAAATGGTAAGTCAATATGTAATTTTTTTAAGAGTTTAAGGAATTTACCAAATTGTTCATCTGAGCGGTGTTTCCTTGTCGCGTTGGGGTATGGCACACGAGGTTTATATTCGACAGTCACTGGTTTGTTTGTATTTTGATCTACTTCACCTTGACCTTTACTTACCTCAGTTTCCTGCCTCGATTCTGGTTTAGGCTCAACGACTCCTTCGTCATCTTGAATATTAATTGCGTTGAGTTGCTCCATTGGGTTAGGTTCTGTATTACTTGGCAAACTACCTTGTGGTCGTTCGGAGATTAGTTTGGAAAGCTAGCTTATCTGAGTTTCGAGCTCTTGGATCAACGCTTGTTAATTTTTAAGTGCTGTCTCGGTGTTCTAAAAACGGGTTTCTGACACTGATATGAACTTTGAGAGCATCTCTTCAAGGTTTGGCTTCTTTTCCTGTTGGTAAGGTGGTTGTTGGTAGCCCGGAGGATGTTGTGGTCTTTGATTTCCTTGACCGCCCCACGAGAAATTGGGGTGGTTCCTCCAACCTGCATTATAAGTGTTACTATATGGATTGTTTTGAGGTCGAGGATTATTACCCATGTAGTTTAATTGCTCGTTATCCATGTTGTAGCCATAAAGTTGGTATTCCGAATGGTTTGTTCCACCGCTACTTGCTTCGCACTGCATTACTGGGTGAACCTGTGAAGAATTAAGAAAACCATCAATCTTTTTATTTAAGAGTTCTACCTGATTAGAGAGCATGGTGACCGAATCAACGTTATAAACGCCAGTTGTTTTAGTTGGCTTTGTCCTCATAACTTGCCACTAATAGTTATTCAGTGACATCTCCTTTATAAACTCATAGGCATATTTTGGTGTTTTATTGTTGATGGTTCTGCCCGTAGCTACGTCAACCATTTACCGAGTCGAAGGATTCAGACCATTGTGAAATGTTTGTACTTGGAGCCAAAGTCATAACCCATGGTGAGGGCACCTTCTCAGAAGGTCATTGTATCTCTTCCATGCATCGTAGAGTGTTTTTAAATCCATCTGCACAAAAGAAGAGATATCATTACGTAATTTAGCCGTTTTAGCAGGCGAAAAATATTTTAGTAAAAATTTTTTGGTCATTTGTTCCCAAGTAGTAATTGACCCTCGTGGTAAAGAGTTCAACCACTGTTTAGCTTTGTTCCTCAATTAAAAGGGAAACAACCGAAGACATATGGCATCATCAGAAACACCATTAATTTTAAATGTATCGCATAGTTCTAAAAAGTTAGCTAAATGGGCGTTGGGATCCTCATCCTGCAAACCATCAAACTGAGCAAATTACTGTATCATTTGAATAGTGTTAGGTTTTAATTCAAAAGTATTTGCAGGTACAGCAGGTCTAACTATGCTAGATTCAGTTCCTGTTAAAGAAGGTTTAGCATAATCATACATAGTGCGTGGAGCAGGATTTTGATTAACCGCAATTGCAGGAGGTAGCTGATTGCCTTGGTTTTCAGCCATCTCTTCTGTTGAGGGTTGAGTATCGTCTTCTTGCTCATTCTCCGTGTATCTTAAGCTGCGCCGTATTTCTCTTTGGTTTCTACGAACTATACGATCTATTTCTTTGTAAAAAAGTAATGGTTCCGACGGGTTTCTTCTAGTCATAGATTATAAAAACCTGCCAAGAGAAAGAAAAACTAAGTTAATAAATAATAAATTAGATTAAATTGCAAGAAAAATAAATGGCTAAAGTAATAAAAATTTAGCGTTCCTAATATTTCAGTTCCTCGGCAACGGCGCCAAAAACTAGATTGCGTGATTTCGTGATAGGTTTTAAATAGTTATAATTACTCGTTCTTAAACTAACTATTATTGTGATGTAGGTAAGTGTACCTATCGAACAGTAGTATAGTTTTAGCAAGACCGAATTGTCGAACCTAAAGGAACTAAAAGTACTAGTATAACTGTCTTTTTATTATCTAGCCTAAGAATAAGGAGGTTTTGTTTTAATTAACTAATTATCTAAAATAAGAACGTACAAGGAAAATAATTAGGGAATTGCTTTTGGGGAAAATCGATTGTCTTAAGACAATACCAAAGGAAAAATCCACCTAGACTTTACTTGTTATTCTGGCTCCGAACTAGACGATTTATTCATTCAACTTGTTCCGTAGAGATCCCTAAGTTATGTTATTATCCCTATTCAAGACTAATAACGTCTAATCCTTAGGTTGAATAACAAAGACTTTTCTCTAATTAACACTCTAGGGTTACATTAACTCGATCTATGGATCCCCTTATTAGGTTTCACCCTAATCCGACAAAATCTTCTCACCTTATGTCTAGGCGTGCAATCAACTCTGCTTAATTATGACAAATGTACTCTTAAACAGTGTCTATTCCTTCTCTGAATAAGAGCATGTCTTCAATCAGTATCCTGGGATATCAAAATAAGAATTAGGAATAAGTCAAATATTTATCATACGATTCAAAAAATAATAACAAGATTCGTCTTAAGTTTCATTCCCCTTAGGTATTTAGGGGTTTTAGTTCATAACTAAATAAGAAAACATCTCAGAAGAATAAAGAATACAAAACATAAAGAAAACCCAAAACTCCTGAAGGGAAATTGAGGAGAGATCCTCAGTCTTGATGATAAATCCAACTTCTGAGATGGATCAATCAGCTTCCTTGGAGTAATTCCTTACTCTCCCTTCTTCGCCTCCCTTTATTTCCTTTTCTAAGGTGTATTTATAGGCTTTGGAATGCTTAGAACCCCTCAAAATTAGCCTTTTCCAAATTGGACTCAACTTGGGCTCGGCAGAGACACGTCCGTGGCACACGCCCCTGTTCGATTACTTCAGGCCGTGTTCGAGCCTGCCAAATTGACACGGCCATGTGGTCTGCCCATGTGAGGAGGTCCAGGCCGTGTTGATTTCGTACTTTGGCTTATTTTCTCCGTTTTTGGCCCGTTTCTCGTTCCTTTCCCTCTCCTATGCTCTCCTAAGTATAAAACATGAAATTAAAGCATTAAGATCATCGAATTCACCAATTATAATGAGAAATCATCCATAAAATACATTAAACATGGGGTAAAAATATGTATAATTTACGGTTTATCACCATGATATTGGCAATTCAGGCGTGAGATACATTGAGTTGGCTTCGGGCCATGATATTAGCACTTAGGGTGCAAGACTCTCAAGTATCTAACTTTATTCTGAATGGTTCAACAGGTAAGATGTGAAATGGTGAGAAATAGATACATGTCGATACAAGTATGTTCGAAAATCTATACGAGCAATGAATCAAAAGAAGTGATGAGTTTATGATCAAGTTTGTGGTTAAGTTCATGTTAGCTTGAGATTAATGTATTGTTGCATATTATACCATTTAAATTGAATTGATAAATGAATAGTGAGACTTTCTTATTATTTTCATACGAGCTTACTAAGATTTATAGCTTATATTGTTTATTTTTCTGTGTTTTATAGTGATACCAAAGCTAGCTCGGATACGGGGATCGTCGGAGACTTCGTCACATTATCCAACTATCACCTTGGTACTTTTGAAACTAAGTTTTGGTCATATGATATATATAGGATTATGGTCATTTTAATATGTAGTTTAGTAATGAGTTTTGCCATTTGAATTGACTTGTAAATGTCTATGTTTTGGTTTGTATATAGCCATGAAAGTTACCTCAACTTGGTTGATTTGGTTATGTTTATATATATGCACATGGGTTATTTTATGTGATTGAGGTTGGCTTTGTGATGTTTATTGATAGTAGGAATTATGGATAACAAATGGTTAATATTTGAGAAGATGTAGGCTTATGAATTTGAGCATAATGATGCGTGTTTGGGAATGTCTAATTAGTTGAAATTTGTATGTGAAATTGGTATAAGTGGATTGGTCTATTGTGTGACTTGTCTGCATTGTGGATAATGATATTGAGTTTGCATGAATTAGGCTTGATTTAGTTGGTTTGAATGTCTATATATGCTATGAATTGTGCAAGTTGGTTTGGTGAAGGTTTGTGCAAGTTTGGGTGACAAATTGGCTTGGTAAATATCCTATTTTTGTCCATACGGGAGAAGACACGGACGTGTCTCATTCGTGTAAGATACACAATCATGTATACAGCCGTGTGTCCCCTTGGTGTTGAATTAAAAATCAAGTTAGTATGCTCCACACAATCTCACACACAGACGTGTGACTTGGCCATGTGGCATAAGTCAGTATACCCTAGCACATGACCTGGCACACGAGAGTGTATGGCCATTTTTAGGGTACACGGGCTAGCCATACGGGCGTGTGTGTTGGACATGTGACCGAAGTTAGAGAGTTACACAGGGTCAGACATGGGCTGGGACTCGGCCATGTGTTTCCATTTCAAATGTCCACACGGCCTATGACACGGGCGTGTCTCTGGCCGTGTGAAACATACGGTTGGGCCACACGGGCATGTGTCCCTTGTAGTTTGGAAAATTTTCTAAGTTTTGTAAAAATTTCTTGAGTTATCATTTTAGTCTCGAACCACACCAAATGCATGTTTTAGGCCTCGTAGGCTCGTATTGGGGACAATGTGAATGTTATTGAATGATAATTTGTATGAAATTAGAAAACGTATATGAAATGAAAGTTTAAATTATTTTGTAAGTCTGGTAATTCTCTGTAACCGTATTCTAGCGTTGAATACGGGTGAGGGGTGTTACATTTATTAGTATCAGAGCTACGGTTTAGTCGATTCTAGAACTAACGTAGCGTATGTAAGAGTCTAGCTGTACATTCCGTATATAATCTGTGATAATATGATCAATCCTGACAATTTGAACATGTTTTCATATAGTAAATGGATCTCAAATAGCTGTAGCTGATAATCTTGAGAGTAATGCGCCAACTCTCGCTCAAGGGCAGCACTGTCTGAATCTAAACATCTATCGAGTAGTCATGGAGGAGAGGTTAAAGAAGCCTTTTTCCAAATGATGAACGAGTGGTTCACGAAGTTTGTTCGAACAAATCTGGTTGTTCAACAACCTCCACCCCACCTAATCCCCAACCGGTTCCCTTAGCCCCTCAAGGTGTGGAACTTCTATGATTGAATAATCCGTTAGTTGATAAGATTCAAAAATTCAGGGCTGAAGAGTTCAAAGCTACAATTGATAACGATCTCGAGAGAGTTAAATTTTAACTTGAAAACAGTATTCGGATATTAGATGAACTTTCTTGTACACTGAGTGAGTGTTTAAAATATGTTGTATCACTTCTGAGGGACACTGCGTATCAATGGTGGAATAGTTTGGTGTCTGTGTTACCGAGAGAAAGGGTTACTTGAGATTTCTTTCAGACTGAGTTCCGAAAGAAATACATAAGTCTGAGTTTCTCGATCAAAAGCACAAAGAGTTTTTAGAATTGAAATAGGGCCATATGACTGTGACTAAGTATGAAAGAGAATTTTAAGATCAAGTAAGTATGCTCAGGAGTATGTTTCTACTGAAAAAATCATGTGCAAATGATTCGTTGATGGATTGAACGAGGATATTAAACTTCTAGTCAGAATTTTAAAATTGAAAGAATTCGTTGTCTTTGTTGATAGAGCTTGTAAAGCCGAGGAGCTTAGTAAAGAAAAGAGAAAAGCAGATTCAGAGGCTAGAGACTCGAGAAAAAGATCGATGAATAAACCATATCAATCTTTGTTAAAGAAATCTAGAGATTCATACACTCGTCCAAATGCTTCAATTGGGTATCTGAACAAAGATTGTGGAAAACAATACTCAAGTCTTAAAGCTCAAACAATTTTGGTAACAAGTGTTGGAAATGTGGGAAACAATAAACCCGAGTGTCAACAGTGTGGGAGATGACATTTTGGAGAATGCTGGAATAAGAGTAATAAAACTTGTGTCAGATGTGGTCACCAGATCATTTTATTCAGGATTGTCTTGAGTTAGCTGAGAAAGACGAATTCTAGAATGTAAGACCGAGTAACATAACCACTAGAGGGAGGCTATCGAGAAATGCGGGAAATGTGACCAATAGTAGAGGCGTGACAAAAGATTTGACTATTAGATCTGAAGCGAGAGCACCTGCTAGAGCTTATGCTATTCGCGCTCGAAAAGATGTGTTGTCACCTGATGTTATCACCGGTATATTCTCTCTTTATGACACTAATGTGATTGCTTTTATTAATCTTGGATCAACTCATTCGTATGTTTATGAGAATTTAGTGTCTAGTAAGAATTTTCCTGTTGAGTCTACTGAGTTTGTGATTAAAGTATCAAATCCCTTAAGCAAGTATGTTCTAGTTGATAAAGTTTGCAAGAACTATCCTTTAATAACCCGGGGTTACTATTTTCCTGTGGATTTGATGTTATTACCATTTGATGAATTTGATGTGATTCTGGGTATGGATTGGTTATTTCTGCATATGCTTTCGTGAATTGCAGATGAAAGACTATTGAATTGAAATGTCAGAACAGTGAAATTCTTTGAATTGGATCAGATGAGTTGAGTGGATTGCCAGTTGTGATTTCATTGATGTTAACTCAGAGATATGTGAGAAAAGGTTGTGAAGCTTATCTTGCTTATGTTTTAAATACAAAAGGGTCTGAATCTAAGATTGAATTAGTGCCAGTTGTCTGTGAGTTTTCGGATGTGTTTCTAGAAGAATTATCGGGGTTACCACCGATCAGAGGTGAAATTCTTTGAATTAGATCAGATGATCCAAGTTGATTGCCAGTTGTGATTTCATCGATGTCAGCTCAGAGATATGTGAGAAAAGGTTGTGAAGCTTATCTTGCTTATCTTTTAGATACAAAAGTGTCAAATCTAAGATTGAACTAGTGCTAGTTGTCTATAAGTTTCCAGATGTCTTTCTAGAAGAATTATTGGGGTTACCACTGATCAGAGAGGTTGAATTTGCTGTTGAGTTAGTACTAGGAACTTCACTGATGTCGATAGCTCCGTATAGAATGGCTTCGATAGAATTGAAATAGTTGAAATCTCAATTTCAAGAGTTAACAAATAAAGGTTTCGCACAACCTAGTTTTTCGCCCTGGAGTGCGCCAGTATTGTTTGTAAAGAAGAAAGACGGATCAATGAGAATTTTTATTCACTATAGACAACTCAATAAGGTTACAATAAAGAACAAGTATCTGTTGCCGAGAATAGATGATTTATTTGATTAGTTGAAAAGAACAATAGTGTTTTCGAAGATTGATATGTGGTCTAGTTACTATCAATTGAGAGTGAAAGATTCGGATGTATCGAAAACTGCATTCAGAACGAGGTACGGACATTATGAATTTCTTGTTATGCCTTTCGGATTGACTAATGCTCCTGCAGTTTTTATGGACTTGATGAATCGAACTTTTAGACCGTATTTAAACAGATTCGTTATGCTATTCATAGACGACATTCTGATCAATTCTCGAGAAGAGTCTGAACATACCGAGCATTTAAGGATTGTGCTACAAACCTGAAGAGATAAGAAACTATATGCTAAATTCAGTAAATGCGAGTTTTGGCTCCGAGAGGTTGGATTTCTGAGATACATTGTTTCAGCAAAGCGTATACGAGTTGATCCGAGCAAAATTTCAGTAGTTGTTGATTGGAAACCACTGAGAAATGTATTTGAAGTCAGAAGCTTTCTAGGGTTAGCTAGTTATTATCGATGTTTTGTTAAAGGGTTCTCAATGATCCGAGAAATGTCAACAAAGTTTCGAACATTTGAAAGCATTGTTAACTGAGGCACCAGTGGTGGTTCAACCTGAGTCGGGTAAAGAGTTTGTGATTTTCAAAGATGCGTTACTGAACGGTTTGGGTTGTGTTTTGATGCAAGAAGGTAAAGTAATAGCTTACGCCTCCAGACAGTTGAAGCCACATGAAACGAATTATCTGACGCATGATTTAGAGTTGGTCGCTATTGTTTTCGCATTGAAAATTTGGAGACATCATTTGTACAGTGAGAATTTCCATATCTTTACTAATCGTAAGAGCTTGAAATATATAATGACTCAGAAAGATTTGAATTTACGACAACGAAGATGGCTCGAGCTGTTGAAAGATTATGAGTTGGTAATTGATTATCATTCGAGGAAAACAAATGTTGTCACGGATACTTTGAGTAGAAAGTCATTATTTGCTTTGAGAGCGACGAATACTCAGTTATCTTTGTCTGATAATGGTTCAATTCTAGCAGAGTTGAAAGCTAAACCAGTTTTTCTTCAGCAAATTTGTGAAGCTCAGAAGTGTGATACTAAGTTATAAGCCAAAAGAATGCAATGTGCGTCAACTAGTAATTCAGACTTTCAGATTGGATCTGATGATTATTTAATGTTCCGAGGCAGAATTTGTGTACTAAAGAATTCAAAGCTCATTCAGAAAATTCTGAACGAAGCATACAGTGGTTGTCATCTTTTCACCCGGGGAGTACCAAGATGTACAATGACTTGAAACAGTTGTATTGGTAGTCGGGCATGAAACGAGACATTTCAGAATTTTTATCGAGATTTTTGGTGTATCACCAAGTTAAAGCTAAACATCAAGTACCTTTAGGATTTCTACAACTAGTAATGATACCCGAATGGAAATGGGATAGAGTTGTGATGGATTTCGTATCGAGATTACCTATGTCTCCAAGAAAGAAAGATGCTATTTGGGTTGTCGTTGCTCGACTTATGAAATCAGCATATTTCATTCCAGTACGTATAGATTATTCGTGTGATAAATTGGCTGAATTGTACATCTCAGAGATTATTAGATTGCACGAGGTGTCAGTTTTGATTATTTCGGATAGAGATCCGAGGTTTACATCGTGATTTTGGAAGAAATTGCAAGAAGCTCTGGGTACAAGGTTGAATTTTAGTAAAGTATTTCATCCGCAAACTGACGATCAGTCTGAGAGAGTAATTCAGATTCTCGAAGATATGCTTCGTTGTTGTGTTTTAGAATTTGAAGGTAACTGGGAGAATTTTTTGCCATTGGTTGAATTTGCGTACAGCAACAGTTTTCAATCGAGCATAAAGATGGCATCGTATGAAGCACTGTATGGTCGCAAATGTTGAATTCCATTGTATTGGACCGAGCTGAGTGAGAAAAATATTCATGGGTTTGATTTGATCAGAGAGACTGAAAAGAAAGTAAAAGTAATTCGTGACAGTCTAAAAGCAGCTTCAGATCGATAGAAATCATACATAGATTTGAAACGAAAAGACATTGAATTTCAGATCGGTGACAAAGTATTTTTGAAAGTATCTTCGTGGAATAAAATTTTTTGATTTGGTCGCAAAGGCAAGCTGAGTTCGCGATTCATCGAGCCGTATGAGGTTATTGAATGAATATGGCCAGTGGCACATCGTTTAGCGTTACCACCAAAATTAGAGAAGATTTACAATGTGTTTCATGTGTCGATGTTGCGCAGATATAGATCAAATCCATCACATATCATTTCCTGGACTAAGATAGAAATTCAACCTGATATGACATACAATGAAAAATTGATCAGAATTTTAGCTTTAGAGGTTAAAAAGTTGAGAAATAAAAGCATAGCTTTAGTGAAAGTACTTTGGCAACGTCACGGTGTCGAAGAAGTCACTGGTAAGATTTTCGGGGACGAAAATCCCTAAGGGGGAAAGTTGTACCAACCTGTTTTTAGTCAAATCGGAACATTGATTTCAAGACCACAAATTTGAGGTCAAAATAATTATTTTATCATCATTTTAATGTCTACAGCATGATAGTATGTTTGTGTGAAATTTTCGTTAAAAAATTTTATCATTTGAATGCTTAATTTGATAAAAATGACTAAATCGCGTAAAGTGCAAAAGTGATGTTTTAATAGCTAAAAGTATTAAATGGCTATGAAATTAAATAGTGGAGGTTCGTATGTTGTAATTAGACCATTAATATATTTTATGACATAAAATGGATAATACATTTAACGAAGATTAAGCGTTGGAAATCTCGGTTGAACCTTAGAAATATATTAGGATACAAATGACATGTCATTAGGGAATACATTGATTTGGCTTCAGGCCATGATATTGACACTTCTGGTGTGAGTTACTTTGATTTAGCTTTGGGCCATGATATTGGCACTTCGGGTGGGAGATACATTGAGTTGGCTTTGGGCCATGATATTGGCACTTAGGGTGCAAGACTCCTGAGTATCTGAATTTTATTCCGAATGGTTCAACGGGTATACTGAAGATGTGAAATGGTGTGAAATAGATACGTATCAATATAAGTTTTTCGGAAATCTATACGAGCTTTGAATCAAAATAAGTTGTGAGTTTATGATCATTTATATGGTTAAGTTCATGTATTGTTGTGTATTATGTCATTTAAATTGAATTGATAAATAATGGCGAGCCTTGCTTATTATTTTCATACGAGCTTACTAAGCTTTATAGCTTACATTGTTTATTTTTTCATGTTTTATAGTGATATCAAAGCTAGCTCGGATACGGGGATCGTCGGAGACTTCGTCACACTATCCAACTATCACTTTGGTACTTTTGAAACTAAGTTTTGGTCATATGGTATGTATAAGATTATGGTCATTTTAATATGTAGTTTAGTAATGAGTTTTGCCACTTGAATTGGCTTGTAAATGTCTATGTTTTAGTTTGTATATAGCCATGAGAGTTGGCTCAACTTGGTTGGTTTGGTTATGTTTATATATGTCTGCATATGGCTTATGTTATGTGATTGAGGTTGGCTTTGTGATGCTGATTGATAGTAGGAATTATGGGTGAAAAATGGTTAATATTTGAGAAGATGTAGGCTTATGAATTTGAGCATAATGATGCATGTTTGGGAATGTCTAATTAGTTGAAATATGTATGTGAAATTGGTATAAATGGATTGGCCTATTTTGTGACTTATGTGCATTGTGGATAATGATATTGAGTTTGCATGAATTAGGCTTGATTTAGTTGGTTTGAATGCTTATATATGCTATGAATTGTGTACTTTGGTTTGGTGAAGGTTTGTGCAAGTTTGGGTGGAAAATTGGCTTGGTAAAAAGCCTATTTTCGTCTACACGGGCGTGTGTCTCAGCCATGTGTGATACACAGTCATGTACACAGTTATGTGTCCCCTAGTGTTGAATTAATAATCAAGTCAGTATGCTCCACACGGTCTCACACACGGGTGTGTGACTTGGCCGTGTGGCATAAGTCAGTATACCCTACAGCTTTGGCACGGCCTAGCACACGGCTTGGCACACGAGTGTGTATGGCCATTTTTAGGGTACCCGGGCTAGCCACATGGGCGTGTGTGTTGGCCGTGTAACCCAAGTTAGAGAGTTACATGGGGTCGGACACGGGTTGGGACACGACCATGTGCTTCCATTTCGAATGTCCACACAGGCGTGTCTCTGGTCGTGTGAGACACACGGGCGTGTGTCCCCTGTAGTTTGGAAAATTTTTTAATTTTTGTAAAAATTTCTTGAGTTATCAATTTAGTCCCGAACCACCCCAAATGCATGTTTTAGGCCTCGTAGGCTCATATTAGGGACAATGTGAATGCTATTGAATGATAATTTGTATGAAATTAGAAAACATATGTGAAATAAAGGTTTAAATTGTTTTGTAAGTCTGGTAATGCTCTGTAACCCTATTCTAGCATTGAATACGGGTGAGAGGTGTTACATGTGTTGACCCCCACACGGCCTAGGGACTTCTACACGGTTGGGGCACACGGTTGTGTGGCCTTGTTTCGCAAATTATCATTCTGTGTCAGAATATGACTTATTTGTGTTCCTGTATGTTCCAACCCTCAGCTAGGCTTTAGTAAGGGTGGTTGGGACCCTGTTTTGGCTCAGTCTTATGCTATATTGTGATTATTGCACTAATTTAATGATTGTCCAAGTGTTAAGTACCGTTAGTTATGATTCTGTATTTGGTCGATTGAATGTGTATACTCTAATTCTGCTTGACTGATTGTAAGTTGTGTACATTGATTCTGTTTGACTGAGGCATAATTGTTTCCAAGTTGTGTCTATTGATTCTGTTTGCATTCAAGCATTCACATAAAATTTCTAATTCTCTATTATTTTTCTGTATGTCTGTCTTCAAATGGTGTGAATTTTTGCATTTGCATTACAATTTTGGGTTTGGTTGCAAAGAGAAGGAAGTTTAATCTGTTATATTTTGATTGTTTTAACTAAAACTCATCAGTACTGTGGTTTACCGCACTGTACTACGCATATGTCAGCTTTGTTGCATATTATTATCTGAGTGGCCTAGTCCACATATGTAGCGTGTAAGGTTGGATGGGTCTTTCGAGGTCCTATGTGGTGTGAACGGGGGATAGAGAGGTGTCTGGCTAGATGGGTAGGATTATTTTTTGACTTGTTACATCCCATTTGCATCTGTTTACATGTTGTTTGTCTAAATGTAGGGTGCATGTACTACTTTGTATTACTAAAGTACTTAGTCTTGTGTGCTTGAGTATTGTGTGTGATTGGAATTTTATAAACGTGTCCTGTGAACTTTGTATTTGTATTTTGTATTTCTGATCGTTTGTTTGGGTAATGTCCTGATAGCGTTCTGGTTTATTTATTCGTCTTTTTCTTCTTACGTTTAGTTTTGAACTCACATTGATCTCGTGTAGCTCACCCCCTTAATTTTCCCTTTTAGGTACTCTTGTAATCTAAAGCTAGACTCGGCATGCCGGAGCTCTCGAAAGTGTCACGATTTTAAACAAAATAATTAGTCTTCTCTTTTTAATTTTGAACTGTTTTGGACTGTGCTTACTAAAAAGGGACTGTGGTATAAATTAAATTTTAGAATTCCATAAGTTGAGTTTTGTCTCGGAATGATTTTTTTATTTTGTGGATTTATATTTCTGAACGTTTTAACTTATTTTGAAGTTTTCTGTATTAAATCCTAAAATATTAAACAAAGCTGCATTTGAATGAGATTTTGACAAATCATTTGGGAATGGCTTTCTGATCACTTCAGTGATCAATATGGCCTCCGGGGTTTGGTCTAAACTTCTAGGCCTAGTTTTGAGGCGTTACACAATACTCGTACACCAATCATCACATACTTGAAATTATCATATTCACTACCTATATACATACTATACTTTTCATAGTTTTAGACTTTTAGTTCAATCAATTTCCTACAAGTATCTCTCGATATGAACAATATATATGTAGGAGACAGCATAGAACTCACCTGATTCTCACTAATGACAATTCAAAACTGTTAGCTTGGAAGGATCAACTCGAGATCGTCGAGAAAGTGGTTGAATTGCCCTTTAAGAAATTATGGTGGAAGCAACGAAAAATATGTAACAAAAAACACAATGATTTATAGTGGTTTGGCCTCAATTGTCTACTCCACTACTTCAGCTTACCATAACTAAGGATTTTCCAAATTCACTAATTTGGCAACCTTTGAGGACAAGGTTTAACCTTATAATCTCTCTTAAGACTTATACACCAAAATCTTAATATACAGCTCCCTTAAAGTTTCTACCCAAATCTTAAGAACAAACCCTCTCTCAAAGAGAAACAAATAAGCAAACAAAGAAAACAATCCTCACAAGATCAATATGTTTGCCAATTAAGCACAAATACAAAGCAGAACACTTAAGCTAAATGAATACATTGAAGGCTCACAAGTGCTTACAAAAAAATGTATGAAAAGATTAAGCTCTAGGTTCTTTTGATTGATCTTTAAGTTTTTCACATTGCTATTTGATGGTCGCTAAACTAACTAAAAATTCGACTAAGGCAAGCGCACCTATCGAACAGTAGTATAGTTGAGGTGAGACCGGAAATATCGTATCTGCGAGGACTAAAAGTACTAGTAATTACTATCTTTTTTATTATCTAACCTGAGAATTGAAGAGATGTTTTCTAAACTAAACTTAATTATCTAACTAAGTAAGAATGCGACAGAGATAAAAGTTGGAAAATATTCTTTGGAAAACCGATGAAGAATGCAATACCCAAGGAAGAATCTACCTAGATTTCACTTATCACTTTTGAATTAGACGATTTATGCACTTGACTTAATCCATAGAAATCTTTGATTTATGTTAATATCTCTCTTGAGACTAAGAACAACTGACTCTAGGTTGATTAATCGAAATCTCTTTTTAATGAAAACCCCTATTGTGATATTAACTCGATCTATGGATTCCCTTATTAGATTTGACTATAATCAGACAGATTTATGTCGTCCTACCTCTAGGATTGCATGCAACTCTGCTTAATTATGAATGATCTACTCTTAAACAGGGACTTTTTCTCCACTGAATAAGCACATCAAAAACCTAAATTAATATCCTAAAATATTAAAGCAAGGGTTAAAACTCACAATTAAGAATAAGAACAAGTATCTATCATATAATTCAAATAGTAATAAGATTCATCTTAGGTTTCATCTCCCTTAGGTATTTAGGGAGTTTAGTTCATAACAATAGAAAACATCTCAAAATTGGAAAAACAACAAAACATAAAGAAACCTAAAGAACTTCTAAGGAAATTGAGTGGAGATCTTCAATCTTGAAGTAGATCCTACTTCCGAGCTGATTCCGATGGCTGTCCTTGAGTATTTCTTGCCTTCTACCCTGCGTCCCCCTATGATCCTCTTCTAGGGTGTTTATATAGGCTTTGGAATGCTTCAAAAACTCCAAAATTAGCCTTTTCCATGTAGAATTAGACTTGGCCTCGATAGGGACACGGCCGTGTGCCACACCCGTGTGAAGGTCCTCAGGGCGTGTGCAATTCTGACTTGGTTTTTAGTCAACACGGCTTACTCTTTTTACCTTCCTATGGGCGTGTTGACCCGTTTGAAATACTGAGATAAGCCCATTTGAATCTCAGTATTCCTATGGGCGTGTGGCTTACCCGTGTGTATCACATAGGCGTGTGGTTTACCCGTTTGAACTACTGAGATAAGCCCATTTTGTCTATTTTTGGCCCATTTCTTACTCTTTTTACCTTCCTATGCTCACCTAAGTATAAAAAATAAAATTAAAGGATTAGGAGCATCAAATTCACTAAGTCTTATGATAAATCATCCGAGAATATGCCAAGCATGGGATAAAAATATGTATATATTATGGTTTATCAAATATCCCCACACTCAAGCATTTGCTTGTCCTCAAGAAAAATCCTCAACTCTCAATTAAAATAAATTCTTTTCAACTTATAATTCTCATCAATACTGTATTGAAGTAAACCACAAGTAATCATATATTGAGAATTTAGCTAAACGAACATCAAAGTTTCAAATAATCCAAGTTGAGAATTTTAATCATAAAATCATAGGTATCTCCCTTTATCTAAGTAATCACCTTTAATTCCAAATTGACAAAAGTTAGCATCCTCACTAAAGATTCACTCAAATCATTCAAAGTGTTTAAGGTTCAATAATTAAGCACTCAATAGTCAAACATGAAAAGTTATTACCATAGGCTTGCATGAAAATCAAATCTCTACCACTATAAATGAGATGATACACGAATCAAAAGGTCTTTAACAGGGTTGTAATGGAGCTTGGTTTAAAGGTGTGGATAAAGGCTGGAAAGAGGGTTAGAATTGAGATTAATTTAATAAATTACCAAACTTAGAAAAATAAACCTAATTATTGAATTACAAACGAGTGCGAAAACCATTCGGAACTAAGGAAGTGAGCTTTTTCTCACTATAATAACTTTAACTTATCCAATCTTTTTATAATATGAAAAAAATATACTTTTTTTTAAGAATAAGAACGAGTATGGAAAGTAAATAGTAAGGAATAATTTAGCAACTAAAATGAATGAAAATAGTTAGGTAACTAATCAAATCAAATTTTGATAAAAAGGGAGTTAATAAAAAGGGAAAAATTCTTAATGAATCAAAAAGGGTTAATTTGTGGTTTAACATTAAGGGAGAAATCAAGAAACAATGGTTAAGGCTCAAAGGGGTTCACTAAGGGTCAATTATATGGGTAGGCTTTTTATAAGGTAAGTGGGTTAAAACATAAGTGCCTTTATCATCTCAGTATATCAAACCAAAAGGTATGGTCTTGACATGCATAATCGATGCAAGTTCTAGAATAGCAAATCAATGTTGACACATTCATAAAAAAAATCAGTGAGCAAAAAGATATATGCTCTAAAAGGTTCAAAGTCTCACGAAAATTATGGGTATTTGATGTTAATCCTGTAAATTTAAAATTTCAAGATAATACCTCAATTCAAGGAAACAACCTAGCAATTTTAATTCTCAAAAGTCAACTTATCATGCTTGATTCTCTAATGCCTTTAAAGTTTAAACAATCAATGCACAATTCCCTATGATTAAATTCAAAACATATTAATAAAAATTATAAATCAATCAGAATTCACTTTAATAATAATATGAGGAAATTATTTGAGAACGAGATAAAAATTCAGGGATTTTCTAATAAACATATAAATAACCTCCCCACACTTAAGATGTATATTGTCCTCAATGTATGAAGATAGATAATAATAATATAAGCAAAATATCAGAAGAGAGGGAGAGAAGCAAAATTGCCCTGTATTTTGAATGAAATCCTTGGAATAGTGAAAGCTAGAGTTGTAGATAATGCTAATAAAAGGCATGATTCTGAGTTACTAATAAGAAAATAAACACAACTTGTGGAAGAGAGTTAAGGGATTACTTGATGATAACCATAAAGATAAACATAGTTCAAAATATAAAACATAAGTCTTAAGAAAAATAAATAAAATAAAAATAAAAATAAATGGAGTCAGAGGTACTCATCATCAGATGCGTCAGCGTCACGAGGCGGTGGTGGTGGAGGCAAGATGTGGAAGTGCTGGCAGATCTACAGCAGAGTTGCCTTGATGCTGTCGAACCTCGCAAAACATTGTTGCTCAAAGTGAGTGAGTTGCTTGGATATATCGATCAAAGTGGCAGCAGGAGGTCGATGACTCGGTGGTGGTGGCGGTGGGTGTAGGTCCTCGTGAAGGGGAGGGACATCATCAGTAATGCCCTCTAACTCATCCTGGTCATCAAAGTGAACGAGTCTGTACTGAGAGGGGTCGAATCCATGGCGTCGCTCTATCATCCTCATGTGGATCATACTAGAAATTCCCTGAAGAGTCATCTGACCTACTAATATGAGTGCCGATGACATCTCTGGAGTTTCGATGAAGCTGAAGTGTCGAGCAAGACGAGTTACGTAAGGACTAAAAAAGATGGGACCCCTACTATGGCGGTCCGTCTGATGGTGAAAAGTAAGTGCTATGAAGTATGCCAAATCAAAGATGTGACCAGTCACCATGCTCCAAAGATAGTATGCGTCAGTAGTGCTTACAACTCCTGTACTTTCTTTCTCTTGCCAGTCAACGTGTGAGCTAATAAGGCGTGGATGTATAGTAAAGCCAGAGAAAGAGATGTCGCCTTTGAGCGACTCGTGTCATAACGGATCTGACTAGCTGTGAGATCGGTCCAATAGCACGAAGGTGAGTGATGGATGTGACGGTGAGGCGGAAAAAGTTATCGGCACCTAAAAACTCATCAGTGTATATGCTTAAAGCTATGCCAAATATGCCTAAAGTTGTGCCAAAATCAGGAACGCTCATATGTCGCACTAAGCCACCAAGTCGGAAAGTGATAGTACCGGTCTCGTCATGGGTATTCATCACATGATGTAGATGGAAAGTAGTGCAAAATTCCAAGGTAAACTCTGAATGGGTGGGCTCGATAATCGTAAATAACCGATCCCACGGGGCAGTGGTAATGAAAGCATGGACCTCATCAGCTAGTCCGACCTGCTCCACTGCGGCCTAGGCAATACATTGGCCCACTCCTAACGGTCGTACTCGAAGAAGCTGAAACAAGTCGTCCTGTGGGCCTGACGAAAATCGAAGCAGAGGATGACGAGCTTCGGTCGAGGCACTCGAGAAGGTTGCGCCAGGACCCTTCCGCTTTTTCGAAGCGGGAACGACAGTTTTCTTACCTTGTGTGTTTGTTATGGTATTCCTGAAAGTAGAATAGTTCAATATTAGTAAAACAGGAATAAATATCACCAATAAAACATATCGAGAAACTTAGGAGGAGACATGTGAATAAGAAAAAAGTGTAACTTGAAGGACTCTAGTGTGATAAAATAAAACTGGTGGAAATGTATAATCTAGTCCTATATGCACTAATAGCTAAACATGTAAAAACTAACAGAATATAAATCGAACAGTGTATTAAACTAATTAGCAATAATAATTATAAAAATAAAATCCAATGCAATGAAAACAAATAACTGCTAAAGACCCTAACATTAATAATGACACACTAACTCCACCCAAATATCAAAGGACTTTTGTGTAAAACAGTGGGTGAATGAAAATCAAGAAGTATAGTGCAATACCAAATCCAAACTGTTTGGAACTAATATTATAACTATTAAGAATTAACAGAATTAAAATTAATCTGAAATAAAATGGATAAATAAATAAATAATAAAGAAAGAAAGAAAGAAAATGCAAGAACAGACTGTTATGGTGGAGGGGACGGTGGTAGTTGGTTGACGATTAGGAGGTTGTGACGGAGGTGGGAGTGCGGGGTTGACTCATTGGGTCTGTAAGGGTGTTGGCTCGGGTGAGGGGCTGAAAGTGAGGACGATAGATGTTGTGAATTCGAAGGAACAAAGGGGAGAGGTCGGCCGTGGGAGACGGGGTGCGCGGGTGGGGTCGTGGGAAGGGGTCGGATGGGACTGAGGGGTGAGGGTTTGGGGAAGAGGTGTTCGAAAGAGGGGTTGAAGGAGAGAGGATTTGGTTTGCGGGGCGAGCGGCGGTGGCTGGTCGATGTAAGGCTGGTAACAGTCGGCGGCTAGGGGTGGGATTTTGGGGGTTAGGAAGAAGAAGAAGACAAAAGTTTTAGGGTTGGGGGGTTTAAAATAGGGGCACGGTATTTTTAAGGCCCCGTGTTGGGCCACACGATCATGTCACATGCCCGTGTGGATCAAGTTTAGCCCGTGTTAATCGCGAATATTGAATGCCCCTTCGTCACACGGCCTGGGACACATCCGTGTGTCCGGGCAGTGTGGTTCACACGGCCATATCACACGGTCGTACGCTATGTTGTTCGCTTCTCCCACGCCTGTGTGGTATCCCATACGCCTGTGTGTACGAACACACTGTCGTGTGCCTTACCCATGTAGCTTCTTAGCTTATTTAAAATTTGAAATTTCAGCTCCAAGTTTCACACGGCCTAAGACACGCCTGTGTGTCCAGAACGTGTGGTCCACACGGCCGTATGACTCGATACTTGTGTATTTTTAGCCTTGTTTCCTCACGGCCAATGACACGCTCGTATGTCCAGGCCGTGTGGGTCACTATTCCTACATAAAAACACAAAAAATAGATAAAATAAACGGGTTAGTGGTGTTAGTGCTGGGTTGCCTCCCGAGAAGTGCTTATTTAAAGTCTAAGCTCGACTTGACCTTGTGGGTATGTTTAGGTAGGTTTGTGGAGTCGTAGCTCCTCTCTATTGTCTTTAAAATCCTCACCGTTATAAAGTTTAAGATAATGTCCATTTACCTTGATACTGTCTTGAGTTGGGTGACTTACCTCTACAGTGCCATATGGAAAAGCATTTAGTATTGTGAAAGGAGTCGCTCCATTTGTATTAAGATCTGAAGTAGCAATTCGGGGGTCCTTTTCATCTAACAATACTTTGTCCCCGACCTTTACGCTTTGTTTCATCCCTACGATCATTGTAGTGTCACTTGGATTCATCGTGTACTTTTGGTTTCTCCTTGACATATGTTCGCCATTCATCTAGTTCATCGATCTAAAGATTTTGTTCTTCATGAGTCGCTCTGTTTTTGTTGCATGGATTAGAATGAGGCTCTATCACGTTCTTTCTAGGGAATTCCTACAAAGAAGTTTGTGCCTTAACATTACTCAAGTTAAAAGAACTTAAACAATCGTCTCAATTACTAGATATATTAGCAGAATCACGAGCTTGAAGTTTAATCGTGTCATCTCCTACACGAAGTATCAATTCACTTGTGCCAACATCGATGATAGTTCTAGTAGTTGCTAAAAAGGGCCTTCCTAAAATTAAAGGTATGTCACTATCTTCATCCATGTCTAAAACAACAAAGTCAACTGGGAATATAAATTTATCAATTTTGACAAGCACGTCTTCAATAATACCCCTAGGAAATCTAATGGTTTTATCTGCTAATTGAATGCTCATCCTAGTTTGTTTGGGTTTCCCAAGACCTAGTTGTTTAAACATTTTGTAGGGCATAACATTAATACTTGCCCCTAAATCAGCTAAAGCATTGTTAACATTCAAACTACCAATTAAGCAAGGAATCGTAAAACTCTCTAGATCTTTCAACTTGTTGGGTAGCTTATTCTGTAGAATGGCTGAGCAAACTGCGTTTAATTCCACATGCGACGCAACATCTAACTTTCGTTTATTAGCCAATAGCTCCTTTAAAAATTTCACTAAGTTGGTCATCTACGAGAGAGCTTCAATAAACGGTAAGTTAATATGCAACTTCTTTAAGAGTTTAAGAAATTGACCAAATTGTTCGTCTGTGTGGTCTTTCCTTTTTGCATTAGGATATGGTACACGAGGTTTATATTCTTTGCTTACCGGCTTTTGTGCACCATGGTTCTTCTCATCCTTACCATTACTTAACACTGCTTTGTGCCTCATTTCAAATTTGGATTCAACTAACCCTTCTTCGTCGTGCACAGTGATGGCATGGAGTTGCTCTCTTGGGTTAGTTTCTATGTTACTAGCCATGCAACCTTGTGGTCGTTCAGAAATCAGCTTAGCAAGCTATCCTATTTGAGTTTCAAGCCTTTGAATTGATGCTTGCTAATTCTTATGTGTTGTTTCGGTATTCTAAAAATGAGTTTCTAACACCGAGATAAATTTTGTGAACATCTCTTCAAGGTTTGATTTCTTCTCTTGTTGGTAAGGTGGTTGTTGAAAACCTGGAGGATGTTGCAGTTTTTGATTTCCTTGACCACCCCACGAGAAATTGGGATGGTTTCTCCAACCTACATTATAAGTGTTACTATACTGATTATTTTGAGGTTTAGAATTATTACCCATATAGTGGACTTGTTCCTCCTCGGTGCTAGGGTTGAAGGATAGATAATCTGTGTTGTGCATTCCTCCTCCATTTGAATCACACCTCATCACTGGATGTACCTGAGTAGAACCATACAAACTATCAATCTTTTTATTTAAAAGTTCTACTTGGTTAGATAGCATAGTGACTGCGTCGAGGTTGAAAACGCCAACTGCTTTTGTTGGCTTCGTTCTCATGACTTGCTACTGATAGCTATTCAGTGGCATCTCTTCAATGAACTCATAAGCCTCTTCAGGTGTTTTGTTATTTAGGGTACCACCGGCAGCTGCATTGATCATTTGCCTAGTTGAGAGGTTCAACCCATTGTGAAAAGTTTGAACTTGTAGCCAAAGAGGTGACCCATGGTGAGGGCACCTTCTCAATAGATCTTTTTATCTCTCTCATGCATCATAAAGGGTTTCTAGATCCATTGCACAAAAGAAGAGATATCATTCCTCAATTTAGCCGTTTTAGCAGGCGGAAAATATTTAAGTAAAAATTTTTCGGTCATTTGTTCCCAAGTAGTGATTGATCCTCGTGGTAATGAGTTCAACCACTATTTAGCCTTATTCCTTAATGAAAAGGGAAATAACCGAAGGCGAATGGCATCGTCAGAAACACCATTAATCTTAAAAGTGTCGTAGAATTCCAGAAAATTTGCTAAATGAGTGTTTGGATCCTCGTCCTGCTAACCATCAAACTGAACAAACTGTTGTATCATTTGAATCCTGTTAGGTTTCAGTTCAAAATTATTTGTAGCAACAGTAGATCTAACTATACTTGATTCAGTTCTTATTAAAGTCGGTTTAGCATAATCATACATAGTACGAGGAGCAGGATCCTGATCTACTGGATTTGCAGCAACCACAGGAGGTAACAGATTATTCTGATTATCAGCCATCTCCTCGGTTGTAGTACGGATATCGTCCTCTCGCTCTTTCTCTATGTATTGTAGGCTTCGCCTTATTTGTCTTCGGTTTCTGCGAGCTGTACTTTCAATTTCACTGTCAAAAAGTCAAGGTCATGACGGGTTTCTTCTAGTCATATACTATAAAAACCTGCCAGAAGTAAATAAAAGAAAAATTTAGAAAAAAAAATTAAACTAAAAAAACTAAAAGTAAATTGCAATAAAAGTAAAAATGGCTAAAGTAATAAAAATTAAGTGTTCCTAATATCTTAGTCCCCGGCAACGGCGCCAAAAACTTGATGGTCGCTAAACTAACTAAAAATTACCTAAGGCAAGCACACCTATCGAACAGTAGTATAGTTGAGGTGATACCAGAAATATCGTATCTGTGAGGACTAAAAGTACTAGTAATTACTATCTTTTTATTATCTAGCTTAAGAATTGAAGAGATGTTTTCTAAACTAAACTTAATTAACTAACTAACTAAGAACTCGACAGAGATAAAAGTTGGAAAATATTCTTTGGAAAACCGATGAAGAAGATAATACCCAAGGAAGAATCCACCTAGATTTCACTTATCACTTCTGAATTAGATGATTTATTCACTTGGCTTAATCCGTAGAAATCCCTGATTTATGTTAATATCTCTCTCGAGACTAAGAACAACTGACTCTAGGTTGATTAATCGAAATCTCTTTCTAATTAAAACCTCTATTGTCATATTAACTTGATCTATGAATTCCTTTATTAGATTTGACTCTAATCCGGCAGATTTATGTCATCCTATCTCTAGGATTGCATGCAACTCCACTTAATTATGAATAATCTACTCTTAAACAGGGACTTTTGCTCCGCTGAATAAGCACATCAAAAACCTGAATTAATATCATGGAATATTAAAGCAAGGGTTAAAACTCACAATTAAGAATAAAAACAAGTATTTATCATATAATTCAAATAGTAATAAGATTCATCTTAGGTTTCATCTCCCTTAGGTATTTAGGGAGTTTAGTTCACAATAATGGAAAACATCTCAAAATTGGGAAAACAACAAAACATAAAGAAACCCAAAGAACTTCTTAGAAAATTGAGTGGAGATTTTCAATCTTGAAGTAAATCCTCCTTCTGAGCTGATTCCGATGGTTGTCCTTGAGTATTTCCTGCCTTCTACCCTGTGTCCCCCTTTTGATCCTCTTCTAGGGTGTTTATATAGACTTTGGAATGCTTCAAAACCCTTAAAATTAGCCTTTTCCAAGCAGAATTAGACTTGGGCTCGGTAGGGACACGACCATGTACCACGCCCATGTGAAGGTCCTCAGGCCGTGTGCAATTCTGACTTGGTTTTTAGTCGACACGACCATGACACACGGGCGTGTGGTTTACTCGTGTGAAAATGCCTAGGCAGGGTGAAATACTGAGATAAGCCCATTTTATTCGTTTTTGGCCCGTTTCTTACTCTTTTCACTTTCCTATGATAAAAAATGAAATTAAAGGATTAGGAGCATCAAATTCACTAAATCTTATGATAAATCATCCAAAAATATGCCAAGCATGGGATAAAAATATGTATATATTATGGTTTATCACTCTTGTTAATGCTAAGCCTTTGGAAGATGATATTTATACCCTCTAATTGATTTCCAACTGTTGTGGTTGTTGTAGAAGTGAATATAGTCGTTGGAGATGAAATACCAAGTCATTAACTTCACCTGCAGCAACGAGTATCGATTCCTACTAAAAGGGTAACGATATTTTTTTGTAATTAATGCAGTCAATGACTGTTGGAGTAGGAATATCGATACCTTAGGAAAATATATCGATACCTTAAGAAAGTATCAATATCGGATCGATACCTAATAGGGTTTGAAAGAAACAGAATGTCAATTTGGTATCGATTATCAAAAGGGTATCGATATCTTATTAAATATCGATACTTAGACAAAAAGTATTAATACTTTTTGTCCTAGAGGAATTCTAACTTGTTTTTCAATGGTTAAAACATATTGGAAAATGTTTGACTCAATTGAAACCATTTCAACTTGATTTTCAAATTGCTCAACTTTTTTATTCAAAAACAGTTTAATTTGTTATATCAAAACATATTATTCAATAAGGCTTAGTTTAACAAAAACTCCAGATCTGGATATTCATATCGAACAAGCAGCAACCACTATTTTCAGAATATAAGAATGTTATTAAGACTCATTCGTATACAATTTACCATCAACTTGAGCAATGAAAACTATTATGCTAAGCCTTATACTTACATCTTACTGTTCATGCACCTTTTACAGACTTACTCTTTCAGAATTTAACATACATAATAGTAATACTTACCTATCAATAGAATAGCCACTAATCATAACATAACCTTAGCTTTTAGATTATCGATAAAGAGATATATCAAGACTTAAGGAAGGTATCAGTAATTTCCACTTAACAAAGAGGAAGAGGAAGGAAGAAGAACCCTTTTCATAACACACTTTCACATATAAATATAACTCATCTTGCTTAGTGAAATTTAACAAGTGTTATACGTATCGGAACTTGCCTTTTTATTGACCTACAATTTTTGAGAAAAACAAAAATAAGTTCCTTTCATCAAACTTATCAGGCTAAACTATACAATTGGTTTCTAACCAAATTATTTAAAGTCTAACTAGCACAATATTCCATACAAACCAGGCGTACTATACCTTTGGTGAATACTCATCCTTTATTTCCCTTTTATCCCTTAACACGAACATATCCTTAATATAACAGAGTATCACTAACTCAAGTGGTGGTTACTATACGCCCACACGTATGCATCAAAATGATGATTTGGGCAGATAACACAATGTCAGATAGACTATTTACTGACATACACCCAAAACTTTAGTTCCACCAGAATTGGAATGTTATAGGTTCTCACAACTAAGTCTCTAAAACAAAGTTGGAAAATAAATAGACCTCAAAATCAAGTCTTCAAGAAAAAAAATAAACCTCATAGCTAGGCCTTTAAAACAAATCTGAAAAATAAATGGACCTCAAAAATAGACCTCTAAAACAAAAAAAAAACCTTAAAACTACTCCTCTAAAATGAAATTGGACTTGAAAACTAAACTTGTAAAATGAAATTGGATCCAAATGGACCATAAAACTAAATATCTAAAGTATAAACAAACCTAAATGGACCTGTAACACCCCTAACCCGTATTCATAGCCAGAATAGGGTTACGAGGCATTATCGATCAATCACAACATAAATCATACATTTTGATGTAAACATCAATCAAATATAATCTTAATGTCCCTTATAAGGCTTTACGAGACCTTAAAACATGCTTAGAAGTGGTTCGGGACTAAACATATAACATTTGCAAACTTTGGGAAACTTATAAAGTTTTCAAGTATTCAGGGGTCATACACTCGTGTGAACAGGCCGTGTGCCTCACACAGCCACTAGACATGCCCGTGTCACAGACCGTGTAAAAACAGGGCATACATATTGACTTACACCACACGGCCGAGGACACACCCATGTGCAATGGCCATGGGAAATCTGGAGAGGTTACTAACTTGGGTCACACGGCCAACCACACGCCCATGTGCCAACCCGTGTACCACACACGGCCAATAGACGCGCCCGTGTGTCTAGGCCGTGCCAATCCTGTAGGGTATACTAACTTAAATTCGAAGGGCTATCCAGGGGACACACGACCGTGTACCAAGGCTGTGGGTCACACACGGTCGAGCCACACGCCCGTGCATTATATAAGCAAATACTCATCACTTATCAAATAATCAAATAAACAACTTGAACCATCACCAAGTATACTAAAATTATGCCATAACATAATGCATCCTTCACACATCAAAATAACAACATTTTCAAGCCACATCTCATGGCTAATTGCATCAAACAAATAGGAATTAGTTACCAAATTGATTGTACTCATCAAATAGCCATAAAGCCTATACATGCCATATAACCAAGTCACAAGTGTATAAATACCGAAATCAAAAATCAGATAGTGTGATGCAATCTCTGCCGACTTCTAACCCAAGCGAATGTCCAAATCACTATAAAACATAGAAAAATAACACAAAGTAAGCTATAAAGCTTAGTAAGCTCGTATGGTAATAAACTCATATTATTAAATAATTGCATTAAAAACCATTATTCAAAACATGATATAATTTATATGATTTTACCATTCAATCTCAAATTTAGGCATATAGATGATCAAGATTTTCATGAGTTTATTCATTCAAAACACGTATGGTTTGAATACTTCTTATCAATTCATTCATGTTTTTATATGCACAAGCAATTATATATAAAATCTATTCAATTCAATATTCATCACCTTTTCTTAGCCAAGTGAATTATGTGAAATAACATCAAATAACAGTGTTTCGTACACTAATGTGCCATATGTATATTTAGTTAAAACAAATATAACCTATATCTCACACATCATTCAATTCATACCTCATTATAGTCAAATAAACACATTTTGGCATGGAACATACTTACACATAAATTTTTCTCATTTCATATACATGATACACTAAAAACTTACCAAATTACCTTCATTTGATTCTTATATAAGTTCTGTACGAACCTATATCACTTAATTCAATTGTACTTTCCTTCTCGTCTTGACTATGTCGTTGAACCATTCGAAATCATTAAGGATACTCAGAAATCACATAAAGCTAATACAATGCCATATCCCAGATATGGTTTTATATGTTATCACATATCGATGCCTCTGTCCCAGACAAGGTCTTACACAAAATCATATAACGATCCCAATGTCCCAGACATGGTCTTATATGAAATCATATAACGATGCCAATGTCCCAAACATGGTCTTACATGTAATCACATCTCGGTAATCCTAATGTCATGTCATTTGTATCCTATATTATTTCTAAGGTTCGTACGAGACTTTCGGATGTCGTAACTTCGTCGATTCTTGCTCGAATTTGCTCGTTCAACATTCGTAGAATTCAATGATAATGAAACATATATAATTCAATTAAATTAAATGATAAATAAGCATTTATAACACAATTTAAATATGTTTATTAGCATACGAACTTATCTCGTTAGCGGTAACGACGATTAGATCGACTAATCTGATACTTTATTTTCCCCCGTTCTAGATCCGAATCTCATTTTTCTCAATCTATATAATAACAAAATTTACTTATTTAATCATTAATTCATTAAATTTAATAAAATTTACACATTTTTGAAAAATTCACTTTAGCCCATATTATTTCACATTTTTGCAATTTAGTCCTTATCACATAAAATCACAAATTTCATGCAATTTCATCCTACCCATGCTTAGCCGGATTCTTCTTATTGCCTTATCAGCTCATATTTTCCAAATAATCACACTTTCAACCACATAATTTCAATAATTCACAATTTAGTCCAAAATTAACATTTTTACCAAAATTCACTTTACAAAACATGTATATCCAACAACAATAATTTATTTCCATCATCAACTATCAAAATACTTATGCATTAAAAAATGGCAACATTCAAATACTTTAACATTTTTGAAATCAGAGATACAGGCTAGATAGATTACAAAGCAACGATCTTAAAAACGTAAAAATTATTAAAAATCGGGAAAAAACCACTCACCGAATTAACTTCCAAGCTTGGTCGAATACTCAAGCTTCCGTGGCTCTTCAAAATTTTCATTTTTGGTGGAGAATTGAAGGAGAAAGATGATACAAATGTTTTTTTATTATTAAACTTATTTATTTCCTAAATTACCATATTATCCTTAATTAAACTTGTTAAACATCCATTTCATGCCCATTAATGTCCACTCAACATGTCAATGGTATAATATTAACATAAGGACCTTTAATTTAATGTTCTATAGCTATTAGACACCTTTAGCTAATAGAACTCAACTTTTGCGCTTTATGCGATTTAGTCCTTTTTATCGAATTAACCACTCAAACAGTAAAATTTCTTCACGAAAGTTTCACACAACCCTAATATATACTTTAAATATTAAAATAATAATAAAATAAATTTTTTGACGTTGAATTTGTGGTCTCAAAACCACTATTTTAATTAAACCTAAAAACGAGCTATTACAGGACCTTAAGACTAAGTCTTTAAGATATAAATGAACCTCATAGCTAGACCCCTAAAATAAAATTGGAACATAAAAAGACCTCAAAATCAGGTCTTTAAAACAAAAAAACGAACCTCACAACTAGGCCTCTAAACACAAAAAGGACATTACAACTAGGCTTCTAAGACAAACTTGGACCTCAAACCTAAGTCTTTAAAGCAAAATGAAACTTGAAAAACTATGTCTCTAAAGCACAAGCGAACCTCAAAAGGACATCAAAACTAGTTCTCTAGAGCATAAAAAGGAATGCAATAACACATAACATCAATCATCGTATCCACGTTGAGCTTTGAGAATTTCATGCATCTACATGTCTTTCATTAGAATGTTCCATGTTTTTCATTTTTTTAAATTTCAAATGTTTTTATTTTTTATTTTTGATATGTGATTTTCATTTTTTCCAGTCAAAATTGAATGATCACATTTCACTTTTATGAAAGGAATCAAACATTGTCCCTACACAACCCACTTTATTCCTAAGTTGGTTCTACTCTAGTTCAAGCTTAAAGCAACTAAACATTCATGGTTCAAAGCTTCCTTTCTCTAAGCCTTCATCAATGGTAACCTAAAAAACACATAAAGATTTCTAATTCTAAGAAATGGGTACTTAACTATAATTTTATACTAATAATCTAACAAACATTATAAAGAAAGCTTCACTAACCTTAAAAATGGCTCACATCATAAGGGAGAAGAACATGCAAGATTCCTTTCTTCCTTTTGGTTTTACCTTTTGAAGAAGGAAGAAATAAAGAGAACACTTACATATTCATCTTTTTATCAATTTTCATTTTTTAGTTAATGTTAATTAAACTTAAATCTGATGGCTAGGAATGAACTTGGTAATAATAGATGGAAAATGATGGATAAGATCAACCTATTCCACTATTAGGGGTGAGTATTCAATCGAGTCGAGTCGAGTCGAATCGAGTAAAAAAATTTCGAGTTAGTCAAGTTGACGATTCCTATTTTAGCAACCGAATTTAATTTAATTTTTTTTCGAATTGAATCGAATCGAGTAAAAAAAATTGAGTCAAATTGAGTCGAGTTAACGAATCCTATTATTTATACTCAATGTTGTGTTTACATGGACTTGTTATTTAACTAGTAGGCGAAGTAAGATTATTTAACTACATAAATAGTATAATGGTTTTGCCTTTTAACTTTAGAAAATATAAACATTTATCAGAACGACATAGTTTTTTCTTTTAACTTTAGAAAAGGTAAATATTTATCAAAACGAAGCAGTTTTGCCTTTTCTTATTTGGGTTTTTAGATAACTTAAATTGTGTAACTCATATTCTAGTTAAACCAAAAATTTTAATTTTTTATTTGAGTTTATCCGAATAAACCAAAATTTTTAATTTTTTATTTGAGTTTATCCGAATAAATTGAACTATTTAATTCAAATTTTGAATTTTTTATCAATTTTTTCAAATCGAATCAGATTTTGCTCATCCCTATCCACTATTTAGATTATAATTATGGTTTATTATCTACTAAGGACTTTGTTAAAACACTAACCTAATTTCTCTAGTTCTAACTACTTGCAATTTAACCTTATTCATTATGACGAACCTTCTAATTTAATCCCTATACTAAACATAATAATTTATCTAAATTAATCACTTAGTAATTCGATCCTATAATTTCATATACATCTAGTAATCACTCGATTAAAAGTTTTGACCAACTTGATTTAAGAAATTTGGTCCCAAAATTGAATTTTTCAACATCGACGAGAATTGAGTCATTACACCACATATTCTGCTAAAAAAGAGTAACAAATTTAGATACTTAAGTCCTTGTGGGAAGTCCTCGAGGGATTGACCTTACTCCTTATATTGCTAGTTTATATCCTACTTAAATGTAAGAATTTATTTTTATTGGATTCCACACCCATCACATCTTCGGTACAATCTGCTTAAAAGTTTTGATAATAGTCTAGCTTCTACCATAAGCTGTTTAGTTCAAAAAATATTGAAAAATTATCATCTCACTTTGCTTAATAATATGAAACTTATTTTGGATTTTAAAAAAATTGAACATTGTTACTAAAACATGAGTAGGTGAGAGAATTGCATTCCATATTTTTACTATAGTGTCGAGCAACAAATATGTTTTGGAAATCTCGAGTTGCATAGAATCAATGAGCTAAGCCATAACAAGGGAGTTCTCCAAGTCCCATCGAGTAAAAGTGGGACTATATTGCTCTGGTGTTTTCAAATCACTAGTGACGTAACCTGTAATGAAGGGTTATCAGAACCGGAAGCAACAATTTTTTGTTGTCTACAATTTTATAAGTGCAAGAGAAGGGGGAAAATTACTTAAAAGAAACTTTGGGCCGTTAATAACCGAAAACAAAATTTACCCAACAAGCCAAGGAAAAAAAATTCTAACTAGCCCTAAATAACACTAGGGACAAATGAGAAGGGTCGAAAGGAACCCCGGCAGAGTAACGTATACGCACTAGCACGTAGGAGACTCATAAAAGCTTACAGAGGCGTGTGAGGCTCACGCATAAGTCTCTTGGTCATCGGATTGGACGGTTTCACTAACGATGAGGTTCCGACCTCCTTAGTGTGGACGGTGAGAAAAAAATGGGCCGAAGTGGGTAATTAATAAAATCTAAATATAGGGTTTCTGATATTTTGGGAGAAAATGAGAAAATTTGAATTTTTTTCTTTGATGCCATGTTAAAATTGTGAAGAATTTCTCACTTGAGCATTTCAATGAGTAGAATTTACAGGCAATTTATACACTTTCAATAAGAAAAGGTGAGAGAAAAACAATATTGTAACCCCTAACTATCAGCTAATTTTATCCTAAAAATCTATTGATTACTCTATAATATCCCTAAAAAATTTTTTTGGTCAACTTTCAATTAGTCAACAACAGAGTGACATGTCCCTATAGATGTCAAAATATTTAAATTGAAGTTTTTTATTAAATTGATCTTATTTATATTACAATCTAATAAAGTGTTTATATTACCTGAGACTTTTTATGAAGATCAAAACCTTTAAATGTGACACAATTTTAAAACTATGAAAAACGACAAACCCTTTAAGTGCAACATTCAATAAGTAAGCTGCCAACTTTGCTTCATGAATGAATATGTCAATAACCCTTTCATGTCTCTGAAAGATCTGCCACTTAAACTCGAGTGAGCCTTAATTTGGCGATCGTTAATTTTCCTTAAGGCAATACCTGCCACTACATGACAATAGAAAACAAAAACAAAGCCAGTCCAAGAATTCTGTAAATAGAAATTAGCTCTTCAAAAATAGAAAACTAGGAACTAAAACAATGGAGGAGTCGAGCTGCCATGCACCATTAATGGTAGCTTATAAAGACAAATGTAAAATAAATAAGTAAAATATTGTCCACCATTAAAGCTATACATATATTCCCCAGTTGGGTTTTGCCGCAGAAATTGTTGAAACATAGCATGCAATTGAAAGAATCACAAAGTATTGCACATGCATGTCATATTTGTTTGATTCATTCTTGTAAAATGTACGTATGCAAATATGCATATTTGTCTACAATATCAGACAAATATGTACAATGGCTTGTACATGTAGTTAACAATTGATTAAATATCCAACATATGATCGTTTAGTTTTAATAATATCTATCCATTTCAAATAACATCAACAAAGCCTAGTTTTAATTTTCATATCAATCATGTTTATATGTACGAACCGCATCGAAATTACATGTAATTTTCTCGGAAATGTTTTGAAAATTCATAAAATTAGCTTAAGTTCATTCCATGAGTTCGGGGATAGGAATTGTGATGTTTTAATCACTTACAAAGGCTACACACACACACATATCCTTGGCTGAAGAATCAGTGATATAAACCTTTCGGCAGAAGAAAAGGGAAAAGTTAAAAAGAATGGTGGAAGTGAAGGAAAAAAGAATGTGGAATACATGGATGGATGATAATATTTTATATAATATTTATACCTCATATCTTCCGAACCTTAATTAATGTTCAATATATAGAACTAGGCTCATGAAATTCGTCATCAAAGAATCATCAAATTACTTTTAATAGGAATCAACATCCGCTGAAGTTAAGCCGATCCACAGATTAAATAAAGAAAAACAAGTACGGAAGCATTTCATGTAGTTTTGTTTAAAGATTGGATAACTTATCTTTCGGGTCCGGCATGTTAGTATAAATTTTCAGTGAGGAAAATTTCGAACACACGAATGGAACTCGAATAGAAAAAGAAGAAATAAGAGAGGACTCCAAGGCGTGTATCAAGCCAGTATCTTTAAGGTTATATTCGCTCCTACCTATCTTCGATGTGCAAAAGAGTTTCAAGCAAATTAACCTTAATGATGCAATTAAGCCAATGACTATTGCGTTTTGCACTGAGGAGAATAGTTCACTAAACACTGAGCAATATATAAAAGAAACTCAATTTTTACAAAGGATTTCTGCCGTAATAGTTTATAAAATAATCTAATAATATTAGAAAATGGAGGAAGGAAAGAATTTTTTTAGAATTTGTTGTTGTGATTTCCAAATGAAATCTCATTCCTATTTATAGGAATTTTTATGTCTCTTCATAGAGACATATTTAAATAAGTGTCTTTTTGCATAAATAAAAAATAATAATTATTCATCTAATTTTATAACTATTCAAGTAATATTGTTTGAATAATTATAATTCTTTTTCAAAAATCAAATGATATAACTTTTAACCAATGATAAAAAAATGTATCTTTTGATTAATTACACCAATTAATTTATAGTTATTGAAACACTATAAATATTTGAAAATGTTCCAACACGACAAAATTGAGCAAAAAACAAAAATGGGCAAAGAAAATAAGAGATTTTGGATCACAATTTGGTCCAATCAATGCATTGGTCTATCCCATGCTCAAAAGTATAACAAGATAGAACTTAAAATTTAACATTAGATCTATTAAGGGTTGAAAGAGTCATTATTTATATTTCTTTAAGCCAATATAACACCTAAATTTAACTTGGATTGGTAGTGGGATGAGTTTTTTATATTAACGGGACAGATTCATTTATATTACTGTAAAATTTAAATAATTTTATATTCTTTTGTAATTTTGTGTATGATTAATATTTTAAAATTCATTAGTCTTATTTCATACTTCTTTTATGTAGATCATACATGTTAAGTTCAACATAAATTAAAAAATTTTAACTATTCATTTTATATAAAAAAATTAACTGTTAAATATATATTAATATAGACAATATTTTAGATCAAAATGATAGAAATATCAAATTGATTTAAAAATTTACATACATGATAAATACAAATATCTTAATAAATTTGAAGATTAATCACATATATTGACCCAAGCTGCCGGACCAATCAAGTTGCTCGGGCATTATTAGTCTATTCAAAACCATAGAATTATAGCATTCTATACATTCTTGTTTTTGTTTTTATTCCTTCTAAAGTATTTATTAAGCATTGAAACGACATATGATTCCAAAACTGCGACATATATTTAACTATTTATTCCATCCAACTTTTCTTAAGTATTATGCAAACATCAATTATGCAATGTAAAGCAGGTAAGTGTGGAATATGAGAAGAAAAAAGAGTGCAAGAGTTACCAATTATAGAAATACCATTGTCATTTTCACTACCAATTCAGGTAGAGAAATGAAACTCAAATGACCTTTCAGCACTACAAGGGAAGGGAACTCTTTGTTGGTGGGTTTGTGGAACTCCTTCATTCTCCAAACTCCTTAAAATATCTCTAAATTCACTAACAATTTCGTAAGTATTTCCTCATTTTTTAGCTTTAATGCAAAAGGCCTAGAGTAATCTATAGTACTCTCTCCCCAGCTTGAGAATATATTATATATAGCAGGATCAGCTGAAATTCTATCTTTCCATTATGCTAAAAGAAAGCCATAAAAAATGGGGAGCCTTTGGGTGGACACCTACATTCTACACGATGGGTTATAGTCTAAATATATGTGTTCATTGTTCAGGTTAAATCAAGATTAAGCCGTTTCATTTTTTTGGTATCGATTTCATATATAATGCCTAGGTTCATCTAGATTTGAAATATGAGTTGTAAATTTAGCTCAAATTTATTCATATATTTAAATAGCTAATTCAAGTTCTATTTTTTTCTTTTATTAAATTTCTAAACATAAACAGCTTCACATATTTGTAATATTTGTAATATTTGCATTATAATACAATATATTTACTTTTCATATGATATAAATTTCATAATAAATGTATAAAAAGAAAATTTATATATTATAAACTTGACAACGAGTTGAGCCAAGCTGAGCTCAAGCTCAAGCTTTAAATATTAAGCTTAAGCTTAAGCTTTAACTCGAATTTTAAACAGACACAATTGGTCTTATGCAAACTCATATTTTTAAGTCTAACATTCTTATCCAAATTCTTTTAAATTTGAAACGTGTCTTTAAATTTAAACAAATAAAGTAATTCTTGAACAAATTCTTTTTCTCAATTTTACTCTAGAACAAATCTAAATAATGGGATTTGAATGTCTATTTCTTAACGATTTTGGTTCAAATTAAAATAATGTTTTTCAAGTTCTTGAAATCATGATGAAAAAAAAACTAAACTACAAGATATAAAAACTATTAAAATAACAAAATGTAAATTATTGAAAAATATGGAAAGAATGAAGAAGTGTTTAAGGGAGTGCTTATTCTCTTACTAGTTATGATGGATTGAACTGTTTTCATATTTGAGTTTTTGATAATTTATTAAATTGAATTTTTGGATGTATTAATATTATAGAATGTATCTAATTCATTAATAAATATCATATCACTTGAAGAGACATACATAGAGGAATGAATTGGATTGGACCATACTTATTTAATCCCTTGGATTAATGATGTTAGATTGAATTGGATCGTTGAAGACTTAGCTATTTGTATTCCTTACTTACATTGTTATTATTATTATATTGTATTCAGCTTATTTAATCACTGTTTAATAGGGATTGTGATAGATCTTTTTTATGTTAGTAAGTCATGAAATATTCTATATAATCGAGATACTTGTAAAGGTTATTGTACAGAGAGATATAGAGTACTTAATTTGTTCAAGTGAGGAACTTTATTTTATGAGTGCATTGTGATTGTAAAACATGTTATGTTATGTTGTATTAGTCTTCAAAGTGCAAAAGTGAGAAAAATTGTCACAAATGTGTGATATAAATTTGGGTTCACTTGTTGTAAGTGTTGAAGATAATAAATATTTCTCACTGAATTAAGTCTCACAAATATAAAAAATCCGAACTGCATAAATAATTTTTGTGTGCCAACTTTCTTTCTGATATTGCAATGCTTGAAAAAGTATCCACTCCCTCAATCATTTTGTCCAAGCAATTTGCTTGTCTCTTTGCAACCCTATGGTCGAATATAAATTATAATCATAATAAAAAAATGGGACTTAACTGTACGCATTACCAAAACTGTTAAAAATAGCGTAACAACAAAATAAATAAAATAATCAGATATATACGATATGACAGGAAAGAACAACATGATTGTGCTTTCTTTTGGCATTAATATTTATTTCTAAAGATGGTCTCAAACCTATAAATAGAAAGAGAGTATCAACTCCAAAATTATTGATTAAATTTAATTAAAGAATCCTTTTAAAATATACTTTACTGTTAAAAGTTTTAATTATCAAACTCTTTTACATACCTATAGACTCCTTCAATGTTGTCTCATGGTGTCGCCAATAGGAGAATATGCCATATTGATTGTGGAGTATTCTTGGTGTTGATTGACTCTTTAATCCTCTAGCTTCCTGACTGTAAATTGAACACACTGCTAAATCTGCGTGTCCGATTAATAAAAATTATGTTTTTTTAAGCTTGGAGGAGATTTTTTTGAAGAATTTTCTTTTAAAAATGTAATATATCTTATTATTACACTTAATTTTAATTAGAAAGGTGATTCTTAATTTTAATTTGCTTTGATATGGTTTTTATTTTTATTTTTGACTTTGTATCGTGTCTGGTTTTGTGGTTGTTTATGATTTTTTTCTTTGGTTGGTGTCAATAAGCTTCGATGGCTTCTGTTTGTTTCATTTCAAGCAACAAAAATTCTAATTGACAGTTAATATATATATATATATATAAGTATTTCTCTTTGAGCCATAAGTAACTTCATTGACTCGTTTCTCTTTCCTGGAAGAAATTAATCAACCCTTTTGTTGCCTACATACTCATTCGGGGATATTTATGTATGCTATTCATCTTCTTGGTATATATGTTCATAATGAACATTTGGAACCATTTGAATAAAATTGTCAGGCACGAATTCAACTTCATCTTGTATAAAATAAATAAAAGTATGCATATCAAATCATTTAGTAGTGTGGGAAAATATTTGATATATTGTTTGAAAACTTTTTAAACTTTAGGATAATGGTAAGTACAAGTCTATTTTTAAGTTTTTTGGGGCGCCAGGCGAGATAATAAATTGGAACCCTTTTAAAAAAATTATAAAATATAATATAATAAAATAAAAATATATACTAGTAATTTAACTTATTACATTAAGCGAATAAGATATTTTCTAACAAAATTAAAAAAAAAATATTTTTCATTCAATCTACTCCTATGTCATTAACTATAAAAACAAAAACAAAAAAATCATTAAAAAAGGGGTTCTAAGAGCATTCCGAGATGCAAAATCATTAATGATAATATTAACATCAATGTTTTCCAAAAAATCCTTCTCGATTGATAAAATTGTCAGACCATTCAACCGTTCTTGTGACATTGACGATCTCAAGTAGGTTTTGATTAACTTTAGTTTTGAAAAACTTCTTTCAGTTGATGCTACAACTACAGGGGCCGTTAAAAATAATTCTATAAGCGATTGAAATATTCGGATAGCAATCTACAGATTTGACAAATTCAAGAGAGAAGGACTACCACGACAAAGCCGTCATTGATCACCGGAAAAATTATTTTAGAATCTCAAACTCTCAGATATAAAGTAAAATTTAATAACTTCAATTGATTGATGCTGATGACTGATGAATGATGTATTACTCAAATGAAATTTGACCCTATTTAACTTCTAGAAAATTTCTCCTGTTGCCATGGTTATGAGAAAATAGAGAAGGCTAAATGCTAGTAACCATTGTTTTTTTGGGGGAAAATTGAAATTCTCCATTAGTTTTAATAGTAGGAGTTGAGATTTTTGAACTAGAGGAGGTTTGGAGAAGCCAAGGAGTTGGAAATGAAACGTTTATAGCGACGAATTGAAGGTCCATTTTATTTTCCTTTCTTTTTTTTTTCTCGCATGCAATGAAGTGTCGATTAAAAGAATTAAAAGGTTAAAGATTTTTTTCCCCACATTAAAAGCTAAAGAAAAAAAAAATTTTTTTGGGTCCATTGCAACCCTAGGCCTTGGGTGGCTGTGCGCCCAGACTACCCCTAAGGTTGAGCCTTGGCAAATATCTTATAGGGTATAGTATGAGAAAATAAGGTGGAGTTTTTAAACTCCAAAAGCAGACTTAAGAATCTGCTATGTATCTTATTTATTTTATTTCTTATTTTAAAAAATATCAATTAAGGATATTTGACAGTTTCTTAAATTTACTTATAGAATTAAAAAAAAACTTTACCATTAATATATCAAATAATAACCCATAATAAAATATATAAAAAAATACCTAACAATTTAAACTTAAAAAAATACACTACAAATATACTAAATATTAATCATAATATTGTTTATGAATTCAATCTACTTTTTAATCTCTCTAGGATTAGCCATTTCTTTAGATTCTAACATTGGAGAGAAGTAAAAAGAGGAATAACATAGTCCAGTTCCTTCATGTCCTATCCTATGCCCACTTAATAAGATAGAGAGGGAAAGATCCGGTATAGGTATCACTAGTATTGTTGTTGGTACAATTTTTAAGTCAAAACTTGCTTACTAATGTTTTATTTATTTGTTTGTTTTGAAAAGGAGTGTTTACATTATTTATTATTATTATTATTATTATTATTATTATTATTGAGGAAGAAGGTTGCTTACCAATGTTAAACGGGTAAAAAAATTTGGCAACATTAAAATAGAGTTATTATTCTTATCCCATCCATCATTATTGTTTTATGTTTTAATTCTGACACTTTTTTCTTGCTAAAATATGAGGTTAACTTTTGGTTGCTAAATTTTAAAAATTTACAAAATAATTATTAAATTATTTGATATTAGACTATTAAAATTATTATTGTTTAACTTTCTTTGTTCACGTTACGTGCATTGCTTCTTCTCTTCTACAATTTAATTTATTTTCATGAATCAACTTTGAACGTTATGAATTTACGAACCAAAATTTAAATAATTTTCTTTTTCAATAGCTAACATTGATTGTCACTTGAATCTAAAGTGTATTCTTCTACTTTTCAACGTATATTGATCCACCATACCGATCGTCAAATACTTGCTTTGCCCAAACTTAAAAAAAAAAACACTCAATAGCCTGGTGACTGGAATAAAAACTTTTGAAAAGTTTAGTGATTTAATTGAAACTTTCAAATAGTCTAGTGACTATTTTGTAATATTTTAAAGTTGAATGATCAAAACGTAATCTTACTAATAGTTTGGCGACTTTGGGTGTAGTTTATCCATTTTTAAATAACATTTTTTTTTCTCAATTCTTTTGAAACTCAAAGTTTTTCCTTGTCTCATGTTCTAAACGTGTCCCTAAGTTGATGCTATAGTATGGGAGACCCAAAAAGCATATCTAACGAGTTCCCATTACTAGTTTTACTTGTTTGGGGGGGGGGGCCTGCTGAATCTCCCAAACATGAATTACAATTGTTAAAATTTAATTCTATACTTGCATATCATATCTTGAAAGTGATTGTGTGAAATCAGTGGACTTAAAACCTGCTTTAGAAACTCTCTTGTTTTCTGTTAACAGAACCACCTGTTTTTTGCGTTCTAATAACTTCCACCAGTGCCTGTCATAAATCGGTATAGAGTCTTTAGTACTAGAAAATTTGGTGTGACTAGAGAAAAGAATAAGGTTTATCTCTATAGAATTATTTGATCGGGTGCTTCATTTCAACTTTAACATCAGTGTCAGAATATATAGATATAACGTATATTATTTGCATTGAATATGCTTAAAAATGAGTTATGGCATTTAAGAATAAATTTTTATAGCAAAATTATATTGCAAATGGCTCACCTTTGAGCAATTTAGTATAGGTTCTATCTTAATGGTATAGAGTTGAGTGTCTAGCTTACTAGATATGAAAAGAACAATAAAACCTTTAGTTTTTAGTCTTTTTTTATGTTCCATTTTCTTAACCTCACAACCTAACTAATGGATCTAATTAAGTTAGCTTGTGGCTGATTTCTCAACACTATAAATATGGGGGGTTTCTACTTCATCGCCCAATAAGAAGCCTTCCAAAAGCCAGAAAAAGAAAAGCAGCAGATAAGCATATCCCGTGTTATATTAGTTTGTGGGATGGCAAAACTGTCAGATCCTCTTGTGGTGGGGAGAGTGATTGGGGATGTTATTGATGCCCTCTCCCCATCTGTGAAAATGTCAGTCACTTTCAACACCAACAAGCAGGTATATAATGGCCATGAATTTTTTCCATCTGCAGTTACTAACAAGCCTAAGGTTGAGGTTCATGGAGGTGATATGAGATCCTTTTTCACCCTGGTAACTATACATGTCACTAATACTCTCCTTTCTTTTCTTTTTTTTTTCTGGATTTTCAAGAGAAAATGTCTATCAGCAATCATATTTTTATATTGCAGGTGATGACAGACCCAGATGTTCCTGGTCCTAGTGACCCTTACCTGAGGGAGCACTTACACTGGTACTTCTCTTAATCAAACTACATGTATAAAAATAAAAATATATATTAACCATTAATACCAATATATAACTTCCATAGGGAAGCTGACAATGATCTATCTATCTATATCTATATGAAATGACTGTTAGGGTTCATAATTTCCTTGGCTTGATAAAGCTAAAAAAAAAAAAGGAAATAAGATTTCATCAAAACAAGAAGAGCACAAATTTAAGCAATCTACTGAATATTTGTACTTGAATTGACAATCTCACAGGATAGTGACAGATATCCCCGGCACAACAGATGCCACATTTGGTAAGTATCCTCTTCATTCTTCATAGAGAGAGAGAGAGAGAGAGAGAGCATTATATGATAGAAAATGGACTAACTTTGATGGTTAAAAATATAATTATAATATATATATATATACACACACAGGAAGGGAAATGGTGAACTACGAAATGCCAAGGCCAAACATAGGGATCCATAGGTTTGTGTTCCTCCTCTTCAAGCAGAAAGGCAGGCAAACAGTGAGAAGCATACCATCATCAAGGGATCGTTTCGATACCAGGAAGTTTGCAGAAGAAAACGAACTAGGGGTTCCTGTTGCAGCTGTCTATTTCAATGCTCAAAGGGAAACAGCTGCTAGAAGACGCTAAAACATAAAGTGGTTCACCAATGGATCGATGATGTTTGCCCTAGATCTGTTCAAAGTTCCATTGTGCTTCCAGTAAAATACATGTAATAGCAGTAGTATACTAGTAGTAGTGCCAAATGTGGCCAAGAATAAGCTCTTGGTGGGGGACATTTCTTAGGGAATGTTTACCTCCAAAGGAGTATCTCGCTGTTGTAGTATATTATATTATATATATCCTTTCAAGGTTTAGATTGCTAAACTACTTTGTAATTTAAGCTATTTGGAAATATATTTAAAAGAAATGGTGTCTTCCCTTATATGTTTATCTTTCATAATTATTCTAATTTTCAATCAAACCCATCTGTATTTTGGGCTAAGTTCATGTTTCCTTAGGCTTTGATTTGATGTCTTGACAGTCTATTGTTAATAGGCCCTGCCATTTTTTTATACCTCAAATAACCCCCAGTTTCAATTCCACTTTCCTCCGACTCTGGCACTTAGATTTCAAGCCCAACAAATTTGACTTAATTCTAGTAAGATTTATTGTTAGTCACTTTGTTGTGTTCTTTAAGAAGAAAAAAGGAATCTCCTGCAAAATAATAATTTGTCTTTGAATCTGACTTGAGTTCTATTACATATATTTATTCCAAAAAAAGAACCACCAAATTACTTTATACATTAACAGAAGAACAAGAAGCGACTGAAGTTTGGAGATTATATATTTTTTCTTTTTCCATGTTAAGAACTAGAAATAAACCACAAGAGCAGTAATTGAAGGTCAGAGCTTTATCTACTAAGAGAAACTCTCATGTTTCCATTTTTATTTTCTTTCATGCCCCCCCATACCGATCCGGGGTATGGCATGTTTTATCATTTGACAAGATAACCCTGTAAATGTTACCTCAAATATAGTAATTAAGAGAATATATATAGATGTTTACTGCAGAATAATTAATCATTTGATGAATTCTCATATTATCACTTGGACTTTTTTGAGAATTCTGGAATAACCACTTTATATAGACTTTGACTGAAGAACAAAAACCCAGTTGAAAGAAACTTCAGGGCGAAAAGAAGATGGAAGCCTAAATCAGCAAACCTCACTTTTCCATCATTTTCTCTTCAACTTAACTTCTTCTTTTTTTTAAGAAAACAGGTTTAAGCTAAATCTGTACTTACTGTTCAACTGCAGAATAATGATTCGAATTCTCATATTATCACTTGGTTTATGTTGTGAAACTGGAGGAACCACTTGGACATTGACTGAAGAACAAAGAAGCCTACTGAAACTGCAGAAAAAGAAGATTCACAGCAAGTATATGAGAAACCCTCATTTTCCCATTTTTATTTACTTCAAAGTTCTGGCATAGCGGGTGTAACTTTATTTCTTCTTTTTCATGTTGGACAAGCCAAGTCCTGTTAATTTTACAAGAATCGAAGAGATGTTAAGTAGGCTATTTTTTTGTATCATGTTCTTCAGGAAAATGATAATAATAAAGAAGAAAAGGGAAGGAAACAGTTGAAAAGATCTTAAATATCACTTGGGACAGTTCTGAGTCTAAAAACCCACCTTGTTTATCCATTATCTGAAGAGCAAAAACCATGTGGATCAGTGTGTGTAAAGTGACTAAAACAATTCATTGAAAAAAGAAGCAGTGTTTGTATTGCGCAGCTATGCCATGCATATAGCTAAGGCCCCTATTGTCCAAATTCCGGTGACCAGGGCTTCCTTTATTTTGGAATAAGCCGGGTTGGAACATGTTATTCGACGGCCCTGGTATTAGCTTTTGCACTGACCATTTTCACTTATATTTTTGTATTTTCTTTTTTCGAGATTATGCATGTTAAGAGTCGGGATTAGACATTTTTCTTAGTTGAGTTTATGATGGTATTTTATTTATGAACATGTGACTAACCAATTGTGAACATTTATACAAAGGATTTGATTGAGATAAGGCAGCTAGTATGACGCTGTTTTAGAAAGGGTGCTTTGTTTATAGTTGTTAACCAATAATTTTAGAATTGAATTAGTAATCGAGCTAATTAAAATATCAGTTTGTTAATTTAATAAGTCTGATTAAATGAAATTTTAAAATATTATAAAAATAAAAACAGATTCAATTAGATTATATCAGTTTCCAAATTAATCAATTAGATATTTGCCTGTTGATCGATACTTCAACTAATTTTTAGTATAAACAGTCTGATTCAAACAAATAAGAAACAATTCTATCGTACTATATTTAAAATAAAAAGGAAATAAAATCATATCAAGAAGCTGTGGTATTGAATCATTTTAGCCTAATAAACCAATAAAAAATTTGTATGATAAGGCTAAGGATTTTCTCTATAGTATAAGAAGACAGGTGGAAACTTATCTTCCTTGATTTCATCTATATTATTATTTAAGTTATTCATTAATTTGATGTCACGAGTCAACCGGACACCAATTCGATTAAGAAAATTACGAAAGCATCATTCAATAATTAAAATAAGTTATATCATTTCACGGAATTTTAATCTTTTTATTTTAAAAAACCAATAAAAATATGAAACTGGTGGGATTTAAACCTACACCAAATAGACTTGCAAAACCTTAAATTTACCACTCAAAGAAAAATTAAGTTTGATATATTTTTTACATTTTTATTTTAATATGCACAGTTAATTAAATCTATTTGATGTATTTATTTTTTGAAATTTCGTTTTACTCACAATTTAATCTAATTTTTATATCTAATTAATAATGTTGTTAATTAAGTTGGTTTCACAAGCCAAGCCAACTCGATACTAACTCACAATTGATGACAAAACCATGATAAACAATTGTAGTGCATTTAGTATTATTAATCTAATGTATTTATCTAGTTAAATTTCGTTTTACTTACAATTTAGTTTAATTTTTTAATGTCGTGCGTATTTCATGTGGTATTATGATTAATGAGTTTTAAATCATACGTTTCATTATTTATTATATATTATTTTTAAACACATATCTGCTTTCTAAATCCTTGTTTTCCACACGCATTTCATGGGGCTAGAACTTTAGTCTTGCAATTAGTGCGACCTTAGGCGACTTCTAGGGTTCAGATTCGCCTAAGTCATAATAGCAATATCAATTTTTTAATACATTAGAAATAAAGTGGAAGTAACTCAAAGACCAAGACACAACAAGAGAACAGAAAAAACCACAAGATAGCAACAATCATAAGGTGTTTGAGTAGATGTTTTCAGTATTTTAGATTTTTCAACACTTCCCCTTAAGATGGTGAATAGATATTTTCCATTCCCATCTTGCATGTAATGTCTTCAAAGTTGGAAGTAGGCATTCCTTTAGTTAAGACATCTTCCAATTGATTACTTGATGCTATATATGGAGTGCAATTCAAGTCGCTATGTAGCTTTTCTTTAATAAAGTGTCTATCTACTTCGATGTGCTTTGTGCGATCATGTTGTTCTGGATTGCATGCAATGTTGATGGTAGATTTGTTGTCACAATAGAGTTTCATAGGTTCTTCCCACTGAATTTTAATGTCATCAAGTATTATTTTAGGCCATAACAATTCACAAACTCCATGAGCCATAGCTTTGAACTCTGCTTCAGCACTTGATCTTGCAACACCCGATTGCTTCTTACTCTTCCATATTACTAGGTTCCCACCAAGAAATGTACAATATCTTGAAGTTGATTTACGATCTACAACAGAACCTGCATAATTAGCATCGGTATATGCCTCTATGAGCAATCCTTTATTTTTCTTAAACAAAATTCCTCTACTCGATATTCATTTGAGATATGACAGAATTTTGTTAACAATCTACAAGTGTTTCTCTCTTGGATCATGCATGAATTGACTTACTACACTTATGAAAACTGTTATGTCCGGCCTTGTATGGGACAAGTATATCAGTTTCCTAACCAACCGCTAATATATTTTCTTATCTACGGTGTTATCATCTTTTTCTTCACTTAATCTCAAGTTAGGCTCAATGGAGGTGCTTGTTGCCTCACTTCCAAGATTGCATGTTTCTTTAAGCAAGTATAAGATATACTTTTTTTGGGAAATAAAGATGCCTTTACTTGAGTATTCCACCCCAATTCCCAAAAAATACTTCAGCCTCTCTAGTTCTTTAATTTCAAACTCTTTTGCTAAGCACTTTTTGAGTGTTTCTCTTTCAATTTGATCAATCCCAGTGATGATGATGTCATCTACATATACAAGTAGGGTTGTAACTCCTCCTTTTGAATGTTTTATGAACAAGGTATGATCTTGAATTTATTTGCATTGCATTGCTAGCATCACTTTAGTAAATCTTTCGAACCAAGCCCTTGGAAATTGCTTTAATCCATATAAAGCTTTCTTTAACTTGCACACTTTCTTTTCAAAAAACATTTCATTGAACCCCCATGGAGGTTCCATAGACACCTCTTCTTCTAAGTCCCCACGTAAGAATGCATTCTTAACATCAAATTATTGTAAACACCAACCAAAGTTAGCAGTTAAAGACAACAGAACACACATAATATTCATTTTTGCTATAGGTGCATATGTCTCTTAGTAATCTCCCTCATATGTCTGTGTATATCCTTTTGCGACTAACCAAGCTTTATGCCTTTCTATTGAACCATCAGCTATATATTTCAAAGTAAACATCCACTTACACCCTATCGTTTTCTTTCCTTTGTGTAGGTTTACAATTTCTCAAGTCTTATTTCTTTCTAGGGCATTTATCTCCTCTTTCATACCTTGTAACCAATTCTTATTTCTAAGTGCTTCTTGTAGTGTTTGTAGGGTTGAAATGGAGTTAATAGTGGTAAGAAAAGTTCTATGTTGTGGGGAGAGTCTATGGAAAGACGCAAAATTTGAGATTGTATGCTTAGTACATTCTTGTATTCCTTTTCAAACAACAATAGATAGATCTAACTCATTAAATTCACAAAGAACCGAGTCAGGTTGAATAAACAAAGGTGCAGAATTTTCAATACCTGATTATGGTTCAAATTCTTGGACTTGCACAGGTTTAGAAATATGAACTTTCTTCCTTGAGTAGACCTTGAGTGTGTAGTAGGATTTAAACCAGTTTTTTCTCTTTGCTCTAAGATCAGGTTCAATTACTTTACTAGCATGTTCACTTTCACTTTCAAGTTCAAGTTCACTGCTAGCATGTTCTCTTTTGGAGTTAGGTGCATGGTCAGGTTTGAAAGACTTTAAGTTGGGTGTAGGACTTTGAAAATCTCAAAAAGATTCCTTATCTTCCCAAGAACTCTCTCTTTAGAGATGAGGATTATTACTTTGAGAGTAAGGCTTATTTTCAACAAATGTGACATCCATGGAGGTAAAAGTTTTTTTTGAAGGTGGATGATAACACTTGTATCATTTCTTTTTGTTTGAGTATCCCATAAAAATACATTTCAAAGCACTTGAATTAAGTTTTCGTCTTTGGTGTGCATGAACATGTACAAAATCAACACAACCAAATACTTTTGGTGACAACTTGTAAAAGACATTAAAATCAGGGTAAAAAATAGAAAGAACAACAATGGGACTCTAATTATTTAGCACTTTGGAAGGTACTTTATTTATCAAATATGTAGCAGTTAAAACAACCTCCCTCCAAAAGGTTTTTGGAACTTTATGGTGAAACAAAATTGCTCGTGTCACATTTAGCAAATGTTTATTTTTTTGTTTAGTAATCCCATTTTATTAGGGTGTGTCTACATAAGATGACTCATGTGTTATACCCTCTTTTTGGAAGAAAGATAAGAGAACTTGATTAAAATAGTCTCTTGTATTGTGAGATCTTACCTTTTTAATCAAACTTCCAAATTGTGTATAAATCATTTTATGAAACATGGGAAAAATACTGCTTCTGATTTTTCTTTCATAAGAAATAACCATATAATTCTAGTAAAATCACCAATTAATGTGACAAACCATTTTGCTCTAGAAATACTAAAAACTCTACAAGACCCCCAAATATCAGTATGTATCAAAGAGAAAGGTCTAGTAGATCTTGTATTACTCAATGGAAATGATAGTCTATGATGTTTAGCAATTTCACATGTATCATAATGAAAACTACTAACATCTTCATCCTTAAAAAATGAAGGAAACATGCTTTTAAGAAGAATAAAAGATGGATGACCAAGATGGAAATAATGAAGCCAAATTTCATATTTATTAGGAGGTAGGTTACTTGAGGAGCATATGAGGGATATCTGACTATTATTCTTCTTGTTGCCACTCATTTCCTCAAGGCAATAAAGTCCATCTTTCACTTTAGTAAGTCCAATCTTCCTCCCCATAACCAAATCCTGAAAAACACAATGAGTAGAATAGAAAGCTACTTTACATTTTAGATCTTTGGTAATTTGATGGTTGAATACGAGATTGCAAGGCAATTTGGGGACATGTAACATATTTTTAGGGACCAAAAATTTAATAGGTTTACTATTCCTTAGCCTGCAATAGTTATAGGAGATCCATCCGTAATAGTAATCTTTCTATTTCCAAGACATAGGTTGTATGTTCTAACTTTGATTGGGCTATTAGTCATGTGGTTAGTAGCTCTTGAGTCGACAACCCAAAAGCTTAGAGAAAACATGCTTGAAGCACTTAAACCATAAGAGTTAAAGTACTTACTTTATTGAGCCAATGAATATGTACTAGAGGACTTTTCAAGGGAATTTAGGAGGTTTCTTAGCTTTTCAATTTCTTCTTTCTTGAATTCTCCTATACTAGCTTAGTTGGATTTTTCTTGGATTGGTTCAAACTCTATTGGTCTTCTCCATTAGCTAAGCGGGCTTTTCCTCATTTGAATCCTCTTTTACGGCTAAGGACTTATTCTTTCCCATAGAGTTTGAACCAATCCTCTAGTGTATGACGTGGTTTTTTGCAGTACGTGTACCAAACTGTCTTTATTTGACTTTATACACCCATTAACTAACCTTGCTTCCTTATTGTATGACTCTGTAGAAATCATTGTTGGCCCTTCTAATGTTTTAGGCTCTAACATGACTTCTCATCTATTCTTTTCAACTAGGATCAAGGATATTGTCTTATTCAGATATGGAAATATTTCTTTCCTCAATATCTGGACTCTGACTTGATCGAATTTCACATTTAGACCTACAAGGAAGTCATAAACTCTATACTTTTTTATAAAGCTTTTCAAGGTAGTTGCATATTCACTACACAACATTTGAACACACCAATATTGATTCACTCCTTACCATAGATTTTGCAGAAGATTAATATATTGAGTAATAGAAAGGTTGCATTGTTTAGTGGCTGAAATCTTTGTTTTGATCTCATAGATTAGGGCAACATCTTCTACCTTTGAATAGGTTTGTCGAATAGTAGTCCATATGTCTTTAGCTGTTGGTATGAACATGCAAGTATCACTTATTTCAGGTAACAAGGAGTTCTATAACCATGACATGACCATAGAGTCCTCTTCGTCCTAAGCAGCGAATTTTGGATCACTATTTTTTGGTCTAGTTCCTAGCAAGTGGTTGATTTTGCCTTTTCCTTTGAGAAATGTTTGAACAAATTGTGACGACTTTAAATAGTTTTTTTTCCATTGAGACTGTAAGCTACCTGGATATTTTGCAAATCTCCTATGTGTAAAATATTTGAGGTCTCTTCTGATTTGGTATTGGAGTTAATTTCTGATGTTTCAGTTTCAGCCATGTTAGAGGTTTGAAAGAAAAAAAAATTGGCAATGAAAGCCTAGTGAAAAAACCAGCAATGAAGGCTGAAAATTGTATTTGGCAATAAGGACTTGAAAAGCGAAAAGTACTCAAAAATAAAGGTTGAAAAGAATAGGTCTCAATAGTAAAAGCTCTGACACCATGAAAAAAAAAGAGAACTGAATTACTCTATTATGTTTTTCTAGGCTTAGGTTGTACAATATTTATACAAATGGAAGTGAACTTTTATCAATTCCATGGGATCTGTAAAAAAATTAAGAGCTAATTTATTCTATCCTAAAATACATTAGGAGTAAATTATTCTAACCTAAGAATATAGTAGAAATCATGAGATATACATAGAAATTATAGTTGTATAGAAAAAATATTTTAGATTTTTCAACATAAAGGGTAGGGTTTAGGGAATTAGCCATGTTATTCATGCTAAGCTAGGCCTGGACCAAAAAATCTTACCCGAGACCCAACTCGTTTAGAAAACAGACCTCATTTTTTGTCTAAGTCCATTTATTTTGCCTATATTTTTGTCCAAACCCTCCAACTTTTCGGGCAAGCCTTCGTGCCTAGGCAAGTCGCCTGACCCATGATTAGGTCCAATTAGGATACAATGGGATTATTAGAAATGAGGAGGAAGACATCTATTTATAGTTGAGCTCTCCCAGATCTAACAACACAGATTTAATTACATCAATAGTTGATATTAGTGTCTATCTATAAGATAAAGAGTCCTAAGTGATTTAAGTTCTATACATCTTTATCCCTTATTATTTATAATAATTACCTTGGTAACTCTAGTTTTACTAGAGTGTTTCATTGGGCTACTAGGACTTCAAGTAGACAGGTTTTTCCATATGTTCCATGAATCGGGTCAATTCAAGTGGGTCAAATGACTATCATTTATCAATTGTTCTCCATAGGATGCCTTGTGATACATTTGTCATGAACTTTGATCTGCGGCTCATGACACATACACGTATGACGGGATTTTCTTAATTTTATTTAAAATGATAAACATGTTATAACATTAGTTACATTAAAACATTAATTTGAAAAAAATTAGCTATATAAAAACATTTCATAACCCAATATTTATTTATTCCATTCAAAAGACTTAGAACAGAGGCCTTGTAAGTTATAATTTACTAGATTGAAATCCATCAAAATCATGTAAAGTTTTAACATGTTACCAATTTCTAGGCTTGTGTTGTTTTCTTTTTTTCTACTTTCAACATACACTAGCAGTCTAAAATTCAAAACTCTATCCCATGATCGCTTCTGTTGATAAGATCTAAGACTGTATATACATATATACTGAATCATGACAGCCATTGATTGGCCCTTGGTAATTGTTCATTTGATGCCTACATTTTTTTTTTTGGTTATTTTCCGAACATGTCAACATCCAAATTAATTCTGTGATATCAAGAGAATGTTCTTTATACCATTAGTTCGTCGACATAAACTTCTTAGGTTTTCTTTTTCTTGTAATCTTAGATGTTAAAACAGAGTCACGTAAAGGACACCTGGTTTATAAGAAATTAAAAATAAATTCCCCATAAAGAACTTTCTACCGGAAAGTTGGCGAAATTGTTTGGCATTAACATTGACGACAAAGAAAACAAATAGAGCATAACTATTTTTTTTTTATTTCTTCCAACCAATGTTATCCACGTAAACATATCGTACCAGACATGATGAACCTTTATCTGGTCCAACTCTAATCATAGCTTCTATGAACTTACATTCATCAATTGATAAACCCTCATCAATATTAATAAATATTAGAAATTCTATAATACATATTATCACATACATATTGTATATCAAAATTACAAATTTAAAATATAAAATTACATTTAAAAGAATATATAATAAATAATAAAATTTATAGTTTGAATTTTGTTAAAAGTAATAACATTTTATCCTCAAATAATATAATTTATTTTAAATATATATAATTATAAATCATCATGATAAATAAAATTAACTTTTTTTTAGAAATAAATAATATATTACCATTTGTTTCATTGATAATTTATAAAATCATATAACTTAAACAAAATAAAAATGATGATTGTTATCCAACTTAGAATTCAACTCTATTTTATTTGCAGTCGAGTCGTTAAAAAGTGATAATGTAGTTCATATTTGAACTTATGTTACATTTGATAGGAATTTTATTTTTTTATCATATTTTATTAATGAGATAGTATTAAACTAATTTCAATTGATAATTTTTAGTCACATACATGGCTTGTTTTGAGAAAAAACGAGAATTTTTTTTTTGTTTATTTTGAAGAGATTTTATTTTGATTATAAAAATTTTTACTCATCTTTTTAATTTTAAATTTAAATTTATACTAATTATTTATTATTTTATATCATTATATAATAAATAAATTGTTTGCTTATGTAATGGTAATCAAACGAATATTTAACGTTTTTCTCTTAAATTGTAACCTCTTCTAAATAAAGGATAATATTAGTATAACTTTAAAGATACAAACACCAGTTTTAGATTGGTAATCTGAAAAAAAGAAAAGGAAAAAAGAGAGAATACTACCTGTCAAGTGTTGTCATTTGGGATTTATATGCGCTATTTGGTAGGGGATTCTTCAGCTTTTTTGTTCCTATATTTTTCTATGGGCTGATTCTTTTCTTGTAGTACCACTAGGCATCTCAGCATTGTCAGCTCTGTTTCTTCAAGTTAATTTCTTTTGTAGTGGCTCAAATTCATCCGGGTAAAAATAAAACTAAAAATAAATAAATAAATAAATAAAATAAAAAGTTCATTAATATTAAGTTCATTTACAGAATAATTATAAGTCTAATTTACCTTAACCCAAATTTGCTAACCTAAAAATCTTAAAAGCCCATGCCCAAAAATTTAAACTGATAAAAAAAAAACCTTACCGCCGCTATCATTTCACCAAAATGGCAAGGCGCGGCTTCCCAATGCCATTGACCTTGCCATGAATACCTGTAAAGAAGAAACAGTGGACAAAGAACAGAAATGGCAGAAACAGTAAAAAGAAAAGAAAAATATTATGTAATATTTGGCTATAAAAGCCATAGAACCAGATGTATTTTTTTTTACAAGGAATCGAATAGAAAAAAAGAAAGGAATCAAATTCAAAAAAGAGAAAACAACGAAATTTCTAAAACAAAGGTAGTCCATTATTTCGACTTTTTTTATTTATTCTAAATAAAAAAACGAAAAGTTTAGATTTTTACCTGATGGTTCGTCTTACCTCCGACGTGGGCAGCCTCCCTGATTCGAAAGGGCTCTGAATCCCTTAGGGTTCATCAAGGGCCTCATCGGACGAGAAAGAAACCGAAGGGTTTCATCTTTTTTTTTTTTGAAGATTTGGTTCTTTTTAGGGGGTTTTGACCCTAGATCCTTATTTTACACGTTTAAAAGAACAAAAGGGGCTTTTTTGGGGAAATTTTCGGCCACCGGAGGTGGCGGTCGTCGATGACCAGTGGTCGTGGCGAACCAATGACGCCCCATGGCCTGACATCGGGGAGGGGTTGAGAGAGAAGAAAGAGTTTTTTTTAAGAGGTTACAAATGATTTTTTTTAGGATTTTTTTTACTTATAAGCCCCCCCAAATAACTTCGTTTTGGGCTTGGGTTCAAATGCCCAAAATGGCGTCGTTTCAAACATAGCCCGACAACTCGACCTGAACTCCTCTAGGTCTGCGTGTTTTTGAAGGAATGGGTTGTTTGTCATTTTGGCCCTTCCGCTTTTTAGCATGTTTTTAAATTAGTCCTACATATTTTTATTTTATTTTACTTTTACCCCATTATTTTGATTCCCTTGCGATTTGGTCTTTTGACCTACTGTCAACCCAAGGAAATGACACGAATTAGATTAATTGCCCTCTGAGTCTATAAACTTCTATATTTCATTTTAATTTAATCCTTTATATTCTATTTTTTTGTAATTTAGGCGCTAAATTTTGTTATATTTTCAATTTAGTCCTTTACTTCCCTTTTTCTTATTTATTTAGCAATTATGCTTTAAGTTCTATTAAATTTCAATTTAATCCCTCATTTATTTAACTCTACCTTTTTATTTACTATTTTTATTTTTTATCCCCTAAAAATTTTATTATGGTTTCGATTTAATCTTTTTATTTAATCTTGTCTTTTTTATTTATTTAATTTTTAGCATTTTTAATTCCTTATTTATATTTTATCCTTTAATTTACATAACTTACATTTTTATCCTTAAGTTTCTTAATCATCTCATTTTAGTTCATTTTTGTTTTTATTTTTTATTTTTTTTAATGTTGATGTTATTGTTAAATGATTATCTTTGCTAATTAATATTTTATTTTGTCATCACTAATATTACACAACCATGATCATAGCATTATCATACTTTTTTATTATTTTACCATTTTTTGTCATTATTAATGTTTCACTTATTATTTTACTATTATTGCCATTACTAAATAGTATTATTAATCGGCTAAAAATTATTCCATCTACTAGGTGTTATTATTTTGTTATCATTTTTTGACCACATAAACTATTCTATACTATTTTTTTTCATTTTCATATTATACAACATGTTTAAATATTCTTTTATTTTTGTACCAACACTTGAATAAATTAATTTCATATTGCATTAAACGTTATATTCATTTTTACCTGATACATAAAAAAGGAATTTTTAAAATCGATGTAATGTTCTTTGTTTAGGGATTCGAGAAATAATGCACTAACTTACGGGATATGACTTTCTCCTTGAACCAAGATAAACGAACATCATTTTAAAATTCAACATATATAAGACTTAGGTAGTAATCAAATAATGAGAATCTTTATTTTCGAGGATTCGAGATATCGTGCCCTAACTTACGAAACATAATATATAAGACTTAGGTAGTAATAAAATGATGAGAATCTTTATTTTCGAGGATTCGAGATATCGTGCCCTAACTTTTGAAACATGATCATTTTCTCGATTGACTCGAAATAAGAAGGATCTTTCCATAAAATTCAATTTAGTTTGCAATCATGCAAGAAGGGACCGTATCTTAAATTTTCTTTGAATTTTTAAATCTGGATACTAAGACATCAAGCAATCAATTAGGTACCAATTTTGGGTATTATGAGGGTGCTAATCATTCCTCATACGTAACCGACTCCCAAACCCATTTCTTAGATTTTTGTAGACCGAAAATAATTTTAATAAATCTAACATTTTATTAAAATGACAAAGCCTTGAGGTGATCCAATCACACTTAATAAAAAAAATATTAGTGACGACTCCCTTTTTTATTTTTAAATAAAAAATCGATTTCAAAAAAGGTTTAGACATCTTTTATACCATGTAGTATTCACACATAGCGTGATACATGTATACAATACGCTCAAAAGAAACTGTCTAAATAAAAGTTTATCTCTTATTTCCTTAAAAATATGAACCTAAGTAAATTTTATGGGTCAACAATGTTTGATCATCAAGTAAAAAATAGAAATTTATTTACCTAAATTAATATATAAAATTCCATTTTACATCTAGCTGATGGAAATTTGGGATGTTTTGTAGGAATTTATTGTAAAATGTTGGAAAATTCGGAGTATCCGAAGCAGCATCTACAAGCCAATGTCGAACCCAATTTCCATTTAGTTCTTAGATGGTGCAGGAGTTTTTTACATGAATTGGCAGTAGATTGTCAGTTTCCAAGTATTGGGTTTCTATGTGATTTGATGAACAGTAGGTGGAGTAAGCCAGTTCTGGCCTTTTGAAGCTTAGTGTAGAGGCTGGTTTTAGTCGTGAAGGTGACAAAATGGGTTTTGATGCTATCAACGTCATGGGTACAGTATATTAACGAGTTTGGCAAGAGAACATCATTTTAATGGAAACTATACTGTCTTTTAAAAGCATTGAGTTTTTTTTTTCCATATAATTTTTTAAAATTTTATCTATTTTTTAATCTATTATAATTTATTGATTTTTTTAATAAATTTTATGTAATTTTTTTTTAAAATTCATATAAAATTAAACACGCAGTGTAAACGTTGAAAGCTAAACTTTTTAGAATTAGAACAAAACTAGCATAAAATAAATGTTTAGCTACATTTGTTGTTCTGCCATTGAAAACGACAACGTCACCCTTCCATTAGTCATTTAACAATTTACACATAATTAACTAACCAACAATATAGTTTACCTATTAGATTAGAAAAAAAGTACAAAACCAATCCATGGTCATATGTAGGATAGTAGATTTATTTTATGCAGTGATACAAAATGGCCTTTGAAAATTTCAAAAAAATTAGGTTGAAGTAAAGAAACAAAATGATCATAATATTCTTACGCTTTGGTCAATTTAAGGATGAGAATATCTTAACCAACAATTTTTTGGATCATTTCACAAAAGCAAAATATTCTAACATATTAAACTCCACAACCTAACAAAATGTCCAAAATGGTTCCAATCAAATCAGTAGATAAGGCACCATAAGAGATATGGCATGACAAGAGACATGTTTTGTCTTATCTTAGGATTTGGAGATGCATGGTTTGGGTAATGCAAGCTATTCAAGCTATATTAAATAAATTCATGTTTTTGATATATTGTGACTAAGCTTTCTTTAATTATATAACATTATGAAAGTTACTTAATAATTGTTCGTCCAATAATCATGTCATAAGTATGTTACTCTCATAGGACATCTTTAATCTCTTTGGAATAAATTTGTCAACCAATATGATCCTATTTTATCTCATAGTAACCATTATATCTTCATTCATGAAAATTCAATTACTTTCAAATAGTAATCAAGTAATTTATCACTAAGACAAACGACTTATGGTCACATTTACATTTTATCTATCATATAATGTCAATGATAGGATATCATTTACTCTTTTAGTTAGGTTATGAATTGCACTATTGTGGAATGATGTTACATATTGCAAAAGTCATATGCTCATCACCTTAGCTTTCGATTCCTTATTAATTTGAACTCAAACTTTTACTTACATCAAAGTTTATAAGTCACGCATATATAGTCCATCATCCATTCAGGATTAAGGTAGGTCACAGTATGAACGTTACAAGTGAATAAGTTCATAAATAGATCTAGGATACTTAGGTCTTCTCTAATGTACTATCAGTCAAGTCAGTCACATATATGTCTCTAACTTCTAAGAGTCATCTGCTTCAATACTAAAACGATGCTAAAAAGAAAGCATCTCCTAAATTGGACTTGATAGGCGACATGTTAGTCTTTCAATCGATTTGCTCATTTCCAATTAGACTAAGGACGTGTTTAGATTATTTACTAATGCAAGTCATCTTTCCGTATTACAAACCAACCATATAATACTACTCAGTATTAGTTAAATTTCATATAACCAATGAGCCAAAATTTGCTTCCATTTTGCTTTGCATGTAAAAATCGTTAAGGATAATATACAAAGAATATTAACGTAATCAATGGATATTTTATTAAACCAATTTGATCAAAAAATAGAAGTACACATAGACGAAAATACTACACTTAGGGCACTAGATTCAATAGTGATGCGATCGTTGAGAGCACCAAAAATATCCTATTTCCTAAAATAATGAAAAAGAACAGTAAATAGGAAGTAGGGTCGAATTCTCAGGGACCGGATTGCACAAATGCTTGTTTCTCGAAATCCTGGGTAGAATTGTGCCCAAGAAAACCTACGTCCTTGAAAAAAATAAAAAAAAATAGATTTTTAAAGTTCTGATCTGGGAGTGAAATAAAATAAAAACAAAATTAAAAGTTGAATTGAAATTTCAGAAATTAAAAGTAAAAATAAAGTTGAGAAAAAGATTTCTTATGGTAGATTTCTAGCCTCCGGTTGTCTTGATTCGTCTTGGTTTCAATCCTTGGCTTTTAAGTGACCCTTCTCAAGTAGAGTAAGCCAGTTCTAGTGGAAGAGGACGCCTATGATCACCAGCTCCAAGAATTTAGACTTAATATTAGGCGGAACCTGACTCTAGCCAATAATCACTTTTGTTGGACTATCTTCTGCTAGATCATCACTTCCTAATGGCAAATACCATGCCATTTTGTCTCTTGGACTCGCCAACCTCTAACGCAGAAAGCCAACGAATCGACTGTACAACCTTTCCCAAACGTAAAAGCGGCCGTTCTTTGCACAAGTTGAAATGATCACCTATTAAGGGACATGGATGGAAGCGTCAGCCCTGTAATGCGGAAAAGCGATTAATACCCTGTTGAGAAGGCTAAGCGTGGATTCTAAGCCTCATGAACCTTTTTGGGGAATTTTGACAACTTTCGGCTAGATTAGATTTAGTGGCTCATGATTTTTGGGGAAAGCAAAAAATTATGGAAAGGAGGTTTTTATTGAATGAAAATATGGAAAGAACAAAAAGACTAAATTTATGGGGGAGAGAGTGTTTATAGCAAAAGATGGCTCAATTTGTGTCACTTCATCCCCTATTTATAGTACTAAGAAACCTAGCCTATTCCTAATTAAATTCTAAAAGATAAATACAAATAAAATAAGATAATTAAAGATAATTAAATATAAATAAAAATAAATCCTAAATTTAAATCTAAATAATTATCTTTAATAATTATCCTAATAATAAAACATTAAATAGAGTCTTGTGCTATAAAATCTCTTCTTTTGCACTTTTGCCTTTATGTCTTCCATACTTGCATTTTTGGCACCACATTTTTCCCTTTGTTGCATGTTGGCCCATTATATCTTCAAATTTGCACTTTTTGCCTTTAAATTTCATTTTGCCTCCAATTTAGTCTCTAATAGATAAAACACCATAAAATAACCCAAATTAGTAGGATCATACTCAAAATAAACATGCAATTAGCACATAAAATATGTCGTTCTAGAATATTATCAAATAGTCTCCCACTTGCCCTAGTGAAGTATGATGTGACTTTGACTACATCCAATAGTCATATTTCGCATTCTTATGCCCTCTACAAGTTTCTTAAAACTCTTTGTAACACCCCAAACCCGGTCTAGATGTTATGGCCAAATCTGGCGATGCCATATGGAAAGGATTTTACAAACGTCTATCTTGATAAAAAACCTTAAACCCATAACCCTTTATTACTTTTGTTAAAATTCAAAACATGTTTTCAATTAGTCCATTGCCTTAAATCATATCATTTAAGCAGAAGCTTATTCTCAAATAAAACCGTTCATTTTGGAAAACCATACAAGTTCCTAGAAAACCCTTGCTTTTGTTAAAATCTAAGTTATGTCACGCTTTGCAGTTATAAAATCATAAATTCGCAGTCTAATCCGAATTAAAACAAAGTAGTCTATAAAGTCCAATTACATAAAATAAAACCCCATAATAAACTAGATCAAAAAAAATTAAACCAGTTCGAACATTTGGTCACAAAGGGCTCTGCTACACCAATCTGCCTAAGACTATGGGTTACCTCTACAGAAGAAGCAGAAAGGAGTGAGTTTACGTAAACTCTGTGTGAACCTCACAGTATTAAGCGTGCACACAACCAGATAATCACAATCAATTAGATTCAGATTCGGGCTTAAGTCTATTACAGTCACAAATGCATATCCAGGCCTAAGCCCATCTCAGATACAGGTATACAAGTCAGAATAAAAAATCAGGTATCCTACCCCCATCCTCTACACACCATCTCCGACCATCCCTATACACCATGTGGGGTTAAAAACACCCACCCAACCTTACACACCATGTTGTACCGATACGGCACATATCAGATATAATACAGCCATGCTGCCAGATAATAGTTATAATCTGCTTTTCAGAACACTTCCTCCAAAAATATATAACATCCCCACCTCAATAACAGTAACCGACATGCATACAGATTTAACTAATAAATCATGTTTTTTTCAAATAGATAACAGATATAGGCATGCACATAACAGTACATCAGTCTAATAGAATATAAGAGTTTAGGGTATAGTAAGCCTTTACATACCCTACGGTAGGTCTACAGTCGATTAGGACGACCCGTGCGACCTTACAGAAAATTTCAGTATAATGGGCCCATATACTTGTGTGGGCCCACACGCCCAGATCAGCCTTGCCTGTGTGGATCACACAGCCTGGCTCAGAAACCCACACACCCGTGTGGGCCCACACACCCAGTTCAGTTTAGCCCGTGTGGCCTACACGGCAGCACTTCAACTACCACACAGCCATGCGCTGCACACTACTGTGTCTTCGTCGACCATACGGTCGTGTTGTCGCACACGGCCTACCACACGAACAACCACACGTCCGTGTTGCGTCGACAGTGAGGTTTTTTTACTTTCATCAAATCTCATTTTTTTACTTTTCGGGTACACACCTGGTATTGGTTTGATGCAAAAACGCTCCCGAGACCACCAGAACCAAAAATCATCGAAAAGACTTCGAATTAATCTCTTAAAATGCTATTAAACAGAATTATCTCAAAAAGGGCAACCCTTAAATTATCCAAAGACCTTTACCTTTAAGCGAACAACGATGCATACAAAAGATTAGGGCGCTATTTGAACTCCTCTAGCCCCTTGATTTTACCCTAAACACAAAACAAACTCCATCAATCAAGGGTTCACTAGCCAAACACAAACCATACTCACCATACTTACCGATAAAACACCAAAATTTCAGAATAATGAAGTAGGAAAAATTGACAAAATGTAGGAAGAAGAAAACAAAATCGGTGAAAAGAAAAGGGTGGAAACGATAGAGAACAGGAAAAGAAAAGTACACGTCAGATTCTTGGGAAAATAGGAAGAGAGAGGAAAATTTGGAAAAAAATAAAAAAATAAAAAAATCCAAAGATTATCAGGAATCCCCCTAATTATCTCCACTAACCCACTAGTCAGAATTTTAACATCACCAAAACTCTGTCCCATAGCCGAGCAAAAAAAATACCCTTGCTTGCGTAGGGATTCGAACTCAGGACCTCTAACACATCACACAGACTCCCTTACCACTCGAACCAGTAGGCTTATTCTGATATGTTTTTACATTTAATTCAATATAAGCCCACCAAGTAAGTAAAAGGCTTAAGTTAGAGAATTGCCAAAATTTGCCAAAGCTAGGCTTGAACTTAGGACCTCTCACACACACCCTAGAACACTTAACCACTGAAGCAGATACACACTTGTGTCAAACAACTACAGAAACTAAAACAAATATTTTGGGGCGTTACACTCCTAGCTACTAGAGTCTTGGTAAACAAATCTGTAAGGTTGTCTTATGATACGTGCAACAGCCTGTTTTCTATGATTTTGGAACAATGGTTTCGGGATGACAAATTCGATGATTAAATTATTATTTCACCATTAATTTAATGTCTATGGAATTATAGTAAGGTAGTAATAAAATTTTATTAAGAAATTTTGAAGTTTATTTAGTTAATTAAGTAAAAAGGACTAAATTATAAAAGGTATAAAAGTGGAGTTCTATTAGTTAAAAAGGTATAAAGAATATGGAAAGGAAGTATAATGGACTAAAATGGTAAATAAACCATTTAAATAAGATAGTGGATATTCATGGCAAGGTATTAATGAAATTATTAAAGTTTTTAAAGGTTAAATAGTAATTTGATAAATAAAGTTAAAAATAACTTAAGGAAATAAATCCATCTTCTTCCTCATTTATTTCTCCATCAAAAATCACCATAGGTATTGAGCTTGACCATTCGGTTGGCTTTCCATTTTGCATGTAAGTGATTTTCAACCCTGTTTTTAATGATTTCTATGTTTTGGGGATCATTTTGGCTTAATCTAGCTAGCCCGGGGGTTAATTTGTAAAACTGTTAAAGATTGAGGGTTATGCCATGAATGATTCTTGAATTTTTTTGATGTTAAATGTTAGATTATGAACTCTTGTTGAAAAATAAACAAGTTTTGTAAAGTGATTTTTGATGAGAATGACATTTAAGGACTAATTTGTTAAAAGTATAAATTATAGGGTTATATTGTGAAATGTTGGTGAATATGTATAGTTTCAAGGTCCCTTTCATATTTGGTTAACATGGAATTTGATTAAAATGGTTAGATTTTAAGTTATAAGCTTAAGGACTATATTGTGAAAAGATTAAAATGTTAGGGGTAGGTAATTAAGTATAAATGTGAATTATGGATTGAATTGAATGTTTGAGGTTAATTGAAGAACTTAATTGAATATAATTATCTATTTAGGTCAAGATAAACCACGTACGAACCTAAATCGAGGCAAATCTAAAGCTTCGGAATAGCTCGATTTCACTTTCACAGCCCTAATCGTTGCGGTAAGTTCATATGAACGGTTATCATATTAATGTTATTTACATTAATTTTTATTATATTAATAATATTACAAATAGATTGATATATGAACATATCAATGCTATGATGAATTGACGGATAACGAATCCCAATTGAACCTTAAGAATTCATAGGATACAAATGACATGTTATTAGGGATTTCAGGTTTTGGGTGCTAGTCTTGAATGTTGTACCGATGGCTGAGGTCTTACATTTGTTGCGAATACTCCACATCTCGTGTGAGTAACATTGTGTAGCTTACGTTTTGACCCACAGCTCGTGTAATCATTGACGTAAAATAAAGGTTATATGTAAAGGCACACTTCGTGTGAGCTTCTTAGGTATCCAATGTAGTTTTAAATGGTTCAACGGGCAAGAAAAGGGGAATGGAAAGGTAAGGGTACAAATGGATTAAATTGAGACATGTTGAATGGAAATATGAACTATTTGATATTTTACATATGGATGATTTCATATTATCATGGAAAACTTACTAACTTGTGAGTTGATATTATTAGATAGGCATTTCTAAACTTATGGCATTGATGTTGACTTGTATTTTAAGCTATGTTGTGTATTATGGTGATGGTAAGTTTAGTTTTAGTTTATACAAACTTACTAAGCTATGTTTCTTATTTAGTTTTCTCTTCTCTGTTTATAGATCATCGAAAACCCGATTTGGTAGGCAGCTCGTCAAATATCTATCACACTATCTAAAAGTCTTTTCAGTAGTTTTTAAGTATTTTGGTCTAAGGTTTATAATGGCATGTATAGAGTGGTTTATAATCATGTGTTGATGAACATGTAAATGGTAATTTGGTATGGTTGTGCCTTAATGTTTTTGAATGGTTGTTAGACTTATCATGCTTGTTTAAGTAAGTCCTTATGGTCACTTTCATGTGACTATATATAAGGTTCCTTTTATGGTATGTTGAATGGTTTGAATAGGTTATTGATGCAATGCTTTAGTATCTATTTGGTTTAGGTTGATTGGCATGAAAAGTAGCATCATCGGTATGTGATGGTAAGTATGGAACTAGGTTATGATGTTAGAAATATGGTAAATTTGACTTGTTTGGTATGTTATGTTTTGGCATATATTGAGGTATCTTGTAAGGCATATTGGTTGATTGTTTTGGTACTCAAAATGATATATTAAGGAGTTTTTTGGATATGTTTAGACTCATATAAAGAGTGTATAAATTGGTGAGAAAGTCATGCATGAAATGGTCTTGGAAATGGCTTGATTTTAGGTTAATTTGTGTCCATACGGTCTGAGACACGGGTGTATGACTCAACTGTGTGAGACATATGGCTTGGTCACATGGTTGTGTGTCATCTGTAGGTTTCTTTGTAAACAAGTCAGTGAGTTACACGGCCTAACACACAGCCTGGCACACGGGCGTATGAGGCAACTTCGAGACTTACATAACCTGGCATACGGGCGCGTGACACGGCCGTGTGGCCCTACTCAAAAAGTTACACGGGTGAGGACACGGGCTGTGATACGATCGTGTCCCTAGTTTGATTGTTGCACAGCTTGGCCACACGGCCGTGTGACCCCTATTGTTCAAAATCTAGTGACTTTTTTTCAAGATTTTCCAAATTGATTCAGATTGGTTCCGAATCGTTTCTAAGGTATTTCCAGGGCCATGAAGGCTCAATTTAGGGATGAAATGTATGTGTATAATTGTTTTATGATTTTTTTCTGTTATTAAATGAAGTTAAGTTAAATATTTTCGATTGTACAATAATATTCTGTAACCCTATTCTGACGACGGATACGGGTTAAGGGTGTTACAATTCAACTTTAACTACATTCACTATTCTCTCTGCTACTATTAGGGGTGAGCATTCGATCGAATCGAATCGAAAATTTTTGAGTTAATCGAGTTTTCGAATCTTATTTTATCATCCTAAATTAATTTGAAATTTTCTCGAATTGAGTCGAGTGAGATGGAATTCGAATCGAATCGAATCGAATCGAATATATTTGTTCAAGTTAAGTTTAAAAAAATGAATCTAGCGTTATTTATTTTTATGTAATTTTTCAAAAAAATAATTTCCTTTAAAGTTTTTAAACATGATCATACAACAAAAAATTAAAGTAAATTAATGAATAAATACAAGCAACACAACATTAACCCAAATAAACAACATTAGTCCAAAAAAACAACAAAAAAATACAAGATTATAATAAAAAAACATAAGTAAAAGTCAAAGTAAACAGCATGAGTCGAAGTAAACAACAACATTATAATAAAAAAAACATAAGCAAAAGTCCAAAATACAGTAGAAACCTACACCACTCCAAAAAAAAAAGAACACAACAAAAGTTCAATTAACCAACAACAATAACTAACCAAACCAAACCAAACTAATAACAATAACACATCAGTTCAAAAACATTATAGAATAGTTTAAGTTTCTTCATGAGTCCAAATAAACAACAAAAACAATACAACAACATTGTAGTAAAAAAAACATAAGCAAAAGTCTAAAATACAATAGAAACCTACACCAGTCCAAAAAAAAAAAAGAACACAACAAAAGCTCAATTATCCAACAACAATAACTAACCAAACCAAACTAATAACAATAACACATCAGTTCAAAAACCATTATAGAATAGTTTAACTTCTTGTGCTTAAATCACCATTGATAATCTTGAAACATCTAGTAAAAGTATTGATTGAGTTAGTTAAATGATAAAAAATGTTTGCAAAAAAAAATAAACATTTAACTTTATAAACTAATGCTAAGTATATTACCTTCTTGATCTTCGGGTATTTTGAATAAATCTAGCAAATTTAAAAATAAAAGTGTTAGTTAAATTATGGGAATGGTTACTAAAATAAATAATACAAAAGCTTATTTTATAAATTAAAATTTATATATTACCGTCTTCCATGGTTTGAAGTTCATCAACATAATCTTCAAGATTGATGGCATCATTAGATTTCCGAAGCCAATCTTGTGTGCAAACCAAAGCCTCGACCATGAGAGGAGTTAGAGAACTTCTAAAACTATCGAGAACACGTCCACCCATGCTAAATGCACTTTCCGAGGCAACTATTGAGATAGGAATAGCAAGAATATCTCGAGCCATTTGTGCAAGAATAGGGAATCTAGGACTGTTTATTTTCCACCACAATAGTAAATCAAATGAACTTGAATTATTTACTTCTTCATCCTCACCCAAATATCTATCCAACTCAGATTTTCTTTCTAATCCAACTTGTTTCTTCTTCTTAAGGTATTTTTGTTTGGCCAAGCCCATTTTCATTTCTGACTAATCTATTTCCATTGAACTGCAAAGATTTGTCGAAGAACTAGATCTACCTTCAAACAATTCAATTCTCCTGGCATTAGAAGAATACTCATTGAACAAGCAATGCAATTCTTTATCAATCATTTTCATAATGTCATTAGCAACATTAGAAAAAAACAAGTTGACCCCAAAGTCCAAAAAACTCATTTTACATCGCGTATTAAAGATGACCGCTAAGTAAACTAGCATGTTAATCTTGTTTCCTTCACCTCAATACTTATTATATTTCTCTCTCATTTTGGAAGTCATAGAAATTATGTCTAAATCTCCACAATCTTGTCACCCATCCAAAAGACAATGCACATCCGTCAATACTTCAAAAAGTGAATGAGAGGTAACATGCAAAGATCCAGACACCTTCAATGTAAGATGATAAAAAAGGCTCCAATACTTTTATAACTCTTCGAACAATTTCCCAATCATCAAACATAGGAACTCCATCTCCAGCAGTAAGATCAAGAAAAAAGTTATGGTAATCACGTACATATGATTCAACTGCACGCTCATATTTTTCGGCCACCTTTAACATCATATATGTTGAGTCCATCTAGTAGGCACATGTAAACACAATTGAGCCTTACTATCTATCATTTCTTCTTTTACCCGTTGGTTGAATTTTGTCAACCTCGGTGGTGATGCTCTTATATACCTCACAGCACCACTAACTCGATCCACAGACACAGAAGCATCCTTAATACCGTATTGCACAATGAGATTAAGAATGTGTGCAACACATCTCATATGAATAAATTTTCCATTTGCAATAGAAATGTAACACCCCAAACCCGGCCCAGACGCTATGGCCGAATCTGGTGTGTTACATTGAAGTGTTTTAGCGAAAACCGTATTTCCATTGAAAATCCTTCTTAAATTGAAAGAATCCCTGATTAACTTTTAGGAAAAAAAACACCTTTTAGTTGCGAAAACATTGTTTAGAACATTTGATTTAAGAAAACTTAATATTTAAGAATTTAATTGCGGAAAGGTAGAAACACACTATAATTTAGAAAACCCATGTTCAACTTCTTGCCATTACAATGAAAATTAATAACATAATTCAAGAAATAATAACATAATGAAAGCCTTATTACAATTTGGTCTGAAACATACTTAAAAAGAAATAAAAACTTAAATGCTAAAAAAAACTTAAGTCCAAAACATCTTGCTAGCTGGCCACCTAGAGTCCCTCCAAACATCAAACCTTCTACTGAGCATCACTTGAAAATAAAATAAAAGAGGGGGTGAGTTTTCGTAAACTCAATGTGTACAACCCTTGGCAAAAACAAGCATTCAAAATAAAAAAACATCATTCATCAATCATGCAATGCAATCCCATCCAAATTATCCATCCGCTACACACCAGCCCCTTCCCCTGTCACACCATGTGGGGATATAAATATCGACCCACCCAACCCATACACCATGGTAGCCCGGTTGCGAAACTACCTTCATTTACATATTGGGCTTTAAAAGCCGTCGGTGGATCCACGGTTGTCAAGCAACCATGCGATCCTCATATACTTCCTCCGTTCCATAATTCCCACCCGTATGCAACCTAAGCAAAATATCATATGTATGCATGTCACATCCATAAAACTTACATTCAACACCTAGGGGTAATTCGGTCATTTTTTTGCTCTTAGGGGCGTTTCGGTAATTTTTCCTTAATTATGGTTTTCACTTACCATGGCCCGTTAACAAGTCCCGTGAGCTAAAATGAACGAATACTATGCACCAGGTAGGATTCCAGAGAAGAGGAGGTGGGTCATTAAGACCGCTTAAGTACCAAGCTCTCCCTAGATCCAATCCTAGACATGCATATACCCGTTGCCACACCTTAACCCCTTTGACCTATCCACGGTCGCAATATATTAATTAAATCTTATGTGGATATCATATACTAGGCCTATAACCCCTTACAAAGCCGAAATAATTTCACATACCTGTATCTGGCCCACTAAGTCCAAATCACTTGTATATGACCCATTAGGCTCAAATCACATTTATATGGCCCGTGAGGCCTACTCACATTCATATTCATGCTCACATACAAGTTCCTATCACATAACATCAACATTCAGTTTTTTCCTATTATGGGCCCAACAGCCCATCGGGCCCATTTAGCCCATTCCGGCCCATATGGCCAAATCACAACCCAAGTCCACGGAATCGCCTGTAGGCCTCAGGCAACCTATCGATCTCCCCCTTACGAGTGTTCGCGCACTCGCAAGACTACCGTAGCCAAACTTTCAGCTTTTCGACTTTTCAGCATTTCGGCTTTTACCCGTAGATAATGCGTGTGCAGTGTATGTACACACCTGGTAAGCAAGCGTGATGCGATCTCCTTAGCCCAAACCTACAATTGATATCACTCAAAGATTAATCACACGTACTTATCGATTATTTTACCAAAAGCTGGAATCTCACCTTAACATTACCTGAACGCCAAGCCTTTACTAGCTTTTACTTTGATCACTAAACACGCGTATTTTTTAGATCTGAAGAGCAAATCGGAAGGAATCCAAAACTAAATCTGACACTAATTCCCTACCAAAGTCGATTAGAAAGAAGTGAGGAACCGAATACTTGATACTTATCAAAAACCAATTGGGAGAGCGAACACTTACACTAGAATCGACTAGGTGGAAAGAGTAGTGGCAGCACCAAGAGTATTCAGCTCTTAGAGATTTGAATGGAAAAAATTGATTACTCAGCACCAAAGAAGAGAGGCAGAAGAATCGGCTAAAGCAAAGAAAATATTGAGTAGAGGAGGGATAAGAATTCGGCACAAAGAAATAAAAAAAGGGTTTTCGACTTTTTAGAGAAAAGGGTTTCTGGCAGAAAGTGAAGGGAAATTCGTCATTAGCTTTTCAACCCTCCCATTCGGCACCTATTTATAGCCCTATAGCCGAATTATTCAAGCCCAAGTTCCCAATTCGGCTCCACTTACTCCTCACTTCTCATCTTCTCGTTTTTCTCCCTGATAACCCTTTGATCCTTTCCTTAATTTTCTCTTCTGAACACTCCCCTTGGAGTCCATCTTCAAAACACTTCCATCCTTCTAGAAGGCCAAAATTAAACTCTAAAAATACTAAGCTAGGATTTGAACCTTGGACCCCCTTGCTAGCTACTAACGCCACCTCACTACACATTATGTGGCATCACTTAGCCACTCTACCACAGGCTCCTTTTGCGTACAATTGTTTCTTCATTTATTCAAAAGTCCACCTATTTGTCAGCCCTAATTCTTTTAATAATTAAATTATAATTTCTTCTACCCCTTAATTCGAACTCAACCTTAGCTAAGACCTACTAAAATTATCATTTGGAGAAGAATATTAAACACAATTTTTATCAAAATCGAAAATAAAAAAAATCGAGATTTCGGGATTTTTAGATTTTGGGATTTTTGTATTTCGAGATTTTTGGGGCGTTACAACTCTACCACCCCAAGAGAAATTTCATCCTCGAAATTCACCTGATTCAAACAGTTAAGGATGTTGACATCGCATCGCTTCCTCAGGTTCCCAAGTAGCCTCCTTAACCTTGTGATTACGCCAAAGCACTTTGACTAATAGAACGGACTTCCTTCTCAGTACCTTAACATCACGACCAATTATTTGTATAGACTCTTCCTCGAAAGTTAGGTCTGGTCTGACCTTGATTTCTTCAATCGCCATGACATGGGAAGGATCCGAGCGATATCGTCTCAGCATAGAAACATGGAACACGTCGTGGATCTGGCCTAGTTCAAGAGGTAATTCCAGCTGATAAGCGACTGGCCCAATCCATCTTGCAACCCGATATGGCCCAATGAACCTTGGGCTTAGCTTTCCTTTACGTCCAAACCTTAACACCTTAAGAAAAACTGAGTCTCCCATGGCATACTCTATCTATCGACGCTTAAGGTCAACATATGACTTCTGCCTATCCGAGGCCTCCTTCAAATGATCTCGAATCAATTTTACCTTATCCTCAGTATCGGCTACTAACTCAGGGCCCAAAACTCTCCATTCGCCCAACTCTGTCTAACATGTTGGAGCTCGACACCTTTGCCCATACAGTGCCTCGTATGGAGCCATCCCAATGCTTGCTTGATAACTATTATTGTACGCGAATTTGGCTAACGGTAAATAGTCCTCCCAGCTACCTCTGAACTCAATCACGCATCCCCTCAACATATCTTCCAATACTTGGATCATCCTTTCCGACTATATATCAGTTTGAGGGTGGAAAGCCATACTGAAATTCAACCTAGTACCCAACGCCTCATGCAGCTTCTTCTAAAATCACGAAGTGAAACATGGGTCCCTATCAGATATTATGGAGACTGGCACTCCATGCAATCTTACAATCTCAACCACATACAGCCTAGCCAGCTTTTGCAACGAGTAATTGGTGTGAACCGATACAGAATGGGCAGACTTGGTTAACCGATCCACTATAACCCATATGAGTCTTTCTTAGCAGGCGTCAAAGGTAGCCCACTAACAAAGTCCATAGTGATCCTTTCCCACTTCCAGAGTGGAATCTTCACCGGATGAAGCAATCTCGAAGGCAACTGATGTTCCACTTTCACCTTTTGACAAACCAAGTATTTACCTACGAACTCCATAACATCGCGCTTAAGTCCAGGCCACCAATAAAGCTCACGCAAATTCTGATACATCTTGTTTCCGCCAGGATGCATTGCATAGAGACTGCTATGTGCTTCCTGTAGAACAGACTGCCTTAGATCATCGTCCTTTGGTAAACACATTCTCCCATGGACCTTCACTATTTATCTCAAAGTCCGATGTATCTCCACTCTCCACTTGTTTATAACGAGCACTCAAAGTCTCATCCACTAATTACTTACTCCTTATCTGCTCGACCCACACCGGTTTTACTTGAAGCTTAACTAATAAGGTACTATCATCCAACAAACTTAAATGGGCGAGCATAGCTCTCAAGTCTATCTTAGCCCTACAACTTAACCTGTTGGCTACCACATTCGTTTTGCCAAGGTGGTATTCAATCGTACAATCATAATCCTTCAATAATTCCACCCACCTACGTTGCCTACGGTTTAGCTTCTTTTGGGTAATGAGGTACTGAAAAACTCTTGTGGTCTGAATAAATTATGCACTTCTCCCCGTACAAGTAATGCCTTCATATTTTAAGTACGAACACCACCGCAGCTAGCTCCAAATCATGGGTTGGGTAATTCGCCTCGTGAGTCTTAAGTTGTCGTGATGCATATGCAACCACTTTTCCTTCTTGTATCAATACGTAACCTAAGCCTACATGTGATTCGTCACTATAAACCGTAAACTCCTTCCCAGGTACTGGCTGAATCAACACAGGGGCCTTAGTAAAAACTTCCTTGAGTTTTCCAAAACTCTCTTGCTGCTTATATGTCCAAACAAACGGTACCTCCTTCCTTAACAACTTAGTTAAGGGTACAGCAATTACCGAAAAGCCCTCAACAAACCGCTTATAATATCCTGCCAAGCCTAGAAAACTTCAGATTTTTTATACCGACTTGGGTGTTTTCCAGTCTAACACCGCTTCAATTTTTCGAGGATCCACCTTAATCCCCTCAGCTGACACCACATGTCCTAGAAACGTAACCTCCCTTAGCCAAAATTCACACTTACTGAATTTGGCATACAGCTGCTTTCCCTCAAAGTCTGCAACACAATCCTTAAGTGTGCATCATGCTCATCCTCATCTTTTGAGTACACCAAAATGTCATCTATAAAAACTACCACGAACCGATCTAAGTAGGGTTGAAAGACCCGATTCATGAGATCCATGAAAGCGGCAGGTACGTTTGTCAGCCCGAATGGCATCACTAAGAACTCGTAGTGCCCATAACGAGTTCTGAAAGTCGTCTTATGAACATCTACCTCCTTCAATTTCAATTGGTGATATCTCGAACACAGATCAATCTTCGAGAAAATAGAAGCTCCCCTAAACTGATCGAAAAGATCATCAATTCTCGATAGAGGGTACTTGTTTTTAATAGTTAACTTGTTTAACTGTCGATAATCGATGCACATTCGTAGGGTTCCATCATTCTTCTTCACGAATAACATCAGTGCTCCCCATGGGGACACACTTGGTAGGATGAATCCTCGATCCAACAATTCCTAAATCTGTGCCTTAAGTTCCACCAACTCTTTTGGTGACATCCGATAAGGAGCGATAGACACCGGTGCCATCCCAAGTAACAACTCGATTCCAAATTCTACTTCCCTACTGGGTAGCAACCCTAGCAGCTCCTCGGGAAAGACATCTGAAATTTTCCTAACTGTTCACAACTCCTTAACAGTAAGGCTCTTAGCCTCCGTATCACTAATATAAGCCAAAAAGGCTTAGCATCCTTTTCGTACTAACTTTTCAGCCCTTAATGCTGAAATCACGTTCGACAGGTAGTTCCGAAATTCACCAAACACCACCACTTCCTTATCCTCTGCCATTCTTAACACCATTCGCATTGCAGTGCAATCCAAAGTGGCTCGATGCTTCACCAGCTAATCTATAACTAAGATTAAGTCGAATTCGCTAAACGACAGTTCCATCAAATCCGCTAAAAAGGTAACCCCTTGGACCACTAAGGGTACGTCCCTAAACAACTTATTCACTCCTACTGACTGCCCTAATGGACTTATCACAGTCATCTCATTCGCAATAATCTCAAACATATCACTCAAAGACTCAGTTTTATTGCATGCAACATATGAATGCGTCGATCCAATATCAATCAAGGCTGTGTAAGGTAACTCATATATAAGAAACATACCCGTTATCATATCTGGGGCATCCCTGTCTTCTCGGCAATGAGTAGCATAAACCAAAGCTAGATGTCTCTCCTCAGCATGGCTTGTATTTCTGGCTGGTGCTCCGCATCCACGTCCATTATTGTTACCGCCCCTGGCCTGTCCACGACCCCTTGGCGGCAGCTGTCTACCCCCTGGTGGCTGAGCACCTCATTGACCCATTACTGGCTCTCGACCTAGCGTTTGAGGGAAATCCTTGATCCTATGCTCCATAGACCCACAAGCGAAACAAGCTCCCATTCCCTTTCAACACTCGCCTCCATGCCTTCTCCCACAATCAGCACAATGTGGCACCCCTGGATTAGTAGTAGAGGGCCTTGCTCTAATTGGCCCATTATTTCTGGCCCTAGTCCTAGGCCTTTGTCCAACACCTGGGGTCTCAGCCTCCCTCTTATTCTTACCCCTTTCCTTCTCCCGTTTTAGGGGCTCAATGCGCTTTACCTCCTCCGCTATCTTTGCTTTCTCCACCAACTCCGAGAAAACTCATTTTCTTTGTGGAGCTATCAGTACCCTGAGGCTATCTCTAAGCCCATCCTCAAACCTAACGCAACGCTAATACTCCGTTGCCACCATTACCCTTGCATACCTACTAAGGCATAGAATCTCTGCCTCATACTCCGCCACCGATTTGTTTCCTTGGGTCAAGTTCAGGAACTCCTTCCTCCTAGCATCCACAAAGCTTGCACCCATATACTTTCCTTGGAATGTAGCCTTGAAAAACTCCCAGGTGGCCTACTCCAGTTGGGTGCCCTCTTTAACTGTCAACCACCACTAGTAGGCTTCCTCCTTAAGTAATGACATCGCCCTTTTCAACTTTTGGTCAGGTGAGCAGTCCAAATCCTCCATTATCCTTTCAGTGCCCTCCAACCAATATTCCACCACATTAGGAGCCACGCCAGCCACACCCTTAAAGATCTCAGCCCCGTTCGATCAAAGTCGTTCTGGAATGGACCCCCGATTTTCGTTGCCATTATTGGGCCCAGCGACCCTTTCCAAAATTCTCAGCATTGCCTACGACAAAACATCTTCTCCCGCGGCCTGGTCATACTGTCCATTCCCAGCCACAGGTGAGGCCAGAGCCTCTTCTACTCCAACATTGGACATATGGCCCGATGCCGACTATTCAGCCCTAGCACTTCCGCTGCCTCGGCCACGGCCCCTTGCACCTCTTCTAGCACTCATCGTCGATTCATGTATTATCTGGATTAAAATTTTATGAAGTTTTAGTTAGTTTAATACTTACACCGATGTTTTATAAAAATATTTAAAGAGAAGATTGTTTTCAAAAATCCCCAACAGTTTTCAGATCCTACGGGCTTTAGTTCCATTCTAACAATCATCTAAAGTATCCTTCTAACTATCTACTATATAACAATTTAAATAAACTTAAATAAATAAAAGTACTTACTTGGTTCGACGTCGGAGACTCGGTGTATCGCTCAACAACATTTCCCTTTTCCATAATAGTGTGATCTAATTTTTTTAAACGAAAAAAGAAACCAAATAGTAATAAGGCCCACTTCAAAGCCCGAGTTTTACAACCTGGCTCTGATACCACTAAATGTAACACCCTAAACCCAGCCCAAATGCTATGGCCTAATCTGGAGTGTCACATTGAAGTGTTTTAGCTAAAATCATGTTTCCATTGAAAACCCTTCTAAAATTGAAAGAATCCCTGATTAACTTTTAGGAAAAAAAACACCTTTCAGTTGCGAAAACCTTGTTTAAAATATTTGATTTAAGAAAACTTAATATTTAAGAATTTAATTGCGAAAATGTAGAAACACACTATAATTTAGAAAACCCATGTTTAACTTCTTGTAATTACAGTGAAAATTAATAACAACAATTCAAGCAATAATAACATAATGAAAGCCTTATTACAATCTGGTCTGAAACATACTTAAAAAGAAATAAAAACTTAAATGCTAAAAAAAACCCAAGTCCAAAACATCTTGCTAGCTGGCCACCAAAGTCCCTCCAAACATCGAACCTTCTACTGAACATCACCTGAAAATAAAATAAAAGAGGGGGTGAGTTTTCGTAAACTCAGTGTGTACAACCCTCGGCAAAAACAAGCATTCAAAATAAAAATAAAAATCATTCATCAATCATGCAATGCAATTCCATCCAAATTATCCATCCGATACACACCAGCTCCGTCCCCCGTCACACCATGTGGAGATATAAATATCAACCCACCCAACCTATACACTATGGTAGCCCGGTTGCGGAACTACCTTCATTTACATATTGGGCTTTAAAAGCCGTCAGTGGATCCACGATTGTCAAGCAACCATGCGATCCTCATATACTTCCTCCGTTCCATAATTCCCACCCATATGTAACCTAAGCAGAATGTCATATGTATGCATGTCACATCCATAAAACTTACATTCAGCACTTAGGGGTAATTTGGTCTTTTTTTTGCCCTTAGGGTTGTTTCGGTAATTTTTCCTTAATTATGGTTTTCACTTACCTTGGCCCATTAACAAGTCCCACGAGCTAAAATGAACGAATACTATGCACCAGGTAGGATTTTAGAGAAGAGGAGGTAGGTTATTAAGACCGCTTAAGTACCAAGCTCTCCCTAGATCCAATCCTAGACATGTATATACCCGTTACCACACCTTAACCCCTTTGACCTGTCTACGGTCGCTATATATTAATTATATCTTACGTGGATATCATATACTAGGCCAATAACCCCTTACAAAGCCCAAACAATTTCACATACCTGTATCTGGCCCACTAAGCCCAATCATATTCATATAGCCCATTAGGCCCAAATCACCTGTATATGGCCCATTAGGCCCAAATCACACTTATATGGCCTAACATTCATATTCATGCTCACATGCAAGTTTCTATCACATAACATCAACATTCAGTTTCTGCCTATTATGGGCCCAACATCCCATCGGGCCCATTTAGCCCATTTCGACCCATATGGCCAAATCACAACCCAAGTTCACGGAATCGCCCGTGGGCCTCAAGTAACCTATCAATCTCCCCTTTACGAGTGGTAGCGCACTCGCAAGGCTACTGTAGCCAAACTTTTGACTTTTCGGCTTTTTGGCATTTCGGCTTTTGCCAATACATATTGGTGTGCAGTGTATGTACACATCTGGTAAGCAAACGTGGTGCGATCTCCTTAGCCCAAACCTACAATCGATATCACTCAAAGATTAATCACATGTACTTATCGATTACTTTACCAAAAGCCGAAATCTCATCTTAACCTTACCTAAACGCCAAGCCTTTACTAGCTTTTACTTTGATCAGTAAACACGCGTATTTCTCAGATCTGAAGAGCGAATCGGTAGGAATCCAAAACTGAGATCTGACACTAATTTCCTACCAAAGTCGATTAGAAAGAAGTGAAGGACCAAATACTCGATACTTATCAAAAACCGATTGGAAGAGCAAACACTTACACTAGAACCGACTGGGTGGAAAGAGTAGTGGCAGCACCAAGGGTATTCGGCTCTTAGAGATTTGATTGGAAACAATTGATTACTCAACACCAAAGAAGAGAGGAAGAAGAATTGGCTAAAGCAAAGAAAATATTGAGTAGAGGAGGGATAAGGATTCGGCACAAAGAAAGAAAAGAAAAATAAAAGGGTTTTCAGCTTTTTAGAGAAAAGGGTTTCTGGCAGAAAGTGAAGGGAAATTCGTCATTAGCTTTTCAACCCTCCCATTCGACACCTATTTATTACCCTATAGCCGAATTCTTCAAGCCCAAGTTCCCAATTCGGCTCCACTTACTCCTCACTTCTCAACTTCTTGTTTTCTCTCTGATAACCCCTTGATCCTTTCTTTAATTTTCTCTTCTGAACACTCCCCTTGGAGTCCATTTTCATGCCACTTCCATCCTTCTAGAAGGCCAAAATTAAACTCTAAAAATACTAAGCTAGGATTCGAACCTTGAACCCCCTTGCTAGCTACTAACGCCACCTCACTACATGTTATGTGGCGTCACTTAGCCACTCCACCACAGGCTCCTTCTGTGTCCAATTGTTTCTTCATTTATTCAAAAGCCCACCTATTTGTCAGCCCTGATTCTTTTAGTAATTAAATTATAATTTCTTCTACCCCTTAACTTGAACTCAACCTTAGTTAAGACCTACTAAAATTATCGCTTGTATAAGAATATTAAACACAATTTTTATCAAAATAAAAAATAAAGAAAATTCAGGATTTTGGGATTTTTTTATTTCAGGATTTTTAGGGCGTTACAAGAAGCATTTCGATGATTGAATTTCTTTCTCAAATATTCAATGGCAACACTATTGGCAGATGCATTATCAATCGTAATAGTGAAGACCCTCTCAATCCCCCAATCTCAAAAAAAAATTTCAATGGCTTGGCCTATGCTTTTACCTCTATGAGCGGATATTGGGAAAAAATTTATAATCCTTTTTTGCAACCTCCACTCATCATCCACCCAATGTGTTGTTAAAACCATATAAGATATCTTCTGCAATGAAGTCCAAGTGTCTGTAGTCAAACAAACTCTACTTATATCTTTTTCAAAACAGTTCTTCATCACACTCTTCATGGAGTTAAACAAATCAAAACAATCCCTACTAATTGTCCAACGAGATGGAAGACTAAACCGTGGGCATGCTATAGAAAGATAGTATTTGAAACCCTCTCCCTCTACAATTTTAAAAGGTAGTTCATCCACAATTATCATACAAACTAATGCTTTTCTAACAGCATCTTTATCAAACACCCAAGTTGATAAACCCGTTGTTTCTTGTCTAACCTTCACAAATGCTAATTCTGATTTCTTTGGATTAGAAGTATTACCTTGAGGTCTTTTTAGGCATGTTTTCAAATGTTATTCAAATTCATTGTAGAACCCGAAGTTGATTCCATGGTGTAAGTAACATCACATGTATTGCACCTTGCTCTCTTCTCCCCCTCTTTAGTCACAAATTTGGTGAAATGGTTCCAACAAGCTGCTCTTGGAGTAATCTTTTTTCGAACATTTTCATTGGTTGTTGTTTGATCATCTTTACTTGGGGAAGAATTTTGTGAACTCTGAGTTGAACCATCTCACTTTGGATCACTCATCTACAAGTAAACATTTGTTGCAATCACTAACCATAACCAATAATTGATTTAAAATCAAACTTAATAAATAAGTTAAATTAAAAATTAATCAATATAATAGTACAATAGCATAAATTAAACAAAAAAAAGAGAATAAGATGGAAATTTCAATTAAAAATGTGTCTTGTTACTTTTAGAAAAGTAAACCTTATCAATAGGTCACCCCTAGTTAGGTAGCCCAGTTTCTTACTAAATATCTATAATCTATAATTCTATATCTATCGAACATAGATTTTTCATTTTCAAATTATTTTATGAACATCTATTTTCTGGTTAATTGGCAGTTACTGGTTCAATTTTTGTTTTTGGTAATTAATAAAATATGTTGGGGTTGTAATTAGTAAATTAGCTAATTCATAAGGACACTAATTCATATTTGTTAAGGGTTATTGTACATCAAGTGGATAAAGCTAAAATCCCCTGGACCCCCATCTCCCACTGCTGTAGGTTTTTTCTTCTTCAATCCTTGAAGAAAAATTAGCTAATTCATAAGGATAAAAATCATACGAGAATTTACTAATTACAACTAGAACCAGTAATACAAAATTAATTAACTAAGTTTTTAAAAAAAATTCATATAAATTAGTAAACCATTATAAGGATACTAATTCATATTTGTTAAGGGTTATTGTACATCAAGTGGAATAGTGGATAAAGCTAAAATCCCCTGAACCCCCATCGCCCACTGCTGTAGGTTTTTTCTTCTTCAATCATTGAAGAAAAATTAGCTAATTCATAAGGATAAAATCATACGAGAATTTACTTATTACAAGTACAACTTGAACCAGTAATACAAAATTAATTAACTAAGTTTTAAAAAAATTCTTATAAATTAGTAAACCCCTATGAAATAGATAACACTTAATAACACATTATAAAAGTTTTTTTTTCCAATAGACTGATCAAGTAAACCCAGATAAAAAAAATCATACGGGTCTGGGTTTTTATTATGAAGAACCATTGAATCAAAACAAAGTCTTGAATAATTAAAAAATGTTTCAAGAGTTAAGACAAATCTTAAAGATGCAAAAACTTGAGCTAAAAATAGAAGAGAACAAAGTGCCTCGGTCAGAAGGAACAACAACTCGATTTGGAGGTAAGGATTTTAATTTGAAGGTTTGAATGAACTAAAAGAAGAAGAAGGATTTTAATTTTAGGTTTTTTTTTTTGAGAAAAACAGAGTTTAAGGTTTCGTGGAAATGGAGAGGAGTCTGGAGAGAATAAGAAAAATAATTGGAATTGGCTGCTGGGGCATGGCATGGGGGTTTGAATTGATTTGGGGGAGGAATTGGGTTTTGGGAAAATAAATTTTTGGGCAAACGGGCTTGGGGTTGGGGTGGGGAAAAAATGGGATAAAGTAAAATATTTGGGCTTAAGGGTAATTGGGTTTAGTAATTAGTAAAAGCCTAAAATTTTTAAAAAAATAAAAAAATATAGTTTATATTCGGTTTATTCGAATTATTCGAGTTATTCGAATTTGAGAATTCAACTCGACTCAAACTTGAAATTCGAAAAAAATTCGAGTTGATTCGATTAATTCGATTAACTTGATTCGAATAATTTGAAATTCGCTTTTTTTTCGAATCGAATCAAATTTTGCTCACCCCTAGCTACTACCTCCCTTATGATGTGATATTTTCTATCAATGTGTTTTTTCCTCTTCTGGTTTCTGGTTTTCCTCGTATTAGCTATTGTTACACTGTTATGGCAATATAGTGTGATACTTGTTCCTATACCAGGAATGACTTCAAGATACATACGAAACTTTTAAAGCCATACTGTTTCTTTTCTTGCCTTATAAACAACCACACATTCAGCTTCCAGAGTAGACTTAATAGTACAATTGGTTGACACTTCTCCATACTATGGAATCACCACCTAGGACAAAGGCACAACTCAATATCGATTTCCTCGAATCCAACATGTTAGGAAATTAGAATCGATATAACTGGTAGGGGTGAGATCTCCTCTGAAATAGACAAGCATCTAATCCTTTGTTCTCCATAAATACTTGAGTATATGCTTAATTGTTTCCCAATGTCTTAGACTGTGATTCACCCAATTTCGACTCACCCACCCTACTGAGAAAAAAATATCTAAATGTGTGCATAACATAACATACATGAGACTTCCTACTGCCAAGCATAAGAACCTTCTTCATGTGTTCTCTTTCTTCCACTATCTTAAGATAGTTGTAATACCCCTACCCGTATTCATTGTCGGAATAGGGTACGAGGCATTACCGGAGTTTATGAATTAATTTTTTTTATATTCAATATAGCCCCTTTATAAATATCTAACCTTCCCTGCAATATTAAATCGAGACCAATCCACATCAACCAAATCAATTCAACATATTTTCAAGATAAATTCATGCATATTTATAAGATAACGTCATCACATATCTAAAACCGGGTTTGTTAACCATACTAATGGCTAACTTTACATTCATTTCACGTTAGCATTTACTTTGTTAGCTTATACATGCCATTGATTTCCAAAATAAAGTTTCTTTATATACCGAAATCCTGAGGTTGACAGTGTGATGTGTCTCCGACCAAATCCGACCTCCGAGCTCTTAACACTACAAAACAGGGAAAAATGAAACGGGGTAAGAACTTTGTGCTTAGTAAGCTCATGTAACAAGAATTATACTTACCTAATATTTTCAATACAATACAATAAACATTCCTATATCCATTCAATGCATTATTACCCTAATATGCACAAACTCAACATTCAAGTTAGTACAATAATTTCCATATACCGATAATATATATACCATGATTGATGAGCTCGTCAATACCATGATTTCCATTTCCTTGTTATTTTTCCATATTTATCCCGTTGAATTTATCGGAATTTCAATGGATTTTCAGAGGTACACATTTATTGTACAATTTCGGGTCCGTAAATTCATATTCATGTGCGCACATATCCATTTCAGGGAGCACACTCCCGCGAACCTCAACCTTGCAGCGGGATTACCAGTCCAGGCTAAATCCTCTGCAATATAAACTCATAGAGTATTGTCGGGATTACCAGTCCAGGCTAAATCCCCTGCAATGACAATTACTCTAATGAGCTTGGATCTGAATTACCAGTCCAGGCTAAATTCAGACCCTAATTCGAATTACCCGTCCAGGCTAAATCCATTTTACACATATTCTTCGGGAGGGCTATATCAGGATAGGATCACCCATCCGGGCTAGATCTTTTTTACCGTCAATTCCTTTTCAGAGATCCATCGAATTTTCCTTTCATTCAACCGGGATTTTTTCCCATTTTATCAAATATATCAATGTTTCATTAATTTTCATACAATGAACACTCAAATCATATTCACATCAATAACATACAATCTCAAGCATTTAAGAATATAATTCAAGTTACACGAACTTACCTTGATACTTGTTTGTAAACAATAAAAATCTACTAATCCCAAACTTTTTCCTTTCCTCGATCTAGCTTTGTATTTGAATCTTCTGGATCTAAATAAATAAATTTACTTATCAATTTAATACATTTCATGTTCATATGCAACATTCTCTATAATTCAACTATTATTTATAGTTCATTCAAAGCTGTCTACTTGAGTCATAGTCACTAAATTATTTATAACTTGAGCTAAAAAACTCAAAATTAAGATCCGTTAATTTTTCTTGAAACTAGACTCATATATATTTTTACCATAAAATTTTAATAATTTTTAGTTTATCCAATAATTAAAGTTTATTCTTTAAAGTCACCCCTGTTCTGCTGTCGACAGTTCTGACCCTTCTTCACTAAAAATTAATTATCTCTTCATACAGAATTCAAATAATGTTCTCATTTGTTTCTATTAAAAATAGACTCATTAAGGATTCTATACATATAAATTTAAGCCCATAATTGTTTTTATTAAATTTTTTATGATTTTTCAAAATCAGAACAGGGGAACCCGAATTCATTCTGACCTTGTCTCATAAAATTCATTATATCTCAAAATTTATAAATTCATTGCTTACACTATTTCTTCTATGAGAAACTAGACTCAATAAACTTTAATTCCATATTTTTTCATCTTCTAATTCTATTTATACAATTTATGGTGATTTTTCAAAGTTAGTCTACTGCTGCTGTCCAAACTGTTTTTGTGCAAGCTGTTTATTACCATTTTTCCCCTAAGCTTTTAATAAATGATAATTTCGTCCCTACTCAATTAGCCTCTCAATTGAGCTGATTTTTCTCAATTAAAATTTTATTCTATCACCTTAAACTAGTTTACAACCTTTAGGAATCAGAATTTCAGCAATAGACTTTAATTCCAAGCATTTTCACAATTAGGTCCTAAAAATCAATTTCTATTGAAATTACCTAATAAAATCATCTCATAAACAAATTAAAGCTTTAATTTCATTCTATTTCATCATAAAATTACAGCACTCAACCATGGTGACTTTCAATTTCATCCATGAAATCAAAAACTAATGAATTTAATTGTAGGACCTAGTTGTAAAAGTCTTAGAAACACAAAAATTACAAGAAAAAGGAAAGGATTAACTCACTTGGTGCAAAAATTATGAAATACCAGCTTATAGAACCCTCCTATGGCATTTTTAGCTGCTGGAATTGAAGAGAAATGAAGAGAAATCTAGATATTTCCTATTTAGTCCTAGTTTTATTTAGTTAATTTTGCAATATTCCAATTTTACCCTTAATTTATCAATTTTTCTGCTGATTTCATACCCTTTCCGTCGAGACCAAATAAATTTTGGGTCTAATTGCCTTTTAAATCCTTTCTCATTAGACTTTTAAGCTATTTAATAATTCTAGCAACTTTTACACCTATTACAATTTAGTCCTTTTGATTTAATTGACTACCCAAACATTAAAATTTCCTAACGAAATTTTAATACCACATTAATAACATTTCATAAATATTTATAAAATTATTTTTGACTCGGTTTTACGAGATATAGGTCTCGATACCTTGTTTTTATCCAATTTCTTCAATAATTTCTTTTTCTATCTAATCACTAAATTGGTAAAATTTTTCTATCAATATTTTCATACGATTTTCCTATCATATCAATTTTCAAGCAAAAATATTGAAATAAATTTCTCTTTAAATCGAATCTATGGTTACGAAACCATTGTTCCGATAACCTTGAATTTAGGCCATTACAACAGTCCTCCAAAGGAATATGAAAGCCAGAAACAAAGGGTTGAGCCCCCTTCTTTGAATCACTCATTGCAAAATGTTCCAATAACTTATATATTTATAAAGCTTATGATAAGGTTGTTACTTTGTTCTTTTGATCCTTTAATATATGAATACGTAGAACAAAGGTAGCTTCTCCTAAGTCTTTCATACTAAATTGTTGGGTTAACCATGGTTTAACTGATGTCAATGTCCTTACATCATTTCTAATTAATAGAATGTCATCGCTATATAGAATAAGAAAGATCACAATGTTGGATCTGGTGCCCTAAGTGTAGTATTTTCGTCTATGTACACTTGCAATTTTTTCTTACAAATTGGTTAATAAAATAATTCATGGATTACATTAGTATACTTTATATAATGTCTTTATGTGGTTTTTCCATGCAAAGAAAAATAGATGCAAATATTAGCTCACTAATTTTCTAATGTTTAAACTAATATTAAGAGGTATTACGTGGTTGGATCGTAATATGAAAAGACAAATTGTATTAGTAGACAAACCAAAACATGTCATTAGTCTAATAGGAAATGAGGAAACCGATTAAAAGAATAATATGTTGTCTATCAATTCCTATTGTGAGATGCTTTGTCTTGGGCATTGGGGCGGATGAGTCTTAAAAGATAAAGACATGGATGTGACTAACTGAACTGACAATACATCGGACTGGATCCAAGAAGCATAGATCCTGATTCCATTTATGGATTTATTCAATTGCGACATTCAAAATGTGGCATACCTTAATCCTGATTAGATGACGGACTATGCATACGTGACTGGTATACTTTGATGTAAGTAAAAGCTTAAGTTCAAAATAAGGAACCGAAAGTTGAAAAGTTAGGTATACGACTTTTGCAATATGTAATGTAATTAAAATAGTGGAATTCATAGCCCGAAATATGAGTAAATAATATCCTCTCATTAGCATTACATGGTTGATGAAAAGTAAACATGGCCTCAGGTCATTCATTTGTGTGATGAATGACTTGATTATTATTTGATAGTAATTGACTTTTCATGAAGAAAGATGTAATGGTTACCATGAGATAAAAAAAGATCATACTGGGAGAACAAAATTATCCCAAAGAAATTAAGTATATCCTATGAGGGTAACGTACTTATGACAAGGTCATTGGACAAGCACTAATCGAGTTGCTTTTGTAATAGAATGTTGTTGGGGAGAGCTCAGTCACAATACTATAGTGGAATGACTTTGTGACTAAATAATTTTATAATTAATAGGCAAAAAGATGGAACTTAATTATAAATTATTTGAGCCCTAATCGTATATGTCCAATCGATCCTTCTGCTAGCTCGTTGAAAAAAAAATGAATTGCATGTTGAGTCAAATGAGCAAAAATGGATAGAAATGGTAAAAATAGAGAAATGAAAAATATTTGGAAACAAATGTAGTTTTCTCCAAAATAAAAATGACCTGGAAATAAATTTATGGTTTTGGAACTAAATGAAGTTAAAAAATGGAAATAAATCATTTGGTTAGAGTGAATTTGTTGAATGTAGAAATATTAAATATATTTTTCTCATAGATTCTATTACGGTGAAGTCATCATGATTTTAATGGAATTAGATTTGGATTGACAAAATTATTTATTTGGGAAATTAATTAATTTAATTGATTTAATATGTTTATTTTAGGAAATAGAAAATTAAATATCGGGTTGGATTGAATTATAAAGTATTGGGTTTAAAGTTTAGGAAGTATTGTAATTGGACCCAATATGGGATAGACCCAAAAGCCCCCATGTTTAAAGAGAGGGACGACAACCCTAGTATAATTAACTAGGGTTGTCACCCCCTATACTTCTAATTAGATTAGGAGTTCATTTTTTATTTGAAATAGACTTCTAGAATTCAACAAGGATTTCACTTCTTCCTCCTATAAATAAATGGCACCGGTAGGGCTAAATACAAACTTTTGAGATAGTGTTATTCTAGCTAAAAATAGTGAAAATTTTATTCTCTAACTATAAATTCTATTTTCCAGACTAAGACTTCTATCAGTTTTTATTGAAATAATTTTTTCTTTTACATTGAAATTAAAGAAAACTATTTTTGGTTCTGTGTTTGATTCGAATCGTTCGAGCCCACACTCGAAGCAATTCGTGTTACAAGAATAGTGAAGACGATTGTTCAGTTGAAAGCCAGGAATGATAAGGATTCTTCTAGCTGAAAACACAGGTGTGATTTCAGTAAAGGGTTTATTGCTATAAATATAACAAATTGATCTATTTTCAAAATTTTTATTTTTTCGCTATGCAAGAAAATTGTTTTCAAACCGGATTTTTTTTAAACACATTTTCCCATCATTAATATGTTTATAAACAAAGGTTTATCAACGTTTTTTCCAAAATTTTTGATCACTTGATCAAATCTTTGATTCCATAAACGGGATGTTTGCTTAAGTCCATATATGGATCTAAACAGCTTGCAAACTTTATACTTATTTCCTTTAGCTATATATCTGGTGAGTTGCATCATATAGATGCTTTCTTCAAGATAGCCATTTAAGAACGTTATATTGATATCCCTTTTCTAGATCTCGTAATTGAGAGCTGCCACAATAGATAACAATATGTGAATCGACTTAGGCATAAAAACTGGAGAAAAGGCTTCCTTGTAATCAATACCCTTTTACTAAGTTTGCCTTTTTGCTACAAGTCTAGGCTTATAAGTTTCCACTTTTCCATTGGCATTTCTTTTCTTCTTATAGACCCACTTACACCCTATGGGTTTTATCCCTTCTGATAATTCTACAAGTTCCCACAATGAGTTTGATTTCATAGAATCCATTTCATCTATCATAGTTATTTTCCAGAGCTTGGAATTAACACTTTGCATCGCTTCATCAAATGTGAGTAGGTCACCATCCTATTTGACAAACTTATTGTTAAAAACAAATCCGCCAGATTAGAAGAACTTACGCTTACGAAAGACCCTCTTACTGCGACAAAGCTCCCTATGCTACTAATCATTTGCAACTCTACTATTAGTAGTTGGTTCCAAAACCATTATTGTATGGTTTTGTGTATTTCTCGAAAGTTCCTCAATTACTTCTTTACTTTGAGGTTTCAAATCATTCATGTAACTCTTATCGAAGAAGGTTAGCATGAGTTGACACTATAATTGTTTTCTATTTCAGGTTATAAAAAAAACCACCATTTATTCCTTTAGGGCATCCAATAAACATGCACAACTCTATTTGTGAATCCAACTTTCTAGCATCTTTATCCATTACGTGGCTGGACATCCCCAAATCTTAATATTCTTTACGCTTGTCTTCCTACCATGCCAGAATTCGTATTTAGGTATGGCCTTACTTGGCACATCATTCAGAATGTAAAGTGTTGACCACCTCTGGATGTGCTAACGCAAAAGTGTAAATACTGCAATAAAATGAAGCATTAGGAGACGGTATCTATAAGTATACATGATGAGTTGTAATATATATTTTACAACGAAGTAGGTAAGTACTTCAATGATCGTACCCAAGGGAGGCGAGTATTAAATCAATCCTAACCTAAACAATTAAATATCTAATTAATACTGTAAGTCAGTTATAGTATGGAAGTAAAATAAGAGATAATTTTAGGGTTTCTTAAACTAAGGAAATAAAATAACATAAAAAGAGTAAAATTGCAAAAGATAGAGAGAAATAAAGGGAATCAAATCTGAAGAGGGTTGATTAGTTTGCTTCAGGAATCTCAATCAACTATTATCTTGGGTTATTTATCAATCAACTAGTCGCTACCCTAGCAAGATCTTCCGGCCTTCCACTAACAAAATGAGTCAGCAAGAACTACTTATCTTACGACCTCACAGTCCAGACTGGTTTGCATCAATGTGTTCACAGATGGACAATACCAATTTTAGGTTAATTGCCACCTAGATGACTTCCTAGGGTTGTCAAGCCAAGGGTTTGTTTCACATTCTTCCTTTCCCAAACAATTGATCTGTTAAATAACCCTACAAAATAGTTAAGAGATCATGCTTCCACTCGCTAATCCCCCATAGAAGGATTAGTTCTTCATAGCTTTCATAAACAATAAGGAATAAATGGAAGAATTAATCATAAGGAATAGGTTGAAATATAAAGTTTAAGAAAAGCTTGACTGATACTGATAATAAGCACGAATGCAAAGAAGTTGATCTCCTTTACAAATTTGATCTCTTGAAGAAAGCAAATAACTAAAACTAGGAAAACCAAAAAAGGAAAGAAAACAAGACTAAATTTAATAGAATAAAACTAGGTTAAAACTTAGATGTCCCTTACATGTGCTAAAGGGGTCTATTTATAGCCTTCAGGTAACTGTCATCCTTAACCCTAGACTAGCTGACATTTTCGAGTTTAAAGTTTGATTTTGCCTACCAAGACACCCCTACTTCGTGTTTTATTCCCATTACAGAGTCAATGTCGTGATACACTAGGACTTATGTCACAACATAGCAACTAGCATGTTCCTCTATAGTCATCTTCAGGGGTATGTCGCGACTCCCTCAGCCTGTATCGCAACATTGAAGTCAGTTTCTCACTTTCTCTATTCTGCTCGTTATATTGCGACATCGAATCCCCCATGTTGTGACATAATGTACAATATTGACATGAAATGCCCTCTAATGGTCTCCTGTACACTCACAAATTACGTTAGCTCTCCCTTAGGCCTCATTCGACCCTTAAGGTTAATAAAAGACTCGATGTGCACATTTTATTGAATGTAAAAAAAACTAAAGAAATTGAATTAAAATATAACAAAAATGCTTGTATTCAAGCTCCTTAAATGTGAAAACTAGTTTAATCTGCTACATCAAGTTACAACAAATCAAGTGTATCCCCAAAAAGAGACTGGCAGCTGCAAATGACGTAACATTAATCGAACAATGTCTAATAAAGTTCAATTCCTTCTCTTGGTCATGTTATTCTATTGTGGAGTCCTCGACATGGTTAATTGGGATAATATCTCATTCTCTATGAGGTATCCTAAAACTCATCTCATTAGTATTCCCCACATCAATCAGAATGAAGTGTCTTTATAGGTAAACATAGTTGTTTCTCCATTTTCGCGCCAAACTCTTTGAATTTATCAAAGGTTTAAATTTTGAGATGCATTAGGTACACATGCTGATAAACCGTAATTCATACATATTTTTATCCCAGGCTTAACGCATTTATGGATGATTTCTCCTTAGATTTGGTGAATTCGATGTTCCTAATCCTTTAATTTCATGTTTTATACTTAGGTGAGCATAGGAGAGTAAAAAGAGCGAGAAACGGACCGAAAACAGAGAAAATGGGCCAACATGGGAAATCAACACGGCCGGGACTTTCTTACACTGGTAGACCACACGCCCGTGTCTATTCAACAGACTCGAACACGGGTTGAAGCACTTGCACACGGGCGTGTCCCTGTCGAGCCCAAGTCTAGTCCTATTCGGAAAAGGCCACTCTTGAGGGTTTTGAAGCATCCTAAAGCCTATATAAACACCCTAAGAGGTACCTGAAAGGGGGACACGGAGTAGGAGGCAAGGAATTACTCGAAGAAAGCCAATTGATCCATCTTAGAATCCGGATTCACCTTCAAGACTGAAGATCTCCCTTCAATTCCCTTCAAAAGTTCTTGGGTTTTCTTTATGTTTTGTTATCATTATTCTTTTAAGATGTTTTCTTTCATAAATATGAACTAAACCCCCTAAATACCTAAGGTGAATGAAACCTAAGACAGATCTTGTTATTATTATCTGAATTATATGATAAATATTTTTTTTGTTCTTAATTATGTGTTCTTAATTCTTGCTTTGATATTCCAGGATATTAATTCAAGTTTTGATGTGCTTATTTAGAGGAGCAAAAGTCCTTATCTAAGAGTAGATCTAACATAATTAAGCGGATTTGATTGCACACCTAGAGATAGGGTGACATAATTTTGCCAGATTAGAGTGAAACCTAATAAGGGAATCCATAAATCGAGTTAATGCAACACTAGGGGTTTTAATTAGAAAGAGATTTCAATTAATCAACCTAGGGTTAGACGTTGTTAGTCTCGAGAGAGATAATAATATAAATTAGAGATTTCTACGGATCAAGTCAAATGAATAAATCGTCTAATTTAGAGTCAATAACAAGTGAAGTCTAGGAGGATTTTTCCTTAGGTATTGTCCAAATCATTCAGTTTCCCAAAAGTTATTTCCCCAATTCACTTTCTGTTCATTCTTAGTTTAGTAATTAGTTTAGATAAAACAAATCCTTTTATTTTTAGACTAGATAATAAAAATAAAGTTAATACTAGTACTTTTAGTTCCTTTGGGTTCAACATCCCGGTCTTGCCATAAGTTATACTACTGTTCGATAGGTGCACTTGCCTTTGTCGTGATAATAGTTAGTTTTCAAGAATAGTCATTCATAAATTATAAAACTTATCGCGATTTGTTCACATCAAGTTTTTGGCGCCGTTGTCGGGGAGCTAAAATATTAAAAACGCTTAATTTTTATTACTTTAGCCATTTATTTTGTTGCAATTTAAATTTTATTTTAGTTTTGTTAATTTTACTAAATTTTCTTTTTCCTTCTAGCAGGTTTTTATAGTTTATGACTAGAAGAAACCTGTTGGGACCATTGCTTTTTGACAGTGAGATCGATCGCACAGCTCACAGAAACCGAAGAAAAATAACGCGAAGCCTAAGATACACAGAGAAAGAGCAAGAGGGCGATATTTCCACCACAATTGAGGAAATGGCTGAAAATCAAGAAAATCCGCTACCTCATTCGATTGCTGCTGAGCCAGTAAATCAGAATCCTACTCCACGCACTATGTATGATTATGCTAAACCTACTTTAACAGGAACTGAGTCAAGTATAGTTAGGCCTACTGTTGCTGAAAACAATTTTGAACTGAAACCTAACATGATTCAAATGATACAAAAGTCTGTTCAGTTTGATGGTTTGCAAGACAAGAACCCAAACACTCATTTGGAAAATTTTCTGGAATTTTGCTACACTTTTAAAATCAATGACGTTTCTGATGATGCCATTCGTCTTTGGTTATTTCCCTTTTCATTGAGGAACAAAGCTAAATAGTGGTTGAACTCGTTACCACTAGGTTCAATCACTACTTGGGAACAAATAACCGAAAAATTTTTACTTAAATATTTTCCGCCGGCTAAAACAGCTAAGTTGAGGAATGATATCTCTTTTTTTGTGCAGATGGATCTAGAAACACTCTATGATGCATGGGAGAGATACAAGGATCTATTGAGAAGGTACCCTCACCATGGGTTACCTTTATGGTTGCAGGCTCAAACGTTTTACAATAGTGTGAACCCTTCGACAAGGCAACTTATCGACACAGCTACTGGTGGGACTATCAATAACAAAACACCTGAAGTGGCTTATGAATTTATTGAAGAGATGTCACTGAATAACTATCAGTGGCAAGTCATGAAAACAAAGCCAACAAAAGAAGCCGGTGTTTTCAACCTCGACGCTGTAACTATGCTATCTAACCAGGTAGAACTTTTAAATAAAAAGATTGAGGGTTTATATAGTTCTACTCAGGTACATCCAGTGATGAGATACGATTCAAATGGAAGAGGAGTACACACAAAATATCAACCTTTCAACCCCAGCACCGAGGAGGAACAAGTTCAATATATGGGTAACAATAATTCTAGACATCAAAATAACCCATATAGTAATACTTATAATGCAGGTTGAAGGAACCATACTAATTTCTCGTGGGGTGGTCAAGGAAATCAAAGGTCATAACATCCCCCAGGTTTTCAACAACCACCTTACCAGTAGGAAAAGAAACCGAACCTTGAGGAGATGCTAACGAAATTTATCTTGATGTTAGAGACTCGTTTTTAGAATACCGAAACAGCACTTAAGAATCAACAAGCGTCGATCTAATGGCTCGAAACTCAGATAGGCCAACTTGCCAAATTAATTTCTGAATGACCACAAGGTAGCTTGCCAAGTAACACTGAATCTAACCCAAGGGAACAACTCAATGCGATTACCGCTCGAGAAAAAGAAGGGTTAGTTAAACCTGAACTAGAACCGAGGCAAAGAATTATGGTAAGTAAAGGTAAGGATGAGGTCGACCACAGTGTGTGGAAACTGGTAAGTAAAGGGTACAAACCTCGTGTACCATACCCTAATGTGGCAAGGAAAGACCACACGGACGAAAAATTTGGTAAATTCCTTAAACTATTAAAGAAATTGCATATTAACTTACCCTTTTTTGAAGCTCTTTCGTAGATGCCAAACGCAGTTAAATTTTTAAAGGATCTTTTAGCAAATAAGTGAAAGTTGGATAAGGCATCGCATGTGGAGATGAATGCAGTTTGCTCAGTCATTCTGCAGAATAAGCTGGCCAACAAATTGAAAGATCCAGGGAGTTTTACGATTCCTTGTTTGATAGGTAGTCTGAACGTGAATAATGCATTGGTTGATTTAGGGGCGAGCATTAATGTTATGCCCTATAAAATGTTTAAACAGTTAGGTCTTGGGAAACCCAAACAAACTAGGATGAGCATTCAATTGGCTGATAAAACCATTACATTTCCTAAGGGTATCATTGAAGATGTTCTTGTTAAAATCGATAAATTTATATACCTAGTAGACTTTGTTGTTCTAGATATGAAAGAGGATAGTAACATATCCTTGATTTTAGGACGACCCTTTTTAGCAACTACTAGAACCATTATTGATGTTGGTACAGGTGAACTCACACTTCGTGTAGGTGATGAAACAATCACTCTTCAAGCTCGTAATTTGAATAACACATCGAATATTTAGGGTGGTTGTATAAATCATGCTACCACTATTAATCATGTGGTGCAACCTTCTTTACAGGAAACAAGTTCAAGGAACATACATGAGCCATGTTCAAGTAACAACAAATGACCCATCTATGAAGAACGAAGACTTCAGGTCGATGAATTAGATGAATGGCGAACACCTGTCAAGGAGAAACCAAAAGCACACGAAAAATCGAAGCGACACTACAATGAACATAGGGATGAAACAAGGCAAATTAAAGTTGGGAACAAAGTATGGTTAGATGAAAATGACCTCCAAATTGCTACTCTAGAGCACAATACGGACAGAGCGACTCCCTTCACGGTAATGAACATCTTCCCACATGGTACAGTCAAGGTAACACATACTGTATTTAGAACATTTAAGGTAAATAATACTCGACTCAGACCTTATTTTGATAAAATTTATAGAAGAGGTGAGGAGTTTCAACTCTTTAATCCACCGTAATCACACGAAATTGAGGTAAGTCGAGCTTAGACTATAAATAAGTGCTCCTCGGGAGGTAACCCGAGCACTAACAGTGTTAACTTCTTTGAATTTTAGTTTTTAACATCTAAATCACTAACTGAGTCCTTGAACACAGGTTTTCCACATCCACACGGCCAGGTACACGGGTGTGCCTTAGGCCGTGCCCATGCCACGGGCGGTGACACGGCCGTATAGCAAAAATTTTCCCAAAACAAGGGATTCGATACATTGCCATGGCCGTGGACAATCCTGTCAAAATAACACGGGCGTGCACCACACCAGTAGAAGAAACTGAGAAATTAACACTGGCGTGTGACACGCCTATGTCACCAACTATGGTCGAGACTGTCAAAAGAACATGGGCGTGCGCATATATACACGAGCGTTGGAGAAACGAACCACATCACACACGGTCGTGCGATACGACCATGTGACCACACGGCCTAGACGCACAGGCGTGTCCTCAGGCCGTGTGGCGATCCCTCATTTTGCGATAAACACGGGCTAGATGTGAGCCTCATCGGTGTGTAACATGACCGTGTGAGACCAGTGTTGGGCCACGCGGCCGTGCTTATTTTTAAACTCTTTTTATTGTTATTTTTACTTTTATTTCTCTTTATTTTTATAGACTCATGTTTTATATTTTTTTAAACTCTACCTATCTTTATGGTAATCATCGAATTATTCCTTTAATTCTCCTTCACAGTAGTGTCTTCTCATTTATCCCTCAGAATCATGTCTTTCCTTCAGCTTTATCTCCAGTTCTCGCTCTAGCTAATCCAAGGATTTCATCCACAATCTTAGGGCAGTTTTACTTCTCTTCCTCTCTTTCAATATTATATTTATATCGCTATTATATATCTATGTAAATTGAGGACAATGTACATCTTAAGTGTGGGGGGGTTATCTATTTCATTATCAGAAAGATCACTGAATTTTGTCTTGTTCTCAAATAATCTTCTCATATCATTATTAGAATGAATTTTGATTAATTTATGATTTTTATTGATATGTCTTGAATTAAAACATAGGCATTTATGCATTGATTGTTTAAACTTTAAGGAAATGGAGAATCAAGCATGATAAGTTGATTTTTAAGAATTTACAGGTTTAACATCAAAAAGCCATAATTTTTGTGAGATCTTGAGCCTTTAGAGCATATATTATTTCTTCCATGCTCACTTTTATTGTTATGAGTGCATCAATATTGAATTGTTATTTTAGAACTTGCTTGATTATGCATGTCAGAACCACACCATTGATTTGATATGTCGAGATGATAAAGGCACTTATGTTTAACCCACTTACTCCATAAAATTCTACCTTTATAATTAACCCTTAGTAAACCCCCTTGAGCCTAACAAGCCATTTGAATAAACTGCTTGGCTATGTTTTATTTTTAATAGTTAGAAAAATTCAATGCTAACTTGATTTGTTCTAAAAAAACAAAAAAAATACATACATATTAGTCGTAACTTTTTGTTTTTGAGCTTAAGTATTTAATTCCATATCCCATGAAGAAAAGCTCAATTCTAGAATGTAATTTATCAAGTTTTAGTATTTTTCTAGTTAGCTAATTTTTCAATTCAATCTTGATTCTAACCTTTTCTTTCAGCTTGTGACCATACCCCCTAACCAAAGCCACGTTACAACTCTCTAAAGACCTTTTGATTGATGAATCATCTCAATATATAGTGGTGGAGATTTGATTTTCACGCAAGCCTATGGTAATAACTTATCATATTGACTGTTGAGTGCTAAATTTCTTGTCCGTAAACACCTCGAGTGATTTGAGTGAATCTTTAATGAGGATGTTGAATTATGTGATATTTTGAATCAAAGGTGATTACTTAGATGAGGGGAGACACCTAATATTTTCGTGATAAAATGCTCAACTTGGAATATTTGAAACTTTGATGTTCTTTTAGTCGAATTCTCAATGTATGATTACTTATGGTTTATTCTGAGTTATTGGCAGGAATTAGAAGTTGAGAAAAATAAATTCTTAATTGTGAGTTGAGGATTTTGCTTGAGGACAAGCAAACGCTTAAGTATGGGAGTATTTGATAAACAATAATTCATACATATTTTTATCCCAAGCTTAACGCATTTATGGATGATTTCTCCTTAGATTTGGTGAATTCGATGCTCCTAATCCTTTAATTTCATGTTTTATACTTAGGTGAGTATAGGAGAGTAAAAAGAGCGAGAAACAGGCCAAAAACAGAGAAAATGGGCCAACGTGAGAAATCAACATAGCCTGGACTTCCTTACACGGGTAGACCACATGCCCATGTCTATTCAACAGACTCGAACACGGGTTGAAACACTTGCACAGGGGTGTGTCCCTTGTCGAGCCCAAATCTAGTCCTATTCGAAAAAGGTTGAGGGTTTTGGAGCATCCTAAAGCCTATATAAACACCCTAGGAGGTACCTAAAAGGGGGACACAGAGTAGGAGGCAAGGAATTACTTGAAGAAAGCCGATTGATCCATCTTAGAAGCCAGATTCACCTTCAAGATTGATGATCTCCCTTTAATTCCCTTCAAGAGTTCTTGAGTTTTCTTTATGTTTTGTTATCATTATTCTTTTGAGATGCTTTCTTTCATAAATATGAACTAAACCCCCTAAATACCTAAGGGGAATGAAACCTAAGACGGATCTTGTTATTATTATCTGAATTATATGATAAATATTTGATTTGTTCTTAATTATGTGTTTTTAATTCTTGCTTTGATATTCCAGGATATTAATTCAAGTTTTGATGTGCTTATTCAGAGAAGCAAAAGTCCCTGTCTAATAGTAGATCTAACATAATTAAGCTGAGTTGATTGCACGCCTGGAGATAGGGTCACATAATTTTTCCGAATTAGGGTGAAACCTAATAAGGGAATCCATAAATCGAGTTCATGCAAAACTAGGGGTTTTAATTAGAAATAGATTTCAATTAATTAACCTAGGGTTAGACGTTGTTAGTCTCGAGAGAGATAATAATATAAATTAGGGATTTTTACGGATCAAGTCAAATGAATAAATCATCTAATTCAGAGTCAATAACAAGTGAAGTCTAGGTGGATTTTTCCTTAGGTATTGTCCAAATCATTCAGTTTTCCCAAAAGTTATTTCCTCAATTCACTTTCTGTGCATTCTTAGTTTAGTAATTAGTTTAGATGAAACAAATCCCTTTATTTTTAGGCTAGATAGTAAAAAGAAAGTTAATAATAGTACTTTTAGTTCCTTTGGGTTCGACATTCTGGTCTTGCCATAAGCTATACTACTGTTCGATTGGTGCGCTTGCCTTTGTCGTGGTAATAGTTAGTTTTCAAGAACGGTCATTCATAAATTATAAAACTTATCCTGATTTGTTCACATCACATACTCTTATATGAAATAATCATCTATAAAGTTATGTAATATTCATAAACACCTTACGCACTGATGTTCATGGGGGCATATACATTAGTGTGCACAAGTTCTAAGTGTTTGAAGTCACTTGTTCCTTTTGCATTAAAAGATCGTTTAGTCATCTTACCTTTCAAGAAGGATTCATACTGTGGAAGATCAACTTCCTTAAAGAAATTAAGGTTTCATCTTTCACAGGTCTAATGTTTCTTTCTTGGTTAATATGACCAAGTCTCAATTGACAAAGGTATGCCTCGTAAGAATGAGAAGTCTTAAGTTTCTTATTCATTAATTTAGTTTCAAATAGTGTGTACATCTTTGGTTTGATAAAATATAAAATATTTTACATCTATCCACTATAAATTAGGGTACGATTTCAAAAAATTGCAATATTATTATTAAAAGTCACGATCAAGCCATTTTTAAATAAACATGCAACTAAAATTAAGTTTCTTTTGAAACTCGATACATAGAAAGAATCTTTTAAAATAATATTCCTAAAATTATCAAAATAAATATGTACATATCTCACTGCTTTAATTTTTACACTTGTCTCACCTCAAAGATATTATGTTTCCTTGAACCCTTGTAGAGAAACACACATAAGGTTAGTGGCTCCAAATGAATGACCCAGTGGTCTATCGAATTTTCCACTAAGAAAATTTCTATCATAAAGAGTTTTGTATATTTGCCCTTAGTGCCTAGGTAATCCTTCCACTCTTTGTAGTTGGCCTTGAAATGCCATTTCTTATTACAGAAGAAACACTTAGACTTAGATAAGTCTTTAGACTTCTTGTTTCTCATCCTCTCTACTTTAGGTGGCCAAGAAGACTTAACCTTGTTTCTCTTAGCATGCTTCCCTTTCTCTTTAAAAGAAGAAATAACTGCTAAGTTAGCTTCTGCTTTTTGGACTGATTGGCCATCATTCAACATCAACTAATAAGATTGTAGCTCCTTCATGAGTTATATAAGTGTCAGTTTCTTATTCCCAATATTTGGAAATGTACACATATTATAGTAAACATGTAACTCCTTGAAGTGCCCTTTCTTGCTACAGAAGAAGCATTTACACTTAGATAAGTCTTTAGGCTTGTAACACCCCTAACCCGTATCCACTGCCAGAAAGGGTTTCAGAGCATTACTATCATTTCTAGATCACTTAAAAAAATTAAAATACTTATCGATTCAATGCATCATATAAAATAAATATATTACCATTCAATCAACAGTTTGGCACTTGTATAAGCATCAAACAACAACATTGTTAGTATACTTGCACATATCTCATATAAATTCAACATTGATATATCCATTTTCTTGACATGTCACACTTGAGTTTAATAATAGTCTCAATTACATAATTTCCTTGTATCAACATATCAAAGATAATCATATATGTACATGTCATGAAACATATCATGCTCTTACCGTTTCTTCACAAGCATATATCATTCATTTCATTATATCAATATTTTATGCTTCATCATTTCCATATATTTTATGTATATTTATTCTGGTAATAGTTTATATCAAACTTAACATAAATTATATTCCATGTACTTATACTTATTTCGTTTATCCATTTTCATAATTATTTCATACAACGCTTTTGTACATATATTTCCATATGACCAGTTCTTGTAAACATTTCACACAACCATTTCATATAACCATTCGTCATCTGATACATTTTACCTGAATATCAATTGTTCAACAGATGTTATAGTGCCTCCCATCTACGGTCTTATTTATCTTTGACGTGATGCCATAGTGTCTCTCAACTATGGTCTTACTCATTTTCTGTCATGTTGCCATGGTATCTTTCAACCATGGTCTTATTCTTTTCATGTCACGTTGCCATGGTATCTTTCAACCATGGTCTTGCACATCTCATATCTGGTTGCCATGGTATCTTTCAACCATGGTCTTACACATTTCATATCAGGTTGCCATGGTATCTTTCAACCATGGTCTTACACACAGGTTGCCATGGTATCTTTCAACCATGGTCTTACATATTTCATATCAGGTTGCCATGGTATCTTTCAACCATGGTCTTACACACAGGTTGCCATGGTATCCTTCAACCATGGTCTTACACATTTCATATCAGAGAGCACACTCCCGCGAACCTCATCCTTACAGTGGGATTACTAGTCCAGGCTAAATCCCCTGTAATATAAACTCATAGAGTATTGTCGGGATTACCAGTCCAGGCTAAATCCCTTGCAACGACAATTACTCTAATGAGCTTGGATCTGAATTACCAGTCCAGGCTAAATTCAGACCCTAATTCGGATTACCCGTCCGGGCTAAATCCGTTTTACACATATTCTTCGAGAGGGCTATATCAGGATAGGATCACCCGTCTGGGCTAGATCTTTTTTACCGTCAATTCCTTTTCAGAGATCCATCGAATTTTCCTTTTATTCAACCGGGATTTCTTCTTCTTTTATCAAATTTATCAATGTTTCATAAATTTTCATACAATGAACATTCAAATCATATTCACATAAATAGCATACAATCTCAAGCATTTAAGAATATAATTCAAGTTACACAAACTTACCTTATTGCTTGTTTGTGTTTATAATTTCATTAATCTGATATCTTTTCTTTTCCACGATCAAGTCTCATATTTGAGTCGTCCAGATCTTTATAAATAAATTTGATCATCATTTTCATTCATTTCATATTTTAATGCATTTAATTAATGCTCTAGGCAAAATAACCATTTTGCCCTTAAACTTTTAATTAATGACGATTTCATCCTTAGGGTCAGGAAAATAAAATTCTTGCAATTTAATCCTTATTTCCAGCTATTATTCTCATATATATTGATAACAATCCATGAATTCTATAAAATATCAGAATTTTTCATAATTTTAACACTTTTCAATTTAATCCCTAAAACATGTTTTCCCTTGATCTTGAACTAAATTAATAATTTCGTTCAATTTTGTAATTTAAATAATAAAATAATATATTTCATGCAATCTGGTCATTTCTGACATGTTTACAAAATTGCCTATAAATTTTTACTTTTATTCAATTTAGTCCCTGAGCCTAAAATATGCAAATTAGCCATGCTAGATGAATATTCATACATATTTTTCCTCCTCCTCCTCTCCATTTCACATCCTTAATGTAGATAACACACTTGTAAGTAACATTATCCATAATTTTTATTATTTACTTTTATGAATATTCAAGCTGTCTATCTGCATCATAGTCACTAAATTATTTATATCTGGACCTATAGAACACTGAATTAATATCCGATAATTTTCCCTGAATATAGACTCATATATATTCTTACCATAAAAATTTCAGAATTTTTGGTTCATCCAATAAGTACAGTTTATTCTTTAAAGTTACCCATGTTCTGCTGTCTGACAGTTCTGACCCCTCTTCACCAAAAATTAATTATCTCCTCATACAGGATTCAAATGATGTTCTTATTTGTTACTCTTAAAAATAGACTCATCCAGGATTTTATAAATATAAATTTAAGCCCCTAATTATTTTTATTCAATTTTTTATGATTTTTCAAAGTCAGAACAGGGGAACCCGAATTCATTCTGAACTTGTCTCACAAAATTCATTATATATCAAAATTTACAAATCCATTGCTTACACTATTTATTCTATGAGAAAATATACTAAATAATATTTAATTCCATATTTTTTTCATCTTCTAATTCGATTTCTACAATTTATGGTGATTTTTCAAAGTTAGTCTACTGCTGCTGTCCAAACTGTTTTTGTGCAAGCTATTAATTACCATGTTATAACACCCTTATTTTCTTTTTCTACACCATTTCTCATCACTTTTTCTTATTTTCTCTTCACTAACATATCAAAAACATAGGACCTTATGTAAGAAAACTCTACTATAACATTATTTCCATGCTTTAACAATAATAACAAACTTAAAAACATATTGAAATCTTGATATACTTACCTTGTTCTATTGATACTAATCTTTAACTTGATTTTCTCTCTCCTCCGGCTTCTATTTCTTGAATCCAACTTGATATTCTAACTCCCTATGCTCTCCTTAACATTTTTGTCTCTTGGTAGCTATGGAAATTCATTTGATTTTTGGGTGAAATGGTGAATTTTTGGTAAAAGGACCAAATTGTAAAGAAAGAAAAACTTTCTTTCTTCCTCTCTTTCTCTCACGTTAGTGCATGGGAAAATATGGATGAGAATTTCTTTTCTTTCTTTCTTTATATACTAATAAAATAATAATAAAATATCTTATTAAAGTATTAATAAAATAATATTTATCTAATTAAATAATTATAAAATATCAAAATATCTCTAGCATCATTATTACTTTCTAGGTTTCTCTCTCTTCCAATTGACCATTTTGCCCTTCATTATCTTTTAAAATTTCATCCTTGAGTCATCATTTAATTTGGTAAAATTGTAATTTAGTCCCTCATAGTTCTTCACCTATTCAATTTGGTCCTAATTCATCCATTTTCCTTAGTTTCTAGATCATTCCACTTTTAAATTATTTACACTATTGGTCATTCAAATTTTTCATATTTACACTTTAACCCCTCAAATTATGAATATTTACTCTTGTGCAACAAAACTTTTCTCACTTTTACAATTTAGTCCTTTCTTGAATTAATATATCATAATATACTTCTCAATATTGACATAACTCAAAATTTCCCTTTTTGTCACTTTATTTCCTTATTTTACTATATTAAGGATAATATCTTACTGTAAAAATTTTCAGGGCATTACAAGGCTTTCTAGTTCTCTTCCTTGCCACTTGTGACAGCCCATAGGCCTTAGCATTGCCTTTCTTATCGTGCTTTCTCTTCCCTTTTGAGGAAGAAGAAACGAATTTATTCACTTATGCTCTTTAAACCGGCTAAACATCATTTAACATTAACTCACAAAATGGAAGCACATGGCCGTTTCCCAGCCCGTGTTTGACCCCGTGTAACTCTCTGACTTGGGTCACACGGCCAACACACATGTCTGTGTGCCTTAAAATGGCCATACACACCCATGTGCCAGGCCGTGTGCTAGGCTGTGCCAATCTTGAAGGGTATACTGACTTATGCCACATGATCAAGTCACACGCCCGTATGAAAGGCCGTGTGGAGCATACTGACTTGTTTTCAAATTCAAAACCATGGGACACATGGCCGTTTAACGTGACCGTGTGTCACACACGGTTGAGACACACGCCTGTGTCTCTGCCCGTGTGGACAAAAATAGGCTATTTACCAAGCCATTTTGCCACCCATTTTTCACATACCTATACAAGCTCAAATAGTTCCATTCCAAGACACAAATAAGCAGCAAAATATCATCAACCAATATTCAAATCATACCATTTCATTCCCAACCATATAAGTCACAAATATGTCACAAATTGCCATCTAACTACATACCTAATTCACATATACAATTCAATTTACTAAACCATTCTAGACATGCATTATCATTTACTAATTCACAAGCATATAACTTCTCAAATTATCAACCCTTTTAGCAATCAAATTACCTAATATCATTAAGCATTATAAGTTCAACCTCAATCATACAATATAGGTCAATTACCAAACTCAAAATAGAACCATTTACACATTTATAAACATCATCAAATTCATCATCATAAGCCAACTCAAATGGCCAAAATACATGTTCATCAAACATACCAAAATGACTCAAGCCTATACATGCCATATACCATATTTACACAACTTCAAAAGAACCAATATAGATGTTCGATGATGCGATAAAGTCTCTGACAATCCTCGAATTCGAGCTAGCTTCAAAATACTATAAAACATGGAAAAATAAATAAGGTAAGCTATAAAGCTTAGTAAGTTTGTATGTAAATATGAAATAATCTCATCATTCATTAATATTTCTAAATAGATAACATAAATTGCATTAAAGCATCAATCACTAAGTTAACATAAAGTTCTCAACTTCCATTAGTTTGTTATTTGAATAGTTTTCTGTACATACCTGTACCGATACTTATTTATTTCTCACCAATTCACTTATCAAATCACTCCGAGTTTATAAATACTTACGGTATGAGTACATCGATTTTTTGATGCCATACTCCAATTATGATCTTACACATACATTGCCATGACGCTGTCGTGGTCTTACATTCACATGCCATAACCTGGTTATGGTTTTATTTTCTGATTGCCATAGCCCAGCTATGGTCTTATTCAGCAACTCGACTTATTTAAACCGTACATTTAACTTAAGATCTCTAATTTCAACTGATAGAATAAATACAATCTCAATTCCATCCATCAATTAAATAAATACACATTTAAGTTCAATTATACGAACTTACCTCATGTACGGAAATGACAAAATGGACTGACTATTCAATTACTTTGCTTTTTCCCTGATCTAAGTCTGAATTCCTCTTTTCTTAATCTATAAGTAATCAAAATCAGCTTATTTATTCTTCTAATTATTCAATTCAATCCAAAATATGCGTTTGAGCTATTTTACACATTAGCCTCTAAACTTTCACATTTTTACAATTTAGTCCTTATCACACAAAATAAAAAATTTATGAAATTCAAGACTAACCCATACTAGCCGAATTACCATTATACCCCTAGAATCCATATTTTTCATTTATTTCACATTTCTACCACCCAATTTACACATTTCTCAATTTAATCCCTATTTTACATTTTTTCTCAAAAATCACTTAACAAAACTTGTATAACTATCATCAAACATTCATAATCTATCATTAAACGTTAAAATACTCATGTATTCATCAATGGCAACATCTAAAACCTTTAACAGTTTTCCAAAATAGTCCCTGGGCTAGATAGTACTAGTTGCAACGATCTCAAAAACATAGAAATCATTAAAAATCGAGTCAAAATAGACTTACATGCACACAAGGACTTGGCCAAACCTTCAAAGCCCTAACAATAGTGGTTCCTTAGCAAAATTTCTGTTGAATATGAAGATAATGGGTGGAAATTTTGTTTTATTTTACTTATTTTATCTTTAATTCTTAAATTACCTAATTAACCTTTATGATAACCTTTATAAATCACTTAATATATACCCAGAATTGTCCACTCATACATAAAATGGTCTAATTACAATATAAGGACCTTTATTACATTTAACTAATAGAAAAACATTTTTGCATTTTACGTGATTTAGTCATTTTTATCAAATTGACCATTCAAACGATAAAATTTGTAAACGAAACTTTCACACAATCATTAAACCATGCTGTAAATATTAAAATAATAAAATAAATACTTCAACCTAGGATTTGTGGTTCTGAAACACTGTTTCGGTTTGACTAAAAACGGGCTGCTACACGCAATAGTCACAATTAACCCATAAGCCGAAGCCCGGATTAGAATCCTAATGACCCTCATTAAAGAATAGCCAAGGGTTAGAACACACAGAATCATTTTCGGAACAAAACATACATTATTATCAAAATTAGTGACTTAGAACCACACGACCGTGTGCTTCGGTCGTGTGGAAAATCCTAGGCAATGTAAGGTCAAAACACCCGTGTGGGGGGAGGCACACGGCCGTGTGGCAGAGGCACACGCCCGTGTAAACTAGGGACACGGCCGTGTGAACTGACCGTGTAACTCTCTATCCAATGAGAAAAAATTGAATGCAGGGCGAGCTAAAATTAAGTGCAGGGCAGACACGGCTGGTAAGGGTTTCACACGCCCGTATGGGATACCTAAATCCCCAAATTAGCCACACGGCCGTATGGCCAAGCCATGTGGCACCAAATCACTAAATCCTAATTCCCAATCACACATGCTTGAGAATGAACAAATTTTCCCAAATCGACCACATGACCGTGTGGCCAGGCCGTGTGGCACCAAATTTTGCCTGAAAACCCTAATTTCTAATTCCACGTGTGAACCGGCACATACCCATGTGACCACGAAAGCACCTACAACCAGCCTGAATATCGAGCTTTTTCGGTCAATAAATCGACCTCTAATTATAACACACTAAATTTCTAGAGATTGTAGACAACACGAGCCTCAATTGCTCATTTACCGAAACACACAAAATGATTGTCGAATACCATAGTAAATCAACAAAACTCAAGTATATTGAAAGAGGTTTGAATCCCACACCTGATTCACGATTGATGACATCTCGGCACTGATTCGATGACAAGGAGTGAAAATTCTCCCAAAATCCGCCAGCAAAAACTGTTTGCAAAAGAAAAGAAGAAGCCAAAAAGAACAGGAGCCAAAAGAAAAAAGTGAAAAAAAAAACAAAAAAAGATCAGGAGACAAAAGAAAAGAGAGACAAAAAACAAACGTCCAGGAAACCCACAAAATAATAAAATCCCATCCAAATAAGAGTAAATAAAATAAATAAATAAATAATAAAAAGTAATAATAATAATAATAATAATAATAGTTTTAAAAAATTAACTTTAAACCAACCTGGTACTTAACAAAACAAAACATAATAAAATGTTTCTCCAAACTACACACACAAGAATTGAACCTAGAGCCTAGAGGTTCACTAGCACTCACTCAACCACTAGACCAGCAGGTCTATTCTGACACTTAAATGCGTAACTAAACACAATAACACAACCTTCTCACTGACCCTAACCACAAAACTCAAAACTTCTAACCCCAAAAATTTGGGGTGTTACATTTTTCCTTGCCAGATCCAATCCTATACATGAATCTTCTCATTACCACACTTCTCATAGTAATCAAATAACATAAAGAAGTGAATGGAATAATACAACACATGTCTTTTCTCATTATCACACCTCTTATCTTTGACAGATCAACCGTGTATCATCTCATACATATATATATCAAAATTATATCATAAATAATTATTAAATAGATATATAAAGAGATGGGTAAAAAATAAAATTGTTAGCCAAAGTTTCAATGGTTCTATTTCTAGAAAATAAATGAAAAAAATTGCATAGTTTTTCATCGTAAGACATTCCTTATGTCTTCGACCGCTATCGCTCCATCTTCTTCTCATCATGGACTCCTTTTTGGAAAAAAAATACATTTATGTCCTATGTTCGTTTTCGGCTCACAAGAATTCTATAAATAAAAAACAATCCTATGTGGAGATGGTAGTCCACGGTCTATTTCTTAAGAACCACAAACTTGGAAAAATATAATAATTATATAAAAATATAACTAAAATTGCATTCATTCACATACATTCCCCTAAACATGCGAATAATTACAAGAATGTCATATATTATCAAATATTAATTAAACAAGATGAAGAGAGAGATTCGGACTAGGTTTACACCATAAATAGAGCACAACTTGGTTCTTGATACCAATTGTTGGAAAAAAAAACTGATTTGAAAATGGTTTTCTTGCACAGCAAAAAATTAAAATTTTAAAAACCGACTTAGTTTGTGATATTTATAGTAATAAACCTTAACCGAATACACACATGTGTTTTCTGATAAACGGAGTCTTGATGTTTTTCAATTTTCAATCAAACTATATTCTTCGCTATTCTTGTACCACAAACTGCTTTGAATGTGGGCTCGAATCAATTGAATCAAAACACAAAACAAGAAAAAGTTTTCCTTTTAGGGTAAAAAGGGAAATTCTCTCTTCTTTAATAGAAACCGATAAAATTGTTGTTCTGAAAAATATGTTTATAAGTTGAGAATGAATTCTCTCTATTTTTCAACAGAATAACAGTTTCTCAAAATTTGTATTAATAGCTCTACCGTTGCCATCTATCTATAGGAAGAGCAGGCAGAATTCTTGTAGAGTTTTAGACATTTATTTTAAAGAGAAAAACAATATCCTACTTAGAGTAGGAGAGGGGTGAATGACTCACCCTTGTATTTCTACTAGAGTTATTGCCCCTTTCATGTTCTATGAAGGATTTTGGGCACCTTTCACATCAGGTCCAATTACGAGTATTTCTTGAGCCTTTTTAACCCAGTAATTTGTAATATAATCCAACTCGAATCAGTTTTTCTATTTCCCCCCAAAAAAATTAATATAAACATATTAAACAATTTTCTCACCCCAATTGTACCCCAATAAAATTTTAACAATTGTACCCCAGTAAAATTTTAACAATTTTACCCCGATAAAATTTTAATGATTACCCCCAATAAAATTTTGACAATTTTACTCTCGTTAAAATTTCGAGAAAATTCGTTCAATATGTCACAATTCAACATGTTCACTATGACCGAATGGTTTATTTTCATTTTTGGTCTTCAAAATAGTCCAAAAACATAATCTCATTATTTCATTATTTTTTAAGTAATCCTATATAAGATTACAAATTTCCATTTTCATTTCCATTTCCATTTTTGGACATTTACTTTCATTTCCAAATAATTCCATTTCTCCATTTCAGAGAAAATCATAATCATTTCTAAATGTTTCTCATTTCTCTTTTTCTATTCATTCTGTTCATTTTTATTCAAACACACAATTCAATTCTAGTTTCAACGAACTAACGGATGGATCAATTAGAGATATGTAGTTGAGGCTCAAATGGTTTATAATTAAGCTTTTGATTCTCGCCTATTAATTATAAACTCATTTAATCACGAATTCATTCAACTATAGTATCATGACTGAGCTCTCCTTAATGACATACCATTATGAAAGCAACTACTTAGTGCTTGTCCAATGACCTTGTCATAAGTGTGTTACCCTCATAGGATATCCTTAATCTCTTTGGGATAATATTTATTTCCCCAATATGATCCTATTTAATCTCATAGTAACCATTACATCTTCCTTCATGAAAAGTCAATCACTATAAAATAGTGATTAAGTCATCCATCACAAAGACGTACAACCCGTGACCACGTTTACTATTCATCAACCATGTAATGCCAATGAGAGGATATCATTTACCCATGTTTCGGGCAATAAATTCTACTGTTATCAATGACACTACATACTACAAAAGTTGTAAACCCAACGCACTGGCTTTTGGTTCCTTATATATTTGAACTCAAGATTTTACTTACATCAAAATGTACGAGTCATGCATACATAGTCCGTCATCCACTTAGGATTTAGGTATGTCAATCTATGAATGTCACAAGTGAAAAAAGCATAAACGCATTCAGGATCTATTCTGCTTGGGTCTTGTCCGATGTACAGTTAGTCCAGACAGTCACATTTATGTCTCTATCTTCTAGGAGTCATCTGCTTCGATGCCCAAGACAAGGCATCTCCTCAATTGGACTTAAGAGATGACATATTAGTTTTTCAATCAGTTTGCTCATTTTCGATTAGACTAAGGAAAGTTTACGTTTGTCTACTAATAGAAGTATTCTTTCTGTATTATAATCTGACCACGTAAAATCGCTTAGTATTAGTTAAACATTAGACAACCAATAAGCAACACTTGCTTCCTTTTTCTTTGCGCGCAAAAACCATGTGAGGACAATATAAAAAGTATTAATGTAATTCATGAATAATTTTATTAACCAATCTACTCAAAAAATTACAAGTGTACTTAGAAAAAAATACTACACTTAGGGAACCAAATTCAACAGACGCAAGTTGAATTAATTCTGAACCCGTTTCTGAATCAATTCACTTGTGACGCTCATGGTGTGACTTACCTAAATCTTGAGTTAGTCACTGACCATGCGTATGTAACTCATGTGCTTTGCTTTAAAGATGATCTAAAGATGCTTATGCTTTAAAGATGATCTAGCTTATTACTAGTATGTTGGGTAAATGACTTGTGTATGGCTTGAATTTACTATCAACAATAGAATTCATAACTTGATTAAAGAGTTAACGATATCCTCTCATTGGCATTGTGTGAATTGATATGGAACGTGGTCACGGGTTGCTCCTTCTCAAACGAGCAAATTATCACAGTCATTAGTTGAAAATGATCATATTAATCATTAAGAAGACACAATGGTGACAATGAGATAAAATAGGATTGTATTAAGTAAACAAATCAAACTCAAAGGCATCAAGGATATCATGTGAGGGTAGCACAGACATGATGAGGTCATTGGACAAAGCAATTGGGTGAATTAATTTTGTAAATAGTATACAATATGGATTTCAATCATGATTAAGTAAATTGCGAAATATCAAAACGATGCTTCTGGACATAATTCCAATTGTTTGAGCCTAATTGTATATGTCTGATTGGTTCCTCTACTAGCTCAACACAAGCTCGATTGAACTGCATTCGAATTAGAAGAAAAGTCTATGACTTTGAAAATAATTTAATTAAGTCAATTTATTCGATGTAGAATTAAGTTAGATGGTCGTGTGAATTGTTCAATTAGAAATTTTGATTAAAAAAATTTCTTGAAAAATTAATTTGGAAAACCTCAATTATTTTTGGAAAAATTAATTTTGATCAAGTAAAATTAAATTAATAATATTAATTAAAATAAATATGATATTTTTGGAAATTAATTATTAAGTTAGACAATTGGCCCGATGGGTGATTAAACTTGAAAATTGAACCCGAGAACTAAAACCCGAGATCAAAACCCCAAAAAATGTTGAACCGAACCTTGTGTATGAAATTGGGTCAATGGCTCGACCAGTGTCTGGAGCGGATCAGTCGGACTGTCACTGGCCTAGACTGAACTGACAGTAGTCGAACCGGCTAGGCCTATTCGGGCAAATCTGCGACAGTACGGGGTGCTGAGGGAGTCACCATTGGCCATGACGGCTGCGATGACGGTGATTCAACAGCAACGGATGGTCGGCAGCAATGGCTTTTCGGTGCTAGAGCAATGGAAAAATTAGACTCTTAGTAGGACTCTACCGAGTAACTTGATTTCAAATTAAATTTTCCAAAGATAAATATTATTTTAATAAATTTAATATTTATCTAGATATTAATATGAGATATTAAATTAAATTTAATATTTATGTAGATAGTATTTTATTAATTTATTATTAATATGAGATAATAAATTAAATTTAATATTTATCTGGATAATATTTTATTAATTTAATATTAATGAGATTAATTCTAGTCTTAGTTGAACTTTCTCTAAACTCTCCCTATATAAAGAGAGCATGGATTATTATTCTCATACACCTAAATTTAAAAAAAGTTGTAGAGGAAAAATTCTATAAATAAATTATTTTAGAAAATTTCTAAATATATTCTTATTATTTACAACTTGACCCTAAATTTTAGAGAAATTGCAAAATTACCCCATTGGTAATTTTTTGAAAAAATTTTTTGATTCGAAACGAGCTCACACTCGTTAGACATGAGTTTGAGGATAGCGAAGAAGACTACTCGATCGAAGCATTCCTATTAGACAAATTATAAACATACGATTTTAATTAAGTGTTTATTACTTTAGATAACACAACCAAATTCTTGTTTTGGAAAAAAATTTTAACTTTGGTTTTCCCTTAAACCTACTTTTCACTGCATTTTCCAAACCAGATCTTCCAACACCTAAAGTTATATGCGGTCCTAATGCCTGCAAAGTCCTTGTAAAAACTTTTGAACAAATTTCAATTTGTGTGTTCTAGTCCAAATTGTACTCATTATCCTCGGCCTTGACAAAGTAGCCCATAAAAGTAATCATATGGTCTTTGATTGGAGTGTCGGGTTTCTACTGAGCATTCATCAGACTAATTATAGTTGACTGTCGAACTAAGGAAGCTTGGCATCCAAACATGTGCTCTAGTTCGTCTAATATTACTTTGGTAGAATCACAGCTCCCCAGTTGCTTAAATAGGGTATTGGTCACACTTGCCAACATATAGCAATGAGTTATCTCATTAGATTCTTCCCAGTGATTTCTAGCCTTAGCTTGGTTGGCCAGAAGGCATTTTGTTAACAAGAATCATCTTAAGTTTCTCACAGCTTAGGAAAATCGTAAGGTTTTTTTTTCCATTTCTTATAGTTATTTTCATTCAATTTGTTCTCAATAAGGATATTTAATAAGGGAGTTGGTTCCATTTTCAAACTAAAAAATAAAAACATCTATTCATTAATATCTTTATATTAAGCAAATATTTTGAAAACTTTTTCAATATACGATATGGATTAAGATGATGCATGAGTCCTACATTAAACCTTGAAAATATTTGTAAATTGTTGTAACAATAATTCTTACACCTATTGAATTAAGTCCCCTCGATGAAATATTAATCAACTAGTAAGAACATGTATTTTCATCCAATTAATACATGAACTTAATCCCTTAGGTATTCACACATATTAATAATAGTTTCACATTCGGCCATCATTCTAACTTAAGTAGATCTTCGTGGGAAGTTACTTAACTATAATGATCTTGAGTGTATAACCATCAACTCAACATTTATAATAACATGTACCACAAATGGGTCATCGTGGGGCAATGTTAATAGGTAACATGTATGACTAGTTGTCCTCTTTAAAAGGAAAACTTCCTCAGTGAAATATATATGACAATACCTACCTCAAGGCCGACAAATTATTTGTCATCACGAGATAGTTATCTCTTTTAAGGAAGTCTCCTTAATGAAATCCACATGATAATATGGCCACCCTTCACCATCCTCACGGACCATGATGGAAATCAACACTAAAAACAACAACCAAATCAGAATAATAACGTGCGGTATATACAAGTGTGACAAGTCAGTTGTAATATAATTGTAAAACGTGGTACAAAGTACTTTGAGGATAGAACTCATAGGAGTCGACGATTGAGCCAATTCTAGCTACAAGAATGCAAAATAAAGAGTCTAACCAACTAATTATTGAAAACTATAGTACGGAAAACCATAAAGTCAATGACAATTACACTAATTTATGAACTAATTATAAAAGGACTAAATCATAAAACATGCAAAGTAACAAAATTAACAAATAAATGAAATTTGATGGTTGATTGATTTTGATGCGGTTCACCAACTCTCGAATTAAGGACCTAAATTGCTTAAACTCCTAAAATGGCTCCATTTTACCTCTCGATCTCAATTTTACCAAGTTAGATTAATTAATATGGTTTATCTCTCGATCTTGCCCGCTAATTTGGGACTAACGAATAGATACTCAACAAGATTACCTATCGGCCTCACTTGCCTAGATTTTCCATTAGAGGTGTCAATTAAAAGTTTTTAGGTTTATTCAGTTTAGTCCAATTTATTGCAATTTAGTCATTTATCCAAAAATTAGTTTACCCACATCTTTATCAACCAATCCCCTTAAGGTTTAGTTACTCATGATAAAAATTAAGGCAACAAACATAAAAGAAGAAAACGTGGCAACCATTAACATCAAACTTAACAAGAAAATAAAAATTGGGATTTTTAACTTGGAAAACTTAAAGGAAAAGAAAAGATGATCATTCAATAGCAAAATGATGAACAAGAAACATTAAAGTTTAATTTTTTTAACAGAATAAACTAAAGTAAATTAAAATAACATTAAGCAAAAGAGTGAAATGTCATTACAAGTAAAAGAGAAGTACTAAAAGTGCTTAAAATGTCATGACAAGTACATGTGACATTGTTTTCCTAAGCTATATGGCATGCTTATCATGCATATACATGAACATACTTTTCAGTCAATTTAAATTTCATCATACTATTAACATAAAAGCATAAAATGACTCTAACGAGTTAAAGTTTCCATGATTCCCACCTAGAAAAATAAATAGAAATAAATTTACATTTATTATCTCAAATAATGCTTAGGTCTTCTAGGTGAAAGCTAAACATCCTAATTTTGGGTTTCTTAAATCCTAAAAAATTGAAAAGTTCATCGAAGGGATCTACTACCGAACTTCCGTTACCACCACGGTCACTACCGCCATCGTCATAACTGTCACTACTGGCCATCGCCAGTTGGCCCACTACAAACATTGCATTCAAAACCGATTAGACTGTCGATTCTCAATTCGATTGGTTTGATTGAATAAATTATTAAAAAAGAAAAAAAATCGATTCAAGTGAATCAACTATCAGTTTGATCGGTTCAACTAATTCATGGGTCAATCAATTTAACCCTTATTCTTAATTGGTAGCCCATCGAATTCTCGATCCAATTGGTTTGACCAATTGGTCCAGTCTGATTTTAAAAATAGTGACAAAGCTTCATGTATTTAATTCATTACAGTATAAATATTCAAAATTTTTATTTATACCATAATTTTCTCAATTTTATTTATAAACCTCTGACTTTTAATTTATATCTAAGTAAGTCCATTTATTTAAGTACAAATCAAATTATATGATTTTATTTAGGTGTTAACAAAAATATAAATGACTTGTGTAAATAATATGATAAAATTGAAAGTTCCTTTATAATATTTTAACCTAAAAAATTTATTAAAATATAAAAATAAAAAGTTACATTTTGACCTAGACATAATTCAAAAAGAAAATCTTTAAAGGAATAACTAGAAGCAATCAATTTTATCTTAAATTATTATCTATCTCGTTAAAAATTCATACGTAATATTACACATTAAATCAAATTTATGTATAATTCTAATATTTATTTATTTTTATATTATTTTAATGAAAAAGCCGGTTTTGTAGGTGGAGGAGGAGTCTGGTCCAATTTGACACGGCCTTTTTCTTGGTCTATTTAGGTATAGTAGACACTAACTCTACGTACAGTTAAAATTATCAATCAACAACCCCTTCTTTTCCCTCAATATATACTACGCATAGGGTTGTTTTGATCCTCAGGATATTAACCGGTCATTCTTCCAAAAGCTAAAACCAAACAGATTTCAGCAAAAAAGAAAATATTCAGAAGCTACGACTTGAAGTTAGTGCTTATGAGATATGGTTTTTTTTTTCTGGCTCCTGCATTTACTGTACCAAAAAGCCTGGAAATTTCATCTAACTCCCACTTTCTATTTTCAATTCAAAATGTGTTTTTTTTTCTTTTTTTCTTTTTTCTAATCCAAATGGTTTATCCATTATATGGCTTAGAATGTGAACATAATCGGATTCAATTAATTTATGCTATTAATTCTTATATTATCCATAAGTTATGGATTTAATTCACTTAACCTAATTGTTTTTTATTAGTTTTTGTAATTTTTGAATTATGAAATTTGAATCTTAATTCAATTAATAGTAGTCAAATCAATTAGATCAAATTATGTTATTAGTTCTATACTATGCATAAGTTTAAGTTTAACTTATGTTTTCAATTTTTTTTAGGTGAAAAAAATGAAAAGCTATATTAAAAATCAGCCATATTACACTATAGATTGAAGATTTGTCCCCAAACTATCCTACATTAGAACTGATAATTCCTAGTGATCTTTTACAGACCATCAGCTGCTCTATTGGCAACACAAGGAACATACTGCAATTTAATCTCCCAGCTTTGAGACATCAGCTCTCAAACATCCAAAACTAAACTCAGGACATCAGCACTATCCATCTCTAGAATCAAGTTGATTGCAATTAAACTATCACTCTCTACAATTAGTTTCTTGATACCTTTCCTCCATGCCAATTGCATCCCATCATACATTGCCCAGAGTTTAGAATTCAAGACTGAACAAGCTCCAATATTTCTACAGAAACCAATCAACCAATCCCCTCTTCAATCTCGTATCAAACCCCCAATTGTAGTCTCATTTGTGTCTTCTTGTATGTTGGGAATAAACCTAATTAAGTAATGAACAAATAAAATAACAAATAAATTAAAAAGATCGCACACAAATATTTTGTGAAAAACCCCCCGAAGAGGATAAAAGACCATAGGTAAAAATAATTTCACTATAATTGCAAAAATAAAAAGTATAAAAATGGAGATAAAACTAAACCTCAAAACCCAAAAATAAGAACCCTCAAAACATAAACACAAAATTCTCTGAAAGCTTGTAAAAGCTAAAACCTAAATGTGTAATGAGTTATTTTTCTAGGGTGAAAAAATGGCCTATTTATAGGCTAAATTTGTAGGTCAAATAATATTAAAATAACTTATACTAATAAGATTTTAAGTGAGAAACTAATGTCAAAATAACCTATACTAATCAGAGTTTAAGTGAGAAATTAAAAACAAAGTTTAACTGTGAGAACAAAAGTTGAAAAATATGAGGCATTACTCCACAAATCTCAACTTGACTCGTATTTCCACAACCCCTTCTTTGCCAAAGCCCACCACGGGCTTATCTCGAACTATGCAGGATATTAACTAAGTCGAAGTTGTGCTTAAAAGCTAGAAGACTTCTAATTTTCGACTTGCGAACTGTCATACCTTTTTTCCTTCCTATAACCAAGTTGTTTCCGCTTCAAACGAGACGACTTTGACTCTTTAACAGATGAGAGACATCATGTTTCACCAGTCACCATTGATCCTTTCAGAACATAAAGACTATCAATATTTTTACCTTTCGTCAAAATGAGAGTCCCACAAGATACATTTATGTCGCTTGACTCGATGTTAATTCTACAACCCTTTGAGTCAAAAATTCCTAATAAGATGAGATTTTCTTTAAGTCAGGCATATATCTAACATCTGACAGTGTCTTAGTTGTCCTGTCGAGTATCCTGATATGAATAGTACCAATATCGGTTACTTTACTGGGTAAACCATTCCCCATTCGCACAACTCCACCTTCAACTGAACTGTATGTGGAGATCCAGTCCATGTTGGGACACATGTGGAAAAAAACACCCTGGATCTAACATCCACTCAGATGTAAGCTTGGAGCTTTCACTTGTTGACACCAAAAAGAAAATCATCACCTAGCCAAATTAGCACCAGCTAAATCTTCCTCGTTGCTTTTAGCAGCCATTTTATTTCGTAATTTGTAACAACCTGCCTTCACGTGACCTAACTTATTACAATAGTGACATCTTTTGTCTCGCTTCCTTGATGCTACCAAAATCGAGACTTGTCTATTTGACTTGCTATCTGGATCAAACTCATTTTTGAGTTTGTCTTTGCTCAAAAAATGACCCTTCACATCCTTGAATGAGAGATTATCTCTACCATAAATCAGGGTCTCCTTGAAAGACTTGTATGAATGGGGTAAAGAGCACAATAATAGCATAGTTTGATCTTTATCGTCAATCTGAGCCTCAATGTTCTTTAAATCATTTTAAAGAGTAATAAATTGACTAATGTGATCTCTAGGATGCTCACATTTGTTTATGCTAAATGTGTACAATCGTTGTTTTAGCACTAATCGGTTAGCCACAAACTATCGCGTAGAGAGGTTCTAACCTTTTCCATAAGATGAATGTCATTTTCTCCATCAAAACCTCCTGTAACACATTATTTTTTAAATATAATTGAATCATGGATAGAGATTTTTTATCTAACCTATCCCATTCTAATTTATCCATGTCTGCGGGTTTTTTCTCTGTAAAAACCTTCTCAAGATCGCTCTAAATCAAAATTTTGGTCATCTGAACTTGTCATAGATTGAAATTTGTGTTGATATCGAACTTATCAATATCAATTCTTGCTGCTTCCATCTTTGAATGGGTTGATTGCGAAAATCGAACTAGCTTTTGATACCAGCTTGTTGGGGATAAACCCGATTAAGTAACAAACAAGTAAAATAACAAAGAAATTGAAAAGATCACACACAAATATTTTACGTGAAAATAAAACCTTTAAAGAGGATAAAAAACCAAGGGCAAAAAGATAATTTCACTATAACGACAAAAACGAAGAGTACAAAAATAGAGATAAAACTAAACCTTGAAACCCAAAAATAAAAATTTTTAAAACGTAAACACAAAATTCTCTAAAAGCTTGTTAAAGCTAATACCTAAATGTGTAATGGGTTATTTTTCTAGGGTAGAAAAATGGTCTATTTATAGGCTAAATTTGTAGGTCAAATAATATTAAAATAACCTACACTAATCAGAGTTTAAGTAGGAAACTAATATTAAAATAACCTACACTAATCAGAATTTAAGTAAGAAACTAAAAATAGAGTTTAACTAGAAGAAGAAAAGTAAAAAAATACGAGGTATACCTCCGCACTGTACCGCACCATTAGTATTTAGCTTGTAGAATTCTACTCGTGGTGGCATCCACCACATTTTCTCTCTCCCTAGATTAATTTCAAGGCCCCTCCTTGTAGAGTATATGATACTATCTTTGACCAAGTCATACCTACAGCAACTATATCTGCAACTTCATGTTATCACAATTGAATATCACCGGATTGCGACAATTCCATATTTTCCAATTAAAAATCCCAAACACTATCTCACAATCAATTTGATTAATCTTAGTTCCATCCTTATTACTTAAATTATTGGCAAGCCAAGTATCAAGAGACATGTTAGAAAAACAAAATCGCTTCTGACTTGGAACTACTATGCTCCAAACTAATTTTGCTATATAGCGACCCTATATTGCATGAAATGGCATTTCAACATGAAAACTAGAAATAGTGCATGACCGCATGAGCTATCATTTGACATTCCTCTTCAACAATGCTCAGAATTAGTAAGAAATTTTTCATGTAATAAGAGCCAAATAAATTTCCGTACTCTTTAAGGCCTCTAAATTTCCAAGCTAGCTTCCATCTTTCCTCCTTCGACTGCCACTCATTTTGTACAAACAGCTTGTACCCATCCGCCATTGAAAAATGACCATGTTCAGTCCATCACCAAGTGCATCGGTCATTCCTTGTATAAGCTATATTGGAGGTCGAATACCAGCAATATATTTTAATATGTTCTATGACAACTTCCTCACAAAGCACTCCCAATTCTATTCACCAGTGGCATTCATCATAGCATACACAGTAGCTTTTTTGAAAGTTGATTCGTTAACCATGCAAAACTTCTTAAGAGGTCCAAGATCACTAATCCAGACATTGGACCAGAATTTTATTTTCCAGCCATCCCCAAACTGCCAATGCACACTCTACCTTAGAAACTCCCAAAATTTCACTAGAGACTTCCACACAAAGTTGTAATTTCGCCATTCAATGCTCACTAGACAGCCTTCAAACACCTTATACTTTCTTCACAATATTTGTACCCAATACAAATCTAATTTAGATAAGATACCAAACAGACCTTCAACATAAATGACTTATTTTGGTTATGAATACTATTTAATGCTAGGCTACCCTTATTAAGTGGTTGACAACACTTCCAACTTATCAACTCAGTTTTTCGCATGGTGGATGTCGAACCCCACATGAAATTTTGAATCAACTTCTCAACCTCATTACAAATGATCATCGGTATAAGTGTTGACTGCATAAAATACATTGGAATAGTATTGAGGATCGACTTAGCAAGCGTGACCCTTCCCGCTAACGACAACATCTTTGCATCCCAACCATTCAATCGGGCTTTTAACTTATCCAATTAAAATGTCTACATTCCACTTGTAACCTTTTGATGAAACAAAGGCATCCCAATGTAATTTTCAAGATTTGTTACCTAACTTACGCCTAAATGTCTACTAATGGCATTCACAAATTCATTATCTACATTCTTCAAAAAGAATACATTTTATCTTATTCCTATTCACCTTCTGACCAGGAAGTAACTAAATCTTGTTATAATCTCCTCAACTATACTTGCTTGATCCATATCCGGTTCACAAAAGAAAACCAGATCATCTACAAAGAAAAGATTCGAAATAGGAGGTCCATTCTTTGATAATCTAATCGGAGCCCATCGACTATCCGAGACAGACTTCTGAATATAATGACCAGTGTGCTCTATACAAAGAATGAATAGATACAATGATAAAGGGTCGCCTTGCCGAACACCTCTTAAAGGTTTAAACTCTAATATAAACTCCCTGATAAGATTACTAGAGCTGAAAATATGTTAGAAATTGAATTTAGAATTGAATTGATTTTTCTAATCCTTGAATCTGTACAATGACTAGTATATATACAATGTATGAGTAACTGCTATTGTGAGTAACTACTGTTAACAAACCACTAACTGCATAACAGCTTGACAGCTTGTGTATAACAAGCTAACAGAAGACTAAATAGAGAGAACCTTCCTTAGACTCCTAACATTCTCCCAACTACTCTTCAGGTAAAATCTGAAGAAAATTTCGAAGACGTACAAAGGATGGAACAGATAGGAGATTAGTGAGGATGTCAACAACTTGGTCACAAGCTAGGACCTCACCAATAACGAGTGATCCATTAGCAACTTTTTCACGGACAAAGTAAAGGTTGAGCTCAAAATGTTTGAATTTAGAGTGGAGAACAGGATTAGTTGCAACAACAACGACACTAAAATTATCACACCAGATAGTGGGTACATCGGTAGAACACAAATGTAGCTCTTGTAGTACCGAAAGTAACCAAGTAACATCACTGGTAGCAACAGCCAAACTCCGATATTCAGCCTCAACCGTAGATCGAGATACGACTTGTTACTTTTTGGATGACCATGAGACTGGTGTTTGTCCGAAATACATACAATACCCTGTCGTTAATCAACGGTCATCAAAATCTAATCCCCAGTTGGCATCAGCATAACCCACTAAGGACAACCTGTCAGATGGACGAAAAACTAGCCCATAATTAAGTGTACCATGTAAATACCGCAAAATTCATTTTAAGACAACTAGATGCACAGTAGTTGGAGCATACATGAATTGAAAAACTCGATTAACTACATAGGTAATATTAGGTCGAGTTAAGACTATATATTGTAGAACACCAGCAAGACTCTTATACTCAGTGAGGTCACTGAGACGATCTCTGTCATTCTTTGATAAAATAGACAAACTAATCATAGGTGTGAACACTTTTTGCATCTTCCAAGTTGCTTTTGTCAAGAAGTTCTCGAATGTACTTGCGCTAACATAAATGAAGACACCTAGTGGAGGACCTTGTAACTTCAACACTAAGAAAGTAATGAAGGTCGCCCATGTCTTTAAGTGAAAATTCACTATGCAATTGTTAAACAAAAACATTAATGCTATATAGTAGACTTCCAGTAAAAATAATGTCATCCACACAAACCAAAACATACAAGGTGGAAGTAGGTGTAACACGCACAAATAACGATCATTAGATTTAGACAAGACAAACCCAGTAGAGAGAAGAAAACCTTTTAGTTTATCAAACCAGACACGTAGGCTGAAGTAGCCTATATAAGGCTTTGGTCAGACGACACACCAAACGCTCACCATGTGGACCAGATTGAACATATCTTGGAGGCTGTTGCATAAAAACCTCGTCAGTAATATCCCCATTTAAAAAGGCATTATTAACATCATCTTCACGAAGTTTCCAACCCTTAGACACAGCAACAGATAATATGGTTCTAATAGTAGCCGGTTTTACCACTGGACTAAAAGTCTCCTTGAAATCACATATGGGAGCCTAAGAACAACCTTTGGCCATTAACCATGCCTTACGACTGGCAATAGTCCCATCAGGATTTTTCTTAACCTTATAGCCACTTACATCAAATAACCTTCCGACCAGGTGGTAAGGGAACCAGATCCCAGGTAGAGTTGTGAATAAGAGCATCACATTCAGCTTAAACTACCACTTTCCACTCCTTATGAGCAAGAGCCTCCTCAACAGTTCGAGGTTCAAAATCTACAGTCTCAACTATCAAAACCTCAAGTTTAAAAATTCCTACCTTAGACCGAGTGACCATACTGTTAGTATTTCCTGAGAAGCAGAAGCCTAAGCTAACGGAACATCAAAATGATTAGATTCTACTTCAAGCGATACATTAACAGAAGCGGGTTGTATTGGACTACATGTAGCTGGTGAGTCAATGGAAACAGATTGTATAGGATTGCAACTTTGAGAAGGAGATGACTGGAGTGTGGTTAAAGGTATAGTAGTCTCTTTGGGTTCGGCAGAAGATTAAACAGAGAAGGGTTGAATTATAGGCATATGAGTGGTGATACAACCAAGGGACTTAATGGTGTCCAAAACAGGTGCAGAGAACAAGAATCAGCTCTCATAAAAAACAACATGCGGAGAGATGACAACCTTGTCATTCGGTGTGAGACAGTGATAGCATTTATGTTGAGAACTATATCCTAAAAACATACATGGTTGCGAACGAAACTCCAGTTTGTAAGACATAAATGGACTCAAATATAGAAAGCAACAACACCCAAATGCTCTTAAATGATCATACGTAAGTTGATAAACCGTAATTTATACATTTTTTACCCCATGCTTAACGCATTTTATGGATGATTTTTCCTTAGAATTAGTGAATTCGATGCTCCTAATGCCTTAATTTCATGATTTATACTTAGGTGAGCATAGGAGAGCGAAAGGAACGAGAAACGGGCCAAACGGAGAAAATGGGCCAAAGTACGAAATCAACACGGCCTGGACTTTCTCACACAGGCATCCCACACGGCGGTGTCAATCTCGCAGAATCAAAGCACGACTCACACGGGTAGAACACACGCTCGTTCCATTCTAACAGGTTCGAACACAGCCTAAAGTAATCGTACACGGGCGTGTCCTTGCCAAGCCCAAGTTGAGTCCAATTCAGAAAAGGCCACTTTTGAGGGTTCTTAGGCATTCCAAAGCCTATAAATACACCCTAGAGGAGGAAGAAAGAGGACACATAGAATAGGGAGTAAGGAATAACTCCAAGGAAGCCAATTGATTCATCTCAGAAGCTGGATTCATCATCAAGACCGAAAATCTCTCCTCAATTCCTCTTCAGGAGTTTTAGGTTTTCTTTATGTTTTGTATTCTTTATTATTCTAAGATGATTTCTTATTTAGTTATGAACTAAATTCCCTAAATGCCTAAGGGGAATGAAACCTAAGGCGAATCTTGTTATTATTTTCTGAATTGTATGATAAATATTTAACTTGTTCTTAATTCTTGTTTTGATATCCCAGGATACTAATTCAAGATAAGCTCTTATTCAGAGGAGGAATAGACCATGTCTAATAGTACATTTGTCATAATTAAGTGGAGTTGATTGTGCACCTAGACATAGGGTGACAAGATTTTACCGGATTAAGGTGAAACCTAATAAGGGGATCCATAGATCGAGTTAATGCAACCCTAGGGTGTTAATTAGAGAAAGGTCTCAATTATTCAATCTAGGGATTAGACGTTATTAGTCTTGAATAGGGATAATAACATAACTTAGAGATCTCTACGGAACAAGTTAAATGAATAAATCGTCCGATTCGGAGCCAGAATAACAAATACAGTCTAGGTGGATTTTTCCGTAGGTATTGTCTTAATTCAATCGATTTTCCCAAAAGCAATTCCCCAATTCTATTCTCTGTGAATTCTTAGTTTAGATAATTAGTTTAGATAAAACAAAAACCTCTTTATTCTTAGGTTAGATAATAAAAAGATAGTCATTACTAGTACTTTTAGTTCCTTTGGGTTCGACAATCCGGTCTTGCTAAAACTATACTACTGTTCGATAGGTACACTTGGCTACATCACGATAATAGTTAGTTTCAAGAACGATTAATTATAAATATTTAAAACCTATCATGAAATCTCGCGATCATATGTTCATGACCATGAAGAGCCTAATAAGGAGACTGACCTTTCAGTATAGGAGTAGGTAGATAATTGATAAGATGAACAGCACTGCAGAATTCATAACCCTAGTAATTCATGGGAAGGTTGGCTTGAGCTAAGAGGGTAAAACCGGTCTCCACAATGTGCTTGTGTTTACACTAAGCAACACCGTTCTGTCCTGATATATGCGGACAAGAAAGACGATGACGAATGCTATGACTAGCCAAAACTGATGCAAATGCATGAAACTCACCACCCCAATCACTCTGAAAATTTTTAATATGCTTTTCGAACTGAGTGAGAGCCATTTTCTAAAACTAAAGAAAACACTTAATTGCTTGAGATTTACGTTTAATTAGATAAACCTAAGTAAATCGACTACACATGTCAATAAGTGAAACATAGTATAGACTACCTCCACAAGTAACAGAAGTTGATCCCTACAAATCAGAAACAACCAAGTCAAATAATTCCAAATATTCATTAGTATACGGAGGAAAAGGCAATTTATGTGATTTCCCTTTTTGATAAGTAATACAAACATTCTCTAAACATTTCTTCTTAGAAACAATTTTACATTTATCAAAATCAAGCTTAACAATTTTATGTTTATGCCAAAATGCAAAAAAGTCATCTTTTTCAGGACAATCTTGAATCCAAGTATTGTGAATAAAAGGCACTGTAATGGATGAAATAGATCGATCAACCGTGAATTGATAGATACCATCACGAGCTTGGCCCCGCAGCAAGATTTATTATGTCTAAACATCCTTAATTACACAATATGATGGATGAAATTCAAAAAATACATTATTGTCAGTAGCAAACTGAGAAACAGACATCAAATTCTTTTAGATACACGATACACAGAGGAAACTTTTTCTTCGTGGGCAGAATAGAATTTCCAATAGACGATATTTTAGTGGGGGCGCCATTCCCCATTAATAGAGAAGAATTACCTGAGTATGGAATGGAGTCATTTAATCACGATACATTCTGGCAAACATGATGCTTGGCCCCAAAATCTAGATATCAGGATAAGGTTCCAGCCGGCAGAGGCACATAAGAATCATTATCAAAGTTAGACCCGTACTTAGTAGCAACTGAAAAATTTGATGCATGAAAATCAAGAATACAAGGCAATCTAATGCACGGCGAGGCATCAAAATCATGTATTCGGCCCCTTGGTTTTGTCCGCCATGGCACACCATTATTTTGAACAGTATTATGACCATTGGGCTCAAGCCCAACAAGACTGACATTCAACGCATTATTCTGGCCCATATTAGATGGCTCATTAGCCAGCTTACCATTTGGCCTAATTCTATGGCTTACCATATGTGGCCTATACCCACTAGATGGCCCAAACACATGCGGCCCAAAAGAACACATTTTGCGACCCAGCATGGCGCCCCACCTGATGTCCAATGTCATGTGGTCCAAACGGATAACTCATTGGAAGAGTCAAATCATGCGGCATGGAGGGAGCAGATCCAATCACGTGGCCTGCGTCAGCAGCACTAGGAGTGTAATACCCTGAAGATTTTTACAGTAAGATATTATCCTTGATATAGAAAAATAAGGAAATAAAGTGACAAAAAGGGAAATTTTGAGTTATGTCAATATTGAGAAGTATATTAAGATATATTAATTCAAGAAAGGACTAAATTGTAAAAGTGAGAAAAGTTTTATTGCACAAGAGTAAATATTCATAATTTGAGGGGTTAAAGTGTAAATATGAAAAAGTTGAAGGACCAATAGTGTAAATAATTTAAGAGTGGAATGATCTAGAAACTAAGGAAAATGGATGAATTAGGACCAAATTGAATAGATGAAGAACTATGAGGGACTAAATTGCAATTTTACCAAATTAAATGATGACTCAAGGATGGAATTTTAAAAGATAATGAAGGGCAAAATGGTCAATTGGAAGAGAGAGAAATCTAGAAAGTAATAATGATGCTAGAGATATTTTAATATTTTATAATTATTTAATTAGATAAATATTATTTTATTAATACTTTAATAAGATATTTTATTATTATTTTATTAGTATATAAAGAAAGAAAGATGAGAAATTCTCATCCATATTTTCCCATGCACTAACGTGAGAGAAAGAGAGGAAGAAAGAAAGTTTTGCTTTCTTTACAATTTGGTCCTTTTACCAAAAATTCACCATTTTCACCCAAAAATCAAATGAATTTCCATAGCTACCAAGAAACAAAAATGTTAAGGAGAGCATGGGAAGTTAGAATATCAAGTTGAATTCAAGAAATAGAAGCTGGAGGAGAGAGAAAATCAAGTTAAAGATTAGTATCAATAGAACAAGGTAAGTATATCAAGATTTCAATATGTTTTTAAGTTTGTTATTATTGACAAAGCATGGAAATAATGTTATAGTAGAGTTTTCTTACATAAGGTCCTATGTTTTTGATATGTTAGTGAAGAGAAAATAAGAGAAAGTGATGAGAAATGGTGTAAAAAAAGAAAATAAGGGTGTTATAACATGGTAATTAATAGCTTGCACAAAAACAGTTTGGACAGTAGCAGTAGACTAACTTTGAAAAATCACCATAAATTGTAGAAATCGAATTAGACGATGAAAAAAATATGTAATTAAATATTATTGAGTATAGTTTCTCATAGAATAAATATTGTAAGCAATGGATTTGTAAATTTTGATATATAATGAATTTTGTGAGACAAGGTCAGAATGAATTCGGGTTCCCCTGTTCTGACTTTGAAAAATCATAAAAAATTGAATAAAAATAATAAGGGGCTTAAATTTATATTTCTAAAATCCTGAATGAGTATATTTTTAAGAGAAACAAACAATAACCTCATTTGAATCATGTATGAGGAGATAATTAATTTTTGGTGAAGAGGGATCAGAACTGTCAAACAGTAGAACAGGGGTAACTTTAAAGAATAAACTGTACTTATTGGATAAACAAAAAATTCTGAAATTTTTATGGTAAGAATATATATGAGTCTAGATTCAGGAAAAATTATCGGATATTAATTCAGAGTTCTATAGATCCAGATATAAATAATTTAGTGACTATGATGCAGATAGACAGCTTGAATATTCATAAAAGTAAATAATAAAAAGTATGGATAATGTTACTTACAAGTGTGTTATCTACATTAAGGATGTGGAATGGAGAGGAGGAGGAGGAAAAATATGTATGCATATTCATCTAGCATGGCTAATTTGCATATTTTAGGCTCAGGGACTAAATTGAATAAAAGTAAAACTTTATGGGCAATTTTGTAAACATGTCAGAAATGACCAAATTGCATGAAATGGATTATTTTATTATTTAAATTACAAAATTGAATTAAATTGTTAATTTAGTTCAAGATCGGGGGAAAACATGTTTTAGGGATTAAATTGAAAAGTGTTGAAATTATGAAAAATTCTGATATTTTATAGAATTCATGGATTGTTATCAATATATATGAGAATAATAGCTGGAAATAAGGATTAAATTGCAAGAATTTTATTTTCCTGACCCTAAGGATGAAATCGTCATTAATTAAAAGTTTAGGGGCAAAATGGTAATTTTGCCTAGAGCATTAATTAAATGTATTAGAATATGAAATGAATGAAAATGATGATCAAATTTATTTATAAAGATCCAGACGACTCAAATATGAGACTTGATCGTGGAAAAGAAAAGATATCAGATTAATGAAATTATAAACACAAACAAGCAATGAGGTAAGTTCGTGTAACTTGAATTATATTCTTAAATGCTTGAGATTGTATGTTATTTATGTGAATATGATTTGAATGTTCATTGTATGAAAATTTATGAAACATTGATAAATTTGATAAAATGAGAAGAAATCTCGGTTGAATGAAAGGAAAATTCGATTGATCTCTGAAAAAGAATTGACGGTAAAAAGGATCTAGCCCGGACGGGTGATCCTATCCTGATATAGCCCTCCCGAAGAATATGTGTAAAACGGATTTAGCCCGGATGGGTAATCCAAATTAGGGTCTGAATTTAGCCTGGACTGGTAATTCAGATCCAAGCTCATTAGAGTAATTGTCGTTGCAGGGGATTTAGCCTGGACTAGTAATCCCGACAATACTCTATGAGTTTATATTACAGGGGATTTAGCCTAGACTGGTAATCCCACTGTAAGGATGAGGTTTGCGGGAGTGTGCTCTCTGATATGAAATGTGTAAGACCATGGTTGAAAGATACCATGGCAACCTGTGTGTAAGACCATGGTTGAAAGATACCATGGCAACCTGATATGAAATGTGTAAGACCATGGTTGAAAGATACCATGGCAACCTGTGTGTAAGACCATGGTTGAAAGATACCATGGCAACCTAATATGAAATGTATAAGACCATGGTTGAAAGATACCATGGCAACCTGATATGAGATGTGTAAGACCATGGTTGAAAGATACCATGGCAACGTGACATGAAAAGAATAAGACCATGGTTGAAAGATACCATGGCAACATGACAGAAAATGAGTAAGACCATAGTAGAAAGACACTATGGCATCACGTCAAAGATAAATAAGACCGTGGATGGGAGACGCTATAACATCTGTTGAACAATTGATATTCAGGTAAAATGTATCAGATGACGAATGGCTATATGAAATGGTTGTGAGAAATGTTTACAAGAACTGGTCATATGGAAATATATGTACAAAAGCGTTGTATGAAATAATTATGAAAATGGATAAACGAAATAAGTATAAGTACATGGAATATAATTTATGTTAAGTTTGATATAAGCTATTACCAGAATAAATATACATAAAATATATGGAAATGATGAAGCATAAAATATTGATATAATGAAATGAATGATATATACTTGTGAAGAAACGGTAAGAGCATGATATGTTTCATGACATGTACATATATGATTATCTTTGATATGTTGATACAAGGAAATTATGTAATTGAGACTATTATTAAACTCAAGTGCGACATGTCGAGAAAATAGATATATCAATGTTGAATTTATATGAGATATGTGCAAGTATACTAACAATGTTGTTGTTTGATGCTTATACAAGTGCCAAACTGTTGATTGAATGGTAATATATTTATTTTATATGATGCATTGAATCGGTAAGTATTTTAATTTTTTTAAGTGATCTGCAAATGGTAGTAATGCTCCGAAACCCTGTTCTGGCAGCGGATACGGGTTAAGGGTGTTACAAGGAGAAATAAATGGGTTAACAACCTTAGCAGACTTAAAATTAGGCACAGAATAGTTAGGTAGCATGTGTTCCCATGAATGGCCAGATAGAAAAACCACTGGAGCTGCCACCGAAGGGTCAATGCACTGCCCAGATCTGCCAAACGAGATCGGGCTACCACAAGTGAATGACCACTAACCAGACTCGCCAAAAAATGTTTCACACAGTTCTTGACCAGGATGTCCAGACGATATCGGTGTTGTGTTCGAAGCGGGGGAGCCACCGTACTCACGATCGAAGCTGTAGTAACAATGTTGGCTTAAGTGACCATATCTTCCACATATTTGACACTGGATCTGTGGCCAAAACCCTCGCCCACAAGTAGACGAACAGCCACCGCGCACTGTGTCAACCACCAGTGTCGACGGAGCAGCCTCAACAATATTCATATTAAACAACGCTTCTGTTGTGGCGCAACTTTGACGGTTCTCAAACTCAAGCAGAGCATCAACTAATTTTTGAAGCAGAAGAGATTCGGTTGAGAATGATGCAAGGGTTCAAACAGTATCAAACTCCGACAAAAGATCGACTAGTGTTATTTCCACCTTCTCCGCCTCCGGAACCGTCGATCCAGGGGCCTTAAGAAGCGCACAGGTATTTTGTATTTTCACTATATAATTTTTGACTGGCATGGTTCCTTTCTTGATTGAATGAAGGTCATGTCGGATTCGAGATAGCTTTGCGCCAGTGGCAACAGCAAAAAGATGATTGGTCGTACTCCTAACGTCACAAGCAAATTTTACTGCTATAAAACAAGACAACAGAGGTGAGCTAATTATAGAGAGAAGCCAAGAAGCAAAAAGCTTATCTTGTTGGATGAAAATAGAAGCATCAGGATTCAAAGTGAGAACGTCATCCGGAGAGGAGATGAATCGAGGCGGAGCAGGTATGGTCCCTTCCAAATATCCGAGTAACTCGTATCCCTCAACTATTAACCGTATATGCTGCTGCCATTGCATGAAACTACCTTCATCCAACTTCACCGTGTCATGCCTAGGAAACGTCGGAACCAACCGGACGCTAGAGATGTTGGGACTGCCACGATCAGCAGCAGTGGAGTCAGCGGAATTTGCCATGGACGCAGTGAGAAGAACCTCCAGGAATGTTAGGCAACTGATACCATTATAAGATTTCTAGAACTGAAAATATTTCAGAAATTGAATTTAGAATTGAATTGATTTTTCTGATCCTTAAATTTGTACAATGACTAGTATATATACAATGTATGAGTAACTGCTATTGTAAGTAACTACTGTTAACAAATCACTAACTGCATAACAGCTTGACAGCTTGTGTATAACAAACTAACAGAAGACTAAATAAAGAAAACCTTCCTTAGACTCCTAACACTCCCCATTTCAAAAGATTTGCATAGAGGATATCGAAACACAACTCATATTTAAGTCACATAAATTATCCAAAAAGCTTGCACAATCAATTGTATCTTTTAAAAAATCCAAACGAATATGATAGACTCTTTCTCAAGGTCCAGTTTAATTACCATTCATCCCTTATACTCCTCTTGATTTTCATAGAATGAATAACCTCCTTGGCAATAATAATATTATCCACTTTAGATCCTCCGGCAATAAAATTCACTTGATTAAGGCAACTATCATTAAGAAAATATGTATTATAGTGAACAGAAAGAAGAAATTAAATTTCTTGAAAAAGAAAAAGGCCAAATCCAAGAAAAAGTGCCGCACATTTTGACACATCTTCCATAGCGGATACTATCTAAATTGTGATCGCACTTGTAAGAGATGAATAATTGCAGTTCAAAAAAAAAAAAGGTTTAATCTGGTGCGCCTTGGGAACATCATGTTTTAGGATATTGGAAAGGGAATTCCCATTATTCATGTATTAATTGTACCAATAAAAGCAACGATTTTCTCTCTCTAGCCCTTATATTCCCCTTTTTGTACCAAAAAGAAATCTTCATTCCTTTTTAATATAGAGTAGACGAAGTAGCTAGTTGGTAATATTTTTTTAAGGAAAATTGTTATTCAAATTAATGTGAATAAAAATTTAAACAACATAAATTATTTGCTATTATATCAATGACTAGTATATATTTGATAATCACTCACAATGGATCATGGTTGTTTCAAGTTTTTCATTTGTTTGTCTTTCATAGCAAATTATTGACCCCTTCCTCTGATAAATAAATTAAGATGATGCAATAGGCGTAACATATGCGTATCTTACCAACCTTAGTAGATAGTGGCCTTTAAACCTACAATAATGACTTTGCGCCGGGGGAGGCATGAATTATAATATGACAAATTAACCTACCTAGGTTGGAATAGGCCTTCCTAAACATCTTATACCAAAAATAGCCTTTCCCACTTGTAAAATTAAACTATATTTTATATACATATTTATTAAGAATTGACATGAAAATATTCAACAAGTTAAATATGTAATTCTTTTTTAATTTTATATGAAACGATAAAAATACTTTTAAATTAATATTTTTTATTTTATTAAAATAAAGATCTTTTGATAATTTAACACTTTAATTGAGATTCAGTTATAGATGATATCAACTAAGTCAAAATCTTTATATAGTACAAATATAAATATATAACTAATTTGTTACCTATATAAATATATTAATTAATTTGTTACCCATCTATACGGGTTAGTTTTAATAATGTAATATATTTTATAAAAATATATTTATTTCATTATAATTCAATAATATCAAAATTATAATTGAGATGTTTAAATAAAAATTAAAAAACATTGCTTTTAATTTATTTTTTGGATTGGGTCAAGATGAAAGGTTTGAAGAGGGTTGAAAATGATAGCCTACAAGGAGAAACATGATTTAGGCGTGTTAGAGTTGGTACTCCGGTCGTTCTTTGATACTTAAAGTCACAATTGATTATTTAGAGAAAAATAAGGTAAGGATGAAAGGTTGAAGATGATAAATAGTGAGCTTAGCTTACTCTTCCTTTAATTGGTCATTTTATTCCCTTCTCCGCACATGATCTCTCATATCTTGGGCGTTAAGGTTTCTTGGGATTCGTTCATTCCTCTTGCTCTGCCTGTTCTTGCCATCGAGGGTCTGAGTCTTGTCAGGTGACATCAAACGTAGTCCCCTTGTTAGTCACGTGGCAACTTATTCTTTGTCTATTTTCACAAATATTCAAGTTTTTTAAAATTGGATTGATGATTGAACTGGATAAGCCACCAGTCCAATTAATCTTTTAGCTTGGTTGAATTATATTGTACCTGTTCCACATTAAAATTGTCTAAAGGATTTCTCTGCTCAGCTAGTTCATAATCCAATCCAACAATTTCATCTAATTCATATAACCATGCAAATATTATATATTTATAACAATATTTTAATAGGATGTTGAAATTTTTAATATAAAAGGATATCATATTATATAATAATAATAATCTAAGCATAATAAAATATTTAAAATATGAATTAATATTAAAAATTAAAAATTCAACATATAATGATATAGAAAACTTAAATGAAAAGAAATATTATTTATTTTATAAAACCTAAATAATAAAATATCATTACTAATTATTTTGAAATTATTTAAGTTTCAAATTATTATTAAATTAAATTTATGTTTAAATATTTTCATCTAATTCAAATGAGTTTTAAAAATATATATATAAATTTGATTTAACAATCAGAATAAATTTTTAAAGTGATTTTAATCTTTTTATTCTATTTTAAATTTTGGTTTGGAAATTAATTTTTTAATAAATTCAAGGTTAAATATAAGATTGGTAATTCAAAAAAAAATGGTTTAACAATAAAATAAATTTTTAAAATGATTTTAATCTTTTTATTTTATTTTAAATTTTGATTTTAGAAATATAGCGTTTAATTTTTTTAATAAATTCAAGGGTTAAATATAATATTGGTACTTCCAGATTAGTACTTAAGGTTTTTTTTGTCCAAGATTGGTATTCGAATTTTTTCTCAGTCAACTAATTTGGTACTTTTTTTTAATTTTGTTAAATTTGAGACAAGTGGCACAACAAAGTTGTGACACGTAACATGATGACATCATCATGATATCATAATTTATTTTTCTATTTCACTTTTTCTTTTTCTTTTATTTTTTCCCTTTCCTTTCCCGTTCTAGTTTCTAGTCTCCATTTTCTTTTATTTTTTTCTTTTCTTCTTATTCTCCTCCTCTATTTCCAAATCCTAGCTGCCATCGGCACACACCACAGCCGCACTCCAACACTGTCACCGGCATTCATTCTCCGATCTAAATAATGGCACTAGTCAAAATTTTCCTCTTGCTCTTTCATTTCTGATTTGTTTTCGGGAAAAAAAAACTCCTTGAAATCCTGTTGGAATTCTCCTTCGCCGATCACCTTGCTCCAATGTTGTCACCGCCTGTTTTAGTTTCCTCACCAATCGGAGAAGTGCCGAACAACTTTCCTTTCTTTCTATTGCTTCTACTCCTATTTTTCTCTACTTTATTTTTGTTTTCAAAGCCTCTGGTCGTTGCTTCACTGCCGCGGCTCTTTGACGTCAAGCCTAGCCACCACCGTTGCATAATCATGGAACTTTGATCATGGTTTCTTCTCACCGCATCCAATGCCTTGACCATTTGGGTTTATCAACCGTGGCCTAAATCTTAAGAACCCAAAAACTTAAAATGGGTCTTAGTTTTGATTTGTTCTTATCATTTTCTTTTTGTTTGGTTGTGTTCTTATAAATTGATGGATTTTTGTTTGTTATGTTAATTTTTAATGGATTTTATTAATGATTTTAATTTTCTTGATTTTTTTAATGGATCGATGAGTGCTCTAATGTGTTTGTGATGTTCTGATTTTGTGTTTTAATGAATTGATGAGTTTTGTAATTTTTCTTTTCAATGCGAGAAATGTTGAATAAACCTAGAATTTTTATTACAATTTTTTATTATTTTAATGTTTATGGCCTAGAAATGTTGAATGAACCCAGAAAAAAAAAAGGAAAAGTGACGTGAGGAAGATGGAAGAAGAAAGAAATTATCGAAAAAAAAAGAAGGAATAAGAAAAAAAATGAACCTAGAAATTTTCTTAAATTTCTTTTCAAAGCAATTCAGAAATGTTGAAAGGACTCAGAAAAGAAAAAATCAAAGTGATGAGGAAGAAGGAAGAAAGGAATATGGGAAAAAGAAGGAAATAAGAAAAAAATGAAAATATTTTTTTAAAATATTTTTATTAATTTATAATATATTTTTTAGATTATGACATTATGATGATGTCATCATGCTATATGTCACAATCTTGTTGTGCCACCTGTCTCAGATTTAACGGCGTTAAAAAAAAAGTACCAAACTAGTTGATAGAGAAAAAATTCGGGTGCCAATCCGGGACAAAAAAAAAACTTAAGTACCAATCTGGGAGAAGTAGACAAGTTCAGGTGCCAATCTTATATTTAACCCTAAATTCAATTATATCATAATGAAGCTTTGGTTGAGTGGTATAAATTTAAAATTTTACTAATTCAATTCGGGTGGATTCAAATCCCACAAAATACATATTTTTATTATTTTTAAATAAAAAACTAAAGCGCCATCAAATAATATAACTTATTTTAATTACAAATGGACATTTTTCTAACTTCCCTAATCGAATTGATGCCTGTTTCATTCATGATACCAACTCAATAGAGGACCTTATAAATAGTATAGATATTCAAAACGTAAAAGATACATTATGAAAAAAAAATCAGTAATTATATGTTTTTTTAATGGAAGTAGTTAGATGTTTATATTAATAAAAATAAAACATTAAATTAAATAAAAATTATTTTTTTTGTTGTAAAGTAATTTTAAGTTTTTATTCTAACTCTTTCATGATATTAACAAGTGTTTATTGTAATAGTAAGACATATTGTATTTTTAAGGGAAAATGTAGGTTCGAATCTTGGAGACGATATTGTTGAAAAAACAAACTTGAATCTTTAACATAGACTGTAAAACAGACATAAAAAATACAAAATAAAATCTTTAATGATATATCAAATTATGTAAATGAATTTTCAAAAAGTATATAAATAATTAAACATTTTAAATCATTATTGCTCATATATGATTTTGATAAGTTTTAAAATTTTTAAAATTTATTTATATTAAATTTATGGAATTAACAATATGTTATTTTTTAATAAATAAAAAAATTGAATTAGAAAACATAAAAGGATATTTAATTATTTAATTAAAATCATATTTGTCTTGTGTCATTAGAAGAGAATGTTAATAAAGTTGTTGATAAACTTGTTGAAACCTAAGTTGCCCAAAGCACGGAAGCTACATTTTCTATTCTAACATTTCTTTGGACAGTCTATTGAAAAATGTTGTTTCATTCCTTATTCCAACATCTTGTTGAACTAACCGTTGGGTCAACAGTTTGGCCATTTGCTTAGGATAGCCTATGAGCAGTTTAAGGTTGACATTTTTGCCTTGATCCTCACGGTATATTACTCTGTCAGCAAATGATTCTCAGGTCATATTTTTATTTTTCTTCAAGGCCACTGATCAAATTTAGGAGAGGTGGAGAAGGAAAGGATCGACAATCCATCCAAGTCTTATTATTATCTTATATTTCTTTTACTTGGGACCAAGCTAGTTGTTTTACTTAAATATAAATATTTTATTTGAAATTCAAAATAGAAGGTTTTATCTTGGATAATACTTCAATTCAAATGGTGATTTTATCAGCTTAATGTTGCTTGAAGATGTTGTCATATTTTGCGTATAAATAGACAACATCTATGCATGTGTCGGATGCATCTTTGGGCGAGTGTTTTCATTTGTACTCTAGGCCTTTTTTGGAGAGTTAGAAATTTGTTGTAGGTGAGGTAATCTTGGTGATGAATGATTGTAAAAAATTGAGGATATCTATTTATAAGTGATCATGGGCCAGGCCGTGCTGGGTTCGGGCTGGGCTCAACTAAAAATTTAGACTCATTCATTGGGCTTGGGCCAGGTCGGGTCCAAAAAATGGGCTTAAAATTTTGCTCAAGCCCGACCCAAATAAAAATACTAAAACTCGAGCCCGGCCCAGCCTACCCGTATTTATTTTTATATTATTTTATATAATTTTTAAATATATATAATACATCAAAAATGCTAAAAAATCAAAATAAATATTTTTCAACAAATTGAAAATAAATTTTAAAAAATATGTAGACTTAAATAACACTAATATAGATGCAACTTAACAAGCAAATACCTCTAAAATAATAATAAAATTAACAAATGCCTTTAAAATAATAACAAAATTAATAATAAAATAAGTTTTATACAATATCCAAATAATAACAACAAAATAGGAGCAACTAATAGTAATATGGTAGCAAAATAGGGAGAAAATAACAAGAAAATAACATTAAAAAAATAGCAAATTTTTTTGTCATTTACAAAATACCTTACCCGAGGCCCGGCCTATTTTTTAAATAGGCCTCATTTTTTTTTCAAAGTCTATTTTTTGGGTCATATTTTTGCCTAAACCCTCTCATATTTCGGGCGGATCTTCGAGCTAGGCCGGATAGTCCGACCCATGAACAGGTCTGTATCTATTGGAGCTACAATTTTTTTTTTGTGTAAAGGTAAATTGGGCTTTAGCTTTGAAGAGTAGGATTGCTTTCTAAATTTCATTAACAAAATTTATGTTCTTATTCCTCTCTTTTGTCTGATTCTCCTATTTCCTACTTTACATTATCTTGTTTCAAACCGTGTTTGAACGTCTATTGGGCTTGTTCATTTCAAAACTCAAACCAATCTTACTGAGAAACATATACTATGCACAATATAATTTGTAATAAAAAATTTCTAATCTTTAATTAAATTATTTCTGCTATAATACACAATCAGAATTATATATTATATAAAATATGCCCACAATGACAAAAAAATGAAAATAAATGTGCAATATATAACGTACTGGAGAACTATACAAATTAAAATTAAGAAATCAATAACAATTTTGTGAAGAAAAAAAACCAACGAAAATTGAAAGTAAGAAAAAATATACATGTTAAAGAAATGAGCAAATTAAGATACAATTGAAGATAATTGTATACAATATTTGTGATAATTTATATGGATTTCTCTAGAGTTTGTAATTTTAATATTTTATCTATCTTGTTAGCTTAAATTTAAATGACATAATTACTTATTTGGCCTTCTAATTTTATAAAAAAAATTATTTTAGTCTTTCATTTAATTTTTCGTTTTTTTAACCTTTAAAGTTGTCTTATTTATCAAATCACCCAAAAATGGATGGAAAAATTAGCATTTGTTAACTTTATTAATGCTAATTGTCATTCCCATGCCACATTAGCAATTAATTAATTTTTAAAAATTAAAAATATTAAAAATATTAAAATTTATAAAAATATTTTTTAAAATTAAAAATTTAATTAATTGCCAACGTGGCACCCTTTCGAGTAGCAAACATCACAAAACCCTTTGGCAAGCCTCGCTTGTAACACCTTTTGCTTAACTCGTTTGTTGAGTTCGAGTCAATAGGTGCTACGATTGAAACCAGAGCAGTTATAGGCAATTATAGATTTTCAACTATTTAAACATATATTTTAGCATTAAAACTATTTACAACATGATACACAATCATTTTTAGGTCTCACATGAGCTTACGAAAGCTATTTTGCTAACCCGAATACTAATTAGGACAAAAATGTAAAAAATTTAAAAGTTTTAGGCCAACATCACAATCTCAAGCTTTCTTGTCGCAGCGACGTCATCACAGTGAGTCACGTCACGATGACGATGACATGCATACCCACATCATGACGTCACTCACTGTTTGACAACATTGCAACGTCAAATACCTCTTGTCGCAACGTTGAACTTGCTTTTGCCAAAATTCACTTTTGGTACCTAATTCAATGAATTTCAAACCATTCTCAAATCATTCATTCAACCTTACATAAGTATATCACCTTCTAACCCATATCACAATAACCATTCAAGTATCTAATCATTCCATATACAATCAAGCTCAAATCTTCTTTCACCTATCCATGTTAATAATGTTTTCATTACAACTATAACATGTTTATCATAATGATTGCACTTACATCCTTAAGAAATAGTCATGTATTGCTTAAAACATACATAAACCTATTAAACACACTTAACATATATAGCATACCATTCTCACAAGTCTTCGTTCAAAATAACCAATTCATAAGCTTATAAGGTAGTTTTAGCATACTATACTAATCAAAAGAACTATGATCATCCACAACACATTCAAGCTTGACCACATTATACACAAGCAAACTTCATACCAAGTGTTATATCCAAAGTCAATCATCAACGCTATTAACATAAGGTTGCTAAAACTCAAAATGTTCATTTATACAAAATAAACCTTAGGTACATGCCACATAGTCTATACTCAAAATGAACGTATAATTATCGTTTCATGATAGTGTGTTTGCTTTTTCACTTATCTGACTTGACAGTTTCACAAAGTGAAAAATCTACAGTAAAGGAAAACGACTAGAGTAAACACTATGAGTACTTAGTAAGCTCATATGAAATTTACATTACTTACCTTAATCAATTTAACAAGTTAAATTATTAACCATTTTGGCATTCAATATGGCTTTCTTTTGTATACTTTGATACAACTTATACATATCATTATATACAATCAAATAGGTTAGTCAAAGTACAAAACAAGAACATTAGGCAAGAACTCATGTAACACATATCAAGTTGGATGTGTATGTAATCTAATTTCAAATCATTTCAAGTTCCCATTTCAATTTAATGAATTTTGATCGAGATAACTATAGTAAAATAGACATGGATACACGAGAATAATTTTCTCACACTAGCTAACATACATCAGGGTTGCTCACACAAGCTGACATTTTAACGAGGTCACCCATTCTATCTAGGCCTACGACTATATAATTTGAAAGTCTACAACAAATATTAGACCTCATGATAACCTATAAAATCCCTGATCAAGCGCGTGTATAACCCTAATGGCATACCATATGCATCCTAACATTTTACTAAGTTCACACGAGAATCATTGTCAAATATATATATCATTATCAAACTCTGTACCAGTTACATCTTTCATTACAAGTCTTGTAAACATTCAAAATTCATATTTTCATCCCTTACTTTCTCGTAATAGTCAATATTCCCATGATTTCCAATTCAATCCATTTTAAGCCACATATGTCAAATTGACTAAATTTACTTCAAGCTAAACACATTAATGAAATAAAACACAATTCGAACACAACATAAAATAAAATAATAAGTTTCATATGAACTTACCTATTTAAAATACGTAAAGTGGATATTGCAGGGACTAATATGAAATTTGTGCTTTTACCCTATCAATTTCACTTCACTTTGATTCATCTAAACAATTATTTTATAACATCAATCAATACCAAATATTTATGTTCCATGTTATGATATTTATGAACTTATATAATTCTATTGTAGACACTCAATTTTTCCCGGGCCCAGAAATAAGTCCAAAAAAAAAACGAAGTCCAAGTTCAGTCCAGAATTACAAATATAATTTGGCCCAATGGGAATGGCCCATTACTTGAAAAGATTTAAGGTCCATCTACAAGCTTGACTCATATGGAAATATAATCTGCAATGATATGCAATCTTAGATATGATACAATCTTAGATATGATTGCAATCTTAGATATGATATGCAATCTTAGAAGATATGATTTTGTAATCTTAGAGATTTAATTTGTAGATACCTTTTAATCTTAATCGTTGATGTAATTGATCTGTACCGTTGGATTTGAGGAGGTTCAACTATAAATAAAGGCCTCTCCCTTCATTGTAAAGACACTGGAGTTTTGGGAAACAGTAAAAATTTTTGAGAGCTTTCATTCAAATTTCTCTCCCTCTTACGTTCTTATTTTCTACGGTTTGTTCTTATTTTATTCTTTGTTCATCTTCGTTTTTCAACCCTTTTATTTTGATTTAATCCATGTTTCCCTGATTTTTTTATATATTTTAATTTTTTTTAATAATTTTAGTATCATATCAAACTTTTTCATTTTTTAATAATTTTTTTTAGCATTACTCTTAGTAAATTATTTTTTTAAATTTTATTCAAATCATTATTTTAAAAAAATATATATTTCATTTAATTGTCATATTTTATCCAAAAGTTTTTCTAAAATGAGGCAATGTTTTTCATATTTAGGAATTCGAGAAATAGTGCCCTAACATGCTGGGTTGCGATTTCCCGTTTGTCTAAATGCCTAAAGTATCCTTCTAAATAGATTTTGTAAATCACGAGATGATTTCAGTTACGAGAGTTTAAGAATATCGTGTCCTATCATGCTGGATGTGATGTTTGTATTCTTTCGAAGCTAAGGAATCTCGATTTTTCAACTTAAATAATTCCGATTTTAAAAAAGGGATCCTATTTTTAAATCTTTTCAAATTTATGACATTAAGACAAAAATATTCAATTTGGTACCAATTTTGGGCGTTGCGAGGGTGCTCATCCTTCCTCGTACGTAACCGACTCCCGAACCTGTTTTCTTAATTTTCGTAGACCAAAACGTTTTATAAGGTGATCCAATCACACCTAAAAAGGTTGGTGGCGACTCCCGTTTTCATTTTTCAAAAGTCGATCCCCATTTTTCAAACCTTCCCTTTAAAAAATGGTTTCGACATCTATTTTTTGACATCCCTAGAATTTTACAATTAATTTAATTTAGTTTATAACACCTCAAACCTGGCCTAGACCTTATAGCCAAATTCTGAAGGTTACATTAGCCACCAAAATGGCAAAGTGAAACATTCAGATTCTCTTAGAACTCATATTCTAACAAATTTAAAAAAAAAACTGCGAATTTTCCTTCGTTTAAAAAAAATCAGATTATCAAGTCGATCAAGAATTATTATGCAACGTGACATTTTTGAAAACTCAATTGATTTTTTTTCTATTTTTTTATTTGTTTATTTCAAAAATTATTTCTTTATTACGCATAAGAAATAATCGTGAAATCTGTAATTTATATTTCAAATCCATATTTCTTATGAATTAAAATCAGTTTGTATGATTGATTGATTTTTAGTATAGATACCATGCATGCAAATAAAATCCCAAATAACGCAACCTATAATCCAAAAACAAACTCATGCCATAGTTCAAAAAAAAAACATTTTACAATCCCAAAAATAATATGATAATAATATTTTAAAAGAAATACTTTATTTATAAAAGTTCGAGATGAGCCCTCCGAATGTCGCATCCGATCCTAACTTTGAGGATTAACTGAAAGGAGAAAAATTAGGGGGTGAGCTTTAAGAAGATCAATGTAAGTCCAAAAGTAACAATTTAAGCATAAAGACATTCTCAGAAAAATGATAGGCCATCCATACAAAGCCAACAATGGTACATAGTAGGAGCAAATTTTAACCAAAAGGAATGTTAAATCTTAACCATTAAACCAACATACTTGTTCTTATTGGTAAGCATACAAAAATTAAAGATAATCTATACGTATCAAACCAGATATGGGATCAAGAATAAAAATAAAAAACTTTGAAGGAAAAGGGAATCAAACACAGGACCTTAAGCACACAACTAGACACTAACCACTAAATCAAATCAATTTACAAGTTATAAATCCTACAAAATTTATCTAAAAATAGGGCATATCCACTATTGGTTCGCTAACTCAATTTCTACTAACCCGATTTTTGATATATGACATAGTCCTTGAACTCGAAATAGTTATAACTTTCAATTCCTAGCCTCGAATTAAAATTTAATTTCAAAATTTCTCACTAGGGACCTTCAACTTTCTATTTCTGACATAATTTCATAAAAAATTACCTTTATTCAATTTGGTCCCTAATGAAACAAAATTAACAATAAGCTAAATTAACTTTACAATTTAGTCCATTTTATATTCTAAGCTTAAAATCTATCAATTTCAAGCTTAAAACTTCAAGAAATCAATGATGAAAACTTTCAAAAACTTTAACAGTTTTACAAATTGGTACATGGACTAGTTAAATCAAGCTTATATGACCTTAAATCTATAAAAATTACAAGAAAAAGACTTCAAATCACCTACCAAATAGTTGTCGAATATAACAAGCTTTCAAATGGTTTTTTTCTTTAGGTTTCCAAGTTGGTTCAGTTGAGAGATGGAGAAAATGAGTGAAAACACACTATCTTAAGCTTATATATTATGATTAATTTCCTAATTACTTAGATTAATTAACTTAACTATGATTAATAAGCTTAATTCACTTTTAATTAATAATAGTGGATAATAAGCTTAATTCACTTTTAATTAATAATAGTGGAATCTCTCATCATCATCATCCACCAATTCATAATCCAAAATGATTTAATTACCATTTTGAACATTTAATTAATTGGCATTTAAGTCCTAAAGCCTTTTAACAATTAAAACTTTATAGCGATTGGACTTTTATAATTTAGTCCCTATACCTTAATTAACTATTAGTTCAAAAAAATTATCAGGTCAAACTTTAATATAATAATACATTATCTTCTTAATTATTAATATTTAATATTTACGGACTCGTTTTACAAGAATGACGTTCTGAAACTGTATTTTTCGATACTATTGAAAATTGGGTCATTACATCGCTGGTAAAGGATAAAATGTACACTTCCCTGAGGTGTGAACAAACATTTCTTCCCCATGTAAATAGAAATCTAAAAAATAAGCCATCAAAGGCCACCAAGAAGTCTCTATTAGTTGTTTGAGAGTAATCCCATATGAGTTCAAAATTTTAACAAAGAAAATGGTGTAAAAGTAAATCAAAACCTACCTCAAATAAATACAAGGGTAACAAAAACCAACTATTCTCCCCTTTCTTCATATGCATAGCACTCAAGTTTCCCTTTTACAATATCAAACCTATACTTAAAATTATCAAAACAAGTAATTTCCCTAAATTCTAACAACTTCTACATTTCTTCTATGGTGGTTGAGCATTCAAATTCCTCACCTTCTACAGCCACATCCAACATTCTTTTATGACCCTTGTTTTCCTTGAAAATAAAAAAGAAATTTGAAAAGAAATAAAACAAATATATGGAGATCAAAGGAAATTAAAACTTACCAGTCCCAACAACAAAACCCAGTAGTGTAATCCTTCAAACCTTTACTACGTAGAATACAAACAACTAAACAAACAAACCACCCAACAATATCGAAAATGTTTTTTAAAAGCACAAAAAGAATAAAAAAGAATATTAAACAATAAAAAAAGATACTCAAGAGATAACTCACAACTCTTAGTTATTAACAAAATAAAAAATCCTTCAGTTACTAAAAACTTACTAAACATGTTACCACGCGCCCACTCGTGCACTACGCTTGTAACTAATACAAATTACTCGACCACAATAAAAGTTCTGTGGATGGAAAGTAATAATACCTATAATTTCATCAAAAATCCTACAAATGTGTTACCAAATCAAAACACGCTTCTATTGATCTACTATATTTATATACACCACATTAAGCCCTTTAACACTTAAAGATCTTATCTCGGGTACTTTATTAATTATTTTATTACTTTTCCATGATTATTAGATTTTATGCTTAATTTTAGTTTTTATAACAGTTTATGCTTTTTGGAATAAATGGCAAGTTTATGCTATTGGGAACTTAACGTTTGAATTAAGTTGATTTCAAGCACCCCATTGATGTGAACATGAGAAGAAAGGCCTATATTGGAGTCTAAGTCACGACATGAAGGTGTTGATGTCGTGACTTCAAGGCTTTCACCATCAACCAAAGAGTTGGACTTCACCATTTTGCACCCTTGAATGGGCTGCTTCCAAAGTCGCGACGTCGAGAGTGCAGTGTTGCGACACCAGCTGTTGGGGTCATAACTCTGAGCTAGCAAGGTCACAACCTGGAGTAGAACCCCTTAAAGTGGGAGAATTGAGTTAGAATGTGCTCAAGGTCATGACACCAATTACCAATGTCTCAACACTAGCTTGTAGGTGTTGCAACCTCGGCCTTTGACAAGGCAATTTTGTTGAAGGGTATTTTGCAGTCAAACCAACTTCAAACAGGATTTTAAGTGAGGATATTATTGTCATTGTTAGGTTAAATATTTTGGCTTATAAATACCACATTATATCAACTATTTTGGGGTGTCTAGGCTAGGCTAAAAAAATTAAGTTAGAACAATTTTTTCATTTTTTTTCTTTAGATTAGGTTTCTTTGCTATTTTCTTTTCTTTAGAATAGATTTTTTACGTGGATTTTCTTTTCTTTTGTTGAGAACTCTACTAATGAAGATAATCAAGCTTATGGGCTTCATGGGATTTTAATCTATTGATGAGCATTTTCTCCAACCTTTCTCTTTTATATTTAATGCCTACCATGTGTTGTTTAGGATACTTGTGTGGGATTTAAGTTTGATCATGTGATGAATTTATTTATGGTTGATTGTAATATTAGTCGTCAATCTAAGTGCATGCTTGTGATTTGTCGTTTATGTAACACCTCAAACCCGGCCTAGATGTTATGGCCATATCTGGAGATGTCACATGGAATGGGATTGGAAATTGAATTTATCAAGTTAAAACCGTTTCTGTTTATTATATTCTGTTAATCTCTCATTAATTTCAAAATCATTTTCTCGTTAATTTGGTTCGTTTAAAAACAATTTCTGTCGCGGAAGTGTTTAAAACCATGATATTCAAAGAAAACCGTTAGCGTTTAGGAAAATGATATTTTTAATTAAACTGATTTTTCATTGAGTTTTGCGGTTTAAAGTTCATGAAAACAGTTAAAATCCAAAAAAAAAAAGGCAAATAGTCCGAAAGTCCCAAATTACATCAAAAATACCCCAAAGAATAACAAGAAATAAAAAACATGATGAAATTAAAGAGTTTTGATAAACATGAGGTCACCATTGAGTCCTCCGCCACACCGATCCGTCTAAGTCTGGGGATTACATGTATAGATAAAACAGAACGGGGTGAGTTTACGTAAACTCAGTGCGTAATCCCCACAGAAGACATGCATACAATCAAACAATAGTCATCAGTCAAATGCAGTCTGGGCCTACGCCCATTTCAGTTTCAGTAGCAGTTCGGGTCTTAGCCCATTTCAGTTTCAGTATCAGATATGCATTAGGGTTTAAGCCATCACAGTAACAGTATCAGACATACATTAATCAATAATAGAGTCCTACCCAACCATCCTCTACATACCATCTCCGTGCATCCCTACACTTTATGTTGGGTTTAAAACACCCACCCATCCGTACACACCAAGCAGTACCAAATGCGGCACATAATTAGTAAATTGCAGTTGAGCTGCCAGATAATAGGCTTAAAAGCCTTTCAGTACACTTCCTCCAAATAGCAACATCCCAACCCAATGCAAAACAACATACAATATATGACATGCTAATACTTACAGTTCAGTATTCACTCACATAAACATCATGCTCAGTACATACATTATACATACAGTTCACGTAGTTAAGGGTCTAAGTAGTGTTTACCGACCCTACAGTGGGTTCGCAGTCGGCTTGGGTGACCCGTGCAACCTTAGAACATATTTTAGTTAAATGGGCTTACACGCCCATGTGGCCTACCCTATGGGCCCACACGCCCGTGTGGCCTATACGACCCAATTTGGCCTTGGTCGTATGGGTCACACGGTCTGGCCCAGAATCCCACATGCTCATGTGGACCCACACACCCGTGTGGCCCACATGGCCCAAATCAGTCTAGCTCGTGTGTCGTACACGGCCGTGTCTTGCGCGCACAGCCTGGCCACGTTGATCACACACTCATGTTATGGCACACGGCCTACCACACGGGCGACACACGCCAGTGTAGCTTCGAAAGTGGGGTTTTTGGCTTTCACTGAAACCTCATTTTCTGCATTTGCAGGTACACACCTGGTATCGATTTAGCGCAAAACCACTTCCGAACCTTCAGACACCACCAACGACAACCACTGCTAGCGTATTCTAAATCGTTGAAGTGTAATTCTATACTCCATAATCAAAAAGGAAACTCGTCAATTCCAACAATTCGATCGCACAACGTAACCACCAGCCGAAACGAAAACCCAAAATAGCAAGTTGCAAGGATGGAAAAAAAGAAAAATCAGAAGGAGGGAAACAAGAGGGTTTGACGTCAGAAAAGTTTGGAAGGGAAGAGAAAATTTAAGAAAGATTAAAACAAAATAAAAATGATAAATCAAAATAACCCCCAAATCTCTCCCACTAACCCACAACTCAACAAATTCCACAGAATTTCAACTCAACCGAAACTCTCACCGTTAATAGAGCAAAAATAATCTCTTACGCTCACGCAGGGATTCGAACACAGAACCTTCAACAAACTAACACTCAACTTAACCACCAGACTAGCAGGCCCATTCTGATATGGTTTTACAAATAATTTAATATAAGCCCGCTAAATAATTATATGGCTTAAATCAGAAAAATACCAAAATTTGTCAAAGATGAGGTTTGAACCCAAGACCTATCAAACACTCCCAGAACACTTAACCACTGAAGTAGATACACAGTTGTCACAATTTCACAAAAAGCCGAAATAGAAATTTTGGGGCATTACAGTTTGTTTATTTGTATCAAAATGCTTTATACACTAGAATTGATTACGCTAGTGGAAAATCGAGATAGGTGAGAACGAAAAGATATCTTATCGTGCATAACTTTTTTATGAATGCGTTGAGTAGTGAGACCAAAAAGAGATCAATGTGCCTAAGTGAGATCAAGAGGAGATCTTAGGTGGTAATTTCTAGCTAGGATGAAACTGAGAGGAGATTTCGAGTTACGAGTGGTGAGTGATATCTTCGAAGCATGTTTATTAACTCAGTGAGCAATTAATAGATAGATTGACCATTGCTTTGATAATTTGCATAGTTCTAAGGCAAGAGGGAAGTGATTAGGTTATTTAGTTTTGTTGATAACTTAAATTTAATTTTTTCATTATTATTATTCAGTTGTACTAATAATTCTCGAATTGATTAGATTAGTAATTTCTTAATTAATAATTGACTTGATAATCACATTTACCAATTTAGCAATTCCTCGGGCATGATCATTGGTATACTCCATGTTCTCTTATAACACTATAAATATTACATCTCGACATTGTACACTTGCAATTAAAACCTTGCTTTAAAATTATTTTATAATTTTTTTTGTTTTCTACGCATGCGTACAGGCAGTCATCTACAGCTTTATTATCAAATAAGAATATATATATCCTGCCTTAACAGATAAAATTTAAAATTCAAATTACAAAATGGAATAAATATATATATATGTATATATATCTACACAAAGAAAGTAGTGTGAACTTCAAGTAAACTATTCACCTATGTGAGATTCAACCCCATTTTGCAAACCTTTCAATAGTGGCTTCAACACATGAAAGCCATTGTATAACCTTCCCTTGTTTTGGGAGGGGCAATTGTTATACCTATACACGACAAACCCCAATGCAGCAAACCCAAACATGTGTTCTCCAGCAGAGGTGACCCCTTAGCGAACCATATGCATCTACCTTATTAGAGGCATACTTGAATCTAGCCAACCTCATGCAATGTATACATCTGCTAAGCATATGTGAGATGCACGTGGGGAAGTTTAGAATCATTGATTACTCAATTGTCCTAAGATGTCATATCTTAGGACGTCATATCACTGCCATTGCCAAGAAGCAAGATTAGATCCCATTGTCAGTAGTCTCTAAACACGTAGCAAACAATGCCTCCTCCTATAAAATGATTCATGCAATGGCTTAAAGGAGGAATAAACACACTAAATCTTCCTAATCTTCCTAAAATCTACAACAAAAGGCCTTACGCTCTCAGTGTCTCTCCGCCTATCCATAGGTGAACCACCATCTTCTATCCCTTATTAAATTAGACCAATTAGCTATTAATAGTTTATATATATGTATTAATTATTGAAATTATAATATTATGTAATACTATATATTTTATTATAATATATAATATAATAATAGTTATATATGTATTAAATTTTTGGTAACAGTTGCATACTATATTATTATATTATGTAACAATATATTATCTATTATAATTAGTGAATAAAACCATAGAATTCATATTGTGAATTTCCATCAAATAAAGAAAGTGAAAATTCAAAAAAGAAAGAAAGTGGAAATCATATCAACAAATGTAAAAGACATATAGTGAGTGCATGCATCAGTGTTTTTATGCATATTTTGTTTTACATTCTCTTACATGACTAAGTATAAAGTTCATAAATTTAACAAGTTCAATTAATTAGTTTGAGTTATCAAATTAAATTGTAACACCCCTCACCCATATTCAATGTCGGAATAGGGTTACGGAGTGTTACCGAACTTATAACACATTTAAACATACACTTCAGATAGAAATAGTCAATTCATATACATTTCATTTACAACCAATCATTTTGTCCCTAATACAAGCCTACGGGGCTCTAAACATGCATTAGGAGTGGTTCGGGACTAAACTGACAACTTTGAAAACTTTAAGAACACTTAGAAAATTTTTTCAAAAACAAGGACACACGCCCGTGTGGCCCTGCCGTGCGTCTCACACGGCCAACAAACACGCCTGTGTCACAGGCCGTGTGGACATTTGAAATAGGATCACATGGCCGTGTCTCATCCCGTGTCCAACCTTGTGTAACTCTCTGACTTGGGTCATACGGCTAACACACACGCCTATGTGGCTAGCCCATGTGCCCTAAAAATGGCCATACACGCCCGTGCGCCAAGCTGTGCCAAACTTGTAGGTTATACTGACTTATGTCACACAGCCAAATCACACGCCTGTGTGTGAGGCCGTGTGGAGCATACTGACTTGGTTTCTAATTCAACACTAGGGGACACCCACGGCCATGTAACATAACCGTGTGTCACACATGGCTGAGACACGCGCCCGTGTCTCTAACCGTGTGGACAAAAATAAGCTATTTACCAAGCCAATTTGCCACCCAAACTTATATACACCTACACCAAATTCAAAGGCACCAAAACAAAGCATATAATAGGCATTCAATCAACCAATCCAAACATAATTCATGTACACTCTATACTTCCATTCTCTAAACACAAAACATGCCATACCATTTATACCAAATTCACATTTATAATTCAACTATTTATACACTTCTAAACGTGTATCATTATGCATCAAAATTACAAGCATATAATTACTCTAATATCAACCATTTAACCTCCACAATCTTCATAATTCACAAGCATAATATATCCATTCATGCACTCACAATACAAACCATATATGTATATATATACATAAGCCAATACTCATGACTATTTATACAAACCAAAACATAAGCACTTACAAGTCAATTCAAATGACTCAACTCATTACCAAACTACATAACAAAATGACCATAATCCTAAACATGCCATATGACCAAAACACAAGCTCAAAAGTACCAAGTTGATAGTTGGATAGTGTGATGAAGTCTCCGACGATCCCCGAATCTGAGCTAGCTTTAAAATCTCTATAAACACGAAAAATTAAACAAAGTAAGCTATATAGCTTAGTAAACTCGAATGAAATAAACTCAATCTTAACATAAAATATCATTAAATTGAACATATCAACAAGTAGTTCATTTAACTAACAAACCTTTCACATTGTCAATCATAATCTTATGTATGAACTTCACAACTTCTTCGATTTAAGCTCATACGGTTCATGTACATACATGTACCATCTCGTATCAATCTCATACACAATCATGTCTTCCATTTACCCGTTGAACCATTCGGAATACTATCAGATACATGGGAAACTCGCATCCGAAGTGCCACATATATAGCCAAAGCTATCTCAATCTCATATCACATGTACTGCTCACACTAGAGCTATTAACTGGCCTGCTTACACAAGCTGTGAGTCAAGACGTAGCTACACGGTGCTACTCACACAAGCTGTCAAGTAACCGCAACACATGTCAGTATACTCAGCCACCGGTAGAACGTATAGGACCAGCACCCGGATCACATAATCACAATAATCCCCTAATGACATGTCACTAGTATCCAAAACTATTCCAACGTCGAATCATCGTTGAATCCTTATCGAACATGTCCGAAGACTCGTATTCACAGTTTATGCAACATCAAAGCATTTAAAACATAATTATAACAATATTTATTACATACGAACTTACCTCGGATGTAAAAACGACTAAATTGATCGATTAGTCGAGAACTTTGTTTTTCCCTCACTCTAGATTCGAGTTTCGATTTTCTTGATCTATATGTAATCAAAATTAACTTATTTAATCATCTTTCCATTCAATTTAGTCAAAAATTCACTTTAAGGCATTTTTATATATTTGCGCCTAATGTTTCACATCTTTTACAATTTAGTCCTTATTTCATAAAAACACAAATTAATGCAATTCAACCACAACTCATACTAGAAAAATTATAAATAGGTCCCTAGCAGCCCATATTTTTACATTTATTTCACATTTTAACCTCAAATTTTTCACATTTTACAATTTAATTCCTAATTTACATTTTTACCAAAAATCACTTAACAAAACTTATATAACTATCATCAAATATTCATAATCTATCTTCAATCATCAAAACACATGCTTATTCATCAATGGAAACTCTCTAAATCTTTAACAATTTTGCAAATTAGTCCTGAGCTAGCTAGACCTAGTTACAACGATCACAAAAACATAGAAATCATTAAAAACGAAGCAAAAAATAGTACCTTAATTGAGCAAAATAGCATAGCCAAATGAAGAGCATAAAAAGGGCTTCTTCTAGCCCTAATAATCGGTTTAGGAAGAGATATGAAGACTTAATTTGGTTTTATTTTATTTATTTATTCTTTATTAACTAATTTACTAATTTAACCTTGATTAAAAAACCATCAAAATTCATGATAATATGTCCATATATGTCCACTCATGTTTCAAATGGTCTAATTACAACATAAGGACCTCTAAATTAAGATTTCATAGCTATTAGATACCTTTAGCTATTGGAACTCCACTTTTACACTTTACGTGATTTAGTCCTTCTTATCGAATTAAGCATTCAAACGATAAAATTTCTCAACGAAATTTTCACAAAATCATTTTATCATGCTGTAAACATTAAAATAATTATTATGTATTTGGATTTGTGGTCCCAAAACTACTGTTCCGATTTGACTAAAAACAAGTTGTTACATAAATTAATTAATTTATCACAAGTTATTAAATTCAATTAATTAATTTATAAATTTATAATGTTCAAAATTCATTTTAAAATATTTAATTAGGGAGCTTAAATTAAATTAAATTAATTAATTTAAAATATTTAATTTTACTCATTGAAAATTATTTCATTTATTAAAATATGATTAATAATTTTTTATATAAAATTTAAACATTTTATTGAAATAATATTTTAATAAATTCATTTTTATATAATAAATTATAATTGGCAAGATTGTTTATATGAAATAACTATTAATTCCTTAAAATTTTAGACAATATGCTACTATTGAGAACTAATTTAATAAAAAAAATGCATTTCATAATTATGACTATTGCTTTTATAAATTAAAAATTGTTATAAATAATTAAAATAAAAGATAAAAGATAGATTCTACTAAAAACCCCGTTGTTATAGTGGATCATTGTTATAGAGAAGAATGATTGTACAATAGTTTTAAAATAAGGTATACTACACTGCTCCTCAATCAACGATGGTTAATTGTCCTTTTTGTTCACCTAATTATTAAAATTTCGAATTAATTACCCAACTAATGGGATTTTTTTTATCCTTTTTCAATTAGTACCTCACGGGCAGTAAAATAAATTACACCTAATATCCTGTAAAAAAAGAACTTTGACAAAGAATGATTTTAGTGAAAACACCCTCAAACAAAAAAATAAACTCTCTCAACAATAAAACCCTAATCCTTTAGAATTTTCGGTGAAAACAGACTAACCATTTGATTTTGCAAAAACAAACTGTCTTAAAAAATAAACAAATAAACGATATTGTTTTCATAAAAATAAAATAAAACACAGAATACCCTACTACAAACAATAGAAAAGGATAAAAAAAATATAAATCCAGTGATTAATTTGAAACCCTTAAGTCTCACCAAATAAAAATATGAGCTCCAATCAAAAAACTTCTTTGCCATCGAATCATTCACTAATTTATGTAAACCAACACCACCAAGAGTCAATTCTCTACTTAAATCTTTCTCAACCAATCCTCGTAAGAACCACGAAAATGATAGATTTGATCAGCAATAATTATGCACACATATATCTAAATCACCTTAAAAATTTGCTACCCACGAGTCAACAGCCGCTATCTTTCAGCATTCATTGGTTATATCTCTAACCACCACTTCCTCAGTACTTTTCGCTTTAAGCCTTAAGAGCTTACCCATTTCCCACATTTTTTCGGCTTTCTTTACGATTGCTCTGTTTCTATTTAAAAAAGTCTAAATCTGATAAAGATGCATTTACAATCTTGTCCGACTTCGGCGAAACCTTTGAAGCCCTTTTTATTCTAGCAGCAGCCTTATTCTTCTTTTCTATGGAAGTTGAAAGTTGTTCCTCAATGTCTCCCACTGCTCTCACTTTCCTTCTTATAATTGAACTTTCTTTGTTGCTAATCTTGTTACTTACCTATCATCTAAAACAGCTCCCACATTCACCTCAACACCCTTTTAAGTTGTTTCAGAAAAGAGCCCTCATTAGATATAGTTACATTGTCCAACCCAATCGCCTCTATTTCACTACAATGTATCAAATTAACACTAACCTGAGATGAGCCCAAATCCTTGTTAATACAGTCAACCTCATTCTAGACTTCCTCTCTCTGGTAGGGTGAGTGTTCGATCGAATCGAGTCAAAATTTTTTTAATTTAATCGAGTTAACGAGTCTTATTTTATTATCCTAACTCAATTTAAAGTTTTTTTAATCGAATTGAGTGAAATGAAATTTGATTCGAGTTGAATCGAATCGAGTGAAATTAAAAAAAATTAAATATGTTAAATTAAAATCTTGTTACAGTAACTAATTTCATGTTAAAGTATATATATTTGAAAAAAATTTCAAAAAAAATTTCAAAAAAATAATATACTTTAGTATGATAAAATTGAATCATTAATTAACTTTATTTAGGTTCTAAAATTATTGTTTTAGAAAATTTTAAAAGTTTTAACTTTCTTCGTATATTCTTTAGAATTTTTTTAAACATTTTTTATAATTTTAAAAAAATATATAAATTTTTTAAATTTATTTTGATTTTCTTTTTGTAATTTTTGTTAAGAGAGATCAATTTGCTCATTTTCAAAACTGATAAGGAGTAAAGGGATATTTATATCAATATATTATTCGAATTATTTGAATTATTCAAATTATAAAATTCAATTCGACTTGAACTCGAAACTTAAATTACTTACTCGAGTTAACTCGAATGACTTGAATAACTCATTTTATTTAATTAGAAATTAGAATATTTTTCGAATCGAATCGTATTTTGTCCACCTTACTCTCTAGCTTTTAAATTCAATAAATTTGTAACTGATAATGCCTCCATGTGTCATCTCCTCCAAGCTAAGCATGCCGCCCATACCCAACAAATCCAACCTATTGCAACCAGTATTCTCAATTTCCCATAACCTTCCATTAATGACATCCACCATCTCTCTGTTGTCACTACTGGGATTTCCTTATGACTTCTCCCATACCAAAATCTGTCTCCACCGCCATGTCGTCACTAGCAGATTCATTAGGTACTCTGACAGTAATCCCTTTTTTTATCATGACCAAACAAGGCCAATCTCCAGTTACCATTTGTTGATGGCTCGTTCTTGGTTAGACTTACTTGTCAAGCATCTGCCATGTCATTGTCCCCTTCATTCCATTGCGACAACTCATCTTCTTGACCAACTTATTCCATTACTGACTTCTCTATTCTTCCATAGAACTGTCTTCACTCTTTTCACAATTCAGAATCCTCTAACAAAGGATCAATGCTATTATAACATTAACCATATGGTGTAATTTAACCTTTAAAATATATTATTTCATTATATAATACTTTCACATTCTGTAATAGTAGAACATAATATATTAATTATATTGTATATTATCGTTTATTATTATACTAATTGAAATATGTGATAAGTCACTATACTCTTTATATATTAAAAATTAAAAATTTTATTATATTATACAATATTATATCATATCATATATAATATACATTAATATTTTATTTATAAGCATTAAGATTGGGTTAGGTAATGAATTGATTTGTCGATTAGATTTTAAATTTCAAAAATATTTAAACCAAATTTACATTTAGATATAATATATATTTAAACCCAAAACTAAAACTAATATCAACCAAATCCAAACTAAATTTAAACTTTATTCGAAATTCAACTTAAATAAAAATAAACTCATTCCAAATATAAATTAATATAAAGATAATAATAATATCAATGAAATTTTAATATTAATAAAATACTAAACATTAATAAATAAAAAATTAATACTAAAACCTAAATTCTCAAATAGTTAAAATTAAATTTATTAGTAATATTATTAGTATCGCATAGTATATCATGTTTAATCATTTGTAATAAGTCACATTATTAAATTAATATGTTATGTTACTGCATATTTTATATTATTATTAAATTTAAAGTGTATATATTTATTATAATCATATAATTTAAAATATTTTATATTCAATTAATACTTTTAAAAACTTATGTCACTTTATAATTAACGTAAAAACTTATTATTAATTATTTTTGTTATTAATAAAATTGTAATATAAATATGTAATTGTTATAAACACATTTTCATAAAATAAATAATTATATGATTTTGTGAGCTCTAAAGATAAATAAAATAAGACAAAAAAGAGTATAAAATTTTGATTAATATCATAATTAAAAACCTAATTCATACAAGTTTTTCAGCTGTGTATACCGAAGGTAAAATGCCCATTTTGAAGGATTTTTCTTAAATAGAGAAAGGCCCAAAAGATAGATTGATGGTGTAGTGGACGTGGGAATCAGATCTGTCTTGATTGCAGCCCATGCATTTAAAGTTAGTAGCAAACTAGGGAATCCCAAACCCCAAAACTAAGGGAATATCTGTATATGTAAATAATAGTTTAAAATTAATAATCAAGCAAATAGCCTTTTTCTTTAAAAAAATAAACGAAATTTAATTAAGAATGGTTTTCTTATATATATAACTAGTTAATTATGTTTGATATTAAATATATTTTTAATTAATTATTTTAATTTAACAATAATAATTGATTGTATTAAGTTTTTGGAAAAACATATTTAATTTTGTATAGTAATTTTAAAATATTTTAAACCTATTTTTTAATTATTAAAATTATATTTAATGTATTACTAATTTTGAAAAATATTTTGGAATTATGTTTTGGGAACAAAAACTTATATAAAACAATTTTTAATCTAATTTTGAAAAAAAAATATTAAAAGTGACGATGTAAAATAAAAATATTTTAAATTTATTTTTATAGAAAATATTAATATAAAAATGATTAAATTTTTGTTTTAAAATAATTTAAAAAATAAAAATGTTTTTAATTAGACTGTAAAGTAATTTATCGTGGGTCCTATCTAATTTTTAAATTTAAAAATGATAATGTGTGAAAATATTAAAAAGACTTAATACATAATTTTGTACTTAAGTTTGACACTTTTTTCTAATGTGATGCTTACATTATTTTTTGGTCCAATGGAATAGTTATATTTGCAAAAGTTATACGTTTTGGTAACTGAAGCTAACAGTATTAACTTTCTTGTATTTAATTCAAATTTTAGAGTTGATTTGATGAAAAATCATAATTAGCTAGTAATATTATCAATTAACTTTTATCAAATCGATCCTAAAACCCGAATTAAAACACTTCCATTGAATTGTATTTGACAAATTAGACAAATTCACAATGCTAAGTTAATGTCGAGTATGTCTCATATTTCAGTCAAATTTGAGAGATAATCTTCCAGTTAAACTCTATTTATTTATTTTAGTTGAACTCTGATTATTCTAGATTATTTTTTTATTATTTGACCTAAGAATTTAGCCTATAAATAAACTTTTTTTAAACCTTTGAAAATACACCCATTAAATATTAGAATTCATAACATGTTTGAAGAATTTTGTATTTACGTTTTGAAGATTTTTTGTTTTCAGGTTTTGGGGTTTAAGTTTTTTATCTCCATTTTTTGTACTATTCGTTTTTTTACTATTATAGTAAAATTATCTTTACCCGTAATTTTTTATCCTCTTTGGAGGGTTTTTTCATGTTAAATATGTGTGTTCAATTTCTTAATTTCTTCCGCTATTTTTTTACTTGTTCGTTGCTTAATTGGGTAGATCCCCAACAGTTTATTCTATTAATAAAATCGTGAAAAATTTAAATATAATAATATTAGTAATTAACTTTCATCAAATCAATTCTAAAAGCCGAATTAAATATAAAAAAGTCAACATTGTTACCTTTGGATACTAAAATATATAACTTTTGTCAAATCTAAGTACCACATTGGACAAAAAACTAATACAAGTATCACATTAAAAAAGTGTTAAACTCCAGTACTAAACCATATATTAAACTTATTAAAATGTAAATAACCTTGATTATAAAAAATATGAAGAGTTTAATTATAATTTTTTTTAAAAATTAAATAAACTTAATGTGGAAATATTGAAAAAAAAAACCTTAAGCATTAAGATTGAATTAGAAGGGAAAAATAAAAAAATATTAAAGGATTAATTATAAAATTTAAAAAATATAAATAACCTTAATGTGAAAATACTTTTGAAAATCTTATTATGGATGATTAAAAGAATAAATTAAAAATGACATAAACACTGATTAAAAAAGATTAATCCATAATACAAAAGTAAAAAAAAGTCATTAAAAATACATAAAAAAATTCCCTAATTATCGCATTAGAAAATTTTAACTCTTACCATATAAACACCATTCATTATATATTATAATTAATTGTGAGTTTTAATTATTATTTTAAATTTATAATTGATGAGATATTAAATAATGAGAGTTGCCGCATGTTAAAATTATAATTAGTCCACCTAAGCTTACTTTTTTTATTTGCTTTGCATCCACTTAAATGGTGTAAAAGTTAAAATAGTTTTACATATTTTTATAATTTAAAATAGTTTTACATATTTTTCTAATTATTTATATGCTTAATATTTTAAAATTTTAATTGTTATATTTCATGGTTTATTCATGTAAATCATGCATGTCAAGTTTGATGTAAATTTAAAACTTCAGTTTATTTATTTTATGTAAAAAATATCAATCGTTGAATATATATTAATATATAGAAAGTATTTTAGATCAATATGATAGAGATATCAGATTGATTTAAAAATTTACATGTATTAAAAGTACAATTATATTGATAAATTCAATAGTTGGATCGTTAAAGTATTAATCATATAAATAGTTATGAAAGTGTGTAAAATTACTTTAATTTTTATACTGTGAGCTGATATTCCCTATATATATATTAAATTTCATTGAAAATTTGGAATTGGAATTTATGATTTTTAATTTTATATTTGGAAGAATAAAAATGTTCAACATCCAATAATTTAAGGGTGTTTAAACCATCAGTTCAATCAAACCGAACTAACATTAATAGAATTAATCAAAATTTTAAAGTTTTTAACTAATAACTAAATCAAAATATATTAAAAATCTATTAACTAACCGAATTAATTTAAATTAATTTAGATAATTAATTAAATTAACCGAAATTTTTATATGTTTTAAAAAAATTATTACAATGTTCTCAAAAACATCAAGTAACAACACTAAAGAAAGTTTAAGTGATGAAATGAAAGAAAAAAAAAGTTTGAAGGGAGAAGTTTCAAAGAAGATGGTCAAGACTCGAGCCACGCCCCAGCTCTTTCAAACTCTGCTTTGAGTATAACGGCAGAAAGAAGAAGAAAAAGCTTAAGTTTACTCGCTAGGGTTTTTTACTTCTACTTTTTTTTTAAAAAAATTCTTTTAATTCAAAAATATATAAATCTATTAAGTTTTAAGCTAATTATAATAATTCGTATAAATCCATTAAATTTTTTCTTCATCCTTTAATTTTTATATTTTGGGCTTAAATAATATATTGAACTTATTTAATATATTAGGCCTATAATATTTTTATTATTAATAATTTCAATTAATCAATTAATTTGATTAATTACTTAATTTCAAACTAAATTATCTATTAATTAAAATTCTAAAAATCTTTTAATCGATTCCCGACTGAATTAGATTCATTAACTAATGAGTTAACTAATTTAATCCCACTTCATCAATTAATTCAATTAAAACTGAAATATGCACACCTGTATAATAATTAAAACACCATGAGACAAAAAAAAAATTAACATGACATGATTATGCAAACATGTGGAAGTCTACAGAAACAAGTTATAAATATATATCACCTTGAAAACAATTATTACACAAAATAATTGGAATATGTTTATATATATATAAGGTACAAAACATAATATTAGAAAATTTATGTTTTATTTATTTATTTATTTATTTATTTTTATAATTTTTATTTTTAAAGATAATTAAATTAATTATTTATTTATATAAGTTAAATCCAATAGATAAATTGACTTTTTTTAACTTTTTGTTTATCTAATTAACTATTTGTTGAGTGTTTTTGTGTGTCTATCTTAAAGGAGGCTAATTTTCTTATTTATATGATACAGCTCATGGATGTGACGTCCTAGGTAGGCCCCCATGCATGCTGTAACACACCAATATGTAAACTTATGTTTGTTAAATTATGTCAATAATTAATTATTTGCTTTAGTGGTTTAAAGCCTTAATTATGTGTTTGAGATCAAAGGTTTAAGTGTCATTTCTAGAAAACTTTTGCTATTTGTTTTGTCAAACCTTTATCCTTGAACTCTTGACCTAAATTTAATTCTATGTAAGTTTATGTTAACGATGAGCCTAGTGATTCAATGGTTAAGCTTCAATGTATCTTTAATCTTTGTTTAAATCATTACGTATGCAATAAGGAATTATTTTTGCTTCTTTTTGGAAATTTGATAAGCTTTATTTTAAACCAAGTAATTAAGTTTTTCTCACCTTTTATTTTTCCCTCTTCCCAAATTCGCTTCTTTGTTCTGTACGTTCTTCCTCTTTTTCTTTTTCTCCTTCTTAAATCAACTTTTTTTTAATTTCTTTTGGCCTTCGTAATTGGCGGGTGCATTCTTGTTGGTTTTTTGTCCTCTATTTAGTCGACTAGAGATTGTTGGGTAAGTGAACGGATTTGTTTTTGCACGACACCCTTTCTGGGTTTTTTCTTGTGGTTTTGATTTTTGGCTTTTTTTATTAGGAGTGACTCTGGACGTTCCTCCAACAAATTGATTAGATTTTTCACTGCTCATTTTCAATAAGTGAATTGTTCTAATTTGGGGAGTTGCGTCGAAGTTCTTCAGTGTTACTTCGAGGTTGTATGTTACTTTAGCGTTTGGTTGCAGATAGATAGTTTAATTGGTCAATTGAATATTATTAAGCTTTGGAAGTCTCGGGATTACTCTTGTATCGAAACTATATTAGTTGTGTAACAAAAATCTTAAATTCTACGAAAGATGAAAGTCAAAAACCATGTGTAACGCCCCAATTTTCGGGAATCCTGTGAATGTTGGCATAGGTTTAATTATGTTAGTGGGCCTCTAGAAAGCCCAAGCTTAAGATAGAACCCGTCAATTTTAGTTAATTTTTGTTCCATAAGAAAAAGGGGGTGAAATTATGAAATAGGACCTATGTGAAAATGTTTGAAAATGTTATAGGCTAAATTGAAGTGGCCAAATAAATAAGAGTGCAAAATAGGAGGATTTGCATGACAAAACTCCCATTTTACATGAAGTGGCCAGCCATCATGTTGTTGTAGACAAAATGTACACTTGATATCCATAATTTATGGTACAAATTGATACAAATTGATAATAGGTTAGGTAAATGTTCAATGATAATAGGTTAGGTAAATGTTCCATGATAATGGGTTAGGTAAATGTTTCATGATAATGGGTTAGGTAAATGTTTCATGATAAGAATTTCATGTCTTTTGTATTAAAGAATTAAATGGATGAAATATGAAGTTTTATTAAAAGAAAAAGGGGTGAAAAGAACAAAGTTTTGTCCATCTTTGTTCATCATAGCTGAAAGTTAGAGAAGAGAAAGGAGAGGAGAAAGCTCTTGAGTATTTGGTCATTAGGAGGAGGAAAATTGACGGTAAGTTCTTGGTACCTTGCTTCTATTTTGAGGTTCATGAGTTCTTCTTGATTTTACCTTAACTCTTGAAGTATATTTTGATTTTTAGTTGTGTTGTGAGCATTTAGTCATGAATTAAAATGAAGGAAATGGTTGTTGTTTCATGTTCTTTTGATGAAAAATGGAAGATAGGTGAAGTTGAGCCAAACAAATAAGCATGCATGTGCCTTAGATGTTAAAGGGAAAAATCAGCTAACGTGTTGTGCTTTAAAATGATGAAATGGAGATTATACTTAAATAAAATCATAGATATGTGATGATTGATTGGTGATATACATGTTTAAATAACAAGCATGCAAGGTATGTGTGAAAGAGTGATTTGGTAATAAATCTGCTTGGGACAGCAGCAGTAACGTGACTTTGGAAAATCACCATAAATTGTGGGAGATGAATTAGAAGCTAAATAAATTATGTAATTAAAGCTTATTGAGTCTAGTTTCTAATGAAATAAACAAGAACATATTTTGAATTCTGTACAATGAGAAATTTGATTCGTAATGAAGAGTGGACAGATTAGTCAAATAGTGAAACATGGGAAATTTTAAGAAAAATATGGTATTGATTGGTCATACCAAAAATTCTGAAATTTTTATGGATAAAAGATATATGAGTCTATTTTCAGGGAAAATTAACGGCACTTGATTTGGAGTTTCGTAGTTCCAGTTATAAATAATTTAGTGACTGTTGCTCAGGAAGACAACTTGCAGTGAAATTATGATTATGTGGTAAACATTGACAAAAATTTGTTAATGAGTTGCTTATTGATTTCTTATAAGCTTACTATGATCTGTAGGTGTGGTTGGCCGAATATTGTAAGGGGTTAATACGTAGTTCGTATTTGAATAGTTAGATTAACGTGTTAGTAATCCAATTGTAGGCGGTTCGTGTGTGGATCTCGTCAGCATATCGTTGCAAACAGGTGTGTAACTGACACCCTCTCATGGACTAGATTGGCAAAAGCCAAAAAGCCGAAATGCCGAAAAGTCAGTATTTTGGGAATTTGCGAGTGTGCGAATGCTCGTAAGATAGTTGGGTTTGTATATTTGGTAATCTAAAGTAATAAACTGCAGTACGCGCGATTTCGTACATTTTGATAATTTGGGCTTAATGGGCCAAAGATCGGGTTCATGGGCCAACGGGCCCAATTCAGTAATTATGTGCGGTAAGTGTTCTGATAGTACGTAAATAGTTAGGATATGCATGAAAACCCTAAAAGTAGCTAAATTACTATAATACCCCTATGTATGGAAAATTACTGTTATACCTCTAGGTGCAAAATTACCGTTATACCCCTAGGGTTAATTTTGACTGAAAAGCATGACGATCTGATTTTGTATGATGTATGCCATGATTATATATCTGTTGCATGGGGACATGGGTTATATTATGGAGGAAGCGTTCTGGTGGCTATGCCACAAATATCTGATCTGGTGGCTCTGCCACATATATCTGTTCTGGCGGCTCTGCCACGATTATCTGTATCTGGTGACTCTGTCACATTATCTGTTCTAGCAGCCATGCTGCAAATTCTGTGGTGTGTAGCGGTTGGGTGGGTCGAGTTGTCTCCCCACACGGTGTAAGGTTGGTACGGGGGTGTATACGGTTGGATATGGTTGGGTTTCTGCATAAACATGTAATATCTGTTCTGTTCTGTTATGGGCCTATGGGATTTATTTTGAATTCTGTTCTGGGCTAAGGCCAACTTATTCTATTTCTGTGGTTTAAGCTGATATAGGCTATGGTTGGGTTAATTTACACACTGAGTTTCCCCAAACTCACCCCTTTTATTTTCATCCACGCAGGTAATCCCCAACCATAGTGGGCTTGGAGCTGTGAGGGAATTCGGAGTGGCCACCTGTTCTGAAAGTTTGATTTTCTTCTGGTGAATTGGACATCCTTTTATTTACGTTTGAAGTTTTGGGTTTTTAAATGTAATAAGGCCGCTTATTTATTTTTGATGTTTTTTTTATATGTATTACTAAGATAGGTAATACTTATTTTAACTGTTGAAATTGGATAGCTTTAGGGCGCGTTTTCAAAAACAACAGTTGATTTCAAAATAACACGACAACAAGCAAAGCTTCCGCAATGAAAGTATTTTCTAAAATTAATCACTTTTCCTAAAAATGACTTAATCAAATCGGTTTCCTAGAAATATCCATGACGTTAAAGTGTGGCAATGGCGGTATGCATGTCTAGGATTGGATCCGAAGGGAGCTTAGTACTTAAGCAGTCCGATGGACTCACCACCTCTTTTCCAGTTTCCTACCTGGTGCACAGCTTCCATTCACTTTAACCTTTAATGAATTAATCTTTTGAACATAAAGTACGATTTTCTGGACTTAGAATGGAATTTTTTTTTACGTTTCTGATGTGGCATGCCGGATCCGGCCATAACTTCTGGGCCGGGTTTGGGGTGCTACATTTAGTGGTATCAGAGCCTAGGTTGCAACAACTCGACTGTGGAATGGGTTACAAAAACAAAGATTTTCGAAAGCGAAAATTTTATAAAGAATGCGAAAAACTTGATTTTCAAAATTTAGATCTTTAGAAGGTGGCATTCCGAATCTCCGGCTCAAGCCTGTAAGTATTACTCTGAACTCTTCTGAATATTTTTCTGAATTATCTGTCTGTACTGAAACCCTACTAGGATACTCTAGATAGGATGATTCTGAAACCATAGGAAAATCTGATAAGAGACTGAAACTTAGCTAGACTTCGATTCTGCGAAAATAAACTTTGAATTACTGTCTGATTCACAAAACATCTGTAATAAACACTAGAATATTGAATTGATGCATAAAAATTCGTAATCAAGATAAATCGATATGAGTACGAGAGCTACTCGGGGAAGAGGCCGTGGTCGAGGCCGAGGTAGTACTCAAGCTGGATCTTCGCCTTCTGAACACATACCCACTGGAGTAGCACGACCATCACCGACGGATGAGAATGGGCCGTATGATCGGGCCACCGAGGATGATGCCCTGTCACAGACAATGCTTCGTGTTCTGGAAAGGGTTGCCGGAGCAAGTTCGGGCAACAAAATTAGGGATCTATTTCTGAATGACTTCGGGACTAATGGAACGGAGATTTTTAAGAGTGTGTCTGGTATAGCCCCGAATGTGGCAGAATATTGGTTAGAGGCCACAGAACGAATTATGGACAACTTGGACTGCTCTGAGGAGATTGTGAGTGGGGTATCTGTACTAAGTCCCTTGGGTCACTCGATTAGGGTAGACAAACTGTATAGGAATGTACCCTTAGAAACTCAAGGCAAGGTTTTTCTTGGAGATCTGATGGAGTTACCGTTCGGAGAGTTTGACCTCATTCTGGGAATGGATTGGCTTGTTAAGCATAAGGCGACTCTGGATTGTGCTGCTAAACGAATGATGTTAAGAACTACAAAGGATGAGGAGGTTATGGTGATAGGTGAGAGAAGAGATTATTTGTCCAATGTAGTGTCGGCATTAAGAGCCGAAAAGTGGATTTGAAAAGGTTGTGAGGCCTAATTGGTATTTGTAAGTTAGTCGGAATAGGAGAGACTGACAGTGGATAAGGTTAGGACCATAAAGGAGTTCCAAGATGTTTTTCCGGAGGAGCTTCCAAGATTGCCTCCGAATCGAGAAGTTGAGTTTGGAATAGACTTGTTGCCTGGAATGGCGTCTGTGTCTATCGCACCGTATAGGATGGCACCGAAGGAGTTAGTAGAGTTAAATGCTCAAATTCAAGAGTTGTTGGATAGGGGCTTTATTAGGCCAAGCGTGTCTCCATGGGGAGCACCAGTGCTATTCGTGAAAAAGAAGGATGGTACGATGCGGATGTGCATTGATTATCGCCAGTTGAACAAACTGACGATTAAGAATAAGTATCCACTGCCAAGGATTGACGATCTATTCGACCAGCTTAGAGGAGCTTCTGTATTTTCCAAGATCGACCTTCGATCTGGATATCATTAGTTAAGGGTCAAGGAGGTAGACATCCAAAAGACGACATTCAGGACTCGGTATGGTCATTACGAGTTTCTGGTTATGCCATTTGAACTAACGAACGCTCCTGCAGCGTTTATGGATCTGATGAATCATGTGTTCCAACCATTTTTAGATCAATTGTAGTCGTCTTTATTGACGATATCTTGGTATATTCTGAAACTAAAACGAAACATGATGAGCATCTCCGTATAGTGCTGTAAGTATTAAGGGAGAAGGAACTCTTTGTGAAGTTCAGCAAGTGTGAATTTTGGTTGAGGGAGGTAACTTTCTTAGGACATGTGGTCTCTGCTGAGGGGATTAAAGTGGACCCTCGGAAAATTGAAGCGATTTTGGAATGGAAGCCGCCTAGGTCAGTGTCGGAAATACGGAGTTTCCTAGGACTGGCAAGATACTATAGAAGGTTTGTGGAAGGTTTTTCTGTGATGCCAGCACCTCTGACAAAACACATAAGGAAAGGAGTACCATTTGTATGGACTAAGAAACAGTAGGAAGCTTTTGAGAAGTTGAAGAAAGTTCTAACTGAAGCACTTGTGTTAATTCAGCCGGAGTCTGGGAATGATTTTACTGTGTATAGTGACGCATCACACGTGGGTTTGGGCTGCGTGTTAATACAAGAGGGCAAGGTGGTTGCATGTGCATCACGATAGCTTAAGCCTCATGAGGGAAACTATTTGACTCATGATTTAGAGTTGGCAGCAGTGATAATTGCACTTAAGATTTGGAGACATTACTTGTGCGGAGAAAGGTGTATTATGTACACTGACCATAAGAGTCTTAAGTATTTGTTGACTCAGAAGGAGCTGAACCTTAGGCAAAAGAGATGGATTGAGTTGCTTAAGGATTATGACTGTTCGATCGAGTATCACCCAAGCAAGGCTAATGTGGTAGCCGATGCTCTAAGTCGTAGAGCTGTATCTGATCTGAGAGCAATGTTTGCTCGTCTGAGTCTGTATGATGATAGAAGTCTGTTGGCTGAGTTGCAAGTGAGGCCAACCTAGGTGGATCAGATTAAGGAAAAACAGTTGAACGATGAGTCTTTGGTCACTCGTTTTCAACAAGTTAAGGAAGGGGAAACTTCTGAGTTTGGGAGCCAGAAGAGACGATGCAACAGCAATACCCTCATCTGTTTGGATTAGGTAAATTTCGAGGACGAAATTTCTTTAAGGAGGGTAAAGTTGTAACGCCCCAATTTTCGGGAATCCTGTGAATGTTGGCATAGGTTTAATTATGTTAGTGGGCCTCTAGAAAGCCCAAGCTTAAGATAGAACGCGGCAATTTTAGTTAATTTTTGTTCCATAAGAAAAAGGGGGTGAAATTATGAAATAGGACCTATGTGAAAATGTTTGAAAATGTTATAGGCTAAATTGAATTGGCCAAATAAATAGGAGTGCAAAATAGGAGGATTTGCATGACAAACCTCCCATTTTACATGAAGTGGCCAGCCATCATGTTGTTGTAGACAAAATGTACACTTGATATCCATAATTTATGGTACAAATTGATACAAATTGATAATAGGTTAGGTAAATGTTCAATGATAATAGGTTAGGTAAATGTTCCATGATAATGGGTTAGGTAAATGTTTCATGATAATGGGTTAGGTAAATGTTTCATGATAAGAATTTCATGTCTTTTGCATTAAAGAATTAAATGGATGAAATATGAAGTTTTATTAAAAGAAAAAGGGGTGAAAAGAACAAAGTTTTGTCCATCTTTGTTCATCATAGCTGAAAGTTAGAGAAGAGAAAGGAGAGGAGAAAGCTCTTGAGTATTTGGTCATTAGGAGGAGGAAAATTGACGGTAAGTTCTTGGTACCTTGCTTCTATTTTGAGGTTCATGAGTTCTTCTTGATTTTACCTTAACTCTTGAAGTATATTTTGATTTTTAGTTGTGTTGTGAGCATTTAGTCATGAATTAAAATGAAGGAAATGGTTTTTGTTTCATATTCTTTTGATGAAAAATGGAAGATAGGTGAAGTTGAGCCAAACAAATAAGCATGCATGTGCCTTAGATGTTAAAGGGAAAAATCAGCTAACATGTTGTGCTTTAAAATGATGAAATGGAGATTATACTTAAATAAAATCATAGATATGTGATGATTGATTGGTGATATACATGTTTAAATAACAAGCATGCAAGGTATGTGTGAAAGAGTGATTTGGTAATAAATCTGCTTGGGACAGCAGCAGTAACGTGACTTTGGAAAATCACCATAAATTGTGGGAGATGAATTAGAAGCTGAATAAATTATGTAATTAAAGCTTATTGAGTCTAGTTTCTAATGAAATAAACAAGAACATATTTTGAATTCTGTACAATGAGAATTTTGATTCGTAATGAAGAGTGGACAGATTAGTCAAACAGTGAAACATGGGAAACTTTAAGAAAAATCTGGTATTGATTGGTCATACCAAAAATTCTGAAAATTTTATGGATAAAATATATATGAGTCTATTTTCAGGGAAAATTAACGGCACTTGATTTGGAGTTTCGTAGCTCCTGTTATAAATAATTTTGTGACTGTTGCTCAGGAAGACAGCTTGCAGTGAAATTATGATTATGTGGTAAACATTGACAAAAATTTGTTAATGAGTTGCTTATTGATTTCTTATAAGCTTACTATGATCTGTAGGTGTGGTTGGCCGAATATTGTAAGGGGTTAATACGTAGTTCGTATTTGAATAGTTAGATTAACGTGTTAGTAATCCAATTGTAGGCGGTTCGTGTGTGGATCTCGTCAGCATATCGTCGCAAACAGGCGTGTAACTGACACCCTCTCATGGACTAGATTGGCAAAAGCCAAAAAGCCGAAATGCCGAAAAGTCAGTATTTTGGGAATTTGCGAGTGTGCGAATGCTCGTAAGATAGTTGGGTTTGTATATTTGGTAATCTAAAGTAATAAACTGCAGTACGCGCGATTTCGTACATTTTGATAATTTGGGCTTAATGGGCCAAAGATCGGGTTTATGGGCCAATGGGCCCAATTCAGTAAGTATGTGCGGTAAGTGTTCTGATAGTACGTAAATAGTTAGGATATGCATGAAAACCCTAAAAGTAGCTAAATTACTATAATACCCCTATGTATGGAATATTACTGTTATACCCCTAGGTGTAAAATTACCGTTATACCCCTAGGGTTAATTTTGACTGAAAAGCATGACGATCTGATTCTGTATGATATATGCCATGATTATATATCTGTTGCATGGGGACATGGGTTATATTATGGAGGAAGCGTTCTGGTGGCTATGCCACAAATATCTGATCTGGTGGCTCTGCCACATATATCTGTTCTGGTGGCTTTGCCACGATTATCTGTATCTGGTGACTCTGTCACATTATCTGTTCTGGCAGCCATGCTGTAAATTCTATGGTGTGTAGCGGTTGGGTGGGTCGAGTTGTCTCCCCACACGGTGTAAGGTTGGTACGGGGGTGTATACGGTTGGATATGGTTGGGTTTCTACATAAACATGTAATATCTGTTCTGTTCTGTTATGGGCCTATGGGCTTTATTTTGAATTCTGTTCTGGGCTAAGGCCAACTTATTCTATTTCTGTGGTTTAAGCTGATATAGGCTATGGTTGGGTTAATTTACACACTGAGTTTCCCCAAACTCACCCCTTTTATTTTCATCAACGCAGGTAATCCCCAACCATAGTGGGCTTGGAGCTGTGAGGGAATTCGGAGTGGCCACCTGTTCTGAAAGTTTGATTTTCTTCTGGTGAACTAGACATCCTTTTATTTAAGTTTGAAGTTTTGGGTTTTTAAATGTAATAAGGCCGCTTATTTATTTTTGATGTTTTTTTTATATGTATTACTAAGATAGGTAATACTTATTTTAACTGTTGAAATTGGATAGCTTTAGGGCGCGTTTTCAAAAACAATAGTTGATTTCAAAATAACACGACAACAAGCAAAGCTTTCGCAATGAAAGTATTTTCCAAAATTAATCACTTTTCCTAAAAATGACTTAATCAAATCGGTTTCCTAGAAATATCCATGACGTTAAAGTGTGGCAATGGTGGTATGCATGTCTAGGATTGGATCCGAAGGGAGCTTGGTACTTAAGCAGTCCGATGGCTCACCACCTCTTTTCCGGTTTCCTACCTGGTGCACAGCTTCCATTCACTTTAACCTTTAATGAATTAATCTTTTGAACATCAAGTACGATTTTCTGGACCTAGAATGGAATTTTTTTTTTACGTTTTTGATATGGCATGCCGGATCCGGCCATAACTTTTGGGCCGGGTTTGGGGTGCTACAGAATGTGTGAAACACTAACTTGGGTCACATGACCAGGGAAACGAATGTGTGTTTAGGCTGTGCTAGAGACTATTTTGTTTAGAACTACATAGGCCAGAGACATGGGCGTATGTCCCAGCCGTGTGAGCTACTATTTTAATTTGAAAACATACGAGCGTGTGTCTAGGCTGTGCGAGAGACAGACTTGAACCACACGGTCTTGTGTCAAGTCATGTGTTAAGCTGTGTGGGACAGTATGATGAGCTACACAGGAACGTGTCAAATTGTGTAGACCACACGAGCCTGCAATCTAGGCCGCGTCAATCCACACGGGCGTGTGGGTCAAAAATCGAGATTTTTTTTCTAGGGTCGTAAATGTTGTTCTAATCAAACGTAGGTCTATTGTGGGGTCTGTATGATCTGAATTAGTATAAAACCCATTATCTGATGCTCTGTTTTTGTATAAATTATTTTTTATACACATATTTGATATGTAATCCAATAAGTAAATTTCTTCTGTATACAGAAACAGAAATATCAATTAAACAGTAATATCAAATATTTGTATACAAAATATCAATTAACTCAGTGTGTAACTATGAATTCAATTAAACAGCAATATATTATAAACATGATCTGAATTCGTATCATTGTATACGCATATATGATATCTGTTAAATCTGCATCTGCATTTGGATTGAGATTGTATAAAGGAGGAAGTGTGGGCACTTTAATAATATGCCAAATCTAGAGGCTAAGCCACGTATATATCTGATTCTGATAATTTATCGCATTCTAATCCAGTAGCTAGGCTGCAATTATTCTAAAATGTGACATATAGTCACTATGCGGTGTGTAGGGATGGATGGGTACTTGATACCCTATATGGTATGTAGGGATAGACAGAGATGGTGTGTAGCAAACGGGGGTAGGAATTTACATTTGTACCTGTTATGTTTTGCATTTGTATCTAAATACTCTATTTCTGTATCTGATTTTGAGAATTGTCTGAATAATGAGAAATCAAAACCTTATCTAATATATTGCTGTTTAATTGAATTCATAAGTTACACACTAAGTTGTAAACTTGTTTTGTCTATTTTTTTGAATTTCAGGAAACCCTCAGCCTTAGTTAAGATAGTGTGTCAGGAGCCAGGTCATTGTTTGTATGGCTATTTTAGTTTTTCTTAGGGATTTATGTTAATACAACATTGTTGGAATTTTCAGTTTTAAAGATTGGATTTTTGTGATTTGTTATAACTGTTTACATGAATTCGGTTTGTTTGAGATTATAAATATTTAATCTGGATTTTTTTCAAGTGGATTAATGTAACTCTTCGGATCCGGCCATAACTCCTAGACCAGGTTTGGGTGTTACACATGCCAACACATATCCTATCCTAAGTTTAGCATGTGTTTTCTAAGTGTGGGTTCGCTTGCATAATGATGCGAACTCACCACGTGTAAGCTCATATAAGAGTGCAAACCCATCACGTATGAACTCATATAAGCAAACTATGAAAGCTATCATTATTGGAGTAAAGGGGATCAAGTCAGTCCCAATCGGGTAACTGGGAAACTAGTCGATAATGGTGAACAGCATAACAAATTGTCTCCCACCTTGTTCGAAAAAAAGTTATAAAGTGGCTCTTTTGAAAACTTAGCTATGCGAAGTGAGAGATTTTTTAGAATGAAACTTATTGTATACACCTTTCGTTTAAAATTGTTTTGTACATTTTTTCACGTGTTAAAAGGATTACATCTATACGATGTTGATTGAGCCTTCGCTCCTAGACATGTGAATCATCAGGCTTTGAATTTTTTTATAGGGAAATGGTTTTAACCCTAAATATTGAACCATTTGGATTTGAAATTTTTGAATAAGAGATGCCATTGAGAAGGACAATTATGATTCAGAGGTAAACTTTTTAAAATTTTTAAATACTCATTCTAGTTATTCCAGGTTTAGTTGGGTATGATGGTTAAGAAAGAGGAGGTAACCGTAGTGGTCAGGGTAATCGCTGTGGTTCAGGGAGTGAGCACTCGCAACATTGTGAAGCCGATGTTCCTATGGAGGTGAAAGCTTATGCTTGTATCACTAAGTATGAAGAAATACGTCATCATTTGGCCATTTGAGGCATTCAATTACCCAATTTTTCTTATAACTTTTCAATTGTCGAAGGCTTAAGGTGATTGAGCGATATCGAAAAGGGTTTCTAATTGTTTTTGTTGCACGTGCAAGAAACAAGTTTTCACTTTCCTCTCCATCCTTTTTTTGCCATCTTTTTGATAAGTATGGGATAGCTCTGGGAAAATTATCCGGTTTCTCATAGTGGGTCGCGATTGCCTATTTCATTGAGTATGGTCGTCGAGAAGAGGCTCTATAACAGCTCGTTTTTAGTTAAATCATAATAGTAGTTTTGAGACCACAAATTTGAGGCTAAAATAATTATTTTATTATTATTTTAATGTCTACAGCAAGATAGTATAATTTTGTACAAATTTTGTTAAGAAATTTTATCGTTTGAATGCTTAATTTGATAAAAAGGACTAAATCGCATAAAGTGTAAAACTTGAGTTCTAATAGCTAAAGGTGTCTAATAGTGATAGAACTTTAAAGTGGAGGTCCTAGTGTGTTAGTGAACATTTATGAGATTGGTTTATTTGAAATTTGTAATATTTTAAAAGGTTATAATAGTAAATTATTAATACAGACTAAATAAATGAAATAAAACTAAGTATCATCTTTTTATTTATCATCTCCAACCAATTATTCAAGGGAAGGAAGCCATTCTTGTTCATCTAGGGTTCGATCACTTTGAGGCTTAAATTGTAAGTGATTTTGACTCGATTTTTAATGATTTCTATGTTTTCGGAGTCGTTGTAACTTAATCTAACTAGCCTAGGGACTAATTTGTGAAATTTTTAAAGGTTTAAGGTTTTATCATTGATGAATATGTATGTATTTTGATGTTTGATGATAGAAAATGAATGGTTGTTGTTAGATAAACAACATTTGTTAAGGGATTAAATTGAGAAATGTGACAAATTGTGAGGTAAATGTGTGAAATAATGAAAAATATGGGCTGCTATGAGTATAAGGGAAATTTGGCTAGCATGGATGTGGACTCAGTTGCATGAATTTGCATTTTTTATGAACTAGGGACTAAATTTTAAGATGTTGAAATATTAGAGGCAAAAGTGTAATTTTTCCAAAGTATGAAATTTGGATTAAATTGGATAGGATGATAATTAAATAAGTTAAATTTAATTATATATAGATTAAGAAAAGTGAAGTTCGGACCTAGATTAGCGAAAAAATAAAGTATTGGTCTAGTCGATCCTGTTCCGACGTTTTTGTGATCGAGGTAAGTTCGTATGTTAGCAAGCATTAATATAATTTTGTTTTAAATGCTTTATTATTGAATTAATTGTGAATACGATCTTACGGAAATGTTCAAAAAAGATTCGACAATGTTAAATCCCGGTTGAACATTAGGAATAAATAGGATACAAAATGACATGTCATTAGGGGCTATGTGATTTGGATGCTGGTCCGTACGTTCTACCGGTGGCTGAGTTATCCGGCATGTGTTGTGGATCCTCGTTAACTTGTGTGAGCAGCACCGTCTAGTTACATCTTGACCATCAACTTGTGTGAGCAGACACATTAATAGCTCAAGTGTGAGCATTATATGAGATTAAAGATTGAGATAGCTACGGCTATGTATTGGCACTTAGGGTTCGAGATTGTATCTGATATTATTCAAAATGGTTCAACAGGTCTATCGAGGATATGAAATGGTGAGATATAGATACATATCAGTACAAGTATGTAGGAAAATCATATGAGCATTGAATTCATGAAATTATGAGTTGATGATTAATTATGTGAATGAATAAATGTTAACTTTGTGATTAAATGGTTTTGTAGTATATTATGTTTATATTACTTAAATGGTGAATGAATGGTAAGTTTTACTTATTAACTATATGAGCTTACTAAGCTTTATAGCTTATTCTATTTACTTTTCCGTGTTTTATAGTGTTTTTTGAAGCTTGCTCGGATTGGAAGTTGTCAGAGATCGCATCACACTCTCCAACTATCATTTTGGTACATTTGACTTATGTATTTGGTTATATGGCATGTATAGAAAATGTGGTCAATATGGCATATATGTTAGTAATCAATTGGCTTGTAAATGTTGTAAGTTTTGGTTATATGTATAGCCATGTGATTTGTTTCATTTTGGTATACTTGGTGTTGTATATATACATATGTGAAAATGGTCTTTTGTTAGGTGGTTGGTAATTGCTATGTGAATGCTTGTTTGTGGATTGGTATTTTGAGTATCAAATGGTTGAAATTTGAGATTGGTATGCTTGTGGTTTTAGGTAAAATAATGAATAATTGAAAAATGATCATATATGTGACTTGTGAATGCGAAATTGGTATGTTTTGAATTGGAAAAACATGATGTTATGAACAATATAGTTGTAGGTATGGAAATAGCATGATTTAGGCTTACATGAGATTGGTTTGAATGCCTATTGATGCTATGTTATATGCCATTTGACATGTTTAGGTTGATTCAAATTTGAGTGAGAAAGATGGCTTGGTAAATAGCCTATTTTTGTCCACACGGGCAGAGATACGGGCGTATGTCTCAGTTGTGTGTGACACACGATCAAGTGACACAGCCATGTGTCCCCTGGTGTTTAATTAGAAACCAAATCAGTATACTCCACACGGCCCAACACATGGGCGTGTGACTTGGCCGTGTGGCATAAGTCAATATACCACACAATTTTTGCACGACCTAGCACACGGCTTGGCACACAGGCGTGTGAGACCATTTCGAAGGGCACACGGGCTAGTCACACGGGCGTGTGGTTGGCAGTGTGACCCAAGTTAGAGAGTTACACGGGGTTGGACATGGGCTTGAACACGACCATGTGATCCCATTTCGAATGTCCATACGGCCTGTAACACGGGCGTATCTTTGGCCGTGTGAGACACACAATCGGGCCACACGGGCGTGTGTCCCTTGTATTTTGAAAATTTTTTTATGTTTTCCAAAAATTTCCTAAGTTATCGGTTTAGTCCCGAACTACTTTTAATGCATGATTTGGGCCTCGTAGGCTTGTATTAGGGACTGTATGATTGATTGTGAATGACTTTTATTTAGGAATGGAAAATGTATGTGAAATGTATAATTGTTTATTGAATAAGTCCGGTAATGTTCCGTAACCCTATTCCGGTAACAGATATGGGTTAGGGGTGTTACAGGCGTTGTTGTTTTTTGTTTTCCAGCATCTGTAACAACTCAAAGCTTGTAATCAAGGAGGTTCTTTGGGTTTGTTTTATTTTACTCATCGCGAAGGATGCGAGATAATCATTTCCAGCTGGTTTTCAAACCTTTGGCTGAACTGTTGTAAATACATATGAGTGAGGAATATTTCCCAATTGAGTGGTCTAAACTTTGCAAGAGTATGTGCCTGCGATAGTAAGTTATCACATCCGAGGTAGGCTAAGTTCAGCTTGCCAGGCTTCATTGAGGTCACGCATTAGAGCTCGAGAAAGTGTTCACTGTTAGAACTATGTTTCACCACTGCCTTATCAATTTGAGCCCTAATAGATGGCGGCCAATTGATGAAAAGAATGGTGCAGACACTATGTCAATTTTGGCCGTGAAGTTTGTATGGCCAGATGGAGCTACTGATGAGTTGGGGCTTATTTTATTTGGAAAAGTAAAAAAGCCTAGGAATTATTTTTATACTTTTTGTAAATTAAAACCTTACTCATTGTCCTCCAAATCTGCAGGGGATCAAGAAGGTAGCACGAACACCCCTTGGATTACTGTTGGTGCTGATAATAGACTTATTTGTGATGCAGGAATAATTCACATTGTTGAAGAATCTTTAAGCGAATCAACAAGTTTGTCCAAAGAGATAGACGAATACATGGACATGCGGTCCTTTATGCAGAATGTGTGAGGTGCTCTTTTTGGAACTTCTACTAGGGAGTAAATGGAAGTAGTCGAAAGAAATAAAATACTACTGCTAAAGTTACCAATGTTGTATTAAGCAACGAAGATGAGGGTAGTCCATTAAGGGAACTTCACCGAAAGAAGGGGAATGATCATGCCACATCATCCGGTATTATGGTAACCACCGTTACAGTTCTTCGTATGGTTCCTTATCTACCAATGTCCTCATCTCTTCCAAGACCATTGACCAAATATTCTTTTAGTGTGATTGTTGAACATGGTCCTATTGGAGGTTCATTGAAGTTTATGTCTACTGGTGGCAAAGCCCAGACATTGTTTCCTTGGTGTGACCATTTGAGGGTGCACAAGTTTCCTTATGCCCTATTAAGGTGGGTAGAAAATGGAAAAAATCAATAACCCAAGAAGCAAAGGTGTATGTTTGCCCTTTTGCATCGTCGAGCTATGTAAAGAAGCCATCATTAAAGGAACTTTTATTATCTCTTTAAGTGGCTCTGGCTGAAGTTGGGATGATTAGTGTGGGGCTGGGTGAAGATATTGGGGAAAAATAGGTAAAAAAGATAGAGTTTGCAAATGCTTACCAATCTAACATGGTATCATTAGATAGGGCTCACGAGCTGCATAAACAATTAGAGGATGAAAATAAGAAACTGGTGGATCAAAAATAAAAGGTTAGAGGATCACCTCACTCCCTTTGAACAATCCAACGAGAAATTACATAAAGAGATTGAAGGCATGCGAGCTAAGAAGATTTTTTTTTTGCAATAGACTATCTAAGCTATGAGTGAGCAGCTTAAATTTGTTATGGCTAATTTGGAGAAGCATCATGAAGAAGCCCTGGAAAAATACAAGTTGAATACAATGCAAAATTTTCATGATTATCTATTGGACAAGAAATCAAATATTCTATTGCATGCCCAAGTGATTGATGATCCCTTTAATGCTTGCAAGGTAAATTTTGACGCTTTGAGTCTTTTCAAAAGTGCTTATCTGGATTTTGATATTTGTTTCCCCTCTAGAGTTGCTTGGGAGGAGTTTGTTGAAGAGTGGAAAAATTTCAGCAGACTTTATCTTACTGATACTACTGTTGAAACCAGTGATGCCCCTGTTACTGGATGTGAAGGAAACAATAATGAAGAAGTGGAAAAAGAGGACATTACGAATCCCAATAAAACCAGTGTGAACTCTTGATTTCTTTGTATTTGTTATACTTGTTGCCTTATGTTTTGAAATGAAAGAATTATCTTTTATTTAATGTTGAAACCTTTTGATGATTGAATGCAACTTTGTTTAAGTAAATTGCCTAATTAAGTTCCCATCGTAAATGACTTAAGCAAGCATTAAACCAATTATGTTTAGGAACCACCAAATTGTTCAACTTAACTATGGTTTGAGATCAGTGCACCTAAGTTACGCTTGTAAATCAACTAACTTAGAAGAAATTGTTCATGATCACAAATCAATGAACTTAGGTTGTGATCGTAAATCAACTAGCCTTAATAATATCAATCATGATCATAAATAAACGAGTTGTTTGGAGTTGCGGTCATAAATTAGCTAACTTAGAAGAAATTGTTCATGATCATAAATAAATGAACTTAAGCTGTGATCGTAAATTAGTGAGCATTAATAATATCAATCATGATCATAAATCAACAAGCTATTTGGAGTTACGATTGTAATTCAGCCAACTCAGAAGAAATGGTTCATGATCGTAAATTAATGAACTTAGGCTGTGATCGTAAATCAACGAGCTTTAATAATATCAATCGTTATCATAAATCAAGAGTTGTTTGGAGTTGCGGTCATAAATTAGCTAACTTAGAAGAAATTTTTCATGATCATAAATCAATGAACTTAGGTTGTGATCGTAAATCAACGAGTCTTAGTAATATCAATCATGATCGTAAATCAACGAGCTATTTGGAGTTGCGATCGTAAATCAACTAACTTGGAAGAAATAATTCATGATCGTAAATCAATGAACTTAAGATGTGATCATAAATCAACGAGCCTTAATAATATCAATCGTGACCATAAATCAACGAGTTATTTGGAGTTTTGATTGTAAATAAATTAACTCAGAAGAAATGGTTCATGATCATAAATCAATGAACTTAGACTGTGATTGTAAATCAGCGAGCTGTTTAAAGTTGCGATCGTAAACCAGCTAACTCAGAAGAAATTATTCGTGATTGTAAATCAATGAACTTAGGCTGTAACCGTAAATTAACAAGCCTTAATAATATCAGTCGTGATCGTAAATAAGCGAGCTGTTTGGAGTTGTAATCACAAATCAACTAACTTAAAATAAATTGTTCATGATCATAAATCAATGAACTTAAGTGGTGATCATAAATCAACAAACCTTAATAATAACAACAGTGATCGTAAATCAACAAGTTGTTTCACATGTTTCTTTATTTCATGTCTGGGAAAATTAAACAACATTTCCAAAAATTATAAATTTATTGAAAAAGAGGATGGACCATTCATACGTAATATTTTTTTAGATGGCGAGTATTCCACGTACGAGGTAGAACATCACCATCCATCTTTGCTATTTTGTAAGCTCCAAATCCTATTTCCTTAACACCTTTTGTAACCTCCCAAACCCGGCCTAGATGTTATGGCTAGATTGAGAAAACTACATTAGCCACCGAAATGGCTAAGCTAACTTAAGTTACTTTTGAATACTTTAAATAAACTCATTTTAGAGAAAATCGTAGTTGGAATTTGAGTTAGCTTAAAAGCATTCATTCATTAGGTCGTTTATACTTAGGATTCGTTTTATTATTGATAGCGTTGTTTTAGAAAAACCGTTTGCTTTTCACTCTTCTTAAAAAAAATTGATGTTAAACTAATGTAGCTGAAAAACCATTTTTCAAGTCATTTTGGAAACTTAGTTGCCTTATCGATTTATTTTTTCAAAAACGGTTCCTTTGCAATGTAGTGGAAACTAGGGAATGATATCAAATTGTACTTAAGGTCGATATAATGAATTATCTGGTTATTATGCTTGAGTAATCCATGCATGCAAAAATCCCCAAAAGAAAAGTTACCAAGCCATATACCAGAAATAATTAAAAATTACAAGCCAAAACTAATAAAGACTTAATAATACTTATTAAGAATAGTCCAAGGTCCAAGGTGATTCTTTGAATGCCGAGTCCTATCCTAATTTTGAGGTTTACCTAAAACGTTAAACACTATTGGGGGTGAGCTTATGAAAAGCTCAGCATGAGTCGAACAATTATTGAAACAACATAAATATCGAATACAGTGAAACAAATTAGCTTTAATAGAAGAAAATAGAACCATCATAGGAATTTCATATTGTTACATAGCCATTATCAAATTGATGTCAAATGGTGTATAAACATAGGTAATCATTTATTCGAGTGACAATCATTAATTTCGATACCATTCAATATAACAAAATACAATACATAGCATAAATCAATAACATTCGAATATGACGTGCACATGATGCAATGTAAAAAGGTTCCTACCCATACCATCCCCTACACACCACGAGTTCCCCAGAACCATCATCCGAACTCCAAAACATTATGGGCTTAAGCTCGTTGTGGTGAAAACCACCAATAATAATATGCAGAAAATTCTGCCAATAAAAATGCAGACAAGCTGCCATTCCCCTCGGTACTCTAGAGGTAGTGCATTGACTACAAATAATGCGGACTTAATATGCCGCCGTTACTCCACGAAACTCCTCCGTCAACCACAAAACAACCCAATACATATGCAATATGTCACACAATCTCATACATAATCATATCTCAATACTTTTCACATTTATTTGAGCGTGTCCCCAGTAATCACATACTTTCCATAAATGGAAATAGTGTTTCAATCTTTCAAATTACCATTGTGTTGGTATCAATGAATATCGTTCAATTTCACATACTTTACGAATTTTCATTGTGCATAAATAGCATCCTTTTCTATACAAAATATAACAAATATCTCATGCATTTAAATCATACATAACTTAATATCTCAACACATTATATCATACAGTCAAACATTCTCATATCTCCTAACTCAAATATGCAATTACAAACTCAATCAAACATTCATACTATCAAACTAGCAATTTTGCCAACATGTCAATCTTTTAAGGCTCGAAACATGCCTGGTTCAGCCACTCACAAAATCAATAATTTGGCTATTAATTAAATCCAATAAGTAAGCTAATTTATCAAATATAACATGATATTTAACATTTTCAAACAATTTTATGAGTTTAGGACCCACACCTTATTTTTCGCTTCCTCGCAGCACACTAGTGAATCTTCTAATTTTCCTTAATAATTCCTTAAACTAACCTAAACCAAAATTCAGTATAAATTCAATCAATTTACCATTAAACCAGCCCTCAAAAAGACACTTATGATTTCAAACCAATCGCTGAAATTATAACTATTTTATGAATCTAAACTAGTTAGATTCCTTACACTGTATCGATGCGAACCGTACGTAGAATCGTTCTTCGCCTTTACAGATGATTTGGGGCGTTTGGTTCAGCATATAATTCAATAATATACTGGATAATAAGTAGCTAATTAATTATTAAATCCCTTCATTTAATCAATTCATAACCTTTACCTAACAACTATGTTGAAATAACAAACTAGTTACCCTTAATTGCACTTACGCTTCACGATTTTTGGGATCCGATTGGCGAATTGATCAAGAACGTTTCTCCTTAGTTAAAATGAGTTTAGAAGCTAACTAGAAGGGTTCAAGAACTCAAATTAAGGCTGGAATTAATTGAGCAAGATTCAAGAAACAAAACAACCCCCTTTCTAGCACATAGGCGCACACACCACCCACCTATGGTGGCCAAAATTGGAGTTGAATTTTAAAATGGTTTGAGATCTCATTAAAGTTTAGAAAAATACATTTTAAAATCATTTAAAATCCTCCAAATTCCAGATCTGAAATTTTTTTAATTGACAAAATTAATCAAGAAATTGAAGAGAAAAGATACCTTACCCAAGCTAGTCAGAGAAACGGCAATGACACTTTTTAGGCGATGTTTGGGATCAATTTTGGACTTCAAGATTTCAAATTTGGGGCTTATTTAGATGAGGATAAATGAAATCAATATAATAAAGAACATGGTGCACAATCTTGAAGCAAAAAGAAAAAGAAAGAGATTGTAAAATGGAAGGTGTTGGCGACGACATTAATGGAGGAAAAGAAAAAAAAATCAAAGAGAGGGAAAGGAGGAGATGAACGACTAAGGCAATGAGGAGGACGATTAAAGGATGATTATTTGTGAAAAATTAACATTTATACCTAGGGTTACAAGGCTTGGGTGGCGCACACATTAAAAACAAGGGATTTTTGCCAAAAATTAAATTATTTCGCAATGGAAAGGATTCGAACTTGAGACCTCATTTAATTTCCATGCTTTCTAATATTTATTTTAACCATTAGGATTTTTCCTCATTCTTGAAATAATTTTGCAATATTTATTTTGAAAACTAGACATGACCACACTCTCTCGATTTACTAACCTGTTTCTACTAACCCCCGATTTTTGGGATGTTACACTTTTGTAGGGCCATTCCCAATTGGGAGCCATTTTTCTTTGCTATGATGCCGGTAAATTGGCTTCAATGTTTCTCAATACTAGATCACCCACTTAAAATTGTTTGTTTTTTACCCTAACATTGTAATATCGAACAACTTTTTAAGCTCGCGCAGCATTCTTAACCTCTGCTGCCTCACTGATTTCATCGATAAGATCAAAATTAAGTTTGATGGCTTCCTAGCTGGCATTTTTGTCAAAATGAGATGTACTGTAAGATCGCATGCCTATTTTCGTAAGGATCACTGCTTCTACACCATATACCAATAAAAATGTTATTTCCCCGATTGCTCTGTGAAATGTTCTTAGGGCCCATATAATTCCTGGAAGTTCCTCTAGCCAGACACCCTTAGCATCATCAACTTTCTTCTTTAAAAGCTGCTAGGATTTTCTATATGTCTGTACAAAATATTTTAAATTTCCCTAGAAATTGAGTTTCATTTTCCGTTATAATCAAATGTAGGATGCCAAAATTGCAAACAATAGACTTACGGACAAAATATTTCATCTGTCTATATGTTATTGAAGCTAAAGCCCCATCTTCTATCGATTTAGTAAAATAATCCACAATGACAACTATGAACTTCTGAGCTGTGGCAATTAGAAATTAACCTAAGATATCTATTGTCCATGTTGCCAACGACCAAGGACCAGACATCATTTGTTGGGGTTCAGTTGGTGATCACTATTCTAGAGCATGTTTCTGGCAGAAGTCACAAGTGCGAACCATGTCATGAGCATCTTTTTGTACGGTTGACCAATAATATCCCTAGCTGTGGACCTTCTGTGCTAATAGTCTTCCCATTAGGTGACTACTACATATTTCCTCATGTATCTCCCTCAAGACATAGTCAACTTCAATAGGGGTGAGGCATAACAAAAGTGGCTCGAAGTACTCTTTTTTATATAGTACACCATTGAACATGATATATCTAATGGTGTAGATTTAATTAATTTTAGTTGAATGAAAACAAGACAATCTTTAAGTACAAAAATGTGTTAAATGTAAATAGTAGTGTCATACCTTGCTATTTTATTTTGCGTCTTGGCTAACTCCTTCTTGCTCAATTGTTGACTTTCCCCTTGTAGGCTTGTATTATATGGGTCATCCATGTTTGCTCTTAGCTTAAATCAAGCACTTGTTGACTGTCACAGTTTAGAGTGGCTCTATTTTCTAACAAAATCTTTTCTCTTTACTCAATAGTTATATAAGAAGCTAACTTAGATAAAATGTCAACTTTGGTGTTCTCTGTCTTAGACAACTGTCGGGCTTTATCGAATTAATCGAGCAGTTGAGTAGCTATGGCATGTTACTTCTCTAAATTGGGCTCTTTGACCTCATATTCTCTGCTCATTTGCTTCACTACCAACTGAGAATCGATGAATATTATCGACTTATTTACCCCCAGTTGTTGGGCTAGTTGTAGCCCCATAAATTAGTGCTTTGTAACACCCCTACCGGATCTGTTTGCCGGATCCGAGTACGAATGTCAAAATTGATTCGGTTTATTATAGTAATAAAACTTCACTACGTTAGGTCATACTATATAACCCATTAAATAATCTTGTAAACAATTTGAATTATAAACAAAGTTTATTGTCTAGAATACGGACTCTAAAGAATCTAAATAAGTACAACGTTATCGCCCGCTTGGCGAGCTCCCCTAAGGTGAACCCTAGCCTATATGCATGACACTTTTCTTTGAAGCCTCTGGACTCATCCAGATTTGGCTTGGTCCTTCCCCGAGTTCCTTACTCTATAAACCCTGTATCCACAGGTCAACTGTTTGTAAGTTCAAATGAACTTAGTGAGTTTCTTTATTCCTATAATAAATATGACAACTCCCTGTTCATTTGGATCATTTGTCTTAAACCATTTAAGTGGGCTTAATCCTATTCTTGGTGCCCTCTATTGACGAAATAATCAATTAATGAATTTCTATCGATTAACGAATTCATTTCATTTACTCTACCAGCTGTGATCATCCTTAACAGTATCTTGGAATGTCCCGCCACCTCTATGGACTATATCCTTTCCATCACCTCATTCTTCCTTTCCTCAATCACGCCTTATTGAGGCAGCCTTCTAGCTGACCCCTTTGGAAGATCCTGCTGAGTTTTATAAATATATTTAGTCTACGATGGGCCCTTTCCCTAACCTATTTTCGTACAACCTGCACCTTCCATCCGTTGGTGTGATTATTATGGTATTATGCCACTCTAGCGAACTACATCATGTTATGTTTAAATAGTAGATGAATTACTTCTTCATAATCCACATTAACCCTTTACCTTTAAGTGAAGCACATCCTTCTGTTATGGACCCCTATGTTCTGAAATGTCCAGTCACTATTGTTGAGTGACCATCTAGGTTCATGAGTTCTCTTTCTTACCCTCTGGTTCTTATGGGACAAGTAATTTGGTTGATACCCTTACACTAGTTTTTTCCCCTTAGAGAGGAATAGTCTTAACAGACAAGTCTGTCACTTGGTATTTCCCCCTCTTTTTTGGGACTCCCTTTATCATTTGGGTTCTGCCTAACCTATCATTTTCTTACAAACTAGTCAGCGTACTCTCGATCAATTACCAACTTGTTGGGCCCTAATCACTTGCACGGATCTTTAATGGTGAGTTCTCATCTGCATCCCTTGGGTCAAGATTTCATTCTTTTTCCTTTATACCAACCACCGTTGATACGTCATTTCCCGTGTCTAATTCTAGCCGGGTTATTACTCTTATGCCCTTCTAGCTTGCACAACTACCATTCTAGTAGTCTCTTCTCATTTACCTTCCTCCTTTAGTGACAGATTCCTTCAATCTGTTGTCTAACTATTGCGTCTCATTCTTCCATTATCCTTCTAACCTTTTTCCTTATTACAACATTTCCCACGATTATCATTCTGAATGAACACCCATGTTTATTGTCCCTGCGGACTTCTCCTTGTTCAGTGTCCCAATAGACTCCACAAGCTATCGTAGTCGTGCCATGGTTTTACTCTCCTGGTCCCATATTTAATGTCCTAACGAACTTCATCAATTGCCACAGTCTTACTATGGTCCTACACTTTCGTATTCTCTATTCCCATATTACAACTTCCCTTACAAAACAAAACACCATCAATCCTCTATTCCCATATTAAGACTTTCTTAATAAAAATAAATTATCACTAATTTCCTAAAGGATAAATAGAATAAGCATTGAAAGGTTCATAATACCAAAAAAACAGGTAATGTCGATTACCCAAAAGAAAAAGAATCAGGTAAAGTCAAAGTAAAATACTTAGGAAGAAAAGGGGAAAAAATCATGTGAATAAAATAATCCAAATGCCAAAATGCCAAGCTACAAAACTACATAATACAACTTTTCTTTTTTTTTCAATTCTAACTCTGTTGTTTGGAATAAACCCACAGGTAATGATGACGATTCTGACAATTGCCTGTCTTTATATTGTTAGTAAAATGGGGGATTTGGAAATTGAGACAATAAACAGTGAAGACAAAATCCCAGAAAAAGTCTATGTAAGGTTCCAGGTGTTGAAATTATACCTAAGGTTTGGTATTCCCCCATTTGGGAGAAATCTCTTTTTCGACCCCTTAAAACTGCCATTTATTTACTCAGTAGACTCCACGTCAAGGTCAATTCGGTAGCTCAAGCTGAAATTTCGGGTATTATTTTCCAATTATAATTATTTTTAAATTTTTAATATATCTATATAAATTTTGGCTATTTACATGTTAACTGTATAATCATTTTATTTTTGTGTCGTGTTTAAATTTATAAAATCTAAAATATAATATTATTTTGAAACGAAAAATATAAAAGCTTGATTTAACAGTAAACATCTATCATTTCGTCAATTAGACAATGACCATATTGGCAAACATTGATATTCTAGATTCTTGAATACTTATGTTTAAATTTTATTATATGTAATTGTTATATATAAGTTTTAATTTAAATTATTTTGATTTTTAATTTTTTTATATTTATATTGATTTAATTCTATTTTGTAATTGCTTAAACATATATTTGTGGTTGTGTTATGATTGTATTGCATTTATAATTTTAAACCATAAAAGAAAAATATTTTCCAATAAAAAAATAAAAATGTCATTGAGCTCCTTATTACAAATTGAGAAGTTGCGGGGTAACTAAACTAAAGTTTGCCAATCACCAATATTGGAAAATGACTGACCTAACCAAGACTAAACATTGCTAGGATTTAATGTCAATGTTACCCCTACAGAGATCTTTCAGTTCAATCCATAATTAATGTAAAAGTTGTTTTAATTCAATTAATTTTGTCTACTAGTTTTTTCTTTTTTGGTTAATGTTGATTTGGACGTGATTTGGACGGATAGATTAGAGGTTATTCAGGATATTCAGGAAGCATTTTCAAAGACATCTTATTCAACATTTATAAGATGTATACAACAATTTTTGTTGGAAATAAGTCAATGAAAATTTTGACTTATTCTTAGAGAAGAGAATATAGAAATTGATGGTTTCGCTAAATTGACTTTCGACAAAAAGAAAGCCTGCAACTGTTCACAGAGAGCCCACTGAATATTACTAATTGATAGTGATTTTCTTATCTATTTGTTTTACATGAAAAAATATCTTTAAGTAAAACTTAAAAAATATTAAGTCAAATTTAATTGAATTACTTCATGTATTTATCTTAAAATATAATATCTAATAAATTTAAAATTGAAGTTTTGAATTTTGAAGTTTCAAAATTTACAATTTTTTTTATTTTAATTTAAAAAATCGATCCTACTTTTACCCCACAATGTGAATTAAAAAGGGTTATTGTAAGTTAAAATGAGATAGTAAAGTTGTAGAAGTTTTGAGTGATTTTTCTAAAATTATTTTGATTTAGATTTTAATATATTTTAAATTTTTATCAATTCATTCTTTTTTTTTTTTAGGTGTATGGAGATTATACTTGCAGAAGTAATAGTTTAAAAAATGATTGACTGGGTATACCCTCTAATTTACTGGAATAGAAATAGACTTAAATACTTAACGCGTTTATGAAATTTGAAAATGAAACGACAGCATTGTTTGATTGAAGAATTGAACAAAATCTTAATTGGATGTAACGAAATTAAGCTCTCAAATGTTGACCCGAAATTATTTTTAAAGTTTTATAATTATATTCCACACTTGCAATCATCACAGCATTATTAATTTTCTTCAACACTCTCCCACTAAACTTGGAAATCTGATTTACAATTCTTCAAACAAAAGGAAACCTGATTTACAGAAATTTTGACCATTGATTCTTTCAATTTGAAAGTGTAGTCATTGTTAGAGTCGGTTGCCTGTTAGGTCCCCTTATGAGCCAGGTCCAAGTCTTTTTGTTGACGCAAGACCTACAAAATCGTGATGTTTTGCTTTTTTTCAACTTTACAAAATTAGTATGTGTTTGTTCATTATTTTTGTTTACCCAAGTTTGTGAAGTGATTATTTATGTGTTAAGGGAAGTGCTGCAAGCATATAATTTGTTTTATTTGTTAATATGTTTGATCAAAATATTTTGATAATTTACTTGTATTTTGTTTTTAGATCTTGTGCAGCAAATTTCATGTTTATCACTGGTGAAGAGATTAAATCAAACAATATTATTTTTCAATGATTCTTATATGGTTCACTTACCTTATATATTTATATATGCAATCCATGAAGATATGAGTTAATTTTATGATTTTTCATAACCTTATAAAGATGGATTTATGCTCTAAATATGGAAGGCTTGCTCAACATAGATTGAGGCTTTATAGTTAAGGCAAGTTTTTTTTTTTTAAATGGCAGTTAATGTGCCAATGGAAGTGGCCACTTTGGCTAGTACATTGACAGACAATATAACTTGCCTTCTTTGGAGTTGAAAATCATTTCAAGAAAATATGTTGGGCATATTTTGTGGATATGTGCTGGCCCATATTTGAATACTCATCTTGTAAAGTAAAAAGTATTTAAAAAATTGGATTAGATCATATCAAGCAATTCAATCTCGTGTGAAATATTTAGATTGAAGCAAGATTGATTTGAAGACTTATCTTGAAGATCTTTGTTTTATTTTAGGCACTGTAGGAAATTTGTAAAGCCTTTCTATGAGGCTATTTTTGTGGGATCTTGATTGTAATTTATCTTTATCTTAACAAATCTTAAAATCTTATATATTAAAGGCTTGTGTAAGTTAAAACTGAGAGAGAGAATTTATCAGTTCATAGAGGAACATTGTTTTATGAGTGCATTTGAGATTGTAAAACCTTTTGTTGTTGGTTTTACAGAGGAAAACTTAGTGGTGAGAGGTCTAGTCTTTGACGTACAAGAGTGATGATTCTTCATTGGGATGTGTTAGAACTAGGCTCACTGGTTGAATTTGTTTAAAAAAATAGTGGATTCATTTCATTGAGCTAGGCTCGCTAGACGTAGGAAAACCGAACTACATAATCAATTTGTTGTGCTATGTTATTTTTTGTTCTGTTTTTCACAATTCCAGTAAAGAAGTCCCATGTTTTTTTTTATTTATTATCCCATGTTTTCTTGTTTTGTTTTTCATAGTTCCACTTCTGCTCATAGTCTATTTCTTGAAATTATTGATTGGTTCAAGTTAACAATTGGTATCAAAGCCTTCCACTTAATGTAGCTAATGGTGTTCTTAGTGTTGATACTTGCTTGAAATGGAAGGTTTTTTATTAGTACGACCCTTATGTTGGATGGACCAAATTATTCTTATTGGAAAGTAAGAATGAAAGTTTTCATAAAGTCTGTAGAAGAGAAAGCATGGAGATCAATTCCCAATGGCTGGGAGCCTCGTACTGTTAATGTTGCTGGTGTCAAAACTCCCAAGCTTAAATTACTTAAACCACTAAAAAGGAGAGACTTGCAAATGCAAACTCAAAGGCCCTTAATGCAATCTTTTGTGGTGTTGATATTAAAGAGTTTAAAAGGATTTCTAAATGCACTACTAGACATGAAGCTTGGTTGATCCTTGAGATTGCCTATGAAAGAACCAAAAAGGGAAGCAAACAAAACTGTAGATGGTAATCACCAAGTTCGAGAACCTGAGGATGTTGAATAATGAAACTATTAGTGACTTCTATGCAAGACTGTGTGACTTGTCCAACCAAGCATTTTTACTTGGTGATGAATTTTCTAATTCAAAACTATTTAGAAATATATTGAGATCTCTGCTCAAAATATTTGCAATTAAATCCATAACTATAGAGGAAGCTAAGGATTTAGTTAGCATGAAGATTGATAAGTTTATTGGATCTTTATAAACCTTCAACATAAACCTCAATGAAACCAAAAGAAGCAAAACCAAGTGTGAGAGGAGTATTGCTCTGTAAATGGCAAAGGAAGTGCCCCCTTCTAACTCTACTTCAATTGAAAGTCTTTAGAAACCAATAAAGTTGTTCACTAAAAACTTCAACAAGGCTTTCAAGAAGTTGTCCAAATAGAGCAAAGTATTTGAAGGCGATCAAAGATTCAACAAGGTAAAAAAAGAAAGGTGTGGCCATTGATGAGAACTCTTGTAACACCATATACCTGGTCCAGCTGTCAGATCCGAGCTGTATTACGACAATTAACAACATTCAACATCCTTAATTTCTAATTAAAAGCAAGTTAAAACATCAAGCATTTGAAAACATCATTATACTATGATTTACAATCAAAATTGAGTCTTAATCGAGCTTATGAAGCTTTTAAACCAGCTCGAAATCAAATTCTAACTAATATGAAACTTTTACAAAAAGATAGGTAAAAAATGAAAACAGTGGTTACACGACCGTGTGACAAGGTTGAGGTTGTGTGGTGTTATCATGCAACATTGTTCCCAAACTGTGTAACAAATTGATGTCGTGTAATCTAAGGTCACACAGTCGTGTCGTCAGCCGTATAACAGAATGTGGCCATGTGGATCAATCTGCACCTAAATTCAACAGAACACATAGTTGGCCATGTACCTATGTATGGCACATGGTCGTGTGGCAAAACGTGTCACAAGCTATGTGCGCCTAAAATGCCTTCCAAAATAAGTAATCATAACCTAAGTTCACTTAGACCACAAGTCATACAACATACCAACCATTTAACCATTTCAAAAACATAAAAAAAACCTTCCAAAATACACCACATAACATTCAACCTAAGTGTCTAACCAATATGCCACAATTGGCATATCAATTCAACCATTAAACATCAAATATACTTACCAATCATGCCATAGTATTCATACCTCAAGCATTCACACACAATCATCATTTCCATTACTAAAATATTATCAAGTAAGGTCCTCCAAGTGATCTAAATCATAAGTTCCAATTCAACAAGCCAAGTGCATTAAAGGTATGAAAACTTGCATATATCAACATCAACCAAACAACCATCACATCTTGCATTCTTATACACATAGTTCATTCAAAATGGCACAAAACTTAACCAAAGTACTTATACATATACAGTTACCATAAACCTGTTTACATACCACTTATAACTAGGCCAAAACGAGTTGTCACACCCAAAAGTTGGGCCTAAAAGTTTCGAGGGTAAAATGAGGATTTTAACTCTAGTGACTCAAGAATTTCGTTAGCATGGTATTCAAAAATATTTTTGTCTATGGCATTTTGGAAATTAAAACAATTTTTGAAAATAATGTTCAAAAGACTTTCAATTTTGAAATAAGGTCTGATTTGTACAATAGTCTAAATTATGAGTTTTTAAAAAGCAATTAAACCAAATTTTAATTTTCACCCTCATCTTTCTAAAACCCACGTTAGTCTCTTCTCCATTTTTTTTTTACCGTCTATTGCATTCTAAAGCTGCTCTCATTCAATTTTGATTCCCAAACTTAATTCCTTAGATTTCTATCCTTCCTCAAGCCATAAATCTCCATAGTATTTCAAGAAAAAACATCCAAGAACACCATAGATTTCTCAATTGTTGAATTTTTGGGTTTTTCGGGTTTTTGATCAAACATTTGATTTTTCGTCAACTAAGGTGATGATTCAAATCCTTATTATTTTTTGATGTTATTTGATCCTTTAAATTGAGTTTTTAACCGTCAAATCGCATGTTTTAAATAAAAGCCGAAAATTGGGTCATTAATGGTGGATTTCGAGATTTTGGGTGGTAAAGTAGTTTCAAAGTGTTTTTCAATTATTTTTGACATGATTATAAGGTTTCTAAACTTGATTTAAAATTTCATTGAAGATTTCTAACGTTTTAATGATTTTTTTTGTGAAAATTGCCATAAACATGCCGAAAATTTTGATACCATGAATTGGGTAGTTTTGAATAGTTTAGAGGTAAAGAATCAGTTTTAGGTGCATAATTAGATGAACAGAATTAGTTTTAGGTAAAAAAAATTAAGTATAGACCAAGATAATTGAAATTCAAGTCTGTTATGTCAAAGGTTTCGATTACAAGAAAATATAGCTTAGGCTTGTGTTTTTGGTTGGTTTAAGTAAGTCTTTGGTTGCTAATTAATGGTGTATGTTGTGTGATTATTATGTGTGAAGCATCGGAATCATTGGAGCCTTCTATGAGTAAGGCGAAAGGAAAGGAAAAGCTAGTTTAAGCTTCGGCAATTAGCCGAAAGCGTGATCGATGAGTGTTTGAAATAGCTACTTGTAGAATGATTCATAATTTTAATTGAGAGCTTAGGAATAGCCTAAACCTCTATACTAAGTTTCAAATGTAAGCTTTCTATTTCCCTTACTTTATTTTGGCAAATTATGTGATTCTGTGAATAATTGTAGATTGATTATTATGATGAGATATTGTGATATGAAACATGTATGATGACTATTGTGAATTGTTTTGTATTGTAGGCATGATATACATGCCAAATGATAGTGATAATGATATGATAATAATGTAAATATGTAGCGAAAGGGAGTGAAATTTCGGTAAGTATATATGTGTTGAATTGTGGAATGTGATATTATTATGACAGGTAATATGTGAGAATACTTGTATGTGATATATGATGTACTGATTTTAATACACACATATGTGGTTGAATATGTAACGGCTCAATGAGCCTTATTGTGGCACTTAAAATGCAATTAAATGTGAATCTGATAAGCATGTATTGTGTTCAAGTTGTGATGTAAATTGATGAATATGGAGAGAGATGATGTACATTAAATCAGTAATTAAAAAAGTAGTGTTTTTGGGCATAGAGATGATATGCTCAATGGCCTTATGATCTCTTGAAATCATTGGATATAGTTAGCATGCTATAGGATTGTGAGTACTTACCTATATGTATTGTGTTTTTGGGCATTGAGTCCTTGGGATAGGTTGGAGAGATAAGGGAATTTGAGCTAAACTCCATTCAACGAGACATATTTGGTGTGTTGGAGAGTGTTAACTTTATGCTTCACTTTTTGGGATATGTTCGACTCTATAAGTCAATTGATATGTTGGAGATTCGTGTATCTGATGTGTGGTGATAAATCCCACTTTTATGTTTCATAGTCTCAAGTGTCAAATTATTATTTAAATGTGATCTTATATATTATGATAATATGATAAAAGTTTGATGCATAAATATGTGAATAATATGCTAAATAAGTTGATTTAAGTTTCATGAAAATGTTAGTATGTTCTCATAGTAAATTTCATATGTAATTGTGGTTTGGGTCATTTTCATTGAACTTATGAATGCATGTGAATATATAAGCTAGACTTGTGAGTTATTATAGCATGCATACATTGTTAGTCTTGACAAATTATTGTAAAATGAATTATTTGTATATAAGTTAAGAGTAGTTATATGTAAGAGTATATGCTAGTTTTATGATTTAATGAAACGTGAATATGCTATTGAGACTTGGTTAGAATATAGTTTTAAATGTGTTATAGCATGTTCTTATTTAACCTTTGATGTTGTGTATACATTGTGGTTTCTCCAACTCTCACTGCGCTTATTTAAGCTCACCCACTCTCTCTAACCATTGCAGATACTTAGAGTTTGCGGTGTAAGCGGTACGAGGATACCAAGGAAGTGATCCAAGGTAGGCTCTAGTTTTGAGTAGGTGATTTATTATTATTCTAAACTATGGGGATAAGGCAATATGGTTAGGGTTGATTGGTTATTATTGTGGTCCTCATGATATTTTATGAGTTTAGTTTTCTAGCACTGTTGATGAATGTCATAATTATTTCATTGGTATTATTTTAGTTTGAATATTTGCTATGATGAAGTGCCATGAACTGTATGTATGGTCAATGGATGTTGAATAATGTGGTAGAATAGTTGTCATGATGTTTTGGATATTTTGTAGATTAATTATTCTTAGGAACTATAGGCTTGGACTTGGTATGCTGATTCTTGCTTGGACATGTTTTTGATGTTTTGAACTATTATTTTGGTCATTCTGACATTGGTTTAAAGAGGTAAACGATGCATGTTGATTAGATATTTGTTGGGATGGATTAAATGATTATATGTGATATATGTCTGTGGTTTAGAGTAGAGGTATTGATATTCAGGTTATAAAAATGATACCTCTGTGATACTTAAATGTGCGGGAAGTCAATATTGTAATTTGGTATCGATACCTTACCACCAGTATCGATACTCGTGGTAAAATAATTGATGCTTTAATAAAGGTATCGATAAATTCAGGGGTTTGATTTTTAGACTAGAAACAAAATGCTGTTTTGGTATCGATTTTCCAATCTTGTTTTGGAATTTTGCTAAGTGACTCTAATGCATGTTTAATTGATATTATAAGTTGTTTGAAGTATGTTTGGCATGTTTTAATGATGATTAATATATGCTTGACTTAAAATTTTGTAAGAACGCTAATAAAGAGAACATTTTCCTATTAAAGTGACATTTTATAATATGTGTGATTCGTGACAGTGGTGTGACATCTTGATATTCTAGCTTGACGATCGGGCCAAGTATAGGGTGTTATAGTAGTAAATAGCTACCAAAAGAGTTGACGGATAGTGTGATTCTCCAACGACGATCCAATCGATAGCTCAAATCTGATAATCTACAATGAGAAAAATAAAATGAGGTAACCTTACTCAAAGCTTAGTAAGTTCGTATAAAACTTAAACACAACGTACCTAATATTTCATATTTTTACTTAATACAGTTAACCTACATATGAATCATTCCATATCATATACACCTTTCACAACATAACCAAATAGGTTAGTACATTCTTAAAAACAATCTATTAACATGATAAGCACATGATTCAAATCTATCTCATATTCAACATTTTCATTCATTTCTTTATCCTATTCTGCCTTGATAACTATAGTAAATTAACTTTGGACACACGGGGAAATTATGCTCACACAAGATAACAATCAGGACATTAACCATTATGTGATACTGCTCACACAAGCTGTCAAGAATCTGCATCAAATGCTAGATTCCAACCATCGTATGGTGTCCACTACCTGATAATATAACATCGACACAAACTGCCTGATAACTGTAACACCGGTACAAAGTACCTGATAACTGTAATCACTAGCACATAGTACCTGATAAACCCTAATTGTAACACACCTAACCTGTATCCGACACCAGAATAAGGTTACAAGGCATTACCGGACAATACATCACATTCTCATACATTTATGCATTTAATATTATAAGCCATTCACAAACATTCATATTGTCCCTTAAAAGGTTCTACAAGACTTTAATTCATGCTTAAAAGTTGTTCCGGACTAAACCGATCACATATAAAAATTTTCGAATACTTAGAAAAATTTCATAAAATCATAAGTCACATGCCCGTGTGAACAGGCCGTGTGCCTCACATGACTACCAGACACGCCCCTCTCATAGGCCGTGTGAAAACAGGGCACACATACTAACTTGTACTACACGGTCGAGGACACGCCCGGTGTCAGACTGTGTGAAATCTAAGGGGGTTACTAACTTGGGTCACATAGTCGACCACACGCCCATGTGCTAGCCCGTGTGCCACACACGTCCAGTAGAAACACTCGTGTGTCTAGGCCATGTCAAAGATGTAGGGTATACTGACTTTAAATCGAAGGGTACCCCAGGGGACATATGGCCGTGTAACATGACCGTGTGTTGCACACGGCTGAGACACACACCCGTGTCTCTGCCTGTGTGGACAAAAATAGGCTATTTACAAAGCCAATTTGCCACCCTAATCACAAGCACACATAGCAACCAATATAGCACCATTTCAATGCATCTTTAAGCAGCCAAAAACCTACCAATCCATGCACATATCATGCCATCTATTCACAACCATTTCTACCACTCAATTACACAACCAAAACATACCATTTCAATATGCTAAAATCATCAAATTTATATAACTTTTAAATGCATTTCATCATCATCTTAACACCTATTTCATGCCATGAAACTTACCCTTTCAACATCCCACAATCAAGCCATCACATAAGCATTATTTACATTATAAAACTTACTTACTTATCAAACATAACATTTAGGCCAACTTAAATAACCAAATATATACCAACATTTACAAACTAAAATCATATGGCTAAAATCAAGTTTCCAAAAACATATCACAAAGACAATAGCCTACACATGCCATATACCATATATACAAGCTTCAAAAGTACCTACAAATTGATCGATAGTGTGATGACGTTTCCCAACAATCCCCTAGTCCAAGCTAGCTTTGATTATCTATAAAACATAGACAAATAACACATAGTAAGCTTCATAGCTTAGTAAGTTAGTAAGTAAATAACTCATTTCATTGAATATTATAGTTCAAACATTTGCACATTACTGAATCAACATTACATTAACACAAACCTTATTCATGTCTCAAACATGAGTAAATCCCATTTCATTAAACTTTCTCAATATAGTACTTGAATAGGTTCCATACATACCCATACCACCTCGTACTAACCTCTTTCTCAACCACAGCATTCATTTATCCATTGAACCATTAGGGATAGAAATCGGTTACTCAAGAATCACAATCGATAAGCACCTATACAATGGCCCGTAGCCAAATCAAGGTAACTTATCCCAGAGTACCTATACCATGGCCCGTAGCCAAATCAAGGTAACTCCTCTCAAAATACCTACATCAAGGCCCATAGCCAAATCAAGGTATTATTCACATCCCAAGTGCCGATATCGTGGCCCAAAACTAATGCATTAGCTTAATGACATTACATTATCATCATAACTGCACTTAAGGTTTAACCGAGAAGTTTCGCTTGTCGATTTCATTGTCGAACACTTCCGTATAGTCGTATTCACAATTCAAACATTATCCGCAATTCAAACATTAAATTAAAACATCAAACATTACCCAAATTTATAATGAAATGAACACCTACAAATTTACCTCAGTCGTAGAAACAACGAAACTAGCCTCTTAATCGAGTACTTTGTTCTTGCCTCGATCTAAGTCTGAGTTCCTCTTTTCATGATCTATATATATATATTCAAAATTAACTCATTTAATCACTTATTCATTCAATTTCAACCAAAAATATACATTTGGGCTTTTTTCACTTTAGCCGCTAAACTTTCACATCTATTCAATTTAGTCCCTATTTCACAAATACAAGAAATTCGCAAAATTTAATTTAACCATGCTTGGCCAAATTACCATGGTGCCCCCAGTAGTCCATATTTTTCATTTATTTCACATTTTAACCCCTGAATTTTTACTTTTTTCAATTTAATCCCTATTTGACATTTTTGTCAAAAATCACTTTACAAAACATTAGAATCTATCATTAAACTTTCATCTTTCATCATAAAACATCTAAAAACTCACGCACTCATCAATGGAACTTCACAAAATCTTCAACAAATTTGAAAATTAAGATACGGGCTAGCTAGAACACGGAGCAACGATCACAAAAACATAGAAATCATCAAAAACTGAGCAAAATACATACCTTAATCAAAGATTCAATGAGTCGAATCCTAGATGAGTATAGAATGGTGTTTTTCACTTACAAAAAGTGGCAAAAGCATGGAAGATGGACAAAAATTATATTTGGTTATAGTTTTATTAATTTAATTACCAAATTCCAAATTTATCCTTAATGAAGACATTATAAAATCACTTAATATATGCCCATTTATGACCATTCCTACTATCAATGGTCTAATTACAACATAAGGACCTTTCATTTAATAAGCCATAACAAATAGACACTTTTATCATATAGTAAACAACTTTTTCATTTTACGCGATTTAGTCATTTTTATCAAATTGACCACTTAAACGATAAAATTATCACACGAAACTTTCACACATACATATTCATATACTTTAAACGCCGAAAATAATATTAAAATAATTTTTTGACCTCAAATTTTTGGTTCTGAAACCATTGTTTCGATTTAGCTAAAACCGAGCTCTTACAACTCTCCCCCCTTAGGGATTTTTATCCCCGAAAATATTACCAGTGAATAGGTTTAGATATTGCTTTCTCATAGCATCCTCGGGTTCCCACGTAGCTTCTTCAACCCCGTGTCGATGCCATAATACTTTCACTAATGCTATTCTTTTATTTCTCAGCTCTTTGATTTCAGGAGCTAGAATTCGAATTGGTTCTTCACCATACGATAAATCTGGCTGAATTTCAACTTCGGTCGGGGAAATAACATGTGAAAGATCAGATCTGTATCTTTAAAGCATTGATATGTGAAACACATTGTGAATCTTTTCTAACTCATACGGCAATGCTAGCCGATAATCAATTGGTCTAACTCGCTCGATAATCTCATACAGCCCGATGAATCTCAGACTTAATTTGCCTTTACGACCAAATTGAAGTATTTTCTTCCACGGTGAAACTTTTAAAAACACTTTATCCCCGGTCTGAAACTCAATATCTTTCCGTTTTAAGTCTGCGTACGATTTCTGACGATCCGAACTGCTTTCAGACTATCACGAATTACTTTTTCTTTCTCTTCAGTTTCTCTAATCAGATCAACCCTGTGAATCTTATTATCGCTTAACTCAGTCCAATACAATGGTGTTCTACATTTACGACTGTATAAAGCTTTGTATGGTGCCATTTTAATACTCGATTGAAAGCTGTTATTATACGCAAATTCAATTAATGGCAGGTATCGTTCCTACGTTCCTTCAAACTCAAGAATGCAACATCTCAACATATCTTCGAGTATCTAAATAATCTGTTCAAATTGACGATTTGTTTGCTGATGAAAACTAATACTAAAGTGTAGCTTTGTACCTAATGCATTGTAACTTCCCAAACCCAGCCTAAACGTTATGGCTAAATCCGGCAATTTCACATGAGAGTGTTTTTGGTAAATCGTTTCAATACATAAAAACCATTCCAATTATTATCTTTTACTTAGTTCGAAAAAACCGTTAATATATTAATTGGCTCAGAAACATTTCTTAATACGCGGAAGCTTTAAAATCTAAACAACTCTTGGTACCGTTTTACTTACGAAAACCTTAGTTAATTTTAGAAAAACACGCTTAGCCATTGCAGTTTATATTCCAAAATCACAGTTCAAAAACCTAAATTAAAACCAAAAGCCCAAGTCCAAAATTACATCAAAATTCCCCCAAAAATAATGAAAATAATGGATAAAACAAAAGCAGTAAGTTCATAAACCAAAATATATGTGGTTGTGGTCACCGTCGAGTCCTCCACTGCACCGATCCGCCTACTGCTGGGGATTAGCTAAACAGGTAAAACAAATAAAAGGTGAGTTTTCGCAACTCAGTGTGTACATCCCCACAGTTCAACATGCATACAGTCTGATAACAGAATACAGTCATAAATCGGGCTTGAACCCTCTTACAGAATCGGTGTGGGCCTTGGCCCACTCAAAAACAAAATCAGATATAACTTAAGCCTTAGCCCATCCCAAATATAGCATGCATAACAGATAAGAATAACAGAAACATGCCCACCAATCCTGCACACCAAATATGGGGATAAAATCAAACCATCCAACCCTACAGACCATAGAGTACCGTAAAGAGGCACATGTCATAAATATGCAGCTTAGCTGCTAGATAACAGGCTTTAAAGGCCTTTCAGATACTTCCTTCAACTTCATCAAACCCACCCCAATGCAATGCATCATACAAGAATGGCATGCTATATTGCAGATTAACAGACATATTATCATATTCAGAACAGACAGATATACATGCTAAGTGTAACATGGCAGTACATACATCGTAATATCGGATCACAGAATCAAAGGTCTAAGTAAGGCTTACCGACCCAATGACAGGTCACAGTCGACTTGGGCGACCCGTGCAATCTTACAGAATATTTCAGAAAAATGGGCTCAGACGCCTATGTGGCCTGCCCTGTGGCCCACATGGCCCAAATTAGCCTTAGCCGTATGGATCACACGACTTGGCCCAAAATTTCACTTGCCCGTATGGGCCCACACTGCCCAATTGGCCGAGCACGTTTCTCACACACGGCTGTGTTCGTCGTGCCTGTGTCATGCACACACAGCCTAGGTCATCGATCACACGCCCGTGTACTGCCACACGGCCTACCACACCGGCGACCACACGCCCGTGTGGCGTCGACATAATACTTTTCGGCATTCACTGAATATCGTTTTCTATGGAATCGGATTACACACCTGGTTTGATTTCAACACGTAATCACTCCCGAGCACTCTAGAACCTATATTTAAAAATTGAAACCCCAATTTCAGTCACTTAATCTGAAACTTAAATGAAGTTATAATGGAACGCTCATCACTCAAACAAAGAAACCCTTACCTTTGATCGAAACGCAAAGTTCACGCTCTCAACTCGTCAATGGGAATGATTTGCAGACTCTAGATCGATTCTTAAAATAGAAAGAACTCCTATTAGTGAAAATATATTCAGAAATACATAGATAGACAAAAGTCGAAACTTAACAACTAATGCCGAAAGATAAGCAGAGATGACGAAGGCTAATAAGCGATGGCAAACAGAGAAAAAAATATAGGATTGTAGCAAAATAGAGGTCAGCGTGAGGAAGAGGGTAGAAACATTGAAATTTTTGGGAAGAAAAGAAATTTTCGGTTATGGAGGAAAAACAATGAAGACTATCCTGATAGCCACTCCCCTAAAATCTCCTCAAACCTCTTGGTACAATCTCCTCACTAACTCCACCACTTAGAATCCCATCCTACTCCAAACTTTCACACGGCTCAAGCAGCAAAATAAATCCCTCGTTCGCATAGAGATTCGAACTCCAAACCTCTAGCAACTTCACACCCCACTTAACCACCAGACCAGCAAACTAGCAGGCCCATTCTTAAAAGTTTTTACAAATAAACACATATAAGCCTAATAACCAAAGACAAGGCTTTATTCAACTAAAAATAAAAAATTTACCCAAGGTAAGTCTTGAACTTGGGACCTCTCGTACACACCCAGAACACTTTACCACTGAAACAGATAGAAATTTTATGACAATTAACTACAGAAACATATTAATAAAATTTGGAGCGTTACATGCATATTGCAGTTTCTCCCAAAATCGCAATGTAAACCTTGGATCTTTATCCGAAATAATAGAAATAGGTACTCCGTGCAATCTTACAATATGAGAAATGTACAACTCAGCAAGTTTATCAAGTGAATAATCCGCAAGCACAGGAATCAAATGAGCTGATTTAGTCAATCTATCAACAACTACCCATAAGGCATCTTTTTTACTCAGAGACAGGGGCAAACCTGATACAAAATCTATCGTAATTCTGTCCAATTTCCACTCAGGAATCATAATCAGCTGAAGTAACCCAGACGGTACTTGATGCTCAGCTTTAACTTACTGACAAATTAAACATTTCAAAACGAATTCAGAGATATCATGCTTCATACCAGACCACCAGTAAATCTGTTTCAAATCATTATACATTTTTGTACTTCTCGGAGGAACAAATAAACGACTACTATGTGCTTCATTTAGAATCATCCGAATCAAATTTGAATTTCTCGGAACACATATTTGGTTTCTGAATCTTAAACAGTCATCATCATTAACTCGAAACTATGAATCAGAATTCAAATCACATTGAGCTCTTTTAGCTAACAATTCATTATCAACTTTCTGAGCTTCGCAAATCTGCTGTATAAATAACGATCTCGCTTTCATCTCAGCTAAAATCGAGCCGTCATCAGATAGAGTCATCTGAGTGTTCATTATGCGTAGAGCATACAAAGATTTTCGGCTTAATGCATCAGCACCAACATTAGCTTTTCCTATATGGTAATCAATCTATTAATTGTAATCTTTTAGCAATTCTAACCATCTATGCTTTCTCAAATTAAAATCTTTCTGGGTCATAAGATATTTCAAACTTTTGTGATCTGAATAAATATGACATTTCTCACCAAACAGATAATGGCACCAAATCTTCAACGCAAATACGATAGCTGCTAATTCCAAATCGTGCGTCAGGTAATTTTTCTCTTGCGGCTTCAATTGTCTCAAGGCATAAGCTATGAATTTACCTTTCTGCATCAAAACACAACCCAAACCATTCAACGATGCATCGCTATAAATTACGAATTCTTTACCTGATTCTGGCTGAACTAACACTAAAGCTTTGGTTAATAAAGCTTTCAGTTGATCGAAACTTTTCTAGAACTTTTCTAACCACTCGAACTTAAAATTTTTCTGTAGTAGTCTCTTCATCGGGGTTGCAACCATAGAGAAACCTTTTACTAATCGTTCGTAATAACCAGCAAGTCCCAGAAATCTTCGGACTTCAGATACATTTCTTAAAGGCTTCCAATCTAATATTGCTGAAATCTAGCTCGGATCCACTCGAATACCCGATGATGATGCAATATGGCCCAAAAAACTAACTTCACGCAACTAGAATTCACATTTACTGAACTTTGCGAACAACTGCTTATCACGCAAAGCCTGTAGCGCTATTCTTAGATGTTCAACATGCTTGGATTCATCACGAGAATAAATCAAGATATCATCTATAAACACAACCACAAATCGATCCAAATACGGTTTGGAGATTCGATTTATTAGATCTATAAAAATAGCAAGTGCATTCGTAAGTCCAAAAGGCATAACTAAAAACTCATAATGTTTGTACCTTTTTCGAAAAGCATTTTTCGGCACATCAGAGTCTTTAACTCTCAACTGATAGTAATCTGATCTTAAATCTATATTTGAAAACACTGTAGCCCCTTTAAACTGATCAAACAAATCATTAATTCATGGTAGTGGATATTTATTCTTGATCGTCACTTTATTGAGCTGTCGATAATTGATGCACATTCTCATAGTTCCCTCTTTCTTTTTCACAAACAAAACCTGTGCACTCTAATGAGAATAACTCAGTTGTGCAAATCCTCTATCGGTTAATTCTTGCAACTGAGCTTTTAATTCTTTTAACTCTGTCGGAGCCATCTTGTACGGAGCTATCAATATCAGAGTTGTTCCGAGCACTAACTCAATACCAACTTCAACCTCTCGGATCGATGGTAAACCCGATAACTTTTGAGGAAACACATCTGGGTAGTCACATACAACTAGAATTGATTCAATCTTCTTTTCAGTTACTTTCGTATCAAGCACATAAGCTAAGTAAGCTTCACAACCCTTTCTCACATATTTCTAAACTAATATCAAAGAACTCACCACCGATAAACCATTCAGATCATTAGACTCAATCCAAATTATCTTATCATTCTAACATCTTAAATCAATTATCTTTCAGTTGCAGTTCATTATTGCATCATGTAGTGTTAACCAATCCATACCTAGAATTATATCAAATTAGTCGAATGGCAACAACATCAAATTAGCTGAAAAACATGAATCTCGAATCATCAACGGATAATTCTTGCATACTTTATCAGCCAAGACACATCTGCCTAAGAGGTTCGATACTGTAATTACAAATTCAGTAGACTCTACAGGCAAAGTCTTACTGGATACTAAATTCACACATATATACGAATGAGTTGATCCTGGATCTATCAATGCAATAACTTTAGTATCATAGAGAGTAAAAGTACCAGTTACAACATCTGGCGATGACACTTCTTCGCGAGCGTGAATAGCATAGGCTTAGGCAGGTGCCTAGCATCAAATCTCGCAGTAATATCTCATGTCACACCTCTACCACCACTCACATTTCCCGTGTTTCTAGGTGGTCTACCTTTAGCTGCAGTGTTACTCGGCCTCGTGTTCTGAACATCCTCTTTTTCCATCAACTCTGGATAGTCTCGCATAAAATGATCCAACGATCCACATTTGTAACAAGCTTTATTTCTTTTGTTCAAGCATTCTCCAAAATATCATCATTCACAGTGTTGACATTCAAGTTTATTGTCTCTTACTCTGCCAACACTAACTATTGATGTAGCTTGAGCTTTAGAACCAGAGTGTTGTTTAGCACGATCCTTGTTCGAATATCTCATTGAAGCATTCAGACGATTATACGAATCTTTGGATTTTTTTATGAAGACTGATACGGCTTATTCATTAATTTTTTTCTGGTGTCTCTAGCCTCTGAATCTGCTTTCCTCTTTTCTTTGCCGAGATCTTCACTTTACAAGCTCTTTCAACTAAAACAATGAATTCTTTAATTTTCAGAATTCCAACTAATAGCTTTATATTTTCATTCAACCCATCAAAGAATCGTTTACACATAATATCTTCAGTAGAAACATATTCCCGAGCATATTTACTCAATCGTATAAATTCTCTTTCATGGTTCCTAAACCACTGTCCCAATTTAGCTAAACAGGGCTGTTACACTAATGACATGTCATCTGTATCCTAATATTCACTAAGCTCACACAAGCCTTAACTCATTTTACATATTCTTTCAAACTTTATAATATAAAACCATATTCATCATGATCACTTGCATACCTTGTAACAGTATAAATCATTTCAAATAGGTATAATTGCAATACTTTACGTTTCAATCCTTTGATTTCACATCAATACTAATCTCAAATAATCATATTAACATTTATACATTTAGACACATTCATAAATCAATACAAAATAGCTAATAAACAGAATAAACCTATTATGAACTTAACTAAACAAAACAACAACAAATACTATACCGAGGACTACTTGATGACTTTCTCCTTTTCGTGATTATCGATCTATTGATCCATTTCTTGATCTATATAATAATTTAATTCAATTATCCATGTCAAATACCTTAAAATATCTAAATACATGTATTTGACCTTTTAACAGTATTTTATATTATTACCCTAAACTTTTACCTTTTATTCAATTTAGTCCTTAAAACTAAAACTTACACATTTAGCACAACTAAACCAAAAAAATTTTTGTCGAATTCTATATAGTCCCTTAATAGCCCCTAAGCAACTATTTTTTACAAGAATTCCTTATTAAATTCCATCTTTACCAATTTAGTCCTTAAACTCAAAATTAACTAAAATTTCTTTGCAAAATATTCCTATTTAACAACCAAATCCTTAAATCTATTATTCAACTTCCCAAAAATCTAAAAAAAATTAATTACAAGTTCCAAAACCTTTAACAGTTTCACGAAATAGTCCCTGCGTTAGCTAGATTAAGCTACAACAATCTAAAAAAACATAAAAATTTATTAAAAACATGTAAAGACATCACTTACATGCAAGGATTTTTGTAAGGCCGAACTTGGGAAGCTTCAACAATGGTGTTTTGGGTGTTTATTTCAGTGGTAGAAAAAATAAAGATGATAACTCAATTCTTTTGTTTATTAATTTACATATACTATTATTAATTAAACATATTTTTAACATATAAAATACATAATATTAACCATTTAACCATCCACTTAGCTTATTTTATGTCTAATTACCTTTTAAAACCTTCAATTCATGTTTTTATATCCATTTCACACATAAAGTAATAGCGATTAACTTTTATAGCTTTTACGATTTAGTCTTTTTTTCCTTAAGTAACAATCCAAACGTTAAAATTACCAACCCAAATTTTAATAAAACACTCTAATAACCATGTAAATATTAAATAAATAATATTTACTGACTCACATGTCAGAATTATGGTCTCGAAACCACTATTTCTGACACCACTGAAAACGGGCTATTACAACCCTTGAGCAAAGAGGAAAGGCATTCAAAGTTACAAATGTGAAGGGTATGTTCATGTTCAAGTCGAGTGCCCAGATAGTATGAGAAAGTATTCTTTATGTGTAACTTTGAGTGATGAGGATTCCTCAAGCAACTTAGATTCAAATGAGAAGCACTTGAGCAATTATATGGCCTTCAGTATAAAGGTTATTTCCCCTAGCTTGACTGACTCAAACACAGATAGTGAATCAAACACTGAGTCAATTTCTAAGTTCATGCAAAACTACAAAACAATACTAGAGAAATGGAATGAGGTGTCTGATGTGAATGCAAAGTTGATAGATGAAAACTCTAGCCTTAAGGAAGAAAACCAAAATTTGGGTAAGAAAATGGAGTTGAAATTTTCTCTACTTGTTGAGAAGTTTGCTAGTTTAGAGAATACACATAAAGATCTTATAGCTATTTAATCTATGGTAAAAAAATTCAATGCTGGAAGTGGTAAACTTGATGAAATTCTTGCTATTAAAAAAGGGGATTTAGGGAAAGGTGATTTAGAAAAAGGTGGCATTTGTTATGTTGATAAGAAAGGAAAAACTATGATAAAGTCGAACAACTTTAGTAAAAGCTAGGAATAGTGTTGATCAAGGTAAATCCTTCACGAATCCTATTTTGATTAAATTATAAAAGATCCTATAAGTTTTATGTTTGACGGACTAAATTGAAAGAAACTTGAGATTAGGGTTTTACCATGAATATTTAATGTTTAAAGAGAAAATGATAGGAAATTGAATAGAAATGAAGTATAAATTGAGTGATAAAAGCAAAAGTGTTCACTAGCATTAAATTGAAAATTTAGGCATGAATTAAATAGAAAATTCAATTATTTATTGTGAATTATTGTTATATTAATAGTATGAATTGTTTAATTTCCATAGCTAATGTAGTACCGGAGACATCTACAAAGAAAGGAAAAGAGAAAGTTGACGAGGAGTAAAATCCAAAAAATTTACGGTTTGTATTTCTGTAAACCGAACTTAATAATTATTTTTGCATTTATTATATATATATGGTAAGTGGTATAGAGGTAAGTATTGTTATTATTGTATTGAATTGATTTGTGCTGTGAATATCTAAACTAAAATGTATATTGATTGTTATCTGAAAATTTAAGTGAAATGAATACCCTATTAACAGTGTCGGGCTAGGTTGGATATAATTGGCATGCCATAGGATTGGAAGTGTACAGGGATATTTTGACCTTGAATCGATAAGGCATTAATAGTGTCGTACTGTTACTTCGACTTTGTGTCGATGAGGCACTTCATGTGTCGTACTGTTTCTGTTACTTCGATTTAATCCGATAAAGTACTATGTACCGTACTGCTACTATTTACTTCGGCAAAACCGATGACGCACAATGTGTCGTACTGGTGTGTTGGTTGGATCTGTGTATCCACCAAATTTTGAATTATGTTAATAGGGGAAAATTATCATACAGGGCACCTGAAAGACTGTGCTACTGTACTAGAAATTGACTATTATTGATTAATATATAATTGAACTGAATGTTTCATTGAGAAAGAACTTTGAATATAATTAGTGCTATTAGTTTGAAATTAGTAGCTTAAATGCATTTTGTGTTAATAATTGTTTAAATGTTGGTTTATAGAAATACCACTGAGTGAATACTCAGCGTATGGTTTGTTTCCATGCACAGGTTAGGTACGAAAGCGACTAACAATACAGCATCCAAGACAAGCCCGAACTCAAATAGTTGGTGATGAATCCTATTTTGAGAAATGGCATGTACCTAGGTTATCTTTTGAAGTTATTTTAAGTATGAATTTTATTAGTGTAAGAATGATAAGGTTAACTCATAAATGCAAAATTTATGTTTATAATATAATATTTTATATAGTTTATTTTGAATTGATTTGGATTGGTTGAAAGATCGAATTTTTAGTTGCTTGTTATTAAAGTTTGCAGGGTTGGTAAACTTGGATTATAAGGTTTATTTTGAGTCCACACGGCCTGGCACACAGGCGTGTGATCAGACCGTGTAAGACACACGACCCTTACACGGGCATGTGAGTAGGCCGTTTGTCCCCTACATCTAAAATGTAGTAAACATAATGCTCAGGTATGGCCACACGGGCGTGTGTCTCAGCCGTGTGAAGCACACGGTTACAGTACACGGGCATGTGCTTGGCCGTGTGAAAACTGCACTAGGTTCAAATTGAAAATAAATCCACACGGGCTAAGTAGACGAGCGTGTGTTTTGGCCGTGTAACATTAGTTTGCTCTAGAGTTATAAGTCAGAGAAGTACACGGGTAAAGTACATGGGCGTGTCCTAGCCGTGTGAGTCACACGGGGTGACAACACGGGTGTGTCTTAGGAACACACGGGCCTGTCCCTAAACCACACGAGCATGTGGTACTGTTCATTAAAGAAAATTTTAGAAATTTTATAGAAAATTTTATAAGCTTCTATTTGGGTCCCAATTTGTTTCTAATATCTTCAGTGGGCCTGAATGTCCATTAAATGGCCAATAAGATAAATTACTAAACTACATAATGATTAATTTTATATGATTAATGTTATAAACTGTAGTAACTGGTAATGTTCTGTAATCCTATTCCAATGCCACAAAAGGGTTAGGGGGTGTTACATAAGAAGAGAAGAATTGGCTGCCATTATTGTAGCATGGTTGGTCATATTAGACCACATTGTTATAATATGTTGAAAGATCTAAGTAGGGTAAATGGTAAAAGACAAGTTGCAAGTTAGCCAAGTTACAACCGAAAATAGATATGGGTGGGAAAATATCAACAATTGATTGGTTTACTAATGAAACATGAAGTGGAAACTGATGCAACAACTTTTGAAAATCAGCCTGAAGATATTTCTACTCTCTCAAAATCTCATGGTAAAGAACCTTGTTGTTCTATGAGCTACATCTCCTACATACAAAATTGCTGATGAGTTAGCATCTATTGAACCCTTTGTTAAAACATATTATTTAGGGGATTGACTTAATGGAGGAGGAAGAAATACAAGCTAAAGAGTAGAATTTTCTAAGGTGAAATCATTGGGTGTTTTCTATACAAGTGAAGTGGTAAGAGGGATTATTCATGAAGGTAGTGAAAAGTTAAAATAAAGTCAGGAAACATGTGCCTATATAATGGCTGGCTGTGATTGGTGACTGAAAAAAATCAATGTTATGAGGTGTGGAAGTTGTAAAGTGATCTATGAGTTTTCTTGTTTCTAAAATTTTCTATTTTTTCTTTGGAAGATGAGAGGGGTGTTATGCTCTTTAGGTAGAGACATAATGCGGTTTCTCATAAATGTGACCAAATGTTGATGCAAAGTTTAGGTGTGGGGAAGGAATATAGGTTTACATAGTAGTGCAAAGAGCTTTAAGGAAGTTGAGAGAGAGTAACGTGTGTCTTTTTGAAGTTTTTAACTTCTTGTGATATTTCATTTGGAAATAGAGTTTGTGTTTTAGAAAGAAGCTGGAGTTTGGTTATGAAACCTTTCATAATAGAACCCTCACTATGTAGGTGTCTTATTGTAGGAGAGTCATTAGCTAAGTCTTCAACATGTGCTTCTAGACATGATTCAGGAACAGATTATCTTGCCAGTGAATCCTTTTGCAGGTCCTGGTGCAATTGACGAAGGTTCACAAATCTTTACATGTTGTGTTTCATGGTTTAAAAGAAACTAATCAGTGTAATCCTATGATTAGATCTCCATTTAATATGGTGGTAGACTTCTGTTATATTTTGTAACATCCCGATTTTTAGGTTTAGAAGTTTTGAGTTTTGTAGGTAAGTTAGTGGCTAGATCGGATAATAGGGTTGTTGTTGTGTTTTAGTGTCAGAATGGGCCTACTGGTCTGGTGGTTAGTCGTATGTTAGTTTAGCTTGGGGTTCTAGGTTCGAGTCCTCATGTATGCTTTGAGGAGTTGTTTTGTACTTTCAATTTGTTTTAATGTGAAATACTTATTTATTATTTTTAAAATAAATTAATTAATTTTTATTTGCAAAATTTTTTGTTCCACGTTCTTTTTCCCATTTTTTCCTTGAACATTTTTTTTGGCTCCTTTCTCTCATTGTTTCCCCTTTCTCTTTTGATTCTGTTCTCTTTGCATTTTTGTTTGATGACTACGAGAATTGCCAAAAGGGTATTTCATTCATTTGGGTTTCGAGATCAAAATTGGGATTGGAGGAATTAATCATTTTGGGTGCTGTTCTCTCAAATCAAGTGTAAGATTCGAATTTTACTTTTACATTATTGAAATTCTAAAATGGATATGTGAATTTCGGCAATTGTGGGTGCGTTTCGAAATTGTTTAGTTTTGATATTGGATTCCATGGAGTTAAGTTGTGTCTTGAATACTACGGGAATTAAGCCATATATTTTTGGGATTAAAGTGGATATGAGTCATTTTAAAGCAATTTCGGGGTGGGTTTTAGATCTACTGATGTTGGGAATGTGTTTCAGGAAGGAAAGGCACGATTTGCAGCAAATTTCGATGTGGTTTCGTGACCACATGGTGGCCACACAAGCTTGTAGCTCCACACTGACAGTTCACACGGCTGTGTATATTTGGGATTTAAAGTTTCAGGCAAATTTTGGTGCCACACGGCCGTGTGGTCAAATTGAGGATTTTAGTCGACTTACACACAGTCGTGCGCCTTCCTCACATGGGCATGTGTGTTTGGGAATTAGGGTTATACGATTTGATGCCACACGGTCGTGTAGCCAATTTAGGGATTTAAGGATCCTACACGGGTGTGTGTTTTGGACACATGGTTGTGTCTGGTAGGTCACACGGGCGTGTGAGACCCTCACACGACCGTGTCTGTCCTGTACCCTATTTTAACTCAAACGGATAGAGAGTTACACATCCAAATCACACGGCCATGTCCCTATGTCACACGGGTGTGTGCCTCTCCACATGGATGTGTTGACTTCCACACAGCCGGAGCACACGGCCGTGTGGCTCTGTTTTGCAAATTTTTGTTCTGTAGCATAACTTATCCGTCTTGTTTCTTGTGTCGTCCAACGGTTGTTAGGGCCTCTATATAAGTATTAAGGACTCTGATACGGCTTAGGGTTGTGTGATTAGCTGTAAGCGTGGTGTTAAACTTTTAATTTGATAGTTCATGTTTGTAGTGTGCTCTGCAAAATGAAACCGTGTCTGATAACTATGAAGAAATTTGACATTGAGTTTGTATGTGTAAGAGCATTCTAATTATGTACTCTGATTCTGTGTGTTTGATTCCAAATAATGTGCATTTTTGTAATCACACAGAATTCTAGTTTTGGTTGACTAGTGTTTACGACCTTCTGTGTCTATGTGACTATTCGTGTTTAGTATGCATTGTTGCATTTGCATCATGATTTGGGGTTTGGTAGCAAAAAGAAAAGGAAGACTGATTCTGATATGATCTGGCAGTTTAACTGCAATATATTTGTACAGCGGTTTGCCGTAATGCACTGTACTAAATATACGTCAGCTTTGCTGCATACTATTATCTAAGTGGCTTAGTCCACATACAAGGTTTTTAGGGTTGGATGGGCCTTTCGAAGTCCTATGTGGTGTGTTTTGTTGGATGAACTTAAACAGCTCTATTGGGGTGTGATCGAGGGACGGAGATGTGTTTTCACTACTTGACTGAATTCATAAGCGTCTAATTAAGTGATTGGGTGTAAGTTTGTTTGTCTGCACTTTGTCTGTTTGACTTATCATTTGTGATTGTTCTTGCGTGTAATGACATTTTGTAGCATTGTGTGTGATAATAAGTGCTTTGCTTGAGTACGTTCGTTTGGGACATTGGCTTCGTGTATACCTTCTGGTTCTATATATCTCTGTAAGTACGTTTCACTGTTGCGCTACTATCTGGAATTCCGGTCTGTAATTCTGTTGTTAGTCATGTCTTGGACTCACACGGAGCTTGTCTAGCTCACCCCCTTAATGTTTCCCCTTTTAGGTACATTTTTGAATTCTGATATAGGACTTGGCACACCAGAGGTCTCGGAGTTACGCATTTTAAATAATTAGTTTAAGTATTATTTTGAAAACTGTGGTATAAACTTTTGTATTAAATACATGTAAGCGTTAATTGGACTGAGGTTTTTGTAATATCGAGATTTTATATCTAAGAGTTTTTACGGAACTTAAATATTGTAACGTTTTTTGGTTTGTTAAACTAAATTTTCTCATGATCATTTCGATGATCAATGTGACCTCCGAAATTCGATCTAAACTCCTAAGCCGAGTATTAAAATGTTACATATTTAGCCAAAAATTATCCAAAGATCTCAAAATCTATCTTCTCATTTTCCTTTCACATCATCAAGATTCTAAGTGTGAAATAATATATCATAGAAAAATAAAAATAAAAAGGTTCATGTGATGAAAGTCTTAATTTGAAAAAAGTTGTCTAGGAGGGTTTACCTAACTTGAAATTATAGCTAGTAAGTTTAGTTATAGAGCAAAAAGTAATATAATCACGGATTTATATTTTGCAATTTGACAAATTGATGAAAAGTTGCTGTGATAGCAATTTACTGTGCTCAAAAGATGTACATATTGGCCTAAAAAGAGACTTTATGTTAAATTTTATTTTTTTTAGTGAAATTATAAAAAATTAAAGTTCAGCTTAAAATATTAATCTGCCTATACTAGAAGGACTTATAAAGAGATGTGACCCTGGTTTGTAATTTTGCAATTGGGATCTTGTTTTAGTAGTTAAATTGTCAATCAATGTTTTAAAAGGTGGACAACTCTATAGTGGTAATTATAATCAAATTTAGATATAGAGTGAGAATAATTCTTCATATCGGTTCATAATTGATTAAATAGTTAAATAAAGGTGATTTTGTTAATACTATTAGTTTTTTTGATGGATTGAAAAGGCTTTAACCAACTTTTCTGTGACTAATGAATCTTGACAAAGTAATCAAACATTAGCTTTTGGGATGATCATTGAGCATACCAATTTCTAGTCTAATCATTATATTTAAAATTATTGATAAGGAATAATTACAATTTAAGAATGAAATTCTTTTAGTAAGATAGAATAAAATTATTATTAAACCCCAAAAAATAAAATTAACCAAAAATTAGTAGATAAAACACCAAATTTGCACATCAAAATTTGAAAGAAAAGTTATTTTATAAATTAACCAGGTTATAATGGCATCTTCAATTCACCTTATTTACTCAATTACAAGTGGTACAAGGATTGTGTCGTGCATTTTGAAAGTGACTAAATTTTTCTTTACTTTATAGTTGTATATTCCTGCAATATGTACAGGTTTGTTGTACATATATATCTTTTAAAATATATTAAATTATTTTTTAAAATAATTTCCAAAAATTTAAATTTTTTATAAATAATATGATTAAAAGTTAAATTATAAAGTATTTGTTAGTACAAGTTTTATCTGTCGACTACAACGCTAGTTGCAGCTTAAGGAAGAACTGACATTATGATAAAACTTACCTTAAATGGATTGGCATATTTTAGAATAAAGTTGTTTGGACCTTTAATCATTGAATCTTTAAGAGTGTTAGAAGTCCATTTATAATGATTGAATCTACGAGAATCAAAATATATTCAGTATGATGGTTGGATTGTTAAAATATTAATAGTGTAAAAAGTTATGAAAGAGTGTAAAATCACTAAAATTTTACACCAGTGTATAAAAATATCAAAAATTACTGTAACTACATAAATGCTTACTATTATGTGTATTGAATTGAATAACTAATTCAACAAACTAAATCGTTCATATATGATTTACACAAATAAGAACTCAAACCTAAATGCTCAAGATCCTATTGTTTTAACATTACTATTTCAACAAAAGTCTCATCGGTTACATGTATGCATGTAAGTATTAATTATTATATTTAATATAAAAAATATTAGCATGGAAAAACATGAATTCAAATACGTTTATCTTCTTATTTAAAGGTTTAAGGGAAATTATGAATACTGAAGATTGGGATACTATGAAAGGTAGAAATGAGATAGTAAAGATTATGTGTGTTTGAAAGCACATGGAGAGAATAAAAAGCAAACAATAAAAATACAAAAGGAAAGGATTAAAATTGTTTTATGCCCTGAAAATCCGCTCAGAAAATCTCGTCGGCAAAATAAAAATTATGGAGAAAAGGCTTAAGCTTAGCTCCAAAATACCTAGAGGAGTGAGTGGAGTCAATCCATGATTTTCTTTCTTTCTTTTTTTGTCTAAATATTAGAAACACAAACATTTCGTAAATGCTAATGGAGGAACTGTTTTATGCTTTGCACAAAAATGATTGTGTAGTTCAATTTTTGAATCCTTAAAATAGATTTGTTTGAATAATTTGCATTCTTGTCAAACCTTTATTTGTAATCCCAATATCTCATCATATACCAAAAAATTACATATGATTAATGTTGCAACTCATATTTTCTATGTTATTTTGACTTTTAAATTAAATCATGTGTATGTTGTAATTGTTTAGGAATAATTTTACTTTAATTTTCAACGTATTCTTTTAGTTAATATTTTTAATTTTTAGTTTAAAATGTTTACCATATTTACTAAAAAATTTTGAAAGTAGAAAACTACATGCACATTATATGCATTATACTTAATATTCATAACAATAAAAATATTGATAATATTTCATAAAAATTTTCAATGTCTACACTTGTTATCATTTTTTAAGATACACTTTTGATTCCATGAATTTTCTTTTTTTCTTTTTTTAGTATCATAGAGATATATCTAAAATGAATTTCGTTTTAAAAAATCAAAATCAAATAAATGTTTGATAGAAAAAGATGATAAATTTTTTTGATAAAAAATTTAAGATTGAATTATTATTATTATATTTACTTTATTTTTATGTTAAATACTTTAATTTTGGATAAATGTTTACTTTATTTTTACACAAGTCCAATTTTCAGGCTTAATCTTTTTGCACAAAATCTCCTAAATTTCAAACGAGCCTTCGAGCTTAGGCAGGTAGTCCAGCTCATAAACAGGTCTATCATAAACAACTCAACATAGTTTTTACTATTTGTAATGACTAACTCGAGCCCATTTAGGCTTGCCCATATATTTTATATATAACAGAAAAGAAAAAAAATTGACATTATAAACTTGAAAATGAATGAGACTCAGGCTTCTAAAATTGAAGCCTGACCCTTATTTTTCGTTTAAGCCCATTTTAAGGTTCAATAATTCTGTCCAAACCCTCTTAAAATTCGAATAGACCTTGGGATTTGAACATGTAACTTACTCATTAAACAAGTTTTGATTCAAATATTATAATTATTAATTAAAATAATTCAAAATAAACACATTAATAACTATATTCATATTTGAATTTGCATGTGCATTTGCATTTGCATTACTTATGTGAATAATAGATTTAGAATATCTGAATTTGATGTCATTTTATGGATAATGAATTTAAATTTTAACTTAATTATGCATATTCAAAGTTTAACGGTAAACTACTTAGATAGTTACTCAAGTATTAGAGTGTTTCTATTTTAGTCATTAAACTTTTCTTTATTAATTTCGTTATCTCGTTAAATCAATGCCAAATTCTAGAGACTCTACCTTTAAAATGTATTTAGTCACCTAAGGAAATATTAACACAGCCCCCTTTTATTGGTATAATAACAAATTTAGCTCTCAATATTTACACATTTTATTATTTTAGTCCCAATTTTGAAAAATCAACAAATTTAACCCTCAATATTTACATATTTTATCAATCTAGCCCTAATTTTGGAAATTAAATAATATAAATAAATAATATATATACTTATAAAAAATTCAAAATTATAAAAGTATATAAAAAAAACCAATCAAAATTTATTGAAATTTATAAAAAATATTATAAAATATTGAAAATTATAAAAAAATACTTGATTTTTTTAATTTTAAAATGTTTTGACACCTTCCTCTCTCTTTTTTCATTTTCCTTTTCTTTTATCCTGGTTGCTAATTTTTTTTATTTTTAGCTAATTAACCTTAACCTTTTTTACATCATTCTTCTTCTTCTCCTTCTTCTTCTTCTTGAAAACCATGATACTTCAAGTAGATTTTCTAGCCCACTTAGTCTAATCTCCCCAACTAGCAGTTGAATCAAACTCCAAACTATATTGGGGCCTCCTTGCACCTCCCCCTTCATTCCCATCGTTTGAATTCATAAGGCGACATCCAGAGCATCGAGAACCCCCTAGGTCAAATCTTCAACAATGATGGCTTTCTCTCTCTTTTTTTCCTTATATTTTTCTTAACTTCTACCAATAGTTTCTCTATAACCTCTCCAACCCGTCCTAGATGTTAGGCCCGAATTTGGGAGATTACATTGGCCACCAAAGTGGCCTAGTACGATCAAAGACTTATAAAATAGTCATATTTAAAATTTCATTTTATCTTAGAAGAAAACTTACACTATAGCAAAATAGATTTTTAGCGTCATTTTTTTGGCCTATAAGAGCCGCTAAAATATCAAAGCGTCGCAAAAAAAACCGCAATAGATAGCGTCGCTAAAATTTGTGGCGTTTATGTGGGAAAACGGATCTATAGAACATTATCTTTAGCGGCGCTTTTATTACAAACGCCACTACAGAACATGATCTTTAGCGACACTTTTTTTTACAAACGCTGTGGAGTTTGTAGCTAGAATCACCGCAAAAGATCCTGTTCTTTAGCGACATTTGTAGTAAAACTACCGCTATAGATCATGCTCTATAGCAGTGTTTGTGGGAAATCGCCACTAACATTAACAAATTTTACCAATCCATTTTATTTCATATAGAACCCGAATTTTTAACATATTTTCCTGTAACTTCAAATCCAACAAAAAACTTCAAATCTAAATGATACTATCACGAAACAAATATGTATATGATCTAAATTAATAATTGAAATAACAAAATATACTCAAAAGTTATATTGTTAAGATATTCTCACAATAAGAAAACAAAAGTCTAAGATGGTAGATTCTGCGATTGATTTTGCTAAAACAACTTCATCATATTTTGAAGCTGTAGCTGGAGTTCATCATATTTTCTTGTTTCCTCTGTTGCCATTGCTGCTGCCTTTACTTCCCTCGCTGTTGCCTCCACTTTAAGTTGTAGCTGGAGTTCATCATATTTTCTTTTAGCCTCTGCTTCTCTTGATGCTACCTCTACTTTAAGTTGAGCAATTTGCTCAACTGTGCTCGCTTGCATCTAAGCCATCTGGTCTCTTAACCTCTGAACTTCAACTTAAGCCTGATTTGCTGAAGGCATGTATTGCTGCGAGCTAGATCCAAAATATTGGGTTAGGCTAACGAAATATCATTGAAATCGAACCCGACCATACCTTTCAGGACCAAAAATTCAGTAATAACTCGGTTATCAATGTCGTCCAAATTAACAGAACTATCACACCATAGCTTCATACTCCGCTCTTTTATCCTTTAGTTTCTTCTAATAAATCAATTAAGAAGTTAGAAACGAAATATATAATCAAGCAAATGCAACATAACTTGGCATTATTTGCATTACAAACAACGAATAAAACCATTATAATTAAACATGATAAATATTTAAAATAATTCAAATTTTATTAAGTAAATATACCATAATTTTTGCAACTTCAGTAGTCATAGGAGATCCATCTTTCTTTCTATGTGTAATGTCAAAAAGCAGAAGGCGTCCAACTTTTTGACCAGACGACAGTTCCTACAATATAGTAGGAAAAATATTATTTAGTAGAAAGTAATTAATATTTGACACAATTAATAAATTCAAAATACATCATCATCAGCTACACAAGCAAAACTTTTCGACCCAACTGCATTTGTGAATTTTTGTTTTTGCCTACTTGTAGTTCCAACTCGCTCACGATCCTACATTATGAAATTATTATTACATATATAGTAAATACTATAAACCGAAATAATTATAAGAGTTTGGAAGTACGTAATACCTCTCATTTCTTTGAATTTCAAAATCTAACTGCATCTTCCCATTGCTACCTCAGCATTCTCAGCCGGACATTTAGCAATTTCTCTTCGAGGCTTATATTTTTCTTAAAATATTCCTTTTTTAAAGTACTTTCATGGTCTCTCCATTTCCTTGCTAATGCTTTCTTCACATAATTATCCGAGACCTCTAAAGTAAATCTCTCCTGCAAATAACACAAGTTTAGAAAATAAATATAAATGAAAATTAAACCAAAGTATTATAAATTACATTCACGTTATTACCTTAATATTACCTACAACATGATTTTTGTTATTATCAGGCATATGATGGCATGACTCGTAGTTGATTGGCAAGAGACTGACATTTCGTGCTATAATGCCCAAGTATCCTGCTAAAACTCGAGCTTCTGATCCAATTCACATGACTGTTTCTAGATACTTTGAGACACTTCACGGAATTTAGATTGTATAAATCCTTTAATAGCATTTGTCCTCGAGTTTTGCGCCTTCCACTATTTTCAGCTAAAAAATTGTATATGATAATGTAAGAATTTGAAACAAAAATCAATAATAGAAGTCAACATGCATGTAAATTAAAGTTAACGCTACTTTGAATTTCTATAGGTTTGTCAACTGTATTCGGAACATTCAAAGATCCAATAGCAATCTGTTGATCACTATTTGTTTCTTCCGAATTTAGAGAAATTTGAATAATACTTAAATCTCGCAATCTTCTTCTAGGCATATTATCTGCAATACACATAAAATAGTTGAAATATTAGTAACTAATTACAATAATAATGGTAATGGATATATTTAACAAGATCAAGATTTAAATTATAAAATTACATATAATTAAAAAATGTAAAATCTTACTACATCATGATTCGCAAATATCTTCATCCACATCCTAGCGAACCCATTGAAATTGTGTACTACTACTAGGGATGGTTTCATTTAAGCTTTGTTTTGGAAAAGGAAAAGTTTCTTATCTTTCATCAATGTCATCTCTACTTCCGTTTCCGATGTCAAACAAGTCTCTAGAGGTGTTACGGAGTACAACGTACCAACCCTCATCAGTTGGATCTTTTGAGTAAAAAATTTGTTTAACTTGAGAAGAAAATACATATAGCCCTTCTATCAATTGTTGTCCAGTGTGAATTAATCGAGAGAAGTTCACCATTGTAAACCAAATTAATCTTTTTTAATTTCACGAGCAATATTAACATCAGCCCAATCACATTGAAACAAGGCAACCTTCCGTTTGCCATAGTAATCCAACTCAATAATGTCCATAAGAAGTTTGTAATACTCCACATTTCCCTCAACAGGATTACCATCCCTAGCACTAGCATAACTTGTAATTGAAGAATTAACAACTATTCCACAATTTTGAGTCCTCCTCAATCTTTTGCGAGATTTTGTATGAAACCTGAATCCATTAATGATGAAGGCATTATATCTTTTTACTACTCTATTCGGACCTTGGGAAAGTCATTTAACTTCTTCATTGACGTCCTTTCCACTCCAAACCTATTGAATTGAAAGTAAATTGATTAATTTTAATGTTATACGAAAACACTATTATTTGTCATTGAAAGCTTCAGTTGCATACCGTCTGCCCTAACCATTCATGAAAAGATTTTGTGAATAATTTATGAATCTCTCAATGTTGTAATCTTCGAGAGCGTGAACGAGATCTCAAGACTTATTTAAACTCACTATGTTAAAAAGTGGATTACTTGGTTAAAAAATAAACAAATGAAAAAGATGAATATTTATCAAATTCTAAAACTTACTTGCATAATGGTCCAATTGAATCGTGGTGAAAAAGAACATATCGATGTGCTTGTACCCAAGATCTATCATCTAAGTGTGCAATTTCAACTTTATCGATTGGTTGTCCATAACTTCGAAATAGATAAGTTTCAACTAAGTTATGATTAGTGAGCCCATCATTTCTACTTGGTCTGTTCAGTCTTGTTTCAACATCTTCTAAATATCTAGAGCAGAAAGTTATACACTACTCTGCTAAGTAAACTTCAGCAATTGATCCTTCTGGATAACGTTAAATATGTACTATTTACGGCACTATTTCCACTAGCGCCGCTATATAACGACTTATTGTGGTGTTTTTCGGTAAGCGCCACTAATGGTATATATTTGTGGTGTTTTTCAATACAATTGCCGTTAAAAGTTCAACCTTTGTGACACTTTCGATCCAAATGCCACTAAAAACGCCACTAAAAGCTTAATTTGCTATAGTGTTAGTTAATTTTCAATTTATTCATTACTTAAATTTTATTTATAATCTAGCAGCGAAAAAAGTAATATCTAATTTAGCTTTAATAAAAATCATATTTCATGCATAATTTAAAATCCATAGTTCAACATCCTAAAGTTGAAGTAAATATCATGCATGTCAATTAACCTAAAAACTTAAGTCTCATGCCACAATTTAATAATAAAACACTAAAGTCTCTGAATACTATAAAATGTGAATTATAAACCTATAATTAATTAATTAATAAATTGTTCTGAGCTGAGACCCTCTGAATTTCATGTCTGTGTCCTAAGTTGGTGAGTTATCTGTAGAGACAGAAATAAAATTGGAGTGATCTATGAAGCTCAATATGAGTTCCATCACAAGAAAATCATTACAAACAGACAATAAAACATACTAAATAACAATGCATAGAATAAGCATCATCAATTATCAATCCATAGTACACAGTTAATGTATGCGCGTGTTTATGTATGACAATGCAATTTTCATATATCAAAATCAGATTGTACCCACCTCTACTACACACCACAATGGGAGTTCCCTTGAACTCCAACCACCTACACACTGGGTTATGGTTAAACCACCAATGTTTTGCAGATAAACTGCCAGTGGCTGTGGACACACAACAAAATCTTACAGATAGAATCTGTCTCTAGCTGTAGATATACAGCAAAAATCTTGCAGATGAAATTTGCCTCTGGTTGTAGATGCATAGCAAATATCCCACATATAGAATCTACATCTAGTTGTGTATACACAGCAAATTTACAGATAAATTGCCAATTTTCCTCCATACATATCGTCCCACCCCATGCAATGCAATTTGACATATTTATAACAAATAAATATAATAACATTTAATATGCTTATAACATATCAATACGGTAGCAGTTAATATGCTCATAACAAATCAATACGGTAGCAATTATTATGCTTTTAATAATTTAATTTAGTAGCAAAAGACATGCTTTATCATGCATTTGGTTTAACTGTAACATAAGCTTGATCATACAATCCAAAATCATATACAATAATAATTCAGTTATTTGGATCATGAATTCCAATACTCATATTATTAGGGGCTCAATTTTGAGAAATAAAACTCTAAACGAGAACTATTCAGGATCTAAACTGAATAAATCATAAAATTCTGGGAAAATCTATAAAAAATGGGCCACACGATCATGTGGCCAGGGCATGTAACAAACTGTGATTGTATGACATTTGCAAAAATTTCCCTTCACAGAAGACATGGCTGTGTAGCAGGCCTTGTGGAAGGTTTCTAGTCGTGTGAGATTCGAACTATCCTAGGGTTTTAGAGGTACATGACTGTGTGAGGGGCTGTGTGGGCCACACTCCCATGTGGCAAACCGTGTAGCCCTAATCCTAGGCATAGTTTTCCCTGATTCATTTGTAAAAGAATACACACCTTTCATTGGAAGCCCGATTGACGTCCCTCGCAATGAAATGCGATCTGATGCACCTAAAATGAGTCCTTCAAATGATATTTATACACAAGTTAACATTGGGTATCAAGAATCAATCAAGATTAAAGGAAGATTTCAGCAAAAATCACAAAAGATCATAAAGATTGACTAGATTGAATGAAGAATTAGCTTCGGATAGAAGTATTACGAAAATTCAAAATCTAAACATCAAAAACGAGATGTACTTATTGATTTTTGGCAAGAATAAAGATGCTATTGACGACAATCTCAAAATCGATAAAAAGAACAGTTGAATAGAGGATGATTTGATTCGGGAAAGAAAAATAATTATCAAAAATTAAGATGAAAATATGGTGTAAAGAAAAGAGAAATAAAATAAAAAGAGAATAAATAAAAAGATGGAGAGCAAATTCTATTAAGATTTGAAAATAAGAAAATTGAAATTCTAGTTAGGAAAAGAAGAGAAAAAGATGGTGGAATTCTAATTTTATTGGAATTTTGAGAAGGAGCAAGTCGTGAATTCTAATTAGGAAAAAATTGGTTAAATTCCTAAGGTTTGTAAGGGTGTCACTTGCAATTTTCCTAAGATCTGTCGATATTGAATTTAAAATGAAGGAGAGGAGGAAGGGCATCAAACTTGGATCTAGAAAGGCTCTAGCATTTTAACCATTGAGCCTCCAACTGATTTCTTGTCTAATTTAGACACTTAATTATACATATTGCTTCCTTTTTGGAGACTTGCCTAATTTCAAAAATAAAAGGGGAAGAAGGGGTTCAAACTTGGGATCACAAGGGAGGGAAGCTAACTCTTAACTATTAGGCCTGAAGTCTATTTCTTACTTAATCTTATTTCTCAATTGTATATATTTATTCCAGCCTCAACTTACATATTCTTTATTTTACGCATTTACTTAAATTTTAGTTAACTTATTTAACTTATATTACTTATCACATTCCACTTTAGTTTTTATATAACAATTAATACTCATAGTCAAGGCTCATTATTAATATTTTAATTAATTTCACCCTTAGTAAACTCTAATAAAATGACTTAGATACACGGAAATCATCAAGTCTAATATTCATTTCTTATTTAACATTCGACATAAGTAACATTCGTAATTCAATAATTAAGTCATACATACAACATAAAACGATTTAATAAGGGCAATAATTGAAAGGAAATACAAGAACTGATAAGTGAAACTCATTTTGTTTTTAAATCAAAGTTTAAGGACTAATTCGTAAATTTAGTAAAATATTTAGTAAACCCTTTTTGTAAAATTGAGAATAAAATTATGGAATTATCCATATAAGACTTAATCATGCAAATTTTCAAGTCATTCTATAACAATAATTCACTAAACACATGCATATCATCCATCATGCACCCAAAACTTTAACAATCATTCGTATTCAAGCTTAAATCCAATCAATCAATCAACTACAAACTTATTTCTTCTAACCCCATTTTTGGGATGTGACATTCTCCCTTTTATTTCAAGTTTAAGGTTTGATTTGAATTTTGATGTGTTGATTTTGATAATATTTCGAGTTTGGGAATGGGTTATTGGTCTTGTTTAGGACATTGGGGATGAGCTTAGTGGTGAGAGTGTTAGGAAGGGGCTGATGGAGTTGGTATCATTGGTGTTGCAATAGTTGAAGGTTTGACAAAGTGATGGTTGGTTGAATGTTTCAGTTCAGAGGTTTTTGAAAAGGTGAGGAGTTGTGCTTGAATAGATGTTGATGATGGTGAAAGTGAAGAAGGGTGCTCAAGGGAAGGTTTTGCTTGGTTAAGGGGTAATTAGAAGCTTGATGATGTTGGAAGTTGTTGAATTGAATAGTTGTTAATTGCTTAAAAATTAAGTGCTTCGGTTGCCACTACAATGAACAAACTGAATAACAGAGTAAGCAACTAACACAAATGATTGTTTATGCAATTCAGTTCTCCTACGTCTATGGAACCTAGTTTAATAAGTAAATCCACTATCTTTAACCCCCCAATATAACAAATGATTTTGTATTTGAGTCCAAACTTCGGGTGTTCAAGATAAAAAGAGAAAGAGAGAAAAAGGAAAAGTATATATATTGAAAACAAGTTAGAATAGAAAGATTAAAAGTGAAATCAAACCTTAAAACACATATTTAGACTTCAATTTATCAAAACTTCGACTCAAAATGGAAATATGAATTAACTCAAAACCGACTCTAAAAAGAAAAAATATATATATAAGAGAAATGGTTAAGGTTAATTAGTTAAAAAGAGGAAGAAAATTGAAAACAAGGAAAATAATAAACGCGAAAAAAAGAGGAAATAAAAATAAAAAGGAAGGCGTAAACATATATTAAAATTTGACAATTTTAGGTATTTTTTTAAATTATAATTTGAATATATTATAATTTTTTGAATTTTTTTGTAATTTTTAATATTTTTGAATTTTTAGAATAAAACTAAATTGACAAAATGTGTAAATATTGAAAGTTAAATTTATTGATTTTTTTAAATTGAGACCAAAAAAAAAAGGTAAATATTAAGGACTAAATTTATTATTGTACCAATAAAAAAGGTCACATCAACATTAGTTTAAGTGGCCAATTATATATGAATAAAGGAGTGATTAGAATTTGAAATTAACTTAATAAGTGATGAAATTAATAAAAAAAATATTCGGTGATATCAAAATAAAAACACCTTAATACTTAGTGATTGCCTAATTAGTTTATTCTAAATTTAAATATTAAAAAACACTATTATTATTTGGTTTAATTCACTATTTGACCTATAAATATATTTTTTTTCCACTTTGGTACCTAAACTTTTTTTTGTCTCACTTCAGTACCTAAAATACACTCAAATTCTCAATTCGGTATCTAAAGTATGCCTCTGTTATATTTTTTAGTCCATTTTTGAAAGACATTAAAAAAAATTTATTGTAGCCAATCACAAATCTCCATATGATGTCTTTATGTAAAAAAAAATCTCTTATTAAATGTATATACAGAGGCGAATTCGGCCCCTAAGATGGAAAATTGTTGTTTAGGCCCTTTAGAAAATGTCAAAATTTTAAATTAGTAGAAAAAATTGCACTTTGGCCCCCATAAAATCATAAAAAATTTGATTTAATCCTTTAAAAATTATAAAAATATAGACTATTAAAAATTAAAATTTCATTTTGGCCCCCTCTAACAAAATTTTTTGGCTTCACCCCTCTGTACATACACATTAAAAATATAAAAATAGAAATAAATATATAAAAAAATTCAAATATATATAAAACCTAGAAAGAAATATAAATTATAAAACATTTATAAAAATAAAATTTACAAAAGAATACGATAATTGAAAAGAAATTAGTTGAGATTAATAATATTATTAGAAAATGTAAAAAAATTGTAAAACTTATAAAAACTTATAAATTTATAAAAAGGGAAGTAATTTAAATATATTTTTTATTTTATAAAAATTTTCAATTTTTATATATTATTTTAAATTTTTAAAATTTATAATTATATATTTTAGAATTTTATAAAAATATTTTTTAAAATTATATATATTATATATGAATTATTTTACATTTTTAATCAATATAATATATAATATTAAAAATAATTGACAAACTCAAGTATTTTTTAATGTTTAAATATTTAATATTATAATTTTATTTTTAATTTAAATTTAATATTTTTTATTTTAAGTAAACCTAATTGTCTGGTAACATTTTTTTTATTGGCCGAAATATATTACATGATCTTTTTGATTGACCAAAATTACTTAGCAATTTTTTAATTACAAAATAGTTCAAAAATAGAAAAAATTGATGATTTAAGTGTCAAATTAAAATGACAGCACCTCTCGATGTGGAGAGAGAGAATAATAATATTGAGCGAAAAAATTAATTTAATTAGTTATGACATCGCTTTGCAATTAATTCAAATGACTAGAATAGTAATAAATATGGGTAGATACATATGAATAGATATTTTAATTTATCTGCCTCAATTATTAAAAAGAGGTTGAGGAGCCCAAAGGATTGAGTTTATATGAGAAAAGAGGAGACAGTGGGGGCAATTGCAGAGGGTGAGAATGATAGTGCATTATTCTTTCAAAAACCAATTGGAGGGCCAATTTCTGATTTTTTTGGATAACAATTTATGTTAAATTATACTGTAAATAGAAAAGTTTATTTTGTTTTCCGAATGTAAATCCAGGACTTTTAATTAGGTCTAATGGCAATTTGCAAGTTCATGTATCTTCAAAAACATCACACTGGTTGTATAAAAATATGTGGGAGCAGCATATGTTGAAATCATGCCTGCATACCTGTTTTAACCATAAATATATACATATATAAAATACCCCCTTTGTGGATATTAAACTGAACTGTGAATGTATTATAGTAATTTTTTACAATCTTTTTCAAAAAGACATTTTATCTTTTACCTTTTTATATATAATTCCCTTCATTTTGAGGTAGTCTATATTAGTATTTTATTTTATGAGAAATTTTGGGTTATGGGTCAAATTCCATCAAGCTCTTACAAATTAACTAGCTTTATACATTTGATATAAACTTTATATTAGTAATATTTTGACCCAATTACTCAATTTGTTGAAATATTAAAAAAAATGTAGAAATCTAATCTGATATATATAGATTTAGATTGTAGATGAGAATGTTATAGGATGCTCTTCATGGAAGGGAGCCTGATTATATATGCATGTCATTGTCTTAAACCCCACCACTAATCTCTCTTTCAATTCAATCTCTCATGCTCTCTCCCCCTTAAATCAAACAAATGACAAAAGGTGGACTAAAAAGATATAAAAGATGGTGAGAGGAATTGAAAGGAAAAATAAAATTGAAAAAATAAAAAAGGGAGACTATTTCTTCCCTAAAAGACAAACCAAACCTACTTTCATAAATCAGCTGCTATATTTGCAAGGCTTTTCCCACATAAACTCTGGATACAAACCATATATCTGAGGAGAGATCCCCCAAAAGGAAACTCAAATCCCAAGCTCTGATGAACATGGGTTTTAGGAGCTACCATGTAGCAGAGGACAAAACCTTGTGTTTTCAAGCTCCTACCTTCATTGAATGGCTCAAGCCATCTTCATCTTCATCTCCATCACCATCACCATCATCATCATCATCGTCTACTATTTCTTCTTCTTATGTGGCTCAGCATGTTCAGCTCATAAACCCCATGAATATCATGAAGCTGCCTCTCATCTCATTTCAACAACAACAGCAGCAGCAACAATATCATGATTTTCAAAAGCATCAGGTTGGGGAGGAAACTATTCAATGCCTGCCCCTTTTGAGCAGGTTTACAGAGAACAAACCATTGAAAGAGGAAGCTTTGCAAAAGGTGATGAGTGTTGGAGATGTAAAAGAAGAAAAGATAGAGAAAGTTACAGTTTCTTTACACATTGGGTTGCCTAATAGTAGCGCTGCTGCTGCAGCTGAAGGAGATGATAATATTCCAGTTGTTGATCATAAGATTTTAAAAGAAGAAGAACCCATGAAGAAGACCTTCCATGGATGCTCTTTCAACACTATGAGTAGGTTTGGATCCCAACTCCAGCTCAGATCCTCGTTGGCCCCATGCAGTTTGCTTGCTCCATTTGTAGCAAGACTTTCAATAGGTACAATAACATGCAGGTCAGTAGAGTTCTTCATCATTTCCATACTTTAGATTTTATCAAGTAAATCACCGTATAAACCCAAATTTACTGGGTTTTCTTTGATACAAAAGTAAAAAATAAAAAAATAAAAAATAAATTCATCCTTATTGCATGCGAAATCATTCTTCTTTTTTTCAGAAACTTCGTAGAGTTAAAAGTTCAAAATCATCTTCCTTTTACAAAGGAAACTAGATATCAAACCAATGCAACATCCATGGAAAGTGGAAAAATAGATTGAATTGTTTTTATTTGTTCATGTAAATCAAAAGAACATAAACAAGAAAGAATACATAGAAATATAATGATAAAAACTAGACAATTGCCGAGAAAAAGATTAAATTGTTTTAAGGGCAAACTGTGATAGTAATTTCATTCTTTTTTATTTAATAAAAAAGTAGAGGTTTTATTTTCTTCTATTGGAAACATTTTCACACTGGATATAATTCAAAACCAAACACCATCTATAATTTAGATACGTTTTTTATTTTGATGCTCATTGAGTTCCAATCAAACGTCAACTTTTATTATCAGTTCCTTGGGATTTCAAAGATTAGATAGAAATTAAGAAACAGCTAACAAACAATACAAATAATAATTGAGAGCCAAGAAAGTCCTAATTAATCAGTCTAAATGATCATATTCCAATCTTAATTCCTTTTCCTTATAACCCTTTGAGTAGTTTCATTAGAAATTTTATTGGCATAGCAGGCACCCTTTTTTTCAAAAAAAAAAAAGAAACTAAATTTGAAGTGAAAATTGCAATGAAAAATTGGCCCTTATTTCCCCCCTCAATTTAACTAATCCATATCCAATTTTCTTTTGACTTTTGTCCTTGATTGCTTCCCTTTTGGGTGGAAAGCTGTGAGGGAAGAAAGCAAGCTGGGGTACCAAAACAAACATTCTTTACCATTTTCATTTATAAAGAAGTTCTAGTGGTAGGAACTTGAAATTGATTAGGCAAAATAATAATTATAATAATAGGGGGCCAGGGGTTCCGAGAGAGGGCAATTAAATTTAAGAGCTTTGGATTCTTATCTTTAGTGGCTAATTTTCACTCTTTAATCACTTTAATTATTCAACTTTTTAATTTAAAAACATACCTTAATGATCCTTGTGCACTATTTAAAAGAGTCAAGGGTTTCCTTTTGCAAAGGCATGATAATCTTTAATACAAAAAATCCAATTTTTTTATAAAGTATGATCCACCCATGATAGCCAGAGCTATAACATACACTAATGAACTTTTGAGTTATGAAGTCATGTAATGCAATAAATACATAACCAGTTGTTATTAATACAGATGCATATGTGGGGGCATGGATCTGAATATAGGAAAGGGCCAGATTCGCTTAAAGGATCACAACCAGCAGCAATGCTGAGGCTGCCATGCTATTGCTGTGCCCAGGGCTGCAAAAACAACATCAACCATCCCCGAGCCAAGCCATTGAAAGACTTTCGAACACTTCAAACTCACTACAAAAGGAAACATGGTGCCAAACCCTTCATGTGTAGGAAATGTGGCAAGACTTTTGCTGTCAAAGGCGATTGGAGAACCCACGAAAAGAACTGTGGCAAGCTATGGTACTGCACTTGTGGCTCCGATTTTAAACATAAAAGGTCCTTGAAAGATCACATCCGATCATTTGGCAAAGGTCATTCCCCTCATCCTTCTCTTGAAAGATTTGAAGATGACAAGGAATGTATCACCGGTTCCGAAGACGAATTCGCTCACTGGACAACGACGGACTCTCTCGTATCCGACAAGTACTCTTCTTTTCTTTAGTTTCCTTTGTTTTTGATATCATTTAGAGAGATGTAGTAGCTTTAAAAGTTTCTTAGGCTTACCCCAATTGAGCTTTTGCTCTATAACAAAAAATTTCTCAAACAAAACATGGGGAGAGTTTTGCTATGGAGCCCTTGCTGATCAGGGGTTGAGCCTCAGTAACTTTTTTAGACACTTTGTGGTTAGCCATAATTGGGAAATAAATTAGAAAAAAAAAACAAAAGGGTTACCTCAAGTGGTGAAGTAGATGAATTTTCTTCTCTTCAATGATGAAGGTTTGGGAAAAAAATTTGGATTTTTTTCTAAGGGAGTAAATTTATCTGCTTCATTGCTAACTGGTGATCTTTATTAGGACTGGATATTGTATTGTTTTCTAGACAATTTATTTATCTTTTTATATATATGTTTTCTATCTCGTTTTCTATGCTTAAATTTATTTCTAAATATATATGGTCTGCATGCATGAGAAGCATTATAGATAATTATTAAATTGCTAAATCTAAAATTCATTTGTATATGCATCTAAGTCCCTTTAGGTTTTTAAATACAATTTGTATTAAATGTCTTATTATTAGTATATATATTCATTTTACAAAATATAATTATTGTATATTTTTTTTTGATATTATACACTTAAAAGGTTAGAAAGCATGTACATAAGATGGAGATATACTCACATCACACATGCACGCATTATGTTCAAAAGGAATTGTCAAATAAAAACTTACCACTTGCTCTCTTTGAAACTTCAATCTGAACGAGTTTTATGAATGAACAACACTTAAATATAATAATAGAATCACTAGAATAAAAAAATAACAATTAATTTAATAATTTTTTACCATAATTTAAAATAATTCATGAAGTATCAAATATGGGAAATTAAGTTGAAATTTTGAAGCTTAGATTCCTCAAACCATGGGAGTTGAATTAATTAAAGGATGCATTAATATATTGTTATAATACCTAATCAAAATCTAAAGTGTTGAAGTCTAAACACAAAGATTTGTACACGCGTGCATATAAGATCCATAGTCATCAACAACCCAACAAGTTAAAAAGAAAGAAATATTCCACATACAAGCTAATATATATATATATATAGGCAAAATAAGGACAATACTCAACATTAAATAAATAAATATTTATGCATAGTGTAAAAGGTTTCCCACATGAACCAGTTAATTAATTAAATTAATGTGGTTAATAATTAAAAGCATGCTTTCTTCATCTCTTTTGAGTATTTTGGTTGAATGCTACACCAATTGGTTGAAGTTTAAACTTAGCTCAATTACGCCTATCACGGCAACAACCCCACACTAACACTTCAATTAATATAAGTATTATCAGTTGGATGGATTCAATTTGGTTCCATATAATTTCTTTTTTATGTTTCAAGTTTTAATTATAAAAATTGGTGGAAAGTGTGATTTGTTGGTACTGGATTTAAATTTTGAAATTAAAAATGAAAATAAAACTGATTTTTAGATTTCATTTAATTATGAAAATTTTCATTATTTAAGATTTTTAAGTCCACGTTTTAGGTTAATTGTCATTGATATTATTTGAGCATTTTTAAGGATGTTTATCCTTTTATTTAAAAAATGAAAAAAATTATGCATAATCGTATAAAAAAACTTTTAAATCTAATTTTATGGTGTTAAAAAATAAATTAAACATTGCTTTGAGAAGTTATTTTAGGTTTAGATTTTGAGAAATGAAAAGGGAGACCTTGAAGATAAGAAAGGAGGAAACTATAAATAACCCTTCAATATTCATATAGAAGTATAAAATAAATAAATGACGTCAAAAATCAATCAACCACAGTCACTGCTTATCTAACAATTTTCAAAAGCTACAGATGGGAGAGATCGAAGTAAGTCTAAGTTGGACGCTTAACCAATATTAGTACTAACTATTAATTAAGTTGAAAAAGGGAAATGTTCATAGTTTTACAAAATAATTTTTAAAATTAATTAAATTTAATAATAGTAAAACAAATTTAAACGTTAGAATTTAAATATTTTTTATTTTTAAAAAATATTATATAACAAATTAATTGAATTATGCATATAATTATTATATATGAAGATGATGGTGATTTTATGTTAAGTATTGTGAATTTTTTTTTTTTTTTGTAATTGTGAGGCAGGAGATGAGATTGTTAAAGTTCATGTCACACACTAAAATCTTATTATTAGATTAAGAGATTATTTATTATATATTAATATTGATTTAATGGTAATAAGAAAAGAAGAAAGAGATTTTAACAACTTTGAGAATCAAAGCTTGAGTTTTATTATATATAAAAGTTTGATATTAATATTGAAGTTGTCTAGATGCATTATTCATTAGTGTGATGATTCAATTAATTAGCTCATATATATTTAATGATTAATTATGATTGTAACTTAAAAACTAATTTATATACTATACGTCATTTAAGAGGTCATAAAATATTTGGTAATGAGATTTTGTTGTTGTTGATGATAGTTAAGATTTTAGATCTGAGTATTCAATTTCAAATATTACTATACTCATTTGTTATGTGTGGGTCTCGAGTTCCACCATTTGTTATTGCCATGTGTAGGTTTAATTTAATGGATCGTTTTCTCTTAAATTATTCTTATTCATAATTAGTTTATATTTTATATTTGTTTAATTCTATTTTGTAATTATTGAAATTTGTATAAAAAAAAGGAGGAGAGAGATAAATTTTTTGTGTTTTTGTAATGACTTTTTCGGATGAAAACATTTTAAAAATCAATGAAATCTGAGTCCTATTGGATTAGGCTTGACCGATTGAAAAAATTGTGGGGAAAACGTGAGGGGTATAATTTTTAGAAAGAATTGGGACCTCCACCATGCTTTGTCGGGTAAAAGGCAAAAAAGAAGAAGAAAAAAAAGCAGTAGTTAAGGCAAAATTGCTTAACCAGTTTTGATGAACTGGTTTTAGCTCAACTACTTTTACTGGAATCTATAACAAAATGCCAAATGCTGAAAGAAAGAACCCCCAGTATAGTTTTGCTAGATTGATTCAACCCAATCACTAACAAATAATATAAAAATAAGAATATCTATTACTCTTGATTGCGATTATCTTTCGGCCTACATTTTTCTGATACCGGTGCTACTTTAAGATTTAGTCGATGTGTGTTTGCATTTACTATTTAAAAATGTTGGGTTTCTAAATTGTTTTATATATAAATATATATAACATTCGTTATGACAATGCAATAAAAAAATTATTAAAAATTTTATAGAGGTGCTTAAAAATAATTTATGATAAATAATTAAATAAATTAATAGTAATACATAAAATATAACATCTTCGACCTGATTCAGGAGTTTCGACTAAGTCGAAGGCATTACATTGATCATCGAAATGATCCTATAAAGCCCTACTTTTACTTGAGTTGAATTTTATGAAAATTTTTCTTTTGTTTTTAAGAAAACACTCATTTGATCAAACCTGTTTTACTTATTAATCTAATTTCAATATTATTAAAACGAGATTTTTGAGAAAACGATTAAGATTTAAAATGACTTATCAAAAACAATAATATAAGTAATGGTTTTTTAAACCGTTTATCATGCAATTATCAGAGTAACAATTAAATATCATGTTTTAAAAATTTATAAATTAAATAATCTCAAACCACAGTTATAAAAGCAATAAATAATTAATAATTTACAACCCTGATAAATAAACCTAATAAAATGATTAAGGAAAGCTTTAATGGAAACTTTTAAATAATAACGAATAAAAAAAACGAGCCAGTTCAAGGTTCGTGGGAGGTAAGAAAAAAGGAGGAGTGAACTTATGACAACCCAATGTGAGTCTAACTTATAAACCATTATATGTATAATAGTTCAAACAGTAAAGTATTTAATTTATAGCATCATAACAATATACGCATAATGTAAGGAACATTCACTAAGTCAATGCATGTACAAATTATGTTTGTAATGTAATGCAATTTTAATTTTAAGATCCCACCCATCCATCCTATATGCCCTCGAGCATCGCTTGACACTCCAAAACCCATACTAATAATTTATCATCCCAGATTTTCCAATGACAATGGACGTTCACTTGTCATCTGTGACAACTTTTACTACAATAGCTTACCATCCTGGGTTGCCCAATTTTGATGGTGTTTTTAAACTATCATCCCGGTTTACCCGATTTTGATGACATTGTCACCCACTTCAAGCAATACTAACTTTCGGTGTGGACTTAAATTGTCACTTTCTCCTACAGAACTCCTCCGTCTTCCATACCCAATTTCATATAATTAAGCACATAAACTCAGCATTGTCATGCTATTTATAAACAATTGATGCTATACTTGTCAAACACCTTTATTATTTCATACTATCATCAATGGCATGTAGTCATGCATTCATTCATAACAATTTCATATATACAGTTCCTTCATGTGAACTAAAAACTTGCCTCAATATATTAACATTAGATTGATAACATGCCAATTAGGCTAACACACGCATAACAGGTTTGCATATAAGGTTAGCACACTAAATCATAAAGGGTTACATATAGGGTTCGCACTTATAAGGTTCGCACATGCTAATTCACATACTATATCGCATAAGGGTTCGCATAAAGGGTTCACATATATATTCACTAAGGGATCGCCTACATGTACTAAAGGTTCGCTTAATAGTTCACATAAAAGTTTGCATAATAATTTATCTAGGGTTCGTAAACATGTACTAACAGTTCACTATGTCATACTATATAACATGAGGGTTAGCATACTATGTCTTACTATATAACGTGAGGGTTTGCATACTATGTCTTACTATATAATGTGAGGGTTAACATATTATGTCATATTATATAACATAAAGGTTCGCATACTATGTCATATGGGGTTCGCATACTGAATCCATAAGGGTTTGCATGTGGGTTCGCATATATTCTCTAAAGTGGTTCGCATACATGTACTAAGGGTTCGCTTAACAGTTCACATAAAAGTTCGCATAATAATTCACCTAGGGTTCACATACATGTACTAACAGTTCACTATGTCATACTATACAAAATGAGGGTTCGCATACTATGTCTTCCTATATAACGTGAGGGTTCACATACTATGTCATACTATATAACGTGAGGGTTTGCATACCATGTCATACTATATAACATGAGTGTTCGCATACTGAGTCCATAAGGGTTAGCATGTGGGTTCGCATACATGGGAGTTCACATATATGGGGGTTTGCCTAACAGATTACCCAAATTTCTAATGATTCAGTTTATACACAATGGTTCTAAGTTAGATCCCACACCTAATTGAAGACAAAAAAAAAACCTTAGTTTTTGGATGAGGAAATCGACAATCACTAGGAGGAGAGGGATGTATTTGAAAATTTTGAAATATTTTAAGAACCCTAATTACAATGAGGGTTTTGTTAATGAAGAAAAAGAGGAAAGAATTATGAGAGCTTTTCTTGAAATATATTTTAAATATGAATTCTTGGTTTTTGAAAAGATTGGCTATTTAAAAATCTTTTCTTCCCTAATTGCAATAGGATTAGGAATTTTTTTAGAATTAGGATTGATTTAAATTAAGGATTAAATTAAAAACAATTTTTGGGTTGGGGTTGGTTTGAAAATTTGAAACTTTTATATGGTAAAAGTAAGAAAATAAAATATTTTGGCTAAAAGTGCAAAAAGGTTTCGAAATTTAGACCAAAAAAAATGCTAAGTCTTGGCTATTGAACTAGCAAACTCATTCTTAATATAAATCTTTAAGAAAATATTTTTAAGGGTTTTAACAAGCATCAGTTGAAATTAAAAAGAAAATAACAACAAAGGGCAAGAGGGTTTAAACCTATGACCTTATCTTTGCCTAACACCTAGCCATTAAGCCTAGTAGTTTTTCCCTATTAATTCCTTATCAAAAATAATTTCTAAGGCATTCTAAGTTTGTTTTCCCTTTTTACTATGCTTAATAAAAAAATAAAAATTCTAAATTTTATCCCTATTTCTTTTAGCTATAATTTTGGGATGTGACATAAAATATATACAATATTAAAATGAAAACAATATAGATTAAATTGTTAATAAAACAAAATTTAAACTCGTAAATACATCATATTAAAAATATTAAAAGTCTGTTTGGACAACACAGAGTAATTGATTTCAAACTAATTGAATGAAAATATAATTAGTAGGGTAGTAATTACACTCTTTTGTAATTACACTACATGAAAATAGACTTTTAGCGGCGCTTTTAGTGGCGTTTGTCCGAAACGCCACTAAAAGCTAAACTATAGCGGCGTTTTTGGCAAAAACGCCACTAAAAACTGGTCAATAGCGGCGTTTTTGGCAAAAACGCCACTAAAAACTGGTCAATAGCGGCGTTTTTCGCAAAACGCCACTAAAAGCTGATCAATAGCGGCGTTTTAATCTCAAACGCCACTAAAAACTGATCAATTGCGGCGTTTTTTTCCCAAACGCCACAAAAAACTGATCAATTGTGGCGTTTTTATCCAAAATGCCACTAAAAACTGATTAATAGCGGCGTTTTTGGTCCAAACGCCGCAAAAAATTTAGCAGGCATTTTTTAGTAAGGTAACCGACACTCGTTTTGATTTGATCTGATTTAATTTTCATATTATTTTCTTATTTTTATTTTGAATTTGATTTAATTATTTTTGTATTTAAAGCTAACTTTATAAAAAATATAAACTACACTATTCATCACTTAGCTATGAGAAAGTTTCATTTTTGTTACTTAATTATGAAAAGTTACAAATTGATAACTAAACTATTTATAAATTTTTATTTAAGTTACCAAGCTGTTAAAATCGACGTTTTATGGCTTTCTGTAAACCCTTAAATCTTAAACATTAAACCCTAAACCCTAAATTTTAAAACATAAAACATAAACACTAATCCATAAACTCCAAAACCCTAAACCCCCCCCTCAAAAAATCATATGGATCATGTTGATGTGTATATATATAGATATTAATGTAAAAGCTTATGTTTATAATAAATTGTGGAAGAAGTACTTAATATTGATTAAATTTATTTTTAGATTTAGGGTTTAGGATTTAAGGTTTAAAGCCTATGGTTTAGGGTTCAATGGTAGAATTAATATATTTTAAGTTTATGGTTTAGGCCGGTTCAATGGTATAGTATATATATTAAGTTAATGGTATGGGTCGGGTTTGTTATCTTAGATTTGGGGTATAGTGTTTTAAATTAGTTTGTTGTTTGGGGTTTGGTACTATTTTAAAGTATTAATTTAGGGTTTAGGGTCTTAATGTTTAAGGTTATAAGGATTAGTGTTAGGGTTTAAGGGTTAATTGATTAAATGATGTTCTGGTTGAATCTAGGTTTTGGAGTGCTCGTAGTGTGGTTTAATTAAATATTTGATCTCATGTTTATACATGTATTTATGATGTATATGTTTATATTCCCAGATAATTACGCATGGATTTAGTATTATACGAATATATATTTTTTATTTGAATTCATTTCATGTTTTAAATAATTATTAGAAATTATTTACGTAAAATTTAAATATTAAATATTTAAATAATAATTATTCAATATAATTTAATTTTTTTCAAATTAGATATATTGTTTGAAAGTAAACAAAATTAGTTTAAAAGGAATTTAAGAAATAATTAAACTATTAAAATTTAAATGCATTCAAAAACGCCGCAAAAAAATTTCAAATCAGGCAAAACGAAGTCGTTTTATGATTTGTGTGCAGCGGCATTAGCGGCGTTTTTACAAAAACGCCACTAAAACATATAAAATTAGTGGCGCTTATTGAAAAACGCCGCAAAAGAGCATCATCTTTTAAACAAAACGGCGTCGTTTTGTAGGATTTAATAGTGGCGTTTTTTGTGAAGCGCCGCAATAGGTTTGGATTTAGCGGCGCTAGTGTATAAACGCCGCTAATATTATTTTGTTCAGATCAAAGTGTCGTCGTTTTGTTAGTTTATTAGTGGCGTTTATTTGAAACGCCGCAATAGCTTACCCTTTTAGCGGCGCTATTGCAAAAACGCCGCAAATGTTAAATTAAGTTTGTCAAAACATCGTCGTTTTGTTGTCTTCATTTTTACAGACGATAACACTTAGAAATTTTGTCTAAGTCTCCCCAGTTCATTTCCCCTCCCCTCTCTGCCTTAGTCCCAAATCCCTAAAGAATCATCACATTTTTTCCCCAATTCGACATCCGAAAATAGCCCCTTCTTCCCCAGTTTGAAATCCCTAAAATCCACCCTTCCAACTGGCCATTGATTTTCCATCTATAGAAAATTGGATTAAGAAAGGAAAGGTTTCAGAAGTTGGCTTCGGGGTTGAAGAAAACAGTTCAAGGTAAGAAAATAGTTCAACGATTAATGATTTTCAAAGTTTGTTTCTTCTATATTAATGATCGGTATTCGAAGTGTCAGGTGTCCTGTAGGCGTTGGATTTAGGTTTCTAACTATCCCTTTTTCCATTTTCGTTTACACCTGTAAGTTCTTCTCTGCTCATCTCCTCGATAATTTTTGGGTTCAACGGAAAAGCATATTTCTTTTCTGCTTCAGATTTCAATTTGACTGGTTCTTTTCGTTATTTGCTATGTTATATTCTAAGTTCATTCAAGTTTCTTATCTGGGTTTGTGTTGCTTGATTCAGTTTTGTACTAAGTGGAGTTGTATTTTCTTTTAATAGCTCCTGCTGGAAAACTGGAATTTGGAAATTTGAATCTTGTTCTTGGAAAGCTTAATAGGAGTTATATATATATATATATATATTTATCCGTATGTGTGTTCTATAACTTAGTCAGGTTTAGATGTCGTCTTCGTGATTGAACTTATATGAATTGTTTTTGTGTTTATATAAATACATAATTCTAAATACATAAATTCTGAAGTTTGTGAATTTTATGAATTATTTGTTTTACCCAAAAATTTTATACTAATAAACTAATATAGTAGGAACATTAGTTTTACTGAATTGAGTTGTTGTTTTTATGATGATAGAAAATATAACTCAGGCCCAAAACAAAAATAATTACAATTCATCTTGCAGAAGAGGTCTAATATATTCAGATTCTCAAATTGCATCGCATGCCTGGAAAGTCAACATGTAAAACTAAGCTAGCCCTCTAAAAGCTGCCGATATTTCAAAAATTCTGACAAAATCGACTTCACTTACCTTACATTACAAATGCCTCTATTTGTAGCGAAAATTACTATTGGAGATAGTGAGCTCTCTAAAGCACGATTCAAGTATGAAAAGCACTCCATGTCCAGCATATGCACCGGCTAACCATGATTTAGAGAACATAAACATGCATGATGTGTAAAATGCTTTGAGCATGTGCATAGGTCAAGACCTAAGAAGTATCTTAGATATACATTTGTTTGCATGCTTATTCGCATAGAAACATACATTGCATCCATGCATCTAAAGGACATATATCGTATGCTAAAACAGCTCAACTAAAGAAAAGAACAAGACCTCATCAATGAATAGAACTCCTGGTACAAGCTCTGCAACACCTTCATCATTATACCGGTTAACTACCTGTCACAAACAACATTATTTCAATTAAAAGGCATGCCATCTTTCTAAGAAACAATTGAGCATAGCAGTTCAAGTCAATCCCACATCATAAACCTGTTTCCAAATTGGACAGGAAGTCCATCTGACTCTAAAAGTTTAACCGTGTACTATATTGGTAGCTTCTAGGGAGCTGATCATAACAGGATTCATACTAATAGTAGGATTAAACCAGAGATTAGCTGATAAGACTTCGGCTCTTAAACTGAAGATTCCAAGTAATACTATTAATGTATTGGTGAGAGAAATCACAGCAATGGTAAAACAATACTGCCTATTGTCCATAGAAATCGTCATAAAATGGACCTCAAATAAACTAATATAGTATGCATATGATAGTTACACTTGAGTCTAAATAGCATAGCTTCTTAATTGTCCATTCAGCATTGCTGTGTGCTTTTCTGCATTTATATTACTAGAAAGTTTGAACCGTTTGTTAGCATTTATATGCAGGTATGTTGTTTCTGTTCTTGGTTATTATGCCATCCTTACTATTTATGCTCTGGTTTCTAGCTGTCAGTTGCACTTTGTGGTTTTACTACTTCAAAACACAAGATCTTCTAGAAATCTTCTTAAAAAAATCAATAAGCTAATGATACTCCAAGTGGGCATCAATAAGTTTAGGAACTCAATCATATGCTTCATCTTTCAGTCTGTCATTCAGTTGTCTGGTACATGATGTTTAGCTATATTATTGTGAATCTATGGATTCTTTTTTAGCCTTTAATTCTTAGAACTTATGAAAATATCCGAATACATAAAGCAATTTTTGTTTTTTTCTTACATCTGTTCTAGGTACTGTCCAGCACCTAAATTAATAGTTGTTGCAAATAAATACACCACAGCCATTGACATCTGTTCTAGGTACATGTTTCGTTGCTTAATTACTTAACTTATTTCTATGCATTTTTCCTTTAAATTACTTAACAAATACTATTTTTTGACTCCAGCCTCTGTTTCCTGGTGAGAGTGAAGTAGACCAGCTTGTTGAAATTATTAAGGTACGTTTTAGTTCAAAATTCGCATAAATAATAGTTTCATCATGATGATTTTGAAAAAAAATCATTTTACTTAGATATATGATTTGGTATGAAGTAATGATAAGTATGGTTTATAATTAGCTCATCTTGGTAAGATTGTTAATTGGTATGATATGCATTTGTGGTTGTTATAATTCGACTCAAGTGAATTAAGTATGGTTGTTGGATGTGTTTTGGGTATGGTTTATTATTGAATTACATTTTGACTGTAATTTGTTTATTCATTAGTTTCGGAAATGGCAGTGATTAGATGTTATATTTGGTTGATGATAGATAAATAAATACATATGTACTTATGTCATGAATTTTGGTGATTTGGGATGTAAATGTCAAATTGTTATATATATATGTTATTGTATGTTCAGCTATGATATTTGACTATTTATGTTTGGTTTACGATGGCAAGAATGAATATGTTTTAACTATTTTATTGAAGTCATATTAAATGACCGAATATATATAAATTGATTTACTTGTGTATATGAAATTGACATGTTTTAATTTGGCTAAATGACATGAAAAATGATTAATGTTACTCAAGTGAGCAATGTATGAATTGGTTATGTTGCAAGTGAAATTTGGTTATTTAGATATGCTTGTATGTGTTTGTACAATTTTGCTTACTTAACCATGAGGTATAGTTCAACTTACAGTAATATGCGCATGTGGGATATCCTTTATGGGATAGAAAAACAAGCACACCCTTTATTTCATAACATTAATCAAATGTATGAATTGTAGCCCTTTAAATGTATGAATTGCAGCCCTTTAAATAAACTTGAACCAGACCTGATTCTTGTAGCTTAATTATTATTTGAAGTATGAATAAGTTTTTATATTTGGTTCAACTTAATTATTATTTGATTCAACTTAAGTATGAATAAGTATGAATTAATTTTATTACCATGTTGATTGCTTGTCCATTAAAATTACAACAATAGCTGACCATCTCTCCAACCTTATTTTAAATATTTTAAAGATTCAAAGTATATAGGCTGGAAACCTGACGGGTTGCCTTATATCGAGCTGTAAGATATAATGGATCCTCCCTAGGTGTAACAACGCCACGTATGATGAATCTTAAAAAATTCAAGAAGACTTGAAAAAAGTTCTATCAAGCTCATTTACTATTGAATATTTATTACCATGTAGCTTGCTTGTCCATTAAAATTACAGCAATAGCTGACCTTCTCTCCAACCTTATTTTAAATGTTTTAAAGATTCAAAGTATATAGGCTGGAAACCTGATGGGTTGCCTTATATCAAGCTGTAAGATATAATGGATCCTCCCTAGGTGTAACAACGCCACGTATGATGAATCTTAAAAAATTACTATATTCAAATTACTATTTTTTATATTAATAATGTTTGATTTTAATATTTAATAATTTTAAATGTCTTTAAAAGTTATAACTAATTTTTATCAAAATAGTATTAATATTGATCATTACTTAAATAAATTACATAACTTACATAACTCATATAACTTACATAATTTACATAACAACTTACATAACTCACATAACTTACATAATTTACATAACTCACATAACGTACATAACAACTTACATAACTTAACTAATACATGTAGTGTAATCTAATAATTTCCTTAAAAGCATATAGTTTAAAGTTTAAATTTCATAACTTACATAATCTACATAACTTACATAAAACATAAAGATATATCATATCAAGACTTACATAATAAACAGCTTACCTGTGTAATTTCTTGTCAACTTTAGAATTCAAGAACTACGAAATGGATAGGAGTTGGATGAAATTGTCAAGGGTAAGCAACGCCTATCGAAATGGAGTACAAACTTTTATGAATTTTGCATTTCAAAATGCAAGCCAAGAGAATATGATTCTTTGCCCGTGTAAGAAGTGTGGCAACATCAATTGGCATACTCGTGAAGTTGTCTACGAACATCTAATTGTTGATGGCTTTATTCGGGGGTATAAAAAATGGATTTTCCATGGAGAGTGTACATCTAGTGGAACTTCTTCAACGATTAATCCGACTTATCCTGATACTAATTACCATCAGTATGTTAGACAAGATGACATGGAAGGTATGTTGCGGGATGCATTTAATATGCACAGTCATGGTGAGCAATCGTTTCCACCTGACTTTATTGTATCCGATGATTGTAATATTGGTGGAAATGTTTTTGGCGAAACGGGAACAAGTGCACCTTATGAGGAGCCAAATGAAGAAGCGGCGAAGTTCTACAATTTACTTAATGAAATGAACGAAGAACTTTACGAGGGATCAAAATATTCGAAATTGTCCTTCTACATTCGTTTATTTCACTTAAAATGTTTGGGAGGGTGGACTGGAAATTCTTTTACAATGCTGCTACAGTTTCTGAGAGAGATGTTTCCTTTTGCAAAAATCCCCGAATCTTGTCAAGATATGAAGAGACTAATAAAAGATTTGGGCCTTGGGTACGATAAAATTCATAGTTGCCCAAATGACTGCATGTTGTACTGGGGTGATCAGAAGAACCAACAGTGTTGTAATGTTTGCGGCAAGTCTCGTTGGATAAATGGGAATACAGAAGATGTGAATGCGGATGAAGGTGGGGCACAGTTAAGAAAGAAGCCAGTCAAGGTTTTGCGATACTTTCCCCTAATACCAAGACTTCAAAGGCTTTTCATGTCGTCAAAGACGGCCGAATCTATGAGGTGGCATAATGATCAACGGACCGATGATGGATTATTAAGACATCCTGCGGATTCTTTAGCTTGGAAATCATTTGACTTGAAATTTTCAAGCTTTGCAAGCGATCCTCGAAATGTGAGGCTTGGGCTAGCAGCTGACGGCTTTAATCCATTTAAAATCATGAGTACTTCGTACAATACTTGGCCTGTGGTGCTTGTTCCTTACAATTTGCCTCCATGGATTTGCATGAAGCAATCTTCGTATATTTTATCAATGATTATTCCTGGAGAGAAAGGTCCCGGAAATGATATTGACATCTATTTGCAGCCACTTATTGAAGAGTTAAAATAATTATGGTCGGGTGTTGAGACATATGATATATTAAGAAAAGAGAACTTTTATTTACGTGCAGCTTTATTGTGGATAATTAATGATTTCCCGGCTTATGCTAATTTATCGGGTTGGAGTACTAAAGGACGTTATGCTTGTCCTTGTTGTGTTGCGCAAACTTGTTCGAAGTGGTTGTACAATGGGAAGAAGTTCTCTTACATGGGCCATCGTCGGTGGTTAGATGGAAATCATAAATTTAGATTTCAGAGGACTCTATTTGACGGTACTGAAGAGTACAGAGGAGCTCCTCAGCAGACCGTTGGATCTGAAATCTTGTTTATGTTAAAAGATATCAACTTTAGTTATGGGAAGATGAATCAACCACCTAACACGAGATCAAAGAGAATATCGAGGGATGAATCTGATGATGAATCTGACGAAGAGGATGATCCTAATGAGGCAGACTTGTGGAAAAAAAAGAAGTATTTTTTTTGAGTTACCTTATTGGGAGCATAATATTTTACGTCACAATCTTAATGTCATGCATATTGAGAAGAATGTCTGTGAGAACATAATTGGGACAATTTTGAATATCGATGGAAAATCAAAAGACAATCTTCAGAGTCGACTTGATTTAGTTGACATGAGAATTCGGCGTGATCTTCATCCTCAAGTACTTCCGAATAGGAAATATCGGTTGCCGCCTTCTATTTTTTAAATGTCAAAGGAAGAGAAAGAGGTGTTTTGTATGGTGTTGAAGGATATAAAGGTCCCAGATGCGTATGCGTCAAATATATCTCGATGTGTGAGTCTTAAAGATCGAAGATTATATTCATTAAAATCACATGATTACCACATCTTGATGCAAGATTTACTCCCAGTTGCTTTACGGTGCTGCATGTCAAAAAATGTGACGTCCTGTATAATTGAACTATCCAATATGAAAGCTATTTGTGGCAAAGTTTTGGATGTTGAAGAACTTAAGAAAGTACAGGATCGAGCTGCTTTGACTTTATGCAATTTGGAGAAGATCTTTCCACCTTCCTTCTTCACTATTATGGTGCACTTGGTAATCCATCTCCCTTACGAAGCAATACTTGGTGGACCGATTTTTTATCGATGGATGTATCCAATAGAAAGGTGCTAATTTATTTGTCAAGTATTTATTTATTCGCGTCTATACATTTAGTTACAACTTTTGATAAATATTGTATATCGTGTTTAGGTTCCTAAGCAAATTGAAATCTTATTGTTGCAATAAGCGTTATCCAGAAGGATCAATTGCTGAAGGCTACTTGGCAGAGGAATGCATGACATTCTGTTCTAGATATTTAGAAGATGTTGAAACACGATTGAATAGACCAAATAGAAATGCTGGGCTCAATGATCATAACTTGGCCGAAACTTATTTATTCCAAAGTTATGGAGAACCAATCGGCAAAGTTGAAATTGTAGAATTAGATGAATATCGTGGATACAAGCACATCGATATGTACTTTTTCACCACGATTTAGTTGAACCGTTACGCAAGTAAGTTCTAAAATTTCCTCACATATTTTTCGTTTTGATTTGTTTATCTTCTAACCAAATACACTTGTTTTTAACATAGTGAGTACAAACAAATTTTGAGATCTCGTGCACGCTCTCGAAGATTACAACATCGAGAGATTAATAAGTTATTCACAGAATCTTTTTCATGAATGGTTAAGTCAAACGGTATGTAACTAAAGTTAATAAGTTACATATAATCCCAAAATTTAGTTAATTATTCAATTTACTTCCGATTCAATAGGTTTGGAGTGGAAAGGACGTCAATGACGAAGTTAAATGGCTTTCCCAAGGTCCGAACAGAATAATAAAAAGATATAGTGCCTTCCTCATCAATGGATACAGATTTCATATAAAGTATCGTGAGAGAATGAGGAGAACTCAAAATTGTGGAGTTGTTGTTAATTCTTCAATTACAAGTTATGCTAGTGCTAGGGACAGTAATCCGGTTGAGGGTAATGTGGAGTATTACGGACTTATTACCGACATTATTGAGTTGGATTACTATGGCAGATGGAAAGTTGTCTTAGTTCGGTGTGATTGGGCTGATGTTAATACTGCTCGATGAATTAAAGAAGATCAATTTGGTTTTACAATGTTGAATTTCTCTCGCTTGATTCACACTGGACAACAATTGATGGACGAGCCATATGTATTTTCCTCTCAAGTGAAACAAGTTTTTTATTCGAAAGATCCAACTGATGAGGGTTGGTATGTTGTACTCTGGAACACCCCTAGAGACTTGTTTGAAATGGGTAATGGAAGTAGAGATGACATCGTCGAAAGATCAGAAACATTACCTTTTCCAGAACAAAACTTAGATGAAAATATCCCTAGTACTAATACACAACATCAATGGGTTCGACATGATGTGGATGAAGATATTTACGAATAATGATGTAGTAAGATTTTACAATTTTTTAATTATATGTAATATTATAATTTTAATCTTTATCATGTTATATAATTTAACTATTTTATATGTACTACTATTGTTGTAATTTGTTACTAAAACTTTAATTATTTTATGTGTATTGCAGGAAAAATGCGTAGAAGAAGAGTACGAGATTTAAGTATTGTTCAGAATACTCCAAATTCGGAAGAAAGAAATAGTGAACAGCAGACAGTTGTTGGATCTTCGAATGTGCCGGAGACACTTGATGAGCCTGAAGAATTTCAAAGTAATATTATGTTCATTTTACATGTGTTGACTTTTATTATTGAATTATTTGTCAATTTTAATATAATAATAGTATATCATTTTTCAGCTGAAAGTGGTAGGACGCGCAGAGTTCGAGGACGTACGCTACTTAGAGATTTATACGACTTAGATCCTGTTGAGCGTGTTAAAGTAAGTAGAAATACTCATGGTCAGCCTGTTGGATTTGAAGCTCGACTTTTAGCAGGCTATTTGGGCATTTTAGCATAAAATGCAAATATGTTGCCCATCAACTACGAATCATGGCATCACATGCCTGATAGCAACAAAAACCAGGCTCTCGCTAATATTAAGGTAACAAAATGTGAATGCAATTTATAATACTTTGGTTTAAGTTTCATTTATATTTACATTCTAAACTTATGTTTTTTTAGGAGAGATTTGCTTTAGAAGTCTCCGATGATTATATCAAGAAGGCATTAGGTAAAAGATGGAGAGACAATAAAAGCACTTTAAAGAAACAATATTTTAAGAAAGACATAAGCCTCGAGGAAAAACTGAGAAATGTTCCGCCAGGAATGCTGAGGTATCAATGGGAAGATGCGGTTAGATTTTGGAATTCAAAGAAAGGAGAGGTATTGCGTATTTCCAAACTCTTATATATAGTGTTTACTATATACGTAATAATAATTTTATTATGTAGGACCGTGAGCGAGTTGGAACAAGCAGCAGGCAAAAACAAAAATTCACGCACACGGCAGGGTCGAGAAGTTTTGCTTCTGTAGCTGAGGCCGAGGTATTATGAATTTATTAATTCTTTCAAATATTAATAACTTTCTATTATTAAATAATATTCTTACTACTAAATTGTAGGAAGTCAAATCCGGACAAAAAGTTGGACGCCTTCAGCTTTTTGAGATTACGCATAGGAAGAAAGATGGATCTCCTATGACATCCGAAGCTGGAGAAATTATGGTATATTCACTTAATAATATTTGATTTATTCTAAATATTTATAATCTTTAATTATAATTGTTTAATTCAATTCATCATTAGTAGTTTTAAAAAATGTTAAGTTATGTTGCATTTCTTTTTATTATATATTTCGTTTCTAACTCTTTAATTGATTTTTTAGGAGAAACTAAAGGAGAAGAAGGCGGAATATGAAGCGATTGCTTCGAGTGATAGTTCTGTTAATCTTGAGAACATTGATAACAGAATTATCACTGAAGTTTTGGGTCCTAAAAGGTACGCTCGGGTTCGATTTCAAGGATCTGGTGTTACCCCGACCCAATATTTTGGATCCGGCTCCCAGCAATACATGCCTTCCGGAAGTCAAGCTCAAGCTGAAGTTCAGAGGTTAAGAGACCAGATAGCTCAGATGCAAGCGAACACGGTTGAGCAAATTGCCGAAGTTCAACGAAAATATGAAGAACTCCAGCAACAACTTAGAGCGGAGGCAGCAGAGAGGGAGGCAGCGGCTGCAGCGAGAGAGGCAGAAGCACGAGCGATGGTAGCAGAACAGAGCAAAAAGTACGATGACCTCCAGCTACAGCTTCAGCAGATGATGCATATGTTTCAACAATCGCAAAAGCCGCCGTCTTAGACATTAGTTTTCTTATTGTAAGAATGTTTTTAAGTTTTGTCACGTTTAACATTATTGTAAAAATATTTTAAATTATACTTTATTTATTAATTATATCATATATCTTTAGTTAAATTTGAAGTATCATTTAGAATTAATGTTTTTGGTTGTATTTTTTATGTTAAATTTGTTGTTTTTGGCTGCATTTTATATTATATTTGTTGTATTTGGTTGGATTTTAATGCAGGAAGGGCTAGATATTGGTGAAAAAAATATTACAAATCTGTCAAAATTAGCGGCGTTTGTAAAAAAAGCGCCGCTAAAGGTCAAGGCTTTTAGCGGCGCTTTTCCCACAAATGCCGCTAAAAACCTTGACCTTTAGCGGCGCTTTTTTCAAATAAACGCCACAAATTTTTGTGGCGTTACCTATAGCAGCGTTTTTTGCGGCGTTTTAGAAAGCGCCGTTAAAAGTCTATTTTCCTGTAGTGTTATAAAGAATTTGTAATTCCCTGTACATGTGTTGAATAACAAAGTGTAATTACATTCTAATTGTCACAACCCGAAAACTGGGTTAGAAGAAATTGGCTTAGTGAAACCAAGAGTGGTCATGTTTAGTTTTTGAATTAAGGTTATAGGAATTTTGTCAAGTGAGTTAATCTGGTTCAATGAATAGGTGTTATGCTTGTGTGTGTGAGGTTCTTGTTTTGAATCTTTTCCCATGAATTTTTATTATTTTTGTCCTAACCCTATCCTTGAACGTCTGGCTTATATATTATTTTCGCTCAATTGATAACAAAATGAGCTCGATGGTTCAATGGTAAGGCTTTAGCTTACCCTTTGGTTCCTATGTTCAAGTTCTTGTGTGTGTAAAGTAAAAATATTTTGCTATTCATTGTCTGTGTCGCTATGTGGTGACATTTCTTTTCACTTTCCCCATTTTTCCCACTTTTTCCCTCACGTTAGTTTATTCTTGAGAATTTTTTCTTTTTGCTAATTCTTTTGCTTTTCCATCTTTTTCACGTGCATTTTTGTGACTTGCAAGTTTATCCCTTTTGATTCTTCTGTTGTTGCTTCTTTTATCTTCTACTTTATTACTACATTGGACTTGTGTCGTTGTTCCTGCTTGTTTGGTTCTAGCCAAGAGAAATTTGGGTGTTTTTAGGGTCAATGGTACATCACTTTGTAAGTGCCATGTTTCTCTTCGTAGGGGACAATTTTGTTATTATTTTCATTTTGAATTCAGTTTCTCAAGGGAGATTGGTGAATGTGTGGGATGGGTGATAAATTGTGTACTTCTCATAAAATTGTTGTTTTTTATTAGGCGAGGTACGGGAGGACTGTTTATTCTTTGGACAAGTAATTGAATGCCTTGTAGGAGTTGGTTATTTGTGATTAAGGTCGAATGCTTAGTGTTGGTGGTCGAATTAGTGATTAAGTTTCATATATCATTGCTAATTAGTTTGTTTTAAATGCTAGTTTTAGGGTTTGAAAGTGTGTTAGATCGTCATTTATCAGAAACATCAAGGTATGTAACTCGATCTCGTAAAACAACAAACAACAAAAAGTTGAAAAACTCACTGTCGACGTCACATGGCCGTGTGGCACACTGTGTGGGCCACACAAGTGTGTGTTAGGCCATGTGGGCCATACGGGTGTGTGGACCCATTGTCTGGAAATTTCACCTAGGGTCATATTTGTCTATGATGCGTATTTAGCCACTCCGTAAGGTCCATATTGTATAAATTGGACTTAAAAATATGATATCTAATAGTATGGCACTGTAAGAAATGTAGAAAAGGTATGTAATATATATATACATGAACTATGTACAAACCAATTTTGCCCGGGCCCAAAATAAAACAACCTCAAACCCAACTAAACTAAACCCCATCTAAACCCAAATAAATTAAACCAACACCAAAACTCAGATAGCCCAAATCAAAATCCAAACCCAAATAGCTAAACCCAACAGCCCAAAATTCTTTTAACCCTAGCCCACAACAATTAGAAAAAAAAGAAAACTAAAAAAACCCTAGGTCAGCCGCCCTAGCCTCTGTCAATCACCATACCGTTGCTCCACCTGCCATCACCAACTCTACCACCGTTGACCTCATCCACCTGCAACAGAAGTGATAGAAAGATTAAAAAACAACAAGTTGTAAAAATGGCTATAAAAAGCCACAAAACCACTTGTATTGGGACTTTTTTTTCTTTTGGATGAAATAAAAAACATTATATATCTCAAAATATTAGAAAACAGAGATCGAATATCAAAGAGAAAGAATAAACAAAAAAATCAAAAATCAAATCAGAGAAAGAAGAGGTGATTTCATCTTTTTATTATTTTTTTTATTTTTTTGAATCTGTTTCTTTTCTTTTATTTATATATATACATAAAAGATAAAAAAAAAGGGAAAAGGGACATACCGATCTTTCGATTCGCCAAGAAAAAGGGAAATTTTTCAACTCTCGACCGTAGCTTATGGCGACGCCGGCGCCAGTGCCAGCGACCAGCGGATGGCGCGACAGTGGCTGATCGGAGGTCTGGCCGACCTGGTCTTGCTGCAGAGAAAAGAGGGAGAGCCCCCAGAAATTTTTTTGAATAAAACGAAGGAAGAATGTTTTTGTAAAAAAAATTTAGCTTTTATACCCACATGAAACGACGTCGTTTTGGGATTCAAGTTCAAACGCCAAAACCGCGTCGTTTTGACCTGGACCGAACCGACCCGACCGACCCGACTAGGATTCGCGTGTTTTTAAAGGAAGGGCTAATTTCGCTTTTAGCCCTTCCGCTTTTTTATTGTTTTGTAATCAAGTTTTTCTTATTTTTAATTTTTACCCCATGATTTACTTCAGATTTCAATATGGTCCTCTCTGATGCTATGCGTTTTGGAGGAGAAGGGATTATTTCCCTTTTGGTCCCTCCTTGTTATTCGCGCATTCAATGAGGTCCATTTCCTTTCTTTTTTATTTTGATTTTGCCCCAAACCTTTGTTTTAAGTTTGAATTTAGTCCTTTTTTTATTATTTTCGTTATTTTATTATTGAATTGACAAATTTAATATACTATTACTATTATTACTATATTTCCGTTTATTTTTCTTATTCTAATACTATCAATCTTTATCTATCTATTTATAGTCCTAATATTATTATATTTCTTATGTTTCTATCTATATTTTATGTATCAGTGTCATCATTTTTTTATTATTTTTATATTATTATTACCATTACTATTAGTACTATTATTATTTTCTATTATCATTATTATTATTATTCTTGCTATTATTTATTATCGTTATTATTATTCATATTATTATTATTATTATTATGTTTTACCATTTATTATTAATATTGCCATTATTTTATTTGTTTTATTTTATTTTCAAATTTTAACCTTTTTTTTGTTTTATATGTTTCTTTATCTAATTATCCTTTTTAATTTTTGGTTTGTTTATTTTTATTATTATTGGTATTTCATTATTTATTTACTTATGTATATTATATATATATATTTTCAAAATTTATATTATGATTATTTTAATTATAACTCTGTTATTATTATTATTTTTATTTTTATTTTTATTTTTATTATTTTTATTATTGTTGTTGTTCGTTGATGATTATCGTTATTGTTTCTATTATCATTATTATTATTATCCATGCATACTAATATGCTAGTTTATTGATATCAATGTTATATATTATATTGTATTATGTATGTTACGTTATTATTGCGCCAAACTTGTCACTACCATTATTCGTCAAATACAACCCCATTCATGTTTCAAATAATTTTTTTTAAATGTGTATCATTTTTAAATATTTAATCCAAATTCATACAAAAAAAAAACAATTTTGAAAATAAAGGTAATGTTCTGTATTTAGAAATTCGAGAGATCGTGCCCTAATGTACTGGATTTCGATTTTTCTCGTTTGATCCAAATGACAGAATAACCTTTTAAAATTAAAACACATGAGTTTTGAAAATCAAAAGACCAACTTATTCTTGAGGGTCTGAAATGTTGTGTCCTAACGTACTGGATATGGCATTTTATTACTTCGGGACAAGAAGGTTTTTAGAATCCATTTGGATTTACTCAAGCAAATTCTTCATATAGATCAACATAAAAAAGGGATCGTATTCTAAATTCTTTTCGAGTTTTTTAAATTTTGACATTAAGACATTAATTAATCAATTAGGTACCAATTTTGGGCGTTACGAGGGTGCTAATCCTTCCTCATACGTAACTGACTCCCGAACCATTTTTCTCAAATTTCGTAGACCAAAATCATTGTTTTAGTAAATCAAAATGTTTTATTAAAATGACCAAATTTCTAGGTGATCCGATCACACCTAAACAAAAAGATTGGTGGCAACTCCTAATTTTCGTTTTCTTTTCAAAATATGAAGTCGATCCTTGTTTTCAAAAAATGGTTTCGACAAATTATATACTGATAATTTTGATGGCATCTTCCTATTTTGCTATGTTTGTATATGAGTATATGATGTTTAATTATATTAATTTGTATATCTCTGAATCTGTTATATGACCATGCATGTGATGTTATGGCGAAACTGATTTGCTTTTGTTGAATTTGTGACACATCTGTTCTGTAAAAGCGTGGAATTCCATGCCTTTTGATTTATGCTATTGTACAACTGCATGTCTTACATGCTTTTCATTCAAATTCTATATTTGCATGTCATGTCACATTGGTGGGGTTGGGATAATATGGTAATGAAGAAGTTCTAGCAGTTTAATGATCTTCACTATCTAGTAGTTTAACCACATGTATCTGATATGTCAGTTTAACTATAACTCTGATGTCAATGTCCATAATTACCTGTTGATGTGCTGTTGGATGGACGAGTTTTGGGGAACTCCTTTTGGTGTGTAATAGAGTTGAGTAGGAAGTTTTCTGAAAAATCTACATTTCGTTTTCTAAAATAGTGCATTGCCATAACCATGCATGCATAGTTTTTCCATTCAAGTTTGATGAAACCTCTACGACATTTTGGTGTGTAATAGAGTTGAGTAGGAAATTTTCTGAAAAATCTACATTTCGTTTTCTAAAATAGTGCATTGCCATAACCATGCATGCACAGTTTTGCCATTCAAGTTTGATGAAACCTCTACGACATTTTGATCTGTTTACTGTGCTATTTGTGATTCTTTTTTAGTTTAGTTATACACTGAACTCGTTAGCCCACTCAATTTTTCTAACTTTTCAAGTAATCGAAAGAATTAGAATTGGGTGGCGTTTGGGGACTCAGATTGGTCTCTCTCATAAAATGGTTTGATATGTTACTATTCGAACTTTCTGGACTTTTGGTTTTGGTTTTTGTTATTCAATTAAAGATTTCTGCATATTTTTAGTTAATTAAAAATAAATGTTTGGTTTTCAAAAATTACATAAGCTAAAGAACTTCAGCTGGAAAGTTTTATTTAGAATTACGAGTTTTTCGAAGCAAGTGACTTAAACGCTATGATTTCATAAATTGGATTTTTAAGTTAGCAATTAATAAGTTCACATAAATGTTTTAAGAATGACAAATTTTCCTAACAAGGAATTATGGAAAGTTTTATAAAACTTTGATTTTCGTTTTCGTAATGAGTCATGTTCTAGAAAGTAAAGATTTCAATGTATTTTTGTAAGCTTTCAAATTTGGCCATAACGTCTAGGCCGGGTTTGGGGTATTACACTAATTCTTTATGTCATGTTTGGTAATACAAATTGTAATTACACAATTACATAATTTATATTTTTAAAAATATTAATAACTATAAAAAATTATTAATATGGTAAAAATAATTTCTAAACAAATAAAAAATTAAAATCAAATAATAATATGTATTATGTTAGTCTAAAAAAGTAGTTAATAATACGATTAGCAAGAAAAATAGCAAGAAAATTAAACATCATATGTAACACCCCAAACGCGGCCTAGATGTTACGGCCGGATTATGAAGGTTACATCGATATTTAAAAAATTGCCCGTTTATTTTTATACAAATCTTAAGTTTTGAAAGACATGATGAATAGAAATTCATGTGAATTCAACTAGATATAAGTTATTTTATTAGTCATTTTTAAACAAAACTATTCTGCTTAACCTATTCAATTTGTAAAACCCATTTTCAAAATAAGATTTTCGCAGCGAAAAAATCCCTTAGAGTTATTGATTTTGAAAACATTAAACTTCATAGATCATGCTGACTTGTCCAATAATACCAATTAAGAAATATGTATATTCGCAAAAATCAAAAACCATAATAAATGTCCCAAAAACGAAATAATTAATTTGAAAGTCTGAAAAGTCTATAAAGTCCATAATAATTTCAAACGTACTTAAAGTTCAATTAACTGAACCAAGCTCCGGAATCACCGCCAAACCCTAAGTTTGAAGATTACCTAAAATATGGTAAATTAACTGAGTGAACTAAAAAGCCCAGTATGTGCCTTGGCCTACAAACAAAAATCATACTAGAATATGCTTATATTGAAAAATCAAAATATCATATCAGAATATGAGAATCCTTCCTCCAACCGCTACATACCATCTCTGTCCAATCAATCACACCAAATAAGACTACAAAAGTCCATCCATCCATCACACCATATCGTGGTTGTATGCCACTCAAAAATAATGCAGCTGAACTGCCAGACAGATAATGCGGATTACTGCAAAAAATACAATAATATTGCCATAATCACACTTCCTCCAACACAAATCATATCCTACCCCAAATGCACATACATGATCATACTAGTATTTCATGCAACGTAATCATATCGAAATATAAACATAGCATACCTACATCAGTGTCATAACTACAGATTTTATCATAAAGCTTATACAGAGTTATAAGTCATAAACATGCTCACTAACTTACAAATACTTAAATTTACAGTCTTATATGCTTACAGATCCAAGCCCAAATCCTATTTTCGGCCCTAAGAAGGCCCAACAGAACGGACCAAAGAGGCCCACATGGCCTACCCAAACATAATCGTGTGACATAAATTGCTGTTTCAAAAAAACCTACTTTTTCGAGTTTTTTCGAGTTTTAATGGTGTTTTCGTGTTAGAAACACTCACCTGGTGTTACTAGAATAACGACACTAACGCAACAAAGAGATCCTGAACACATCAAACACAACTATGATCAAATTATCATCTAATTACAAAACCAAAACGCAATAACAATGCCTAACACTTAAAAATAGTCCCTTAAAACGACATTCATGTACAAACCTTGGAAGTAACAGTGGTCCTAAAGCACTTAACTCGTTGAAGGAATGTTGTGAAACTCACGTCCTTCACCTAACCAAAAACGCGAACAATTATCATCAATAGTTTCAAGAATCCAAAATCTTCCAACAAATCCACAATACAAAATCAATTAAAACAAACCACCGGAAAATACACATACTCACCTTTACCGAGACAACAACACAACCCTCTTAAAAATGGCACCGAAGCAATGAAAGGAAAATAAACGTAGCACAAAACTAGAGGTAACGACATAGAAAATTGGGAGAACAAAAAGGGAAAAAGAAAGAGCCAAAAGAATAAAATCTTGGAGTAACAAAAAGAGAAAGAAGAAAAAAAAATGTGAATTTAGTAAATAGGGGTAATGGACGATTGTGGGGAGAGATTTTAAGAGAAAATATTTTAAAAATAATAAGATATTAACTAATTACAATCCTAACAAATCGGGTTATTTCTATCCTATCCAGCCACTAGAGTTCAAATCCCACCAACAACCTACCACCATGGGCGGCACATAGATGAATTAGCAAAATTATTTTCACTTTGCACTCATGAGGATTCAAACACAAGATCAAAAGGTAAGTTAACACCTTACCACTAAATCAACAGGTTCATTCTGTCAACAAACTCCAAAAAAAATAAAAGATAAGCCCTAAGACTTAAATCTAACATAATTCAAAATTAATGGAAACTTCAAAAACAAGAGAATTGAACTCAAGACCTAACATAAACACTCAAAGCACTTAATCACCAAACCAAATGAAATTTTTTAACATGATTTAAACAATTTAACTATAAGAAAGTTGGGGCGTTACATCATATGCGATTTTATCTAATTGTAATTGTAGTGCATTTTTGTAGGGTTATTCCTGCTTTAGTATTTAACATATGCTCCTTATTATCATCTATTGGTCCTTAATTAAGTTCACCGTCATTTGAATTTGAATTTGCATCATTAAAATTATCAAGATTTCTTTCTTCCTTGTACTATTCGAAGTATGGATTATCTTAGTTCCACATATGATTGAAGTTATAAAATGTACAACAGTTAGTATGATCCAAGTATTATACTAGGGTAATGTTGTTAATGTAGAAATATTTTATAGAACCACAAATATCTTATCAAGCATATTTCAAAGCCTTGATATCTTAAATTAAAAAGATCGTGAGTTGTTTATGGTACTTTTGTCTATCACCATTCTCTCAAATGATATATATTATACCCCACGATATGGTACAAGAAAAATTTTTCTATTTGCATAATTAGCATCGACCTTATAATATTTAGGTTTATAATCCAAACAATCTATAGCTTTAATTTTAAAAAATTATATAAACTTAATTTGAAGAAAGATGTTATATCTTTTTTATAATACGTAAATTAAATAAAAAATTTATAATTTATAATATATATAGCTTTTATTAAAAAGGTTTTGTAGATTGTCCAAAACTTTTATAATTTTGTCATAACTTTAAAAAGTTACTTTTTTATAAATAAATTATGATAAAAAAACTATAACGTTTTTTTATGAATATGTATATTATTTTCATAATATACCATAGACATATAAATAAGTTATGTTTATACTCGATCATAACTTTTTATAAATAAATATATTATAACTCTTTTATATCATTTAAACTATTTTTTATAATAAACTTCTTTTACCATTACTTTAGAAATGTTATAGGATTTAAATAATATATTTTTTGTTATAATTTTATAAAATACACAAATTATTTTTATAATATAATTTTTTAGGATTTATATTATGAGAAATTGTTGCTTATAATCCTTCAAAACACTCATACATGTTTATATTTATAATATAATTTTTATAACTTATTTAAAAATAATTTTTTAAAATTAAATTTGAGTGTAATTATCTACGCAATTACTCTAATTCTCACTCTCTCCCTAAGAATTGGAAATTATAATTAAAGTTCTCCAATTACACCTGATTACCCAAACACATCACACTTATGTAATTACAAACAATTACTAGGTAGCATTCCAAACACTATCTAAATGCATTACAATTGTTTATCATGGTGTTGTTATAAATTTTGAGTTGGTGTCAACACCAACTCAATCTACAACATTATCAATACTAAAAATTCTATGATACACGCGTGTGTAAAGACAATGTATTTTGAATTTAGAGTTGTGTTTAAAAAAAAGCACACAATAAATAATAAAATCTATGGTTTAAAGTTAATTATTAATAATACATAAAATATGTACAATGTTAAAATGAAATAAATAGATTAAATTATGAGTAAAATAAAATTTAAACACATAAAGAAATCATATTACGAATTCTAAATGCATTACAATTATTTATGATGATGTTGTCATCAATCTTGAGTTAATTTCAGATTAACTTGTGACAGCAACTCAATTAACAATATTATCAATATATGCAATTTATAAAGTCAATATGGTACGAATATATTCCAAAAAGACGAGTTCATAATTAGATGAGCTGTGATCTATTTTACCATAAAAAAATATATTCCAAAAGTGTTGTCCCCAAAGTAAATGTCGACTTCTTAGCTTAGCTTCTCTTTAAAATGATAAATATATATTTAATAAAATCCTAAAATGATAAAATTATGAATAATAGTTAAAAAAGAATTTTTAAATAATTAAATACAAAAGCAACGAAATAATCTCTATAATTATTGCTTGGTACACAAATTTTGCTCATCTTGGAGCCGCATGTAAACAAGATTAAATGCCAATTGCATATATTAACTCGAAATTCTAGTATCATTATGACATGCTAAAAATTAGCACAAAGCATAACAATCATATTCCAATTTTAGTAGAATAATGTATGACCACGTTATTTATGATATGTATGTACACAATTAATGAAGGTGTCTAAGCCAGCCCCTTGTTGGACCCATTTGTCTAAGGAGGACCCAACCCACTAATTCAAAACCCAAATCCGAATACACACAGCAAAACAAATGCTAATTGATCTATAAGCTAGATGAATGAGTTTGAATTTCTAGAAGCTTACAATACCTTATAGGGACTTACTCTTGAATCCCCAAACATTGCACCAGAAAGAACAGAATCTCAAAAGTTCAACAAAAAGCATATGAAGAATCCATATCTTACTTCATATTCTTAGTTTCCAATTTTACATTTCCTATTACCCTAAACCATCTTCGACAGTGCAGGTCCAGAATATGAAACACAGATCTTCAGCATTTGTGTTTTCTTTTGACTATCCACTACAGAATTACTGATACACCATCGAACACACTGATTTAATCTTGACCAACAAAACAAGGACAAAATAAAATTAAAAAAGAAACCAATCAGCCAAAATCATTGATAGAATACCACAGGAGGGAACCTGAATTTGTCCGAAATGAATGGTATTGCCCGTGGATTCTTCACCAGATCATGATAAAATGCATATTCCGCCTCATAATCATGTAACCGGAGCTCAGCCTTCTGGTTAGTATGATAATGGTGCTTCGCCAAAGTCGATTTGCCAAAGCCAAATATACTAACTTTGTCACAAATTCCCAAGGCTAACATAACAGCTTGCATACCAGAGGAATAGTGGAACATGGAACCATCATGAGTAGACCCCCATTCACTCAATGCCTTCCCTGTATCCTCCACAAACCGTTTCGCTGAATAGTACTTCACAATCCTAGAACACAACATATCAAAACGCGGATCTGTAATCAACAAAGGTGCCTTGTGAGACGAATTGCATACCAAATAGTCCATGAAATGAACCGGTTGGCAGATATACATAACCATAGGAACATTCCCTCCATAAGGGTGACAAAAACATCCATCCCTCCTAGCACAAAGATGCAGTATATTGCTATTTACAAACGAAATGCTGGTTTTCGACCCCACATTCTTTTCGAACCTCTCAGTCCTAGCATTGTTCAATCTAATCACGGCCTCATGACCATCAATGAACTTCCCGTGATCAGTATTCAGTAAAATCCCACTATTCCCCACAACAGCACAAGATTTATACTTGTTATCCGAACTCATTAAACCATTGTGGCTATCAATAGGAACCTTTACTAGTGTAACTAAATCCATCATAATATCAGGTTGGAACATTCTTTTTCTAGCCCAATTCTGTAAGTTCCTCCTAAAATCTAACCAATACCGATAAAATTTAGGGGACCTGAGCATTACCGGCATCCCATTAGAATTCCTAGCTTTGACATCATGATGATTGAACCTCCTCCATGTTGCAAAAGTCCTATACCTTCCTTGACTCGCAAAGTTCCCTTCCAGCAGCTGCTCTATTTCAAGCTTGGATTTTGCTTCACCTGTATCAACCGCTGCAAACTTGAGCAAAGTTGAGTTAAAATTTTGGATTGGTGGGGGTTGGATTAGGACGCTGGACCTGGTGGTCTCCAATTCAGCTGAAACAGCAAATCCACCACCGCTGCCCCCGCGGATGGCAATCCGACAGCTTAATGTTGCAGCTAATGCAACAAGCATTAAAATGCTTATCAAAGGTCTAAACGACCTCTTCATGGGAGCAATACAATTGCTTGAACCGTAAAATTGGGTTTGCTAGATATGGCCAAAAGGGTTAAAAAATACGGATCTTGAATTTATATGTATTAGGTTCAGATCCATCTCTCAGGTTCAGTAGATTTTGACATCCACAAAGATGGGTGCCTAATCATAAATAGAAACAATCTGGGATTTGTAAGAGATAAAAAATGGAGGGGGGTGGGGGGAAGAAGATCAAATGTATTTCACCCAAGGACAAATATTTTTCCTATTTTGAGGAAAACCCGGAAAAGAAAGAGACAAAGATGAAATCTTGGAGGGAGAAATACGGCAAGAAAGAGTAGCATGAAATTGCAGGTGAAAGTTAATGATAGGAATGGTATTGTTTGATTAGTCAAAAATGTTAAGGTTTATTGTTTAACATGATCTTAAGAACAAGAATTAAGCACTGAACCAACCAAATGCCTAAAACTAAAAGCAGACACTGCAAAAAAGATAAAGAAAAAGAAAAAGGGGGGAAATCGAAAGGAACCTGCAATGCAAACCCTAAAAGAAAGGGTTGTGGATGAGGAAAAAGCAAAAGGAGTGGAGTGAGGAACAGTCTTCTATTCCTCTTCTTCTTTGCCCCTTTAAAATCCATGTGGTTTTGGGTACATATTTAAATGCAGGTGATTTGCAGCATCATTGCCATTGGTAGCGCGAGGTAATGTTAGAAATTATTACTATTAGTACGGAGGTAACTCATCTGACGGGGTTCCATCCCTTCTATTCGAATTCATTATCAATCATTTATCGCATTGAGAAGATGGTCACTTTGGTTTTAAACAAAAAAAAAATTATAGTAGACTTTTTAAAAAAAAATGAATTTCTTTTAAGATAAATTCTTAAAATGAGTATCAAAATGTTCTTCACCCTTAAATCAAAAACTACATATTTACGATGTAATCTATCTACTAAAATAAAAATCACAAAATTCGACGTTTTCCTTTTTCTTTTGTTTGTTATGTATGTTGTTGTTACAAGTCTTACAACTTAGAATCCAATTTCAATTATTTCTTAATATGACAATTGATTAATAGTATTATGAATTAACTGGAATTAGGCTCTAGGTTGTAAGATTATTTTTTTTTACCCTTTTTTTTTAATTGTAACAAAATGAATACAAATTATGGATGGTCCTTTTTTCTTTCTTTGTTGTGGTTGGGAATGAGTTTGAGTGTATTGGTGGGTAGGTAGTAAGTGAGCTTTGTGTGGTTGATTGAAAGGGGTTAAATTTTGGATCATTAAGGCATGGGAATGGAACAACTTCATCTGTTTAATTTTTTATACTTCCTTAATGTTAAGAATTATTTACCCAAATTTTTTGGTTTGGTCTCTCTTTTTTTTAATTATTATTAAAGATGTTGATCAATTTTATCAGAAAAAAAAAAGTAATAGATTATTGGAATGCTATATTTAATATAAATTTGTGAATTAAGATTTTTTTTGTATAATTTTCTTTTTTTTCTTTTTTCTCATTTACCACTCCAATTTTGTTTCTAATCTATTTAGATGCTTGAATCCACTCTAACTACCGTTTCTTAAAATATGATATCTTGATTTTTATCAAAAACAAATTATGATGTATTGATGATGCCATAAACATATCAATAATTTAAAATATACAAAATATAAATTATTCAACACTACACAATGTATATAAGCGGAATGTTAATTTACTTCTACTTGTTTGAAATTCTTTTATTGAAAAATGAATAAAAATATGAAAGGATAAAAGTTTTAAATTTTATTTAATAATAAATATAGGTACATTGGTAGTAAATTTTTATTTTTATATTATTGAAAATGTTTTTTAATTTTTAATTTTTTTATTAAAAGATATTGTAAAAGTATGAAAAAATGAAAATAATATTATAATAATATTAAATACAATTTTAAAAAATAGATTATTCTATAATTTCATAGTTAAATTAGTGATTCGGTTAAAGATAACATCAAACTTAGAAAAACACTTAATTATAAATATTAGATATTAAATTTTTATTTGACTTTAAATATGACTGTAATATGATAAATTAACATAAACACTGCAAAAAGTTAAAAAAAAAGTATACAATTATTATCTTATAAAAGAAGTTTTTCCTTTTATAATAATACAGTATTAGGTTTTGGTTTGAAAGATGAGTCTGTGAATGTGATGCAATGAAGCTACCTAATTAGATTGATTTTAAAAGTGTTAAAAAAAGAAAAAAAAAAAAAGAGTTTGTATGTGATATAGTAAAATTACACATGATGAAAAGAATGTTGAACTTCTTAAAAAATTGATAAAAACAAATATAAATAATCAATTTTATTAACTCACAATATATTAAATTATATAAAACCTTAAAATTATATATTACTCCACTTGTTTAAACCATTTTAATCCTTAGATAAAAAGGCAAAAAGATCAATCAATTTTTATTGGACCCAACTGTTTTGGATAATGAAGGATTATCTAATTAGTAATGATCATTCAAGAGTTGTAAACATGTATTTTGTTTATATGTCTTGTCAATGATTAATCAAATCCCTCAACAACCTCATAAACTTAAAAAGCCCTCATAATTAATGAAAAAAAATAAATGAGTTGCATAATTTATTTTTGATAATCCAAAATAAATAAAAATTAATTTTTTATAAGAAAAAGTATGAAAATTAATTTGATAAAAGTTACTTATGATTTAATGGAGAATATTTTCAATTAGTTATATTTTATTTTATTTTTTTTACATTATTTTATCCTATAAAAACTTTATAATTTGATTTTATTTAAAATAAGTTGAAATTGGAATGTTTAAAATTAAAGATAAAAAGGTAAATGTCTACCTTTGTGGCACATTTTAGGTTTTTCTATTGATTTGTTCCATTTGCTCTGAGGGTTTTTGTTTCTATTTAGATTTGGTTTCTCATTTTGGAAGGTGTCTAAGGAATGGAGGAGGATTTGGCTAAGCTTGTTATAGGGGATGAAGAGGAGGAGGCGTGGCAAATTGGGGATGGAATTGAGGGGAGAATGGGCCTATGAGTATTGTTTTGGTGGGTTTTTTTCTTACTGCAAGTGTTGTTTAGTTTCAAGTTATGCACAATATGACGGCTAATCTCTGGCACCCGTTGGGGGTGTATTGATTGCAGGCATAGGGGGAAAGTGTTTCTTGTTTCGGTTGTACTATAAAGTGGATATTGATCGGGTTGTGTCTAAAAGGCCTTGAATATTCAACAATCACCTACTTGTGACTCATAGCCTGATGCCGGAGGAGGATCTAGAGTAGGTTCCTTTATTCTTCATACCTTTGTAGTTTTAGATCCTTGATTTGTTGCTTGGTCTAGTTTCAAAAGTTTTAACCCGACAGTTTGGTAATTTCATAGGGAAATATTGGAATATGATTCTAAAGCTATAGCTAAAGGTGTTACGAGTTATATGCAGATTCGGGTTCAAATTCATGTGCGAGTTCCATTGAAGAAGAGGAAGAAGATTGTTTCGGGGGTGAAACAGGAGATATATGTGAAGTTTAAGTATGAGTGTCAATCTCTGTTTTGTTTTCTTTATGGTAAGATGAGGCATAGATAAAGCTTTTTTTTAGTGTGAATGGTTCAAGGCGGTAAGGAGCTTATTGGTGAATGAATAATTCGTTACGAGCGTTGTTGTGAAAGGTATTGAGGATGACAAGTTATTGTTTGTAAGATGAAAGGGAGAATGATCCGGGGATTTTGGAGGGATTTCGTTATAGTAAGGATATATTTTTGGCTGGTTTTTAAAAATCTAATTCGTTACAAGAAATTATTTTGAATTTGGTAGTGAATGATGGAAAAGGAAAGGTGATTGTTGAGCGAGTAGATGTTGATATGGATTTGAGCTTAGAGGAAAATCCACTAGGAGGTATGTATGTGAAACAAAGGCCACAGTTTGGGTTGGATATTTTTGTCATTTCTAATGGCGTAGACTTGAAGGACTCTATTGTTAGAACTCAATATGGTTCTCAAAATGCCAGATCAATAAGCTCCGCAAGGCAAGCCAGTCGAGTACAACGAAAATCTTATGTCAGAATGTTTGTGGGCTGGGGAACCCATGGACAGTCCAGAGACTTTAGTATATACTAAGGGAGTATAATCTCTATGTCGTTTTCTTTATTGAGACTAAATTAAATGTGAGTCGTATGAAAGGGTTCGACGGAGATGTGGTTATTTGAATGGATTTGATGTGAGTGCGGATAGGTCGATGGGTGGTTTATCAATAGGATGGAAATAGGGATTTGTAATGTAGTTGAAATGTTATTTGAGGATTCATATTGATTTCGAGGTACAACAGGATTTAGAGGGTAACGCATGGAGATTCACTGGTTTTTATGGAGCATCGAATGAAAGATTTAGATATCATTCATGGAGTCTCTTCGTCAATTGGCCTATGATCTAAATGCACCTTGGTTAGCGGTTGATAATTTCAATAAGATTACTTATTCTTTTGAGAAAATAAGGGGTCGGGTACGAGAAAAAAAACTTGATTGAGGGATTAGAGAAAGTCTGCTTTTAAGGATTTCCATCTGGGCTTTAAAGGCCAATAGTTTACTTGGAAAATAAGGAGATTTGTATATACTAATATCAAAGAAAGACTTGATCGAGGGGTGGCCAATGGGAGGTGGTCAAATCTTTTCCCAAAATATATAATTCAACATTTATCTCATGGGTTCTCGGATTATTGCCTTTTATTTTTTTCAAACAAGTTCGAGAGTGGCGAGTAATTGAAGAGATTTTGGTTTACAACCTTTCCAATTTGAATCTTGTTGGACTTTAGAAGAGTTTTATGAATCTGAGGTAACAACAATTTGCAAAAATTATGTTGGTTCGATTCCTGATCATTTTGTGCAGGTCAAGGTTTACAGGTATGGAGTTTACACTTAAAAAATAATGAAAGTCGATGTCGCCAATTTTTTGCACGCTTTTGGAGGAGTTGAATACGTGTGAGCCAAAAGACATTACTTTAGAAGAAATTGTATAGTTGAAAGTTGCGAGGAACGATATTTGAAAAAATAAGCAAGGGGGAATTGGTTGAAGAATGGAGATCGAAATACTGGGTTTTTCCATTACTTCGCTTCTCAACAAAGAAGAATGAACACGATTTGAGAGTTGGAAGATGAGGAGGGGAGTTGGATGGAGAGTGAAGATCAATTGGAGACTGTTACTATGGATTGTTTTTTAGGGTTATTTCCTTCCCAATGAAGAGGTAATGCGTCCCATGTTCTCTCAGGAGTTGTGTGATGCATTAATGATGAATTGAATGACTCTTTATTAATAGTGTTTAAGATGGAAGAGGTCATGCGAGCAGTTAAGGATATGGATTCGATTAAAGCCTCGGGTTATAACGGGTACCCAGCCTTGCTTTATCAAAACTACAACACGTTATAGACATGGATATTGGGAGGTATTGTCTTGCTATCATTAATTAAGAAATTTCAATTTATGAAATTAATTGAGTTGTTCTTGTTTTATTTCCTAAGATTTCAAACCTAAAAAACATGACCCATTGAGACCTATTAGCTTATACACCGTTTTGTTAAAATAATTGCTTTGCTATTGCAACAACAAAAGGACATAAATTCGAGCATGCTTAAGCACATTTTTTTACCTTCAATTTAAGGGTGGGAATGGATTATAGGTAGAAATAGGCTTTGTATAAAAAAATGTTAATATACCATTTAGTACATGAGTTTGGCTTAGATGTTCAATGTGATATCTAATTTTTTTCTTCAAATTGGTACCTAAATTTGGCTTCCAAAACACAAAATGGTAGTTGGAACTATGGAGTGTGCCTTGCATTTATCAAACACGTTGCAAGCACCATAGACGAGAATCGATAAGCAATCAAAGAAAAGCCAAAATAGGCCCAACGTCGGGACGAAGAGCATCATCAGTTCATCGAGATGATGCGATAGACGACATTGTAACAAGGCGAATGGGACGTTGCGATGTCACGACATGTTCTCCTATTTGGCAACTGCGTCTTAGACTTCAAGCAGGATTTCTTCTCCTAGTTAGACTCTGATTATTCCAGGATATTTTAGTATGATTAGAACTCTAATCTTAGCCTATTTAAATGGGTCATTGTATCCCTGTTTTGGTTAAGTCAATCAAGATGCAACCGTAGGCTTTTTCTTTAAGGGCAACAAGATGTAGTCGCATATGAGTTTTGGTGAAAGCTTCGTGGTAATTATAAAGTATTTTATACCCTTTTGTGAGTGCCCTATGAGATTTAGGGTTTTGTTTACCGATTTTCTCTTTAGAATTTTGATTTTTGTATTTGGGATTTTGGGTAATGTACAAGTTGTATGTTTAGGTTATTTACTCCATATTGTATTGTCGTTTGTTTACTCATTAGTGAAAAGTCGAAGCCTTCTTTGCCCGTGGTTTTTCCATCTGAAGGTTTTCTATGTAAAATATTTTGTTCATTCTTCACCGCTTTTACTATTTCGTTGTTTATACAGGTCGATCCCCAACAAACTAGTATCAGAGCTACGGTTCAGCTTTCACAGATCGACTTATTCAGTGCCACAACAATGTTTTTGGATATCGAGAAATTCGACGGACCACAAATTTCAATTTATGGCAATTTTAGATATTACGGAGGTAGCTGATGTGGCCAAGGACAAGGGTGTTGATTCGTTGTTATCCACACATCATCAAGTTAAAGGTGGAGCCGTGTTAGATGCCAAGCATGTGCCTGATTTAGAGAAGAATCTCATCCCTTTTTTGTTTTAAGGACTCGAATAGTTCACAGAGGGTTACAATCAAGGTGGAAAGAGTTAATGTTTTCTCCCCCATTTGGGTATTATTAGCCATTGTTGCATTATACAACTTTAATTTGAGGACTAGAAGTCTTTCAGTTTCAAAGTTCGAGCACGATATAAACTTGGTTGACATTATGCAAAATTTGAGTTTGGCTCGTGACGGGGCATGAAAAAGGAGGCGTGATATATATGAGTCAATGTGGAGATTTGTGGGGTATACCTCACATTTATCAGACACATTGCAGGCACCTTAAGTGAGAACCGACGAGCAACCAAAGAAAGGCCAAAATAGGCCCAATGTTGGGATGATGAAGCCAACTCATCTGGACAATATGATTGACGACGTCGTGACGAGGCGAATGGGACGTTGCGACATCACGACGTGTTCTCCTATTTGGCAGCCACGTTTTAGACTTCAAGCGATACTTTTTCTCCTAATTAGACTCTAATTATTCCAGGGATATTTTAGTATGATTAGAACTCTAATATTAGCCTATTTAAAGTGGTCATTGTATCCCTATTTTGGTTAAGTCAATCAAGATTTAGTCGTAGGCTTTTTCTTTGAGGCCGACAAGATGTAGTCGCATATGAGTTCTGGTGAGAATTTCGTGGTAATTATGGAAATTATTTTATACCTCTTTTGTGAGTGCCCTATGAGATTTAGGGTTTTGTTTACTGATTTGCTCTTTAGGATTTTGAACTTTGTATTTGGGGTTTGAATAATGTACAAGTTGTACATTTAGGTTATTTATTCCATATTGTACTATTATTTGTTTATTCATTAGTGAAAAGTCGAAGCGTCATTTGCCCATAATTTTTCCCTCTTTGATAGTTTCCAAGTAAAATATGTGTGTTTGTTCTTCTCCACTTTTATTATTTCGTTGTATATACAGGTTGATCCCAAGAACAAATAATGCTAACTTTTTTATATTATCCGATGAATATTTGACACGTGGGCAATTCAATACTTAACACGTAGTGGTGATGATGCCATAATGATGTTACCATTTGAAAAATATAAAACTTCTAACAAATAAAATTATAAAAATTTTATAAATAAAAAATAATTATATATATTAAAAATTAAAATATTTTTATAATGTTTCATAAAAATAAAAAATAATTTTTTTATACTTTTCATAATATTTTATAAAAAAATTCTTATGAGAAATAAAAAATTATTAGAAAACATTTTCTTGAAAAAATAAAAAAAAGTTTCATAATTTTATAAAAATAAAAATAAATCAAAATCATAAAAACATAACCCAGATATCAAATAATGTACTAATCCTTTAAAATCAACTTGAATAAATAAAAGAACTTGGAACAGCAATGATTAAGAATGTAGTATGAATTATTAGGGAGCAGTTTTCTTTCGTTATTGGAATAATTCCTTGCAAAAGCAACCAACAAATCAATTGGAAATCAGCACCCGCATTAAGTTTAAAATACCATTTGAATGTATGTCATATTACAAGCATCAACGGCCGGCGAGACCATCCATAACACAATCACAAACAATCCCCTTTTTCCTTTAGATTTTCTGAAGCTTCTCGCCTTTGACAACCGGATTCGATTTGGCAATCTGTTGTTTTCCCATCCCTTTGAAATCGAAACTACAACCATGATTTTCAGGGTACCTATGGGTGCCACAAAACACCATCCCACACCTGCACTTGAACCCCGTCAGCCCCACGCGCTTCCTGCAAGTCATGCATCTGTTAGGTCGAACTTGAACGTGGACCTGAACCTCCGCTTGGACCACCTCTTCCTTGGTTTCCGCCAACGGTTCATGCTTCACCGCCAAGGAAACCGAAAACGACGATGATGAAGAAGAAAAGGAAGGGAGGGGGGCTTGATTAAAAGCCTGTTTGGCAGCAGAGGAAGATCCTTGTTCTTTAAGGTGCTGGAGATGGCGGTAACATTGAGAACAAAGATTTTGGGTTGCTGGGTTTCCGAAGAATCCACAATTGTTTGCACATTGTGGTGGTGCTTGACATCTATGTTCTTCTGCCATATCTGATATCTTCTTTTTTTTTCTTTTTTTTTCAATTCTCTAAAAGGAAAAAGAAAATTACCTGACCTGAGAGTTTCAGAGAGAATTAAACAAGAAATGAAACCCAAATCTAATAACTAATTTCTTCTTAAAGTTGAAATGACAAGGAACAAAAGAAAAAGTGAAGGGAAAGGCAAGGCAAAGGCAACGAAGGAAAGGAATCCCCACCGTGGGGTTTCTTAATTTCTTCTTTTAAGATCTTATATACTATTATTACTACGCGTTGAATATAAAAAAGTAAACAACTGTTTGAAATGAATTTTACAATTTTCGTATATACATACAAGGCAGAATTTGAGGGCTTTGTTTCATTCATGGCTGATAATGATAAACGAGAAATCTTGAACCGTTCTTCTTGGGAAGATCAATAAACATTTTGGTGGACGTAATCAGCTGCGCATCTCTATCGTCCGTGTCGCCGCCGTGTTTGCCATTTTTTGCCCATGAATATATGAATGCCGCCGTGGCCACTTCATCCAATGGCCCACCATGACACATCAATGATTAAGGTACGCCATTCTATGACACGCCTTCCATATTTTCATTACCACTTTATTAACGAGTCTTTGTTTAACATTATTATATTAGGTACAAATATTGAATATAATAAATTATTATTATTGAATTTAACCTAATATTTATTTATCTAAGTGTTTTGTTAAGTTGGTGTTATAAATTAATTAGACACTAATTTAATTATGAAACTATTAAAATACTATCCCATGTGTAAAGTTATATTTTTATGGAATTATTTTTGTTTTTTATATAATAAATCAACATAAATTTAATCAAAATAATTTTTGAACCCAAACATAATAAATATTTAACTTTATCATTATAAGTTATAACCCAAACATAATAAACATTTTTATTTTCATTGGTGGTTGTTAAAATAAAAAAATTAAGTGCCATCAAATAATATAACTTATTTTAAATATAAAATGACATTTTCGTAATTTCTCTAATAAGTTGGTGCACGGTTGACTCGTTATACCAATTCAGTCAAGGACTTTAATAATAGTATATTAGTATAGATATACAACTGACTGAGATAATAAATTATGTATATTAAAACAAAAAAAATGTATAAAACACATCAAAATGAATCTTTGACTGAGTAGTGAATTTGAGGTTTTATCAATTCAATTGACGTGGGTTTAAATTCCACTATATGCATATAAAATTTTATTGGTTTTCGTTATAATAAAAAATTAACTAAAGTAGCCTCAAATAATATAAATTATTTTAAATACAGAATGACATTTCCGTAATTTTTCTAAACGAGTTAGTGTCCCGTTGACTCATGTCACTAACTCAGTCAGTGAATTAAATAATAGTATAGATATTTATATCAAATAAAATATGCTTGACTAAATAAGTTGTAACAACCCAAAATTTATGGGTATCGAAAATTTGAATATTTGGGTCATAATTTCCGCAAAATGAATTCGTAAATATTTTTAATAAATATTTACGAAGTCAGTAGTGTAGTTAATTAGATTTTGGCTAAGTGAATTAGTTTGAACTAAGTCTAATTTAGTGAAATGACTAGATTGAATATAGTGTAAAAATTTAATTGTAGAATAAAGAAAAGTCAAATGACTAAATTAGTAATTAAACCATGAGTGCGAAGTGTATGGTAATAGTGAAATACATGTGGAGTATGTATAAGACATATATTGATAATTATTAGTATTTACTTAAATAATAAGTAAATAATATTATATTATATTTATATTAATAATATAATATATTAAGTGAATAAAAGAATAAAGAAACAAAATAGAAAAAGAAAGAACAGAGAATGAAAACGAAATAGAAAGGAAAGAAAAAAGGGAAAGAAAAAGAAAGGAAAAATAGGGCTTTGAGGTTTGAAGCTTAATTGGTAAGTCAATTTAGTCTATTTTCTTGTAATTTTGATGTTTTTGGAATCTTGGAATAAAGCCCTGCTTGAATTATGTTGAAATTTAGAAAATTAGTAAATTTTTAGATGTTGATTAAGTTGAACAATTGAATGAATTATGAGATAAAGTGATAGGAATTCAAGTTAGAAGTGGGAGAAGAATTGAATTGTAAAAAGAGATATAAGTTTTGTTATAGTAGGGACTAAATTGTCTAAATTGTAGAATTGATGTTTTATATTGAATATGAAGAGCTGAAACTTGTTTAAAGTAGGTATTAAATGACAATATGAGATTTATTTGAAGAAAAAGAATGGTTATGGTGGAAGGACTAAATTAGAATTTTTGTAAAAGTTACATGAAAAATAGAAGAGTGTGTTATTAAATGATATGTATTGATGATTTTAAATGTTAATTTTTTCGTAGCTAACGTAGCACTGGAAACGTCATCAAAGAAGGGAAAAGAGAAAGTGAGCGAAGATAACAAATAAACTCGAGAATTACGGTTTGTATTTCTATAACCAAACTTAATAGTTATTTTGATACATATTATTGATATTATGTATGGCTATTGAAATTAAGGTAAGTATTGATATTGTGGTATTATGTTGATTTATGAATATTTGAATTGAAATGTATATTGATTTTTTATGATGAATTGAAAGTGAAATGAAAACCCTATTAACAGTGTCGGGCTAGTCAGATATAGTTGGCATGCCATAGGATTGAAAGTGTTCAGGGATATTCCGACTTTGAGTCGATGAGACACTATAAGTGTCGCCTTACTGTTACTGTTACTATTACTGTTCTGGATTCGTTCCGATGAGGTACTCTGTGTACCACTACTGTTATTGTTACTGTTACGGTGTATTACGGCTTTGACTGATGAAACACTGTATACTATCCCGGTGTGTGGGTTGGATCCGTGTATCCGTCTAGGTTCGAGTTATGTTAATAGGGGTAAATTACTGCATTGAAGACTGAATGATACTGACTGAATTGTATATCTTACTGGTTTTGATTCTAATGATAAATGTTATTAAGAAATGAAGACAATTAATTGAATGTTCATGATGTGTTTATTTATTGAAATCTAAGGTTTAAGTATAAATGCATAAATTAAGTATTGGTTTATAGAAATACCACTGAGTACATACTCAGCGTACGGTTTGTTTCTGTACGCAGAACTAGGTACGAAAGAAAGCTAAGGACTCAGCATCCAAGCCAATCCCGAACTCAAAGTGGTGAATACTTTTCTTTTGGTAAAATGGCATGTACCTAGGTTGTTAAGGTGTTATTTTGTACATGATAGTGAATGAACATGAAAGATGTTGAAGCATGGTATGAAATATGTAGATTTTGGAAGTTAACTTTACATGAATTTGTTTAGTATAATAATGTAGTATGATTTCAATATGAATTATGGTATCCATGAGTGTACATTACCTAGATGATTTAATGTTTAATTGAACATGTATTAAGCGTGTTTAATTGAGTTTTGGTTGAATTAAAAGTTGAGAAAATTATTAGCTTGAAGCTTAAGTTATGCAGGGTTGGTAAACTTGAGACAAAAGGCTCATTTTGAGTCCACACAGCCTGACACACGGGCGTGTGATCAGACCGTGTGAGACACATGGCTTACACACAGGTAAGTTGATAGGTTGTGTATCCCCTACATCCTTAAATGTGAAGTCAGGATAGTATACGGCAAAAAACACGGCCGTGTGTCTTGGTCGTGTGAAGGACATAGGTTTCAAGCATGGTCGTGTGTCAAAAACATGTGAAAATGGCTTAAAAATAGTGAAAAATCAGTTTACCACACGGCCTAGCCATATGGGCGTGTGCCCCTTTAATGCCTAAGAATTTGCAAGTCAGATCTGCCCATGGGCTGGCCACACGGCCATGGGAACCCCACGGGCTGGCGACATGACCATGTCCCAAGCCACATGGCCATGTCCCAGGCCACAAGGGCATGTGCCCCTATCTTTAAGGAAAAATTTTTAAAGTTACCAGTTTAGTCCCGAACCACTTCCAAAGCATGTATTGGGCCCCGTAGGCCCATATTAGGGACTTTATAGTGAAATTTGAAAAGAATTGATATGGAATGAAAATTTATGATTCGGTTTTGTATAAATGTTAGTGTATAAGCCCGGTAATGCCTCGTAACCCTATTCCGGTGACGGATACGGGTTAGGGGTGTTACATAAATCCCCTCATTTCACAATGTAATAAATATTAGGGATAAAACAATATTTGGTCCTTGGATTCAGTAGCTTTTCTTAACTTGGTCCGTAAAATTTTCTAGTTCACATTAGTCCTTGAACTTGGCAACTTTTGGGTGATGATTGGACACAATCTCAAAGTGTAATATAACGCCTCAAAATTTAAATCTTTATTTTTGTGAATGTATGACACAATTGAGTATCTACTTCAGTGGTTAAGTGTTCTGGGTGTGTGTGGTAGGTCCCAAGTTCAAGCCATGACTTGGGCAAATTCTGGTATTTTTATGAATAAAGCCCAATCTTTGGTCAATAGGCTTTTATTTAATTGTTGATAAGCTTATATCAGAATGGGCATGCTGGTCTGGTGGTTAAGTAGTGTGTTGGCTTATTGATGGTCTTATGTTCAAATCTTTGCGTGAGCAAGGGTGATTATTTTTGTTCGGTTTGGTGGCTAAGAGTTTGAGTTGTATTGGAAATCTGAGTAGTGGAAGTTTGATGGAGTGAATTAAGGGATTTTGAGGTTATCAAAATTCTTATCGAATTATTATGTTCGTATTTTTTTCTTTTCTTTTCCCCAAGAATAAAATTTTCGATTTTCTTTTATCATCTTTTCCCTTTTTGCTGCTGTTTTTCTTTTTCATTATTTTTTCTTATTGGGAAAAATTCTTGTGCTCTCCCATTCTTTTTCTCCTCAACTTCTTTCCACTCGATCTCATTTCATTCCACGATTAACTGCGATCATTCGGTAAGTACTCATCTTTTTTATGTCTGTTTCTCTCCAAAAACTCTGTCAATTTTTTCATTAGGATTTCCTCTCTCTTTTGTCGAAACCTACCCTTGTCTTTCCATTTTCTTTCGATTTTGGTCCCATCTCGACTGCAATCACACTTCTGCTCCTTATTTTTGCATTTTTTGGATAACTTCGGTAAGTGATTTTATGTGGTTTGTAGTTGATAATGTTAAGTTTCTAACTAGGGGTTATTTTGATGTTTAGGCAGCATCATTTCGCTAGGATCGAGACTCTTTTGGTACTACTTCATAAGCAAATTGATTTGAAGTGTTGGGGGTAAGTTTCAATCGCTTAATAGTTGAGTAACCCGTTCGGATTAGTTTTAATTTGTTAGTTAAGTGATTAACTAAGTAGTATTTTGGTTAATTATAGGTTCAGGATTACTTACAGTTGCTTTTGCGTCAAAAACGATATAGGTGCGTACCTAAAACATAGAAAATGGGGTTTTAGCGAAAGCCAAAAGCCCCACTGTCAACGCCACACGGGCATGTGGTTGTCCGTGTGGTAGGCTGTGTGCGACCACAAGGTCGTGCGATCGACGAGGCCAAGTCGTGCACACAAGATACGACCGTATCACGGCCAAGGCCAAATTGGGCTGTGCGGGCCATACAGACGTGTGGACCCATACCGGCAGGCTACATAGGCGTTGAGCCTATTTTCACTGAATTGATTGCTAAGGTTGCACGGGTCGCCCAAATCAACTATGAACCTACTGTAGGGTCGGCAAGTATCACTTAGACCCTTAATTGTGTGAACTGGCTGTTTGATTTATATATGTTGAGCATGATGATAGTATGCATGTACACTGAACTGGTTATATGTACTGATATCATGAGATAGCATGTCATGATTTGTATGTTACATTGCATAGGGTTGGGTTGATTATATTTGGAGGAAGTGTACTGAAAGGCTCTTAAGCCTAATATACTGGCAGCTCAGCTGCAACTTACTGTTTTGTGCCGCATTCAGTACTACCTGGAGTGTAGGGATGGGTGGGTTGGTTTAATCCCCACATGGAATGTAAGGTTGGATGGAGATGGTGTGTAGAGGCTGGTTGGGTAGGACTTTGTTACTGAATATTGCATGACTGCTACTGATACTGTGATGGGCTAAGGCCCTAATGTATACTGATGCTATGATGGACTAAGGCCCTAAGGCCCTATTGCATATTTGATACCATACTGGGATGGGCTAAGGCCCAAACCGTTACTGATACTAAAAGGGGCTTAGGTCCAAAACTATATTTGACTGTGACTGTATCTACTATTATTTATTTTCTATGGGATTACACACTGAGTTTACGTAAACTCACCCCTCTTTATTTAATATGCACAAGTAATCCCCAAACCTAGACAGATCGGTGCGGCAGAGAACTCGACGGTGACCACAATTTTTCAACTTTATGCTTTTTTTAATTTATGTTTTTATTATTATTGAGATGTAATTTGAGGACTCTTGGGACTTTTGCTTAAATTTTGTTTTTTTTTTGAAATTATAACTACTAGTCGTAGGAAGTTCGGTTTTCAAAAAGCTAACGTATTTTCTTAACTCACGATTACTTAAACTGTTTTGTTTTAAAAGCTTCTGCAACGAGAAACATTTTAAAGCAAATATTTTAAATAATTAAAACGATTTCCTTTAGAACTAATAAAAGATAAATATAGGTAATAACATGGAAATGATTTTATTGCAATAATCGTTTTCGAACACACTATCATGTGACATCGCTAGATTCGACCTTAACGTCTAGGCCGGGTTTAGAGTGTTACATTTAGTGGTATTAAAGCCAGGTTACAAAACTCGGCTATGGATTATGGGTTTTAAATTTGGTCTTTGAAGAATTGGTTTTCAAATGATTTGAAATGTTTCTACTGTGTATGTGGTACACCGAGTCTCCGGCATCGATCCTGTAAGTATTCCAAAACTGATATATGCTTTAATTGAAAATACTATGCTATTTTGAAACTACTATAGGTAGTATATTGCGAAAGTACACTGAAAACTATAGTTAAACTAAAACTATAGTAAACTATTAGAGACTGCGACAAATGAAAACAAACTCTAAACTTCTGATACTGTTTTACATAAAATATTTGTTAATAAACACTGGAATTGTAACTTATTCATAAAAATTTTAATACAGATAATTTTGATTAGATATGAGCACGTGAGGTATCCGCGGACGGGATACTAGAGACCAAGGTAGAGGCCGTAGAAGGGCTAGAGCTGAGTCATCGTCATCGGACAGCCTGCCAAATTTGGATATGAGTGAGATACCAGTGTCGCCCGCTACTGAGACTGGGTCTCAAGATCGCATGGCTGGGGACGACGCATTGTCCTAGGCTATGCTCAGAATTTTGGAAGGGGTCACTGGGCCCAATACTAAATCTAGGGGCCGAGGGTCGGTTACGGAACGACTCCAATCCAATGAAGCTGAGTTATTCAGGAGTGTCACTAGTGTCGCCCATAATGTGGCCGAGTACTGGATTGAGGCCACGGAGAGGATCATGGATGATCTAGATTGTACCCTCGAGAAGAAATTTAAGGGTGCATTCTTACTATTGAGGGATGTGGCTTATAAGTGGTAGCTTACTATTAAAGAGGGCACTCAGCCCGAACGTCTGACCTGGGAGTTCTGTAAGACTGCCTTCCAGGGGAAATATATGGGAGCCAGTTATGTAGACGCCTGTAGGAGGAGTTTCTGAATCTGACACAGGGAGATCGAATAGTGGTCAAGTATGAGGCTGAGTTTCTGAGGTTGAGCTGCTATGCGTAGGGTATAGAGGCATCTAAATACGAGCGATGTGTCCACTTTAAGGTTGGCTTCAGGGATAACTTGAGGGTTCTGACAACTCCACAAAAAGAGCGAGATTTTTCTATCTTGGTCGAGATGGTGAAGATCACTGAGGAGGTTAAACGCACTGAGTTCCAAAACCGTGATAGAGAGAGGTAGGAACAAGAAGGATTCAGAGCCCTCGAGTTTTGTACAGAGGCCTAAGAAAAAGGCCAGAGCTGATGGGCCAGTTAGAGTTGGGCCTGTTGCTGCTGCTACTGGACAGCAGCTGTGTGTTGATTATGGTAGACGCCACTAGGGCGAGTGTTGAAGGAGGACTAAGGCATGCCTGAGGTGTGGATCATAGGATCACCATATCAGGGAGCATCTACTGAGGGCTGATCAGATTCAAACTCAGGGTACTGGTAATGCATAGCCACAGAGGGTAGTACAATAGCCACCGAGAGGCCGTAGTCAATCTAGGGGTGGTAATGGCATGGGCTATAGGCAGAGAGCAGCAGGCAGGGGTGTTGGACAGACTGAGGCAAGGCAGCAAGCTCTAGTATATGCTGCACACCGCCGAGAGGATAAAGATGCTCCGAACGTCATCACGAGTACGTTCCTTATTCATGATGTACCTTATATTGCATTAATAGATATAGGATCCACTCACTCCTATATAGCATGTACTGTGTCTGACAACTTAGGGATATTGGTTGAGAGCACTAGAGTGAGGTTACTGCACTGAGCCTGTTGGGGCAGTCTATAAGGGTTAACAAGTTATTTAGAGACGTCTCTTTAGAGGTTCAATGGTCAATCTTTTTGGCTGATCTGATGGAGCTTCCGTTTGGGGAGTTCGACTTAATATTGGGAATGAATTAGTTGGTTAAGCACCATGTCAGTTTGGATGTGTGACCAAGAGGGTCGTATTGAGAACTGAGGAGGATAATAAGATGGTCATGATAGGAGAAAGCTGTAATTATTTGGCTAACGTGATCTCTACACTAGTGGCTGAGAAACTGATTCGTAAGGGATTGGAGGCGTACTTGGCCTATGTAAGTGTCTCAGATTCTAGAGAATCTACAGTTAAGGATATCAGAACTGTAAAGGATTTTTCAGACGTCTTTTCTAAGGAGCTACCGGGTTTACCTCTAGATCGTGAAGTGGAGTTTAGGATAGAGCTCATTCTTGGTACAGCTCCTATGTCCATCGCTACCAATCGAATGGCACCGAAGAAGCTTATAGAGCTTAAGGCTCAGATTCAAGATTTTTTAGACCGTGGGTTCATCTACCCTAGTGTGTCTCCGTGGGGAGCACCGATACTGTTTGTTAAAATAAAGGATGGATCCATGAGGTTGTGCATCAGCTACTGTCAGCTGAACAAGTTGACCATTAATAACATATATACACTTTCGAGGATAGATGATTTCTTTGACCAGTTTCGAGAGGCGTCTGTGTTTTCCAAGATTGATCTGCGTTTTGGATATCATCAGCTGAGGGTTAAGGAAGCTGATGTATTTAAGATGGCATTTAAGATTTGTTATAGACACTACGAGTTCCTAGTGATGGCATTTGGATTGGCGAATGCACCGGTAGCTTTCATGGATCTAATGAACCGAGTATTTCAACTTTATCTAGATCAGTTTGTGGTGGTGTTCATCGACGACATACTGGTTTATTCGAGGACTGAGGATGAGCATAACGAGAACCTTAAAGTTGTTCTTCAGACTTTGAGGGAAAAACAGTTCTATGCTAAGTTTAACAAGTGTGAGTTTTGGTTGCCTGAAGTAACATTTCTGGGTCATGTGGTTTCTACTGAGGGGATTCGTGTTGACCTTCGAAAGATTGAGGCTGTGTTGGACTAGAAGCAGCCTAGGAATATGTCTAAGATCCGCAGTTTTCTAGGGTGGGTTATTATCGGTGGTTTGTGGAAGGCTTCTCGTTAATTGCAACACCCTTAACTAGGTTGCTATGTAAGGGGCTATCGTTTAACTGGAATAATACGCAGCAAGAGAGTTTCAAGAAGCTCAAGACTGTACTGACTAAGGCTCCTGTTTTGATACAGCCTGAATTTGGAAAGGAGTTTACAATTTATAGTGATGCATCACATGTCGGTTTGGGATGTGTGTTGATATATGCGTCTCGTCAGCTAAAGACACATGAGGCAAACTATTCGACGCATGATTTGGACCTGGCCGCCGTGGTATTTACATTGAAAATCTGGAGGCATTATCTATACGGTGAGAAGTATATCATCTACACTGATCACAAAAGCCTCAAGTATCTCCTTACCTAGAAGGAGCTGAATCTTAGGCAGCGTAGATAGATCAAGCTGCTTAAGGACTACTATTGCACCATTGAGTACCATCCTAGCAAGGCCAATGTGGTGGCTGATGCTTTGAGCCGTAGGGCTATGACTGATCTGAGGGTGATGTTTGCTCAGCTTAGTTTATTTGATGATGGTAGTTTGTTAGCCGAGCTTCAGGTTAAACTGACATGGATTGAGCAGATTAAGGGTAAGCAGTTGGAAAACGAGTCTTTGAGTCTTCGGTTCTAACAGGTTGAGAGTGGTAGGACTACGAATTTTGGACTGAATAGTGATGGGGTACTCTACTTTTGTGGGAGGATCTGTGTGCCGAATAATACTGGTTTGAGGCAGTCTATACTGAGAGAGGTGCATAGTAGCATTTATACTATGCATCCTGGCGGAAATAAGATGTATCGAGACGTTTGTGAGTTATATTAGTTGTCAGGGTTGAAACATGAGGTTACTGATTTTGTGGCGAGATGCCTGACGTGCCAATAGGTTAAGACTGAGCATCAATTACCTTTAGGTTTGCTGCAGCCAGTTAAGATTCCTCTATGGAAGTGGAAGCATGTAACTATGGATTTCATTAGTGGGTTGCCTCTAACACCCACTAAGAAGGATTTAGTATGGGTCATCGTGGATCGATTAATTAAGTATACTCACTTTGTACCGGTTCATACTGATTATTCTCTACAAAAGCTGATAAAGCTTTATATTTCTGATATAGTAAGACTGCATGGGGTACCGATTTCGATCATCTTTGATAGGGATCCTCGTTTCACTTTTCAGTTTTGAAGAAAGTTGCATTCGGCTCTGGGTTCAAGGTTAGACTTCAGTACTGTGTTCCATCTTCAGACCGATGGTCAGTCTGAGAGGGTGATTCAGATACTAGAGGACATGTTGAGAAGCTGTGTTATTGATTCTCGAGGCAGTTGGAAGGATTATCTTCCGTTAGCAGAATTTACCTATAATAATAGTTACCAGTACAACATCCAGATAGCACCTTACGAGGCACTATATGGTCGTAAGTGTCGCACTCCCTTATGTTGGACTGAGTTGGGAAAACGACATGTTCTGGATCCTGAATTGGTTTCTGAGACAGAAGATAATGGAAGACTCCATATATCTCAAGGTCTCGCCATGGAAGAAGGTTTTGAGGTTTGGTCGTAAGGGCAAGTTGAGCCCTAGATTTATTGGACCTTACCGTATTCTGAAATGAGTGAAACCGATCTTTTATTAGTTTGAGCTACCTCTAGAGTTGAATCGTATTTATAACGTGTTCCACGTCTCTATGTTGAGGCGCTACCACTCTGATCCTACTCATATTGTCCCTAGTGAGGAGATTGAGGTTAGGCCAGACTTGACTTTTGAGGAATAGCCTGTCCAGATTCTGGATCGTGACATAAAGGTTCTGAAGAGGAAGTCTATCCCTTTGGTGAAAGTTCTATGGTATAATCATAACACTGAGAAGGCCACGTGAGAGCCTGAGGATTGAAAGCGTCAACAGTATCCTCATATATTCTGATCAGGTAAATTTCGAGGACGAAATTTTCTTTTAGGGGATAGAGTTATAACGCCTTAAAATTTAAATTTTTGTTTTTGCGAATGTGTGACACAATTGAGTATCTGCTTCAGTGGTTAAGTGTTCTGGGTGTATGTGGAAGATCCCAAGTTCAACCCATGACTTGGGCAAATTTTGGTATTTTTATGAGCAAAGACCAATCTTTGGTCAATAGGCTTTTATTTGATTGTTGATAAGCTTATATCAGAATAGGCCTGCTGGTTTAGTGGTTAAGCAGTGTGTTGGCTTGCTGATGGTCTTGTGTTCGAATCCCTGTGTGAGTAAGGGAGATTATTTTTACTCGGTTTGGTGGCTGAGAGTTTGAGTTGTATTGGAAATCTGAGTAGTGGAAGTTTGATGGAGAGAATTTAGAAGTGAATTAAGGGATTTTGGGGTTATCAGGATTTTTATCGAATTATTCTGTTCATATTTTTTTCTTTTCTTTTCTTTTCCCAAAAATAAAATTTTCAGTTTTCTCTTCTCTTTTCTCCCTTTTTGCTGCTGTTTTTCTTTTCCATTATTTTTCCTTACTGCCGAAATTCTTGTGCTCTCTTATTCTTTTTCTCCTAAACTTCTTTCTACTCGGTCTCATGTCGTTCCATGATTCTTGTGTCGTTCCACGATTAACTGCGATCATTTGGTAAGTACTCATCTTTTTTACGTTTGTTTCTCTCTAAAAACTCTGCCGATTTTTCCATTGGAATTTCCTCTTTCTTTTGTCGAAACCTACCATTCTCTTTCCATTTTCTTTCAATTTTGCTCCCATCTCAACTACAATCATACTTTTCGAGACTCTTCTCGTACTACTTTGTAAGCAAATCGATTTGAAGCATTGGGGGTAAGTTTCAATTGCTCAGTAGTTGAGTAACCCGCTCGGTTTGATTTTAATTTGTTGGTTAAGTGATTAAATGAGTAGTATTTTGGTCAATTATAGATTTAGGATTACTTTGAGTTACTTTCACATCAAAAACGATATAGGAGTGTACCCGAAACGTAGAAAATGGGGTTTTAGTAAAAGTCAAAAACCCCACTTTCGACGTCACACGGGCGTGTGGTTGCCCGTGTGGTAGGCCGTATGCGACTACACGGCCGTGCGATCGACGAGGCCAGACCGTGTGCGCAAAACACTATCGTGTGAAAACCAAGGCCAAATTGGGTCGTGTGGGCCATACGGGCAGATCACATGGCATTGAGCCCATGTTTACTGAATTGATTGCTAAGGTTACATTGGTCACCTAAGTCGACTGTGAACCTACTGTAGGGTCGGTAAGCATCACTTAAACCCCTAATTGTGTGAACTGGCTGTTTGATTTATATATGTTGAGCATGATGATAGTATGCATGTATACTGAACTAGTTATATGTACTGATATCATGAGATAGAATGTCATGGTTTGAATTTTGCATTGGATAGGTTAGGTTGATTATATTTGGAGGAAATGTACTGAAAGGCTCTTAAGCCTAATATACTGGCAGCTCAGCTACAAGTTACTGTTTTGTACCGCATTCAGTACTACCTAGAGTGTAGGGATGGGTGGGTTGGTTTAATCCCTACATAGAGTGTAGGGTTGGACGGAGATGGTATATAGAGGCTGGTTGGATAGGACTTTGTTACTGAATACTGTATGACTGCTATTGATACTGTGATGGGCTATGGCCCTTATACATACTGATATTGTTTGTTTTTTGTAAGATTACACTGAGTTTACGTAAACTCACCCCTCTCTGTTTAATGTGCACAAGTAATCCCCCGACCTAGACAGATCGGTGCGGCGGAGGACTTGACGGTGACCACAATTTTTGGACTTTACGTTTTTTTAATTTATGTTTTATGGTTTTATTATTATTGGGATGTAATTTGAGGACTCTTGGGACTTTTGCTTAAATTTGGTTTTTATTTATTTTTTTTGGAATTATAACTGCTAGTCGTAAGAAGTTTGGTTTTCAAAAAGCTAACATATTTTCTAAATGCACGATTACTTAAACTGCTTTGTTTTAAAAGCTTCCACAACGAGAAATATTTTAAAGCAAATGTTTTAAATAAGTAAAACGATTCCCTTTAGAACTAATAAGAGAGAAAGATAGGTAATAACATAGAAATGATTTTATTGCAATAATTTAGTTTTCGAACACACTATCATGTGACATCACTAGATTCGACCTTAACGTCTAGGCCGAATTTGAGGTGTTACATGTAACATCATCACATATTGGGGTGACCAAAACTCGATTCGATTTGAAAAAAAAAAGGAACAAAAATTGAATTTTGAGTTAATCAAATCGAGCTATTCGAGTTATTCGAATTATTTGAGTCAACTCGAATAAGTAATTTGAGTTTCGAATTTGAATCGAATTGAATTTTACATTTCGAATAACTCGAATAATTGGAATTACAAATTGGTATAAATACCCTTTTGGTCTCTGTCAAGTTTGAAAATAAGCAAATTGGTCTCTCTCAACAAAAATTACAAAAAAAAATCAAAATAATTTTCAAAAATTCAAAATATTTATAAAAATTTAAAATTTTATATTTTTAAAAAATTATAAAAATTTCAAAAAAATAAAAATATATAAAGAAAGTTGAAAATTTAAGAAATTTCTAGAATAATAATTTTGGGATCTAAATAAGTTAATTAATGATTTGAGTTTATTATACTAAAGTTTTTTTTTTTGCTTTGAAAAATTTTTCAAATATATATTGTTTCAAATTTATGTGATGAAATTAGTTATACTGTAACAAGATTTTAATTTGACATATTTAATTTTTTAATTTAACTTGAACAATTTTACTCGATTCGACTCAACTCGATTCGAAAAAATGTCAAATTGAGTTAGGATGATAAAATAGGACTCATCAACTCGATTAAATTGAAAAATTTTCACTCAATTCGACTAGGTTCGGTCGAACGCCCACCCCTAACCACATGGACCAAACTTGAGAAAAGTTGTAAAGTTCATAGGCTAATGTGGACCAAAAAATTTTAGAGACCAATTTGAGAAAATTTGTCAAATTTAAGACTAAATGTTGCCTTCTCCCTAAATATTATTTTGAGCATTTTTTTATATTTTATATAAAATCTATAAAAACTTAATTTAAATCAACACAATGAGATGTCATGATAAAATATCATAGTTTCCAAAGCCTCAACTCTAACAATTCAACCAAACTCTCATCTGTTTTTAATCTGATATTTTTATAAATGTAAATTTTATACAATTTTTCTATCCATGTCATAAGTGTGTCATAGTTTAGTTTGGATGAGAAGTGAGATTAAATCCAGTGATATTAAAAACAACAGTAGTGATGAGATTAATTACTATAACAACGAGACTAATGGTAGTCAAAATATAAAATAACCATTAAAAACATCAAATTAACCCTTTTATATAATTAATCCTATAACATATTCAATAAATTATTAAATATTATTAAAACATTAACAGTTATTCAATATATCAATTTAAAACATTTTACCTAATTACTTATTCAATTATAAAAAATATTATATCAAATGAATAGTTTTTTCCTGAAGACATTTAAATAATTAAAAGGTAAAATAAATAATTTAAAAGCTATTAAATTCAAAATTTAAGAAATTATAAATAGTTTATATTATAATAATAAAATTGAAAAGTATAAAAGAATGTAAAAGGAGAAAAAATAATAATAAAAGTAAGAAGGAGACATGATAATAAATAAAAGAGTTAAGATATAAATGTAAAAGTTATAAGTGGACATACAATATTTTCTTTGGAGTTTAAAGCTTCAGTAAACAAAATTTATAGTGTTTTGGTGTAGCTCATTAATTAAGTATTAATTCTATTAGAAAATTAATAAAAATTTATTATTTTTATAAAATAAATTATATTAGGTAAAATATATAAATAGTCACTCAATTTTAATCTCAATAATAAAATAATCACTCAATTTTTAACTCAGTCACTTAACTTTCAAAAAAATAACAAATCAGCCACTAACGTTATCGAAAAGTGACAAATCAGTCACCCACTAACATTTTCTGTTATAGGCCTAATGGGACAGTTGACGTGGCCAGTTAACTAGTTGACGTGGTCTAACTTGTTATAGTGGAAACCCAATATAAGAACCAAACAAAACAATAAAAGAAGAAGAAAAATAAAAAGAAGAAGAAGGAGGAGAAGAAGAAGAAGAGAAGAAATGGAGATGATGAAACAAGAAAAACCATCAGAGATCCAAACTTTTCTTTCCTCACCGTTTATTCACCCTCTCCCAACTTCCCGTCGCTTAACCTGGTGAAGAAGAGCTTCCAATCGATTTGTAAGTTTCCTTAACGATTTTATAGATTTCCTTAACGATGTTTCGTCTGTGAATCAACCTCAATTTTATAAATTTTCTTAACGATTTCTAGAACTAGGGTTAACTTCTATTGGGAACTGGGACTTTTATAGATTTCCTCTCTCTATTTTTGGGTTGAACCATTACAATTAGTTGAAAAATGGTGGAGATGAAGAGGCAGAGACCCTTGTTTTCGTATGGAAGAGCCCTGGTTATTACAGGAGAAGAAGACCTAAACTTCTCTCTTTCCTCTTTAGCTTTTATTTTGCTTTATCTCATCTCTATAAACTCTTCTTTTTTCTTATCTTGGGTTTCGATTAGTTGTCTCTATTTTTTTTTGCTCTTTGTTTATGAGTCTTGACTTCTCTTACATGTTTTTTAGTAGAGCCTTGCTGGTGATCAAAATGACGGCCTTACTGATGATATGGGTGTAAATGCTCCTTTTTGTTCTTCAATCTCTAATAGTTAGTAGTTAGTACAATTTTTTTTTCTTTTTTGCACCTTTTTGGTATAATCGAACGACCTTTCATATCAAGAAATTGACTTCTCCTCCTCTTCTTCTTCTACTACTATTGTTGCCCATATAAGGTTCTTTAATGGGATTGTTTAAATGACAACAAACCCTCCAACGTGGCCGATTAAATGGCAGTAAGGACTCCAACGTGGCTGATTAAATGACAAGTCACTTTTTCGTTACATCTATAACGGAAAATAGTTAGTAAGATTGATTTGTTATTTTTTGAAAGTTGAGTGACTATTAGTGTTCTTTACCCATTATATTATTCTAAATGTATTTTTATTCTTTATATTTTTATATAAAGCCAATAAAAATTATGTAGGGTAAAATTTGAACTTAAAACATCATAATTTATAACTATTCAACTTTACAATTAAAGCTTTATTTAACTTTTATATAATTTTTAATTTATATAATTTTTACATGTTTCCTTTACCAAGTATATTTAGTATTTTTGGAAAAACGAAAACCTTACTTATTCTGTATTTTAAAGCAACTACCACATTTCTCCTAAAAACATATTCCCTTCTAAATGTATTTATATTATATTTAAGCTCCATATATACTTTGTTGATGTAATCGAAAAATGATTAAAATATTTTTTTATATACAAAATAAGTTATATTATTATGAGAGTATTTTTAGTTTTATTTTTATTTTTATATAAAATCAATAATAAAAACTCATGATTCAAACTTAGAACATAATGTATTTTAAATTTTAAATTTATAATTTCAACCAAAGCTTTATTTGATTCTTATATGAATTTTTAATAAATATATTTATTACATAAAATTTTTCACTTATGTCATAGGTGTGTCATAATATAATAATAATAACCGCTACCAATTTACTTTATGTGAAGAAGTTTAGATTGAGGGTTGATATTTGATGCACCGTTGATCCAAACGTCTCATGCATCATTAGTTAATAATAAGATGACATATTGTTATTGGTGTAAAATTAAAAATGTCGAAGGACTTAAAAATAATATAATTCGCTTTTTTGAAACATAATCAAATATTAATTATAATTAATTTGTTTCTCTTTTGGTTTTGGGTTTTGAATTTCGAATTTTTGGTTTCGATTTTCGAATTTGATGTTCTTGTATTTATTACTAAACCTTTTAATATATATTTGTGTAATGACTCAAAATTCACGGGTATCAAAAAAGTGCAATATCGAGCCTCCGTCTTAGTAAACTAAGTTCGTAAATAATTATTAGAAATATTTGTGAGTCTAGTAGTGAGCTTAATTAAGTTTTAATTAGGTGAATTTAGCTTAATTAAGAGTAATTACGAAAAAGGATTAAATTGAATAAAGGATAAAAGTTTAATTATAGATTAAAGAAAAACTTAGGGGGCTAAATAAGCAATTAGACTAATTGTCTAGAATGTGGCAGTTAATAAGTATAAAAATCTTGAGATTTTGTTATTAATTATAATTATTAATATGGTTTTTTAAGTATTATTATTAATATTATTATATTATGAAATAAAATAAATTAAGACGAGTGTATAGTGATAAGATGATACAAGTGTAATAATGTATATATATACACTTGTATTATAATAATTTATTTACTTAAAATTCAAGTTAAAAGATATTTAATAATTAAATAATTATATTAGAAGATTTTTGTATGATAAATAAATAAAAGAAAGACAAATGGATGGTCATGATAATATACAAATGTAAAAATATTTATATGTACAATTGTGATATATGTATTTTTTATTAAATAGATATTTATTATAATTATTATTATAGTTTTATATTAAATTATTAAATTATTATTATCATTATTATTAAAATAAATTAAAATGAAGGCAATTGTATAATGATTAATGGTACATGTGTAAAATATATAAATACACTTGTAATAAAATAAAATATTTTCTTATAATTTAAATTTAAGTAAAAGATATTCATGAATTAAATATTATTCTTATATATATAAAGTAAATGAAATAAAAGAAACAAAAGAAGAATAGAAACAGAACAGAAGGGACGAAAGAGGGGAAGGAAAGAAGGAAAAAGAAAGAAAAAAAAGAAAAGGGAGAAATAAGGATTTTAAAGCTTGGAACTTAAATAGGTAAGTCAATTAAGTCATTTTCTTTTAATTTTGATATTTTAGAAGCTTTAGAACAAAGTTTTGTTGAAATTAAGTTGAAGTTTTGAAAGTTCTTAGGTTTTAGAACATAATTCATGTTGAACAAAATGATGAATTAGGGGTTTGATTGATAGAATTTTTAGAATTGATTAAATGATTAAATTATAAAAGAAGCTATTAATTTTACATAGTAGGGACTAAATTGAAAGAATTTTGAAATTAGGGTTTTATATGAAATTTAGATAGTTATGTCTAAGTTTGATTGGAAAATGAATCGAAAATATGAATTGAATGAAAGTAAATTAAATTATGAATATGGTGAATATGTGAATTGTGTATTGATTGAAAAGTAGATTAAATTGAATTAAAGTATGATTATATGTGCTTATCTGAAATATGTATTGGTATTGAATTGTATATTGATTAGAAAGTGAAAAAGTGAATTTGAATTGAATTGTGAATTGAATATTGGTTGAAAGGTGGAAGATAATTGAATTGATTCGTAAATGAATTGAAAGTGATATTGAATTGAGAAAGTGAATCGAATACCCTATTAACTAGTTGGGCTGAGTCGGATATAGTTGGCATGTGTAACATCCCAAAATAGGGCTTAATCAGAATAGTGGTTTCAGGACCACAAATCTAACGTTAAAATATTTATTTTATGATTATTATGAGGTTTAGAACATGAATATATGCATGTGTTAAAGTCTCATGAAGAAATTCTAAGTATAAGGTGTCCAATTGGAAATTAGGGACCAAATTGAATAAGTTACAAAATTTTTGTTTTGGAAGCAATTTGTATGAAATTACTTTGGGTTATTAATTAGGAGGCATTAAAGAGCAATTTGCCCAATTTTTAAGTTTTTGGACAAAAATAGGCTTGTATGGAGAAATTTGAAGGAAAGGCATTAGGGGCATTTTAGTCACTTGGTATATTAATGAAATAAAAAGGGAAAATAAGTAAAAAATCAGCTCATTCTCTCCATGTTGCTGCCGAAATTTTAGGGTTCTCCATAGCTAGGATTTTCAAACTTTCCAAGCTCTATAGTAAGTGCTCCCAAGCCCCGTTTTTAATGTTCTTCGTATTTTTGAAATCCCGGTAACTTGCTCTCTCTATTTCTACCCATATTTCATGCTAGGGTTCATGTTTAGAAATTTATCCATGCATGAGAAGCTTATGTTCTGATGATTTATGGAAGAATATGAGAGTTTAAAGGATGGTAAACAACTTTTACTAAGCAGATTTTCATGAAAATGGCTTTAAGGACTATTTTCTGAAAGTTGTAGAAAAGAGTAAAAAACGTGAAAGGAAGGAAAATGTGGGTTGTTATGAACATGAAAAATTTTCAGCTAGGTTTGGGTAACTAAGAAATCCCATACATTGTATTACTCGAGCCTAGGGACTAAATTGCAAATATATGAAAGTATAGGGGTAAAATAGTAATTTTACCCAAGTATAAATTTTGGGTCGTTTTGAGTAATGTATGTATTGAACGAGCTAAATTTGGTATTATAGATCAAAAGAATCGAGATACGGGCCTTGATCGGGAAAAGAACAAGGTTTACTAGGTTTCGGCTCGATTTTTAATTTTTTGTATCGAGGTAAGTACATATGCAAATGAATACATTAATTATTGTTATTAAATGATTTATTGATATATGTATCCTTAATATGCTTATTTGGCTATGTTGATAATATAACATGTTTTGATGCTTTGCTATATGACTATGAAACGTTGGCCATGTGAAAGAAACCATCATACAGTACGTTCAGTAAAGGTCTGGAAGTCTAAAATCCCGTTTGAACCTTAGGAATAGTTGAGGATACAAGTGACATGTCACTAGGATAGTCTTATGTGTTATGAGCTCATTTAATATGAGATACATGTTAGGGTCCGGGTGTTGGGTATCCTGAGTTGTGTTCGGATACTCTTTTAGCTCTTTGAGTAGCCCCGTTGAGAGTGGTATTTGATTCTGTGATATGAGGCACTTCTGTGCATTCTCTGTCAGGTAGTCAAGACTACGTTCAGGCACTTCTGTGCATTTCTTTCGTGTGCCCAAGTCATATTCCAAATGTTCAACGGGCAACGTAATATGAATTCCGAAAGTAAAATTTAAGTAAGCCATATGTGTGCAAGATGGCACAGGTATGTACTAAAACCCTATGAGGGCTTAGTATATGATGGTATTATGAAAATTATCATAATGGATAAGCAATTATGCTTAGATTATCAGTAGTTACAAAATGTAGATTATTTGTATGTGTACTTACTAAGCTTTATAGCTTACCCTCCTCTCTTTTCCCTTGTCTTTAGATACGTCAAGCTAGCTCAAGGGATCGGGAGACGTCAGAGTTCGGATCACACTATCTTCAAGGATTTTGGGTATAAAAAGGGTTCAGTTATTTTGGTCATGGCATGTATAGGAAGCTTGTCTATTTTGTGTATATGTGTCATGTTGAAGTAGCCAAGTATAATGGCTCATTTGGGCATTGATTATTTTGTATGTGGCCTTGTGATTTGGTCTATATTAATGATTGGGATGTATCCTTAAGTTTACTTTTGCATTCATGTTAAGATGTGTATGTGTTGATGATGGGTTTGCTTGGTGGATGATTGTTTATTTATTAGTATGTGGTTGTATGATTTAGCATTCATAATGGATTGATAATAAGGAATATGGTAAACCATGAAATTGGTGTGGAATGACTAAAAGATAAGGCTGTGTGAATTCTAAGGGACTAGTATGAAAAAGGGCCATAGTGATGCTATAATTTTGCATGGTTAAGTATCCAAATATATCATGGGATATGCAATTGAACATATGGAAGTGTATGATTGTTTAAGGGTGACCAATGGCTTGGAGAGTAGCCTCCAAATGGTCCACACGGGTAGACACACGGGCATGTGTCTAGGCCATCGTGACACACGGTCAGCCCTATGGGCGTGTCGTTCGGCCATGTGTCCCCTGCATCTTGAATTTCAGGTTAACCTGTATGGTAGTAAACGCATGGTCAGAGACACGGCCGTGTGTCTCAACTGCCCGTGGCCTGAGGCCGTGTCCCTCACATTTGTATGATGACATCATACATAAAATGCTTGCTAAAATCACACGGGCTACCACACAGGCGTATCCCAGGCCGTGTGAGGAACACGGGCCAAGGACACGAGCGTGTGCTCAGCCGTGTGAAAACCCCTGTAGGTTCGAATTGGAAAATAAATCCAACAATTTCATACGGGTGTGGGACATGGGCGTGTCCCCAAGCACACGGGCATGTGCAATGCCTCCACACGGGCTTGTGAGGCTTAAACCTAGAAATTTTCTTAGGACTTCTGCAAGTTCTCGGTTTAGTCCCGCCCCGTCAATAATGTATGTTTTGGGCATCGTAGGCCCATAATATAAACAAACCGACTTTATTTGATCTGTTTTAGATTGGACGAAATTTTATGGCCCAGTTTTGTATATTTGGTTCTGTTCAAGTCTGGTAATGCCTCATACCTTGTCCCAGCATCAGATACGGGTAAGGGGTGTTACAGCATGTCATAGGATTAGAAGAGTTTAGAGATTTTTCGACCTCGAGCCGATGAGACACTGGGTGTCACTATTTTACTTCGGATAGATTCGATGAGGTACTGGGTACCACTTTATTTCGGCTAGGCCGATGAGACACTGGGTGCCATTCTGGTGTGTTTGGTTGGATCCGTGTATCCGCCAAAGTCTGGGTTTGTTAATAGGGTGAATAACTGAAATGAGAAAATTCAAAATAAATTTGATTGATCGTATTATTAAAAATTATGAGAAAGAAATTATGAGTTGAATTATGAATTGAATTGAGATGTGAGATTTGAAGCGCGAACATAAGGTTCATGAATTTTCCAAAACATCGAATTATTGTTATTGAAATCAGTTGAATAAATGAAATAAGAAAATTAAATGAATTTGATCGATTGAACTATTGAAAGTATGAGAAAGTGAAATCATGAATTGGAATGTGAATTGAAATTGAGATATCGGAATAAGAAGTCAAAATAGAATGAATTGGAAATAATGAAATAGTGTATGAGTTAATTGAATATAATTATATGAATTAATTATAATTAATTTTATTAAAAAATGTTGGTTTAAATAATTATTGAAAGTCTAATGTAGTAAAGTTTTAGATATGAAATAGAATAAATTGTTGAATTGGGATATCGAAATGAAATATATGAAATAATGATTTTATGAAATGCTTAAGAATTAAATGCATGAATGATTTATTGTAAGTAAAATGGTAGTAAGATTACAATGTGCATGTTTATTGTTTTTACCTTAAGTATTTGAATTATAGTAATACCACTGGGTGTATACTCAATGCACGGTTTGTTTCTGTGCGCAGATTAGGTACAGAAATTTTGAAGAGCTATATTTGAGATTACGAGATTTCATCTCATCACATTTTCAAGCAATAAGAGGGTATGTTTTAAAATTTTGGATAGAATGGCATGTACTTAGGAAAAAAATTCAAGTATGTTCTAAGTCGTAGTAAGGATTAAATTATAGATTATGCGTATTTATTATTTGTCCGTTTTTATATTCTAACATATTAGTGATTTGTCATGAATTATTTTGGCACCAAATGTAATATTCCTATATTAGGTTCCTTGAGTTGAACATGGTATAGGGGTGTTACAATTTATTTTATACAAATGACATGTCATCTTATTATTAATTGATGGCATATGAGATTTATGCATTGGAAGTGTGTCAAATGCTCTCCCCTCCCTTTAAGTTAAGCTTCTTCCTACAAATTATATTATATTATTATGAAGCTACTGTAACACATTGAATATTATATTTTTTTTTGTAAATATTTGACACAAACATGTATTTGTTTTAGTGGTTAAATGTCCTAAGTGTGTATGAGAGGTTTTTGGTTTAAGTCCCACCTTTAGTTAATTTTGGTTATTTTATATTCAAGCCTTATCCTGGTTGAGTGGGCTTATATAAAATTGTCTGTTAGTTTATATTAGAATGAGTTGGTTGGTTTGAGTAGTAAGGGGGTTGTGGTGTTGGAGGTCTTGTGTTCGAATCCCTGCATGAGCTTGCTTCGGGTATTTGATAGAAGTTGGAAGGAACCGAAATTCTGAGGTGGTTGAGATGTAGTGGGATAGTTGGGATTTGGGGAGTTATCAAAATATTTTATTTTTTATTTTCAAAAAATTTTCTTTCTCTCTCCTCTAGAATCTCTAGCGTGAATTCCTCTTCTATCTTTTTTCCCAAAATTCTCTTCTCTAACATTTTTTTCTTTTTCTGTCTTTCTCCCCTAATTGTTATTGTCTTCTCTGATTTCTGTTGAAATCTTTCGTTCAATCGTTGTTGTTGCGAATTTCTGGTTCATTATTTGGCTGGTAAGTAAGACCTTATATCCTCTTCCTTTAATTGGTTTAGTGATGTTGGCTGTGAGATTTATTAGTGGATTTTGTGACCAGAAGAAGGTTGTGAGGCAGAAAATCTCACTTCATTGGCTTGATTCGAGGTTGGGGTCATTTTTGTTAGCGGTAAATCAGTTCTGTATTTGGGTATCGTATTAAACTTGTGGATTGGTTGCTAAAAGGTGTGGGATACTCTGTTTTTAGGTTTCGAAAGGCTTGGGAGTGGTGTCGCATCAAATCAATATTAGGTGTGTTTCCAAAATACAAAAAATAAAGCTTCAGCGAAAGTCGAAACTGCTTACTGTTGGACGCCACACTAGTGTGTGGCCGGTCGTGTGGGTGGCCGTGTGCGAGACACGACTATATGATCGATGAAGGCTTGGCCGTGCGCAAGGCACGACCGTGTGGTGGTGTGAGTGTGGCCGAGTGAGCCACACGAGCTAGGCCAAGTTGGGCGTATAGGCCCACACGGGCATGTCACATGGGCGTGTGGGTTTTGGGCTAGATCATATGGGCCACACGGGTAATGTCAATATGGGAATGTGGGCCCACACGGGCATGCCACATGGGAGTGTGGGTTTTGGGCCAGACCGTATGGGCTACATGGGTAAGGTCAATTTGGGTGTGTGGGCCCACACGGGCATGTAGGCCCATAATTCTGAAATTTTTCCTAGGGTCGTACGGGTCATTCCGATCTACTGTGGGCCTGCAGTAGGGTCGGTAAGGGCTAACTAAACCCTAGATTATGTGATCTATTTTTCTGATAGTATGCTCTGAGTAGGACATTGTTATACATGTCTGATTATTCTGCTATATGTATATCTGATATATGTACACAAACATGATAAGCATGTTACATCTATATCTATACCTGTATTCAGTATCTGTTCTGGGGCGGGATTTATATATGTGGAGGAAGTGTTCTGTATGGCGTTCACCGCTTATATTCTGGTAGCTTGGCTACACTTTATCTGATATGTGTCATAATGGCATGATACGGAGTGTAGGGCTGGGTGAGTGTTTTTAACCCCACATGGTGTGATCGGATGGTCGAAGTTGGTGTGTAGAAGATGAGGGTAGGATTCTGTTTATTTGATCTGTATATCAATATCTGTTATCCGTATTTGAAATGGATACGAGTCCAAATCTGTATCTGACTGTTTATGTTGATTTCTGTATAAATTGTATGTCTGATTCTGTTGGGTTACACACTGAGTTTACGAAAACTCACATATATTGCCTGTTCTGGTCAGGTAATCCATAAACTTAGGCGGATCGGTGTGGCAGAGCCTCTTGGTGACCACGAATTTATAAATGGTTAATAATTATGATTTTATAATGGTTTTAAGGATTATTTTTGGAGTTTTGTAATTTATGAACTATCCGAACTGTTTGATTTTATTTTAAAATTTGGTTTTTGATTTGACTATTAATTTGCGATGGTTTACTTAAACAATGGTTTTTTGAAAATACAAACGGGATTATCAAATTATATGTTTTATGTTCCGCTGTAACTAATGTTTTGACAAATAAATAAATTAAAAAAACATTTTCCAAAATGGATATAAACGATTCTGAACTTTGAAAACTTGAATGATTTAACGAAATGACTCCCTTTTCAAAACCAACCTTTGTGACATGTCCGGATTCGGCCATAACGTCTAGACTGAATTTGGGGTGTTACAGCTATTGTTGACTTTTTATATTTTTATATAAAATTAAATTGACAATGATGTGATTTGAACTTAAAGCGTTATAATTTGTAAACCTTCAACCATATCAATCAAATAATAAGTGTACCATAATCTAATATTAATATTTATTTTATAATTTTGACACTCTTCTGTGTTTATAAAATATTTTTATAAGGTTTAACTCACAAATTTGTATATAAATTATATAAATTTTCTTATATTGATATTTAAACTTTTTTTTGTCACAAGTGGTGCCTAAGTTACTTTTTTTTTCTCGAAGTTAGTACTCCTATAATAAAAAGTAATTAAATCTATTTTAAAAGAAGGCTTAAGTCATGTATTAGTACCTAATTTATATCCTTTTTCCCAAGTTTTTTCGCCACAAATAACACCGAAACTATTCTTTCATTACCCACTTTACACCAAAATGTTATATCTATTAAAAAGATTTTAGTTAATAATAGATTGTCATGTCATATAAACTTTGAAAATTTATATTTTTTAATTCTTTAATTTTCTTTTACATTATTTCTCTTTTTATTTTTTTTCTTCTTCTTTTATAATGTCTAGTAATACCAGTAATGCTCAAAATGCACCATCCCGAGGTCATGTTGGCAATTTAATTATGTTTTTGAACTTCATCGCCTGCCTGCTCGACCAAATAAGATTGAAAAAGTTCTTTCATCAGTCAAAACCAATGTTTTCAGAATTGAACAAGACTAGTCGGTCGGATTGAGAGTTGATTGATGTACTGGTTCAGAGGATGAGATTGAACTAATTGACCCATGAACCGATATAGACTGGTCGAACTGGTTTTCTCTATTTTAAAGTTTTTTTATTTATAAAATTTAAATATTTATTTGATTGAACTAGATGAATTGGCCAAACCGAGAACTGATGACCTAATTGGTTCGACCATCGATCCGATTCTAAAAATTTTGAACTAAACCATGACACCTAAAATGCTCACACTTGTAAAAGAGATTCGAGATGAGAGGAAAAATAAATAAAAGAATATAAAGCAAAAAGAATATATATATATTGAAGTGAAAATAATACCTAGTTTTTTTTGTCACATAGCAATTTTTGATTGGTTATTTTTTTAAAAATAAACTTAATGATTTAATTAATTATTGAACCAATAGAGACATCAATTTGGGAAAAATAGTAGGAGAAGGGATAAAAAATATATAAATATTAAAATGGAAAAAATGCATAATTTTTCTCATAATGTATTCAAATTTATAGTATAAAACATTATTATTATTCATTGTGTAATTATAGATCCAACTTAAATATGTGTTAGAAAGAATACAAATTTGTATTTGATGATGGTTAAACCATGATATTATTACCCCTTCTTTATTGTATGTAAAAAAAAAACTTAAAAGCTCATGACTTTTCCGTTTGCACGAATGGCTACTATTTGCAAAAGAGTCGGTGGGATTTGGCCAACCCAATCAAGTTGGGCAGCTCTTTGCAAACATACTATTTGCAGCCATGCATCATCCTATCACATACCAACATCCTTGCAATTATGACTTTATTTTGGAATTTATATGGATGAAAAAGAATATTTACAAATCTTTTATTAAAATCAACTAACACTTTAGTTGAAATCATCTATTTTATATTGTTTTATTAAAAAAAATATCATCCTATTATAAAAAGTAAAGATTTTTTTGGTCATTTCCAAGGTCGTGTTTTTCAAATTAAGTTGTGGCTCGGATATTAATTCGATTAATTAGTTAATATAGTATAGATATGTAATAATTAAAATTTACAGCTTTTTATCTAAATAATATAAAAAAATTATTAATTAAAAAAAATTATGAAAAGCAAATTAATTATGAAAATAGATATTTGTTATAAATATTTTAACAAAAATACGATGATATAAAATATTTAAAGAGCTTATATATAAATTTATCGTTTTAATTAACAGCTAAAAAAATACTTTAAAGTGCAGCATGACACTGTAACAGCACCAAAACTTTTAAAAGTGTAAATTGCCTCATAAATTCCAGTTATTTATTATTTTCTTTTATCCCCTTTTAACATCCAAAATGGAGAAACTTCTTACCGGTTACTCCAATTTTTCTTTTTTTACCAAAAAGTATTTTTATAAAAATTTTCTACCATATGCCTATTTTACTAAATAATATGTTCTTTATACATTTTTCGTAATTAATTATTTTTTATATTATTTTAATAAAAAACCCAAAATTTGCATAAAAAAAAATTATAAATTATAAAATTTATACACTGGTATAAATTAATTTTAAGTTATGACGAAGGAACCTTCCTCGTCAAAGCCTCCTCATATGATCGATCGCAAAGAGAAAGAGGTGCAGAATAAACTTTCCCTAATTCATTGCAATTAGCATCAGCCAAATCCCTACCTTACATCCTTCCCTGTCCTCCCATCCAATCCCTAAATTTCACAATGAACAAAGAAAAAATTGATTAATTTTTCATCGATCCCATGCAATTTCTTTGAGAAAATATATCTAATACCCAGAACAAAAGAAGAAGAAATGTATAGCAATTTCAAAGAACAAGCGATAGAGTATGTGAAGCAAGCGGTCCAAGAAGACAATGCTGGGAACTATAGCAAAGCTTTCCCTTTATACATGAACGCGCTCGAGTATTTCAAGACCCATTTGAAATACGAGAAGAACCCCAAAATTAGGGAGGCTATTACCCAGAAATTCACCGAGTATTTACGCCGTGCCGAGGAGATCCGTACCGTTCTCGATGAAGGTGGGCCTGGACCGGCTACTAATGGGGGCGCTGCTGTTGCCACTCGCCCCAAAAGTAAGCCCAAGGATGGTAGCGGCGGAGGGGAAGGAGGTGATGGGGAGGATCCCGATCAGGCTAAGTTGAGAGCTGGGCTTGATTCGGCTATTATTAGGGAAAAGCCTAATATTAAGTGGAATGATGTGGCTGGGTTAGAAAGTGCTAAGCAGGCTTTGCAAGAAGCTGTTATTTTGCCAGTCAAATTTCCTCAATTTTTTACTGGTTAGTTTTTCTTGGGGGATTTTGTTATTGATTTTCTGAGGATGGTTTGAGTGTACTTATATAAAACTGGTGGCTTTAGGTGGCTTTTAGTATTTACTAATTGACAATGAAATGGTTAAATTTTTTATTGCTGAATTATCCAGGAATTTTATGTTATTTGCGGTTACTTGGTAGGAGTGGTTAAGGATTTTTCTTAACTATAAAATTATTGACTTTTTTCTAATTTCTTCAATTGGAAGAGCATAGTGAAATGGTTTCTTGTTTATTGTGGAACTGTTAAGAAATTTATTCCTTTTGGTGATATTATTTAGATACCATGCAATCTTGGTGTTGATATTTGATATTGTTAGGACAAACAAGCCTGTTTCTTTAAGTTGATTGTAGTAATGGAGAGTGCCTAATCTTGTTGCATTGTCAATTAATTGTCACAAATTTCCTTTGCTTGAGTTTGTTAGTCTTAAATGTGAATAGCAGATTTTAGTTTTTCTGTTTTTTGAGTACCTATGGCACACTGCATGCGAATATAGCTCCTGTTAATTTCTATTGGACTGTTGAAGGCAGAGAGACTTTAGCAAATCATTGATATGGCTACTTGTGCTGTGTCTTGCTGTCATTTTCATAGGCAGTATTTGAACTGATTCCTTGAATATCACAAGCATCAAGGCTAGATTTTTGCTCACTAGTAAACCATATGATGATCTTGAGTGAGTTAATTTGACAAAGCATAGTTGCACATTTGAAACCAATTATTTTGCTGTTGTGTTGCTAATCTAATGATCATAGCTGTTAAGTGACAATGGCCATACAAACATCATTATCATTGTCATCACTTCGTGATCATCATCATCTTCTACACTTCTTGTAAAACTTAAATGTGACAAACAACCTTTGACGTCACCTTGCTAATATTTGCTTGCTACCTCTATTAGTGTCAATTTTATCTTATAGAAACTGTTGCTTGGCTGCTTGCATGGTCACAGACTCCCTCATTTGGAGTTAGCAGCATTGCCATTTCAATCAGATGGGCTAATTTGGTTTTGACAGTCTTAAGTTTTTAAATATATTTTACGGTTCCATTATAATTTTCTTGTAGGATTTGTTGGATTCACCTTAAAACTTGTCTTGTAACTCATTTCATTTGCTGTCTGACTGAAATTTTGTTCCCTCTTATGATATGGAGTTAAACAAAGTGGTATCGAGCTTGCAATATGGTAGGAATAGAGCTCTATCATTAACCTGTCCATATATTTTCCTACCTTTTCTAGTATTGGCCTTGCTAGAGTATTGAGTTGGTAAGATTTGAACTGCTTTTGTATTATGTTTGCTCGAACTGTAGTTGGGATGTGGAGTAGCAAATCACTAAATAAAATCTTTTTTCATTTAGCTTCTTTTTCAATTCTATTTATTGTCATTTAAACATTAGATATGCTGGGATACAATTGGATTAATTTTGTTAAAATTTTCCTACTTCTCTTTCAGGAAAGAGAAGGCCATGGAGAGCTTTTCTGTTGTATGGGCCACCCGGGACTGGTAAGTCATACTTGGCCAAGGCTGTTGCAACTGAAGCAGACTCTACATTTTTTAGGTAATATATACTTCCATATTTGAATACTTTATCTGCCCATAACAAGAATTTGAAACCTTTTTATACTTTTTTCAAATAAAAATTTAGGCGCATATTGAATCATGACAACAATGGGGAAAAAGGTCACCTCTAACATGTTTGATGATGATGTGTCATCTACCCTTTCTCTGTGATGCAGCCACCACTTTCCTTTTTATCTGGAGAAAGGGAAAGGTGGCAGTAGTGAAGACCCCAATAAATGCATCACTGGATTGCAATGGCAAAGTGTTGGCAGTGTTGAGAACTTGTGGTTATGTACTGCAAGTTTCCCCACCTTTCTTAATTCCATGTTTGTTCTGTTAAGTGAAATTTACATCCGCTGTGCTTGGGAAGTTATGTGTGAACCATTTTATGATATCTAACACCACAAAAGGTTGATGCAGTCATTGTAGTGCTCCATTTTATGTGATTTTATTTCAACAATCCGGGATTCTGTATATCATGCATTCTAGTGATTGTCATTCAGGAACAGATTACAAGTTACAGTTCCTTCAACCTTAGTTTATTTTGTACTATATTGAGTTTATATTAGTCAAGAAGGTTCTAGGTTTTTAGGTCTTTTATTGGAATCTAAGTTGATTATTTGCTTGTAGTTTCTGTCATGAAACTGAATCATAGTAAGTTATGGAATAATCTAGGAATTTTTATAAGGACCAATCAGATGTGTATATTTCTCTTGGTTTTTTTTTTAAATTTATTTTTAATATGTAATTATGAACATTTTGTTTATTGAGCATGGATGCCTAATATCCCTTTGTTCTGTTTATGTGCATGTATTATGGATAGGCTTCTGGTTGTTTCTGTTTTAAAATTTAATCTCTTTTCCTTTTTCTTTTCTGCTAGTGTTTCCTCATCGGACCTTGTCTCAAAGTGGATGGGGGAAAGCGAAAAGCTAGTTTCAAACCTTTTTCAGATGGCTCGTGACAGTGCACCATCCATCATATTCATTGATGAAATAGATTCCTTGTGTGGACAGCGTGGTGAGGGCAATGAGAGTGAAGCATCAAGACGTATCAAAACTGAACTTTTGGTGCAGATGCAGGTATGTCAGCGTGGTGAAATTGCTAAGAAGAGTTTTAAAGTTTCTTTGCCAGAAGCTATTCAAGAAATTATTTTCCTTTCCAAAATCTTATATATTTAGAAAGACTAAGTTTATATTGTTTAGAAATTATTTAAATATTATGCAAGATATTTTTTCCCTGCTAGATTCTGCAGTATGCTAGCATCTTTATCCTAAAATTTTGAGAACCTCCATGATGGCGTGTTTGTATTTTGATGGTGCTCATGTCTCATTTACACCCATGCCAGATTGTGACACATAGCTATTGTTTCCTTCCAAGATTTTTAGCTTAATGAATGAATTTTTTTTACCTTGTTTATGTTTTAGGGCGTTGGAAATAATGATCAGAAAGTCCTAGTGCTTGCAGCAACAAATACTCCTTACGCGCTTGATCAGGTAAAGGGGAATAGGATGTTGTTAATGAGCATCCTTAGGGGGCACTCTTGTTAACATCTAATGCATTGAAAACGATAAATAAAGTTGTTCGTATTGAATTGGTAATGAATTCTTTTACTAATAAATTGTTCATATAGGCCATCCGCCGGCGTTTTGATAAGCGTATTTACATACCTCTTCCAGATTTGAAGGCTCGGCAACATATGTTCAAAGTACTTGACCTTTCCCTTAACATTGTCCTTCAAAATATTGTGAAAAAAAGAGAGAAGAAAATGCTTGTTTTTTTGTCTTTTTTCATAATAGAATCATTAAATCACTTTTGTTTCTTGACATGGCTGCCATGTTTTGGTAAAATAAATTATGACAGGTGCATCTGGGTGATACTCCCCACAACTTGACTGAAAATGATTTTGAAAGCTTAGCTCATCGGACGGATGGGTTTTCAGGGTCAGACATATCTGTTTGTGTAAGTGCAACAACTATATGGAACATTTGAATATTTTCTCTTCATTTATCTTTCTTCTTCTTCATTCTATGAGTTCTATCTTGGATGCGAGTTTTACTATGAAGGGCCAATACGGAGTAGGTCACTTTTGCACTTCTTTACTTGTCTCTGTCTTGACAGGTAAAGGATGTTCTTTTTGAACCTGTTCGTAAAACCCAAGATGCCATGTTTTTCTTCAAGACACCTGATGATATGTGGATGCCATGTGGACCAAAGCAACCAGGTGCTGTCCAAATTACTATGCAGGAATTGGCTGCCAAAGGACTTGCGGCACAGGTATGGAGTTGCTTGAGATAGAAAGTATTTGAGTATTAACCTTTGTGTTCCTATGCTTCTCATTGCTGTTGGAGATTCTCTTAATGTTGTGATTTTTGAAGTAATTAAATATCTATTGGTTGATTAATGCCATTGCAGATTCTTCCACCTCCTATTTCAAGATCAGATTTTGACAAGGTGCTTGCAAGACAGAGGCCAACAGTGAGCAAAGCTGATCTTGAGGTCCATGAAAGATTTACAAATGAGTTCGGAGAGGAAGGTTGATAGATTTAATGTAACTTTTCACATTGATCTACACTAGTTGTAAGTGCAAACACTGTATTTTATTTATAACTTCTGGATCATCGAATGAATGTTCGACACAATCTGAATCTCCTGTTTATACAGTGTAAATAAGATTATAAGGAATTTGGCTTATAACGCATGAATATGATCTGTACCCTTTTTCTGCAATATAATTTTCTGGTTTTTGAAATGATCTGAATTTTGAGGTAAGCATTTGGAGTATTTACTGTACTACTTGCTGGCCTACCAGTTGGGTGTATGGGCTGGTTTGGAGTGGAAAGAGAGGTGAAAGTGTATACTTCTGAATGTGATTTATGAATGGCCTCTACTTTTCATATTATTTTTGGCTTTGATGCAGAATATTGAACTCTATGAACTCTCTTTACTTTATAAAATTGGTGCTTAATGGTTCTGAGTCACAACTCTTCAAGTTTGCCTCATCTTTTTTACTTGGTTTGGGTGTAATTTTCAATGTTCATAACCTGAAGATTGGTTCAATTCTTTTAATGACTGCTGTTTTTGGGATCCAAAAATCACATGAAGGGCATTGTTTTACATGCATAATACAACACATCTTTGGATGCCCTAAAATAAAAGTGAAATTTGATCATTTCATCAAGCAATATTGAAGCTTTACCTAATCAAATATAATCTATCATTTTCCTTTGAGGATGCCAAAATTTATAACTAGTGGACTTTACATCGTTTTTCAGTTCATGTGGTTGGATGATAGCAAGTCGATGCCCTAAATGAATGGTAAAACAAAAAATGGCTTGGAAAGAAAATAAAGGAATAAGCACTCAGGGAGGTCTATGTAGTATATTATTCAGGGTCTCAAAATAAATCGGGTAATTTAGTTCTTATTCTATTACAAAGTAAAAAGAACAGTTAACGATTTTCATTACTAAATTATTATAAGTAATTTAATCCATAGGGAATAAATAAGGATAAGTGAATACAAATACAATTAAGAAAATATCTAAAATAAAATAATAAAAATATTATATAAAATTCTAAATATTATGAAAATTCAGAAAAATAGAAAAAATAAAAGTTAATAAACGTTTCTAAATTCTAAATAAAGAAATTATAAGTACAAAAAAAGTCTTTAAAGATTTTTTAATTTTATTTTTTTAAAATAATTTTTTGTTATTTTGATGTTGTATAGATTTTCTAAGATTTGTTTTTTTTTTCTCAAAATTTTGGAATTAATTATTAATTATCATTAAAATTTTAGAATATTTTCTAAGTTATATGAATACTATATAATGTTTTATTTTAAAAAAGTTTAAGCAATTCTGCATTTACAAATTATTTTTTTCACATTGCAATTAGTTTTTTTTTTCTTTTGGCCACATTAAATTTTGTTAACAAAAATAATTTAGTCCACTTCAACTATATTTATTTATTCAATTTTAAATATTACAAAGATTAAATTGACCCATTTATTTTGAGAAAGATTAAATACTTTCCGACCTACATTGATCTTCTAGGTATTTAATCTAAAAATAAATCCGAACTCCCTTAATTAGTCTGGTAGCTAAGGACTGTTCACCCTTATAACCCATCCAGGTCTGAACGTCCATGGGAGCAGTGGAAAACTCCCTTTGAATGTGATTGTTAAAAAAAATTAAAACTCGAAGTCAAGTTTGGGATTCCTCCTTCAGTTGAAGTTTCTGTTGATGTAATTGCGAGGGCCTCGTTTACTTTAGTAATGAAGTGCAGGTATTGCATCTTAACAACATATCAGAGTGTCGGACATGGATATGCTATCATTGTCGAAAGAGTCCATGTGACAGAGGATGAAATCCTGATTTATACCAATGAAAACAATACATTCACAATTACTAAAAGTATCAACAATCAGGAAATAACAAAAGCACGAGAGCGACTCAAATGAATTGTCACTTGCCTCGTCAAACATGTTCACTGAATGCAAAATCAGGAACGCACGCAACCGTCACTTTGCCTCTGATAAATGTAAGCCTTACTGCTCAGCAACCATCACTCTACCATGGCAGACTCGTATGCATATAAATAGGGTTGAATTGCCATCCCTAGCACATGAGATATATGTTATATTTCTGCCCTTTGTTGCAGCTAGATGAATGGAGTAACACTTCGGAAGTTGCAAGCTGCAACGATCGTTGGTTACCAGTAATCACCACAACAACAGCTACCTGCTTTGAAGTGGTGGAACCGGTTTGTATCCCTAACAACTATATCTCTTCCTTCAATCAGTGATATTAACTTAATAACAGTGTGACAGTCTCCGCATACTCTAAGGTTCTTAACGATCTGAAGTGCTGTTCTGGGAGGAGTAGCAATCAACCCGAAAGCAATAGCCAGTCTCTCACTGTGTTGAGACAGGATGGTTTCTTTATCTTCATCTGCAATGTCCTGAAGTACATGATCAGTATCAGGTTGATACCCCATGTCCTTCAGTCGAATTTTTAGCTCATCAAGTTTTGAATAAATTTGATATGACATGGGATGAGAATGATCAGAGGCCAAGAATGAGTGAGTCTTGTTCTTAACTTCAATGCTGTAACCAGCCTCCTTTTTCACTTTTCTCTGGTCCATCAATTTCCTCACATTCCTTCTTTCGTGCCAATTTCCTGCAGCAGCATAAATATTGGAGAGCAGAACATATGCAGCTGAATCTTGTGGCTGAAGTGAAATAAGCTGTTCTGCAGCAAGTTTCCCGAGCTCTAAATGGCAATGAACACGGCTGGCAGCCAAGAGAGCTCGCCAGACAGTTGCACCAGCAGGGAACGGCATCATGTTAATGATATCCATGGCCTTGTCAAGCATGCCTGCTCGGCTATATAGATCAACCATGCAAGAATACAGCTGCATTGTTGGAGAAATACGGTGTTTTTCTATCATCACATTGAAGTACCTTTCACCTTCGTCCACTAATCCAGCATGACTACAGGCAGAAATGACACCAATAAATGTTATATCATCCATTTCCATGTTTTCTCTTCGCATTTCCTCAAATATCTCAAGAGCTTTCTTTGCATGACCATGCTGTGCATATCCAGAGATCATTGAGTTCCATGACGTGAGATCTCTTTCCTGCTGCCTCCTAAAAACTTGATATGCATTATCTATATTCCCTCTCTTAGCATACATGGTAATAAGAGCACTACAGACACATAAAGCATCACTTAATTTTGATTTGATTGACCATGCATGAAACTGCTTTCCCTGTTCGAACGGTGCTGTAGGTGATGCACAGGCATTTATAACACTCGAAAAGGTGAATTCATTAGGTTTAATCCCCTCCTTTACCAGCTGCATGAAAATATTGGTAGCTCCCTCAGAGTCTCCTATTTGAGCATAACCAGCTAGCATTGCAGACCATGCAACAATGTCCCTCTCATCAATTTGTTCGAAAGCTTTAGCAGCTTCCTCAATATTTCCCAGCTTAACATAAGCATCTAAAATAGCAGTTCCAACGGACGGCGACTTCTCATAATTAGCTTTGATTGCTTGTGCATGTATTTGGAAAGGAGAAACAGCTGGTTGAGCTGTAAGGATGGTAGAATAAGTAAAATCGTTTGGTTTAACACCTTCCTTGTTCATTAAACAAAAAAGTTTAACTGCCTCTTGAATTTCACCGTTCTGCAGATGTCCACTGATCATGGCTGTCCAAGATACAACATTTTGAGCTTCATGCATTGTTGAGAACAACTTGAATGCATCGTTGATTTCGCTACACTTACTGTAAGCCACCATAAGTGCAGTTTTGATTTTAGGGTCGAAATTAAAACCATCTTTCAAAACTCGACAATGAAGCTGCCTTGTAAAACCCAATTCCTTACGATTAGCACATAACTTAATAAGAGGAATAAAAGTCATTTGAGTAAACTTAACACCAGCAAGCCTCATATCGTAAAATGTTTCGAGAGCTGCGAAATCAAGCCCATTTGTTACAAAACCAGAAATCATACAATTCCATGTCACAGCATTCTTGGTTGCCATACCATCAAAAACAAGTCTAGCATCTTTACCCATCCCTGACCTCAAATACATACTAATCAAAGAATTGGACACAAAAGTTACTGTCTTGAAACCCAACTTTACAATCAAACAATGAACTTGAACACCCTTCTCTACCATCCCTTCAGACGCCAAAGCTCCAAGAACAGCCGCAAAGGTATATGGATTGGGTTTTATCCCTTCCATTTGCATTGTCAGAAACAATTCTAAAACTTCCTCATTCATTCCATTCTGTGCATAGCCTCCAAGCAATGAAGTCCAAGAAACCACATTTCTTTCCCCCATATGATCAAAAACTCTCCTACCATCTTCCACATTCTCTGTTTTCATATACATATCTAAAAGAGAAGTCCCTACACTGACATCCTCAAGTAACCCAAGTTTCAAGCATTGGCAATGAACTTGTCTTCCAGCTATGACATTAAACAAACATCCACAGACCTTCAAAACACAGGATAAGGTCGATCCATCGACTGGTAAACCAAAACTATGAATACCCAAAAAGAGATTTAGAGCTTCCTTGTTGTTGTTATTGCGAGAGTAGTCAAAAAGCAAACCGTTGCATTGGGCAAGGTCTGGTTGAGGACTTTTTTCAAACAGGTGAGGAGTGTGCCGTAAAGAAGCAGATTCAACACAAAGCTTTGGAGGTTGAGGGATCGACGCATTGGTTTGGAAAACGGAGAGAAATTTGTGGAATGGGTTGTTGAGAGTTTTGAGGAGTTGTTTTGCTTGATTTCTCGTAAGAGAGAGGCTTGACGTCATGCTAACCGAGGTTTTAATTCAAAATTGTTAAAAACCATACTACTATACTATACTGCACATATAGAGCAAATTAGATCCTAACGCCAAAATCAAAAGACTAAAAGTGAGGTTTGAATGGTAGAATTCATGGAAGGGCATTGGAGTTTCCAATGTTTAATACAGAAGGAAAAAAGGCAAAGAGTGTCATCAACCTATTTCTTTTTAATATTTATGTTGTCTTTAATGTTGATACCTATGTTCGTTCTCTATTCGGAATTTATAGTCAAGCACTTGTTGATTAATGAGATTGTTTATATTAATTTAGTTTAGATACACTAATATATCATATTATCCACTTGTCGTAACTTCAAAATTATATGCTTGAAAAAAAGGGATGAAAACGTAAATCTTCGTTCGGTTACTTAGTGTGACATAGATATAAAATAAATAATAATTAATACAAATTTAAACTTAAAACTAAAACGATAAGTAAAAATTCTTATAAAAAAATAAAATAAGCAAAAGAAAAAAAAGTCATTATGTTTTTCCATAACAAGTCATGGGTGGCTAAAATATACTAAATGAAATTAGTGTACGTCACATAAGCGTCTTAGCTTTAGGATAAAGCACTGATTAAAATTTTTTATACAATATCTGGGTTTTAATTAAATTCGATATTAAATTAGATCAAACTCTTAAATGAGAAATAAAATTCTCTCTAAGGTTATTTAATTTTTCCACAATATTCTAATTCAAAACCTTATAAGAGACATCAAACTTCTTATCAATCAAGTCAACAATTACGTCTAATATATATATATATATATGAAAACACAAGTTTAAAAAAATTGTTGAACTGATAAGAATACCTTTACTTTCCATTATATTATTAAATTTACGTTTAAGATAAAAATGTTGAAATAAAATAGAAGGTGTGATAATTATACATTTAAAAATAATTATAATTTAATTGAAGTTGTGAAAGTTATTACATATTTAAAAATATTATAATTTAATTTATAATTATTAGTTAAAAATGTTGTGTTAAATTTAAAATAGATCTCTAAGCATAAAATATTAAAAAAGTTTTATTATAATTATAATTATTAGTTAAAGATTTTTTATGTAAAAAAAGTTATGCTAATGTTATTGATGTAAATTGTAAAATAGAATTATTACTTAAATAAAATTCTAAACATATTAATTATCACTTAATAACATATTAGAATTAACTAGGTTAATCAACTATTATTTTGAATAATGTTATTTTACAATAATTACACAAAGTAAAACTATAATATAGGTTGAATATGTTAAAAATGCTTTAATTAAGATTTGAAAATTTTCTATTATAATATTTGAATTGATAAGTTAATATATTTTAAATATATTCAATAATTTAAATAAGAAATATTTTTACATTAATTACTACAATTAAAAATATAATATTTAAAAATAAATTAAATATTAAAAGCATAAAATCACATGTAATGCATGCGTCATTAGACGCTAGTATATATAAAAACATGAGTTTAAAAAAACTTTTGAATCCACGAGAATACCCTTTATTTTCTACCATATTACTAAATTGAAATTTAAAAATATTTATAATTTAATTTAGAATAATTAGTTATAACTCTATTAAAAAATTAGTTGTGATAATTTATTGACCCTAAAATAAAGTTATAACTTGAATAAAAGCCTAATCTTAGTCACTATCAATAAGTCAAAATAACTGATAATTAAGGTTAAAATATTATTTTTAAAAATTCTAAATTATTTTTATTTTTTATAATTAACTTATTTTTATTTTCATATTTATTAACATAATAAAATAAAGTTATAACTTGAATAGAAGTCTAAGTATACAAATAGAGATTGATTTTATATCAATGTTAGAGTTATATATCAATTAAAATTTAAGTTTAGATATATAAATAGCATTATTTGTAAATAGCATCTAAGAGAATGGAAATTGATATCGTTATTAAGTTAAAAATATCTCAAAAAGAAATATTAGAATAACAATGACACCGAAGAGATATATAATATCATTTTAATTGATGATGCCATTATATAATACATGAAGTTGTAAACGAATGAGAGGGAATTTTAAAAAAGTAAAAAAGATTTGTCATATAAGATTTCAATATTTAATTTTTAATCATCATTATTACATGTTTTTATTGCTTTGATGTAAATATCTTTCGTACTTATTATGAATAATTATTATAATTGATGCATGTTTGATGAGTGTTCAATTGAACCATTTGAGACATAAATTCTAACAAATTCAATTAATGACTCTAATTAACCCTTTAAAAAATAATTCTTGACAAATTGAAAGATGAAAAATGAAAGAAAACAAAAATAAGATGGATGATGAAAAGATTGTCCCTTTGAAGAACAAAGTTTCAATAAAAACAACAAATGATGATGGAAAACCAATGTTCTATGGAACCCTTTGAAGAATGATCTTCAACAAATTTTACGAATGGCTTTAACCAACCCCCTAAGGTTAAACCCTAGTAAATTGGAGGATGACGAGTTCTCTCACTACTTCAAAACCAACAAGAAAACCTACTTCAGAAAAATAAACAAAAAGAGAAATATCACAAAGAGAATAAAACAAAAAGAGAAAACTCATAAAGAGAAATCTAACAAAGTGGAATAACTCAAAGAGTTGAAATTTGTTAATTAAGATCTATCTCTAATGAATAATGAAGATATCTTTATATATGTTAGCTAATTACATTAAGATAAAACTCAAAGTAATCTAAAGAAGAAGTGGTTTTAGTAGAACTAAACTTTCTTGTTCACTAATAAACATAAAACCCCTAAACAACTTTACATACTTAAAAATATCTTATAAAATAATAAAATAATAAAACCTAATATATACAATATTGGACTCATATATAATAAAAATAAGCCTAAAATTGAACCCAATATAATTTAAACTCAAATTAAAGTCCAAAACTCGTAATTTCTCGTAATAATCCTGTCCAAAAATTTTGCTCACGCAATCTTCATTAAAACAATCATAACTTGAGCTCTCAATCTCAAAATCAAGTAATTCAAAGTGCGTTTCAAAGCTAAGAGAGAGTTGTTCAAATCCTATATAGACATCTCAACCCATAACTGTCTGGATCCGATCCAAAAATTCATCGCAAGTTGACTAATATTTTGAGTTTGAAAATTGGCTGCTTGATTGAATTGTTTTTAATAAATTTCACTCCATCTGCATATGTATCAATTTTTTTTAATTTTTTAATTTAATTTAATATTATAATTTACTTTCTAATATAGTTCTAAATTTTTATATTATTTTTAAAAATTTTATTTATTTTAAATATCACTTATATTAAATATGTTATATATATTAAAAATAAAAGCGTTTATTCACTTGCAATACAAGTAAAAAAGAAATCTAATTATGTAAAAATCTCAAGTGGGCCAAATAATTTAACTTCAGAAAAACCCTATGTGCTACTGGAGTTAACCTTTTAACTAGTGTAAGGTGATCTAAAGATGGAAGGTAAAATTATAGTGTTGGTTTTTAACTAGGTTTAAATTTAGATTTATTTTCAATATTTTCTTTTGGCATGATTTCATCCTTCAATTTATATGATATTAGTATTATTTAGTTTAAACAATTAATTTTGTTAATTGTTCTGATTAAAATATTAAAGTGATTTTTTGAAAAAGAATTCACTCCAAATCCCCAAAAAAGAAAAAAAAATATGATGAGTCAGAAAGAAGTATTTTTAAAAAATTAAAATTAAAATTTTAATCAAAATAATTAAGGTTATCACTATTTGAGCTAACTAATGATACTATAAAAATTTAGGACTAAATTATATTAAATTAAAAGATACAGACTAATTATCTATAATTTTAAACTTTAAATTGTAATTTATTGATCGAATAAAATCTCAAATTCAAGAATAATGGATAAACTACTAAAACCATAATTAGGCCAAAAAGTGAACATGGTCTTTCGGCCCTTTATGTTGGGTTAAGTTTTGAATTGGTTCCTAAGCTGTCTAGTTACCAAGGCTCATTGAGCAATCAAGCTCCATCCATTAGCTATCTCAATAATATATTTTGACTTTTTTTTTCTTATAAACACAATAATTTTGACATCTTCATCACATAAGAATCAGCAATAGAGCTAACTAATGAAATTTACCAAGTGGATTTTTCCTCAAATGTTGAATAGAAATAATCTCCTATGATGTAATGATGGTTTGAAAAAAAAAAAAAAAACTCCTATGACATAGAGCTATCAAAAGTTAGCCATATATTGACATCTTTATCAAAAATTGGTCCAGCTTCGTAAAATGTAGATGTGTCAGCATATCTAAACTCTGGGTCCAATGATTAGGTGAATATTAAAATGTGTTTATTTAAATTTAATTATAAACTTATTAATATAATTTTGTTTAATATTTGATGATACAATTATTTGTTTACGAACAGGAAGGTTAAACTAAACTTGTTAAGGAAGAAAATGGTTAGTAGCTAGATTGGACCCCATTGACAATGAACTTTCAGAAAATATAAGTCCAAATATAATCAACCATAGCAAACAAAACAAGAAAGGGAAAAAAATCATAACCAATTTTGAAAGAAATTGACTTAAAGAATGAGCTTGTTCAAGGCTCAATGGTTGAATATCGGTTACTTGATGTTTTGATAAACAAAATTGATTGGTTGTTTTGATAAACAATTTTGGGAGGCTTTGATAACAAGTAATGTATGGGGAGTTGGTAGAGGGGTGAATTAATGTTCTTGATTATGTCTCCAACAGGTTTTTAAGGGAGGTTTCCTATGCGTTCAAGTCAATTATATGCCTTTTCAGTGATTTAAGAGTTGTTATTAGATGCTTTGCTGCGTCTTTTTAGGCAGGTTTGTGATTTGACCTAATGCAGCATTATTATACCATATGTGAATAATAGATGACAACAATCTTGTAGAGTGAGGCACCCTACTCAAGTCTTTTTAGGTAGGTATGTGATTGTTGAGCGTGGAAACCAACAAAAATCTAGGAAATCTACTTAAATAAATTAGTTATAGTTACGCAAATTATTTAAAGCTTAAAAAGACTTGTGCAACAAAACATCTATCACAAAAAACCTACCTAAAGAGCATATGTGAAACCCATCAACCAAAAAATTATTAGCAACCTATAAATATGTTATCGTTTATGGTTAAATATTATATAAAAAATATAAAAATCAGAAACAACAATATCCGTAAGTGCACGGGTCAAATTGTAATACAGTTTAGTATAATAAAATACTTTGGAAGCATTTTGAGGATCGTACTTAAGGGAAGATGGAATAAACTATGAAAGCCTTTTTACAATAATAAGCCTAAATAGCAGTACTTAATCCCTATATTACAATAAACCATAAAATAAGTTGAAGAGATAAAAATAAATAAATAACGAAAAGAAATAAATGAAGAAAAATAAACAAACGAAATAAATCAATAAACCAATCAAGAAGATTAACTCGCTTCAGGGTTTGTAACTAATTCTAGATTAGGATTTTAGGGTGGATTAGTTACCGATTAACCAATTATTAACTCCCGCCTCTAATTAACTAATCGATTGGTTGATACTTGCTTATCTCCCAACCTCACTTTCTCAACTAGGATAAATTACGATTTACTCGGTTCAACTTATCTTCCGACCTCGTCTAGCATATGATAGCTTCCTAGGGTTGTCAATCCTAGTAGTTTAAGCACACGTAATTCATACCAACTAATCCCTTTAAAAAACCCTAAATCCTCCACTAATCACATTATCATCCACTCGTTAATCTCCCCTAAGGGATTTAGCCAATCATGTTATTCATAATCTCAATCTTGATTGAATAAATTATGTGAAGAACACAATCAATTCAGAAAAGGAAAGAGATTGAAATAATCGTGGATTGAATATCGAATAGGGAATAATGTAGCTAATCACTTGATTGGAATAAAGAATTAAATCGAATGCAAAAGAAAATAAATTGAAATACTTGAATTAAATAAATTAACTCTTGAATCAAAACTGATTTCAAGAGGAAAAATAAAAGAGTTATGAAAAGTCGAAAAGAAAATAATCTAAATCTACTCTTAAACTATTAAGGGTTTTGAAAGAGTCTAGGATAACTTAGTTACATCAAACCCCTAATGTCTTATTTACAGAAGTAATGGGCTGTCTTCTGCACATCTTAGGTCTTCGTATAAGTTTGATTGCGCAGATGGAAATAACCCCGAATTACTTGGGCAGGAAGTCGACTTGTGTTGCATCACACCCCTTGCGTGGCGTGACATGACACCCTATTCCAGCCTTGTGTCATTCATTTTGTTCTTTTACATCCCAGAAAGCTTGTGCATAATTCATCCCTTGCTTCCACATCAATTGGGCCTTTATACCTTCATCCTACTCATCCAATTAAACATATTAGCACAACCTAAGGCTCGTGTCAACCTATTGGGTCACAACACTTATAAAATGTGTTAAAAAATATTTATTTTATTAATATTTTATCCTAAGGCCTAAATACTGAAAACGTAATATAAAATCCTAAATTGCCTAGAAAACAAGCTCATTAAGTGTGGAATTAGCCCAAATTGACTACTACATTTGACGACATGTCACCTACATAAATAAATTAATTATAGTTACACAAACCCACCAGCTACAGACCTACCTAAATAAATTATTTTGTTATGTAAGTCTCTTTAGATAGTTGGTGGGTGTCGAATAAAAAAACCCTAGGAAACCTATTTAAACCTTGGTAGGTTTGTAGTTTAATCATCGATGCAAAGATAACTTTTAGTATTCCTCAATAAATTAGTTATAGTTATCGACATCATGCCTAGCAAACAGTCTGTCCTTACCTTTTCTATAACCAAGAGGAAGCTTGCAGAAATTATTTCCCTTATTAACAAACAACCCTATCACAAATAACTTAGAATTTAATTTATTAATAACAATAAAAATTAGAGAGAACTAATTCTAGCCAACAGACACACACAAGCAATGTTTTATTTAAATTCAACCACATATCCACACAACATGAAATCCATTCTTAACATATACCCAATCAAGCTATTCGTCACACATATTAGAATAATTAAACAATTCTAAATGACAAGGTAAATTTTCTAAGTTATCAAATACGAGCACTATATTTAACCAACTTGAATATTTACAATTAAATCAATGGGTTATTGCTTTGGCATTATGGCATGAACAGGGTATTAAACTTGGGAGTTATGAACTGCTATTGGAATATCATTTTGGAACAATTTTTTCCTACATAATGAGGCAAACATAGGATTTGAAATATTCAAATAAAATTGTTGTTATCTTTTACCCTAGATTTGAATTGTTTTAAATTAATATTTTAAATGTAATCATATATGTTTACCTCTATAAATAAAGGATTCTGTATTAAGTGGATCCATTTCATAACCTTCTAATCACTTTAACATGGTATCCGAGTCTTTTGTTTAGTGAAATGGTTTTCGATCTTGGTCTATATGCCTCTTTTTTGCTACCCTTTTGCAAACCAAAATATAATATGAGTTCTGCACCTCATCGGTATAAACCAAAGTATAATTTTAACCTCCCCAACCTGGTCTAGACGTTATGGACACATTATAAAGGCTACATTAGCCATCAGAATGGCTAAACAGACTACAATTGCTTTTTCAAAGAAAAATCTAACTAGTCTAGCTAGAAAAACTGCGGTTGTACTTTGGGTTAAGTTAAGTTGTTCATTCATTAAACCATCTAATCCTTAAAGTTCATTATATTGTTAATGGCAATGTTTTAGCAAAACCATTGCATCCTCAATTTTTTTCGTAAAAATCAAGAATTAATAATGCAGTAGAATTAAAATTTTGTCAGTTTTTACTTAGACTGAATAACATGCAACTACCAGTTATTAAGTCTGAATGAAATATGCATGCATAAAATATTTCCCTAAAACATAACTACCAAGACACAGTCCAGTTTAATAAATTATAGTCCAAAAACCAATGAATATTATAAAGAAAATTATTTATTGTAAAAACAGTCCGATGTCCGAGAGTCATCCACATTCCGAGTCTGATCCTAGTCTTGAGCACTACTTGAGAAGTATGAAACTATAGGGGTGAAATTAAGAAAGCTCAGTGTGAGACTGAGCAAAAGTAAACATACATTCAATCAATATAGCATACCACTCAATACACAATCCATATGGTTTACATTGGCATAATATCTCATGTAAATGGCATGTTCAGTGAAATAGTGCAATAATCCTACCCATCCATCTGCTACACGCTATGAGTTCCCAGAACTCGCCTACCAAACTCCAAACAGTGCGAGCTAAAGATAGATGTGGATAATCCACTAGTAACAGTAATGCAGATAAAGTGTCGATAATTTTATAGACAAGCTGCCAATAATGCGATTAAATTGCCTAATTTCTTCAGTACTCTGATGCAGTGCACTGACAACAATATTGCGGACTTTAAATGCCGTTGGTAATCCACAGAACTCCTTCGTTATCCAGCAAACCCAATCCCATGTAGTGCAAAATGGCATACCAATCCTGCAGTATATCATGCTAAACAGTACAAATAAGTAACAATATTAATGGCAAGCTCAACATGCTTTGGTTTAACAGTTTTAGAGACATGATTTCCATGAAAGTAATAGTAACAATAGCAATCCATAGCATGCTTACATACAAGTATTATCATAACAATCACGATCATAGAGTCAATAAATCTTATAGGAGTTCTATCATGCAAGGAATTACTCAGAGATTAAAATGAAACATTTCACAAAACAATGGAAAAAATAGTGAATCAGGGGTCATGTGGTTATGTGTGAAGGCCGTATGAGGGGGTGTAAACTGTGTTACTAAGGTATATAAATGTGCGGCTAAGCCGTGTAACTCTCTAAGACCGTGTGATGATCGATAACATTTCTCCAACAATGGTCACATGGTCGTGCGTCAGGTCGTGTGGCCCAGTTTTAACCCTAACATTACAGTGGCACACGATCATGTCGACCACCCATGTAGGCCAAAAACTACACTCGATTTGCTAACTTTTGGTTAGAATACAGATTTGGTAAATCACATTTTGAAGTACTACCGTTAATTGCAGCTCTTAATCCTCAAAATCCAACTAGATTGAGCTCAAATTTGTACCTAACACCAAGATCAAACATTTAGCAACAATCTCTACGATATACTCTAGAATCCGGTTAGATCAGATGAACGAAAACCAAAAATTCAGGTTTGGATTTCCAGAGTTACTTACACTGCTACTAATTGATTAACTAATACGGATGTTCTACTTCCTTCACTATAGATTTGAGGTGTAACGCCCCAAAAATTTGAATATTGATGTATTTAGGTCTCTGTATCTGTTGTTTTGTGCTTTATTTATGTGTTCGAGGTCGAGGGTTCAAGTCTCTTTAAAAAGTCCTGCTATTTTATTTTTCCTGAATCCCTATCTGTAAATTATTGACTTAAGTTTAATTCTATGTAAATATGTGTTAAGAATGAGCCTACTGGTTCAATGGTTAAGCTTCTGTTTACTTTCTGGTCCTGTGTTTGACTCTTTGTATAGAAGATAGAGAAACATTCATTTTGTGTGCTATCCGTTAAATGTTTTAAATGCTTTTGGTTGTTTTCTTTCTTTTATTTGATGTCCTTCCTTCCTTTATCCCATTTCCTTTTCCTTTTTTTTTTCTTTTCTACTTCCCTTCTCTTTTCTTTCTTTTGTTCGATTACTTTGGTAAATCTGCTACCGGGTTAAATTTAGGATATTGTGTCATTCATTGTTTTGATTGAAGAGTTCTGCGTAAGTTTCTTGTTGTTGTAATTTCATTTTGCTTGTTTTCGACGTTGCTCTGTGAGTTTAGAAATTACTGTTAGTGTGCCTCGAGTTCTCGTTAATTGCCTATTTTGTTTTCGCTTAGGTGGAGATCCTGATAGGAGTATTCCTTCGACAATTTAAGTTCTGTTTAGGGATTGAACGATCTGTGGTAAGTGAATGTTTTGTGTTCGTGGTTTTGTGTCGAAGTTTCGACATAGTTTAATTTTGACTTTGAATTAGCGTTTTAGTTCAATTAAGCTGTTAATGGAGTTATTGAATGGTCGTTTTAGGCTTCAAAAGTCTGCTGTGATGTTCCTACTTCGAATCGCTAATAGGTACATATCGAAAACCTAATTTTCTACAAATTTTAGATGCCGAAAACCATGGCTGTCGATGCCACATGACCGTATGTTAGGCCATGTGGCAAACTGTGTCACTCACTATCACGACTTAGAAACACACAGGCCAGAGACACGGGTGTGTGACTCACTGTTTGCGTGTTAGGACCACTCCGGCCATTGACATGGACGTATGTCAGGCAGTGTGAGACACACATCCAGGCACACGAGCATGTGCTAAATCGTGTGAGGCTACACGGGCCAACTGTGCAAGCCGTGTGAAATCACATGAGCGTGTGGACGAAGAACTGGATTTTTTCCTCGGGCTGCGTGCTTCATTTGAAACGAATTTCAGTCCTCTGTGGGGTTCGTATGAACTGCATTGAATTGTGTAAATTGCTATTCTATGATTCTAGACTGGGTACTGGATATCTGTATGGGAATAGCATGTGAAAATCGTTAGTAATGTTGATATATATTTTCTACAGGAGCTTGATCTGTATCTGAATGGTTATATAAACTTCTGCATTAATCGTCACTTGAATTTTGTATTTGCATTAGTTTGGGAACTGTATATTGGAGGTAGTGATTTGCTCTGAATCATTGGTTAAGACACAATGATTGTAATTGAATTCGGCGTTTAACGCAATTTGTACAACAATTAAGCTGTAAATATTCTGAAATGTGTCATACCAACACTATGTGGTGTGTAGGGCTAGATGGGTATTAAATACCTATTATGGTGTGTTGGGTTAGATAGAGATAGTGTGTAGTGCATGGGGGGTAGGAAACTGTATATGATTCTGATCTGTTCTGTATCTGAAATTGGTTGCTTTGCTAAACATCTGTTCTGTTAAGCTGAACCATACATTTTTTGTTTCTGATTATGTATATGGTTGAGAAGTTATGTTTGCAAGCATGATTCTATTAATTGTATTTTGAATCTGTTTGTTGAGTTAGTTAGTCACTTTGACTGTTGATTGAACTATAGGTAACCCATAAGGTTGATCGGGTTGACGAATCGGGAGCTCAGTCGTTCTACTTATTATCTTTTACGTTATTAGTAGTTTTAATATGCTTTTCGTAAATTCGATATCTTAGGATGTTAAGTTGTGGATTGAACTTTATGTTTGTTAAGTTCCTTTGATTCTAAATTTTTTTGAGAAATCATAGATGTAATTCTCTAGACTTGGCTTTGTCATCTAGATCGGGTATGGGGCGTTACATGAGGGATCCAAATCTGAACCTTCACCAAGGTTTAATTCATGAGATCACATATTTCGCCAGCATAGGAAAAATAAAAAAATGAAAGAAAAGAAAATGTAAATTCGGATCTAAATCAAAGCATCTTACCCTTCCTGATCCAATTCTATGAAAACGAACAAGTAAAGAAATAATAGAATGGAATTTAGGGATCGCAACAACAGTGATAGGAAAAGAAAGGAAAAAGAAAAGAAAAATGGAGAAGAACAGAAAAGGAGAAGGGTTGGGCGGCAAGGAGAAAAGAATGAGAATGTAAAAGGCTAATTTCTGAATTAAAAGTTGGTATTTAAACCTAGGGTTTTTACTTGGTTGGATGACACACCTAAGGAAGGGAAGCAAAATTTTGCAAAAATAAAATTTCCACGTGTAAAGGGAATTGGACTCAGGTTTCAAAGACACCTTTATTAACTATTAACCACTAGGCCAATTACTCATTCTTGAATTAATTCTACAAACTTTAAACCGGGATGTTACAATAATCCCGTACATTAATCCTATGGTATGCTAACTATACCCAACTCTATCTGAGACATTTAATAGGGTAACCAATGAATCAATACATATATGTTCATGATCACATATCATAGTTTCATACCATGCTCATTTATACTATGCTCAATTTAATTCTCGACATTCTATATCATTATATACAAATTGAGTCATGAGACAAGTAATAAGCTTACCTTAATAACTAGCTTGCAACAACCATGTATGTATGTATGTATGTATGTATGTATGTATGTATGTATGTATGTATGTATGTATGTATGTATGTATGTATGTATGTATGTATGTATGTATGTATGTATGCATGTATGCATGTATGTATGTATGTATGTATGTATGTATGTATGTATGTATTGAACTCAAATCATAAAAGTACAAACTGTATTTTTGTTTCTCGTTTACGACTCTCATCTTTCCATTCTCTCGAGACAGCCTGACGTTATCTTTAACTACATTTGATAATTCAATTATAAAAATGACATTAGTTCACATCCAAATCACATTCAAACACATAATCAACATATTTTTCATTTTATTCATTTTAGCCCCTATATTAGAAATGCTCATATTTTTCGATATCTAACATCGGATCAAAATTTGATTTCATATTCTTTCATTAGGGACCTTGTAATTTTCATCTATAGTATAATTTCATGATAGTTTTCAATTTATTCAATTTAGTCCCTAATGTCACAAAATCTTTTAACAAGTTTAATTTAATTTCTAACTTAATCCTTAACATAATCTAAGTTCACCATCTAACAATCTCTTCAATTTCAAGATTAATTTCATAAATTATGCTTTAATGAAAACTTGCTAAACATCAAATAATTGAAGAAATTAATACATTGACTAGCTAGATCAAACTCCCATGATTCAAAATCTATATAAAAAAAATTAAAGAACTAGCTTGATTACCTTAATTGATTTTGAATCACAATGGGAAGGAAACAAAGAAGTTTTTCTTCTTCTTTTTAGCTTGGACGGTTGAAGGTTAAGGGAGAAGATGACAATGTTTTCATCTCCCACTTAAATTTGTATTTATACTTAGATTAACCTTTGATTAATCATAATTAATCAAGTTTAATCCATTAATTTAAAGAATATATATTTACTAATTACAATTATGAAAGTTTAATAGCTATCATCATCATTTCCCACTTTCTCATTTTTAAGAATGGCTAAATAACCATTTTGATCTTTTGGATAATTGCTAACTAGGTCCTCAAACATATTTAGAATCAAAACTCAATAGTGATTGAATTTTTTATAATTTACTCTCTTCTTTAATTAACAATTTTCTCAGTTAAATTATTGAACTGATATTTAATATATTTTCATATTAACTCCATAAATCTTCCTATTTCATCTTTACAGATTTAATTTACGAAAATGGAAATTTGAAACTTCATTTTCTGATACTGACAAAAGTTCAGTCATTAGAAAATATCTCTTTCAAAACCTTTATTTTATTTTATTTTATTTATTAAAAAAATTACCAATGCTCGTATATAACCTTGCTAATTGCTATCTACAAATTTTATTTTGAGTAAATTTTCATTGAATTTGAGACACATTATTATTTATTAATAAAATTATTTTGTTTAAACATAATTATAAATATATATTAATATAAAAATATTATTTTGGACAATGATACAAGCTTTCTAGCCAAATTTAAGCAATAATGTGATCAAATTCAAGCTATGATTTGATTCCATCTTCGTACAAATCTATCATCCTTAGTATGTTTTTTTTCCCCTTTCTTGTAACTAGAAAACATTTTCTAGGTTTGGCCCTTCTTTTTGCACCACTCTTGATTTCCATTTGTTCTAGACCTTCACTTCTTTGCTGCTCATCCTTAGTGCTTCTCATGCTCAGTGGTTCTGATTTTGTTTGTGTGCTTGGCTTTTATCTTTTTCTCGAGAGATTTTAAAGCGCTAATTATGAATATATGATGGATATGGAATGGAAGCTAATGATAATATGACTTTACTATGATATATTTTGTTGCAAGTTTTTCATTGTGTTATAAATTTATCCTTTTAGTGTGGAAACAAATTATGTCATTGCTTTTAAATAGAAATATAACACGGATTTAAATATTTTATAATAAAACACATGAATACCACACCAATTTTTTCTTTAAAGAAAATGAAGCCTACTTTCAACTTCAACTTCCAACAAGACATGCAACTCCCGCCAATTTAATAATAATGAAATAATTATTTTCCTCCCTTTACAAATGGTTAATTATAAATTTGCTACTTCAATTTGTCCACTTCTTTTAAATTAGTATTTAATGTTTTTTTTTGTCTCATATTAGTATTTGAAATTTTTTCCGTTAACTAATTTGGTATTTTTTTTAACACCGTTAAGTATGAGACAGGTGTCAGCACTAGACAACTACACGTGCCATTAATGACATCATGATGATGTCATAATTTAAAAAATATATAAAAATTTAATAAAAAATTTAAATATCATAATCTAATTTTTTTAAAAAATTTTAAAAATCTAAATATATATATAAATGACAAATTATAAAAGAATTCTTCCTCATATTTTCTGAATATCTCCATCAAATTTGTTCCATTTCCTTTTGCTTGCATTGTCTTTTATCTCCTGCTTCATTTTTTTTTGTCTTACAAGAGCTTTTATTATTTATTTTCTATTTGAGTTGGATGTATTCAACTTGAGTTTTTATCGATTTTATTTTCATCAAGGTTTTTTTTTCACGTTAAAGGAGAACATGTTCTAAGAATTTATGGGATTTTACAAATAAATTTGAAGAAAATTGAAGAACATTATCAATAACCCAATAATACCTTGATTCAAGATAACAGATAGACATTCAAAAAATTAATATTAACTAGTTTTCTATGCAAAAAAAAAAAAGCAATGTTGATTCAAGATAACACATAGACACAAATTTAGAATAATATTGAAAACCTAGTAATATTAGCCGCTTGCTAAGAATTTGAAATGGATATTCAACAAAACCAATTAGAATATCAAGAAACAAAAGAAAAAAAAAACTCAAATTTGAAATTGTGAAAAAAAGAAAACCCCAAATCTGCAGCAATTTTATTTGCTTACAAGAAACTACAACAATGAGATATAAGGTACTTGAACCATCAACTCCTAACCCCCATCAATCAACCTTCATAATACCAAGACCCTCAAATCCCATGACTATAGAAAATGATTTGAAAAAGGGCCAAATATCGACCACCATGGTTGTAACAACCAACCCATTTGAGAGATTTGTGCAGTGAAACCCATTTGAGAGGTCTGAGTCGTGGTGAAGAAATTCATCATACCAAGGAGAAGTTGTGGCCGAAGTTACAAGGTAACTCAATAGTCGGCTCTTCAGATCAGCATTAGAGAAGTTCAAAAGTTGAAGGCATTTTTTTTTGTGGCTTTTGAGAAATTTTCTAAGAAATCTTATCGGAGGCATTCAAAAGAGGGAATGGAGAGCAACAATTAGGTGCCACTTTTGGGCTAGAAAAGTGGCCAATCATGGTAGTGTAGGCTAGGTGCTGGTTGGGGTTGTAGGAGGAAGAAGGAAAAAAGAAAGAGATGAGGAGAAATAGGAAAAAAAAAGAAAAAAGAAGAAGAAAAGAAACGAGGCAATATATATTTTTAAATTAATTTTTATATGACGACATCATCATGATGTCACTAATAACACGTGTTACTGTCTGGTGTTGTCACCTATCCAGACTTAACGATGTTAAAAAGGTATACCAAACTAGTTGACGGAAAAAAAATTTGGATATCAATCTGGGATAAAAAAAAACCTTGAGTGTCAATCTGAGAGAAGTGGATAAGTTTAGGTACCAAATTTATATTTAATCCAAATTTTAATTCTTTATATTAATGTATTTTTCTAGTATATTTACAATTAATTAAAATTAATCTTTTCAAAATTTGTGATTATCCTTTTTAACAATATCATTTATGATCCAATAAACTTAATCATTTTGGAGTTATATTATCCTTATTAATAATGTCATTTTCAGAGTTTAAATTTAAACTTTCTACCAAAAAAATCTAATGACCACTACATGATGATAATAAAAATTCTAGTTAATTCCATTCCTACAATATTTTCACTGATTATTAGAATTAATACTTTAGATTTTTGTCTCTTTTAATCCGAAAAATCAAAAAAATTTACAAACCGCTTGCTGAAGACTTGGCTTAATCCACGGGATCCGAAAAATCAATTATATATATAAATATATTAGAAGTTTGTAATTAAATATGAATGTTGACATTATAATTTTTGACAATTGGTGTTTTTTATTTGAAGTATTTATTTTTATTTTGAGTTTTTTTTTAAAAATTATATTAGATGGTTTACTTTAAATATAACTTAATTATTATACATATATTACAATTTATAAGACTCTTTTTAAATTAATCTCATTATTATTTTTTATAATAAAAATTCTTTTTGTTATTGTTAGTTATAACTTTTTTTCATAGATAAATTTATTTGTTAGTACAAAATTTTATAATAAAATCTTGACATATCTATTTACTAAAATTATTTTAATATAATATTTTAAATCCAAAATTTTTCGATTTATTTTAACAATTAACATATATATTTATTATAATCATTTTAATATAATATTTTTAAACTTCATAATAAAACATATATCTTATATACTACTAATTTACTAATATGTATTATCAATTTTTTTTATGTTAACGCATTAAGTTTACATTACTTTTTATCTCTTTTTAAAAACAATTACATTGACAAACACTATTTTAAAATATATTAATACATTTATAAATATTTTCATCTAAATTTAAATAAAATAATTTTATTAAAATAATAATTTGAGTATAATATAATATTTTAAATTCAAAATAAGTCAACTTGTTATAAAAAAACAAATAAGGTAAAAACCACAAGATATAAAACAACGAAAAGAGAAGTATATATTTTATTCATCAATAGAAATATTTCTCTTACAATTTGTTTATCGTCTCTTTAGCAGTTTGATACCTTGCTTTGCATTGGAAGTGTATTGCTTACATTAGCCAAGATATAGCAACGAGCTATCTCCTTAGAGTTTTTCCAATTGGTCTTTGCCTCTGGTTGGTTAGGGCTTGGGCATCTATTATAAAAAACAAACTTGAGTTTTTCATAGCTTAGAATATATGTAGGTTCATTTTTCATTTCTCATAGTTGTTTCCATTCAATTTTTTTCAGTAATAACATTGATCAATTGAGTTGGTCTCATTTTTCAAATTGTAAAATAAAATTTTCCATCCATTAATTATCCTTGTATTAAGAAAATATTAAAAAATTATTTTGCAACATATAATATGCATTAATCATGACATGTGCATCTTACATTAAACCTTGAAAAATTGTAAGTCATTGCAACGATAATTCTCACACTCATTGAATTAAGTTACTATGGGGGTAATCTTAATCAATTAGTCAGAACATAGATTTTCATACAATTAATATGTGATTCGAACTATTTAGATTCCACATATATTAATAATTGTTCCACGTTTGGCCAATATTCTAACTTCAATAGAGTTTCGTAGGAAGTTACTTAACAAGAATAATCTTGATTGTATAACCTTCAACTCAATACCAATCATAAGTATGTAGTTTTTTATGAGTCATCGTGAGATAATCTCAATGAGTAACATATATGACTAGTTATACTCTCAAAGGAAATCTCCCAAGTAAACCCACATCATAATACTTATCATAAGTGCAACCAGGATAAAACTGACTCAAGGTCTCATTTAGGGACATTCTTCTACTTAATGCTTTAAAAATGATGCATGATTTTAATTTCAATTTCAAGTATTAATGATTAAATATCCAGGCAAGTACGAGTGACATTCTTTTTAAAATTATATGGCATGCTTAATCATATATGCATGGACATACTTCTTGATTTATCATCATTCAATTATTCATAATATTCAAAATATCATAATCGTAATAGAAAAGTAAATCAACTCTAACCAGTCAAAAATTTTCATAATTCCATCTTAGGGAAAAATAAAATAATTAAAAATTACACAAAAATTCCTAAAGCATTTTTTGAGTCTTTTGGGTAAAAGTCAAATATCCTAAAGTTCTACCTAAAAAGAACTTGTTTGAAAAAATTAACATTGGTATACGAGAACCAACAAACCCGAGCACTGAGTAACCAAGGAAAACTCGTGTGGCAGCCCCATCGCACCATCCAACCGCCCTCACCAACATTTTTGGACCACCACCACTGCCAACCCTATAGGATTGATCCGATTCTACAACTCAGCACGCGAGTGTCCCACGTGCAAGGCATGCTCGATATGCTCTACTTGGGTAGGGCATGATGCCCTAAACATTACTACCTCTACTGCAAGCACAACTGGACGTGATGCTCGATTGCCTCTCACGAGTTGTTGGTGTAACACCCTAAATTAGGGCCTAAGAGTTTTGAGTGTATTTTAGGAATTTTAGCCTATATGTGCTCGGAATTTCGTAAGGTTGGTATTCAATAATGTTATCAACTATGGCTATTAGGGAATTGAGCTAATTTTTGAAAATGAGTTTTAAATACCTTAATTTTAGAAAAAAAGATTGATTTGTAACAGGGTCAAAACAGTAAGCATTTCTGTTGTAGTTTTACCAATTTTTAAAATTGAACCTAATCAACCCCCATTCCCAATTCTATTTCATAATAGTTGCTCTCCAAAGTTTGCTATAGTCGTCCCTTGCTATCCCCTTGATCTTTCCATTGATTTTTGACTCCTAAATCATAATACTTTGATTTTTTATCACTCCTACGTCAATTTGATAAATCTCCAAGAAAACACTTAAAAACTCCATAGATTTTGTCATCTTCTTCAATTGTGGGTTTTTTGAATTTGTGTTAAAAATCATTTAATCTTCCATCAAAGGTAACCATTCACTTTCCCATTGGTTTTTAATGTTATCTAGACTTTAAAATTGAGTTTTTAGTTATGAAATTGCATGTCTTAATTAAAACCCAAAAATTGGGTCACTAATGGTTGAATTCGAGATTGTGGATGAAAATGTGATGTAAATGTGTTTTTAAACTTGTTTTAACTTTATTAGAAGGTTTCTAAAATTACTTCAAATTTTTGTTAAGGATTTCTCGTGTTTAAATGAATTTTCATTATTATGGCCAAAATTTATAAAATAATGTTGATACCTTGAAACATTTTGTTTTGTGTGGTTTAAAGGTTAGGGTTATGTTGTAGGTTAATATGGGGATGAATCAAACTTTTTTCATGAGAAAAGGTTAAGTGTAGGTCAATATATTTGCGTTTTAAGTCCGTCATGCTAAAGGGTTTAGTTACATGAGAAAGTAGCTTAGGCTTGTGTTTTGTTTAGTTTAAGTAGGTCCTTGGTTGTCAGTTGACTGTGTGTATTGTGTGATTGTTATGTGTGAAGCCTCAGATTCATCAGAGCCTTCTATGAGTTAGAGAAAAAGTTAGTTCGAGCTCTCAATTTTCGATGAAAGTTGATATTTGGTGAGCGTTTTGGAATTATTGCTCGTAGATGATTCATTGTGTAATTGAGAATTTAGAGGTAGCCTAAACCCTTAATCAAAATTTTGAGAGTAAGCGTTCTCGCGCCTATGATTAAATGTGATATATGTATGCTTGTGAAATTGTGAAATTGTGAAATTATGAACATATATGAGATTGCTATGACATATGCTATAAGCTTATGATGACTGATGTGAAAATGAATATGAGGGTGTGTTGTTCATGCCATGTGATAGTAAATATGTGGGTATGTTATTCATGCCATGTGACAGTGTTTATAATGTGTTAATGATGTGAATATACAGTGAATATATGTAGAAAATCGATAAGTAAATATGTGATAATAATGTGTATATTTTAGCATTGTGTTATTATAAGACTGTTGGATATAGTTGACATGCCATAGAATTATGAGTACTCACATTTATGAGGTGATTTCGGGGCGTTGAGAACCAATGACTATAACACCCCGAATTTTAGGCCTAGAAGTTTTCAACATAGGGACAGTGAGAAGGTTGCACTTAAGTGATTAGTTGTGTGTTTTAGTGAAGAATGGGCCTACTGGTCTGGCAGTTGAGTGGTGGTTAGTGAACCTTAAGGTTTGGGGTTCGAGTAGGTGGATGCGCATTTTTGGAGGGCCTTGGTTTCATTTTTTTTATTTTGGTTGGTTTTAGCTAATAAATATTTGTTACTATATTTCTATTTGGTTATTATTTTTATATTTTTATTTTGTTTTGAACGTCCCTCTGTTTTCTTTTTGTTTCCTTTTGCTTTTCTTTTTAGGGATTATTCTGATTGCTTTTGAAAGTGATTTGCCTGCGGATTTTGGTTTTACGCTCATTCTTCGACTTCTTCATCATCGGTTTCAATCGCAACACAGGTGTGGGATTCGAATCTAGTTTACCCTTTTCTTATTAATTGATATTTTGTTTTTCGAATCCCTTTTCTTCGGCTTTTCTTAACTACGCATTAACCCTTTTGTTTTTGGGTCTTGAGAAGTTGTAAGAGAGGAAAAAACACTAGTATTTGATGTACTCTTTATGTGGTTAAGGTTAGAGACCGTTATGAAAGATTTGGGATGCTTTCGTAACCTTCATACGGTCGTGTTTGTCTTGCACCTTATTTATGCGAATTTGGACAGTGAGTTACACGGCCTATTTACACGACCGTGTCCCTGCTTCACACGGCCATGTGCTACCCTTCACATGGGCGTTTGGACCCCCACATGGCTTGGATTTCTCCACAAGGCCAGAGCACACAGTCGTGTGGCCCTATCTCGCCAAATAATGTTTTTAGGTCAAATTTAAGTGTGATCGTAACTCTACGTGCTCCAACCCTCGGCTAAGCTTTACTGAGGGTAATTATGACTCTAATCTGGGCTTGATATATGTGTTATTTGTGTTTAGTTGTGTGATAAGCTTGATACTGAACTTGAGTTATGAGTGTGCACATGCATGGTTCTGTAACTGACTGATTGGATGTGAATATCTACTTTTGACTAATTACCTGAGACTGCTATTTTGATTGTGTACATCTGACTGCATACATACATACATATGCAAAAACTATTTTGGGCGGGATTTTGAAGAGAAAGAAGATTGACTGAACTGAACTGGCAGCTGATCTATTGGTTATTAGCCCCTAATACCCAAAGGGTCATGGGCGGTCCCAATACCCTGAGGGTTGTGGACAATTTGACTGTACCGCGGATTATCGCAATGTGCTGTACAATACACATGTCAGCATCACTGCACATCATTGACTGAAACAGTTTTACTGCAACCTAACGGTATAGCAGTTTACCACATTGTACTGTAGCGCATGTACGTTAGCTACGCTATGTACTATTATCTGATCTGGCAGTTCATACTGCATGTCTGTACTGCGATTTACCGCATTGCAAAATACAGCTTATACGCTAGCTTTGCTGCGTAATATATGTGACTGGCAGTCTATCTGCATATTACTAGTCCCAATACCCAGAGGGTCATAGACAATCCTGATATCCATCGTTGCTGGGCAACTGGAGATGAAATCAGTTGTAAATGTAGGGTTGGGTGGGTAATTTAATCCCCATAGGAAGTGAAGGGTTAGACGGAGAGGTGTATTGGTTGGATGGGTGGTTTTCCTTAACTCAATTGCATTTATATACATCATTTGACTGTTCGACTGAAATGTCTGATTGACTGTTCGACTGAAAGACACTTGTACCTATGAGAATTTTGTAGACTTTGACTGCAACTGTTTGACTAGATAGTTACTGTGACTGTTGAGAATTACTGCTACTACTGTGTCTGAATGGTATGTGAGACTGTGTGTGTTTGATTGACCCATATGACTATAAAGTACATATGGTGTGTGTTTGATTTTGGGCGAATTCACTCAACTGTCATCTGTCTGTAAGTATGTTATGCTTCTGAATTGGTTTTGGTTCCCTGTTTCCATTTCTGTAGTTTAACTGGTTGATTTCACACTGAGCTCGAGTAGCTCACCTCATCTCCTATTTTCCCTTTCAGGTATGGTTCTGGATTCTGTTGAGGGGCTCAGTACGCAATGGTCTCAGACAGTCTTGGTGGAAGCAAATTATAAGTTTCTATATTTGGATTTTAATTACTCGTTTAAGCTTGAACTATAAAGTTTTATAAGACGGTGGTATAATTTTTCGTTATATGTTTTATTCATACATTTTAGACTGGAACTTTTCGGACAGAATTTTTAAAACGATTATTGGTGTTGGTTCGCTATGGAATAAATGTTTTTGAAAATGTTCTTAAGTAATAAAGGGTATATTTTTGTAGAATTTTCTCATGATCACTTCGATAGTCAATGTAGTATCCAGAATTTGGTCTAGACTTCTAGGCCAGGTTTGGAGTGTTACAAGGACAATTTTCAAAGAGATAAGGGAATGTGAGCTGAGCTTCATTTGCCAAGATATGTGTGTTTGGTGTGTTGGAGAGTGTTAGTTGTATGCTACACTTATGGGTCATGTACAACTCTAAGAGTCATTATTGGTGTGTTAGAGATCCGTGTATCTGATATGTGGTGATAAAGTCCACGTTATGTTTCGTAAGCTTAAGAGCCAAACTATCTTATAATATGATTGAATATGACTAAATATGGTTTATTTGTGCTGTGTTATATGCTTAAATAATCATGTGGTTAAATGTGTGAAATATGCTATTAGAGTTAAATATGTTATGAATATGAGATATATCTTTTTAGTTGATGCATAATAACTTGTATACGTAGTGGTTGTTCTGAGCATTAAGTTCACCCACTTCATTTTAACCTTTGCAGAGAAGTTGTGTTTCCGGTGTGAGCTATGTGGCCCTTAAGAGATTGATCCAAGCCATTCTTTGGTCATTATAGTAGGTGTTAATGGTTATTTTGATATGGGAGTTTAAGGCAATGTGGTAGATTTTATATCGGTTTTTCTAGGTCAATTTTTGGGTTATTTGCATGCTATTTATGTTTGGAAGTATGTGGACTTGAATATGATATTGGGATTGCTATTTCGGATATTTTGATGTTTCTTTAACTAGGTGAATGAAACATGTCATTTGGGATTAAGTTTGAATAGTTTTAATGTTGAAGCATGCTGAGATTTCATAGTTTGGAACAGAGGTATCGATATTTGATTTTTAAAAACGGTACCTCTGTAGTGCAGGGAAACAAAATATGGAATTGGGATTGATATTTTGGCCCAAGTATCAATACTTGCTGTAAGTTTATTGATAACTTGCGGAAGGTTGCAATATTTTTGATGTTTGATATTTGGTGAGAAACAAAATGCTAGTTTGGTATCGATTTTCCATGTGGTATCGATACCACTTAAAGAAAATATCGATACCCCTGAGACAATAACGATACTTACGTAAAAATTTTGGAAATTTTGCAATTGGCCCATTTGCAGGTTTGATTGATGTTTTTAACACCCTTAGTGTATGTATGGCATGTTTTAACAATAAGAAGTGATTAAACGACTACAACTCATATGTATGATTGAACAAAGATGAAGATTGGTTACTTGTGAAACTATTTGCTAAGTAAATGATGCTTGACAGTGGTGTAGCATCCTAGTATTAGAGCTCGGCAACCGGGCCAAGTATGGGGTGTTACATTTGGCCTTCAGTCGGCTTTCTTACACATCGTTGAGGTGCGATCCCTTGGTTGTACTGATGCCTAGTAACTTGCGTGTGAGGGCGAGATGCCTTGGCAGTCTCATGCATTGTGCCTTATGTGCTCTCCTGGCTGGGGTTTGATACCTTGACCATCTTGCGGGTATTGTGCTCTAGGTAGTACGTCATACGTAGTTTGATCTTCATTCAATTTTAAGGTATGTGTTTACTACGCTTTTCTAAGTTTCATCAAAAATTTTAGGGTTAAAAAAATTCGTAGTCCATTTTTGACTCACATGTTTGTAATTTTACATAAATATTTTTTTAAAAGACAACCTGCATGGAGATGATAGCCTCTGATTTAATTATAAACAAAAAATTTTGAAAACCTAAATACAATCGGTCTAAATGAAACCATAATTTTTTATTGGAAAAATTACTTTATAACAATTATAAAATAATAAGCATTCGTTCACATATATAAATTCAAAACATGCATATAATGCAAGAATATCGTTTCTCATCAATTTAACCAATCGAGAGAGAGAGAGAGAGAGAGAGAGAGCAGTAATTTTAGTAATTTGGTTTACACTATAAACATAACATAACCTAGCTCTAATACCAATTGTTAGAAAATTCAGTTTATTGTTGCACAACGAAAAATTAATTTTTCCCTAAAATCGAGCAATTGTGTTATTCATAGTAATAAACCATTTACCAACTTAGTACTTGTGTTTTGGGTTAGGTAGTCTAGGTCATTCCTCGACTTTCTAACAATATCATTCCAGTGTCGAACAAGGCATAATTAATTAGTATATGAACATGTCATGTGTATGATGAGATGATAGAGGTTCCGTCCCAAAGATCCGCTACACACCACGAGTTCTCTAGAACCCGTCTACTGAAGTCCAAATAGTGCGAGCTAAAGCTCGATGTGGATAATGTTGGGAAATGTGCCCATATTGTAGTAAACATGTAACTATTTTCTATTTATTTGAACGATGAATAAATAAATAAAGTTAATTTCACATTTCACTATTATATCTTTTATATTTTGCATGCACAACGAAATTGTGACAAGAAAAATATTAGCTCATTGATTGTCTAAAGTTCAAACTGAAGATAAGTGGCACTGTAAAGAATGTTTACATTGTGAGAAAGACAACTTAGTTCAGTAGATAGCCTAAACAAGTCTGTAATCTCGTAAAAGAATCAAAGTGAGCATTTGATTCAAATACTAAGAAGGATTATTATGTCGTATACAATTTCCATTGTGGATATGGCTAGTCTTGGCTATCAGAGCAGTTGATTCCTCGAGTAGAGACATAGATGTATTAATTGGTAGAATGATACATTAGCCTGGACCCAAGATGAATTAATTCAGAATTAATTCACTTGTGAAGTTCATGGTGTGATTTACATAAATCTTAAGTTAGTCACTGACCATGCGTATGCAACTCATGTGCTTTGATATAAGTGGAGGCCTATAACCGGTATGTTGGGTATATGAATTGTGTATGGCATGGCTTTACTAGCAATAGTGGAATTCATAGCTCAATTAAAGAGTTAATGATATCATCTCATTGGCATTGTGTGGATCGATAAATATTGAACGTGGCCACGGGTTGCTTGTTCTCAAATGAGCACAGTCATTTGTTGACAGTGATCATATTAATCATTAAGAAGACACAATGATGACAATGAGATAAAACATGATTGTATTGAGTAAACGGATTTAACTCAATGGAATCAAAGATATCATATAAGGGTAACACACACTTGACTAGGTCATTGGACAAAGCAGTTGGATGAATTACTTTCGTAAAGAGTATACAATAAGGAGTTGTCAATCATGGTACTTCTTGTGGACTGACTCCATGATTAAGTAATTGCGAATTATCGGAATGATACGTTTGGACATAATTGCAATCACTAGAGCCTAATTGTATATTTTCGATTAGTCCCTCCACTAGCTCAACAAAAGCTCGATCGGACTGCATTTGAATCAGAAGAAAATTCTACAAGTTTAGGAATAATTTATTAAGTCGATTTATTCGATGTGGAATTAAATTAGGTGGTTGTGAGAATTATTTAGCTAGAGAATTTGATTAAAGAATTTTCTTGAAAAATTAATTTTGAAAATCTAAGTGATTTTTGGAAAAATTAATTTTGATCAAGTAAAATTAAACTAATCAAGTCAACTAAAATTAATATGATATTTTTGGAAGTTAATTTTCAAGTCAGACAATTGCCCCAATGCATAATTGAACTTGAAAATTAGACTTGAGATCGTAAATTGGGCCTAAAAGCCCAAAATCGAGACTAAGACCCAAAAAATAGTTGAACCGGGCTCAATATGTGAAACTAGGCCGATGGTCCAACTAGTGGCTATACTGGACCGATTGGGTCATCATTGACCTGGACTGAATCGGCAGTAGTCGAATCGGCTCATGTGTTGTAAGGGTGTCGCACCTACACGGCAGTGCCAGTGGCAGAGACGGCGGCGTCCCAGTGGCTGGCGGTGGTTGGTCTTTGGTGGTTGAGCAGCAGAAGAGTTACACTCTTACTAAGGCTCAACCAGAGAGTTTGATTTCAGATTAAATATTTAGAAAATAATATTATTTTTATAGTTTAATATTAAATTAAATTAAATTTAATATTTATCTTAATAGTATTTTATTAATTTTATATTAAAGTGATTATCTTAATATTAAATTAAATTTAACGTTTATCTTGTAGATAAAAATTCTATTATTTTAATAAGATTTAATGTTAAATTTAATCTAATATTTATCTTGATAGATATTATATTAACTTGATATTAATCGTACCTGAATTCTCTAAACTCTCCCTATATAAAGAGAGCCTTCGGTCATTATTTACACACACTTGAATCCAAGAGAAAGTTATAGAGAGAATTCTCTGAAGAGATTATTCTAGAAAATTTCTAGAGATATTTTTCTGATTTACAACTTGACCCAAAATTTTAGAGAAATTCAAAATTACCCTACTGGTAATTTTTGTGAAAAATTTTCTAATTCGAAGTGAGCCCACACTCAGTTGATGTGAGCTTGAGGATAGCAGAGATGACTACTCGGTCAAAGCGCTTATCCTAGATGAATCGAAAAGGTACAATTTTGATTAAGTGTTCTTTACTTCAGATATCACAACCAATATCTTGTTTTGGAAAAAAATTTAAAACTATGATTTTTCTCTAATTTTATTTTCCTCTGCATTATCCAAACTTATTTTTCCAATAGATAAACCACCAATAGCTTCCAATAACGGTGCAAACAAGGTGCTAGTAATGTGTACAAGCCACCAATAATAGTAATGCAGATAAACTTCCAATAATGGTGCAGATAAGTAGCTAGTAATGCGATTAACTCACCCAATCTCCTCGGTACTTCAAGTGCAGTATACTAACTAAATATGCAAACTTCAAATGCCGTCAATACTCCACGGAACTCCTCCGTTAACCACAAAACCCACTCCATTCAAATGCAATATGTCATACTATCAATGAGCATATCATGTTCTTCATTACGGTTTCAGTAATACAACATATTTAACATGTGTTTCAGTAACAGATTCAATGTTTTCATTTTACAGTAATAGTGGATTGCAAACATGCTTTTCGTATAGTCATTTTCACATATGGTATGTAATTTTAAATACATACACACTCAATGTCATACATGGCATCTAACACGCATATTAATCAGTGTTTCATAATTGAGCATGCTATACAGGCATACAATACATACATTCTCAACAAAACCTAGCAATCAAAGATTTTTCATACCAAACGTACTATCAACCAATTACAGCACAAAGACTAACATCACATATAACTCATACATATCACAAACGGTCCCAACAGGGCATTTAATAGTCAGCTTTCAAATTAAGTGCGTTCCTTGTTCAGTACCCCATCTATTAGCAATTAGGCCATTCGGCCATTCCAAAAACCATCAAGACAATTTTCTCTTTAATCACATTTATACGGTTTTTAGACCAATTTAACAAATGGAAAGACCCACACCTTAATTCGAAAGTTCACAGTAATTATCTGCAGAGTCCATGCTTCCACACTTAAGCCTTAAATGTGCCTAAAACCAAATTATAGAACTTAACGCATTAAAATATTGTTAAACCAACCTTGGAGCACCCCCTAAGGGTTTAGCCAAATCAGTGTTACACCAACTATTTTTCAGATTCAATTCGACAAGCTAACTTACATTGATTTGATGCAAAACGAGGGCATGAACAAAATATAACTTCACTACTAATTTAGATGTACAATCCCGATTTTGCCCGGGCCTCAAAACCCAAAACAACAACCCACATGACTAAACCCAATATTAACCCAAGCCCAAACTAACCCTAACAACCCAAATAAAAAAAAGGAGAACAAACCCTAGCCCCTAAATTCGGCGCCGCACCTAGGTTTTTTGACCTTTGCCACCACCTACCGCCACTCATCTGTCAGCCACCTGCTCCACCGTCGTCAACTACCCTGCAAAGATGAAGCAAACACGCAACAACAGCAAAAATAATAGAAAATAGTAGCAAATCATGTGTAAATGGCTATAAAAAGCCACCTAAGAAATCATTTGGGTTCTTCTGGGGGTTTTCGGTCTTTTCAACAAATAAACGAAATAAAAAGATAGTTGAACATCAAACTACAGATTCACAAAGCAGATTAAAGACAAAAAGAAAACAAGGATAAAGGTTACTGTTATTTATATACTTTTTCTTTTCTTTCTTTTTATTGTTTTTTTTCTTTTCTTTTCGAATCTTTTTACACAAAGTTTTCTTTATTTTATCTTTTAAAAATACTACATACATACATACATACATACATACATACATACATACATATATATATTTATAAATAAAAAAATAAAAAAATACCTTTTTTGAATTTTTGGCCACCGTGCGCAGTGGCCGGCGACGGTGGCAGACGGAGCCGGAGCTTGGCAGGAGGGAGAGGGCTTTGAGAGAGAATAGAGAGTTTTTGAAGTTTTTTTTTTAAAAGGAAAAATGAGTTTTTTTTTAAAATTTTTTGACTTATATAGGCCCCCCAAAACGACGTTGTTTTGGGACTGGCCTTAAATGCCCAAAACGACGTCGTTTTGACCTGAATCGGACCGACCTGCCTAGGATCCGCGTGTTTTTGGAAAAGGGGCTATTTGCACATTTAGCCATTTCGCTTTTTTACAATTTTATGATTAAGTCTTTCGTTATTTTTAATTTAGCCCTGTAATTTTGTTTTTTCTTCATTTTGGTCTCGTGCAAAGCGCTGCGTTTAGGTGGGAGGGGATATTTTCTCCTTTAGTCCCTCCTTATTATTCGCGCGTTCAAATTTACCCTTTTACTCTTTGTTTATTTCAGCTTTGCCCCAAAACTTCGTTTTTAGATTCAATTTGGTCCTTTTCGTTACTTTTGTTATTTTATTATCAATTAAATATATTATTAATATTAGTATTATACTTGTACTTATATTTATTTTATTCTAATGCCATTATTATTATTATTTCCATTATTATTATTATATTTTTTATTACTATCGTTATTTTGCAAACATATATTATTATTTATATTATTACTATTATTATTACTATTATTACTATTTCTTTTACATCCATTTTTATTAATATTATTATTATAATCTCATTTTATTATTATCATTATTATTAATACATTATTATTTTTACTATACTATTATTATTCCCTTTTTTTATATATTATTATTGTTATTAACATATTATTATTAATAATGTATTGTTACTCTCTATTACTATTATTATTATCTTAGTATTAAACTAATTAATTTCATATTGTTATTATTATATTATATATTTTCTTTTTTTTTGTTTATTTGCTTATTACTTTATTATTAATTTAGTATTATTAATTATTATTTATTATTATTATCCTTATTGACATGCCATCACTTTATTATTAATATATATGATTATTACTCTTGTTAACATATTTTATTATTTTCTACTTTGGCTTGTTGTGTCATTATTATTATTATTATTATTATTGTTATTATTAATTTTAATTCTTTTAATACTACTTTAATTATTTGTAGTTAGTTTAATTTAAATAATTTTTTTATTTTTTTTATTTAAACTTTATTAGTTTTTATTATATTATTTTTTATTATTTGTTCACTTGCTTATTAATTCCCTTTTTATTTTTACTTTCACCCGTATTATTGTTATTTTATTACTTATTCATTTACTTGTGCATATATATATTTTCCTTTAAATTTATTTATGTATCTAATCTGTTTATTTATGTATTTTTTATTTATATTAAACACTTTCATAAACTAGCATATTTGTACATTAGGTTTTCAGTTTCATATATATCATTAGTTAAATCAATTTATTTTAAATTATTCTATATATTATTATTTTGAATTTCTTTTTACATAATATATATTTTAATAATCATTCATATTCTATTAGTTTTATATACATATAAGTCATTTCAAATTCATCAACTCATCAATTCATGCATTATGTATATTATGTGTTCCTCGATTCATAATTATTTTAAAATTGTCTTATATCACATTGGCTTCTAATTTCTATTTTGTCTTATACATTTTGCATTGATTGTTTCATATTATATCATATATATTATTGTTGCATATTGTTTATTCATTTTTGTATTGTTATATCAATCGTTCTCTATCCATGCTTGAAAATTTAATATCATTTTCCTTAGATTAATTATATTTAATTGTTTATTTTGTTAGTTGGCTAAATAAGATTATATTATATTCATGCACTAAGTATTTTATGTGTGCACATTATTCCATGTTTTTTTTTTACTTTTAGTCTACAAATGTTGCATTATAATTTTCAACTTTTTTAAAAGCAATCGTTCCATTTTATTCCAAGTAAAATTAAAGCGTCTTGAGCTAGCTTATAATGGTTTATTTAAAGGTTTTCAAATAAGGCAATGTTCGATGTTTTGAAAATTCGAAGAAATCGTGCCCTACCATGCTGGGTTTCGATTCTTCGTTAGACTAAATCATGGGACATCCTTTTGTAATTTTCAACGTGCAAGCCTTCGGGTATCAAAAGTCAATCGTATTTTCAAAAGTATGAAGAATCGCGTCCAATCGTGCTGGATGTGATGCTATATACCTTCGAAACAAGAGAATTTTGACGACCAACTTGAACCACACAAATGTTTTTTTTAAGAAGTACCATATTTCAAAATATTTTAAAATCTTAGACATTAAGACATTAATTAATCAATTTGATACCAATTTTGGGCGTTACGAGGGTGCTAATCCTTCCTCGTACGTAACCGACTCCCGGACCCGTTTCTCGATTTTCGTAGACCAAAATGGTTGTTTTAGTAAAACAAAACATTTTAAAACAATTAAATTATGAGTTGGTCCAATCACACCTAATAAAAGATCGGTGGCGACTCCCATGTTTGTTTTCGTTTTCAAAACCAAAGTCGATCCCCGTTTTCAAAACAATGGTTTTGACACTAGAACATTCAAATAAGTACCTAAGCTTGAAATAACACTTAGAAACCACTAATAAAAAATTAAATTAAGGCCTTAAAGCATACGACCAAAACAACATCTATTAATGAATTCAAGACGATGCAAGATCTTGCATAGATCTGCATTTACACTACCTGATGACTAGATCTGAGATGTCAGATGACTGTATTTGTTTACCATATCAATTTGGAATGTTTAGGGCTGATATAAATAGATAAAATTTGAAGAACTTACCGCCTTAAGGGGTGGTAAAAATAATGGTGTTCCAAGGGTGACAATACCACAAGCAACAGCAGAGAAAGGGGCTAACTTGGGCCGCATAAAAAGATATCTTTGAATAGAAAAGGGGACCGTTTTTAGGGCTGGAAAAAACATTAAATTGGCTGCAAAAAATAACAGAAAAAATCTGCTCAAAAGGAAAAGAAAAAGATGAGAAAAGAACTAATCGACACCACCACGAGTGGAGGAGGGGGGCAACAATGAACAGTAAAGAGAGGCTGATTTGGACGGAATAGAGGAGAGTTTTGGAGCAGCAAAGAGACTAATTTAGGGGTTTAAACAATCAACAAAGTGCCTGAAAAAATAACAAAAAGAATTAGGCAAGGGGGTGACACAAAAATGGTGAAATCGTTGTGTTTTGGGACGTACAAGGGAAAAATGGAAGAAAAAATTTATAATAAAGGAAGAAGGAGATGGGAGGGACAACAAGAACAAATGAAAAAGCTGAAAAAATGAAAGAATAACATATATACCTAGGGTTTCCTAGGCTGGGCGTCACAAAATTAGGAGAGTGGGAGCAAAAATAACAAAATTAAACAATTTGTAAGGGAAGGGAATCAAACTCGGATCTCTAAACCAATAACTCATCCTTGACATAATTCTACAAACTTAAAACCAAAAAATTGGGATGTTACAAGGGATGAGCTAGAAACCAAAGCTAAACTCTTTAGCAAAATAGAATTTATTAGAAAATAAATCTCACTTTAAAACGATAGTGTAACGATGCTTAATTTGGTATCTTTTGACCTAGCTCATAGTCTCTATTTGTAATGAAATTTGAAATAATTTTAGTTGAATAAAAGGTAACAAAATAATAATATTTTAATAAGAATATATAGTCCTACTAGGACTACATATGCTAGGCAGTCCCATCCACTTCTACGATTAGGGTTTTCCACCCATGATGTTTTAGATGGACCTATTGGGTTCATTCATGTATTAAGTACAATTATATACTTCTCATTGGTCTTTAAAACCAACTCCAAAACCAATTTTCTATTCCCAAAATATTAATTAATTAATTAGTTAATTAAATTATTTAATTAATTATTTTCTTAACCCAATTTTAATTCCATTAAAATCATGACGACTTTACTGTATTAGAATTTATGAGTAAATAAATTTGATTGCCTTGTTCAATAAAATTGTTATTACTAATTAATTTAACTTTCATGTCAAACTTCAATTATTTAATTACAATCAATTAAATAAGAATTCAAATAAATAAATTTAATCTCTAAGTCATCACTTGATCATAGCGAGAAAATGCATTCACTGCAAATAGTGATACATGCGAACTATTTCTCTAATTCTTCATTTTCACCAATGACTGAATTGAACTAACAGAGAGGCCAATTAGACATATATAATTATGGTTCAAATAATTTGTAGTCATGGAGTCAATTTACTAGAAGTATCATGATTGAACTCTCCCTATTATATATAATTGTAACATCTCAAAACCCAAGTTAGAAGAAATTGAGTTAGTGGAACCAAGAGTGGTTACGTCCGAAGTTTGAGTTAAGGTTGTGAAATCATGACAATTTAATTAATTTGATTCAGTGGCTAAGTGATGTGTTTCTGTGTGTGAGGTTCTGAGTTTGAACCTTGTTTATTGAATTTTTATTATTTTTCCTAAACCCCTATTTTTGAACATTTAGTTTCTAAGTTATTTGTGTTCAATTGATGTCAACAATGAGCCTAGTGGTTTAGTGGATAAGCTTTTGTATGCCCTTTGTTCTTGTGTTCGAGTATCTGTGAAAGCAATAAGAAAAAAATATTTTTTTATGTTGCCTTTGAGAGTTAGTTTTTATTTTTTAAATACTAACTAAGAGCCTTCTTTCTAAAATATTTATTTTCCCGTTTTGTTCTTCCAAACTTCTACCATTACTTTCTTCTTCTTTTCTGTTCTCTTTTCCTTTTATTTCCTTTCGTTAATTTTGTTGTTGTTCTGTCGAGGGAATTGCATATTTTGTCATTTTCGACTGAAAGGTTAACTACGTAAGTTTTGTTGTCGAAGTTTTGTTAATGTTCCTCTCGTTCATTATTTGTCAAAACTGAATTTTTCTGCTTATTTTTTCCAATTTCACTTTTTGAGGGTTCAATTGGTTCTCTTTCTTACCTGAAGGGGTTGTATATCAAGATACTCCACCAGTTTAAGTACTTATGGTTCAGGATACGAGTGAGGGTAAACACTGAAGTTCGATTTAGGGTTTTTGGGTTGAAATTTTTTTACGAAAATTTGGTAGTAAATATGTTAGTTATTGAATTGGTTATGGAAATTGTTTGATCGAGGTTTGATTGTTGTTTTTAGGGTCCAGAATTCATCTTTGTTGCTTTTACATCAAAATCGGACCATGTGTGTCACGAAAATCAAAAATTTTATAGACGATGAAAGCTGAAATTAGTGACTGTTGACAACACACGGCCGTGTGGTAGGCTGTGTGAGCCACACTGCCATGTGGTAGGCTATGTAACTCTCTGACTTGGGTCATACGAATGTCTGTCCAAGCCGTGTGAGGTAGGGGTGTGGAAATTTTGGGTAAAACCAAATTAATTCGGTTAATCGACCGAATTCAATTAACTGGTCGGTTACCCGAATTAATTCGGTCTGGGTCGGTTAATAATTTTTTAGAATTTCGGTTAACGGTTAATTCGATTCAAAATCTATCAGTTAACCGAATTAACCAAATTTAATAAATAATATTATAATATATAAGTATTTGGTCGATTCGGTTAATATTTTGGAAATGTAAATTGATCGGTCGGTTAAGTCGGTTAATTTTTGATATGTTTTATACTTGTTTTAACCAAAAATAAAATATATATAAATTTCGGTTAATTCGATTAACCGACTGAATTAACTGAAAAAGTTCGGTTCGATTAATTTTTTTGAAAAAATTTTGGTTCGATTAATGGTTAAGGGGTTAAAAGGGTAGGTTAATTCGGTTAATGATAGTTCGGGTTGGTTAACCAGTCAGTTAACTGATTGAACACCCCTAGTGTGAGTACCATTTTGCTTGTTAGTTATATGGGCGAATGATACAGATGTGTGTCTAGACCATGTAACTCTCTGACTTGAGCCCTATGGGAGTGTGCCATGCCGTATGGGCTACACAATCCAGCCATGTAGGCTGTTTGAATCTACATGGGCGTATGAGCCAAAAATTAAAATTTTGCCCTAGGACCGTAATCGTCGTTCAAATTGAATGTAAGCCTTCCGTGGGGTACGTATAATCTAAAATAAGCTATAAAACTTAATTTTTGATGATATGTTGATGAATAATCCGTTATTTATAAATATATCTGATATGATATAAGCTAAATAAGCATGATCTGTTAGCGTATAATATGTTTTTGTTTGGGACGTGTTTAAGGTATGTGATTTATTCAAGTATGATCTGTGCTCTATTAATTTTGATGGTTCGTTTCTGTGTTACCTTGCTGGTTTTGAGCATGTGATATCCGAATAAGTTGTTATGTTTGATACTGGTTCTGATATGTAACTATACATGTGACTTCATGGCAAATTTGTTATTATTCATTAAAATTTGACCAATCTGTTTTGTAAAGCGTGGTTTTACATGCCTTTTGTTTCTGTTATTGTACGACAGCGTGTCCTACATGCTTATTATTCTGATTCTGAATATACATGCCATGACACATTGTATAGGGTTCGAGATGATGTGAAAGAAGAAAGTTTCTGAAAGTTCAATAATCTGCATTATCTAATGGTTTATCCAAAATTCTATCTGGTAGCTTGTCTGCAATTATGATGGCGTGACCACATACATATATTCTGGAAGCTTGGCTACAACATAGTGGCTTAACCACTTATATCTAATCTGGCAGTTTTAACTGTAATTCTGGTGGAATTGTCCACAATTATCTGTTGGTGTGATTTAGTTGGATGAGTTCTTGGGAAACTCTATTTTGGTGTGTAGCAGAGTTGGGTAGGATATTTTCTAATAAATCTGTATTCTAATTTTTTTGAAAAACACTGCATTGGCATAATCATGCATGCTCTGTTCCATTATACGACCGTTATGAAAATCTCTATGACACTTTGATTTGTTCTGCTCTAGTTATATGATCGTTGTGAAATTCTCTACATTATTCTGATTTGTATATGGTGTTTTGTTTGATCTTTGTTTGAGTTTAGTTATACACTAAGCTTCATATTTCACCCCTTTGTTTTATCCATGTCTGTTCAAGTAAACCTCAAACTTAGAATCGACCGACATGTGGGAGCTCGAATTATTTTTGCACTTAATGTAAATATAGTGAATTTCGTAATTATTTGTTTTGATCTTTTGGGTTTCTAATCTATTTCAAAACTCATTTTGGGTTTCAAAACTAAAACTTCAAAAATGGTTTTCCACTGCAAATTAAGTAATTTCTTAAATGGTTTCTGAAAGTGAACAAATAGCTTTCTAATGATTGTTTTTGAAATTCGTATTTTCTTAATACTTACTTAAATCAGTTTTCCAAGTGAGTTGATGTAATTTCTTCAGATTCAATTATAACTTCTAAACCGAGTTTGGGATGTTACACTTAGTGGTATCAGAGCCAGATTGTGAAATTTAAGCTATAATTTTTAGATTAAAAATCTCTCTAAGAAGTGTTTTAAGTTAATTGAATTTCTTATTAACTTTGATAATTGAGATTTATGAAAAAAGTGTGTTCAGGTTTTGATTATTTTCGAGTCTGTCAAAAGGGAATCTAAGACTCTGACGTTGATCCTATAAGTATCTTACTTTAGCTATACTGGATATCTTAGCAAAAACTATAGCACAAGGGTTACTCTATCTTAGTTGAAGACTGCTATTAGAACTGTAGATTAGAATAATAAATATTCATGGTCATGATGTGCGAGGATGTGGTGGACATAGCCGAGTGACTCGAGCCAAGTCCTCTTCTCGAAGCAATGAGCCCAATATGGAAATTAGTGAGTCTATTAGAATGCTCGAATCTGAGGGCGGTAACTAGGAAGCTGGGGACACTGTTATGTCCCAAGATATGTTTGAGGATTTCCAAAGGGTCGACGATACCTAATTTGGATCTGTGGGTTAAGAGTCTATGATTGAAAGACCTTATATAAATAAGAGGAGTTGAGGTACTAATAATTTGAATCTGCGACCTAGGAAGTGAGCCAGAATAGTCAAGACTCAACAGGTTGAAGAAGTTGTGATCATGGATCAAGTTCTGATTTGCGATTACTGTGATACGTGCCACACAAACAATTATTGGAAGAAAATGGGGGTGTGTCTCAGATATGGGTTCATAGAGCATTGAGTTAGGGGTTGCACATGATACTCTTTTAGTTAGGTACGAGCTGCTGCTTGGTAACGAAATCAGAGATAGGGACATACGACTAGACGTCGAGGAAGTCGGGATGTGTCTGGCAATGATATAGGCATTTTTTTATCTGATTCAATTCTGATCTGCTTTGATAAGAATTGTTGGTACCTATGTGCTTGTGGTAAATGATGTTGTTAATTATGTATGTGAGAATCTGGGGGAGAGGAGTCATTAGTGATGCTTTTGTAGAGAGTTGTTGTAATAATCCAAGTTAGTGAATAGAAAATCTGTTAAAAACAGTGTTTGGATTTGTGTTGAAATTAAACTTGCGTAGCGATAGCGTGGTGATCAATATGAATGAGAACATTTCAGATTTTGTGGTTTAGCGATAGGTGAGATCGTGGGAATTTCAAGGACAAAATTCTTTTAAGGAGGGGAGAGTTGTAACATCCCAAAAACCGGGTTAGAAGAAATTGAATTAGTGGAACCAAGAGTGGTTACATCCTAAGTTTGAGTTAATTAGTCTGGTTCAGTGGCTAAGTGTTGTGTTTGTGTGTGTGAGGTTTTAGGTTTGAATCTTGTTTCATGAATTTTTGTTATTTTTTTTAAACCCTTATTTTTGAACATTTGGATTATAAGTTATTTGTGTTCAACTGATGTCAACGATGAGCCTAGTGATTCAGTGATTAAGCTTCTGTATACTTTTTGGTATTGTGTTCAATTCTCTGTGAAAGCAATAAGAAGAAAATGTTTTTCTATATTGCCTTTAAGAGTTAGTTTTTAAAAAAACTAACTGTGAGTCTTCTTTCTAAAATATTTCTTTCTAATGGCTATTTGCTAATGTCATATTTTCTTAATACTTACTGAAATCAGTTTTCCAAGTGAGCGATGTACTTTTTCCAGATTTGGTTATAACTTCTAGGTCGGGTTTGGGGTGTTACAATAATTAGTAAAATAACTTATTAAGTATTTGTCCAATGACCTTTTCACATGTGTGTTACCCTAATAAGGTATCCTTCATCTCTTTGGATTAAATCTACTCGACCTATATGATCTTGTTTTATTTTATGTTAACTATTACATATTCCTTCACAAAAACCCAATTACTAACACATAGTAATTAACACATGTGGCCATATTACTTCTTAGTCAATCTTCTAACACCAATGAAATGATACTCTTTACCCTTTATTGGGCCATAAATTCCATAATTGTAAATGAATTCATTCCATGAATTCCACAATTTTAAATGAAGTCATTCCATGTAGAATTTGTATACCCAATGTACCAAATTTTGGCTCTATTACTAATTGAGCTCAGGCTATTGATCTGCCACAATTCGTTGTGGCAAATTAGATTCTTTTTAATTTTATGTTTTCGACACTTAACAAGTCCATCCACATGTGCTCTTACTTACAACAAATAAGAAGGTAAATCATCTTGGAGCAAGCCACTTTATAATCCCCTTCACCAATTCACAACCTCGCCAACCACGACTTTGTTAGTAGACAACACCTTATCTATCACACCCTCCTTTGGCGAGTTGGTATTGTTTGGGAGATTGCACTAGTGAGACCGACTAATTCACGAAACTTAGGCGGGTTAACGTTAGCGAATTTCCTAGTGATGTATTTAATTGAGCTTCGTCGAGTTTGCAAAATCTCATTTCGCGGTTGGCAAGTTCTTTGTTTTGGCGAGATTCTTATTTAGCGAACTTTTCCATAGATAAGACCACCACCCGTGTTTTGTGTTGCTACAAAGGTAATTGTACTAGTTAGTAGGACACGTCTAAGTCACCTAGCATCCTAGTAGAGGTAACGTGTCAATAAACAGGACACCTAGGGAGCGTCGTATGGTGTGATTAATTAGTGGAAACGTGTGTGCATGATTTGTAATTAGATATTAACCCTGAGTAGGATTTGGGCTAAAGATAGCTATAAATAGGACAACCCGATAGAGGAGAGAAGATTTTTATTTTCATTTTCTCGCATTGCCTTCGTTATCATCGAATAAAACCAAGAGGTGTTCTTCATCATTAATAAATGAGTTTTTTGTTAGGCTTGTAGCTTTTTTCTTTAAGCAGGCTGCTGATAAATTCTTAAATATTCCTTTAAGTTTTACCAGATAGAAAGGAGTTTTTGTAACAACTGTACAAAAGGGTTTTCACTTGATTACTGGAATGGAAGAAAACTTCCATTCGAGAACTTTTTACATGCTTACAGATTAATTTTGTTTCATTGAGTTTTGGTTGTTCTTGTATTTGAATAAGTTATTTGATTGTTTTAGCCAAATATACAAGAGAAGGTCCCAGTGCTAAAGAGAAAGAACCTGTTGAGTAGAAAGCTCAGAATAGAGGTTTCTGGTGATTTCCTTTGTACCTTAAGTCTTTTATTAGCATTATTATGTTTAAACTTTCTTGTTGTATGTCCAAGTAAGTAACTTAAATCTTTGATCCTGATACTTCTATCAAAAGGGACGTGGTAAAGAGTCAATGCATGTAAGGTTATAGTCAGTAATTCAGAGATAAAAGTCTTACATATGCATACTTTTTGATCAATTTCTAACGCAAATGAGATGATACTATGTACCCTTTATTGGGTTATAAATTCCATAATTGTAATGAAGTCATGCCATGTAGAATTTGTATACCCAATGGACCAACTTTTGGCTCTATTACTAATTGAGCTTAAGCTATTGATCTACCACAATTCGTTGTGACAAATTAGATTATTTTTAGTTTTATGTTTTCAACACTTAACATTTCCATTCACATGTGCTCTTACTTGCAACAAATAAGAGGGTAAATCATCATGGAGCAGGCCACTTTGTAATCCCCCTACCAAATTACAACCTCACCAACCATGACTTTACAAGTAGACAACACATTGCCTATCACACCCTCCTTTGGTGAGCCGGTATTGTTTGGGAGATTCCACTGGCGAGACCACCTAATTCGCGAGACTTAGACCGGTTAATGTTAGCAACTTTCCAAGTGAATCATTTAATTGAGCTTTGCTGAGTTTACGAAATCTCATTTTGCGGTTGGCAAGTTCCTTGTTTTGGCGAGATTCTTATTTGGAAAACTCTCCCACAGATAAGACCACCACCCGTGTTTTGTGTTGCTACAAAGGTAATTGTACTGGTTTGTAGGACACGTCTAAGTCACCTAGCATCCTAGTGGAGGTAACGTGTCAATAACCAGTACACCTAGGGAGCCTCGTAGGATGGGATTAATTAGTGGAAACGTGTGTGCATGATTAGTAATTAGATATTAACCCTGAGTGGGAGTTGGACTAGAGATAGCTATAAATAGGACAACCCGGTAGAGGAGAGAAGATTTTCATTTTGATCTTCTCTACTTGCCTTTGTTATCATCAAAGAAAACCAAAAAGTGTTCATCGTTACTAGGAAAGTTGTTTGTTAGGCTTGGAGCTTATTTATTTAAGTCGGCTGCTAATAAATTCCTAAATCCTTCTTGAAGTTTTACCAGATAGAAAGGGGTTGTTGTAAGAACTGTAAAAAAGGGTTTTCACCTAATACTGGAATGGAAGAAAACTTCCATCCGGGAACTTTTTGTATACATACCGATTTATATTGTTTCATTGAGTTTTGGTTATTCTCATATTTAAATAAGTTTTTTTATTGTTTTAGACAAAGATATGGGAAAAGGTCCTAGTGCTAAAAGGAAAGAGCCCGTTTGGTAGAAAGCTCAGAATTGAGGTTTCTAATAAATAACTTTCATGTTGTATATTTAGGTAAGTAACGTAAATCTTTGGTCCTGATACTTGTGTCATAAGGGACATGGTAAGGAGTCGATGCATGTAAGGTTATAGTTAGTAATTCAGAAATAGAAGTCTTGCATGTGCATTGGTATAAATAATCCTTCCTTAGTGCACAAGCTCCGAATCCAGAATGGTGTAAGAAGGTATTAGAGGGTTTTTACGTCTGATGATGAAAAGAAGATACAATATATTATGTTTTACCTCTGATATGGCACTTTGGTGCAAACCATGCTAGTGAATACCCGGCCTTGTAGGGGAACACTCATGTGTTCAAATTAGAAAGAGGAATGATGGAGGTATGAAGGTTATGATTGGTCTAATGCCTCTATAAAGCGGTATGAAGATACATGAATATTGGTTTTTCGGAACAAGGATCAGAAGCTAGCACAAGGAAGGGATTATACTGATAAAAAGGTGTATATTGTGTTAAACATAGTGTAAACATTACATGAAGCATAATACATACGTTAATCGTCATAAAGCAAATGTGGCATACAACTAGAGAAGTTGTGCCTTAGGTCCATTATATACGGGTCTCCAATAGCAGATAGTGTCCTCCATAGGGCTGTGTATTGTTGTGGAATTATCTTTCAATAAATACTTCAAAAATAGGGCAAATTGTATTCGACAGAATTGGTGTACCATTTTGTTGGTCTAAGTCTGAGTCTAGTGGTGTTTGTTGAACCCTATTGTGGGATTATATTTTCTTGGAACGCACTGAGTTCTTAGGAACTTGCTTAGTTTCTTTTTTTATAAATTTCATGATCTTAGGTTGGACGTATGATAACTCTTGAACAGAGTTATATTTCATGCGTTTAGACCTAGCTAAGTGTTTGTACTTAAGAACAGTTAGTTGCACTTGAGGACATTTCATTAGTATTTTTCCTTCATAATTGCATTAGAAGCTTGGACTATATTTGAATGTTATTTGTTACTTTTAATTGCTTGCGAAATGGCTTTGATTGGTTGGTTTGTAGGTGCAGGATGAGGAACAAGAAATAAACGAGTGAAATTTTTTTCTAGGCAAAAGGGTGGATAGTTTGCCGACTTGTATGCCATGACAATTCGCGACTCCGGGAAATGACTGAGTCAACAGTGAACGCATACTAGTTTCAGCCAACTCTACTTGTACCAGATAAATCTGCCCAAAAAGAAGAGGAAAGAAATCTTGGCCTGTTGGTTTTATCTTAGAAAAAAAAGAATTTAAAAAGAGGAAAAAGATAATGAGATAATGAGCTGATAACCACTTACCCAAAAGGAAGGGATTTTTAAACCAAAAAGAAGGGATTTTTAAACCAAAAAGAATTTAAAAAGAGAAAAGATAATCTTGGGCTATTGCCTAAACCTTAGTAGACTTGCTTATAAAAGGCCAATGAAGGAGACCTCAAAGGGAGAGAGAACAACAAGACTGGAAAATCCTAAGGCAAGAGCAAAAGGGTTCGATTTAAAAAGGAAGTCATCCTCTTGGCTAACACAGGGCACTGTGCTGCTAAGCATGGACCAGTGGAAGTTATTCTCTCGATGTTCTTCCATTATTTCCATCGTGTTCTCTTGTGAATTGATTTGGTTGTAAACGATAATGATGGTTTGGAATTTTATTTCCCAACCGATGAGTTAAATCTCATCGGGTTGGGATTATTTTGTTGACACTTAACTGTTTTTAATTTTCATAGAATAAATCTTATTATCTTGTTGCCCTTTCAATTATTTAAGTGAAATCCTTAAGAATAGTTGATGGCATATTATTCTTATTAAGTTAATTTAATATGGAAAGAGGTTAGATTAATTTAACTAATATTGGATGGCATGAGCAAGCATTCGAATGATGCTTGCGTTATACAAAAAGAATTACACAAGTTGTTGTAGTAAGACCCTGTATGAGCAGGGACAGTAACTTGAGGTTTTGCCCCCGAAAGAGACAGACCACTTTAGGACTCTTCTACACAGTAAGTTAATCAAGATTTTGCCATGGCATTATCGACAGTGAAGGTTGATTCTAAATAATCCCAAACTATCGCATAAATATCGTAGACAATATATCTTTATTTTTTGTCTAAGTATCTTTGCCACAACATATTTAGTAGTTATTTATTTATAAAATATTTGCATATCGCTCTCATATTTACCATTGCATATTTACCTTATTTTTTTCCATAACATTTCATTCAATCATTTTGCCATAGCATTAACCCGACTTTATTAAAATAACTTGACCAACTTTGGGCCTTAATCGAATCCTCGTGGGAACGATACCCACTCATCACTTTATTACTTGATTCGACGTGTATACTTGCACAAATCGCATATCATTTCACAAGTGACAAGTTTTTGTCATCTTTGCCAAGGATCGGCAATTTGGTAAAATTTGGTTTGGTTATTTTACTTAGTAGTTTTATTTAATTTAGTTTAATTTAATTTTTATAGGTTTGCAATCAGCGCATGAGAAGAGGCATTCCTGCTAACTCAAAATACCTTTTTAATCCAAAGATTTATAGAACTTTGCGAAGAAGGTGAAAAGAACTGAAAAATATGGCTAGAAACATGAATGATCCTATTCCTAATGACAATTTAAATGGGCATGACTTAATGAAAATCCAAATGGTTGAGAAGTTAATCCTCTCATTATACATATGATAGATGATCGAGATAGACCAATTTGAGAGCATATTATTCCAATGTTGGATGATTTGAATCCATGGATAGTCAGACCAACCATACAAGTTTAGTGGTTTGAACTGAAACCAGTAGTGTTTCAGATGGTGCAAACAATAGGACAGTTCGGTGGACTACCTACTAAAGATCTGAGACTACATTTAAGACTTTTTCTTAAAGTCTGTGACTCATTTAGACAACAGGGTGTTCCTAAAGATGTTCTGAGGCTTAAGCTATTCCCATATTCTTTGAGAGATGGTGTAAGAGCGTGGCTGAATGCTTTTTCGTCTTGAACAGTGGCATCATGGAATGATCTTTGCCAGAGATTTTTGCTACGGCATAATCCCTCAAATATGAATTCCAAGCTTAGAAATGACATCATATCTTTTTTGTAATTGGAGGATGAAACGTTATATGATGCTTGGGAACAATTTAAGGAGTTAATTTGAAAGTTTCCAATGCATGGATTTTAGCATTGGACTCAGATGGAGATATTTTATAATGGATTGAATGCACTTACGAGAATGGTATTTGATGCTTCTGCCAATGGTACTTTATTGGATAAATCTTACAATAAAGAGTATGAGATTTTGGAACGGATTTCCAGTAATGATTATCAGTATTCTACCATGAGAGTTGGGATTGGCAGGAGAGCGGCTGCAACCATAAAACTTGATGCAATCACTTTATTGACCGCCCAAGCATCTTCTCTAGCAAACATAATTAAAACAATAAAAAATCCCACTATCATCCACGAAATAAAGTCGGCTAAACTGTCATGTGTGTCCTGTAGAGAGAATCATTGTTTGACGAATGTCCATTAAACTCAGTGTCAGTGTACTATATCGGTATTTCCAACTGGAATAATAACCCCTATTATAACACCTACAATTCAGGGTGGGGGCAGCGTCCGAATTTCAGTTGGAGTAATCAAGATGCAATAAATTTCAACAATGCCGCAAGACAGACTGTCAACAATACACTACTGGATTATGTTTAACTGATTTCAAGGTAAAATATTTAATACGGTTAATCATCATCTTCTACTTCTATTGAAGCTTTATTAACAGAATATATGGCTAAGAAAGAGGTTGTAATCCAGAGTCAGGTACATCTCTCTGAGATCTTGAGAATCAAGTGGGGCAGATAGTGAATGCTTTGAAATCAAGGCCACAAGGAACATTACCAAGTGATACTGAGAATCTGAGGTCTCGAGGTAAGAAGCATTGTAAGGCCATCACTCTCAGAAGTAGAACTCAGTTGAATGACATTGTTAAAAATGCCATGGAAGAGGAGGACACGGGACTCAATCATGAAAAGATCTCAAAACCTACTGAAAAGCATACAACACTTGAAAAGGAAACACAAAAAAATGTTGTGGCAGAATCAGATCATGTTGCCAACAAAAATGTAACGGCGGAGGAGGACTCAAAATTTAACCATGAAAATAATTCAGAACCATCTTAAAAGAATTTGGAACCGTCTGAAAAGCACACTGCAACTGAAAAGGTAAAAAAACTCTTACCGAAGAAAAATCATATCACTTTGCTAGTGGAAATGCCACAGCAAAACGATATAAACAACCTGAAGGACGACCACCTCTTCCATTTCCTCAGCGATTCTACAATTGTAAACAAGAGGCCCAATTCAAAAGATTTTTGGATGTTTTGAAACAACTTTACATTAACATACCGCTAGTCGAAGCGTTGGAGCAAATGCCCAACTAAGTAAAATTCATGAAAGACATATTGTCGAAAAAATACAAATTGGGAGAATTTGAGAGTATTGCTCTCATTGAAGGGTGCACAACAATGTGGATGAATAAGCTGCCTCCAAAGTTAAAAGACTCAAGGAGTTCAACTATGCCTTGTTCAATTGGAAATCGTTATGTTGGTAAGGTGTTATGAGATTTAGGAGCGAGTATAAATCTAATGCCTATGTCTATTTTCAGGAAGCTAAAAATCGAGAAAGCAAGACCTGTTATAGTTACGTTGCAATTGGCTGATCGATCCTATGCCATCCGGAAGGTAAAATTGAAAACATGATGGTAAGAATAGATAAATTTATTTTTCCTATGGATTTCCTCCTTTTAGAATTTGAAGCTAACCAAAATGTGCCAATTATTCTTGGACAACCTTTTCTGGCTATAGGCAGAACTTTAATTTATGTGCAGAAATATGAACTAACCATAAGGATAAGTGATCAGCAGATAACGTTCAATGTATTTAATGCCCTGAAATATGCTGATGAGAATAAAGAATGTTGTGCCATTGGATTACAGAAAGAACAGTGGAGGAATTCACAAGATTTTGCCACAACAATTCTGATATTGACAAAGAATCACTTGAGCAAAGTGATATAGTAAGTTTTGAGGAACTTAAGTAGTTTGTGGTCAGACCGAAGGAGAAGTCTGATTTATCTGATCGCTCTTCTATAAAAGAACCTCCCAACAATGTTAAGGGTATTAGAAGTTTTTTAAGACATGCAGCATTTATAGAAGATTAATTAAGAATTTTTTGAAGATATTTGAACCCTTGTGCACTTTGCTGAATTAAAATAGACCTTTCAATTTTTATGAACATTGTTTGGTAGCTCACATATATCCTTAGAGAGCTGTTGATGTCAAAGACACGAAACGTGGGTCACATTTAAAGATAATGGACAATGCTTAAAGCACTACTGGCGTGCTCATGTGGAACAAGACAAGCAATCTATTGACCTCTGCAATGCTTAATTTAGTAGTTTTTTATTTTATTTTATTTTTCATTTATTTAATTGTTTTACTTTAGTTTCGTCTTTATTTTATGTTGTTTTCATTTTTTAGTTTCATCTTTATTTCATATTGTTTTCATTTCTACTTTTGTTTTTGAATAAATGAGTAGTTTTTTCTAGATTCATGGAGACTGACACAGTCCTCATAAATCCACTCATAGGGCCAAATGAAGTACCTACACTCCACTCCAAGCTAGGGAAGTTTTCTTTCCCTATCTCATGCATTTTATTTATTTTTCCGTGACATTTTTTGAGTATATCTATCTTTTTGTTTCTTGTTACATATTTGTACATAGATTGAGGATAGTGCATCCCTTAGGTTTGGGGTGTATTGTACACCTAGGCTGCACTTTATATTTAGTATGTATGCTTATTTTAGTATAGTTAATTTGTTTTACCATTGTCTTGTAACTATCAAAGTATTGCTCATATATGAGAAGTACAGTCTTTACTTATGATGTTCGATGATGAGCTTAAATTTTTCAATATACCTAGAATATGTGACAGTGGATTTGGTGAATTTAGCTTACGTTGCTTGAAAATTGATCCCTAAAAATGAGATGGCCTAATATTCAATTTTCTTTTGGAATATAGTAGGTTTCTTTAATGAACATAGGGATTTTTCAATCCAAACATTAGTTATATTGCCACAACATTATTTAAATAAAAGTACAGTAGGCACTCCAATGCTTAGAATTGCCAAGTAAGTCAACGCCACTTTGTTTGCTCTATCGTGCTATTGATTAGAAATGTGAGTTTAAATAAGAGTGTGTAATAAAGGAAATAAAAACTAGGGGCAGTCTATTGTAGCAAAGGGTTGAGTAGCTAAGGAGGTAGTTGTATGCTCCATTCGTCTTTTTATCAAAAGTCTTACTCTTCATGAGTGACTGTTGATTTAAATTGTGACATAATTAAGTACTCGGCAATTCGGTGTATGCTCCACTGTGATTGTCAGGTCAAAAGAATTTTTTGACATGCTAAATCCCTTAATAATAATACTTTAAAAAAGAAAAAAATAATAAAAAAAAGAAAGCAAAATCAATTGTGAATAATATATTGTAAAAAAACTTGAAGCAAGTGACTTATGTTTAGTTAACAAATGAACTAAGTAAATTAGGAGATGTTTGTTATAGGCCGAAAGAGATAATATATGAGTATTTAGGAAATTTTGTTTTTAGGGAGAAATTTTTTACACTGCCTTTGTTGAGCAAACCTGTGAAACTCAATCGAGTTTTAGGAAAAATAAGATTGCTGAGAAATGATGTAATATGTTGTTCTTCGAATAGCCTAGTAGTATGAGTAGGTTTGTAACATCCCGAATTAGGGTCTAATCAGAAAACTAGTTTTTAGACCACAAATTCAAAACAGAAATAATTATTTTATGATTATTTGATGGTTCATGATATGATAGCATGTTTGTGTGAAATTTTCATGAAAAAATTCTATGCCTAAAGTGTCAAATTTGAAGTTAGAGACTAAATTGAATAAGTTGAAAAATATGTGTTCTAGAAGCTTCAAGCATGAAATTGCATTGGATTATAAATTAGAAGGTCTTAAATAGCAATTTGACCAATTTCTATAATTTTTGACAAAAATGGGCATGAATAGGAAAATTTTGAAAGAAAGGCTTAAAAGGCATTTTAGTCAATTGGTTAATAAAAGAATAAAAAGGAAAAAATAAGTCAAAATTTGCTCATCTTCTCCAATTGCTTGCCGAGATTTCCAAGAGCCATAGCTAGGGTTTTGTTCAACTTTTCAAGCTTGATTGTAAGTGCTCCCAAGCTCAATTTTTGATGTTCTTTACATTTTTGAGATCCTTGAAGCATGATCTATCCATTTCTAGCCATATTTTGAAGTAGGATTCATGTATGAAACTTGAACCATGTGTGACATGTTTTTATTTTGATGTTTAATGGAAGAAAATGAAAGTTTGATGTGTGTTTAACATCTTTTACTAAGTGATTTTTGATAGAAATGCACGAAAAGGACTTATTCGTAAAAGGTGTAAAAGTGGATAGTAAAAATATGAAATAAAGGAAAATGTGGGCTGATGTAAGAATGGTGTAGGATCGACTAGGCTTGGGTAACCAAGAAAATGCATGCATTTCATTTTACGAGCCTAGGCACTAAAGTGTAAATAAGTAAAAATTTAAGGGTAAAAAGGTAATTTTACCAAAGTATGTGCTATGGGTCGATTTGAATAATGTATGTGTTAAATAAATTAAATTTGGCATTATAGTTTAGGAAAAAATTGATTCGGGTCTTGATCGGGGAAAAACAAAGTTTACGAGGATTAGGCTCGTTTCTATCATTTTGTACTGAGGTAAGTCCACTTGCAAATTATGCAACATGTACCATACTTTAAATGCTTTAATACTGCATGTACAGTAAGTATATATATAATTAATGTGATGTTGTACCATGTGTTAATGCTTAAATTTTATTATGAATTATGCTTTGATTAGTCCATGAGTATATGATTGGTGCTATGGATATTGAAATCGACATTACGAGCAAGCTCAAAAGAAATGTAGTATCGAAGAATCCCATTTGAACCTTAGGAATAGTTTAGGATACAAGTGACATGTCACTAGGAATTATGTGATCAGAGTTCATGAGTTGTGGTCTGAGTTCATGATATATGTGATGCATGTTTTGGCGTTCCGAGTACTGGTCTTGTATGTCTACCGGTGGCTGGGTAGTCCAGCATGTGTTGCAGATACCCGACAGCTTATGTGAGCAGCCAGTGTAGCTACATCCTGATTGATAGCTTGTGTGAGCTGACCCGTGAGTAGTTCAAAAGCGAGCAACATGTGATATATGATATGAGGTAGCGATGGCTACATATAGGGCACTTAGGTACGAGTTTCCAATGTTTCTGATGGTATTCCAAGTGTTCAACGGGTACTTCAAAGAGAAGTTCCATGGGTAATCTTAATGAACACGTCAAAGACGAGAAAGTAAGTATTATGTGCAAGTTGGTACAGGTATGTACATAAACTCATGATTAAATATCTCGGTATGCTATGAACATGTAGTAGATGCATATGAGAAAGTCATGCTTATGAGATGTGATGACATTTATGAAACTTTGCCTTATGTTAATTGTATGATTTATGTTGCTTAGTATTTGCATGAGAACTTACTAAGCCTTAAAGCTTACCCCATTTTCTTTCATTTCCTTTCCTTATAGTGTCGCGAAGCTAGCTAGGAGATCAGAGGACATCGGAGTTTTCGATCACACTATCAATTGGAAAATTTGGTACAGTTAGATTCAACATTATGAATATGGCATGTATAGGGACATGATCATTTTGCTAAGTGTCATATTGATTAGCCCAATGTGTTGGCTCATGATGATGTTATGATTCATTTTGTATATGGCCATGAGAGGTGGCTCGTATTGATTATTTGGGTTGTAAACCTAATTAGTTATGCATGCATGCAAATGTGTTTATGCTGGTTGTGATTGTTTGATGAATGTGGTTATGCGTGATGAGGTTTATATGCTAAAGGTATGTGTTTGATGAGGCTTGTGATTGTTTGTGATGATGAGTGAGATGGATGGCATGTATGTTTAATATATGAAATATGATTAATGTGTAAGACAACAAACGTGGTAGGATTGAGTAGATTGAAAGAAGAATTATAATGATGAATAGATATGAAATTGGTGTGGAATGCTATAAGAAGGCTTGATAGGTTAAGTATGTATTTTGAGACATTATAGATATAATCTAACCTTAGAAGTTGGTGTGGAATGCTATAAGAAGGCTTGATTGGTGTGGAATGCCATGTTACATGCCATGAAGATAGTTTAGGTAGATGAGTGTTTAAGGATGGCAAATAGCTTGGACAATAGCCTAGAATTTGTCCACACGGTTAGACACACGGGTATGTGTCTAGGCCATGTGTGACACACAGTCTGCCCCATGGGCGTGTGGTTCAGTCGTGTGTCCCCTGCTCCCTAATTAATGAAAATAGAATGCCCAGTAGTAAACACACGGGCAGAGACATGACCGTGTGTCTCAGCCGTGTGGAGGACACGCCTCAGGATATGGGCGTATGCCCAGGCCGTGTAAAGTCTGCACTTAATTTCGAGAATTTAATTCGTCACACGGCCCAAGCACACGGATGTGTGACTTGGCTATGTGACCTTAGTTGCATGATGATGTCATAGTCAGAGAGTTACACGGGCTGAGGACACAGACGTGTCCCAAGCCACACGGGCGTGTGTGGCCATACGGCATACCCACACGGACGTGTGACTCTCTAAAATAAGAAAATTTTCTAAGTTTTCTCAAAGTTTTCTAAAGTTCTCGATTTAGTCTTGAGCTATTTCTAATGTATGTTTTGGGCCTCATAGGCCCCTATAAGGGAATATTTGCATGTGATTGAAAAGTTCCAAATTTGGACGGTATTTTATGACCCAGTTTTGTACGAATGTTTATGTTTAAGTCTGGTAACACCTCTAACTTTATCCCGGCGTCGAATACAGGTAAAGGATGTTAGATTTAGTGGTATCAGAGTCAGATTTAGTCGATTTTCAGACTAACGTAGCATGTGTACGAGTCTAGCTATACATGCCATACATATATTATGATAGTGTGACGATTCTTGACGATTTAAAAATGTGTTTTCATATAGTAAATGGATCTCGATAGAGCAGTGGCGGATGATGTTGAAAGTAATGTGCATGCTCCCGTTGGAGGAGCAGTGTCGTCTGATAGTACACCCACAACTATTAGTAGAGGAGAAGGAGGTAGAGAAGCCATTCTCCATATGATAGATGTCTAGTACACAGAGTTCTTTCGAACGAACCTGAACATTCAACCCCCTCTACCCCCTCCGAATCCCCAACCTGTACCCCAAGTGCCTTAATGTATGAATTTTATGAGATTTCATAGAACTCCGGTTGAAAAAATTTGAAATCAAGGAGCTGAGGAATTTAGGGCCAATGCTAATGATGACCTCGAGAAAGTGAAATTTTGGCTTAAGAATTCTATTAGGGTATTTGATGAGCTATCATGCACACCCGAAGAGTGTTTGAAGTGTGTTATTTCCTTGTTGAGAGACGTGGCATATCATTGGTGGAAGACACTAGTTTCGGTGGTTCCTAAAGAAAAGGTCACATGGGAATTCTTTCAAGAGGAGTTCCGAAAGAAATACATCAGTGAATGATTCATTGATCAAAAGCGTAAGGAAATTCTTGACTTGAAACAAGGCCGCATGTCAGTTACTGAGTACGAAAGAAAGTTTGTCTGGCTCAACAAATATACTCGTGAGTGTGTATCCTCCGAAGCTAAAATGTGTAGAAGGTTTGAAGAAGGACTTAATGAGGATATTAGAGTGTTAGTGGGTATTCTTGAGCTGAAGGAATTTGTTGTGCTCGTTGATCGAGCTTGTAAAGCTGAGAAATTGACCAAGGAAAAGAGAAAAACTGACGCTGAGGCTAGAGATATAAGGAAGAGGCTGATGAGCAAGTCATTTCCATCTCAGTCTAAGAAATCCAGATATATGAATTTTTGTTCTCATGTTTCGGCTGGACATTCATATAGAAATTGTAAGAAGCAAAATTCAGGTTTTAAATCTCAAGCTACATCTGTGGCTAGTATGGGTAATGATAGACCTTCCAAACCTAAGTGCCAATAATGTGGTAGAGGTCATTTTGGTAAGTGTAGGGTGAACGATAGATCTTGATTCTGATGTGGTTCTCAAGACCACTATATCAAAGACTATCCTGAGATGATCGAGAAAGAAAAATTTCAGAGTACAAGGCCGGGTAGTACGGCTACAAAAGGGAGACCCTCGAAAAACACCGGTAATGGGGCTAGTAGCAAAAGTGTAGCGAAAGAAACAGCGATGAGATCTGAAGCTAGAGCTCCAGCTAGGACCTATGCCATACGTGCGCGTGAGGACGCATATTCTCTCGATGTGATCACTAGTACTTTTTCTCTTTATGATACTACTATTATTGCCTTGATTGACCCTGGTTCTACTCATTTATATGTGTGCATAAAATTGGTATCTAGCATTAAAATGTCTGTTGAGTCTACGAAATTTATGATTAAAGTGTCAAACCCGCTCGGCAAGCATGTTTTAGTTGATAAGGTATGTAAGAAATGCCCTTTGATGATTAGAGGTTATTGTTTTTCGACTGACTTGATGTCGTTACCATTTGATGAATTTGATATTATATTGGGTACGGGTTGGTTGACATTTCATGATGCTATAGTGAATTATAGACAGAAAGTCATTGAATTGAAGTGTGAAAACGGTGAAATTCTTGGGTTGAATTAGATGAGCCAGATAGATTGCCAATTGTAATTTCTTTAATGTCGGCTTAGAAATGTATGAGAAAAGGGTGTGAAGCTTATTTGTCTTATGTGTTGAATACAAAAGAGTCTAAATTGAAGATTGAATCAGTGCCTGTAGTATGTGAGTATTTGGATGTATTCTCGGAACTAAGCTTATCTCCAATTAGAGAAGTGGAGTTTGATATTGAAGTGATGCTAGGGACAACTCCTGTCTCGATTGCTCCATATAGGATGGCTCCAACTGAGTTGAAAAAACTAAAGTCATACTTGCAAGAATTGACAGGCAAAGGTTTTGTGAGAAAGAGCTTTTCACCGTGGGGTGCTCCGGTATTATTCATGAAGAAGAAATATGCTTCCATGAGATAGTGTATAGACTATCGATAGCTCAATAAGGTAACAATCAAGAACAAGTATCCTTTACCAAGGATTGATGACCTGTTTGATTAATTGAAAGGAGCGACATGGTTTTCTAAAATAAACTTGAGGTCTGGCTACTACCAGTTGCGAGTTAAAGAGTCGGATGTGCCTAAAACTGCTTTTAAAACAAGGTACGGCCACTATGAATTTCTTGTCATGCAATTTCGGTTGACGAACACACCTGCTATGTTTATGGATATAATGAATCGAATTTTTCGGCTATATTTAGAAAAGTTTGTCGTTGCGTTTATTGACGATATTTTGATTTATTCAAGAGATGAGACAAAGCATCCCGAGCACTTGAAAACTATTTTATAGACTTTAAGAGACAAACAGTTGTATGCTAAGTCTAGTAAAAGCGAGTTTTGGCTTCGAGAAGTTGGATTCTTGGGCCATATTGTTTCAGGTGATGGTATCCAAGTTGATCCCAGTAAGATTTCTACTACCGTCGATTGGAAACTGCCAAGGAATGTATCCGAGGTTAGAAGCTTTTTAGGCTTAGCCAGTTATTACCGATGGTTTGTGAAGGGATTTTCTATGATCGCTACTCCCATGACAATATTGTTTCAAAAAGATGTCAACTTCGAATGGACAGAAAAATGCTAGCAGAGTTTTCAGAAATTAAAGGCATTGTTGACTGAGGCTCTGATTTTGGTACAGCCCGAGTCAGGTAAAGAATTTTTTATTTATAGTGATGCTTCCTTAAATGGTTTGGGATATGTACTTATGCAAGAGGGTAAAGTCGTAGCTTACACTTCGAGACACGTGAAGCCTCACAAAAAGAACTATCTGACACATGACTTAGAGTTGCCCGCCATAGTGTTTGCTTTGAAGATTTGGTGACATTATTTATTTGGTGAGAAATGGCATGTCTATACCGATCACAAAAGTATTAAGTACTTAATGACTCAAAAGGACTTGAACTTTCGGCAACGAAGATGGTTAGAACTGTTAAAAGATTATGAACTTGTGATTGATTACCATCTGGGTAAGGCGAATGTGGTCTCCAACGCTTTGAGTAGGAAGTCATTGTTTGCCTTGAAGGCTATGAAAACACGGCTAACTTTGTCAGATGATGGTTCGATTCTAGCCGAGTTAAGAGCTAGACTGACTTTTCTTTAACAGATTTGTGATACTCAAAAAGTTGATAAAGAGTTACAAGCTAAAATAGTTTAGTGTGAGTCCAATAGTGAACCAGATTTTCTGAGTGACTCCGATGGTTGTTTGAAATTCCATGGTAGGATTTGTGTTCCGAAAGACACTGAGTTGATTTGGAATATTTTACATGATGCACACAACGGTTGTTTGTCAGTTCACCCGAGCAGTACAAAGATGTAAAATGACTTGAAGAAAATGTATTGGTGGAATGGTATGATAAGAGATATCTCAAAGTTTGTATCGAAATGTTTAAATTGTTAGTAAGTAAAGGCTAATAACCAAGTACCTTCAGGTTTACTTCAGCCCATCATGGTTCCCGAGTGGAAATGGGACCAAATTACTATGGATTTTGTGACAGGTTTGCCTTTAACTCTAAGAAAGAGAGATGCCATATGAGTTATTATCGATAGATTGATTAAATCAGCTCACTTTATCCCAGTACGTACCGATTACTCACTTGATAAGTTAGCTGAATTGTATATTTGTGAAATTATGAGACTTCATATAATACCTATATCGATTGTATCGGATAAAGATCCGAGGTTCACATCACGATTTTGGAAAAAGTTACAATAAGCTTTGGGTACGAAGCTGAATTTTAGCACTGCTTTTCATCCACAGACTGATGGTCAATCTGAGCGAGTAATTTAGATCTTGGAAGACATGCTCAAGTAGTTGAGAGAAGTACTTACCGTTGGTGGAGTTTGCCTACAACAAAAATTATCAGTCGAGTTTGAAAATGGTGCCTTATGAGGCATTGTATGGACGTAAGTGCTGAACACCTTTGTATTAGACCGAGCTCAGAAAAAATCAGATTCACGGGGTTGATTTGGTTAAGGAAACCGAAGAAAATTTAAAAGTGATTCGAGATTGTCTGAAAGCTGCTTCGGATAGACAAAAATCCTACGCAGATTGAGAAGGAAAGAAACAAGTATCAAGTCAGTGATAAGGTATTTTTGAAAGTATCTCCATGGAAAAAGGTTTTGAGATTTGGCAAGAAGGGCAAATTGAGTCCTCGTTTTATAGAGCCGTATGAGATCACGGAGAGAATAGGGCCGGTTGCCATCGGTTGGCCTTACCATCTGAGTTGGAAAAGATTCACGATGTTTTTCATGTGCCTATGTTGCGCCGTTATTGATCGGATCCATCACATGTGATTTCACCGACAGAGAAGTTGAGATTCGACCGGATATGACTTATGGTGAGGAACCGGTCAAGATTTTGGCTCAAGAAGTCAAACAGTTGAGAAACAAAAGCATTGCCTTGGTGAAAGTGTTATGGCAAAGACATGGGGTCGAAGAGGCTACATGGGAGCTCGAGAAGGCCATGAGAAAACAATACCCAAACCCTTTTACCGGTAAGATTTTCGAGGACGAAAATCCCTAAAGGGGGGAGAGTTGTAACATCCCGAATAAGGGTCTAGTCGAAACAGTAGTTTCGAGACCACAAATTTGAGATAGAAATAATTATTTTATGATTATTTGATAATTCATGATATGATTGCATGTTTGTGTAAAATTTTCATGAAGAAATTCTATGCCTAAAATGTCCAATTTGAAGTTAGAGACTAAATTGAATAAGTTGAAAAATATGTGTTCTAGAAGCTTCAAGCATGAAATTGTATTGGATTATAAATTAGAAGGCCTTAAATAGCAATTTAACCAATTTCTATAATTTTGGACAAAAATGGGCATGAATAGGAAAATTTTGAAAGAAATGCTTAAAGGGCATTTTAGTCATTTGGTTAATAAAAGAATAAAAAAGGAAAAATAAGTCAAAATTTGCTCATCTTCTCCAAGTGCTAGCCGAGATTTCCAAGAGCCATAGCTAGGGTTTTGTTTAACTTTTCAAGCTTGATTGTAAGTGCTCCCAAACCTCGTTTTTTATGTTCTTTACATTTTTTGAGATCCTTGAAGCATGATCTATCCATTTCTAGCCATATTTTGAAGTAGAATTCATGTATGAAACTTGAACCATGTGTGACATGTTTGTATTTTGATGTTTAATGGAAGAATATGAAAGTTTGATATGTGTTTAACATCTTTTACTAAGTGATTTTTAATAGAAATGTATGAAAAGGACTTATTTGTAAAAAGTGTAAAATTGGATAGTAAAAATGTGAAATGAAGGAAAATGTGGGCTGATGTAAGCATGGTGTAGGATCGGCTAGACTTGGGTAACCAAGAAAATGCATGTATTTCATTTTACGAGCATAGGGACTAAAGTGTAAATAAGTGAAAATTTAAGGGTAAAAAGGTAATTTTACTAAAGTATGTCTTATGAGTCAATTTGAATAATGTATGTGTTAAATAAGTTAAATTTGGCATTATAGATCAAGAAAAAACGTGATTCGGGTCTTGATCGGGGAAAAACAAAGTTTACGAGGATTAGGCTCGTTTCTATCATTTTGTACTTAGGTAAGTTCACTTGCAAATTATGCAACATGTATCATACTTTAAATGCTTTAATACTGCATGTATGGTAAGTATATATATAATTAATGTGATGTTGTACCATGTGTTAATGCTTAAATTTTATTATGAATTATGCTTTGATTATTCCATGAGTATGTGATTGGTGCTATGGATATTGAAATCGACATTACAAGCAAACTCAACAAAAATATAGTATCGAAGAATCCCGTTTAAACCTTAGGAATTGTTTAGGATACAAGTGACATGTCACTAGGAATTATGTGATCTGAGCTCATGAGTTGTGGTCTAAGTTCATGATATATGTGACACATGTTTTGGCATTCCGGGTACTGGTCTTGTATGCATACCGGTGGCTGGGTAGTCCGACATGTGTTGCGGATACCCGACAGCTTGTGTGAGCAGCCTGTGTAGCTACATCCTAACTGATAGTGTAATGACCCAAAATTCACGGGCATTAGAAAAGTACAATATCGGGTCTCCGTCTTAGTAAAACGAGTTCGTAAATAATTATTAGGAATAATTTTGAGTCTAGTAATGTGTCTAATTAGGCTTTAATTAAGTGAAATTAGCTCAATTTAGAGAAAATAGTAAAAAGGACTAAATTGAATAACGGGTAAAAATTAAATTATAGATTAAAAGAAAGTATAAATGGCCAAAATGGCAATTAAGCCAATTCTTAAACATGAGGCGACATAAGTTGATTGAATTGAAGATATTACATAATATTTAATTAAAAATTATTAAGGTTTAATATTAAATAATAATAATTATTATATTATGAAATAAGTTAAATAAAGATAAATGTATGGTAGTGATTTAATACAAGTGTAGTAATAGAAATATATATTTGTGATATTTTATTTAATTAGTAAAAAATATTTATTAGATAAAATAATTAAATTGTGATATTTTTTTGTGTAATGAACAAATTAGATAGTGACATTTGTAATAATGTGAATATATACATTTGTATTATATTTATTTATTTACTCGAAAATTCAGTAAAAGATAATTACTAATTAAATAATTATATTAGGAGATTTTTATTAGTAAATAAATTGAAAGTATGACAATTGTATGGTATTGATATTGTACAAATGTACAAAAATATATGTGTACAATTGTAGTATTTATATTTGTTATTAAAATAAATTATAATATATATTAATTATATTATAAGATTTTTGTATGATAAATAAATAAAAGAAAGACAAATGGATGGTCATGATAATATAAAAATGTAAAAATATTTATAAGTGTACATTTGTAATATATGTATTTGTGTATTAAATAGATATTTATTATATTTATTATTATTATTTAATTAACTGATACTATATTATTATATTAATGAATAAATTAATAAATTGACAAATGTAGGGTGATAGTAAAATACAAGTGTAATAAATCATATATATACAATTATAATATATTTATTTATTTACTTATTATTTAAGAAATAATAATATTTATTAAGTTAATATAATAAAATAATAAACAAAAGTAAAATAAAAAGAAACAAAGTAAAAGAAACAGAGAACATTCGAACATGGGAAGGAAAGAAAGAAGAAGAAAAGAAAAAGAAAAAACTAGGGTTTTAAGGTTTGAAGCTTTAAAAGGTAAGTCAATTAACTCCTTTTCTCTTAATTTGATGTTTTAGAAGCTTTAGAACAAAGTTTTGTTGAAATTAAGTTGAAGTTTTGAAAGTTCTTAGGTTTTTGAACATAGTTCATATTGAACAAAATAATGAATTAGGGATATAATTAAATGAATTTTAAGTTAGAATTGATTAAAGGATTAAATTGTAAATTAGGCTATAAGTTTTGTGTTGTAGGGAATAAATTGAAAGAAGTTTTAAATTAGGGTTTTATTATGAACATTAGATAGTTAAGTAGAATATGGAAGGAAATTGAATAGAAATAAAATATGAATTGAGTTAGAAAAGTAAATGAGTTAATTAGGATTAAATTGGAATTATGTATAAATTCGATAGAAATTCAGTTATTAGTATTAATTAATGTTGTAATTAATAGTGTAAATTATTATTATTTTCGTAGCTAACAAAGAACCCGAGGCATTGGCACAAAAAGGAAAGGAGAAAGTTACCGAGGAGTAATCGCAAAATTCGGGTTTGTATTACTATAATTCAAGTTATTTATTATTAAGTATTAATTTTAAATTTATTTATTTTATAGTAAGTAAATATTGAGGTAAGTAATTTTATTGAATTGAATTTAGAAAATTGAATTGAATGAGAAATACGTGTTAGTATTACTATAATTCGAATTTAATTATTATTAATTGTTGAATTTTAAGTTAATATGCATGGTAAGTATTAATATTAAATTGTATGAAATTAAATTGAATTGTGATTATATGTGAATAATTGAATTGCATATTGAATTGAGAAAGTGTATTAAATTATGAATATGTGGAATGAAAATTGATTGAAAAGTGGAAAATGATTAAATTGAAAATGTGAGAAATTGCAATTGAATTGAATTAAGATTTATACGTGATCCGGAAACCCTATTAACTAGTCGGGCTGAGTCAGATATAGTTGGCACGCCATAGGATTGGAAGTGTTCAGGGATACTTCAACCTCGAGTCGATGAGACACTAGGTGTCATACTATTACTTCGGATAGATTCGATGAGGTACTGGGTACCACTTTACTTCGCCTAGGTTGATGAGACACTGGCCGTCAACTTTGCTTCGAACTATCCGATGAGGCACTGGGTGCCAAACTGGTGTGTTTGGTTGGATCCGTGTATCCGCCAAAGTCTGAGTCTGTTAATAGGGGTAATTAAAAGAATAGTTAAGTTGAAAAAAATGAATTGGTTGAGCCACTGAAAGAAATATAAAAATGGAACATGAATTGAAAATGTGATTTTAAATGTAAGTATGAGAATGGAAAGCATGAATTAATGGTTCATGAATTAGACAATGGCTCAACATGAATGTTTATGATTTCAATTGACGAATAGCTAAATTAAAATTGTATGAATATATTGAGAATGAAAAATTTATGTTTGAATTGGTTTAATAAGTATTAAAGTTAGATGATTTAATTTATGTGATTATTATGTTTATAATTTGAATTATGGTAATACCACTGAGTATAAAATACTCAGTGTACGGTTGTTTCCGTACGCAGGTTAGTAGGTATTCAGAGTCTCGGTTCAGCATCCAGGCGATCTCGACTCTAGCGCAAAACTCGGTGATGTATTCTTCTTTTGGTAAAAGTGGCATGTACATAGGTGTTAATTTAGTCACTTTAAAATGTTATATATTTTTTGTTGTAAAGAATGGTATTTTGTATTTTGGTGTTTAAACTAATGAAATAGTATGAAAATTTACATGATATGCATGGTATAATTGATGCTAAATTTAGAATGGATGAATGAAATTCTAATTTAATTTTTAATGGTAACATAAATGTTCATAGAGTAAATTATAAAATTATTGTTATAGGTATGATTTTAATACTATTAAACATGAAATTTCATTGGTTGAAATATTGATTTTGGATTGGTTCCGGTGTGAAATTGCAGGGAATGTTAGATATTTATAAAAAGGGTTACATTGATTTTTTTTAAAAAAAAAAGAAAAAGAAAGAGACAATTAGTAAAAGTTTATATGAATTTATAATCATATTATAATATGTTCGATAATTATTTGAATATTATTTGTAAATTGTCTGATTGTCTAGTAATGCCTCGTAACCCTGTTCTGGCGACGGTTTAGGGTTAGGGGGTGTTACAGATAGCTTGTGTGAGCTGATGCGTGAGTACCTCGAAAGCGAGCAACATGTGATACAAGATTGGAGGTAGCGATGGCTACATATAGGGCACTTAGGTGCTAGTTTTTGATGTATCCGATGGTTTTCCAAGTGTTCAACGGGTAGTTCAAAGAGAATTTCCATGGGTAATCTTAATGAACACGTCAAAGACGAGAAAGTAAATATTATGTGCAAGCTGGTACAGGTATGTACCTAAACTCATGATTAAAGATCTCGGTATGCTATGAACATGTGGTAAGAATGTATATGAGAAAGTTATGCTTATGAGATGTGATGACATTTATGAAACTTTGCCTTATGTTAATTTTATGATTTATGTTGCTTATTATTTGCATGTGAACTTACTAAGCTTTAAAGCTTACCCCTTTTTCTTTCTTTTCCTTTCCTTATAATGTCACCAAGCTAGCTCGGGAATCGGAGGGCGTTGGAGTTTTCGATCACACTATCAATTGGAAAATTTGGTATAGTTAGATTCAACATTATGAATATGGCATTTATAGGGACTTGGTCATTTTGTTAAGTTTCATATTGATTAGCCCAATGTGTTGGTTCATGATGATGTTATGATTCATTTTGTATATGGCCATGAGAGGTGGCTCATATTGATTATTTGGGTTGTAACCCTAATTAGTTATGCATGCATGCAAATGTGTTTGTGCTAGTTGTGATTGTTTGATGAACGTGGTTATGCTTGATGAGGTTTATATGCTAAAGATATGTGCTTGATGAGCCTTGTGATTGTTTGTGATGATGAGTGAGATGGAAGGCATGTATGTTTAATGTATGAAATATGATTAATGTGTATGACAATAAACGTGGTAGGATTGAGAAGATTGAAAGAAGATTTATAATGATGAATAGATATGAAATTGGTGTGGAATGCTATAAGAAGGCATGATAGGTTAAGTATGTATTTTGAGACATTATAGATATAATGTAACCATAGAAGTGAATGCTTGAGTAATCAAATGTGCAATGTTGCATGCCATGAAGATAGTTTAGGTAGATGAGTGTTTAAGGATGGCAAATAGCTTGGAAAATAGCCTAGGATTTGTCCACAAGGTTAGACACACTGGCATGTGTCTAGGTCGTGTGTGACACACGGTCTGCCCTATGGGCTTCGGCCGTGTGTCCCCTGCACCCTAATTAATGCAAACAGAATGCCCAGTAGTAAACACACAGGCAGAGGCACGACAGTGTGTCTCAGCTGTGTGGAGGACTCAGCCTCAGTACATAAGCGTGTGCCTATGCCGTGTGAAGTCTGTACTTAATCTCGAGAATTTAATTCACCTCACGGCCCAAGCACATGGACATGTGACTTGGCCATGTGACCTTAATTGTATGATGACGTCATAGTCAGAGAGTTACTCGGGCTGAGGACAAGGACGTGTCCCAAGCCACACGGGCGTGTGTGACCACACAGCCTACCCACATGGGCGTGTGAGTCTCCAAAATAAGAAAATTTTCTAAATTTTCTCAAAGTTTTCTAAAGTTTTCGGTTTAGTCTGAAGCTGCTTCCAATGTATGTTTTGGGTCTCATAGGCCCATATAAGGATCAATTTGCATGTGATTGAAAAGTTTCAAATTTGGAAGAAATTTTATGGCCCGATTTTGTACGAATGTTTATGTTTATGTGTGGTACCGCCTCGAACCCTGTCCCGGCATCGGATACGGGTAAGGGGTGTTACATGATTTGTGTGCTGGCAAAATGTTTACTTTCATGCATGCATGTATATTTTGCTTGAGGACAAGTAATAAATTAAGTTTGCGGGTGTGATAACTCTTGAAAAGAGTTATATTTTGATGCCTTTAGACCTAGCTAATTTCCTGTACATAAGTACATTTAGTTGCACTTTAGGACATTTCATTAGTATTTTTCCTTAATCATTGTATTAGGAGCTTGGACTGTGTTTAAATGTTATTTGTTACTTTTAATTGTTTGTGGAAGGGCTGTGATTGGTGGATTTACAGGTTCAGGATAAGGAATAAGAAATAAACGAGTAATGGTTTGTCAAGGCAAAAAGGTAGACAGTTTGCCAACTTGTATGTCGTGGCAATTCGTGATTCCGGGAAATGACCAAGTCAACATTTAACACGTACCAGTTTCAGCCAACTCTACTTGTACCAGATAAATCTATCTATAACGAAGAGGGGATAAATCTTGGGCTGCTGGTTTTATCTTAGAGAAAAATAATTTAAAAAGAGGAAAAAGATCATGAGATAATGAGCTCATAACCACCTACCAAAAAGGAAGAGATTTTTAAGCCAAAAAGAATTTAAAAAGAGAAAAGATAATCTTGGGTTGTTGGCTAAACCCTAGTACACTTGGTTATAAAAGGCCAATGAAAGAGACCTCAAGGGGAGAGAGAACAACAAGACAAGAAGATCCCAAGGCAAGAGTAAGAGGGTTCGATTGAAAGAGGAAGTCATCCTCTCGACTAACACAAGGCATTGTGCTACTAAAGTGTGGACTAGCGGAAGTTGTTCTCCTGACGCTTTTCCATTATTTCCATCGTGTTCTCTTGTAAATTGATTTGGTTGTAAATGATGGCGATGCTTTGGAGTTTTATTTCCCATTAAATCTCATCGGGTTGGGATTATTTTGATGACACTTAACTATGATTAATTTTTATGGAATAAATCTGATTATCTTGTTGTACATTCAATTGTTAAGACCCTATATGAGCAGGGACAGGAACTTGAGGTTTTGCCCCCAAAAGAGATAGGCCACTTTAGGACTCTTTTGCACTATAAGTTAATCAAGATTTTGCCATAGCATTACCGACAATGAAGGTTGATTCTGAATAATCCCAACCTACCTCATAAATATCATAGACATTGTATCTTTATTCTTTGCCAAAGTATCTTTGCCATGACATAGTTAGTAGTTATTTATTTATAAAATATTTGCATATGGCTCTCATATCTGCCATTACATTCCTACTATCCCCTTTTCCATAGCATTCCCAATTATTTACTAATTCCATATATTACTCATCATTGTATATTTACCTTAGTTTTGCTATAACATTTCATTCAATCGTTTTGCCTTAGCATTAACCCGACTTTATTAAAATAACTTGACCAACTTTGTGCCTCAACCCGATCCTCGTAGGAAAGATACTCACTCATCACTTTATTACTTGATTCGACATGTATACTTGCACAAATCGCGTATAATTTCACACGCGACAATGTATCGTTGTAGTGATTCAACTAGACTTGCAGCCTACTTGTGAATCATTTTCTTGTCTTGTGTAATATGAAATCCTGGGGAACTAGGATGTTTGATAGTTTCTGCCAGGTTGAACTTGAAATAGAATTTGTATTTGAAAATGTTGTTTTGTATTTCTGGGTTTTCGTATGTAGTTTTGTTGGGCTACATACCAAGCTATTTCAATGATGTTAGTCAATTGGAAATGAACTTTTATCTTCTACTAGAGTGGTAACTTGTTTATGACTTCATTCGAACCTACGCATGTTTACAAGGCTTTCGCCAAATGATGTTTTCTTATTCCTTAACTACAAGTGGCATAATACTATTTTAAATTGCATTTGATTTATTATATGTTTTTCAATACATTGGGACATCGCTCCAATACACGAGCTAACTTGTGACGCTCCTACCCAGATCCAATAATTAAGTCGGACTTGGGGTGTTACATTACCAATGAGCCTATGCATAATATGTAAAGTTCCTTTAATCCGTTTTGCCAAGGACATGTGTAAGGTTATACTTTGCATGGATCACAGCCGTACCAAGTCTATGTCAATTGCATCATAGCCTATCTAGAGGGATATTTTACTTTTTAAGTGGTCAACAATGATAACATATACTGTGCACATGCCAAGGCATGAGGAAAGGCAGGTCACTCTCACCTATAGATTTTCTTAGCCTTAGGAAGGTCTTCTTCTTCCTCTTCAACTCTTCACCTTTAAGCATTATACATCTCACTCCTTTAGCAGCTCTCAGCCTCACCACCGTGTCAACCGTCATCTCACCTGCTACTTTTGTATGTCAACAAAAGATTATGAGAGTATGCTACAACATACTACTAAGTTGTTTAACCCATATTCGGAACAAAAAAAATAACAGTTACACTAAGTACGTAGAAATTATTTCGAGTTGTTCTTCCATAACTTATGTACATCTATTAATAGAGACATGTAATGCAGGGGATCCTCAGCTTCAACTACACTTATCCTTTGATTTTTTTTTCTCAACCCCAATACATGTGGCAGTGTTATTCCAATGTGAAATTTTACTCATTTGATAATAAAATCAATTTCGTATACGTTAGCTTTTTTTTATTAAAAACGAAGCTATTCATTTGAATATTTAAAAATAATATTTAATTAGTACAATTGAAAATTTTTTTAATAAAATAAAGAAGAAAATCACCAGAATTGTGATAGACAAGGAGACTCCATCCAGCCAAGAAACTAAAATGAATCAAAGCATGCAAGTTTAAACTCGCTAAAAGAACATGAACACTATTTTAGGAATGATCATGCAACAAAACGAAAACCTTCAAGCCAAAGGGATATCGTTTATAGGCCAAAACTTCTGGCACGAGGAACTGAACCGAAGCTTAGTTACATGAGTACTAGGTATTTGTGTGAATCAAGTTTCATCTAATGCATTGATTCATCATATCTTCGTAGAGATATCAGAGGACCACTTAAACAACCAAAAAAATCCATCAAAAGAGTGCAAAAACCAAAACAAACCCTTGAAACCCCAAGGGAAAGGAAAGGATCGGTGAGTCTCGGAGGCGAAATCCAATGAGATAATTAAAATTCGCGTTTGAGAATTAAAATCTAGATTTGAATTTTAAAATTTTAGCTTTGAAATTTATGATTTATGATTTATGATTTTATTATTTTTAAATTCTTTGTTTGAAAATTAAGATATTTGAAATTTAAGATTTTGAATTAACCTAAATTTATTGTTTGGATAATTCAAATTTAGATTTAGATTTCAACTGCTTCTAAGTCTTAAAAATATTTTTTAATTTAATTATTTAGGAGAATTTTGAGCATTGTTGTTTGAACCGAATTGGACCGACCAGTCAAGCTAGGAACTGGCCAGGGTATTAGACTGGAGAAAGGCATTAGATCGATTGATCTAGGAACCGATACGAACCAATTAATTGGGTGGCTGAATCGGTTATACCAAATTTTTAATTTTTTTTAATATTTTTGTTTTTATAAATTTTTAATGATTTATTTAATAAAACCAAATGGACAGATTGAACCAATTGTACTAGTCAAACCAATCGAACCGATTGCACCAGCAAATCGGTAGCCTAATTATGGAAATTATAAACTAAAATTCATAGGTTTATAAATTCAAATTGTAAAAATTATAGTATAAATGAAATTTTTTTAATATTTATATTGTATTAAATTAAATGCGTGAAGCTTTGCCAATATTTTCAAAACTGGACAAACTGATTGGATCGGGAATCGATTGGAGTACCATTTTGGAATAAAGAGTTAGACCGGTTAATTTGTGAACCAATTAACTGACGATCAAATCGATTGAAGTAATTTTATCTATTTTTATTTTTTTAATAATTTATTCAATCAAACAGGGAACCAGTAGTCTGACCGATTCGCCTAATAGTTCAATTTTGAAAACATTGAGCTACATTGATGATATATTATAGGTAAAATTATTTATTTATTGTTTGGGTTTTGAAGGAAGTATGAAAGAAAAGAGAATAAAAATTTCTCATGTTTTTCAAATCAATCTTGGATTTTAAAAAATTCCAAAATTTAAAATGGATTTTGAAATCTAGAACTTAACTATTATGAAATTAGTCTTGGATTTGTCCAAATTCAAAATCCGATTTTTTTTTATTTGTTATCCAAATAAAGAAATTACCCAAATCATTATTTTCAAATAGATTATAATTTTTTTTAAAAATCTAATATGCGAATAGTTGTATAATATTTTCTTAGATTTATTTTTTTTTTTGGAAACTAGGGATGGCAAAAAAAAACCCTGAATACGATGGTTTCTTACCCAAACCAATCCATTAGGATCGAGTTCTTTTTTTTTTTTTGAAAAATCAAATTAAGGCAGATCAATTCAAGTGAAGTTACAAAAAAATAATTGATTTGAATATAGATCGAATTTAAAATAAATTTTCCCTCACTTCACCACGAAATATTATAAAAAAACTCTTGATATATATTAAAAATTTTCTTTTAATAAATAAATATATAAATATATATTAAGTTTAAGTCTCAACCCAAAAAATCTTATTTAATTCAAAGTACAAATAAATTAAGTCTAAACTCAAATAAGGTGAAGGTAAATTTAAAAAAAAAAAAAAGAAGTTAGGAAGAGAAATGAATCAAGCGAGTAGGGAGGGTAAAAATCCATCCGTAGTGGAAATTGGAAACGGGGCATTTATTATATTTTTGACGAATTTTTTATTTCAATTTTATAATTTTATTGTTTTTTTTTTAAATCTCTGACCAAGATAGGAGTACAATGTTGTGGTCCTAAATATGTAGCATTTAAATTTGTAGCCATTCTCATAAATGGGGACATCAATCTTATTTGTTTGAGTGCCAGTGTTTCATATATTTTTCATCTTTCCATTATAAGTTTTAGATCTCATTAATTATAAAATATATAAAAGAGATTTCTTATGACTAAATTACTTTAAAAAAAAAAGCTCTTTTCTATATATATTTACGAAAATAGGTCGATTATACTATTATTTATCGAAAATGGTCGATTTTTACAAACTGTGCTTACGTGGCCGCGTTTTAAGGGAAAAATCAGGAAATCGCTCTTTTGAAAAAGCGTTTTTCGCCACGTCAGTCACAAAAGCGCTTACGTGAAAGCGTTTTGCTGACGTGGCAAAAAATGCTTCCTCAAGGGAGCGATTTGCTCTGTGTTTTTAGATGTTAGGGATATTTGCATGTTTAGTCCTTATAGTTTTTTAGGGTTTTTAGGGTTAGGGTTTGAATAAAATAAGATAAGGTTTAGTATTTAGGTTTTTGTTAAAACAAGTTAAGGTTTTAGAGTTTTAGTAGTTTTTAAAAATAAATCAGGAGTTAGTGTTATTTTATAAAAATTATTTAAATTAGGGTTAACGATTTTTAAATAAATTAAGTTAGGGTTTTAAGTAAATTAGGGCTTAGGATTTATGGTTTTAAATAGATTAAGTAAATTAGGGTTCTAGGATTTTAAATAAATTAAGTTAGTGTTTAAAATAAATTAAATTAGGGTTTATGGTTTATTAAATTAGGGTTTATATTTTTTAAATAGATTAAGTAATTTAGGGTTTTAGGGTTTTAAATAATTAAGTCAGGGTTTAAAATAATTTAAATAGCATTTCGGGTTTATAAATTAGGGTTTATATTTTTTTGTTAAAATTAATTAAATTAGGATTTTAGGATTTTAAATAAATTAATTTAGGGTTTAAAATAAATTAAATTAGGGTTTTGGGTTTATTAAATTAAGGTTTATATTTTTTGGTTGAAATGAATTAAATTAGGGTTCTAGGGTTTTAAATAAATTAAATTAGGGCTTAAAATAAATTAAATTAGGGTTTTGTGTTTATTAAATTAGGGTTTGTATTTTTTTTGTTAAAATTAATTAAATTAAGGGTTTAGGATTTTAAATAAATTAGGTTAGGGTTTAAAATAAATTAAATTAAGGTTTTGAGTTTATTAAATTAGGGCTTATGTTTTTTAAATAGATTAAATAAATTAGGGTTTTAGGGTTTTAAATAAATTAATTTAGGATTTAGGGTTAAAATTAATTAAATTAGGGTTTGTGTTTATTTTTTTAACAAAATTGGTTATTTTTACCCTGCAAAAAAAATTTTGAGAAGACATTTCTAAACAAATAGTGTCAAAAACACTTCAAGTAGGATGCACTGTCAGCAAAAATACGGAAAAAAGCTCCCACGTGGACGCTCTTTTGCTACAATAGTTCCTGAAAAAATAATTTTGAGAAGACGTTTTTGAACAAAAAGTGTCAAAAACGCTTCAAGTAGGATGCAATGTCAGCAAAATTTCTGAAAAGAGCTCCCACGTGGATGCTCTTTTTCTACAATAGTTCCTGAAAAAATAATTTTGAGAAGACGTTTTTGAACAAAAAGTGTCAAAAACGCTTCAAGCAATATGCAATGTCAGCAAAATTTTTGAAAAAAGCTCCCAAGTGGTCGTTCTTTTCCTACAATAGTTCCTGAAAAAATAATTTTGAAAAGACGTTTCTGAACAAATAGTGTCAAAAACGCTTCAAGCAGGATGCAATGTTAGCAAAATTTCTAAAAAAACTCCCATGTGGATGCTCTTTTTCTACAGTATTTCATGCTTGGCCTTAGGCTATAAACGAGGAAAATATCATTCTCCAGTTGCATAAGTTTCAGCAAGAAAAATTAGAAAGGCTAAGCAGAATAGAAATTGAAGATGAGTGAACGTATTAGTGCTATTATTTACTATGATGGTGAGGTCCATGACACCGAGAACGGCGTTGTTTTTTTATCAAAGAACACAGCGTGAATAGCTTTTAACCAGTGTATAGATTTTACAGAATTTCGTAAAAGAATTAGGCGTAAAATCTTCGGAACAGCACCAGTAGGGTTTCTTCTATTAAGTATCAATTTTGTGCTTCGATTGATCTCGTGACATATGACTCATTTGATATCAAAGGTGCTCGTAGCTTTGAAGCGATGGTGTAGACTCATCTCGCTAGCGGATCACCCTATCTTGAGTTATATGTTCAATTTTCATCGCAAATGTTTCAACATCAACTGCTGTTCGAGAGGAATACACGACCCCTAGCCAACACTCCGTTAATGGGAGGCAGAATACGGAATCGCCCATGTTTGGTGGCAGTATGGAAAACACAACTCCTACACGACATTCAGTTAGTGGATGGGACATGCACATCGGTGGGTCGATGTTCGATACTGGAAATACGTATTGGGGAACGACATCAACTTCTAATGGTTGGCAATCCACATATGATTGGGGATGTTACGAAACGTCCATAAGAAGGGATGATATACTCCCTACGACGTCCACTGGCGAGGAGACCTCGTACGTTGCAGATGATGGTGGGTTGGATAATGAGCCCGATGTGGATCCACCTTGAGAGCCCAGCCCCGATGGTGCTGAAGTTGCATTATTTTCTGAATCGAAGCCTGTTCCATCTAAATCTGAAGACGTTGAAGAGGGTTTAGATGAAGAAAAAGAAGATCCACGATTCAGGGCGTACTCGCCTCTAGCCCACATGCATAATGTCAATATATCGGCAGATGATACGTTGGAGTTTCCAGATCTACCACACAGAACGCTTAACCATACAGGTTCGACACTGGATTCGGGTGATTTTGAAGTTGGTAAGGAGTTTTCCAATAATGATATTTTTTTTGGTGCTTTGAAACAATATAGCATCAATCACAAGGTTAACTACAACGTGGTTAAATCCAAATCCGAGAAGTTCGAGGCCAAGTTTGCAGTGCAAGACGGTACACGTTCATGGAAAATAATGGCTTCTTTAAGGAAAAAGACAAGCTTCTGGGAGATAAAAAAATACAAAGCTCCACATACTTGTGTTGCTAGTACATATCACTGGGTGTTTAGGGTTTTGAATAATAATGTTATTACTTAATGTTACATTATTTAACGCACTTCATTAACAGGTGTTTCACAAGATCATCTCAAGATGGATTCAGGCATGATAGCTAACTTAATACTACCGATTTTGAAGGCAGATCCAGGACTTCTGTGTCATGCATAATTACCAGTATTCATAGCCAAATGAGGTACATGCCCTCTTACTGCAAGGCTTGGATAGCTAAGCAAAAGGTATTAGAAAAGATGCATAGTGGGTGGGATGCTTCATATAATAAGGTTTGGTAGTGGTTTCAGGTGCTGGAGAGGTACGTCTCAGGTTACATAACAGACCTTGAAACAATCCCTATGTACTACAACGATTGATTGCTCCATGGATGCCAAGTGTTCAAACGTCTATTCTGGAGCTTTAAGCAATGTCAAGACGCATTTGCGTCCTGCAAGCCATTGGTACAAATTGATAGTACATTTATGTATGGTAGATATACCCATCAACTATTGCTAGTTGTGACATGGGATGGTGGTAGGAGAATCCTTCTAATCGCGTTTGCAATAACACCGGGAGAGTCAGCTGATGACTGGGATTTCTTTCTTTCTAGGTTAAGGATGCATGTATGCCTCTAACCTTATATCTGTTTTATATTGGATCAGGGCACTGGAATACTAGCCGCAATTGAGCGACATGGAAGCATATGGGATCACACACACCATCAATATTGTCTAACGCACGTTGCGTCCAACTACTACAGGTAATATCAGTCTACGACTAAACGAAAGTAAGTGGCCAACATGGGTATTTAATCTCTATTAATATACTTTCAGTTGTAATATTCAATTTATTTTAAATAGAATATTGGTATGTAATTTTCGCTATCAACTTATATTGGAAAGGTACGAGATCAATAAAGACCGTTTTCATGAGATGTTGGGGATTTTGCGTTCAGTTAATGATTAAGGCGCAGACTACCTTTGTAACATACCCTTCGAACAGTAGACACAAGCATACGACGGCGGCCTACGATATGGTCATATGACCACAAACCTGGCTGAATGCATAAATTTTATTATAAAAAGAACGCGTCATTTACCGATAACCTCGGTTACGTGAGAGACATATTTTCATTTGGCGGCATTATTTCCAAAGCGAGCAGCAAGTTATAAAGGCCAAATGCAGGGAGGCCATGTATGGTTACGGAAGGTATTATAAGAAATTAACAAGGCGAAGGCCCGGGCCAACAGGATATATATTGTGTGTCACGATCATGACAACCTATGGTTTCGTGTGACAGAGTTTGACAGACGGACCCAATGTATTACTGGCGGGCAATATCGTGTACACCTAATAAATAGGACTTGCGACTGTAGGACGTTTGACACACTTCGTTATCCATGCGCTCATGTAATTGCAGCTTGTCAGAATCTTCGTTTGGATCCCAAGAGATATCTCGACGAAGTGTACAAAGTAGTAAACATGCACAATGTATGGAGACACGTATTCTCACCAATCCCAGATGAACGTAAGTGGCCGTCTATATCGCTTGCTCCATTTAAGTTGTTACCGGATAGAGAATTGCATCGTAAACCAAAAGGTTAACCTTGCTCGAGTAGAATACATAATAATATGGATATCCAAGAAAGAACAAACCAACAAAAGTTGTGTGGATAGTATAGGAACTTAGGTCATACAATTCGATTATGTCCAAACCGAAATAGTTGATAATTGCTGTAAAAAAAATGATGTTGCATTATTTCTATTCCGCCTTATTCAAAAGAACTTATATTTTATTAAAATTATAAAATTAATTTACTATTAAAATATAAAAAATAACTATTTTTTATTAAATGAAACAATATAGAAACAACTTCTACAAATAAATTTTAAAAAAAAATCAATGTATATGCCTGTCGGAATCAGTACCACATAGGGGTGGACGACGATTACGCTTTGGATTCCTCATTGGTTGCTCCGACGGGGGTTGTGGTTGTTCTGGCGGGGTTTGTGGCTACTCCGGTTGTGGGTGTTGAGAGGATGACCCAACTTGGTAGAATAAAAAATGTGGAAATGTTTGTATCACCCACAGTGGAGGTGTTTGAATCCCATAAGGCGATCAGAAATGGTAATGAGATGAGCTCGCTGACGGTGCCCCGTGCGATCCCTCCAGCGATGATGGCCTATATATTATCTGTTGAGTCGGAGTTATTGGGAAAGGAGATACACCGGGCAATGCATTCCAACTTGGCATAGGACTGGGAAAATGAAACATATAAAGGTTAGAATACATATAAGGGCTGCGATACGCACCTTGCATAATCTAAAGGGCTGTGATGTGGGTGTCGTCGGTTGAGGCATTAGGGCCGGTGATTGTGTGGGCGCTGTTGATGGACCCGTCCCATTATCCCTTCTCCTTGTATTTAAAGGGTCCCATTGTTTCCTTTCTACATAGATTTGCCGACACCTCTGCTCTTCCAACGACAAATATGGCTTGCCATGGATCCTAAACCATGGCATGTAATCCGGGGTGCACGCTAACTCTGGGATGATGACCAGTTCACGATCAGGTATATGATTGTACTGGTTTTCCCAAATTTCAATATATTCCGACTAGAATAACGGCCAATTCCTATTCGTTAGCCATAAGTCGATTTTGTGCTACTCATCGAGCACCTCAGATTCCTCAGGTATCGGTAGTCAGAATCCAAATTGCCACAACACTCTATCCGTCTAGTGCATCTAAAAAATATAATAGTTTACCAATAGAACCTTAACATGCCAAATGTTCAAATTTTGAATGAATTCTTCCGAAATTACTGCCCGTATTGTCGGATCCTCGTATTGTGTCCATTAAAACTATATGAACGGGATAAAAATATTAGTTATATACATAATACTAAATACTAAATACTAAATATGAAACGACTATTTTATGCATATATATTTTATTTAATACTTATTTGCGCTTCCGACCGTTGGTCTAATAGAAGCCGTATATCTTCAAGAGCGGTAAGTATTCCAACATAACTCGTTGGATGGTTCCACCTAATTAAATAAATTTTCAGCATACAATTTTATTTTAAATCTATAGAATAATTATAAAATCAAATAAAAATTTTACCTTGTTATGAGTGAGAATGTATATGGGTGGTTCACTCGAGGACGTAAAAATGGAAAGTGAAACTGAGTCCATGATTGTAGTAGTGATAGGCAACCTCCTATTTTGGCTTTATTTGGTGGTGTCGCCTCGCACATCTTCTGATCAATGTTGTCAACACGGCAGACCCCCAACTAAGTTCGCTAGCTGCTCTAAAATCAACAAGTTTCAGCAGCCACCTCAGATGTACGAGATTTCGTGACAAGTCTGGTATCAGATAACCTCTAATCATCTCAAGGATGTATGCCCAAGCATATCGTATTCTTTCTAATTCAGTCGAATCATTCCTGGCTTCGGGAATGTGTCTCATAACTAGCCCATCTCGATCCGACCTCCGTAAATATTATCCGGAATCGCACTCAAAAGATCGTAGGATATGGCTCCCCAATCAGCAGATTGAACAGACCTAGTGAGTATGGCCCCATCCACCGGCAATCCTAACTGTAACTAGACGTCCTCCAAAATGATAGTACACTCTCCACATGGAAGAAGGAATGTGTGCGTCTTCGGTCTCCACCTCTCTATTAACACACTAATGAGTTTCCCTCAAGTAATTTTCTATCAACAGTGATGGCGAATCAGACATGTTACGAATATAACATTGTAACACCCGATCTACAGACTGTTATAAAAAATTATAAAATACAAATTAATTAAAATTAGATAAATGAAAAAATATTAAATAATATTCAAAAATTAAAATTAATTAAAATTACATAAATGAAAAAAATATTAAAAATATTCAAAGTTTAAAATAAATCGTTGCCATTTTTATTTGTTCGACAGAGATAAGTTTATGATTGAGACGAATTAATTCCCCGACTATTGCTAACACGATCAGATATTTTTGAAATTATAAAAAAATAATATTAATTTAGAAAAAAATTAACGTAAATAACTGATTATAAAGAGCATTTCTAAATTTAATGAGAAATTTGAGAGCTTTAAGGAGAAATTGTAAAGATTTTTTGCTAAATTGTTAAGAATTTATCTGTGAAATAATTGGAGTGAGGGGGTTTTATACTCTCTCTTTTTTACCATTGGAACCCCCCAACGGTAAAAAAAATGTCTGTTGGAATTTAAAAAATCCAGAAAGATGCTTCCTCAAGGAAGCGATTTTCTGGCTTTTTTCCCCCTAAAACGTGGCCACATAGGCGCGTTTTGTACAAATCGACCCTTTCAAGTAAATAATATTGTAATTAGGCAATTTCCTTAAATATACATGGAAAATGGCCTTTTTAGGTAATTTAGTCATTTCTTGTTGATTTTACATTTCTTCAATTAAAGATTACATCTAACATATTTGTCAAACAATCACCTATTTTCAATTATAATTTCATTTTATTCCATCCAATTCAATTTTTTAATTAGAATATTGTGTAGATAAAATATGATAGTATTTAAAAAGCGATTTAATATAATTACTTATAGTTATACTGGAATTACATATTTGGATAACCTCAATTACACTCCAATTCTAAGAGGGAGGCTGAGAATTCTCTTTAGTGTTTGAAAAACCACCTAGTAACTGAATTTAGGTATAATTGTTTGTAATTATATAAGGATGGCATGTTTGAATAACCAATGTAATTTGTAGGTCTCGTGGAAATTGTGTAATTGAACCACCCCAATTATAGGTGTAACAACCCGTTTTCAGTAAAATCAGAACAGTGATTTCTGGACCACAAATTCGAAGTCAGAAAATTTATTTTATTATTATTTTATGGTCTACAGTATGACAGAAATACCGTATAAAAATTTTCGTTAAGAAATTTTACCGTTTACATTCTTAATTTGCTAAAAGAGACTAAATTGCATAAAGTGAAAAAGTTGAGTTCTAATAGCTAAAGGTATTAAATGGCTATAGAATTTTAAATTGAGGTCCTTATATTGTAATTAACCATTAAGGTTGTTAGTGGATAAGCATGGGTTGTCATTATTGTAATTTGAATGAATTATTAAGGTTAATTTTGGAAATTTGTGATTAAAGTTATAATTAATTAAATAAAACAAACTATTATCATCCATTATCATCATCTTCAACAAAATTAAAAAAAAACTACCCATGAAAGCTTGAAATCTAAGCAAGCTTATTTTGCTCAATTAGGTATGTATTTTTATTTCGTTTTTTATGATTTCTAAGTTTCTAGGATCGTTGTAGCTTAATCTAGCTAGCCCGGGGATTAATTTGTAAAACTGTTAAAGTATTAGGGTTTTGCTATTGATGAACATGCTTAAAATTTGAAGTTTGATGATAGAAAATGAATGGTTGTTGTTAGATGAATAATTTTTGTAAAGAGGTTTTTGGTGAAATCATCAATTAGTGACTAAATTGAAAAAGGTGATAGATTTATGGTAAAATTTGTGAATTTTGTGAAATATATGGGCTGCTATTAATATGTATAAAAATCGGCTAAGCTTGGGTAAGGATTAAATTGCATGAATTCCATTTTTCAAGCCTAGGGACTAAATTACAAAGGAATTAAAAGTATAGGGCAAAATGGTAATTTTTCCAAAATTCCTTGTTGGATTAAATTGAATGAAAATTATATTGAAATGATTTAAATTTATTCGTATAGATCTTGTCAGACCTCATACAGAGTTAGATCGAGGTAAAGAGAAAATATCGAATTAGTCGCCTCCGTATCTACGTACACTCATCGAGGTAAGTTCGTGTAATTAAATTGTGTAATTTATATGCTTTTTTTGAATTATATTATTTGTATTATCATCATATATGAATATCGATCACATATCCGACGACGTACAACAATTTTTGAGTCCCGTTTGAACCTTAGGAATCTGTAGAATAGAAATGACATGTCATTAGAGTTACCGGCTTCGGCTCTTATAAGCTTAGTGATACTCAGCTTGTATGAGCTTACCGTTATTTAGCTCGGAGGAGCTTATCGTTATTCAGCTCGGAGGAGCTTACCATTTATAGCTCGTATGAGCATACATGTACATGAATTGAGAGATTACAATTTAGTACACCTCGTGTGTACTACCCGCGTATCCAATGATATTCTAAATGGTTCAACGGCCATAGTTTTGTTACTAGTTTATAAGAGTTCAATACGAACTAGTACAAGTATTTAAATGAATTACACAGAAATGATTTATATATGATATAGGGATACATGGTATAGACATTGCATGTACATGGAATTTGAATAGTGGTTGAATTCATACATGTTTCTTGATATTATATGAATTACATGACTAACATGGTTGTTAAGGATATGTAATTAGACTTTTGGCCAAATTGAGTTGGATATGTTTTGTATGCTTACATTAAATGTGATTAAATGGTAAGTTAATTTCTTTGTTATACGAACTTACTAAACTTAAATACTTACTTTGTGTTATTTTCCGTGTTTTATAGTGATTCAGAAGCTCGTTCTGGTTGTAAGCTTGTCAGAGCTATATCACACTATCCATCGGTTCTTTTGGTACTTTCGGTTAATTAATCTAGGTTATAATGGCACGTATAGGTTAATTTAGCCAATGTTGGCATATAAGTGTTTTGTTGAGATTAATCACTTATTTGGCTTGTGTTTGGTATATTTTGATGTGTATATATATGTGGCCTTATCATATTTAATGCGTGTTTGATATGGTTGAATGATGGAAAACTTATAGGTGTATTGGTGATTGGTTTAAAATGGTATGTTTGGTACCAAATGGGTGAACTTGATAAATGATCTACATGATAGATTTTGGTTCAATTATGCATATCTGTATTAAGTTACTTAAGAAAATTGGGGTACATGGTTAACATATTTGCATATTGTCATTTGAAGCGCCTAAAGGTGTATTGGTTGTATGTGATGATTTTACATGTTTAAGGCTTAATTTTGGCTTGTTTTGGATGCCTAATTGTAACTTGTATATATACAAAACGTTAAGTATAGGTGGATGCTAAATTGGGTGAGAAGTATGGCTTGTAAAATGGCCTATTTTCATCCACACAAGCGTGTGCCTTAGCCGTGTGTCACACGCGGCTATGTGTCCCCTGTATCTTCTTAAGAATGCAAGTCAGTATGCTCACACGACCTAGCACACGGGCATGTGGCTTGGCCGTGTGACCCAAGTCAGAGAATTACACGAGCACGGGCACGGGCTGGGACACAACCGTGTGTCCTTATTTCAAATGTCCACACTGCTTAAGACACGGGCATATCTCTTGGCCGTGTGAGTCACACGATCTAGCCACACGTCCGTGTGACCCCTGTAGCTTTGAAAAATTTTAATGTTTTCGAAAAACTCTTTGAGTATCAGATTTAGTGCCGACTTGTTTCTAATGCGTATTTTGGGCCTCGAGGGCATGTATAAGGGACAATATGTTTTATTTTGATTGGTTTCTAACATGAATATTATATAATATGAAATGTTTGAAAAGTCTGTTTATTTGAGCTGTAAACTTCGGTAATGTTCCGTAACCCTGTACCAGCGATGGATATGGGTTAGGGTGTTACAATAGGAGAGGGTGAGAATTAGAGCAATTACGTATGTAATTAAACCCAATTCTAATTACCCTACGATTTTCCAAACACTCGTATATAAAAAATTATATTATAAACAAAAAATATGTATAAGTGTTTAGGATGGTTATGGCTAAAATTTTCTAAAAATAAATTATAAATCCTAAGAAGTTATATTATAAAAATAATTAATGTGTATTTTATAAAGTTAAAAGAAAAAATTATATAATTTAAATCCTAAAAAATTTCTAAAGTTAATGGCCAAAAGTATATTATAAAAAATTATTTACGTTTTATAAAAAGTGTAGAATATACTTATTTATAAAAGTTATGGTCAAAAAGTATGGACATAACTTATCTATATGGACCATAATATTTATAAAAAAAAAAACAACTTTCTAAAATTATGACAAAAATATTATAAGTGTTTTGAAAGTTATCCAGCACTTTATAAAAAATCTTTTTACAAAGGTTATATATTATAAATTTTATATTATTTTTAACTTAATTTACTTAATATAAAAAAAAGGGTTATAATCTAGCATAGTATTTCTCCAAATTAAGTTTATATAAGTTTTTATAATCAAAGCTACATAACATTGGCATTGTGAACGCAATGCGATAGATGCTAGGTGTGCAAATATAAAGGTTTTCTTGCACTATATTGTGGGGTACGAGACCATCTAAATGAATGGATTTGACAAAAGAACCAAAGACAACTCGTGAACTCTTTAATTTGATATGTCCATAGCTTCAAAATGTGGTTAAGAGGATATTTGTTGTTCTAAAAAAGATTTCTCATATTAACAACATCACCTCAGTATAGAATTAAAAAAACAATGTTAGATCATACTAGCATGTTGCATACTTCATAACTTCATTATAGGTGGAATTGAGATGATCCCTACTTTGAAGAGTATATAGACTAAGGAGATCTTGACAATCTTAATGATATAGATTTAGATTCAAATGATGATAAGAAGTATATGTTAAATGTTAAAGAGAGAATAACCTAATAAATATAGAATGCTAGAACAATTAAATAAAATTGCCTATAATATTTATTTTTCTTGTTATTGTTATTAATAATCATATTGTTGACTACTTTCTTGGACTAGCATATTACATATGATGATTTGATTTCGACTGTTGTTACTTGTTCAGATTTTTTTATCATACTAATATTTTTATAGTAATTAGAATTTTTTTTAAAAAGCATAAATAATATAACTCTGTGTATAACACCCTTTGCCCGGTCCAGTCGCCGGACTTGAGCTACAAGAGGTTACCATACGAAACTCACAAAATATTTACATACTTAAAACATACGTGGTAGATCATGCCACGAACCAATAGGTGGTAGATCGCTTCGGAGTATCATTCAACCATGTATTGAATTTCAAATGATTGAATTTTGGATTATTCTACGGACACAACTATTTCAAAAAGTAAGGCGGACATCAAATTTGAAATATTTCTATGAATAACAAATAATGGCGAATTGTTCCGCAAATACCCCACAATATGTTAGGTCCCGCGAAACATAACAGATTGAACTTCATTTTTATTATCATACAGTATGAAAATTCAAATTAATCACCTTCAAAGTTTAACAAACTTATTTACAAATATCCCAACGACTATATACATGTCACTTAGACCGACTAAAATAAATCAAGAGTCTACGACAACGCCTGACGGATAGTGCGAACTTCTTTTTAATCCGATCAACGCACTCTACACGTTCAAAATCTAAAAGATAAAAGTCGTCTAGGCATAACTATTTAGAATACTTAGTAAGCTCATACAAATTCAATAGTTTACTTACCTCACATAATAATTATATGATAATTAAATAGCAAATATAGTTTATGTAACACCCGAATTTCACTAATTAGCCCAAAACTAAGGAAATTAGGACCAAATCGAGAGGGTTAGCGAATCACGGGACCTCACCGGGTAAATTAGAAATTTTAGTAGTCGAAATTCAAATAGTTGTATGTCAACCCTGGTTCTGTTAGGATATAACTAGTTGGTTCCAAAGTAGGAGACATAATAAATAGGAATGAGTGGCGGCAATGGTCTGTGGAGATCGTGCCGAGAAAGTGTATATATATAGGTATGTACAAGAACGAAATTTCCCCTTAATTCTGCTTTCCAAACCCTTTTCTCTAAGCATCGTCTTCTTCTGTTACCCTGAAGAAGAAGAAGAAGAAGAAGATATAGTTGAAGGAAGTCCTATATGTTGTACCCATCGTGTAGATTTGAGTCTAGAAGTAGAAAGATTGAGAATTTGTAAGTTTCCTTAACCTTCTGAACTTGTAGATTGGAAAAAAAAAGTAGAGTATGAAATCTCAAAAGTTCTGGGTAATTGTGGAATATGGTTTTCAATAGTTAAACACCTTTAGATTAATCAATACATGATTGTTATGCTTAGCTGCTAGGATGAAGGAGGCGCCAGCGTTCGGAGAAGCTAAGCTAAAGAGGAAAAATAACAAGGTGAGTTCCTATTACAACTCATAATAGGACCCACTATTTTGTCTTGGCCTTTGGGCTGAAGGTACTGACATTCCCTATCCCTAGTGCTGACATTATCTGGGCCTCCTTCAGCTTTTTGGACGCTTGCTTGCGGAGCACACGGTCTTTTCTGACCCTGGAACTGACTCTCCCAATGAACCTCGCACTTGCCAGTCACGAGAAGGGGTCCTCTTCGTGGACGTGGCACGCGCCTCGTCCCTACGAAGCTTACGCGAACTCTCCTATTACGACCTCATTCATGCGATGCTTACACGAGCTCCCCTCACGAGCTTCCCGCATGAGCTATCTTTGCGAACATCTTGCATTCCCCCGAGGTCCTCAGTTGACTATGCCTGTAGGCGAATATTCTTTTTCCGGGTCAAGTTCATCCGAATCGGAGGTCCAGATCCTACCAGTCACTTGGGCTATCGATTCCCAAACCCTAACAATATTTATATTTTATAGGTTAAAAAAAGCTTCCAACAGAAGTCAAATCTTGCAATAATTGCTATAAGTATAACATTAAATGGCATTGAAAAGTCATCGTAATTTTAGTCATTTCTTGCAATAATTTGATATTCTTGCTCTTTTATTTTTGTAGTTTGTTTTGATACTTACTGTAAACCCTATTTTTGATGATAATCCCAAACCACTTTTATTAGATAAAATATATTAATCTTTTTACTCTTATTATAATTCTTTTACTTTTTATTTTAATTATTTCTTTCTATACTCTTTATTATAATTTCACGTGCCAATTTATTATTGTGACAGATGGTAGCTTATAAGATGTGCCACATAAGAATTATTTCCTTAATTGTGACTTTAAATTGCTATAATATATATTACATATGTTAAGTTGTTTATATTTAAAATTTTAATAAATATATATAACAGTAGTAAAAGTAATGTATATGTATTTTACTAAATATTAAAGAAAAATAATATATTTTAAAAAATTTTAAAAATAATGGACGAGTTTAAATTAGCTCGAGTTTATCATTTACAAATATGAATAAATTTGAACAATATTTTATATTTATATTTCAAACTAGACAAGACTTGAACATATGTATACGATACATATATTGAAGTTGAACCTAATTTAACTCAATTTATAAACACATACAATCAATCATGTATGAGTCAAAAAAAAAATTATATATTTTTCTTTGAAATTGAATTTGAGTAATAAAATTTAAATAAAATCATATTCAACACGAAATAGGAATTGGAGATATACGTTTAGAAAAAGGGTTAGGTGCAAGTGCGTAGTTAGGGGTAGTAGGGGCTCTGACCCTAAAATGAAAATTTTTCTATTTAGGCCTTTTGAAATTTTTAAAATTTTAAATTAGTAAAGATAAAATTACACTTTGCCCCCTTAAAAATATAAAAATTTAATTTAATCATTAAAAAGTTATAAATATATAAACTATTAAAATAATAAAATTATATTTTTACTATCATAAAAATTACAATTTAATTTTGACCTCCCTTAAAGTATTTTCTAACATCGCCTCTATCAGGTGATGGCATAAAGTAGCCATAAGACAGACATGCATGGCCATGGGAGTCGAGGAAAAGTACGTATGTCAGCACAAACCCTCAAACCGCAATACCTTAATTGCTGATTCTTATTGTAGTTCACCCTTCACGCATTTCTTACATTGCATGCCTGATTTTATTTTTCTACCCAAATATTGTGAAAGCAAAATAACATAATAATTTATTTTGATATGATTTTTAAATTTCATCATATATTTTATTAATTCCATAAAGAAAGTGAAAATATAAAGGAGGAGCAAGGGGCACGAGAAAGCAATTACACGTCCCAACTACTTAGGTGTACGCCACCCCTCATAAATTGCCCACCCTTTCTCTCTATATAATCTAATTCATCATCCCCTCCAGCTGAATGATCATTGGATTTCCTTTTATAAGCAATCCTTTCCTTTACACTCTACCCTCACTATCATCCCTCCTTTCTTATTTTTCCCTTTTTGGTTCCTCTCTTTCTGTCCTTACTTTGTGATGGAATTAGGAAGTGCTCTTCAGTTCCTTGATAACAAATCCATTCTAGTCACTGGTGGAACTGGGTTTTTGGCAAAGAGTAACAGCAACTCCTCCTTTTATTCATTTAATTTATTAAAGCCCACACCACACGTACGAATGTTTTAATTTGCTTCCCTTTTGAAATGCAGTATTTGTGGAGAAAATATTAAGAGTTCAACCCAATGTCAAGAAATTATATCTTCTCGTAAGAGCAGCCGACCATAAATCCGCCATCCATCGTTTGCACCATGAGGTTCTCTTCTTTCTATTTATTACTATCATTTATTCAAGCAGCACATATCTGTTCAACAACTGCACCATTTTTGTTGTGATACAGATCGTAGGGAAGGATCTGTTCAGAAATCTGAAAAAGAAATGTGGGACCAATTTCAGCTCTTTTATATCACAAAAAATTACAGTTATACCAGGTGACTTAACCCATCAAGATTTGGGTCTCCATGATTCTGATTTGCTTCAACTCCTTTGCAAGGAACTCGATGTTCTTCTTAACCTTGCTGCAACAACCAACTTTGATGAAAGGTATATAACCTACTTAATTTATTTCTGTTTTTTTTTTTAAAAGCCATAAAAATTATTAGAAACTTATCTTAATGTTTGTTGAATGTAGATATGATGTGGCACTAGGCCTCAACACACTGGGAGCTAAATATGTTGTGGACTTTGCCAAGAAATGTGCCAAACTACAAGTGTTGGTTCACGTATCCACAGGTTGCTATAAAAAAAAAAGTTAAAATATTCCATAAGTCTATGTTCTTTTTATAAATTGAAAATTTAGTCTCTATACTTTTATTTCTAAGAATTTAGTTTTACTTTTCAAAATTCCACAATATATGTTTTTTCTATTACATGGCAATCAAGTGTGTGTGTTTTTTTTTATTTTAAAATTTCATACCAACAAATTTAATAAAAATATTAACAATGTTAATAATTGGACTTGAATTTTAAAATCTAAAAAATAAAGAGACTAAATTCCTAAAAATAAAAGTAAAGAGATTAAATTCTAAATTTATAAAAAGTATAAAGACTTATCACATATTTTAATTAAAAAATATATTTCATTCTTAATTATATACTTGATAAGTATATTCAAAACATGAAAGATTATTCGTATTCGTTAAAAACAAATGCCTTTCATTCCCATCTTATCGGAAATGAACTCGGTAAAGAACAAAGATTTTTTCGTTGGTTCCTTTTTGCAACACAATATAATATATTTAGAAATAGAAGAAGAGTTGAAAACTCTTCACCCTTTGCTTAGCACCACCCTTTGCTATTTTATTCAATCATTTGGTGCCTATATTTTCTTTTAATGTTTAATTTGATATTTAAATTTTTTTAAAATTTAATATTTAACTATTTTAAAATTGATATCTGAATTTTTCTTTTATTCTAATTAAATATTTATATTTTTCAATAAAATACATATGTTAAATATTTATTAAATCACATAATATTATTTAATTTAAATATTAAATTAAATATTAAAATTAAATTTAAATACCGTATTAAACATTCATGCAAAATATAAAAAAACGCAGGAAAGCAGTAATTAATGGTTGTGTAATATTTATTTTGGACAGCATATGTGTCAGGGGAAAGGTCTGGGCTTATAGTTGAAAATTCATACAGAATGGGGGAAACACTTAATGGTGTGTCAGGCTTAGATGTTAACATTGAGAAGCAAGTGGTTGAGGATCAACTTCATCTTCTCCGTCTCCAAGGTGCTTCTGATAAGGATATCACCGTTGCCATGAAAGATCTGGGCATTCAAAGGTCACTCCATTTCCAATTCTTTAATGTTATTTTTCAGTTAATAAATAAAATATCAATATGTATATGTGTTTGACTTCAATTAAGCCTTAGAAAGTATGGTTAACTTAAATAGGTCATAGTAATGGGTGGAGTTGTCATCGACATGAATAAATAAGAGAGGATAGGATTCACGTGCATGAACTTTGACATGATAGTAACTTGACATCCACCTATCTAATACACTCTATTCATTCAGTAAAGCTTATAAGCTATCATTTATATAACAAATAATAATTGAAAATTTTTGCTATTTTTCATTTTTTTAATAATTAAAGATTAATATTTTAAAAAAACAAACAAATAACTTTAGATTTGATAATTGGTTCAACTATTTATCATCACAAAAATACATCTAAATATACATACAATAAATAAATGAAAATTTTAGATATTATTATATTTTTAAGCTTCTATGGCCCTGTTTGGCAATTAGATAATAGTTGGTTTGATCGACTGATTCTATTAATTAATTTGATTAATTAATTCTATTAACTGTTTATTTAAAAGTGTTTGACAAATTAAAGCATGATACATTTTATTGTTAAATATTTATTAATTTATAATATTTTAGTCTTTATCGGGTGAAATTATTGAAATAAAAAACACCATTACCAATGAATTAAAACATCCATTATAGAAATTAATTAGTTAATATTTTTGAAAATTTAAATAAACAAATTTATTAAGTTCCTTATTTACAAATATTAACCTTGTGGAAATTTATAAATATTAATAGTCTATCAATATAATTGTAAACTATATTCTTAGTGATAATTATATCATGTTCTTAGTATGTAAATTACTGATAATTATATCATGCTCTGGATAAATTTGTCAAGTAGCATATTTCAATTAATATGAAATTGCATAAGAAATCATTTGACATAAGTAAATTGAAAATAAATTAAGAGTACATAAATATTGAAGGATAAATTGAAAATAAATTAAGAGTACATAAATATTGAAGGAATAAATAAATATCTCATTCCACGTATCTCATTAGGTTTGAGAGCATGTGGCAAAGAGAGCAACTTTTGAGAAAGCATGATCAGATATGTCATTCCCAATCAGTTGTCTGCATTTACTATTTTGAATGTTTTAACTCAACAAACTCTTACAAAGTTTCATTCACTGAACACTACAATTAAATGGTTTTGACTACTCAATCCTCTATTTATGCCCAAATCAGCTAAAAAAAGACTCAAAACTCTGTTTACCAAACACCCCTATATATTTTTATTTGAAAATTAAAGTTCAAATGATGATATTATTAATGGGTTTCGTTAAATTTGAACATGTGGCATTTCAATATTGAAAAGCTTAATTTAAAAATTAAAATCCTTAACACATTCAGATTTAATAATGATATTAATTACACTAATTTTACTTTTGATTCAAACAAGTAGAAAAACTAAAATGTTAAAATTAAAAGTTGAATGACGAAAATTTAAAAGTTGGAAGAGTAGAAAGATGAGGACATTAATAAGGTGGTGAATTATACACCAAACACACACAACCCCTGCCGGCCAAAACTGATGAAATTAAAAGCAAAGAGCAAAAACAACAGCCATTTTTCCCTTCATCTAATCTTCGCATATCTAGACAAAACATTTATTCATGAATAGGACAGAATTTATAGTGGGGTCTCCATAAGTATGCAATTTCTGTTGGCTGTCATGTGTTTCAACTTTTAAATTTGATTCCATATATCTTACTAGATATTTATGATTAGTATCATATATTTATACAATCAGAAAGATAAGTCATGATACTAACAATATTAATATATTTTTCCAAGAAAAAGACAATGTGATTCTATCCATAAGCTTGTTTTACGCAAACAATTAAGTTTGGTAGAAATATTTTTGTTTTATAAATAATAATATATCGTAAAATAAAAAGAAAAGGGAAAATGAAACAGGGCAAGGCGGTATGGATGGCCAAACACGTATGTGTTTACCAAGGCAATGGGAGAAATGATGGTGGGGGAATTAAAAGACATTATACCAGCAGTCATCATTCGCCCTACCATCGTAACTAGCACTTACAAAGAACCCTTCCCTGGTTGGGTCGAAGGAATCAGGTATTTCTATTTCATTCTATAATTTTTTTTATTGGGAAATAGATATTTTGGAATTAAGCTAAGCTATAATGAGTAATTCTTGCCTTGGATTTTTTTTCCTTTTTAACTAGTACTTGTATATGTGTTTATGATAGAACCATTGATAGCCTAGCAGTTGGTTATGCAAAAGGCAAATTAACATTCTTCCTGGGAGATCTGGAGGCAATAGTTGATGTGGTGAGCTTTATTTTTATATTATTATACAAATTTTCCATTTATCAATGAATGCTAATTGGGATGGGTTGTTGATTATATAATAATTGCAGATACCAGCAGACATGGTGGTGAACGCCATAATTGTAGCAATGATAGCTGAGGCAAGACATCAACAACCCCAAACCATTTACCAAGTAGGTTCCTCAATCAGAAACCCCCTAAGGTATTCTAATCTTCAAGACTATGGCTTCCGCTACTTCACCAAGAATCCATGGATCAACAAAGATGGAAAACCTGTGATTGTTAGCAAGGTTACGGTTATGAACAGCATGGATAGCTTCCAAAGATACATGGCATTTCGTTACTTGCTTCTTTTGAAGGTACCCCTCTATAACCTTTCTTTTCAACCTCCCATTAATGGGGTTCCTCCTTATTCAACAAAATTATCATTTCATGTGTGTTTGCAGGGATTGGAATTGGCTAATGCAGCCTTCTGTCATTTCTTTCAAGGTGTTTACAGCAATCTGAATAGGAAGATCAACTGGGTCATGAGATTGGTCGACATTTACAGACCTTACTTGTTCTTCAATGCCACGTATGTCCTCTTCTACTTTCTTACTCTCATTCAATCTCTGTTTACAAAAAAGAAAATTAACTTCACAGTTTTGTTGAGTACAGTTTCGATGATTTAAACACCGAGAAGTTGCGAATGACAGCAAGAACGAGCTTGGTGGAGAACGATATGCTCTATTTCGACCCTAAAAGCATTGATTGGGAAGATTACTTCATGAACATTCATATTCCTGGCATCGTAAAATACATTTTCAAGTGATTTAAGGGGCAAAATAAGGGAAATATTTCCTTAATGCTTTTCAAATTCATGGTATAATTAGTGTGGCAGCATGAATATTATGTTTAGCCGTTGACGAAAAGTGTGTTCAGAATATCATCAAACCATATCCATCAGTGTGTTTGTAATATATATTGCCTTCATGAATATATCATATGTGCATGTATGTGTTCCAAGTTTTCGGGATTTGAGATACCCAACTGAAGCAACCATGTTATGGTATTCCGTTCGTTGTTTTTTGAGATTTGTCGGACCCGACAGGTTGTCGGTTTAAACTAATAGAAGAGGTGAAATTGTTGCAAGTGTAAACTTTGACCCAAAATTGGAAGATTATTTGGATTGGCAGGTTCAATGGTACAAGTGCAAAAGAACTGTGGGCTTTGAAACAGGCTTTGCCACTTATAAATTGAATAACAGTAGCAATGTGAATCATGGGGATCTCTCCTTCCTTTTACCTGTCATGGATGTGGTTTTATCATCACACTTTTCATTATTCCTATTCTCACTTGACTTGCAGCAGGGACCATCAACAATTTCACAAGTTTCCATGGTGGAACCAGTTTTACCTTCATCTTCACATCCACCTGGCTTGGTAATGCAGAGCCAACTTCTCAATGACTCCTCGTCGCTCTCACATACAATGGGAACATGCCATGATCCTTTTTCGGATTCCTGAAACACACATTCATTTCTTTATATTCCAATGGAAACTACAGTTTGACAGCAGCTAAATCATGACCTTGACCGATATGAAAATACATCAGCAAATAACCCATGAATACCTGAATGACGATAGAGTATGCAGGTGGCATCTGAAGTTTCAGGGCTCCTTTCAGAAATGTATATCGAACCTGCAAATAAAACCAAAATCATTTTGCAAAATGGGATCCGGTTTAATGCTAATCATGAACTGAGTAAGAGCCTTTCCTTGAGAATTCAAACAAATGTCAAAATAGAAAGTCAAGCATTAAAATCCATGTCCAAAATCAGAATTGGACCATTTGCCAACTTATCAGAGAATAGAAGAAAATGTCTTATACAGAGTCATAGACTGGTCCAACCTAAGTGGCATTTCTGATGCAGAAAAATAAAAGAAAAAGGTAAATGTAAATTTTAAAAATATTGCCAAATATGCTTTTTATTACATCAGAACAAGAACAACTAATATGAAAAGTAGAAGAAAGATCATATGTCAAGTAGGTTTGCAGACAGCACAAACCTGGTGCCTTTCTTTCCATTTGAGAAAGAAGCTACTTCCTAGGAGTTCAAAAATGTGATCCCGCATTTCATCATTTGTCACAAGCAGACATCTAAGTTTTACAGTGGCATAAAGCCAATACCTGTAAATAGAAGAATTCATTTTATTACAATCAAATTAGCATCAATTAGCAATTGAAAACCAGAATAATCCTGCATGAATTCTGTGCCACCAATAGTGCACACCAGCACTGTATCCCCTGCAAATACTAAATTATATAGCGCAAGCATAGGGAGACTTCTCAAGTTATAAAAAAAGTGCCGAGTCAGATTGAACAAAAAATAAGATATTAAATCAGATTTAACATGTGGAATGAACAAATGAATCAAAGTTAGCTTGTCTTTTCAACATCCATACCAATCATCATTGGAGCCATGTGGTGTTGTATAAAGAACACCATTAGCCATCCATTCTTCAACCAACTTTCTATGGGAAGGATTTTCCAAGAGGGCTCGCACACGCTTATTATGCAGGATGACAAGTGGCCATTTATTCCCACTTCTAGTATACATTTCTTTTATGACGGCATTAAGCTGTTCTATTGCAATTTTTACAAAAAAAAAAACAATAATAAAAAATAAAGAATAACAATTAGTAACAGAAATTGAGTGAGCACAATATGAAAGCAGAGTAGACAAGCCAACCGTTGGATATACAACCTGAAGAACACTGAATCCACCCTCTGCAAAATTTTGTTGGTAGAGCCCAATATTTGCTCCGTCCACTATGGCTTCATAATCCGCATTTTTTTCCAACCAATCCTTTATTAATGATATAAATGAATAAGTAAATCATAAAGGAGAAACTGTAAGAATTAGGTACAGTGGGAATTTGCAATATCAAGATATCATTTTACATGTCAATATTATAATGAAATTGTAACAAACAAATTAATCAAAATATTAAACATTCTGCAACAGGAACAACAAAATTCGGAGTGTCAACCTGCACTAATGGTATAAAGTCTAAACCTAGTTGCCTACAACTCCGTTTTAGAGGTTTATTTCACTTAACATATATATAATCAATCATAAAAATAAAAAATAAAAAACATTGCATAATGAAAAAGGAGCAACTTGCAAATATGTTCCTCACCTGAAACTCCCTAAAGTTAGCCTTAACCTCTCTCTCCAAAGCCAATCCTGCAACTGAAAGAGCAAACTTCTCAGTCTCCACATCATCAATATCAACACAATCCAACTGCTCCCCGCAGCAGCAACATCGACATCCTGACATTCCTTCTTCATACCACACAACCAATCTCCGCACAGCAACATCAAAACCTTGCTGTTTCCTCTGACCACCCACGCCCTTCCCAATCCACCCTAACCATGCCACCCCCCACCATTCCTCAAAATCGCTTCTTTCACTGAACCCACATCAGAACCAATCTCGCTTGCTTTACAGCAAAACCAGTCCTCCAAAACCTTGCATGTTTCCTCACTGACCCACCTCACGCTCCTCCTCAACTTATGCAAGTAATTATAAACTCTCTCCCCTCTCCCCGTATCCGCACTTAGTTTCAATAAAGCGGCAATTTGAGGTTCCTCCAAGCTCAACCCCATCTTATCTATATCCTCCTCAACTTCATAAGCCTTCTCTGCTTCCAACTTCTGGCAAAAACAAACAATGCAGGCTCGTAAGTACGAAGCCGTGGCGAAACCTGATAATCACCCAACTTCTTAACCATTTCAAAAGCGTAATCACCATCACCTTTGCCGCGGATAAACGGGCAATGGAGGTAATAGAAGCTTCATTAGGGTGGATATTTAAGGCCATCATGTGGTCAAAAACTCGAAACCCGTATCGTAAAGCAAGATCTTTGGAGTCAGGGTCGGTGGCAAAAGTGGAGCAAAGGTAAAGCAGGGTGTTGAAATGGGACTGGTTGAGGCGAGTATTGCTGGAAAGAGCAGAGTCGTAAAGGGAAATAGCGCCTTTGAGGTCTTTGGATTTGGAGCAAGAATTGAGTTCATAAAGAAAATTGGCTTCAGGGTTTTTGTGGGTTTTCTTTTTCTTGGTTGAAGGAATGGCGTTTTGGTGATGGCTTGGGGTAGCCATGGATACTACTTTCCCCGGATATAAAACCCTAAAGATTTGCCTCAATATCAGAACCGCAAAAACCCTGCCTTTTCCTTTGATTGCTGGGATTCTGGGGAAGTTGCCGTTACATATCATTTATAAGCTAGAGCTGGGCTGACTCTGTAATTTTACATTGGGCTTTAAGCTCTGCTTTATCAATTAAGCTTTCAACACATAAAATGAAAAAAAAGCATTTTATTAGTAGTATTATTATTATTAAAATAGAAAGTAACATTTCTCAATGAACAAGAAATTTTTAAAATAATCATTTCAAATTGGTATTACCACTCATATATATATGTATGCCATACTGATTCTAAGTAAAGTAATGGTCCAAAAATCAAGATTCAATTTTCTTTACTAAAAACAGAGATATTTATGGTGGATAATAATATTTTATTATTTTAAAAATTTTAGTAAATTATAATTTTTTTTATGAATAATTGAGTTGTAAAGAGATAATTTTTGTGTGTAAAGTTATCTTATAAAGTCATAACTTTATATTACATTGTTTTGTAAAGTGATACAACCTTATAAAATGGTATCTTATTAGAAGGTATAATCTATAATATATATACAAGTATGAGTTTAAAGATTCCATCTACAGTGTTTTTGTTGTGTGTCCACAGTCATGGGCAATTTATCTGTAAACCATTGATGGTTAAAACCATAACCCTATGTGTAAGTGGTCGGAGTTAAGAGGAATTCATATTGTTGTATGTAGTGGTGAGATAGGACTTTTTTTGTTAAACCAAAACTGTATTGCATTTATAAAGCATGCACATACAATTTTGAGATTTCTAATATTTTATATATGTATTGTTGAATGATTTGAAATATCAATATTCTGAAATTGCTATCGTGAGTTATTCTATATGTCGTGTTTCTGTATGCTTAATCGTTTGCACCAATTTTCTTGTGATGAAACTCACACTGAGCTTCATAGCTTACCCCCTTTTTATTTCTTTTTCTACAAATAACACATCAGGTTAGGACGTGGACATGATATACGGAAGGCTAGGAAACATTTTATTTATATGAAAGCTATTATTAGGCTTATTTTTATAATTCATGTTATTTTGGAACTTAATTATTTATATTATAGCATGGGATTTAGATTTAAGGTTATTTCGCATGCATGATTTTTTAATTTGAATTTAGGATAATGAACTTGGAATTAGATTTGATTATACACTAAATAATTTCGTTTTAGTTTAATTAAAACTAAATTAATATCTGTGAAAAAAATTGAATATCACTATCCGTTGCTAAGTTATAACTGAATTTTGGGTAATAAATAAACTAGGAATTAGCTAAAGTTTCAAAGGAAATCACCATTATAGAAAAGTGTATAATTAAATCAGTTTTTATTAACTCATGAGTTTTTCTAAAAATTTAACTAAATTTTATTTCAAATTAAACAAATGTTTTAATACAATTATTTTATAAACTTCGATAGTTTACTGGACCATTCCTGTAACAATCCGTTTTTAGTGAAATCGGATAGTTTACTGGACCATTCCTGTAACAATCCGTTTTTAGTGAACTAGGAACAATGGTTTCGGGATCACAAATATAACGAGTAAATTATTATTTTTTATTATTTTAATGTCTATGGGACGTTAGTAAGGTTGTATTAAAATTTCATTAAGAAATTTTGACATTTGCATGATTAATTAAGTGAAAAGGAATAAATCATAAAAAAAGTACAAAAGTAGAGTTCTATTGGTTAAAGGTGTCAAATATCTATGAAACTTTAAAGTGAGGGGACTTCGATGGTAATTAGACCATTTCTATAGTTAGTGGATATTCATGGCGAGGTTTTATTGAAATTTTGAATGCTTTTAAAGGTTAAAAAGGTAAATGTGTAATTAAGGTTAAAATAAATAAAACTAAAATGACTCCATCTTTTTCCACCGAATTTCAAAATAAAAATATTCATTTTTAGGGTTTATTGATTCGACTACAATAATTACTTGCATGTAAGTGTTTTCAACTATGTCTTTAATGATTTCTATGTTTTTAAAGTTATTTTAGCTTAATCTAGCTAGCCTGGGGATCAATTTTTAAAATTGTTAAAGATTGAGGGTTACGCCATGAATGATTTTGTATGATTCTTGATGTTTAATGATAGATTATGAGTCTTTTTTGATAAATAAACAAGTTTTGAAAAGTGATTTTTTATGAAAATTGCATTTAGGGACTTGTTTGTAAAAATAGTAAAATTTCATGTTAAATTTATGAAATGATGATTGGTATGGGTTGGTTTAAGTCCCTAGAGAAATTTTTTAGCTTGAAAAGAGGATTAAAATGCTTAAATTTCAATTTATTAGCTTAAAGACTAAATTGTGAAAAGTTAAAAGGTTAGTGGTAAAATAGTAATTTTGCTTAAATATGAAATATTGACTAAATTGAATACTATGCGTATTAAATGGATTGAATTTGTCTATTTAGATAAAGATAGACCACGTACGGATTTAGATCGGGGAAAAGCTAAAGCCTCAGCTTAGTTCAGCTTCGTTTTTACGCCTTAGTCGTCGAGGTAAGTTCGTATGTATGGATTACTATATTTAAGTTATGTAACACCCCTAACCCATATCCATCGCTGGAATAAGGTTACGGAGCATTACCGAAGTTTAAAAAACAAATAAAACTAATTCATGTTATTTACTATTCATATCTGAAACCAATCATATTCAATCATACTGTCTCTTAAATGAACCCTCGAGGTCCAATTTATGCATTTGAAGCAAGTTGGGACTAAATCGGGAACTCAAGGAATTTTTTGTGAAATTTCAAAATTTTTCTTAGGTGTAAGGGATACATGCCCATGTGGCTAGGCCGTGTGGCTCACACAGCCAAGTGACACACTCGTGTCCTAGGCCATGTGGGCATTCAATATGAGGCACACGGCCATATCCCAACCCATGTCCATACCCGTGTAACTCTATGACTTGGGTCACACGGCTAACCACACACCAGTGTGCTAGGCCATGTGAACAAATTTAATTTTCAATAATTAAGTGCAGGGGTCACACGACCAAGTCTCACACCCATGTGCTAAGCCGTGCGACATACACTACTGAGACACACGCCCATGTCTCCGCCTGTGTGAGTAACTTGAAGCATTTTGTTTCTCTGATTTTAAAATGCAAGGGACACACGGCCAAACCACACACTCATGCGCATGGCCATGTGTCACACACGGTTGAGACACACGCTCGTGTCTCTGCCCGTGTAGACAAAATAAGGTCATTTCCAAGCCTTATTTCTCACCCAACCTAGCATCAACCTATCCAACCAATTTTTGTACTATTACAAGTCACAATAAGACCTTTAATTCAAGCCAATTTCAAGTTCAATACATGTCATAACATCCCATTTATCCAAATATTTCATCTTACCTAAATGACCATATAAACATATAAGTACATTTTACCCATTCATGCAACTATTAATATATTTATGTAACTTCCACCATTCAACCATTTCAATACATACATCAAGCATAATAAGGCCTTATATAACTACATCAAAATATGCTTAACATTAGCCATTTCAATAGCTAGTTACAACCAAAACATTATCATGCCAATGTAATAGCCCAAATTTAACCGGGCCTTAAGACCAAATGAAAATAGATAAATAAATAATTATTTATTAAACAGTCCAAGTCCAGGTTACAAAGCCCAAACACTACCGGCCCAAAACTTAAAACCAAAAAGCACTACCTGTATGACCCAAATTACACCCTCAAACCTGACCTAACCCACAATAGCCGACCCAACTCAAACATTACTCAGTAAGCCCCTTTACACCCTTGACCCGTATACATCAGCAGCCCAAAAGGCCCAAATGACTTAAGAGGAATAAGAAACCCTAGGGTTTCCTGAACATTATCGCGCCACAATTGCTTCTAGAATATTCGGGGAGCGTCTGTCCAATTCCCGAAATCAAGGCCACCATCAAGGCACTGTCTCGAGGCCCTTCGACACACCAGCTCGGCCACCGATCACGCCTCCACCAGTGGGTCGTGACTTCAGCATTGTGTCGTGCCCAGCACGGTCACCATCGAGATCCTCGCAAGTTAATTGCAAGAAAAGGAAAGAAATCAAAGCAAAAAAGGTAGCAGATATACTAGAACAGGAAATGGAAAGAAATCCTTCGATTTCTTTCCAAAATAGGTAGTAGTTTAAGGCTATAAAGCCTTTCGCAAATCTGTAAAGAGGGAGGTTTTTTACATAGATACACAATAGCAGAGAGAATACATACAGAAACAAAAAAAAAGCAAAAAGAAACACAGAAAAGCGAACGGGTGTAAACTTTTCGAAACACATATATAAATAAAAAAGCAGATTCAGTTGAGAAGGTAAACAGACTGTTATTTTCTTTACTTACCTGCGTATTTTCTTTCATACATATACAAATCTTCCATTTTTTTTAAACAAAAAACTAAAGAAAATAGAAAGGGAAAGAAGTTACCTGACGATTGCGAGGGAAAGGAAGGGTTTTTCGAACCTTAGCCACCGTGTACGGTGGTCCTTAAGATGGCGCGTCGGCGCGTAAAGACCACGCGCGACAGAGCTCAAAGATGAGTAGTGATGGCCCTAGACCGAAGCTCTGAGAGAATTCTAGATTTCTCTCTGTTTTTTTTTTGAGTGTTTGTAAAAATGATAATTTTAAGCTTTGATTTTACTTTTATAACACCGGTAAAACGACGTCGTTTCTAGGATCAGGATCCGCGCGTTGACCCGGTTACCCGGGAAGGATCTGCGTGTTTTGAGGATTGGATTAATTACTCAATCGGTCCTTCTACCTTTTTACGTTTATAATTACGCTTTATTTTATTTATGATTTGGCACTATTATTTTGTTTTAGTTTTAATTTAGTCCCTACTGTAGTTGTTTTAAGTCCAAGATTAAAACGCAGTCGTTTTGAGAATAGGGCAATTTGCCCAATGAGTCCCTTTAGTTTCGCGCGTGTTTTAATTAGGACCTTAATTCAGCTTTATTTTTTTAAATTCACCCCTGTAATTTTGCTGAACATTAAATTTAACCCCATATATTTATTTCTATTATTATATATATAAAACTTTTTATATTGTTATTTGTTTTATTTTTAATCTTATTTTTATATCATATTATATAATTATTTTATTATATATTATTGTTATTATATATCACTTTTCACAAAATATTATTATTTCACATTCTTATTTATATATTATTATTATATTTTACTTGAATTATATATTATTAATTATTTATATTTATATACTTTCATATTATATATTATAATTATTTTATATTATGTCATTTTTATATTATTATGTTTTTTATCTATACATTATTATCATTAAAGATTTTAAATTGTATTATATACTTATTTTTATTTATATGATTAATAATTACTTTATTCATATTCTATTATTACACATTTTGAAGATATTAAAATATTATAATAATACATATATTTCATCATTAATTACCTATTTCATATTATTTTAAACTTATACTTATATATTATATAATTATTATAAATATCAATTCTTTTACATTTGATACACCAATATATTTTATATTTTTCACATAATTATTATTCTTGTAAATATTTTTTATCATATATTATATTATTAAATATCACATTTTTATGTATGCTCATTCTATTTATCAATTGTTTATATTATACATATATTTTTAGAACTCATGTTTTATTTTTATACAATATTTGCTTTTACTTTAGAATTAATTGCTATGTTATGTTTTATATGACTTTTATAATTTATTTACAAATACATTTTTATATATATGTGCTAAAATTATATGTCATGCATTATTTGTATGTTTAAATATATGTTGAATTATATGTTTAGGGTTTTTTTACCTATCCTTCTTAAATATGTCTTGCGTTTTATGTATATTTTTCCTGTTTAAAAATTGTCATATTTTACTTCTTATATATATGTTAGTTAGTGTATGATACTTATGCTGTTATGCTTTTATTTACCTATTGTTATAACATGTTATCTCGTATGTTATGTTAATATGCTCCTTCATGCATCGGCTTAAAAAACAAGACTTCAAAGTTTTCAAAAGGCAATGCTTGGTGTTTGGAAGCTTTGAGAAAAGTAGTGCCCTAACTTATTGGGTTGCAACTTTTCTCGTTGAATTCGAATAGTCAAGTACCCTTCTAAGATTTGAGATTTTCAAAATACGAGCAACTGTCTTGGAATTTCAAAGCGTTGTGTCCTAATTTACTGGATGTGGCGTTTTGTCGTTTCGAGATAGGGATTTCCAAAAAGGCTAACTTAGTGTCAATATTTTGATACAAGCGAAACCCAATTTTCAAAATCAAAATATTTTAAAAAGAGGATTGCATCTTAAAATTTTTAAATTTCCGACCTTAAAGACATTTGATAATTAATTAGGTATCAATTTTTGGGCGTTACGAGGGTGCTAATCCTTCCTCGTACGTAACTGACCCCCGAACCCGTTCTTTTATTTCGTGGACCCTAATGATTTTAAAACAAAATGTTTAAAAGGTGATCTAATCACACCTAAAAAGGTTGGTGGCGACTCCTGTTTTCGTTTAAAGTCGATTCCCATTTTCCAAAACCTGATTTTAAAAATGGTTTCGACAGCCAACATTGGCTAATTAGCCTATACATGCCATTATGACCAAAATTAGTTTTCTAGTTGTACCAAAATGAGCCGAGGGATAGTGTGATGATACTCCGACCAGCTTCCAACCTTTACGAGCTTTCGAGTACTATAAAACAAAGGAAAATAAAATAGAGTAAGCATTTAATGCTTAGTAAGTTCGTATAACTGGAAATTTAACTTACCATTCATTTCCATTAAAGTAAACATACAAAATGCATCCAAGAAATTTGGCTAATAGCCTAAACACCCAACTTCATCAGAACATGTTAGTCATTGTAATTCACACAATTGTCAAGAAACATGAATGAGCTCATCATGTAATAACTTTCATATACATATACTTTTCTTATCATATTTCCATATAATATGTATCTTTCCATGACAAATCATTTCAAGTTCATTTTAGCCATGTCAGAACTTTGCCTATTGAATTTATTTAAAATATCAATGGACATACATATAGTACACTTAAAGTGTACAAAACTGTAATCTGTCAATTCATATTTAGGGGTACTCATTAGAGCACATAATTAGGAAGCACTCTCTCGAGCCAACTAACAGGAAGCTCATGTGAGCCATGTAACAAGAAGTTTATCCGAGCTATAACAGGAAACTCATAAGAGTTTAAAACAGGAAGTTCATTGAGCTTAACAGGTAACTTCGAAGAGTTATTATCAGGGAGCTCTGGATAGCCATATAACAGGAAGTTCAAGCGAGCCATATTAGGAAACTCATAAAGAGCCTATATCAGGACGCTCATAAAGAGCTGCGGTATGTCCGCAACACATACAAGATCAATAACGATCGTGATGCTCGCAGGAACCATGTAACGGGAAGCTCGAGAAAGCTTATAACAGGATGCTCTTTCGAGCTATGGTATGTCCACAACATATGCAGGATCACAACCAATATAGGAAATATTGTATCCATCGAGTTTCATTTATTTAAACGGCACTTATTACTTATCGAGCATTATCAGATATGTGATCAACTTTATACATATGGCATTTATACAATTCACATATAAAACATCCAATTCAAACATATAAATATACACAATTTAGTTACACGAACTTACCTTGTCACTTGCTCGTGTACGAAAATCTACTAATCTGATACTATTTATTTTCCTCGATCTAATTCTTTATTTGATCTTTCTGGATCTATATAAATGAATTTAACATCAATTTAACACATTTCATATTCAATTCAATCCAACTTATATATTAGGCAAAAGTATCATTTTGCCTCTATACTTTTAAATAATTCCAATTTCGTCATTAGGCTCGGAAAAAAGGAAATTCATGCAATTTAATCCTTATTCCAAGCCTAGCCAAATTTTCCATATAACATTTACATACCATGTAATTCATAAAATTTAGAATTTTTCCATGAATTTTACATTTTTACAATTTAATCCCTAAATCACAATTTCATTAAAATTCTTTTTACAAAAGTTGTTTATCTATCAACAACATTTCATTTTCTACCATAAATTCCAAAATTTCAGCATACTCATCCATGGTAAAATTTTAAAACTTTGATAACTTTGCAAATTGATTTCCAAAATAGATAGATTAAGTTATTACGATCTCGAAAATGTAAAAATTATTAAAAACGGGACAAGATTGCTTACCTAATTAAGCTTGCTTGATGTCTTTTCTCTTAGCTAGGGTTTCCATAAAAGTAAATTGGGGAAGATGATGAAATAAGATGATATTATATTTTTATCATCTTTAATTATTTCAAATTCTAATTTAGTCCTTTTTTTCTTGAATTTCCATGGATGAGTCATTATAATTATCTACTAACTCCATTTAATTGTCTAATTTCCATATAAGGGACCTCCAGTTTTGAATTCCATTGCTATTTACTACCTATAGCTACTAGAACTCAACTTTTGCATTTTATGCAATTTGGTCCTTTCTATAATTAAACATGTATTCGGTAAAATTTTTATAACAAAATTTTCATATGTCTTTCCTATCATAATGCAGACCATGTAATAATATTAAATTAATTTTTTTTTCTAACTCGGATTTATGGTCCCGAAACCACTATTCCGATTTCACTGAAAACGGGCTATTACAGGTTATTTAATTATATATTATTATGTATTTATAATGATATTGAGCAATGTATATCCAAAGTAATGCTATGACGGTTATTAAGTCTCGGTTGAACCTTAGGAATTCGTAGGATACAAATAACATGTCATTAGGGATTTTATGTTTCGGGTGCTGGTCTTGAATGTCCTACCAATGGCTGAGGTCCTACATTTGTTGTGGATACTCCACAGCTCGTGTGACCAGCATCATGTAGCTTACATTCCGACCCACAGCTCGTGTAAGCAGGCCCATTTCACAGCTTGTGTGAGCAATGATGTTAAGGAAATGTTACAGGTTCGTATGAATTTTTCAAAGTATCTGATGATATTCTAGTTGGTTCAGTGGGCAAGAAAAGGAATTGAAATGGTACGTTTCCAAATAGTAATATGCATATGTTCATGGAAGGGATGAATGATTCAAATGATATATTTTCATATGGAAATGACTTGTGATGTGGTTAACCAAATGTGTTTTGTATAAATGCACTAACTTGTGTATTGATAATGATATTTAGGTTTGTGCCAAGCTTGTGGTTTGAATTACATTTTGCTTATGCTTATTGTTATGTAAATGAAATGGTAAGTTATGTTTTATTTTTTGTGAACTTACTAAACATTATGTGCTTACGTAGTTTCTTTCCTATGTTTTATAGATTATCGAAAACTCGATCGATTTGGAAGCTCGTTGGAGATCTATCACACTATCCAGCATAATATCGGTAGTTTTTGAATGTTTTGGCCAAGGTTCTAATGGCATGTATAGGTGGACTTGTAATGGTTTTTAGTTGAATGTTTAATGGATGTTTTGGTATGTATAACTTGTGCAAATTGTCTTGGTTGGTACCATTTGATACATTGTTGGATTGTGTCATTTTGGGTACTTGTGATGCATGAATGGAATGGCTCAAATGGTATGTTTGTAGTGATATGTTAATAGTCATGCCTGTGGCATGATTTGATAGAAGTTGAATTATAATTGATGATGGAAATATGACCAAATATGCATTTTTATGTTTGCATTTGAGGTGCCTTGAATAGCATTTTGGTTAGTTGATTTTAGGACTCTTGAGTTAGTCATTACATGTATGTTTTAATAAGGTTTTAATGCTTTGATTATGTGCACATAGTGTCTAAAGGATTATGCATGATTTGGTGTTGAAAATGTCTTGTTTTGGGTGAATTTTAGGTCCACACTGCCGGAGACACTGGTGTGTGACTCAGCCTTGTGTGACAGACGGCCTGGCGACACGATCGTGTGTCCCCTAAAGATCTCTTTGCATACAAGTCAGTCAGTTACACGGTCTAACACACGGCCTGGCACACGAGTGTGTGAGGCAATTTCGAGAATTACACGACCTGGCACATGGGCGTGTGACACGGCCGTATGACCCTATTAAGAAAGTTACACGGGTAAGGACATGGACTAGGACATGACCGTGTGTCCCTAGTTCAAAGGTTATACTACCTAAAACATGGGTGTGTGCCTCAGCCATGTGAGGCACACAGCTTGGCCACACAGTCGTGTGACCCCTATATTAAAAAATTGTAACTTTTTCATAAACTTTCCAAATAATTTCAAATTGGTCTCAAATTGTTTCTAAGGTGTTTCTAGGGTCTCGAAGGCTTGAATTAGGGACGATATGTATGCGAATGGTTGTTTTATATTATGTTTATAATAATGTATGAAATGTATGTTTAAATGTTCTGTTCGTACAATAATGCTCCATAACCCTAATTCGGCGACGGATACAGGTTAGGGGTGTTACAATTTCGGTGGCTAATATAATCTTTCGAATTCGATTCTAGCGTCTAAGCCGGGTTGGGGAGCTTGCATCATTTTTATTTTTTAAAATTTATATTTTTTATATTTTATATTTTTTAATTTTTTTTAAAAATGTTTTTGAATTATTTATATATTATATTTTTTTACATATTTAAGCAATTAAAAAACATATATAATATACAACTAATTCAAAAAAGAAAATATATTTGAAAATTGAAGTTTTTTTTCATTTTTAAAAGTAAAAATATATTTTTTTAATTTTTATAAAAAAAATTCAATTTTTATATAATATTTTGATTTTTTTAGAATTTTTTTATTTTTAACATTTTTTTAATTATGTATATATTATATATGATTTTTTTACATTTTTAAACAACATATTATATATAATATTAAAAAACAAAAAAGAAGTGTGCCGTGGCGCATTCAAATAGCGCCACGTGGATGGTCAACGCAAGTCAATGATCTATTGACACCGATCAACAACAGTCAACACCAGTCAATGTCTGACTAATGATGGGTCAATGCTTTTTTATTTTAAATAAGCCTAAGTGCCACATGGCATATTGTGATTTGTTGAAAGGTGCCATGTGGCACGTTTTTATTGGTGCCACATGGGTTCTTAAAAAATCAATATAAAAAATGGGTTGAACTGGATAATGAAATGATTGTTTAAAAATCAATCTTTGACAAAAATAAGGTTAAGTACTAAAATGAGAAAATAGACATGATTCGGGGTCAAATTGAGCACTAAGCCTTTTGCTTATAATATTAACAGCTTTATTGTATCTTAAAATCATATTAACAACTTCAACAAAATATTCTATATGCCTCAAAGCTATAATATTTTACTAATACTATTTTGGGTAAACTTCACCCAATTATAAGTTTTTTTTTTGTCATCCAACTATGAAAAGTTATAAAATGGTTACTCAACTATTAATAAATTTCTTTTTTGGTCATCTAATTATGAAAAGTTACAAAATGTAAATATTGAGGGTTAGATTTTTTTTAGAATCAAGACTAAATTGATACAATGTATAAATATTGAGAGTTAAAATTGCTATTATGCCAATTTTAAAAGCTGGAGCCAATTGGTGAAAAAAAAAGACAATTGAATAATTGGATGACAGGAAAAAAAACTAATAGTTAGGTGGTCATTTCATAATATTTCATGGTTGAATAATAAAAAAGAACTTACTAATAGGTGGATGACTATTAGTGTAGTTTATCCACCCTACTATTTTTTTGTTTTTCTTGTTTCTGTTTTCTTATTTATTTTTTCTGACATATAAAACATGGGTTGAGTGATAATTACTTGAGTAGGTAGAATCTTCATCGACAATGACGAACTATGTATGCAGCCTAGGGACTTGTAAGCTAAAACAGACATGATGGTTGCACCATGGTAATCAGTAACAAGAAAGATGGCAGAAGAAAGAGAGATGAGTGGCCCACCCATGAATTTTTTATATATGTTTTTAATAATTTAACCAAAACTCAATAGTTTTGACCATCAATTCGATTATGAATCCTTAGTTTTACTTGTGTGATATGCTTGGAAAGATTCTTCCCAGTACATAATCTGAGATCTAAAGAATGAATACCGTTATTTATACATTGATCATAAGAATAACACCAACAAGATGGCCTATATATATGTATCTGTACGTATAGACTATAGTTACATATTTCATGGGCAGCTTCTACCATGAATCCCGACAACTGCATTTGCCATCTCTGAAATGGTGAAAGGTGCAATTGTCCTTAACAACCAATTCTCGATCTACAAAAGTTGACATAAACTTGCATGCATGATGACAAGTACCACACATCCTAACGCTTTTAATCACCCTTACCGGCGTTCTGTGGGGTAACGATAAGAGCCCGAATGCGATGGCCTTCATCTCAGTATGACCAAGACCTGCACCATCATATTCTTCCTCTTCTGCATCATGCAGCAAATGGTTTCTATCTTCTACATATCCCAACTCCTCCATCTCTCTTTCTATCTCAGCCAACTTATAGAACACATCTTCACTTGGTTTTTGGTCGGAGACAAATTCAAATATTTTGTTTTGCACTTCTATGCAACTGGAATTTGGTCCTAATGTTTTCGTCTTCGATGCATCTTTCCACTTGCCTAACATCACCAGGACCTTGCCAAGCATTAGATTTGCAAAGCAGTCATTTGGATCTATTTCCAAAAGCTTCTCCAAGGCAAATTTTGCCATGTCCATGTTACCTATAACACGGGCCGATGAAAGAAGAGTGTTCCAAATCTTAGTATCGTTTTTATCTACAACAACCTCATCGATGAAGTTCTCAAGTTCTTCAAGCATTCCAGCTCGAGTAAAAGCTTCAATGACGCAGGAATAATGCTCTTCCGATGGCTTAACTCCGTAAACCACTTCCATGGACATTAATAGGCTATGTGCCTTATCTACTCGACCCATTTGGCTGCATGCTTTCAAGATTGATTTTAATGTACTTGAGTCTACTAATTTATTCCTCCTCCGCATTTCGTTAAACAATGTCAGAGCTTCAGATGGATGTCCATGTTCCACTTTTGCGGAGATGATAGATGTCCAACACAGAGAACTCTTCTCAGGCATCGATTCAAACACCAAATCAGCCTCTGCAATTTGTCCACATCCGGAATACATCTGAATGAGACCATTTCCACTTGTAGGATGCGAAAGAAGACCCCTTTTGGTCATGTAAGCCTGAGCTTGCATCCCCATATTCAAAAGCACTGGGCTGCTACAGGATCTGAAAATATCACAAACAGAGATCGGTTCAAGGTACCCAAAGCACGATTGAATCCTCCTGAGAAGTTTGTGAATCATTTCATAGTCATTTGCCTTGAGGCTGGCCTGTATCAATAAATTCCATGAGATCTCAGCATCTGAAACCAAGGAACATATCTTGAGCGCTTGTCGGTGATCTGATAATTGCGAGTAAAGATTAATGAGCATGTTAACTATGGAAACGTTTGATTCATAACAAGTTTTGAGTATCTTGCAATGCAATTCTCTTCCCTTTCTAAGATCACCTAAAGCCACACAAGCCAGAATAACAGATGTTAAGGTGAATTCATTTGCTTCAATACCATTAAGCTGCATTTTATTGAAACATGTTAGTGCTTCCACAAACCACCCATTCCAAGAAAGTCCAGAGATCAGAGCTGACCAAGTTACGGTGCCTGGGTTTTCTACTCTTTCGAAAACCCTTAAAGCAGCATCTGGCACCCCACACTTGGAATACATGTCAATCAAAGCGCTTATAACATATGGATCAGAATCTACAGCTAATTTGCTGGCCAAGGAGTGGAATACTTTCCCTGCATCAAGATTTGATAACAGAGAGCACCATTTTAGCATGCTTGCAATAATAATACACTCATTGGCTTCTCCTCTTTCTAAGCCAGCATACACCTTCAAAGGAACTTTTTCCCATTGTTCCCAGCTCTCATGTTCAATGCACTCAATATACATATCCAGAAGAGAGCACATTACATAGCTATTTGATACAAAACCTGTTCTAACTATATATCCATGAACCTGCCTACCATAGCCCATGTCATGTAAACTAGAAATTGCCTTGAGAATACTTGTTATGGTGAAATCATCACAATAACAAATATCATGCATTAAAACTCTAAAACTCCTAAGAGCTTCAAAGTAATAAAAATTATGTACATAACCCATAATTAATGTGTTCCAAGAAACTAAATCTTTCTCGTACAGCTGATCAAAAACGTTTCTTAATCCCCTCAAATCCTTACATTTTGCATAAAAATCCATTAAGCTATTGTCCAAAAACAAACAAGACCCTTTCTCAAACCCTTTCTTAACCATTAAACCATGTACTTGAATTCCCAAGTTTAACTCCTCCAAGTTGGAACATGCCTTGATAACCATTGAAAACACAAAAGCATCCAACTTAATTCCCTTAGAGACCATATCAAGGAAAACACTCAAACCCTCTTTTTCAAATCCATTTTTCACGTAAGCACTTAACATTGAACTCCAAGCAACCAAACCAGGCTTCTCAATCCCGTCAAAAATCAAAACAGCATCTTCCAATTGGCCACAACTTGAATACATATTCACCAAAGAATTCTCTAAAAACCCATCAAGAAAAGCCTCTCCTTTCTTCAAAACTTGGCCATGAACTCCTTTCCCAAACCCCAATTCTCTCATTTCTCCACAACTTCTCAACACAACCGCATAAACATAGGAGTCAGGACGTAGGCGTGTTTTATGATTATCACCAGACGACAGCATCTCTTTGAACAATGCCAACGCTTCCGCACTAGGACCATGTTTGGCATAACCTGACATGAGGATGGTCCAAGATATCAGAGTTCTTTCAGGCATTGAGTCAAATAGATCGCGCGCCTCTTGCATGAAACCAGCATTGATATAGAGCTGAAGGTGGAGATTGAAGTAAAAAAGAGGTGGTTTTGGATTAGCATGGGGTTTAAGGAAATGGGTTAGTTTTAGGTGTTGTGAATTGTGAGGGGTGATGTGATTGAGTTGAGGGAAATGGGTTAGTTTGGGAGTATGGCTTTGAAGAAGAAGAAAAGGAGGGGAAGAAGGGATAATGGAAGAGCATGTGAGGAGGAAGTGCATGGAGATTATGTTGTGGCAATTTCTTTGCAAGGTTCCTTTGCTTTTTCTGCGAGGAATAACAGTTCAGAGTTGACAAGGAAGAAGTGGAAGGGGAAATTATGGATGGTGGTGGGTGTTTCATTCCATGGATGGATAAGAGATCAACTGATTTATGTTCCACCACTCCTAGCCAAGATGACCATGGGCAGCTAGAGAATATTAAATAAATTAATTGCATTATCATCTCATAAGTCTTTTACACACAAGTATCTCCCAATCATATTTGTCGTCGCTAAATATTATTTATTTTTCAATTAAATCCTCCCTCTACCCTTATTGTTTATGAATTTCACTTTCCATCCTAAATATTTCAGTTTTTTCTCCATACTCTTCCCCAACGTCTTATGCAGGTGAGCTTCACTAAAAATATTTAAAATAGTTAATTAAATTAAATTATTTGTTGGATAAATAAGTTGATTTTTCAAATTTAAGCGAACTCCAGTATCTAAAAAATAAATTAAACAAGACGATGTGATTTTAGATTAAGATATAATTTTAGTTTTAAGTTTTTTTTTTTAATATTTTCCAAGCCTTTCTACTCCTCTTATTTAAAATTTAGTCTTTCTATCTTTACTTCAAAGAATTTAATCTCTTTATTTTGTAAATTTTTTAGTCCCTCCACTTTTATTTCAAGGAATTTAATCTCTCTATCTTTCGAATTTAAAAATACAAGTCTAATTATTAATATTTTTAAATTACTTCTATTAAATTCAAGTTAATTTCAACATCATTTGTATTGTTACATGACTACTAAATGAGTATATTTTATTTTAAAATATCACACCAAATAATATTAACAAAAAATTTAAAGAAGTAAAAAACTTGAATAAAATATTAAAATCTGAAAATTAAATAACTAAATTCATATAAATAAAAATAAAGAGATTAAATTACCAATACACAGAGTCCAAGGACTTGAAACACATTTTAACTTTTTGCTTTATGAGGGATAAGATATGGACACACATATAGGTATGACACTATACAAATATGTCAATTTAAAAAGTATTTAAATATGCCATAAATCACTTTATTCTTTATAAATTTAAAATTATCTCTACATTTTAAATTTCAAAATTCAAATTTAACTGTTAAAATTATTAAAATTATTTTTTTAAATCCAAGTTTACTACCAAGTAAAATTTTTATTTCAAATATCACACCAATAAATTTAATAAAAAAATTAACATTATTAACAACCTAAAATATACTTTTTGGATTGAATGTATGAATTGGCTTACAAATGTATGGATTAGATTATAAGAATCTAAAAACATATATTTTTTGGACAAATCCAATCTATAGGAATAGTCAATTCTTAATTTAACCCATCCAGCCCAACAACATCAACACCTTAGTTCCCACAGAGGAATACAAAAATATAATTTCAAATGAACATACTCATATCAAACTATAGCTGAAGATGTGATTTGGAGGACGGAATTTGTAAAATGGGAAAAAAAAAACAAAAACAAAAAAAAAAAGCTCAACACCCCCCATCATATTTTCAAAGTACTTTGGCATTGATCTTCAAGGAGGGTGGAACAGAACAAGGATTTCACAACTAATAAATTCCATCCTCGTATTACCTACAGCCTACAGCACGCTAAACCGAGACCCATGTCTTTTAAGATGGACCCTCGTTATGCATCTTCTTGTTATAAGCACCTAAGGCCACCACTGTTACCAAAAGAATCCACTTTTCCTGGTTGGTGTTTTGCTTGGTTCATCCTCTTTTCTCTTCTCCATCCCCAGTTTTAAGGATTCCAGCCTTTTCCTGCACATACTTAACGTAGGATTAAACAAACATGTCTTGTTTACCAGATTACTCAAATTTTGGTATAAAAGAATGATCAAGAAGATTCATTTATGGGATTCTACTAATGAACATACAATGTACGGAGAAGATAAAAGGATTTTTTGTAAATCACAAGCATTACTTGGTATCTGTAAGTCGTCCATGCAGACTCCATCTTTGACGAAATCCTTCAATGCCTTCAATTCCACTTGCCAGAATCAAGCGCCTATAGAATAGTCATGAATACATGATATCATTCAGTTTCAATTGTGATTAAATAATTCTATACGACTGTAAACAGAAAAACAAAATGCTATGGTTGGTAAAGGGAACAAATATAAAGGATGATAATTAACTAGGGGCAAATCCTTTGTAAAACAAACTCATTTTCCTTCCAGTACCGTGTCTAACACTTGAGTCCCACACATATCAGTACACAGAAAAAACTTAGAACAAATTCAATATATCCATGTCAGACATCCGTATCCACCACTTACATCCGAGGCCAAGTAAATAGGACAAAATGGTTCCTCAACAAGAACATGTTACCTTCCTACTTTATCCATACTTTTATTCATCCAAGATGCTGCAATAGCAAAGAGCAACTATGAAAGTAAGATACTTCAAAGAGTTATAAGTTGGATCTTTAATTTCATAGAGCTGGTACTAAGACATCAGAAATGCTATTGCAACTATGAAAGTAAGATACTTCAAAGAGTTATAAGTTGGATCTTTAATTTTCATAGAGCTGGTACTAAGACATCAGAAACGCTGATATTTGCAACTTCCTATAGAAGATTTATCAATATTGATAAAGCAATTTAGCTTTGCAATTGAATGCTAAAGAATCTTGACTCGGTACTACCAAGTAACAAATGCAAAAAGCACAATATTTTAGGACTACCAAGATTCACGGATTCTTGCAAAAGACATTAATAAAATCTTAATCAATTACCTCTCCAATGATGTGACTTCTGATTCAAGCTGACTAGCTCTTTCCTTTGCTTGATCAAAAGGCATTGACAACCCCAACTTTCTCTCGCTATCTTGAAGCCGTTGCCTTAGTTCCTTGTCCTGAAACCCAGATTTTCAAACAAACTCAAGAAAGCCTTTTTTTTTTTTGGAAGAAACTCAAGAAAGCTAATTCGATGTACTTATTCATGCAACAGGAATAACCATTAGAAACCTTACCCTCTTTTCAGCACATTGTCTATATAATGCCAGCTCATCTTGACAGAAAGGCTCGATATCATTAATCTGCAAACCTACAGCATACAGCAATCATAAAGAATGTATGGCTGTACACGAAATGCATAAGAAAGTATTTGGTCTATCATTTGGCAAAATTAAGCAAATAATCAATCAAGTCACCAAAAAGAATGAAGATTTAATATCAGTCAATCAATGCTATACATACTCCGCCTTTTACATAAAGATTGTTAAGTTAAAAACACAACTTACACAAAAATAAATTCCGTAAGATCCCATCACAAAACTCGACACCTTCAAGCACATGAGATGCGATTTCTTGTGGGATGACAGGAGATGGTGGCCCCATCATTAGGTCATCACCAACCAATATAGTTTCCTCCATAGTTGGTTGTGAATCAACTGAAACAATACAGCAGGTAACAAAGAAAATCAGTCAATGAGTATTGGTCATTCATAATTTTAAACAATAACTAGAATTGATAGAAAGCAAAATTCATATATCTTTGCAGAGACATGAACACAATATTTATGTTAAACATTTAACAATTGCTAGGTACTAATTTCAATTTCAAAACAATAACCATGTTCAGCCATAGTCCAGAATATAACAAAAATGAAAAATCTTTCACATTTAAAGTAAAATCACAAGCAAAAGCTATCGCCTTAAAACTTTGAAACCAAAAACCAAAAATCCTTTACTTAAAACTGCAATAACAGACATCTAAACTAAAAAAAGAAAAACCTTCACATACCATCCATGGCTGCTTTCTAGTTAGCTTTCCACCTAGTAAGATGAACTTGGTATTCAATTATAGCTCAGCGTCAGTTAAAACCTGTGAAATAAAAAAGAAGAGAATAGAATCAACAAAGTTTCTTAATCATTATTGGAATATTTGTAACAACAATGCCTACGGCCAGATCGAAGCAAAGAGAGATTCAAATGGGGTATTATTGTACTGTTGAAACGTGCAAAGTTTCTTAATCATTATTGTACCTTACCAGTTACTAAATAGAAGCAATTAGTAAGAAGACATCAAAACAAAAACAAATTAAAGCAAATACAGAAATCAAATTCGATCATTACATCAACTCTGAATATCTCATAAACCTAACATTACAACTAAAGCAAAGCCACTCACTAGTTAAAAAGAGATGCCTATATAAACGAAAATGCACTAACTTATTAACAAGCATTTGAACTTAAAAGCACTAACGAGACGCTAAAATATCTCATAAACCTAAGAATAACATTACAAGTAAAGCAAAGCCACATCCTAAGCATATTATCAGCAAATACATCTGACCCATTAGTTAAAACAGGTAATTCAATGCACAAAACCCACAGATAAAATCAACAAAAAAATTTGACTTCAAATACAGCATTTAACGCTATCAGTTATGGAAGGCAAAACACCCATTTCGAATTAAGCAAAGAAAAAAAAGTACCTAAACAATATAACAACCGAGAAAAATGAAGCCAAGAAACGAGTTAAAAAAAAACAAAGCACGCTGTAAAGATACCTCGAAATTGACAGAGAATGGAATGGAAGAACAAAGTTAGGGTTTCGAAAATTGGGAGGATTATTTTGCTTAATTGGGGAAGACCACCGGTTGGAGAAAACCTAAAAACCTTAAAATTCATGATTACCGGCTGGTAATAAAAATGAAAGATTCCTTTGGATGATGGCATTTAGGCCCATTTAGGGCCCCTTGTCTGCATTATCGCTTTTGGGCGAAATAAGAGTAATAATAAAATATGGTAAACTATAAAAATAATTATTTTTGTTTGCTTTAGATTATATTTTAGTCATTTATGATTGAAATGTTATGTTTTAGTCATTTACGTTATTATTTTATTACAAAGTGGTCACTCTACCGTTAAACTCTGTTACTTCCTTAACAACGATCCTATATGACAATTTAAATAAATTTTGAATGCCAATTTAGATATCTTACGTGGCAGTTCAAATTAAATTTATTTAATTAAAAATTTATTTTCATCCCAGCATCTGACCATTCAAGTTGATATTTAAAACTTATTTAAACTGCCACATAGGACTACCATTAGGAAGGTAACGAAATTTAATGGTAGAGTAATCAATTAATAATAAAATAATAATGTAAATACCTAAAACATGATATTTCAAAATAACTAAAATCTAATATAATACAAACAAAGTGACTATTTTTATACTTTATTGATAAAATACGTTTGAAATTAGATTGCTTTGTTCTGGTCCACCAAAAAAGTAGTAAACAAAAACCTTAAAAGATTTCCACACTCATCAAATAATCAACCACCGTTGTTCATCCACAGCACCTCCGTCAAAATGAAGGTGATAGCCGCTTTCTTGCTTGCCGTTTTGGGAGGGAACACAAACCCTTCTGCCGATGATTTGAAGGCTATTCTCGGATCAGGTTTTTTTTTCCCTCAACTCTTTTTTTGTCTTACATCTACTGTATTCTTTTAACTCTATCTTTGATTCGGTGGTGCTTCACTTATCTTTTAGGGTTTAATTTAGCTATGATTTGTTTGTTCCTCCATTTTTAGGCATATGGTCTATTTGAACCCAATTTATGGGAATCTACTACGTATCTCTTTTTTAGTGAAAAATTTTCGAACATTTGTCAGTAAATATCATTATTTTAACTTCCAAGTAGTAAATATTTACAAATAGCAGAAAGGAAGTTGTAAAAACCAAGCCTTAGCTCACATGATTCATATAGTCATCTTTAGGAGTATATAAGATTGGATTTCAGCATCTGTGTTCCTTCCTATATTCTCAAATTGCGGACCCAATAAATTAGTAGCGCTCTAACCCTAACACCAAAGCTGAATGTTGGGAAGTGGAATCAAATTCTTGGAGGATTCTTTGGCATTCGTACAGAACAATTTTTTTTACCCTTTTTTCGTTTAATATGTCGTAGTTGGAGCTGAGGCTGATGATGATAAGATAGAGATGCTTTATCCGAAGTCAAAGGAAAAGATATAACCGAGCTAATTGCAAGTGGAAGGAGAAGCTGGCTTCAGTTCCGTCTGGTGGTGGTGGTGTGTTGCTGTTGCAGCTCCTACAACCGGTGGTGGTGCTGGTGATGCACCTGCTGCCGAGACCAAGAAAGAGGAGAAAGTTGAGGAGAAGGAAGAGTCCGATGATGTAATCATTTCAATCTCAGAAATTGAGTTGTACCCATTCCCTTTATTGTTGTGGCTTTTACTGATATAATCTCCTTTTTGGATGCAGGATATGGGTTTCAGCCTCTTCGACTAAGCAAGTATTGCAAATATCAAAGACTTCTTATATGCAGTTAGTATGGTTATGTAGTTGACATGGTTTTAGATTCTTGAATATAGTAAAATAGTGACGCACTTTTATAATCGTGATTTCTGGATTGCTGCTGCTCATGGTTGAGTTTGCTGAATGATGCAGAATACCTTATATTTCTAGCTATACTTTAGTGACGAATAAATCTGTGTTTTTTCTCTTTTCCCTTCATGCATTTTCTTTTAGGCTTGAGATACATGCCATGGATAACCGTGAAACCCATTTGTCTGTTACATATGTACTTGGAATTGCTGAAATTGGTTGATTAATGCTGTGCTACAAAGTACAAAGGCATTGAGTCATAAGGTATGGGAGGAATGATATATAAATAAGCAAAGAAGTTGCTAAAGAGTAAATAGTGGATCATGCTATTGACGGAGGGGATAAAATTAAACTGGGGTAATAATTTCTCAATTTGTACCATGCCTAATTGATTAAGCCCTTCGCATTAACGATACAATGTATTCATTTAGTGTAAAGTAAAAACATTCATTAATGATTAAATAAGTTCAAATTGATATGAAAAAACTTTCCACTTGCTAACAAAATAATGACAATGGCAAGAAGAGTATGTTAAAAATATCACATGCATAATCATGGCCAGGGTTTTAAATATAAAACCAGTTTTCTCCATGTAATTCAAAGAAAAACCCTTACCAGGCTGGAAATATACAATCTATATTGTAGTGGTACCACTCGATAATGAAATATCAAAATTCTACATCGGGCAAAAGTCATATAATTCAGGAAGATTAACATAAAACAAAAGTTCAACGACTGCTCAGCCTATGACCGCTTGATGAGGGAAAAGTATTCTGATTCCAATCATGTTCTAGTCTGATATCCTGGCAATGTGAAAGTGCTCCAACACAATAATCTTTGACCTGCTGGCTAAACAAATTAGAACCAATATGGAAGCTGAACATTGGTAAAATGAACGTTCTAACATGGACTAAACAAGCCAACCAGCTTCTCATGGCCAATTGTTAATGCAGGTCAAACAATATCCAAGATATAATTCACCATGGCAAGCAACTCTTAAGACTTCGGCACAGTCACATTTAAGATTTTAACATCTTGATATGGCTTGTCAGCTTTGTCTGTCTTCACTTTCTCAATACCCTGCCAACAGTGCAGGAGAATAATAAGACAGTATACATACCAGGACATCACATATGCTAAGTTCCAAAAATAATTCAAACAACAAAAAGGAATTCAATTACAGGGACTATTAATTCAAAACCTTCAATATTTATATATTTTTCATCGTTTGAGAAGCAAAGCAAAAAACATACTGAATCCTCTCGTAAGAATATGCATGTGTGTGTAGGAATAAAAAAAAGCAAGCAGCAGCCATATGATAGTGACTGTAGAGATGTACATACCTGCACCACATCCATTCCCTTAACAACTCTACCAAATACCGTATGCTTATTGTCCAACCATGGAGTAGCCACTGTGTTATAAAGAACTGTGAGCCATTCGTATTGGGGCCAGCATTAGCCATCGACACTGTGAAAGGCCTGTCATGTCGTAAACTGCAAGGGTAGAAATGTTCCATCCAGCAATCAGTTGAGCTTTAAAGCAGTTATAAATCCAATAAATAAAAACCATGGACTGTAACCTAAGAACATTAATATAGTATACCAAGGAAGTAAAACATATTTGCATCGTTGTATATCAAATAATTCCAGCATAATGCCAAACAACTGTATTCCCTATAGCATTTATGGAAAGCCTCCATAAGCAAAGCTAACATGATCATCATTGAAGCAAGAGCCAACAGGAAGGGGTACAAACAGGATAGGGTCAGAATGTAGCAAATATAAGTCAGTGTGATCCTCCAATTAATGCACCAAATTCACACCTCAAAATTCAGGTGCTACAAGTTCCAGGTGGCAAAATGCTAATGCTTAATCTAGAAAAAGCTAAACAGTTACCTTTATGAAACTCATCCTCAAATTCCCTTCCCCAAATAGACTGCCCACCAGTGCCGTCTCCCAATGGATCTCCTGTTTGTATCATGAATCCTTTGATGACACGGTGAAAGATTAGATTATCATAATAGCCATTCCGACAGTGTGTAGTAAAGTTCTCCACAGTTTTTGGACATTCTTCTGGGTAGAGTCTCATGTGAATGTCGCCCATCGTGGTGTGCAGAATCTGGAAGAATAGAAGCCAATCAGAAAATAATCCAAGACATGCACATAAAATGAAGATAAGGAACTAAACTATGTCATAGATGATATACTTAAAGAACCCTCTGCTGAAAAAAAAAGAACCATTCCCTACATGCCTATAACCTTTTTAACTTCTAGACATATAATTCGTCCGTGGAGACAAAAGGTTTCAAATAATATTTTGTTCTAATAACTGCTCTGATCAGTCTAATAACCATTAAACTTCTTGACAAAATTTGATTTGCTATTTCCATGCAACAAAAAGGACAAAGAGAAAGTGAGGGAGGTCATAAAGGAATTCCTTTACTACCCTGTCCTAATTCATGTCTTATAGAAGTTTCAAACTAATTATTCTCAAGTAAAATTTAAAAATGTTATGCATATGTCATTTCCTTTATATTCTCAAAGCTTCGAACAAAGTGTCATCATTGTTATGCATTTTTCCTTATTAAACTCTCTTATGGTCAATATTGAGAACGAACCAAGGAGGGCACAACAACTCGAAGTTTTCCTTTTCCATGCACATTACAGAAAGAAAACTCACCACATTGTCAGGAAGAGAGTTGTAACTGCTTTTCCAATATCAGATACAGCCAGAAGCTCATCAGCAGGTGGCTTTTCATTGAAGACGTCCCTTCCTTTTGTGGCATCTTCAGGTTCTTCTGGCTCTCGTCGACTATATAAATCATTAAACCATCAGAGTAATTATATGTACCCATTAACTATAAATGTGGAAGACACTCAAAGTTATGGTGAAATTTATTTTTAAAGGAACAACCTATGAAAGCACATAAGCCAGACATGTGACAATGTTGTCAATATAGATGGCAATGCACTATGACACCCGACTTTTATCCAAATAAATTTATTTTGCTGTGAGCTTATGACATCAATAACTGATCATCCATCAGACCTCAATAGATGAGTATCTCAATGGTGATCCATCCATGTAGCGTTGCAAGTCACCCTTTGTGGCATGAAGCATTACATGAGAATTCTAAATTCAAACATGCTGTTGCTAGCCAGTAGATGTCGTGCTGCAGATTCTTATACCTGAATAGATAGATCCTATGCTTCTTGAAAGCACAACACAAGAGAGTTGGATCTGTTAATGGGTCTTTACTTTCATTGACATTTGCTGCAGCAGCAGGAATTTTTCTCACTTTCTTGCTGCTTCGATCACCTTGATATAATGCAATTCTCAAGAATCTGTCATTACTCTCAACCTTTCCAAGTATTCGAGCAACTTTATTGGTGTGTAAATTAACCATCTATCAAAATGAAATATGAACAAGTATTAGAGAATTTAGAGAGCATAAAAATTTGTACTTATTGTTTGCTCTAAAAAATAGTTCAGCTTGTTATCTGCTGTAGAATCTATTAAGGAAACAGTTTCTTACTTTTATCCCCAGAAGAGTAGCATATATGAGGAAATTAGAGCTTTCATCAAAAACTGCATTTGGTTGAGGTGCAGTTTCAGTTTTCTCAATTTCCTTCTCAACAGCCATTCTTCTGCCAAAGTCGATAGCTTCCAGCCGATACATGGGAGCATCACTTCTCTGAAGATCTTGAGCTACCTACTCAAAGGGTACTGACAATTGTTAGCAATTCAAAAAGGATTTATGTAAAAATCCACCACTCACTAACTTTTACCTCAAGTGATTCATCATAAACTCGCCTTAATTTACCAGTTCTGAACCAAAACACACGTATCCTGCGATCAGGCGATGTAATAGAAAATTGCTTCCCATCCGGGCTGACCTGAATAGCAATAAAATGAAGTAGAAAAAAGAATGAAATTTTAATAATTTACAAAAAGGGTTCAAAAGAATCGTAGCAAAGAAATCCAGAGAAAAACCAACTCCAATGGAAGAGTTTTGAACCTCAATTGCAGAAATAGTTGTCTTGCATTTTGCAATTTCAAAGAGATTAGTATCACTTTTCAATCTAAAATGGACCCTGCATGCAGCATATATACAAATTATGAAATAGCAAACAATGTGCATCAACAAGTGAAATGCTCAACATGTCAACACCATAATCAGACTACAGCATTCGCCTAACAACCGAAAGAAAGTTTCTACAGTAATCTGTAATCCAAACAAGAAAATATTCATCTTTAAATGGAGCTAAAACTGTAAATCTTCCATGTAACTAGAGTACATTGCTGATGATTGTATACGTGAACATTGGCACATACTCGCTTTCTGGAAACTGAAGTGTGGCAGGGCTCCAGTACTCAATAATTCCTTGCTCATCACCAGATATTACAATGTCGAATGCAGAATTGTACCTCATTACTTTCACTGGGCCCAGGTGTATCTGGAAATTATTAGTCCAAGCAGGAAAATCAAAACAGAAACCAGTGAACTTATAAACAAAAGCAAAAGGAGAAAAGTTCAAAAATTGATAATCGTGCAAACTTTCAACAAAGTATAGATACCTCTCTAGAGATGATGGGTTCATTTGAACCAGCTCGTGCATCATATATATGGACCAATGATGAATTTCTATCACTAATGGCAAGCTTAGCTTTGACATCGCCTTGCTTGTAGACCCATTCAACAGCACCAGGAACATAAGGTAGGCGAATCATAACCATCATGTCATAGTTGACCACATCATATACCTTCACAGAGCGGTCACTAGAAATTGTACAGCAAAGTAAACCATCTGCACTAACCTGCATAGCTGAACAAGTCATGGTTGATGAATGCACCAACAACAAACTCATAGAAGACTGAATGAAAGATGATAAAATACCTTAAAGAAAAAAAAAAAAAACTAAAGGCCGTGCAGATTCAAAAGAAAATTCTGAATGTTAAAACAAATCATAAACAACGAAATGCAGAAACATCCATATAGTTCAACCATTCACTTCCGAGAAATGTATCTATCAAATCAAAATCACATATAGGAACTATGGAGATAGAGCAAAAGAGAAGTGAGTAAAACTAAACAATGCTGATAACAGTCTTTAACCGTACCTTTGTATTTTATAGAAACATCAGTTTTCAATGGCATAATATTTAAAAATCTTATGAAGTTGTCGATGATATACAGCTCTTAAATAAATGAAGGATTAAAACATCAAAATGATATACGAGTCATTATAGTCCTCTACATCTTTTTTTTTTTTCTTTTTGGAAAGGTTAGTCCTCTACATCTTTAAACAGCAATCATGGGGTGAATATAAAAATCAGAACATCAACAGAAACAAAAATTCACTGGATGAAAGAAGATAACAAATAGCCTGTGCAAGATCTAGGTGGACTAGCAATCTAAAGCAATCACGGGCTCATTGTCAATGAAATAAAAATCCGCTATAAAAAGAAGCAGTGACAAATGTAATTAGACAGGAGATCAGAAATTAACTAAGTAATTCACAATAGCTGGTGTTAATTATCGCAATAACACCAACTTTCACTTAAGCCTTCCATAGCAGTCAATAAAATAAAAAAGAGGCCCGTCAGCAATAAGCAATTCTAATGTGCATGTAAAATAACTACAATAAGCTACAGCCTACGCGCATAATATTATTAATTGAAGCATGGAGCAATTGAGAAGAGAAGAAAAAAGATTTAAACTTTAAACACAATATGCATATGGGAAATAAGGAGGGAAATCTCACCGCTAGACCTTCAATGGGATCCAGGTGGGATCTAAAATGCTTTGCAAACTCAATCCCAACCGCTTTCTTCTTCCAAAATTTCAAATGCCCTAGTAAAAATAAATAAATAAAATGAAGACAAGCAATCTATAAGCCAGTACCAAAATCACATTCACTGTTAAAGCCTCAAATATTACTGATAAAATTTAAACCAAAAGCCCGAATGAGAAAAGAAGCATATATACACTTAAAGCAGACTTTAGATAATGAAACTTTTTTTTATCAATACAATATTGGGACTTTTAGATATTGTTTTATAAATATTGACATCATAAAGCTTACCATCAACACTTCCAGTGATGAAAAAATCTGCGGACGATACAGCAACATGAGTAACTACATCTCGATGCATATAGCTTTTCTCATACCTAGAAATTACACACACAAAAAAGAGGCATACATCATGAGCTCTTGGAGCTCTTTATTCGCAACTTCAGCACAAAGAAATTAAGGTTTATTTTGTCGTTTCCTTTGCTCCTTGCTTCTTTTTTCACTTAAAAAAACAAAATGAAAAAAGGCTGAAGCTTGAATTCAAAACCCTAAACTCCAAAGCAAAGAAGACAATTTCATTAACCCTAAGGAAACCATGAGAAAGCGACAAAATTCCAATAAATAAATAATTACTGAAATGAGAAGAAGAAGAAGAAGAAGAAGAAGAAGAAGAAGAAAGTTACATGTTAGCTGAAGGAAGGGAATCGAGATATGCTTGTTCAAACTGGAGCGGGCGCTTGGGTCGAGCTCGAGGGCGGGTCCTGGTCTATGACCCGCTCCTCCTCTTCCTCTGCGATAGTATTCAACTTACCGTTTCCGTTTTGAGGTTCTTCCATTTGCGTTGTTTTTCTCTTTACCTTTTTTTCTTTTTCCTCTGTATGCAAAAAGAGGGAGAGGGGAAGATGATGATGAAGAAGAATGGAAGGTGGGTATGGGTCTCTATTTCAAAATCTTAGCCCAGTGGATTCAGCATTAAGCCCATATTTATAGGCGATGGCCCATTTATGGTTTTAAAATGCTTTTTTTATGGATAAAATATAAGAACATAATTCAACTAATGTTAAAATTACTTTTCAATCACTTAACTTTAAAAAATTATATAATAGTCACCAACATTATTAGTTTGTTATATTTTGGTTTTATTATCACTAATCAAATGATGATGTACTACGTTAACTTAATGGACTAATAACTAATTTGGCATTTAAACTATAGCTAAAATATCCAGTCAATACATTTAGATTTTTTAAAATAAATGATAATTCTGAAAATTCTGTGAAACATTCTAAAACTATCAAAAATATTATTTTCTAAAATTATAAGATAAATTTTTAATTATCATTATGCAAATAAAAAAAATTATGTGATTATTGTAATATAAAATTATAAACTGTATTTACTAAAACTACATAATAATAATAATAATAATATAGATATATTATAAAAGAAGGTAAAGAAGCAAAAATAGATATTTTGAGTTCTGTATTAATCTTTTGAGTTTCACAACACTTCATTTTTTTAATTATATTTAAAGTGGATCCTATTTTTACATTAAGTTTTAAATATGATTTTTTTACTATTAATAATCATATACGCCATGTGGCACTCTCTCCAATTTTTTCATTGTAATAAAATTATATTACAGCTATATCATCAAATTTTCAAAATAAAAACAATATCTATTTATTATGATTAACAGAAATTAATGTAATATTATGGATATTTTTTATTGATTATATCATCAATTAAGGTAAATAATAATATTACAAATAAATTATTTTATAATAATATTGATGATATATTAATTCATGATAAATGATATTATAAATAAATTATTTTTTATAATAGTATTAATGATTTATTACAAAATTAAAATATTTTAATTGATAATGAATTATAAAAATATATTAAAATAATATATTTATAATTTCTTATTATAGTATATTATTTATGATAGTATATTAATTAATGGACGGATTTGTGGCTAAAATACCCAAAAATACCAATTTTTTTAGAAATTTGTCGAATTAGATCGATTTTTTTAAAATTTATCGAATTAGGTCGAAAAAACGAAAACGCGTCCAGCTCAACGGATTGGCAAGAAAATGCTTTGTTCTCTCTCCACGGGCTAGGGTTATTTTATTGTTTTTGTTCTTTTAATTGCTTTAGGGTTAGGGTTTAGATTTTTGTTAAGGTTTTAGGATTAGGGTTTTGTAAGGTTAAGGTTTTTAGGGTTTATGAAATAATGGATTAGTGTTTTTTTACATTTTATATCTTTTGTATATTCTTTAGAAATTTTTATAATTTTTTGAGTTATAAAATTAATATTATTTTTAAAATTTTGAAATTATTTAAAGTCCAACTTGGTATAATTTTCAAAAAATGACAAGTACCAAAAGGGTATTAACAACAATCGTATATTCAAATTGTAAAATTTAATTCGACTAGAAATCGAAAATTGAACTACTCAATTCGATTAACTCTTAGTTCATATTTTTTTCGATTTTTTGAATGGAATCGAGTTTTGATCACCCGTAGTTTACAGCATGTTGAGGTCGATAAAAATTTTCAAAAAATATTATCCCAGGATATCTGATGTGTGAGTGAGAAGTTTGTAGGAGTTGAATTTGGTAGTAGGAAAACGATCCACGTAAGGCGCGTTTTCAGTGCAATGTTAGAAGAATACACTAAAAGTCTGCCCAGCTGCACGCATTTTTGTGCCATGTCAGTTGAAACTGCATCCAGTTAGATGCACTTTAAGTGCAATTTTCTTACATTGCACTGAAAACGCGTCTAGCTAGGCGTGTTTTCAGTGAATTTTCTGACATATCATTGAAAACGCACCCTACGTGAAGCGTTTTCCCTCTACCAAATTCAACGCGTGCAAACTTCCCACTCACCCGTGAGATATCCCGAAAATATTTTCTGAATCAATTGTCACTCACTCTTGTTGTATAAAAGGCTGGTTTTAAGCATTGAGTGCCATAAGGCAATTTTGAGCAAACTAAATTGCACGAATAATCACAAGAGGAAGAAGTTTGCAAGGCATTTTGTAAGGCATAATTTGGAGCAAAAACGTAATTGCATCAAGTAAGGTTTGATTTTTGTTATTCATATATAATTACTATTGGGAAATATGCACATATTGTAGTAAACAGGTAATTATTTTCTATGTATTTGAATGATGAATAAATAAATAAAGTTAATTTCACATTTCACTATTATGTATTTTTTTATTATTTTTGTCTTTTATATTTTACACGCATAGCGAAATTGTGACAAGCAAATATTAGCTCATTGATTGTCTAAAGTTCAAACTGAAGATAAGTGGCATTATAAAAAACAATTATATTGCAAAAAAGATAACTTACTTTAGTAGATAATCTAAATGAGTCTGTAATCCCGTAAAAAAATCAAAGTGATATTTGATTCAAATTCTTAGAAGGATTATTTTGTCGTCTAAAATTTCAATTGGAGAGATGACTAGTCTTAGTTATCTGAGCAATTGACTCCACGGGTAGAGACATAGATGTATTCATTGGAAGAATGATACATTGGACTAGACCCAAGATGAATTAATTCTGAATCCGTTTGTGAATTAATTCACTTGTGACGTTAATGGTATTATCTACCTAAATCCAGAGTTAGTTATTGACCATGTGTATGTAACTCATGTGCTTTAATATAGGGAAGTTTTATGCTCTAAAGATGATTGAGCCCATAGCCGATATGTTGGGTACATGACTTTTGTATGGCATGGCTTTACTAGAAAAAATGGAATTCATAGCTTGATTAAAGAGTTAACAATATACTCCTATTGGCATTATGTGGATTGATAAATATTGAACGTGGTGATAGGTTGCTTATTCTCAAACAAGCAATTTATCACAGTCATTTGTTGATAATGATTATATTAATTATTAAGAAGACACAATGGTGATAATGAGATGAAATAGGATTGTATTGAGTGAACAAATTTAACTCAAATGAATCAAGGATGTCATATGAGGGTAAC